>NW_026843712.1:4635000-7035000 GCF_030254825.1 Meriones unguiculatus | reverse complement strand
CCCTGTCGCGGGGGGACCCCACAGGGAAGCAGGGTTGTGGGACTGATTGCAGGTCACCCAGTCTCTCCCCGGAAGGTCTCTGCTGCCATCACAGCTGAGCTCCTGCCGCATGCAGAGAGTTTTGCGCTCAGCTCAGCGGTACAGACAAGCTGTGAGCCCCAGTACAACAGGGACTGGGAACCCCTGTCCGGAGAGTACCCTACAGAGTAGGAAGAAACCGTGCTGCTGGGGTCACCTAGGGAAAGTCTAGCAGACTGCAGATTGCAAACAGACAGAACTGAGTGCCCCAAGACAACAGAGCAGTACTCACCAGCCACAGATTACCGCAGCTGATCACTAAATTTACAGCAAGAAACCCAGAAGGAGGGCAGCTGCCCCAGGACTTCTCCCAGTGAGAGGAGAGCCCTCTTGACTAATCAGGACCACCATTACCACCCAGGTCTCTATGCCTGAGGTGAGCTGTAGCAACTCCTGAAAAACACCAGACATCCAGCTACTATACCCAAAAAGCTGGGAAGGCTTCCTTGAGGAAAAACCATCTTCCTGCCAAAGGGATTCTCTCCACTACAACAGTCCAGGAACAACCAGAAACTAAATTCAAACAACTAAGCTAACCCAATGGGTAGAGGACAGCGTAAAAGTTCAACCAACAAAAGCCAGAGCATCATGGCATCTCCAGAACCCAGTTATCCAGGGGCAAATAGCCCTAGACACCCCAGCATAAATGAAATTCAAGGAGACGACCTAATATCTATGCTCAAGAAGATGATAAGAGAGGAAACAAATAAAATACGAAAAGAAATAGAAGAAGCTGATGCCAAAAAGTATGTGGCCTTTAGAAAGGAAATGCTTAAATCACTGAATGAAATAAAAGAAACAGTGGATTGTTCAAACAAACAGCTGGAGGAATTGATGGAAAAACATGAAAATACAGTCAGACAGGGGAAGGAAACCAAGAAAATAGCTCAAGACCTGAAGATAGAATTGGAAAAATTAAAAAAAAAAAACACAAATGGAAGAAATTGTGGAGAGAAAGAACTTAGGGAAGAGAGCAGGAACTACAGAGGTTAGCATAACCAATAGGCTACAAGAAATGGAAGAAAGAATCTCAGGTGTGGAAGATACAATGGAAGAAATCGATGTATCTGTCAAAGAAAATGATAAATCTAAAAAATTCCTGACACAGACCATCCAAAAATTTCAAGACAACATAAAAAGACAAAACCTAAGAATAATAGGAATAGAGGAAAAAGAAGATTCCCTGCACCAAGGCCCAGAAAATATTTTCAACAAAATCATTGAAGAAAATTTCCCCAACTTAAAGGAGAGGCCAATAAGAATACATGAGGCTTATAGAACACCCAATAAATTAGACCAGAAAAGAAAATCCTCCCACCACATAATAATCAAAACTGTAAGTATACAGAACAAAGAAAAAATACTAAAAGCTGCAAGAGAAAAAGGCCAAGTAACATATAATGGCAAACCCATTAGAATCACACCTGACTTTTCAACAGAGACTATGAAAGCCAGAAGGTCCTGGACGGATATCATGCAGACCCTAGGAGAACACAGAGGTCAGCCCAGGCTACTATACCCTGCAAAACTCTCAGTCCTCATAGACGGAGAAAACAAGAATTCAATGACAAAAACAAATTTCAACAATACCTACAAACAAATCCAGCATTACAGAAGACACTGGAAGGGAAAATACAACCCAAGAAAGCTAGCTACATTCAAGAAAACACAGGAAATAAATAACGCCACTACAGTAAAACAAAAAGCAACCAAGCACACAACCATATGAACACAGCCAACATCAAATTCAAAGGATCTAACAGCCACTGGTCATTACTCTCTCTCAATATCAATGGACTTAATTCTCCAATAAAAAGACACAGACTAACAAATGGATGCGTAAACAAAACCCAGCAATCTGTTGTATACAAGAAACACACCTAAGTCACAAAGATAGACATTACCTGAGGGGAAAGGTATGGAAGACGGCTTTTCAAGCAAATGGACAAAATAAGCAAGCAGGAGTAGCCATTCTAATATCTGATAAAATGGTCTTTCAACCGAAATTAATCAAAAAAGTTGGGGAAGGACACTTCATACTCATCAAGGGAAAATTCCACCAAGAAGACATCACAATCCTGAACATCTATGCCCCAAATACAAGGGCACCCACATTTGTGAAAGAAACATTGATAAAACTTAAACCACCTATAAATCCCCACACACTAATAGTGGGAGACTTCAACACCCTACTCTCAACAAAGGACAGGTCAACAAAACAGAAATTAAACAAAGAAACAATATCCCTAACACAGGTCATGAATCAAATGGACCTAACAGACATTTCCAGGATCTTACACCAAAACACAAAAGAATTTACCTTCTTCTCAGCACCTCATGGAACTTTCTCCAAAATAGACCACATAGTTGGTCACAAAGCAAGCCTCAACAAATACAGGAAGATTGAAATAATCCCTTGTATCCTGTCGGATCACCATGGAATAAACCTGGACCTCAGTAACAACAGAAATAGCAAAAAGCCTACAAATACATGGAAACTGAACAACTTGCTACTAAAAGACAGCTGGGTCAGGGAAGAAATAAAGAAAGAAATTAAAATCTTCCTAGAACTCAATGAAAATGAAGACACAACATACCCAAACTTGTGGGCCACAATGAAAGCAGTGCTAAGAGGAAAGTTCATAGCACTAAGTGCCTTCAAGAAGAAATTTGAGACAGCCCATTCAAGCAACTTAATGGCTCACTTAAAAACCCTAGAAAAAGAAGAAGCAGACACCCCAAGAAGGAGCAGACGGCTGGAAATAATCAAACTCAGGGCTGAAATCAATCAATTAGAAACAAATAAAACTATTCAAAGAATCAATGAAACAAAAAGCTGGTTCTTTGAGAAAATCAACAAGATAGACAAACCCTTAGCCAAGCTAACTAAAAAGCAGAGAATATCTATCCAAATCAGCAAAATAAGAAATGAAAAAGGGACATAACTACAGACACTGAAGAAATCCAAACAATCATTTGGTCATACTACAAAAGAGAATTTCAGGACAATCTCCCTTATGAACATTGATGCAAAAATACTCAACAAAACACTCACAAAACGAATACAAGAACACATCAAAGATATCATCCACCATGACCAAGTAGGCTTCATCCCAGGTATGCAGGGGTGGTTCAATATACGGAAATCCATCAATGTGATCCACCATATTAACAAATTGAAAGAAAAATCCACATGATAATCTCCCTAGATGCTGAAAAAGCCTTTGACAAAATCCAACATCCATTCATGTTTAAAGTATTGGAGAGATCAGGGATACAAGGCACATATCTAAACATATTAAAGGCGATATAGAGCAAACCTATAGCCAACATCAAACTGAATGGAGAGAAACTTAAAGCAATCCCACTGAAATCAGGGACAAGACAAGGCTGCCCACTCTCTCCATATCTCTTCAACATAGTGCTGGAAGTCCTTGCTAGAGCAATAAGACAGTTGAAGGAGATCAAGGGGAAACAAATTGGAAAGGAAGAAGTCAAATTATCACTATTTGCAGATGATATGATAGTATACGTGAGTGACCCCAAAAACTCTACCAGGGAACTTCTACAGCTGATAAACACCTTCAGCAAAGTGGCCGGATACAAAATTAACTCAAAAAAATCAGTAGCCCTCCTGTATACAAAAGACAAAAGGGCTGAGAAAGAAATTAGGGAAACAACACCCTTCACAATAGCCACAAATGACATAAGGTACCTAACTAAGGAAGTCAAAGACTTGTATGAAAAAAATGTCAAAACTCTGAAGAAAGAACTAGAAGAAGATATGAGAAGATTGAAAGATCTCTCATGCTCATGGCTTGGTAGGATTAACATAGTAAAAATGGCCATCTTACCAATAGCAATCTACAGATTCAATGCAATGCCCATCAAATTACCAACACAATTCTTTACAGACCTGGAAAGAAAAATTCTCAACTTCATATGGAATAACAAGAAACCCAGAATTGCTAAATCAATCCTCTACCATAAAAGATCTTCTGTAGGTATCTTCATCCCTGATCTTAAGTTGTACTATAGAAAACAGTTTTAAAAACTGCATGTTACTGGCACAGAAACAGAATGGTGAATCAATGGAACCGAACAGAGGACCAAGAAATAAACCCACACACTTATGGACACCTGATCTTTGACAAAGATGACAAAACATACAATGGAAAAAAAAAAAAGCATCTTCAACAAATGTTGCTGGTCCAACTGGATGTCTACATGTAGAAAAATGAAAATAGATCCATACATGTCACCTTGCACAAAACTGAAGTCCAAGTGGATCAAAGACCTCAACATAAAACCAGACACATTAAATCAGCTTGAAAAAAAAGTGGGAAATACCCTAGAACTCATTGGTGCAGGAGAAAACCTCCTGAACAGAACACCAACAGCACAGGCTCTAAGAGCAACAATCAATAAATGGGACCTCATGAAATTAAAAAGCTTCTGCAAAGCAAAGGACACCGTCATCAAAACAAAGTGACCACCTACAGATTGGGAAAGAATCTTCACCAACCCTTTCTGACAGAGGACTCATATCCAGTATATATAAAGACCTAAAGAAGCTGAAAAGCAGCAAACCAAGTAATCTACTTAAAAAATGGGAAACAGAGTTAAACAGAGAATTCTCTGTAGAGGAATACCAAATGGCAGGGAAGCGCTTAAAGCAATGCTCAACCTCACTAGCCATTAGGGAAATGCATATCAAAATAACACTGAGATTTCACCTTACACCCATGAGAATGGCCAAGATCAAAAATTCAAGTGACAACACATGCTGGAGAGGTTGAGGAGAAAGGGGAACCCTTCTCCACTGCTGGTGGGAATGTAAACTTGTACAACCACTCTGGAAATCATTCTGGCGCTTTCTCAGACAACTAGGAATAATGCTTCCTCAAGATCCAGCCATACCACTCCTGGGCATATATCCAAAAGAGGTTCAAGTACACAAAAAGGACATTTTCTCAACCATGTTTGTAGCAGCTTTATTTGTAATAGCCAGAAGCTGGAAACAACCCAGATGCCCCTCAACTGAAGAATGGATGCAGAAATTGTGGTACATCTACACAATGGAATATTACTCAGCAATGAAAAATAAGGAAATCATGAAATTTGCAGGTACATGGTGGGATCTGGAAAGGATCATCCTGAGTGAGTTGTCCCAGAAGCAAAAAGACACACATGGTATATACTCACTCATATAGACATACAACATAGGACAAACCCACTATAACCTGTGCATCTAAAGTAACTAAGCAAGAGAGAGGACCCTAACAAAAATGTCCAATCCCCATCCGGAAAGGCAAAGAGGATGGACATCAGAAGAAGAAGAAAACAGGAAACAACCTAGGAACCTACCACAGAAGGCCTCTGAAAGCCTCTGCCCTACAGACTATCAAAGCAGATGCTGAGCCTGATGGGCAACTGTTGGGCAGAGTGAATGGAATTTTAGGTAAGAACTGGGAAATAGTAAGAGCTGGAGAGGACAGGGTCTCCACAAGGAGATCAACAGAACAAGAAAATTTGAACACAGGGAACTTCCCAGAGACTCATACTCCAACCAAGGACTATTCATAGAGATAAGCCAGAACCCCTGCACAGATCAGGGCAGTTCAGAGTCCAATTGGGTTACATGGTAATGTGAAGAGGGATTGCCTCTGACATAATCTCATTGGCCTGCTCTTTGATCACCTCCCTCTGGGGGGGAGCAGGCTTACCAGGCCATAGTAGAGGACAATGCAGCCACTTTTGATGTGAACTGATAGACTAAGATCAGAAAGGAGAGGAGAACCACCCCTATCATTGGACTTGGGGTGTGGCATGCATGCAGAGGGAGGAGCGAGAGTGGGATGTGGAGGGGAGGAGGGAGGGGCTTATGGGGGGATGCAGAATGAATAAAGTGTAATTGATGAAAAATTAAAAAAAATAAAAAAAGAACAATAAAAAAAATAAATAAAAAATACAGCTAAGTTAACACTCCGAACACCTTTGAGATGGTTGTTACACTTTTGACAGATGTGAAAAGTGAGGCACAGCTGGTTAAAGACTAATTCCAGCTAAGTCTCACCACTGCAAAAGTGAGTGTGAAGTTTGTATATGGGAGAACATGAAATTTGCATGTCATAATTTGACTTCAGAACTGATTTTTCTGTTGCATTTATCTCTGGTGCATGGATTTACTTTTTATTGTGACCCTTATGACTAGGTGATTTAGATACCACACAGTCCCAGGCACTTACAGAGTGGTGGATCTGCAGACCCTGTCGTCCTTGCACATGTTAGCAACATCATTGCTGGGAATCTTCCTTCACCTAGACAAGGCAGATGGGGTAAGAGCACTGTCATCTAGCTCTTTGGGAAGTGGTACCTTTCTGAATTATTGTGATGGAAATTTCCAAGTATGTACACAGAGAGAATAGATGCCTGTGTGAGCATCACCCAGTTACAACAATGATCACATATATACACATATTTAAGAGAAGAAATAGAAAGAGAGGAAAACAATGACAACAACACAAAAAAACAACTAGGCTACACCAATATATTCATTAATTTTCTGCCCAGGAAATTAACCAAGGGTCTGACAAAAGCAATTTAAGGGTTTATTCTGGCAAAGAGTTTGAGCGAACAGTCTAAAATCAAGGATATGTTACCATGGCAAGAGCAGAAATTAGATGCTCACATTGCACACAGCAGGAGAGCTGAATGGGATGGTGCTTGGCTAGCTTTCTACCTTCTGTGAAGTTCAGGGCTCCAACCCAGGAACTGATATTCCTGAGATTTAAGGTACTTCTTCCTATTTCCTTGTGCATGTGCCTTGGGGATTGTTCCATGGCAAGTACAGAGCTCATTGAGACTTGCTATTACAAAAGAAAAAATCACTTTTATCCAATGGAGTGTCACTGTGTATATTAACCATACTCCAGGGCTGGCCTCATGACTGGGAGTTTATGGTCACCAAAAAACAAATCCCATCCTTGTATTTCAGGTTTTGTGAGATTTTTTTTCTTTGCTCTTTATTTTTTTTTTTTTTTTTTTGTCTTACTGCCTTTTTGTTTGTTTTGATTTTCATTTGTGTGTGTCTCTGTATTTAAGAGAGAAAGAACAAATGTTATGTGGGGAAGAAAGGGGGGAGGATCTGGGAGGAGTTAAGGGAACAGGAAAACATGAGCAAAATATATTGTATGTGACTGTAGAGAATGCTCAGCAGTTAAGAGCACTGGCTGCTCTTCCAGAGTTCAATTCCCAGCAACCACATGATGGTTCCCAGCTCTCTGTAGTGCAATCTAACTTCCTCTCCTGGTGGGCCTGAAAGCAAATCACTCATATGCATAAAATAAGGGAATCTTTAAAATATATATTATATGAAAAGGAATAAAGAAAAAAAAAAGAAAAAGAAAAGTATTAGCTCCCTGAAGCAGGAATCCCAAATGCAGACCAGCAAGCTCCTCCTGACATGACCTGGAAAGGGTCAACATATTCAATTCCACACACTTCATTCTGGTGTGTAGTGACACAAACCTCCCAGTGGTTCCATCACCAGTAACAGGATGTCATGTGAGTTAGCTAAACTACAAGCCTATAGTGGGGGCCAACTCTGCAGACACATATATCTTGGTGATAGAGCAAGGGCAATGTCCACAGAAGTGTAGAGCTCCAGAAAACCTGTTTTCTCTTTCCAGTTTCGTATAGTCTGTCAAGGACTCCCATGCCACTTCAAGGGGTAAGTCTGACTTGATGCCTATGAGGGGTTGGGTGTTAGAGTCTTTCCATGAGTTGACAAGGTACAAATATGCGAGGGTTCTAGCAAGCAACTACTGTCACAATGACTCCTTAGGCAGCAATGGCTCAGAGCATCCCAACTTTCCTGTCAGCCTATGAGCACTGGGAAAAGAATCTAGTGAGCTGAGCCAACAGAGCAGGTACATGTGATAGCCTACATGTGCTTTCATGGATATCTTACAAATCTTTGGAAATTCCAGGGACACTCATGTTATTTTCTGAATTGTTTAAATACAAATTTGGAGTACAATAGGGCACTGTGAAAAAAGACTTTAACCTCAGCCCCGGAAAAAACAGAGGCAAGTGGATCTCTGTGAGCACTTGTGTTAAGTCCCACATGTAATCTCTAGAGCTCCCATGTAAATCAACGGAATAGCTGGAACAGAGGATTTGAACGTTGTCATCCCAGGAAGAAATAAAGGATGAGGATGACAGAGAGCTTAAGTTTCCTAATTAGACCACTGCATAGTGTATAAAATTGCTCTGAAACACCACACTGCACACAAGAGGTAATTATCCTTATTAATTTTCTTAATTTACAACATGATTTTGTATACTCATACAATGTGCTTTGTAAATTCATTGGCATTTCAAACCTTCAATTTTCCTGGAAACATTAACATCTACCCTGGGATGGTACAAATTGTGCAAGTCCCAAAATAAATCCATTAAGATCCTGGCCTACCGAAGATAACCATCAAACACAAGTGTTTCTCAAGTTCATTCCTGTGTCTAATACAATAAAAATATCCCATTTTAACAAAATGTTACAGATGACCTGTGATACCACAGCCTTTGTACATGAAACTCATGTGCAGTTTTAAGCAAATGTCCCTCCTCTTTAAGATCACAGAGAAATTGCAAACAGAGGTCCCAGTAAGGGCAAAAAGGAAACCAGAAAAAAAAAAAAAAAGAAAAATGGAGCTCAGTTTCTCTTGAACAGTAGATAGTCACTGTCTCTATTAGTTTGCAGAGATCTCTGTAAAAGCTACCACAAATGAGGGGGCTCTAGCAAGAGTTGATATCCTCATAGTGCTGAAGGCATCTGGCAAGCCAAGATAGGTATTGGCAAGAATTGATTCTCCAGGAGGGTAGTGAAGGACCGAGATGTTCCAAGCTGTCTCCTTGGCTTATTGATTTGCATATTACTGATCTATAGGAATCTTCCCTGAATAATGTTTTGTGTGAATTCCCTCTACATTTTTTTTAAATAAAATCAGAGACTTTGTAAACAGAAACTTTATTCAATTGTTTCACTGACTCCTTCTCCTAACCTAGACATGGAAGGCTGTCAACCTCTGAGACTTACTGCTTAATTAGCTCCCCCTTTCTTGTTCTTTCTGAGGTCTGGGCTGGATGGTTCAACTCAACTCTTCTGGCTCAAACTCCTCTCCCAGCTGACTGATTCAATCTGGCTTCTCTCTCAGCCCCTGAATTGCTCTGCTTGACCTCAGACTAACTCCAGCAATCTGCTTAATCTTCTCATTCTCTATCTCATTTGTTCTTCACCTCAGTCTAGCTTGTTCTCTCTCTGAAACCTACCTATAACTGCCCCAGTAAAACTGTCTCCTGTCATCTCTCTCTCTCTCTCCTCTCTCTTCTCTTGTCTCTCTTTCTCTTTTCTCTAAGGAACTTCCCTTTCCTCTCTTCTCTTGAGAGTTGGGTGTATCCTCTTCTGTCAAATCTTTCTCTAATCATCAACATTTCTCTCACTCAATTAGACATCATTTTCAAAAGTGGGTGCTTTCTTGTATAAACTACCATTCCTTTCATTGTTTGGGATTAAACAATGAATGTATCACCACACATTGACCTAAGCTTTTCTTCATTTGCTACTTGGCCTTCAACTCATATCTGCTAGCCTCTGTCTCCTGGATTAAAGATGCTGTTTGCATTCCACCCGAGGTAGTGTTTGGATATGATCTCTTGCCAGAGAAGTCATGTTTTGAATGAAAATTCCTCTGCAAGAGTGGAATAGACTGACAGTCAGAGAATACCTCTAAAGTAGAATATGATTGTCTATTGGTTTGTGATGTACAATGGGTCACAAGTTAAAGTATTTAATGGCCCAAAACTACATGGATACGGATGCTCAAAAGGCAGAAAACCCAGAGGTAACACAAAATCAAGTGCACTCACTTCCCCATTGAGTTTGCACTTGCAAAATATCAGAATTGGGGGGCATCCATTGTGGACGGTGACAATGCAGCAACAAAAGGAGTGATACACATCATCAACAAGGTAAACTCTGCCTCCCACCTGGCAGAGTTTCTTCCCCTCTGTGATGTCTTCCTTTAGAGTGTATTTTGGTCAAAAACATAATGCTTAGCCCTAATATCAAATGAGGCTCACTGTGCTTCACTATCTTTGCTTGAATCTCATGATGCTCTCTCCATTCAATCAGACACTGCTCTCTAATTCACCCCACCTATCTGGAGGCAGGGCCTCAGTTTCATGTTGCCTCCTGCATATTCTTTCTCTTGTACATGGAAACATATTAAGAGGCACAAGTCTAAAATCAAGAATAAGGGAGAAAGACATTGGTTATCATTATTCACTCCCCTCCCTGTGATAAGGTATCCTATTAAAGAATAGGAATAGAAGAATCTAATGGAAAGAAAACTAGGAAAACATCCAAAAGATTTTCACTTTTCAACCTAAGTCCCAATTCAAAAGTACTCATAGGCATGAAAAAGAAGAAAAACGTGGAAAATGGTTTGTCAGCTAACACATGAGTTCCAGTTACTCTGTTAAGATCTTCGTTTTAGAAGAAATTTCAAGCACACAGGAAACATTCAGGAGGTGTAAGTCTAGAGAGAGAATTATTTCCTTGTATTTTCAATAAATTGTTCTCATTTGGCATTTATATCCTCCATTCTTTTTTCTTTTTTTTTTTTTGAGTAGTTTTTTTTTTTTTTTTTTTCAATGCAGTTTATTCAGGAACATTGAGCAATCCTCGGACCCCGGGGAAAGCCAGCCCACAGCTTAAATAGCCTCTGGGTAGCCAACCCAGGCCTGCCATGGGGGCAATGCAGATAGGTCCACATACATGGAAGCAAGCCAGATCCTCGGCCTTAGTCAAATGTGGAGTTGTTTGTGACAGAGAGCACTCACCATCGGGAAGGTAGAAGGCGGAAACCAGCTCCATCTTTAAGGCATAGCATTCTGCAGCTCTCTACAGTTCCCCCTTTTGTTTTAGACGCATCAGGCAAGAGTGTAGCCCAGGGCAGTTCAGAGTCCAATTGGGTTACATAGTAATGTGAAGAGGGACTGCCCCTGACATAATCTGATTGGCCTGCTCTTTGATCACCTCCCTCTGGGGGGGGGGGAGCAGCCTTACCAGGCCACAGTAGAGGACAATACAGCCACTTTTGATGTGAACTGACAGACTAAGATCAGAAAGGAGAGGAGAACCTCCCCTATTAGTGGACTTGGGGAGTGGCATGCAAGCGGAGGGAGGAGGGAGGGTGGGATTGGGAGGAGAGGAGGGAGGGGCTTATGGGGGGATGCAGAATGAATAAAGTGTAATTGATGAAAAATTTAAGAAAAAAGGGAAAAAATAATTTAAGAACCTTAAATGACTTTCAAAATTGGAGGAAAACATGGAGTTAGTCAATTGGCATGGAGCACGTCTCGCCCCTGGGGGCAATGGTCGCCTGAACCTACTCAGACCTCGGACACCACCACTGCTAGTTCTAGAACTGAAGCAGGATGTTCCAGTGAGGGGTTAAGGCTTCTCATAATATATCCTCCATTTTAAAAACCATAACTGGACAATTTCTGTTCAAAAGAGTGGATGTTTTGATGTCTCCATGATTTTGACAGTCCTTCCAATCCTCCTGCATTATCCAGACACTTTTCTCACAACAGTGTTAAGCAACAGATGTAACTTTTATGGGAAATTATGATTCCATATGCTGGCAAGTGCCACTGCTTACTACAGTTTTCTCTCTAGTCTTGCTTTCCAGAGTACTAAAATGCCTATAAAATATAACTAAAAGCACATAAAATTGGACTGCGGAGATGGCTCAGTAGGTAAATTGCTTGTCACACTGAATTCAGACTGAATTCAGAGCTGAATTCAGACTGTTAGTGTCCACATAAAAAGCTGGTTACAGTTTCCTGGATCTATAACCCCAGCACAGAGGAGAAGAAACAAAATGATCTTTAGCCAGCCAGTCTAGCTGAAATACTGAACTCCAGGCTCAGTGAACACAAAATATACACACTCACCTTTTCTCCCTTCTTACATACTTTGAATAGTCAGGGCTTCCTTAGTAAGATGGCACCTCAAACCACCTCTTACTCTGAGCTTATCACCATGAAATAGTGAGTCCCAACACTTCTGTGTACTTCCCACACAGTCCATATCTACAAAGTATGTTAAAATGATAGAGTCTGAGTTCTTCACTAACTGAATAATCTTGTGGAAATCATCTAATTGCTCCAAGCTTCATTTATCTTTCTTGGTGAAGATTAAATAACACCCTCTACTTCAAGGCTTGCCAGTAAAGGGCCTTCAATAAATGCTGGCTTGATTCCCTTCTTGCTTTGAAATCCCATTGGAAATTCTGTTTAGAATGTACTTGGCATGACCACTATCCATCTCCTCACTGCTCTCCTATCTGTGATGCCTATCGAATCTGAAGCTTCCCACCCCACCCCCCTTCACCAATATTTTACTGTTAAGCAAACTGTAGGTCTAGCGTTTAGGTTGTATCATAACTACACTTTCTTTTGCTGTGATGAAACACCATAATCAAGGAGCCATGTGGGAAGGAAAGGGCTTATTTGGCATAAGCTTCCAAATCCCTGTTCATCTAAATAAGAAAATGCCTTAAAGGCAGGAAAACATGTTTCCTAACTCTGAGAGAATATAAAAATGCAGGGTAGGGAGACTGTAGCTCCTTTGTAGCTGAAGAGAGTTTTTGTCATGGGGGGAATTCTGGGACCAATGAAAAGGACATAGAGCAATGGGAGAAGCTTGAATTGATGGACTGCATCCAATCATGCAATTTCTGTCTGTCTTCCTCCCTCCTCCAAACCACCACATGAAAGTTTATTTATTTATTTATTTATTTATTTATTTATTTTGTGGAACAGCCCTTGGCTGTCCTGGAACTCACTTTGTAAACTAGGCTGGCCATGTCTCCTGAGTACTGGGAATAAGGTATGTGCCATCACCCCTGACTGCTGTGTGCATTTTTCAAGAGATTTGAAAATAGAGAATTAAGAGATAATTTGGTAACAGCATAAAGCCATGTAGTTTTTCTGGGAAGGTTGAGATATAAGGAGAAAAAAAAAAAAAAAAAAAAAAACAAACTGTGTCAGTGAGAGAAAGTGGGCATAGAGTTTATTTAGGATGACTGTGACTAGTTCCATTGTCAGGGTTGTTGCAACAAAATGAACTAGAAGTAGCAGCAGGGGACTACAGAGCATCAAGAGAAGGGAAGAGGAGAAAATAGAAGACTATTATAAAGAAGTATACCCAGCCTGGGGTGAAAGGGATAAAGGTCTCCTTTAGCCACTCTCTTCACAGCATCTACAAGGTCACTTGGAGATGTATAAGGAACAAATGGAGCTGTTGTGAGGTAAGAGTTATTGGGAGAGATTATATGGAACAACTAAGTAAAGGGTGAAGTTCAGTAAGTAAAATATTTAACAGATAGGAGAATAATATAAGTATGATGCTAGTAAAGATGAGAAAGTGATCCAGGGGAGAAAGTTTTCAAAAACTCAGAAATGTTTCTGCTTTCCTCTAATCTAGGTGCTGGGAAAAAAATCTGTACAGAAACCAGAGAGCAAATATTAAATTTCCCGGTCAGCTGATCTCTATCACTATTCAACTCTGCCTTTGTAATATAAAATTGACCTCAGACACCATGTAAAATAAATTTCTGAGACTGTGTTCCAAAACAAACTTAATTTTTTGGCAGTGGTAAAACCAATTTTAATTCACAGCAGACACTCTCAAGAGAGCTAACAATAGTAACAACAAAAAAGCCAGACAAGGTCTCAAAATTGACCAGAGTTTACCAAGAGTCAAAACAGATTCCAAACTGCCTGAATGCATGTTACAGAAACTACATGCTAATGTTAAAATTTAAAAAAATATCCATATAGCAGCTGAGCTATGGTGGCACAGGCTTGTAATGCCAGGACTCTGGAGTCAGAAGTGGATCTCTGAGTGGGAGGCCAGCCTGGTCTACAAAGTGTGTTCCAGAACTAACCAAGGCCAGAGAAGCCCTGTCTTAAAAAAGAAAGAAAGAAAGAAATAAAGAAAGAAAGAAAGAAAGAAAGAAAGAAAGAAAGAAAGAAAGAAAGAAAGAAAAATCCATCTAGCAACACTGTACTGCTTTCTGGAGCCCCATCTGTGGATCCTATACCTGAAGGAAGCAAGTTCCTCCTTTACACATCAAAGGGCAATATTCCTAATGGAGGTAAATTAATCTGCTGGTCAAAGGAATACCCTTAGTAAGAAGGGGCTCATTTTGAACCATGCTAATGAAATAAATGTAACAATTAATTCTTTGTACTAGGAGCCTAACACAGGATAGTTGAGTCAACCATTAATAGCAATATTGCTAATTCTTATTCCAAGATAGAAAAAGAAAAACCAAACATAATGTGTTTGAAGAGTATTTTAAATGAAACGAGAGAAATATAGAACATGAGTCTTTTCTAACAAATACGATAAAACTGGTACTTAGGAATTATATTGTTGTCTTCCTCATCTTATAAGATTTGCAAATGTTATAATCCCTCCCCTATCTCAAGTCAAACTTTCGTTTATTCAAAAGGTCCTATTCCTGTTCTAGAAACTTAATATTAATAAACTTAATAAAAGTGATTCCTTTCTCCTTCCTCCATGTTCCTGTGCCCCAATTCCATTCAAATTGGCCAAATGTGTAAGATGGAGGTCAGACATCAGCCAATAGGGAAAAGACACAATCACCACCTTATTCAGAATAAAAACCAGTAGTATACTTTCTTCTGTGTATCCTTCTTCATGAGCACAGCCTCATGATCAGATGTAGTTTGTTCTGATGAAAAATATATATATATATATACATATTCCAGAGTTAAGCTGGCTGAAATGCATTATTGTTCAATCTGCTGTTGATTATAGCCTTTGGAAAACACAGGGCTTGGCATCCACAGACCAGTAGTAAACAGGTTCCATAGCAGTCCCTCAAATGTATACCTGGGCCAGATATAATCCCACGTTCTTGACTCTAACACATATAGTAAGATACTAAAAACTAGGAAGAGAGACTTCCCTGTCTAACCCATTCAACCATTAAGATTGAAACTTGTACTACATTTCAATGGGTTCCACACACAACGGCAGAAATGCCATAGATGTGACCATGGTACTTTCATCCAACTCGCTTATTGGTAGTTCAAGAAAGATAGATTTCTGTGTCTTCTCAATGTCTATTCTAAAAATTGTCTTATCTTTTACTGGAGATTAAAGATCTGCCTATAATGAGAAGCCCATTTATATGTGGGACCCCAGGGCTGTTACTCTGCCTATTCCTCTCCAAAACAGGTACAAGCTATGTGTAGGTCCAGCACCTTCCATGTCCCATGAAGTTCACAAACGAATGCATTCCAGTCCTTACAAATACCTCACTTGTAAAAGAACTTATTATGAGTTATATACCAGTTCCTGAAATGGGAATCTTTTAATAATAATAAAAAAAACAAATATTTAGTACTGTATAGGGCATAGGCAAATGAGTTGTGTTTTCATACACAGCTTTTGTGTTTTCATACACAGATGTGTTTTCAAAACAACCCTGAAAACATAAATCAAATTCTTAATATGGTAATTAAATAGTAACAGAAGTTAATATAAAAAATGTGTTAATAGAAAAAGAAACACATGACAGTGCTCAGATCTCTCAGCACTGCTGTGTCCTAGCTGCTGCCTCTAACACACCCGAAGATGCTATTACTTTCATCTAACAATTTACAAACAAGCAGAAATTTCCTAAAGTGAAAAGACAAATATTTATAGACTCCTCTTCTTATCATTTAACATGGACAATACTAAGAATAAGGGATATATGAAATACCAAACTTCATTCTCATGATTGGGAAAAAACAAAACAAAACAAAACAAACAAACAAACAAAAAAAAAAAAAACAGAAAGCTTAGAAGTAACTGCTAAAAGACACAACTACATCAATCAGTGCAACTGGGGTAGCATTTACTTCTTAAACTAAGTATTCCTAAACCCTTGCAAAATCCAGAAAAACTGCAGAAACCAACACAAGAGAACAAAGGTGGCACCAAAATCAGCACAAACTACTGCCTAGGACTTTTGTGGTTCATTCTCAAAGTTCAGTCTGTGTTTAACATTTTTAACTTCAGACATATCAAAACCTAGAAGTATTGAGGGTCTGTGGTCTTCCATTGCCTTCAAGCAAATATATCTTCTTGTTCCAAAATAACAAAGCCACAATAATTTTTTCCATTCTCAAGAATAAAGACGACAATTCAACTTCTTTTCTGCTAGGATATGGTTTCTTTTGGAAATACTCTCTAAGAAAATGCCTTTTTTCCTGAGAGGAGTAGTCTTTGCATTCAGTAGGATCTAATGCTAGGATCTGGAGTAAATCATTACTGGCCTCAAGTTCCTTAGTTGCACTTTCATTCCTTTGTCTCTTCAAATCCCAGCACTAGTCCCTTCTTCCTGATCTGATGCTTCATTACCCAGTACACCCAAGGGACCTTTCCCATCCCTCCTCTGGTCTTCTGGACCCAGATGGCCATCTAGCCATTTTCTTTTGAAGGGAGAGGTAGAATCAGTAACCTTTTTCTCACTGGCAAATTGCAATTCACTGTTCTCCACAAAACTAGACCAAACTGGCAGATCTGAGCTGTCTTTGGGTGCATGTGCACAATGCAACAAATGAAGAATGATAGTCTCCACAGTCAAGCTTCCAGGGTAGATCCCACCACAGTGGACACACCTAAAAGTGGGCGAAAGAGGACTGTACAGGCGATGGGAATAATATGGTGTCTGTCCTTCAAGTGTAACATGTAGGCATTGGCTACCATAAATATTGTCAAACAGAGGGGGCAGGTCAGCTCTCCTTTTCTGAGCTGAGTTACAACATTAACCTGAGACCACATCTTAACATACAGGGCACCAGCGATGTGGAATATGTGCCTGAGAGGATAGCCAGGTGGACCTCCTGTTCTACAATCTCCTCTCTTGGCAGAGTGATGATGAAATCATGATGGGGGAACAACAGGTTGCCATCAGCATCTAGGCTCAACTGGAAGCCCCTGTTAAGATAATCCAACAACAGCTTCTTCCTCCCCAGGTGTTTAATTTTGCTGTGCTCCAAGAGACCCTGAATGCTGTGGAAAGTACATGAGCAAAAGAGGCACCCCAAGCCATGTGTGAGTAAGTGGTACATTAGCTCCTCCTCTGAGACTAGGCATTGGCAGGAGAGGCAATACATGGGCCTCTCTCTGTCCACTTCAGAAATCATGCACACAAGGCCAGCTTTACTGGTTCAACTTTCTCACTGGAGTTGAACTCAATTTGTTTGTGAGCCCCTTCCATGTGAGCCTGGTACACACTGATGGGAAGAACACATTGCAAACTTGGAAGATTTTCCACTGCTTGGCCTGTGTGGCAACCAGATGAATATCCACCTCAGGTGAGGAGACCTGAACAAATATGTTCTGGTCTGCATTGCTTACCAGCCCTAGGGAGGAAGACAAGCTGGCTGGAGCACTGGAAATCAGCATACCCACACTGGGGGGTAGGAATAGGGTGGACACCTGGGATGAAACAGTCATGACAGTAGAGCCCTGAAAAATAGGCAGAGTGAGAGGCATGGGGTCCAGAATGTAAAGGGGCTTCCCCTTGACCTGTGACCCTGTTGGAAGTAGCTTCCTGAAAACAGAGCCTGACTTGAGGAACAGGTCAGCTCTTACTAACTGGCTCTCTGGCAGGATGCTGGTCCCAACAGACTGACTGAGCTGAAACATGCCAGACAAAACAGATAGTCCTGAGTTAACAGGCTGACCAAGCAGAGGAATACCAGTGCTCACACCCTGCTTCACATGGACATCTGAGACCACCACAGTTTGGGGGGGTAGTAACCCATCTGATACCACTTGACCTGTAAGTAATACCCTATCAGACATTGTCTGACAAGAGGTAAGAACCTGTGAGGAGACTGTCTGACCTTTATGGGGAAATGTGGACTGCACTGCTTGACTAGTGGGGAGAACCCCAGAAGCTACTCTGTGCAGGAATCACAGAAGCAGAGGTCATCTGACCCTCAGGAAGGCCTGCCTGTGAGACCAGCTCACCCACAGAAATTGTTCCTGGTGGCATGGTCTGAAGAACCCCAGGGTTGTTTGAAAAGACAGAAGTCAGAGTACCATGCCTGACCAGTCCACTGGCCTACTTGTAAGCCCCACTGATCTGACTGCAGGTCTCACTGGTCGACTTGCAGACCCCATGGGCTCTGTGGGTGATAACATCCCAGACTGGATGGCTTGACTCATGGAGTGATTGCTCACTCCAACAGTCTTATTCACAGGCCTAAGTGGCTGGCTCACAGATAGTGCAGGAGGGTCTACAGGCTTCTTAGGTGAAGCCTTGTGCCTGAGAAAAGGTCAGTTGAGGGAGACGAAGGCCTCAGTGTGAGGTTGGTCTGGCCCACTGGTAGAGGGCTAAAAGCCATGTGGGACTCAGCAGTATCAAAATGAGAATAGGTGAGGCTCCAGGTAGAGCCTGGGACCCCCTTTAGGGTGGCTGTACATTGGTGGAGATCACAGGTTGTGCTAAGGTCACTGGCTGTACAGTGGCTGGTCTTGGGGTCTTCTCTGTCAAGGCGCAGTGAGACCAAGGGGGCTTGGCTGGAGCAGCTGTGTGTGCAGCCCTGCTCTTTGGTGGTCTGGACAAGCCTGCCTTTGCAACAATAGGCCTTTGCTCCAGAAGCCCCGGCCTCTTTTTGTCTTCTGAAATTATAGACCTCAACTTATTCTCCAAATCCTTGTGTATATCTGATGTCAAAATATGGGTCATTAGATCATCCTGGCTGCTCATCCTGGTACTACACTTTTTACAAAAGTATCTTTCAGGTGGTAGAGTGCTTGCCACAGAAAGAATATCACTGGCTCTTAACTGTTTCTGGACTTCCTTAGTGTGAAAGCCAACATAAGCATTAAGTAGAGAGTGAAAATGGGTGATCAGCACATGCTTCTTCATGCTTCCAGAAGGAAGCTACATTAGTTCATGCTCCAGAAGGAAAAGTTACATTTTAAACATGTGAAATGTTTTATACAACCCTTCAGTGGCTTCCCATTGCCCAGAACCTTGTCCTTGGGGCTGTGAACTTTCACAGCAGCCTCATGGATCAACTGGACATGTTTGCTCACCACATCAGGCCTTGAAACAAATGAGCAATCTGGACACTGGATCTGCAACACTTGGTCAGCCTCATCTTCATGGCAATGATGCAAATGATTTTCAGAGAAGTAAGCACATCTGCTGAGTATTTGCACAGGCTACAGCAGTATGGCTTGCTTCATTATCTCCTTTGCTTTCTGAAAAATTCCCCTGGAGAAACATCTGGCCAAGATGTATCATAAAAGTATCTGTCACTTGGGTAAAAGCCTTTAAGGCCCTTCAGCAATTCTTTGCTTTTGTCAAGTCCAGTCTTCAGAAGCATGCTCTTTACCCATGGCCACATACTTCTGACCTTCTCCAGATTTTCCACAGGCACTTCAAACATTCTTAAAATGTTCTGCCCTGCAATAAGAGAGCATTTGCTTAAGACACAGCTCTCAGCCAGTACCTGCCTCCTTCAACCTCAGCTGGCCATGTCTTCAGCCCTCCATTCCACTCCCCACCTCCAGCTCAGTCACACACTGCCACCCCTGCTACAGTCCTTCCCGGGCTTTTAGTCACACACAGGCCTTGCATCACACTCTTCACCTGTGGCTTCACTTCACACCAGAGCCTCCAGCCACAGTCCTTCCCAGGCCTCGGGTCACACCTGGACCTAGAGACACAGTCCTCCCCTGTCCTCCATCACCAGGCATGCCATCAGAGCCCTCCAGAATCATTCCCTGTCCTCCTGTCACCCTCAGGCTGCTACAGCCCTCCAAAGTCCTCCACTGGCCCCGACAACACATAGACCTCTGAAGTCCTCCCCTGTCCTTCAGTCACACACTGGATGTCACAGCCCTCCAAGTCCTCCACTGGCCTCAGGTCACACACAGCCTTGCATAGGCCTACCCCAGACTCCAGTCTCAAACAGCCCTCCACAGTCCTCCTCTGTCCTCAATTAAACACAGGCCTGCAGTCACAGTCTGCCACAGTCCTCCCCCAGCTTCAGGTCACCCAAACCCTCCACAGCCCTACACAGTCCTCCCTCAGCCTCCAGTCACAAATAGCCCTCCACAGTCCTCCTCTGCTTCCATCACACAAAGGCCTACCATCACAGTCCTCCACAGTCCTACCCAGGCCTCAGGTTACCCACAGTCCTCCACAGTCCTCCCCTGGCCTCCAGTTACACACAGCCCTCCACATCCCTCCACAGTCCTCCACAGTCCTCCCCCAGCCTCCTGTCACACACAGCCATCCACAGTCCTCCCCCAGCCTCCATTCCCACACAGCCCTCCACAGCCCTCCACAGTCCTCCCATGGCTTCACATCACACACAGCCCTCCACAGTCCTCTCCTGTCCTCTCCTGTCCTCTGGTCACACAGTGGCCTGACATCTCAGCCTTCCCCTGTTCCCTCCAGTCACAGTAGGTCCTTGTCCTTCCCCCATCCTCCCGTCTCACACCAACCTTCTAGCACCCGAGACCCGAAGAAATCTCTTACACTGGGAGGCCCTCAGGCCTCTACTCTGCCTGCTACTTGGTGAGGCTCACTATCCACAAGCCTTCCTGCAGGGGCTTTGGAAGACAGCGCCTGAAGACACCTTCCAAACAGCATATATAGGAAGTGACATTTCTTCATTTGCATATTCGCCCCAGGAAGCCAATGACATCAAGTGTTCTTGAGGGTCCTCCGTGGCCTCGCCTTTTCCCATTCTGCTCACCCTTCCTCCAGGCAGTGATCTCATGCTGCCTGTCATATCTCTTCAAAGTTGAGATACAGACCTCATCGACTTCGTGGCTCCACATCCTGAACCATACTGGGCACCCACTAAATGTCAATTCAAGACTGAAGGAAGAAGGAAACAAAAGGCTACAGCGTTGAGGGTTTCTGTTTGACCAGGTTCTAGAAGAAGATTGCACCAGATACTTTGCCCAAGGATTTTCCATGCTAGGGTAGGAAATGGTAGTGTTCCTGAGGACCCAATAGGGCCTGGTTGAGATGGGGAGGAGCAGCAACATATAACTGCTGCTGCTCCCCCTTACAGAAGAATGACCTTTATGACAAATGAGACTCAAAAATCTCAGACTGAGTGTGGTAATACATGCCTGTGTCCGGACCCACAGGGGTTCAATGGCTTTCAAAATGGGGGGCTGGGTATGTGCGTGGGGAAAGAATGGGTAGGAAATTTTTTCACAACTATATAAGACTAGGCGGGAAAGGGGGGAAGGCTAATTTACTGCTGCAGAAGATAGCAAAAGTGTTTTAAGGTTTGAGTAACCTTCTGTAAGTTACCTCAAGAATGTTTCCTTAAGATATCTCAAGGATGTTCCAAGACTGAAGAGTAGATGTTCTCACATAAATCTATCACCCATGGCCGATGATCCTAGTGCAGCTGTTGGTAACTTCCAGCATTGGCTGGAATGAATGGCTTTGGTTCACTAATTGGCTTTGGATTCAGTAAATAGCTTTGGATCCCAGCATCTCCTCCCTTTTAAACAATTTAAGAGTCTAGTAGGTAGGCTTTGACCTCATAAAGTCACTTGCAGATGGTTGCCCCTGATCAGCAGGGACTCTGAGGTGGAGTGATCGAGGAGGACACATTCCTGTAAAATAAGAATAGGCAGGAGAAGAAAAGGAGACCAGGCAGTAATGATTATTGTCGAGGTCTCAACTTTATTGAAACAGTTTAGGCTTTTTATAGGTTTGAAGGACAGGGTATAGGAGGGAATGGAGAGACGACCACAAGTGGTGGGAAAATACCAGAGGCTTCAGAGGGGAGGGGAAGTAGATCAGATAAGCCTGTTGGCAGTTGCAATAAGCCTGTTACAGGAACACATTGTGACTCTTCTCAGGACTGTGTCCTGGGGGGGTCATAAATCTGTGGGAAAGTCCCACTGAGCTCTTTCCCAGAGCAAACTCTCCTTGGGGCCTTCATACGTCCCCCAACAGATGGTGGGCATTAAACAGAGGGGGAAGTATTGACCTGATTCTCCAAAGGCATTTTATACCCTTTATGAGTATCTTTTTGGGAAGGAGAAATAGACCCCATCAACACCTGAGGGCATCAGCAGCAGGCTGTGTTTAGGGGTAATCAGACACAAACATCAATGCAATTAGGTTTTTATTGTCAGGGGACTCAGAAACTGGCAATTGGGCGCTCCCCATGCCCTACCTCATCTTGTACCCTTTACAGGTACCCAAGATACATCAAGCAAGCATTTATCTGAGTTTTATGATTTTTTCATGAGAGCCAAATGCAGGCAGTCAAGACCCTTGAGATAGACTCTCAGCAGTTGGCCTGGGGCTCATCTAAGACTCTGTCAGCCAAACCAAATCTGTGATAATGAACTTGTAAGGGTTTAGATGCCAGGGAATCAATTTGCTGGTTATAAAGCTAGTTAAGTCTTTTAATGTCCCACGGGCCAATACATGAGGAGAAGGAACACCCAATGGGTCCCACAATTGAAGGAACAAGATTGGTGATCCAGGGAGACATTGATAACCAATTATGAAACCAACTTTTCTCTTGTTCTCTCTATCTCTTTCTCTCTTCTAAGCCTTCCCTAACCTTAGCCATGCTGTGCCTTACAATCCCAGTATAAAGAAGCACTCTTCCCTTCAGGGCAGCACAGCAACTCCCTTGCTGGAAGACAATCAAGTCTAGTAGTCTTCAATTTGTAGGACAACTTCAGACTGTGAAATTGGGATTTCTCTAATTGGTAATGCCAATCTCCAATCTCTCAATATCCTTCTCAGTTTTCAGGTGAGGGTCAGAGTAATGCTTATTGGAGAGAATGAAAGAGGTGATACCTGTCCCAGACCAGCAGCTCTGCTCAGAGTGCAAGGAGGACAGTTAGTGTAACAGCAATTATGACCTCTATTTTTGTTCTGAGCAATGCATGGTCATTAAAGGGGTCACAAAACTGGCAAAATCTTCCCAAGAATAATAAGTTATGTGGGGAATTAATGGGACAATGACACAAATGTCATAGTATTGCTTTTGAGGTGAGGGGTGTATATATACAGGGAGTAATGCCATCACTGCAATTCCATAGCTCTTGTCTCCTGGGAGGATATAATTGGTAAAGTGGCTTGACTGTGTAATGGATCCATTACAAAGATGTCTGTATCTGAGGAATACTATTGCCTATGCATAACCCAAGGCCAGAAACAGAAGGCAGTGTCAATCTAGCCTCAGCTTGTTGTGACCATCTGCATTTAGAATGGTCAGAGGAGTAGATTTCCTCAGTGACAGAAATGCATTCATAAAAGGGAGGGGCAGCATCATAAAAAAACCAATAGGATTCAGTAAGCTCAGGTATGTATAAATCAGGGCTAATAAGTTATGACTAACAAGGTATAAAATAATATAGATTGTATCAATCCCATCTTCAAATAAGGAGGGGATAGGCTTATCATCAAAGGAAGGAGTTGGGGTTGCAGGGACAGTTTATTTAGGCTCTGTCTGTGTGGGAAAAATCATTTTTCCTGAGTTCTATCTATGTGGGTAAGGAGAAGACAGGATTGGGTCCAATAGCTACAGGTGGAATACCTGATTATTTCCTTAGGGTGAGGGAAATGATAACTCCTGGACCATTCTTGGTAGTTTGCATCAGCCATTCTAACTGACCTTTAGAATAGGGCAGTATTATTTTATCATGAACTTTGCCAAAAAATTGACAGCTTTGTCTGTGTCCCACAAAGATGAGTTCTGCAACCAAAGGAGTATTAGGGGCAAGAACCTTAGTGGGAGAGGTGGAGAGATGAGTCCACAACAGAGGATTATGTTGCCAAAACACCCCAGTGTGCTTATGGGATGAGGAACATAAGACAAAGAGAAGGGGTTCCTTAGAGGAAATAAAATGTATCTAGCTTGTTTTGGATAGTTGTTTCCACAGCCTGAAGGGCTTCTGTTGCCACTGGGGTTAAGGAGCAAAGAGAATAAGGGTTAGAATCTTTCTTGAGAATATAAAAAAAGAAGTTTAAGCTCCCTGTAGTGAGTTTAAGAAAAGGTCTTATCTGATTGATATTTCCTAGGAGCTTTTGGAAATCACTGAAAGTCTTAAATGGCTAGTTTTTAATTGGATCATTTGTGTAGTAATTTTTTGACAATGGAGCTCAACTCCTAAATAAAAATGTCTTTTAATTGAATTTTATTTAGTGCAATTTGTAAACCATAATCTATTAATTTTTGTGAAAATTTTTACAAGAATGAAGCAACAGTGAGCCATCAGGTACAACTAAAAGAATATCATCCATATAACATACTATATAAATAGAAGGCCAAAATGTTCTCAAAGAATCAGTTTTCTGGGCTACACACTTTTGACACAGAGTGGGATTATTAGCCATGCCTTGAGGCAAAACTTTCCATTGCAAGCAAGGCATAGGCCCTTTGAAGTTTGTTACTGGCAACCTTAATGAAAAGCACTTTTTACCCTGGGGATGCAGGGGGGATGATAAAAAAGCAGTTTTTAAGATCCATAACTGTCTTATAAAAGTCAGCAGGAATGTCTGTAGGGGTAGGCAGTCCTGGTTGTAAAGCAACCATGGTAGGCATAGTTTCATTACCTTCTCTTAGGTCTTGCACTAACCTCCATTTGCCAGACTTTTCTTAACAACAAAAAATAGGTTTGTTCCAAGGAGGAAGAGTAGGTTCAATGTGACTAGTGGCAACCTGTTCCTGTACTAATGCCATACATGCTGATAACTTTTCTGAGGCTAAAGGCCATTGGTCAACCCAAACAGCTTCTTCAGATTTCAAAGTGATTTTGTCTGCATGGAGTTGAGGGATGCCAACCACCATTAAGCTAAATTTGTCATGCGTAATCCTGCATAGTCATGTTTTCAATTACCTGGATAGGTTCTTTTATTCCATGAAAATATTTTCCTAAGCCTTGACTGGGAAGGAAGGTATGTTTTATTTTTAGCATTTGGTGGGTAAAAATTTCATTTGGACTACACATAATGAGATTGAACTCAGAAAGAATATCCCAACCCCAGAGATTAGCTGGTAGGCCAGGAACACACAGTATTTCCTTCCTCAGCTGTCCATGTGAGGAGTTTAGAACTTTGCTTGGGATTGGACTTTCATCCCAGGACCCTGATGTGGATTAAGGAAGCTGAAATGGGCTAGGAGAAAGGCCACTTGTTTGTGTGTGTGTGTGTGTGTGTGTGTGTGTGTGTGTGTGTGTGTGTAATTATGGTGGCATCAAAGCTTTTTCCATCCAATTTTAAATTGCAGAAGGGTCCATCCTGAAAAATAGTCTAAATCCAGTAAGCATGGAAGGAACCAAAATTATTGCTGCCTCTGGATTTTCAAAAGTTTTTCTGGTTAAAATGGGTGAGGGGAAGCAGTAACAGCTGAGGAACTCTTTGTCCCTGGTTACTAGTTAAGGGACCAGAAGTAGAAGAAACTAGAATGTTTATCTCTCCTGTATAATCATTGTCCATAACTCTGGAAGAGTTATGAAGTTCCTGGAGAATTGAACTAACGAGAAGAAGAAGTAGAACAAAGGTGCCAGGAAGCAAGTGGCCAAAAACTCCCCTATGCAAGACCTGAATTCCCAATGTTAGGATTGTGCTGTTGGAGGGACACAAGTCTAACCCTGTGCTTCCTGCCTGTTGCTATGTGTAGGGAGGGATGTCCTGATTGTTTGGGAATGGGGGAAATGTTTGAGATAACTGAGCTTGAGGGGTTGATGTTTGGGGGACAAACCCAGTAGCCCCAGAGGTTTGTTTCATGTTTGGGGCCAGAGATAGGCCCCTTAACAAGTTTCCCTGCTTTGGTAAGGGATTGCCTTGAGTATCCTTTTTAGAGATACAATCTGAGGGCCAGTGTTGCAGGGACCTCAAGTAGAAGCTGGCTGGTGCTCAGTTTTATTGGCCTTTCATTATTTGGCAAAATGCCCTGGTTGTTTGCAAATAAAGGAAGCTTTAGGGAGGGTGCCCTGTGTTAGGTCCTGGAATACAGCTCCAACAGCTATGCCAATAGTATGAGCTGAGCTGATGCCTTCACAGTACTTGACATAAACAGAATGTCTTTGCCTTCAGGGTATGGCCATAAGGCAGCTTGAGGTTAGTATTTTGGAAAGAAGGGGTTTTATGAATTCACTCTCATTTTCATGTGAGCCCAGAATCCATTCTGAAATGTCAGTAAGATGGCTGATGAAATTACATTAGGGCTCCAATGGTCCTTACTGGATTTTAGCTAGGGAGTTTGTTAGGGCTTCCTTAGAGGGAAGCTGTTCCCAAGCCTTGAGTCCTGTAGTTTGTATTTGATAAAGAAGACCAGGAAGATACTTGACTTGTTGCTTATTGGTGTCATAGGGGCTATTAGCTCATAATTTTTGCAAGGTCCAGTGTTTGGATTCGCTGCCAAGCCACAGCATTACACCATGTGGTTTCCTTGCAAAATTCTTTAAACTCTGACTTCTAGAGGACAAAATCGCCCCTTGATAATACAGCAGGAATCAAAAATTACCCATCATTGGGTGTCAGCCAGTTTTCACTCAGAGTTTCATTTATGGACAGTGTGAAAAGAACAACTGGGTCATATTATGAAACTGCATTTTTTAGTTCTTTTATATATCTAAGCCTATTGCAGCAATACTGTTTTTCATATGTTCCATCCCATTACCCAGCTGAGGTGGCAGAAATTTCATTTTCATCTGCAGGAGCCCCTTCACTGGAGGTAAGATACTCCTCCTCATCCTCTCCTTCAACTACAGGGCCTGAGGTGGACTGGACCTCTTTGGCAGGGGGTAGGGCAGGAGCCAGTGCTCTGCTAGGAGTTACAGTAAAATCCTACAGAGTATTAGGAACCTTGTTCTTTGTCTTGGGAGGGAGGGTGGCAGCTTCAGTTAGGGGTTGGGTCAAATCAAAATCCAATTCCCTCAGTTCTTCGTTTTTTATTTTTATATTTCTTTTAATTAATTACACTTTATTCAGTTTGTATCCCCGCATAAGCCCCTCTATCCTCCCCTTCCTATCGTAACCTCTTGCCCCCTTCTTCACACATGCCCCTCCCCAAGTCCACTGAGGGGGAAGATCCTCCTGTCTTTCCTTCTGAACTTAGTCTATCAGAGCTCATCAGGAGTGAATGGATTGTCATCTTTTGAGGCCTGGTAAGACTTCTCTCCCCTCAGGGGGTAGTGGTCCAAGAGCTGGCCAATCAGATTATGTAAAAGGCAGTCCCTCTTCCCATGACTATGTAAGCCAATTGGACACAAAACTGCCATGGGCTACACCTGAGCAGTAGTTCTAGTTTAGCTCCATGCATGGTACTTGATTGGAGTATGAGTCTCTGGGAAGACCCCTGTGTTCAAATTTCTGGTTCTGTTGCTCTCCTTGTGGAGTTATTGTCCTTTCCAGATCTTACTATTTCCCCCTTCTTACATAAGATTCCATGAACACTGCACAAAGTTTGGCCATATTTCTCAGCATCTGCTCTGATAGTCTGTAGAGAAGAGCCTTTCAGAGGCCATCTGTGGCTGCTTTCTAGTTTTTTTCTGGTTTTCTTCTTCTTCTGATGACCTTTTTCTTTGCTTTGGGAATAGGGAGTTTACATTTTAGTTAGGGGCCTCTCTCTGTGTAGGTTCTTTAGATGTACAGGTTTTAAAAGATTCTTCCTATATTACATGTCTGAATGCATGAGTATAGACTGTGTGTGTCTTTCTGCTTCTGGAACAGCTCACCCAGGATGATTCCAGATCCCACCATTTACCTGCACGTTTCATGATTTGCTTATTTTTCATTGCTGAGTAATACTCCATTGTGTAGATGTAGCACAAAATCTGCATATATTCTTCAGTTGAGGGGCAACTGGCCTGTTTCCAGCTTCTGGCTATTACAAAGAAAGCAGCTAAGAACATGGTTGAGCAAATGTCCTTATGTGTAATTGAGCCTCTTTTGGATATCTGCATAGGAGTGGTATGGCTGGATCTTCAGGAAGTGCTATTCCTAGTTGTCTGAGAAAAAGACAGATTCATTACCAGAGTGGTTGTACAAGTTTACATTCGAATCAGCAGTGGAGGATGGTTTCCCTTTCTCCACAACCTCTCCAGCATATGCTGTTGCTTCAGTTTTCCATCTTGGCCATTCTAATAAGTGTAAGGTGAAATCTCAGGGCCTTTTTATAATTTTCATTTCCCTGATGGCTATTGACATTGAGCATTTCTTTAAATGTTCTCAGCCATTCTATATTCCTCTGTAGAGAATTCTCTGTTGAGCTCTGTTCTCTAGTTTTCAATTGGATTACATGGTTTGCTTCTTTTCAGCTTCTTTATTTCTTTATATATACTGTATATTAGCGCTCTGTCAGAAAAAAGGTTGGTGAAGATTATTTTCAAATCTGGAGGCAGTCATTTTGTTTTGATGACAGTGTCCTTTGATTTACAAAAGCTTTGCAGTTTCATGACGTCGACTTTATTGATTGTTGTTCTTAGAGCCTATGCTGTTGGTGTTATTTTCAGGAAGTTCAAATCTCTATAAGCCACAAAATTTGAAAATCTAAATGAAATGGACAATTTTCTTGATTGATTCCACTTAACCAAAACTGAATCAACCCAGGTAAATCTATTGAATAGTGCTATGTCCCTCATGGAAAAAGAAGCTCTCATCTAAATCTCCCATCCAAAAGAAGGCCAGGGTCAGATGTTTTCAGCACAGAATCCTACCAGAATTTCAAAGAAGACCTAACTCCAGTTCTCTACAAAATATTCTACAAAACAGAAACAGAAGGAGCACTACCAAACTCATTCTATGAAGTCACAGTCACTTCAGAATTTAAACCTGTGAAAGACCCAACAAAGAAAGAACTCAGATGTCCATCAATGGAGGAATGGGTATAGAAATTGTGGTATTTTTACACAATGGAATACTACTCAACAATCAAAAAAAGGAGGAAATCATGAAATTTGCAGGCAAATGGTGGGATCTAGAAAAGATCATTGTGAGTGAAATATCCCAGAAGGAGAAAGACAAACATGGGATATACTCACTTATATAGACCTATAAGATATGATAGACATAATGAAATCTATACACATAAAAAAGATAATCAATTGAACAGACATGGGGTAAGATGATCAATCCTCATTTAGAAAGACAGATGGGATGTGCATTGAACGTATGACAGGAGTCTACTGAGGGCATCTGAAAGACTCAAACTAGCAGTGTTTTCAAAGCAAAGACTCATGACCAAACCTTTGGCAGAGTACAGGGAATCATAAGAAAGAAGGGGAGTTAGTCTGATGGGGAAAGGATAGGAGCTCCACAAGGACCAAATATATCTGGGCACAGGGTTTTTTCTGAGACTGACATTCAACCAAGGACCATGTATGGATATAACCTAGAACCTCCACTCAGATGTAGCCTGTGGTAGCTCAGTAACCAATTGGTTTCCCAAAGTGAGGGGAACAAGGACTATTTCTAACAGGAACTCAATGACTGGCTCTTTGGTCTCCCCACCCCGGAAGGGAGGAGCAGTCCTGTTAGGCCACAGAGGAGGGCTTTGCAGCCAGTCCTGAAGATACCTGATAAAACAGGATCAGATGAATGGGGAGGAGGTCCCCCCATCAGTGGACTTGGAAAGGGGCACGGTGGAGATGAAGGAGGGAGGGAGGGGCAGGGAGGGAGGGAATGAGGGATCGGGACACGGCTGGGATACAGAGTTAATAAAATGTAACTGATAAAAATAAAAGAATGGAAAGAAAACAAAATAAAACATGATAATCTCCTTAGATGCTTAAAAAGCATTTGAGAAAATCAAACATACATTCATGTTTAAAGTCTTGGAGAGATCAGGGATAAAAGGCATATATCTAAACATAGTAAAGGCAATATACATCAAACTGAACAGAGAGAAAAGCATTCCCACTGAAATTAGACACAAGGCAAGGCTGCCCACTCTCTCCATATCTCTTCAACATAATTCTGGAACTCCTTCCTAGAGTAATAACAGAGTTGAAGGAGTTCAAGGGGATGCATATTAGAAAGTAAGAACTCAAATTATCACTAGGTGCAGATGATATGATAGTTTACATGAGTGAACCCAAAAATCTTTCCAGGGAACTCCTACAGCTGTTAAACACCTTTACCAAAGTGGCTGGATAACAAATATATCAAAAAGTTCAGTAGCCCTCCTAATACAAAAGATAACATGGCTGAGAAAGAAATTAGGAAAACAACACCCTTCACAATAGCCACAAGTGACATAAGCAAGTCAAAGACTTGTTTGAAAAGAAATTAAGTCTCTGAAGAAAGAATTAGAAGAAGAGATCAGAAGATGGAAAGATCTCCCATGCTCATGCTTGGCAGGATTAACACAGTAAAAATGGCCATCTTAGCAAAAGCAATGTACAGATTCAATGCAATTCCCATCAAAATACCAACACGATTTTTTACAGACCTGGAAAGATAAATTCTCAATGTCCTATGGAATAACAAAAAACCCAGAATTGCTAAAACAATCCTCTACAATAACAGCTCTTCTGGAGGTATCTCCTTCCCTGATCTTAAGCTGTACTACAGAGCAACATTAATAAAAACTGCATGGTACTGGCATAAAAACAGAATGGTGAATCAAATGGACCGAACATGAAAGGCAGAAATAAACCCACACACTCACTTATGGACACTGATCTTTGACAAAGATGCCAAAGCCATACAATGGAATAAGATAGCATCTTCAAGAAATGTTGCTGGTCAACCTGGATGCCTACATGTAGAAAAATGCAAATAAATCCATACTTATCAGACTGCACAAAACTAAACTTCCCGTGGATCAAAGACCTCAACATAAAACCAGACACATTAAATCCCTTAGAAAAAAGAATGGGGGAGGCCATAAAACACATTGGTACAGGAGACAACTTCCTGCAGTTCTTTAAGTTGTGTTAAATGCTCTCCTTTCTTTTGAAGTAGATTCCCTGAGGGATTTGACCTCCTGACTGAGTTCAGTTTCAGTGTACTGACCTGCATCCTCTATGAAAGAATCAAAAGGTAAGGCTGGTGCACAGAAAGGAGGAACTTTAATATATGGAGTCAATAAAAAGGGGGCAGCTGCCAGAACCAGGAAAGACAGAAGGCGATGCCAGTATACATTACAGTATCGGGAAGCTTTTTCCTCAAGGGAAGTGGCCTTTTCAGGGAAAGTTAGGTCATTAGGACCGTCCTGTGTCTGCAAGTGAAGAGTTGTAAAGGAAGGGCAAAGGAAATGGGCTGCAGGCTGAACTAGGACTGCAGCCTCTGGTTCTGGCATAAGTATGGAGATAGGGAGGGAACTCAGAAATGTTGGGGTAGTGCAGCCTTGTTCCTACCTACTTCAAGACATTTGGGACTGCCTCTAGAATCCTTTTTGAGGAACTTTCCAGTTTGAGAAACTACCTCAGCCAAGTCAGGTTGGGAATGTCTGACCTGAAGAATATCATTAATCAAATTCCAGTAATAAAATGTCTGTACAGGCACCTTTTGTGGACCAGAAGAATCATAAATTTTTTAAAGACAATTTCCAACTTTCTGCCAGAGTCTTACATCAATAGTGACTTCTTGTGGAAACCAGGGGAAAATATTAGTAATTGAAACAAAGAAGCTAACTAAATCCTTTTTCTTAACCCTTACTGAAAGAGTCTGGTAATTGGAATTCTGCCTCTTGGCCTTGGCAGATGTGGGTCTTATCCATCAATCCATTTCTCAGAGACTGTCCTTGACATTCAGTCTCTGCAGGCGGGGTGCTCTGAGCCTGAGAAGTAGATAGCAAGCTCCCTGCAACCTTGAGAAATAGACTGCAAACTTTGTGCAACCTGGAGTGAGACCTCTCATGGTTTGACTAACTAAAATTGCCAGTGTGAGAAACTGTTTGCACACTTTTGCCTATGTTAAGTGTTAACCTGACCCCCATTAAATCAGCATGTAGACTAGGTGTCCTTCTTTGGGTTGCCCTGTCTCTCTTTGTGTCCCAATGTCTCTCTCTGTGTCCAGCTTTATCTCAGGTGGTATTTAGCTGTCACTGCTGGCAGGTGACATCCAGCCTTTTTAAATGAAGAATGTATTTCATAGTTTTTTGTTTGTTTGTTTTTTTAACATGATGTGTTGTAATAACTGCGGTTCTTGTTTACTTGGCTCAAACAGCATGGCTTGATTTTTACTTCTCATAATTCATAAAATAAATACCAAGGTCTTTTTACCTCACCTAAAGGTTTGAGAAACTGATTTAAGTATCTTGTTAGACTTACCAAAGGGTATTGTTTTAAAATACCTGACAAATTTTAAAATGTATTGTAAAATTAAACTCTGATGGTCCAGGACCAAACTCAGAGGTGTTGAGTCAAACTGTCTCGTGTAAAAATATTATTATCATCAGCCAGATTTCAATATATCATCTGTTTGTCCACACATAAACATAAACACACATAGAGACATAGCTAAGGAACATAGAAATCCTCCATTGTCACCTTGGAATAACCAGAATACTCAAATACCAGGGCTTGACCAGCCTTTACTGGACACAAGTACCACAAATTTCAGAAGGAGTGGACCCTCTCATGGGTCCCCTCCACACACATAGATACCAGAAGGAGCAGAGCACCCATGGCCTTCTCCACAGCTTCCAAATGGAGAGTGGGCTCCCACAGCCCTATTATCACACAAAATACGGTCTCACTGACCCTTTCTCCTGGTGCCAAAAAATGTAGAGAGGCATAAACCTCTTCCCAGGGAATTAGAGTCCTTCATATTCCCTTGACCAGTTTGCAAACTCTCCCAGTTTCCCCAGACTTCGAGAGCAAGTCAAAACCAGAAACCAAAGCAGACAGCCAGCACCCAAAAGCAAAATCAGAGACAAGATAAAGAACAATGTTGGTCCCTGCTTTTTAAACATTTACCTATTTTTGAAACCTGTTTTTGTAATATTAAAACAAAGCATACTCTTTAGGAGTGAAATCATAAAGCACATATATAATTTTAAAAGTAAACCAACTTTAAAATTTACCAGAGCAAACAATCCAATTTTCTTATTGTTATTATTATTTACTATTACTTTTATTATTATTATTATTATTATTACTATTGTTTTTATTGAAGTTTTTCTAATTCTCTTAATACCTGGACTTGTTTCCTTTCCAATTGCACTTTCTCTTGAAGAACAGTAATGTCTTCCTGCAGTGGTCATGTATCTCCTGCACAGCTGGCAGGGAAAGCCATGGGGGGAGGGGGAGGGCAGAGGGCACAGGCGGCCAGTGTGCATTATGAGACTTGGCAGTTTCTTCCTGTGACTCCCTTTCATCCTCACTATCTAGCTCTTAAATTATTTTCTGCTCTCAAATTACACAAATCTGTTTGAGCTCCTTTATGAACATTTAAAATCACATTAGAAGTATTTTTCTTTCCTACCTGTTTGGATGCTCCATTTTCTTTAAGCCATTCCTTAGCTTGTGAGATCAAAATTTTTCATTTTATCCGTCTCATGCCTAGGATCCAACACATCTCTAATTAGACTCCACAGAGGAACAGATATAACAGGTACCTTCTCTGGACCATTATTGGTATAATACTCTTGCAATTGTTTCCCTACACTCTCCATGTTTCCATATTTACATACATTACACTGGGAAGGAGGGACATACATCATTTACAAACTAAAGGGTATAAGGGAATTTCTCCCAACTCGTCCTGTTTATTTTAACATTGACTGCTATTGTTCTGAACAAATGATTGAGCTGACTGCCTACCTTGTCTTCCTCTGTGCGATGGGCAGTATCACAAAGTACTGGTTTTACTTAGGCATCTGGAGCTCCAAATACCAATGTTTCTCACTTTTGCCCCTTTTTTTCAAGGTCCCTTTTTTGGGCACCAACTGACCTATCCTGCAGGCTAGCTGAACAGGATCCACCTGAAAGGGGGAAATTGGGAGACAGAGATGTGAAGAATGGAGGCAAGACAGATTCCTGATCAAGTCTCAATTTACTGAATGTGCAAACAAAACTGATAAAGCATAGGATACAAGCAATTTCTTTTTTAACAGTAGCAACACATCTGTCCACCTGGCAAGGCATGCAGAATTAACTCAAGGTTATACATAGTTTGCTTGTGGTTCCCAAGGGTGCAGTGAGCTTGCTATCTACTTCTCAGGCTCAGAAAAGCCCACATGCAGAGACTGACCACCAAGGACAATCTCTTTGAAATGGAACTATTAATAAGACCAGCATCTGCCAAGGCCAGGAGGCAGAATTCCAATTACCAGACTCCTTCACCTTACTTCTCACATCTTAAGGGACTCTTTGAGACCCTGTAAAAATAAGTCATGCTTACTCCCATAATTCATCATTTTGACTTACCTCTTACTAATTTACTGCTGCAGAAGATTGCAAAACTGTTTTATGTTTTGAGATACCTCCTGCAAGATATCTCAAGAATATTTTCTTAAGATGTCTCAAAGATGCTCCAAGACTGACAAGCAGATGTTCTCACCTAAATCTATCACGTATGACCTATGGTCCTAGTGCAGCTTTTGGTAACTTTTTCATTAATTGGCATTGGCTCCACTAAATGGCTTTGGCTCACTAATTGGCTTTGGCTTCAGTAAATAGCTTTGTGTCCAGGCATGCCTGTAGTTCCCACCCTCAGACAGCTACAACAGGAGGATCACAGAAAGCTTGAGAACAGCCTGGACTTCATGGCAGGATTCGGTTTCAAAATGGGAAGAGTTAAGGGGGACGGGTTGTCAACCATCTAGGGAAATGTCTCAGTAATAGATATGTGCCCCATCTGCACAAGGCTCTGAATTCCAACAGCCCCTCCTCTTTCTACTTTCCTCTCTTTCTCTTTCTCACTCAACACCCCCTTTTACACAAACACAGAAAGAGAGAGAGAAATCTAACTATTTTTGTAAAATTGCCTGTCTTTGTAGTTTTATCAAGCAAAGCATTTTGCAGGCAAATTGAGGTCACTGGAGTACAGTAGAATTAAGGTTCTCAGGATAAGCAACTAAGTAACAAAAGTTAATGGAATTTAAAATGGATTTTGTAGTTGGATCCATGAAGTATTTTTTATAAGATGAAATTTTCTCTAAATTGAAAATAAAATGAAGTGAAAGAATTAAGATTGAACTAAAATTTCAAAGTTCCTTCCAGCCCAGTCAGTTTGCATCCTGGAATAACTTCCTTGGTAAATAAAATGTTTTCCCTCAATTCTTTTAACTGAACAAAGAAGCCAGCAAGACTTCCATAGTCATCAGTGAACCGCATATGGTACCAAAATTTGCTAACTAGAAATCTGGGGCTTCTTTTCCCAGTGCTGCTTTCTCAAAGAGGTCTAAGTGGCTCCTTACCAAACCTACTCATGTGACTGGACCAGATGCTTGCCTATTCCATCTTCCAAGGCGACATCATTGTAAGTTACATGTTCTCTGCAAAACCATTTTGACAAGCTGTCTAGGAAGGAGGGTCCCCTCATTGTCTAGCCTGTCTTTGCAGGAATACAATTAGGTAAGTGCAAACAAGGCTGCAGGTGCTTACCCAGTGTTTGCTGTAAACAATGAGGCCATCAAGAAGTATGTCAGGGAGAAGAAAGCCGAAACTCTAGTAAGTGTCAACAGCAGCAGTCAACATTTTGTCTTTAAGATTTCTTATCAGAGCCAGAAGCAATGGTGCACACCTGTAATGCCAGCATTAATGAAGGAAATGGCATGAGGATCTCTGTGTGTTCAAGGACAGCCTGGCCTACAAAGTGAGTCCAGGACAACCAGAGATACTCTCTTTTAAAAGACAAACAAAAAAGATTTTTAATTTTTGTGTGTTTTTCAATATTTTGATTAATTATTTGTTACATTTTCTTTCACTTTGTATCTCAGCTGAGGGCCCCTCCATCATCTCTTCCCAATCCCTCTCTCCTTTCAGCTTTTCACCCTATGCCCCTCTTCTAGTCTACTGTTATTGGAGATCCTCCCCTGCTTCTATCTGATCCTAGCCTAGCATTTCTCATTAGGAGTGCATGCATTGTCTTCCTCTGTGGCCTGGCAAGGCTGCACTCTCCCCTAGCCCCTCAGCGGCAGTGATCAGAGAGCCTCTCTGGGAGTGCACATCAGAGAGAGTCCCTCTATCTCATATTAGTGAACACACTGGGAGACTGAGTCTATGGGCTACATCTGAGCAGTGGGTTTAGGTACTTTTCGTGCATGGGCCCCCCTAGCCCACAGGTAGGGAAAGGATCTTCCCCAAAAGTGTATCTGACAGAGGGAGGGTTACTATCCAGAATACATGAAAAACATAAGATGTTAATCACCAACAAACCAAGTCATCCCATTTAAAAGTGGGGTTCAGAGCTAAACAGAGAATTTTCAATAGAGGAAAATCAAATGGAACAGAAACTCTTAGAGAAATCTTCAACATCCTTACTCAAGAGGGAGATGCAAATTAAAAAACCCTGAGGTTTTACCTTATCCCCATCAGAATGGTTAAAAAATAAAAATCACCTGTGACAACACATGCTGGAGAAGACATGGAGAAAGAGGAATCCTCCTCCATTGCTGGTGAGAATGTAAACTTGTACAACTACTTGGGAAATCAATCTGGTGCTTTCTCAGGCAATTAGTACTAATATTTCCTCAAGATCCAGCTATACCACTCCTAGGCATCTAACCCTTTATTTTTATTTTTAGTGGTGCTTGGGGGTGCATGTGTGTGAGCATGCCTGCATGAGTTTGTGTGTGTATATGAGTACACAGAAGCCAGAGGTATAAAATCCAAAAGTGTTATAACTCCCAGGAGTTCCAATATTCATACCAGGAACTGAACTAGGGTCCTCCTTCACTCTAATACCAATCTTTAACCAGTGAGCCAGCTCTCAAGAGTCATCTACATTTCAATTTTTCAGTCATATGCCATTTAAATTCTTGTCAAAACCTGTTCATTCAGTGCTGCCTACTGAAGAGAAAGACCCAAGCATGTCACAAAACTTCACATGTCACAGCTACTGTGAAAACAAAGAAAGAGAGAAACTAAAATATTTATCAAAAAAAAAAAAGTTTCAATATGTACAGCCAAGGTCTAGATCCTCTCCTGCAAACAAATGTTGAATGAAATGAAGGGATACAGAAGACAGGGTCTCTATGAAATATTTATGAAATCAAATAAGCCTCATATAAGATTGCCTTCAATCAGCCACAGTTGATTAGGAAGTTTGTTGGCAAGTCAAATGAATACTGACTTTAACTTCTGTGAATATAGAGAAAAGCCATGTTAAGATCAAATGTTAGAAGAGTTAAGAGTGGGGCCACAGGTCCACAGAGGTGCTGTGCCAACAACCAGAGGAAATTAGCTCTAGCCTATAAGCTTGTATTCTGCTATGCAAAGGGTGTGCTTGGGTTTCACATGGTTATAAAATATTGTACACTGTTATATAAAATTTACACACTTGCCTTACAAAGCTCACATATCAGGTGTCACTGTAACAGTGAAAATTCATACAATGAATGGTCTTACTCACTTCTTCCCTCACCTGAATAATATTATATCAGCCCCACCTGGGATGTGTTAGACTTTCAGAATCCATCCTCAACATTGTTTCTCCAACTAGACAGGCTTCTTCTTTACCTCTGTTTTTCTCTTGTGACATTTTTCCTTAGTTTGAATGCCTTCCCCAGCTCTCTTGCCCTCCCTCAAGGCCCACAGTGTCCCATTTCTTAAAGAACATTCTCAGAACATTCTAAGCCCACTCCACCCCTTTGGAACAGTAGCCCATTTGTCATATTTTATATGAACACAGTTGGCATTTGCAGGTCCTTACATGTTTGGTTGGTTCCTCCTTTCCCAAGGTGCAGCAGAATTTATTGGTCAATTTCTACACACAGAGCAGTCCTGAAAAGCTTTTGTTTGCCAAGTTGTCTGAGACTTAACAATGAGCAACTGATCTCCCTATGCTGGGCTCTATGGAATAGCTGTCAGAGCTCCCCTTCAGATTCCATGGACTCCTATGGGTTACCCAGAACATCCTGGATTTACTCATGTTGAATGAGATGTTTGTGTGTGTGTGTTTGTGTGTGTGTGTGTTTTTTTTTTTTGTGTGTGTGTATGTATGTGCTCATCCTGATTGAGGTGTGTTCCCATGCATGTGTACATGTGTGCTCATATGCACATGCAAATGCCTTCTGTATAGCAGGTTCTTTCTAGGTCCTTTATGAAATAGCATCTCATTTAAAACTCACCACAGTTGTCTGGGTTTAGTGCAATTATGATCCTCATTCCACAGGTCAGTAACCAGAGGCTACTAACACTTACTTGCCTCAGAGTTGGTGTCTGTCCATGTGCTAGGCCCAACACTTAATCACCAACATAGAGTATTTTATCTGTGTAGTATGGGTCATGCCCAACTGTCACTACCTCTCCATCTCTTTCTACCACAGAATAGTTCTCTAATCTCAAGAGGGAGGATCTTCACCTTACTCCTTCGTCACATGTAAGCCTACCAAAATTCTGGGTTTCAACACCAGATGACTGAGAGGAAAGAAAAAAGAAACAAGAAGGACAAGACTGCTACTAAGTATAGTAGAACAAGAAGAAGGACAAGACTGCTCCTAAGTATAGTAGAGAAGAAGTTTTATAGTAGATAAAAGGTTAAATAGAGCCAGAGGATGAGACATCTGGGAGAGTCCAGAGTGAAAAAGGCCAAGCTGAGCAGGGTCATTTGAGGGGGTAGGAGAAGGGAGAACAAGAGAGGAGACATTCATAAACCAAGAGCAGCTGCCTGGGCCAGGAGACTGACCAAGAGGTAAAAGGGCCAGAACAACCAGCCTAGCCAAAATAACTGGATTATATAGGGATGAGCAGCTGGCAGAATGGCAGGCTAGTCCCTGGGCTGAAGGTTTCAGGGTTGGGGCAGGATATGCAAGCCAGGAGGATCCTGCAACAGCTAGAAATGGAGGGATGCTTGGAGCACTTGGCTAGCCAGCCTCAGCTTTGATGTATTAACAAGTACAACACTTAGCAGTTTGTCCAGGATTTGAGACCTGACACTGTGATGATTTCATTCCTCACCTTTTCAGCCTAGGGAGGCTGGCTCTATAGACAGCACAGGTAAAGTGGGCAGGTGTTGGCTATCCAGAAAGAGACTGAGATAACATTTCTATGTTCTCTTTCTGCTCTCCCACCCTCCTTGGAATGAATGAATGAGGAATTGTCATTTCTCTCAGAAGCAGCTGTATTTTACCAGTGGATAAATTTGAGTCCCATCCTTAGCACACTAGCCCTGGCAACATAAATTATTTTAAGATAAGGAGTTTCTGCAAAAGAAAACTGGCAATGTATCTTGGGGGTGGACTTGAGGGGAACCTGAGGAGCTGCTTCTCCTCTTTTTCTGCTCTTTACCATCTATCCCACCCCTGAAGACCTTGATTTAAAGTCAGTGGGGTGTGGTCTGGTCACCAGTGTTAACTGGATAGCCAAGCTGGAAACTGCAGGTAAAAGGCCAGGTAGCTGATTTCCAAGCAATTCAAATACATAAGAATAACCCTAGCCACCACATGGATTTTAAAGAAAGCACATAGCTTTCTCAGAAAGTTTAATATGACTTACCTCATAATTCACTACAATTTGGACTTACAGTTGTCACCTGGGAACTGCATATGTGTTTATCTCTCTGCTTAACATATTTGTAGATCTTACTTTCCAACCCAGTGGAGGACGACATGAAAAATTTCATCTCAAGCAGATTTTGGTAACATGCCTTTGATCGTAGCCCTCTAGAGGCAGAGGCAGTTGGTTATCTATGAGTACAAGGCCAGCCTGTTCTACAAAGAGAGTCCAGAATAGCCAGGGCTGTTACACCCAGAAACACTGTATCAAAAGCAAAGCTAAAAGATTCCAGTCTCACCCTGTCCAATTGTCTAGATCTCTGTCCTCTTGGGCTGAATGGATTGGGATGTCTGACCTAGCCAGACATCATAACAGATTGTCCTTCGATGTAAGTATGTGCTAAAATAGGTCTTCCTCAGGGAGCAGTCACTCAGAGAACAGCTCCCTGTATGCTGAAGAACCACTTGTTCTACATTGGAGGCTCAGTACAATGATCTCCATAAAGCAAGGCAGGGAACTCCTTCCTCTCTTGGCATGCTGGCTTCCCTGTGGCTATGCCCAGTCCCACCCCTTGAAATACCAGCCCAGTAGCAGGTTAGATAGGGCACATTTCCCCGCAACCTTCTTTAAATGCTTTTGTCTTCAAACTTGAACATCATTCCCAGGAGAATATTCACCAGAAATCTGTAAGTTCTTTGTTGGGTTTTGTTGTTGTTGTTGTTTTGTTTTGTTTGTTTTGTTTTGAGGCAGGGATTTTCTGTGGTGCCTTGGCTGTCCTGAACCCAATTTGTAGACCAGTCTGGTCCCTAATTCACAGAGATGCACATTCCTCTGACTCCCTGACTGATGGGAATACAGGTACATGCCAACATATCTGGCTTCAGTAAGTTCTATAAACAAAGATTTAGAGAATTTGGGTTGTTTTTTATGTTTTTTTGGTTTTATATTTTTCTAACCAATTGTTGAACATAACAATAACCTTTCTGGGCATGAATGAGACATTGTTGAGTTTGAGACAGGCTTCATTGTCTGCAACCTTCTTTACTCTAAAGCCATAGTAGAAGTCACATAGTCCTTTGTACACATTTGCAATCTCAAACACATATACACACACACAAGACTCTTTTATCTGCCTTTTCATTCCAATTTACAAGTATGACCCAATCAGGAAAACCTTCACTTTTATAAAGATCCACACATTAAAGAGGAAATAAAAATATTAAGTCTCAAAAGAGAAATCGAGTCATCAAGCCAAGTTCTGGGTGGAGTGGTGAAGGAAATTCTCAGATCTTCCTAGTGTGCCTGAAGTTACATCACATGGGATGCCATCATCTCTGATATCATATATGTCTGCCCAGCTAGTAGCTAACCGTACTCAGGTCACTTTCTCTCCTCCTGTGACTCAGAATGTTTCCTTGCAGTCCATGCTGACTACCACCTCAAATCTCACTGTCCTTGTGCCAACCCAGCAAGCCATTGAGGACATGGACCAGAAAGAGGAACCCTTCTGGTTGTCACAGAACAATAATCCAGCCCTGATAAGATGGGTGTCGTTCATCTTGTCTTCCATGGTATATGACTGTTGTCAGGATGAACATTCCTTAGTCTGATGCAGAAAAGGGACAAGATCCTTCACCAGGATGGCACAAGCAACCCTTCTCTGAGTCAGGACAATTTATCTGTTAAGAGCTAACTCTCAACCAGTGGTTCTCAACCTTCCAAATGTAGCACCACTTTAATATAATTCCTCATGTTGTGGTGACCTGAACCATAAAATTATTTTTATAGCCATATCATAACTGTAAATTTCCCAGTGTTATGAATTGTCATGTAAATGTGATAGGCAGGGTATGTGGCCCACAAAGTGTTTGCAACCCACATTTGAAGAACCACTGGTAAACCAAGCAATGTGGTTTCTATAAAGCTAAGTTAACACCCCGAAAACCTTTGAGATGGTTGTTACACTTTTGACAGATGTGAAAAGTGAGGCAAAGGTGGTTAAAGACTAATTCCAGCTAAGGCTCATCACTTAACACTGTGAGTGTGAAGTTTGTATATGGGATAACATAAAATTTGAATGTCATAATTTGACTTCAGAGCTGATTTTCCTGTTGCATTTATCCCTGGTGCATGGATTTATTTTTTTATTGTGACCATTATGAATAGGAGCTTTAGATACCACACAGTCCCAGGTACTTACAGAGTGGTGGATCTGCAGACCCTGTCATCCTTGCACATGCTAGCAACATCATTGCTGGGAAGCTTCCTTCACCTGGACAAGGCAGAAGGGGTGAGAACACTGTCATCTAGCTCTTTGGGAAATGGTACCTTTCTGAATTATTGTGATGGAAATTTCTAGGTATGTACATGAGAGAATAAATGCCAGTGTGAGTATCATCCAGTTAAAACAATGATCACACATATACACATATTTAAGAGAAGAAATAGAAAGAGAAGAAAACAATGACAACAACAACAACAAAAAACAACTAGGCTAGACCAATGGATTCATTAATTTTTTTGCCCATGAAATTAAATAAGTGTGTGACAAAAGCAATTTAAGGGTTTATTCTGGCTCAGAGTTTTAGGAAACACTCTAAAATCAAGGGGAAGTTACCATGGCAAGAGGGGAAATTAGATGCACACATTGCCCACAGTTAGGAGAGCTTAAGAGGGACGGAGCTTGGCTAACTTTCAACCTTCTGTGAAGTTCAGGGCTCCTGCCCAGGAACTGATATTCCTGAGATTTAAGGTACTTCTTCCTATTTCCTTGTGCATGTGCCTTGGGGCTTGTTCCATGGCGAGTATGGAGCTCACTGCGACTTGCTATTACAAAAGGGAAAAGCACTTTTATCCAATGGAGTGTCACTGTGTATATTAACCATACTCCAGGGCTGGACTCATGACTGGGAGTTTATGGTCAGCACAAAACAAATCCCATGGTTGTATTTCCGGTTTTGTGTCATTTTTTTTTTTTTTTTTTTTTTTGCTCTTTATTTTTTTGTCTTACTGCCTTTTTGTTTGTTTTGATTTTCATTTGTGTGTGTCTGTGTATTTAAGAGAGAAAGAACACAATGTTATGTAGGGAAGAAAGGGGGGGAGGATCTGGGTGAAGTTAAGCGAACAGGAAAACATGAACAAAATATATTGTATGTGGCTGTAGAGAAGGCTCAGTAGATAAGAACACTGGCTGCTCTTCCAAAGTTCAATTCCCTGCAACCACATGGTGGCTCCCAGCTGTCTGTAGTGCAGTCTAACTCCCTCTCTGGTGGGCCTGAAAGCAAATCACTCATATGCATAAAATAAAGGTATCTTTAAAATATATATTATATGAAAAAGAATAAAGAAAAAAGGAAAAAGAAAAGGATTAGCTCTCTGAAGCAGGAATCCAAAATGCAGAGCAGCAAGCTCCTCCTGACATGACCTGGAAAGGGTCAACATATTCAATTCCACACACTTCATTCTGGTGTGTAGTGACACAAACCTCCCAGTAGTTCCATCACCAGTAACAGGATGTCATGTAAGTTAGCTAAACTACAAGCCTATGGTGAGTGCCAACTCTGCAGAAACAGGTATCTTGGTGATAGAGCAAGGGCAATGTCCACAGAAGAGCAGAGCTCCAGAGAACCTGGTTGTCTCTTACCAGTTTCTTACAGTCTGTCAAGGACTCCCATGCCACTTCAAGGGGTAAGTCTGGCTTCATTCCTATGAGGTGTTGGGTGTTAAAGTCTTTCCATGAGTTGACAAGGTACAAATATGTGAGGGTTCTAGCAAGCAACTACTGTCACAATGACTCCTTAGGCAGCAATGGCTCAGAGCATCCCAACTTTCCTGTCAGCCTATGAGCACTGGGAAAAGAATCTAGTGAGCTGAGCCTACACAGCAGGGACATGTGATAGCCTACATGTGCTTTCATGGATATCTTACAAATCTTTGGAAACTCCAGGGACACTCAGATTATTTTCTGAATTGTTTAAATACAAATTTGGAGTACAATAGGGCACTGTGAAAAAAGACTTTAACCTCAGCCCTAGAAAAAATAGAGGCAAGTGGATCTCTGTGAGCACTTGTGTTAAGTCCCACATGTAATCTCTAGAGCTCCCATGTAAATCAATGGAATAGCTGGAACAGAGGATTTGAACATTGTCATCCCAGGAAGAAATAAAGGATGAGGATGACAGAGAGCTTAAATATCCTAATTAGACCACTGCATAGTGTATAAAATTGCAGTGAAACACCACACTGCTCACAAGAGGTAATTATCCTTATTAATTTTCTTAATTTACAGCATGACTTTGTGTACTCATATAATATGCTTTGTAAATTCATTGGCATTTCAAACCTTCAATTTTCTTCAAAACATTAACATCTACCATGGCATGCTATGAGTTGTACAAATCCCAAAATAAATCCATCAACATCCTGGCCTACTGAAGATAACCATCAAACACAAGTGTTTCTCAAGTTCATTCCTGTGTCTAATACAATAAAATATCCCATTTTAACAAGATGTTACAGATGACCTGTGATACCACAGCCTTTGTACATGAAACTCATGTGCAGGTTTAAGCAAATTTCCCTCCTCTCTAAGATCACAAAGAAATTGCAAAATGACATCCCAGTATGGCAAAAAAGGAAACCAAAAAAAAAAAAAAAAATTGAGCTCAGTTTCTCTTGAACAGTAGATAGTCACTGTCTCTATTAGTTTGCAGAGATCTTTGTAAAAGGTACCACAAATGAGGGGGCTCTAATAAGAGTTGATATCATCATAGTACTGAAAGCCTCTGGCAGGCCAAGATAGGCATTGGCAAGAAATGTTTCCCTGGGAGGATAGTGAAGGACGGAGATATTCCAGAATGCCACCTAGGCTTATTGATTTCCATGTTACTGATCTAAAGGAATCTTCTCTGAATAGTGCTTTGTGTGAATTCCCTCTACATTTTTTTTTAATAAAGTCAAAGAGACTGTGTAAACAGAAAATTTATTCAATTGTTTCAATTGTTGACTAGAAGGCTCACTGCCTCCTTCTGATAACCTAGACATGAAAGGCTGTCAACCTCTGAGACTTACTGCTTAATAAGCTCCCCCTTTCTTGTTCTTTCTGAGATCTGAACTGGGTGGTTTAACTCAGCTGTTCTGGCTCAAATTCCTCTTCCAGCTGACTGATTCAATCTGGCTTTTCTCTCAGCCCCTGAATTGCTCTGCTTGACCTCAGACTAACTCCAGAAATCTGCTTTTTCTTCTCATTATCTGGCTCATTCTTTCTTCACCTCAGTCTAGCTTGTTCTCTCTCTGAAACCAAATTATCACTGTCCCAGTAAAACTGTATCCTGTCATCTCTCTCTCTCCTCTCTCTTCTAATTCTCTCTCTATCTCTTTTATCTAAGGAACTTCCCTTTCCTCTCTTGTCATGAGAGTTGGGCATATGCTCTTCTGTCATATCTTTTTCTAATCATCAATATTTCTGTCACTCAATTAGACAACATTTTCAAAAGTGGGTGCTTTTCTCTACAAAATATATTATCTGTTCTTCAAGTGTAACATGTAGGCATTGCCTTACATAAATGTTGTCAAACAGAGGGGGCAGTTCAGCTCTCCTCTTCTGAGCTGAGTTACAAGCTTAGCCTGAGACCACATCTTAACATACAAAGGCACAAGAGATGTGAAATATGTGCCTTAGAGGACAGCCAGGTGGACCTCCTGTTCTTCCATGTCCTCTGTTGGCAGAGTGATGATGAAATCATGATGGGGGAACAACAGGTTGCCATCAGCATCTAGGCTCAACAGGAAGCCCCAGTTAAGATAATCCAACAATACTTTCTTCCTCCTCAGGTGTTTAATTTTGCTGTGTTCTAAGAGACCCTGAATGCTGTGGAAAGTAAATGGGCAAAACGGGCACCCCAAGCCATGTGTGAGTAAGTGTACATTACCTCCTCCTCTGAGACTCGACATTTGCAGGAGAGGAAATGCATGGCCCTATCTCTTGTCCACTTCAGAAACGGTGCACACAAGGCCAGCTTACTGGCTCAAGGTTCTCACTGGAGTTGAACTCACTATGTTTGTGAGCCCCTTCTGTGTGAGCATGGTAGACACTGGATGGGAAGTACACATTGCAAACTGGGCAGATTTTCCACTTCTTGACCTGGGTGGCAACCAGATTCATATCCACCTCAGGTGAGGAGACCTGAACAAATATGTTCTGGTCTGCATTGCTTACCAGCCCTGGGGAGGAAGACAAGCTGGCTGGAGCACTGGAAATCAGCATACCCACACTGGGGTGTAGGAATTGGGTGGACACCTGGGATGAAAGAGTCATGATGGTAGATCCCTGAGGAATAGGCAGAGTGACAGGCATGGGGTCCAGCATGTAAAGGGGCTTCTCATTGACCTGTTACCCTTTTGGAAGCAGCTTCCTGAAAACAGAGCCTGACTTGAGGAACAGGGTGTTATGTGCAGTGTCAGCTCTTACTAACTGGCTCTCTGGCAAGATGCTGGTGCCAACAGACTGACTGAGCTGAAGCATACTGGGCCCAACAGATGGACCTGAGTTAACCAGCTGACCAAGCAGAGGAATACCAGTGCTCACACCCTGGTTCACAAGGACATCTGAGAACACCACACTTTGGGGGAATAGCAACCCAGATGATACCACTTGACCTGTAGTGAAAACCCTATCAGACATTGTCTGACAAGAGGTAAGAACCTGTGAGGAGACTGTCTGACCTATATGGGGAACTGTGGACTGCACTGCTTGACCAGTGGGGAGAACCCCAGAAGCTGCACTCTATGCAGGAATCACAGAAGCAGAGGTCATCTGACCTCAGGAAGGCCTGCCAATGAGACCAGCTCAACCACAGAAATTGTTCCTGGTGGCATGGACTGGAGAACACCAGGGTTGTTTGAATAGCCAGAAGTCAGAGAACCAGGCCTGACCAATCCACTTGTGGGCTCCACTGGCCTACTTGTAAGCCCCACTGATCTGACTGCAGGTCCCCCTGTTCGACTTGTAGATGCCATGGGCTGTATGTGTGGTAAAATCCCAGGCTGGATGGCTTGACTCACTGACTGACTGCTCACTCCAACAGATTTATTCACAGGCCCAATTGGCTGGCTTACATATAGTGCATGAGGTTCTACAGGCTTATTAGGTGAAGCCTTGCCTGAGTAAAGGTCAGTTGAGGGAGATGAAGGCCTCAGTGTGAGGTTGGTCTGGCCCACAGGTAGAGGGCTAAATCCACCTTGGACTGGGCAGTATCAAAATGAGAATTTTTGAGGCTCCAGGAAGAGCCTGGGACCCCCTTTGGTGGCTGTACATTGGTGGAGATCACAGGTTGGGCCAAGGTCACTGGCTGTACCATGGTTGGACTTGGGGTCTTCTCTGTCAAGGCAAAGTGAGAACCAGCGGGCTTGGCTGGAGCAGCTGTGTGTGCAGCCCTGCTCTTTGGTGGTCTGGACAAGCCTGCCTTTGCAACAATAGGCCTTTGCTCCAGAAGCCCCGGCCTCTTTTTGTCTTCTGAAATTATAGACCTCAACTTATTCTCCAAATCCTTGTGTATATCTGATGTCAAAATATGGGCCATCAGAACATCCTGGCTGCCCATCCTGGTACTGCACTTTTTACAAAAGTATCTTTCAAGTGGTAGAGTGCTTGCCACAGAAGGAATATCACTGGCTCTTAACTATTTCTGGTCTTCCTTAGTGTGAAAGCCAACATAGGCATTAAGTAAAGAGTGAAAATGGGTGATCAGCACATGCTTCTTCATGCTCCAGAAGGAAGTGTTGGAAAAGTTACATTTTAAACGTGTGAAATGTTTTATACAACCCTTCAGTGGCTTCCCATTGCCCAGAACCTTGTCCTTGGGGCTGTGAAATTTCACAGCAGCCTCATGGAACAACTGGAAGTATTTGCCCACCACATCAAGCTGTGAAACAAATGAGCAATCTGGATACTGGATCTGCAACACTTGGTCAGCCTCATCTTCATGGCAACGATGCAAATGATTTTTCAGAGAAGTAAGCACATCTGCTGAGTATTTGCACAGGCTACAGCAATATGGATTGCTTCAGTATCTCCTTTGCTTTCTGAAAAATTCCCCTGGAGAAACATCTGGCCAAGATGTATCATAAAAGTATCTGTCACTTGGGTCAAAGCCTTTAAGGCCCTTCAGCAATTCTTTTTTGCTTTTGTCAAGTCCAGTCTTCAGAAGCACGCTCTTTACCCATGGCCACATACTTCTGAACTTCTCCAGATTTTCCACAGGCACTTGCAACCTTCTTAAATTGTTCTGCCCTGCAATAAGAGAGCATTTGCTTAAGACACAGCTCTCAGCCAGTACCTGCCTCCTTCAACCTCAGCTGGCCATGTCTTCAGCCCTCCATTCCACTCCCCACCACCAGCTCTGTCACACACTGCCACCCCTGCTACAGTCCTTCCCAGACTTTTAGTCACACAAAGGCCTTGCATCATAGTCTTCCCCTGTGGCTTCAGTTAACACCAGAGCCTCCAGCCACAGTCCTTTCCAGGCTTCGGGTCACACCGGGGCCTAGAGACACAGTCCGCCCCTTTCCTCCTTCACACAGAGGCCTGCCCTCATAGCCCTCCACAGTAGTTCCCTATCCTCCAGTCACCATAGTGCCACCACAACCCTCCTCAGTCCTCCCCAGGCCCCCGACCCCACCCAGAACTCTGCAGTACTCCCCTGTCCTTCAGTCACACAGTGGATGCCACAGCCCTCAACAGACCTCCCCAGGACTCAGGTCACACAAAGCCCTGCATAGGCCTACCCAGACTCCAGTCATAAACAGCCCTCCACAGTCCTCCTCTGTCCTCCATTAAACACAGGCCTGCAGTCATAGTCCTCCACAGTCCTCCCCCAGCCTCAGGTCACCCACATGCCTCCACATTCCTGCCCTGGCCTCTGGTCACACACAGCCCTCCACAGCCCTCCACAGCCCTCCACAGCCCTCCACAGCCCTCCACAGCCCTCCACAGCCCTCCACAGCCCTCCACAGCCCTCCTCAGTCCTCCCCCGCCCTCCTGTCACACACAGCACTCCACAGTCCTCCCCTGGCCTCAGGTCACACACAGCCCTCCACAGCCCTCCAAAGTCCTCCCCCAGCCTCCAGTCACAAACAGCCCTCCACAGTCCTCCTCGGCCTCCATCAAAAACAGGCCTGCCTTCACAGTCCTTCACAGTCCTCCCCCAGCCTCCCCTCAGGTCACCATAGTCCTCCAAAATCCTACCCCTGCAAAATCCTGTGCCTGCTCCCTGGTGATTTTAAAAAGCAGTCAAAACGTATGGGAATTTAAATGATGCAGGGCACAATTTTTTTTCTGGCCTGCTCAACAGGGTTTTACTGAAAGGGGAATGCCAAACATGTGGAAGCATAGGCACATGAATTTTCCAAAGAGAGAAGCCCTGGAATTTCTGAGTGCTTTAGGAGGTAACCAAGATAAAAGGGTTGACTTCTAGAGTTTATTAATTCCTGGAACTTGACAAAAAGAGGAGCAACATTTTTAGAAGGTCTAATATAGGAAACCCTTTCAAGAAGTGGAACAGAGTGGCCAATATAGGCAGGCACTGTCAGTATATAGATGAAAAGGTGAATTTTCTAGAATCAGAAAAACCTTAACTACTGCAAAAATCTGTACAAGGTGCGCTGATTTAAAACGAGACTGGATAGAATTAGTTTTTTTCATTAATAGTACAAGCAGGGTCCCATTCCAGGAGCCATCTGTAAACAATAAATGTGCCTCTGATAATGGTTGAGGGGAAGTAATTTTGGGGAAGATGAGAGTGTGGGTTTTAATAATTGAAGTAACTCATTAGCAGGATAAGTGTTATCAATTATCCCAAAAGAGGAAAAAAAGACAATGGGACAAATATCAGTAGTTTGCATGAGCCATTCTAACAGATCTTTAGAATAGGGTAGTTTTATTTTATCATGTATTTTGCCAAAAAAATTACAGCGTTGTTTGTGTCCCACAAGGATGAGTTCTGCAAACAAAGTAGTATAAAGAGCAACAACCTTAGTGGGAGAGGCAGAGAGATTGGTCCACAACAGGGTATTATGTTACCAAAACACCCCAGTGTGAGTTTGGGATGAGGTACACAGGACCAAGAGAAGGGGTTCCTTAGAAGAAATAAAATGTAACTCCCTGATTTTGGATAGCTGTTTCCACAACCTGAAGGTCCTCTGTCTCTGCTGGGGTTAATGAGCAAAGGAAAGAAGGGTTAGAGTCACCCTTGAGAATATAAAAGAGAAGTTTAAGCTCCCTGTAGTGAGTTTAAGAAAAGGTCTTATCTGATTGATATTTCCTAGGAGCTCCTGAAAATCATTGAAAGTCTTAAATGGCTAGTCTTTAACTGGATATTTTGTGTAGTAATTTTTTGACAATGGAGCTCAACTCCTAAATAAAAATATGTATCTTTTAATTGAATTTTATCTAGTTCAAGTTGTAAACCATAATCTATTTTTGTGAAAGGTTTGACAAGAAGGAAGCAACAGTGAGCTATCAGGTATAACTAAAAGGATATCATCCATATAACATACTATATAAATAGAAGGCCAAAATGTTCTAAAAGGATCTATAATCAGGGCTGCACACTTTTAACACAGAGTGGGACTATTAGCCATGCCTTGGGCAAAACTTTCCATTGGAAGCAAGGCATAGGCCCTTTGAAGTTTGTTACTGGCAGGCTGAAAGAAAAGCACTTTTACCCTGTGGATGCAGGGGGATGGTATAAAAGCAGTCTTTAAGATCCGTACCTGTCTTATAAAAGTCAGCAGGGATGTCTACAGAGGTAGGCAGTCCTGGTTGTAAAGCACCCATGGTAAGCATAATTTCATTAACTTCTCTTAGGTCTTGCACTAACCTTCATTTGCCAGACTCTTTCTTAACATCAAAAAATAGGTTTGTTCCAAGGAGAAGTAGTAGGTCCAATGTGACCAGTGGCAACCTGTTCCTGTACTAATGCCATATATCCTGATAACTTTTCTGAGGCTAAGGCCATTGGTCAATCCAAACAGCTTCATCAGATTTCCAAGTGATTTTGTCTGCATGGAGTTGAGGGATGCCAACAACCATTAGGCTAAATTTGTCATGCCTAATACTGCATAGTCATGTTTTCAATTACCTGGATAGGTTCTTTTATTCCTTGCTAATGTTTTCATAAGCCTTGTCTGGGAAGGAGGGCCTGTTTTATTTTTAGCAGTTGGTGGGTAGCAATTTCATTTGAACTACACCTAATGAGATTTAACTCAGGAAGAATATCCCAACCCCAGAGATTAACAGGTAGGCCAGGCACACACTTCCTTTCTTCTCTGTCCATGTGGGGACTTTAGAACTTTGCTGGGATTGGACTTTCTTCCTATGACCCTGAAGTTGGACAAGGAAGCTGAAATGGGCCAGGAGGGAGGACATTGGTGTGTGTGTATGTGTGTGTGTGTGTGTGTGTATGTGTGTGTGTGTGTAATTATGGTGGCATCAAAACTTTTTCTATCTAATTTTAAATTAAGGAAGGGTTGATCCTGAGTAATAGTCTGAATCCAGTAAGCATGGAAGGAACCTAAATTATTGCTGCCTCTGGATTTTCCAAACTTTTTCTGGTTAAAATGAGTGAGGGGAAGCAATAACAGTTGGGCATTTTTTTTGTCCCTGGTAACTAGTTAAGGGACCAGTAGTGGAAAAAGCTAGAATCTTTATCTCTCCTGTATAATCATTGTAAATAACTATGGGAGAGATATGTAGTCCCTGGAGAATTGAACTAGTGAGACCAAGAAGTAGAACAAAGGTGCCAGGAGGCAAGGGGCCAAAAACTACCCTATGCAACACCTGAATTCCCAGTGTTAGGATTGTGCTGTTGGAGGGACACAAGTCTAGCCCTGCGCTTCCTGCCTGTTGCTATGTGTAGGGAGGGATGTCCTGATTGTTTGCGAATGGGGGAAATGTTTGAGATTACTGAGCTTGAGGGGTTGATGTTTGAGGGACAAACTCAGTAGCCCCAGAGGTTTGTTTCATGTTTGGGGCCAGAGATAGGCCCCTTAACAAGTTTCCCTGCTTTGGTAGGGGATTGCCTTGAGTACCCTTTTTAGAGGCAAGGGGCCAAAAACTCCCCTATGCAACACCTGAATTCCCAAGTGTTAGGATACTGCTGGTGGATAAAGACAACTCCAACCCTGGGCTTCCAGCCTGTTGCTATGGGTAGGGAGGGATGGCCTGATTGTCTGGGAATGGGGGAAATATTTGAGATGCCTGAGCTTGAGGGGTTGAAGTTTGGGGGACAAACCCTGTATCCCCAGAGGGACCTCAATTAGAAGCCAGCTGGTGCTCAGTTTTATTGGCCTTGCAATCCATGGCCAAATGTCATGGTTGTTTGCAAATAAAGCAAGCTTTAGGGAGGGTGCCCTGAGTTAGGCCCTGGAATGCAGCTCCAACAGCTATGCCAATAGATTGAGCTGAGCTGATGCCTTCCCATTACCTGATATAAACAGAAATGTCTTTGCCTTCAGGGTATGGCCATCAGGGAGCTTGGCAGGGAGGTTTGGCAATTTTGAAAGCCAGACCTTTTATGAGATCACTCTCATTTTCATGTGAGCCCAGAATCCGTAGGGACATGTCAGTAAGATGGCTGATGAAATTATTATAGAGCTCCTCTGGTTCTTGCTGGATTTTAGGTAGGGAGTTTGTTACAGCTCCCTTAGGGGGATGCTGTTTCCAAGCCTTGAGTTCTGCAGTTTATATTTGATAAAGAAGACCAGGAGGATACTTGACTTGTTGCTTATTGTTGTCATAGGGGCTCATAATTTTTTTCAAAGTCCAGTGTTTGGAATCTCTGCCAGGCACCTCGTTACACCATGAGGTTTCCTTGAAAAATTCATTAAAATCTGACTTGCAGAGGACAAAATCGCCCCCTGATAATACAGCAGGAATCAAAAATTACCCATCATTGGGTGTCAGCCACTTTTCACTAGGAGTTTCATTTATGGACAGTGTGAAGGGAACAACTGTCCCATATTGTGAAACTGCATTTTGTAGTTCTTTTATATATCTAAGCCCAATGAGACAATACTGTTCTTCATATGTTCCATCCCACTACCCAGCTGAGGTGGCAGAAATTTCATTTTCATCTGCAGGGGCCCCTTCACTGGAGGTAAGATTCTCCTCCTCATCCTCTCCTTCAACTACAGGGCCTTGGGTGGACTGGACCTCTTTGGCAGGGGGTAGGGCAGGAGCCTGTGCTCTGCTAGGAGTTACAGGAAAATCCTGCAGGGTATAAGGAACCTTGTTCTTTGTCTTCAGAGGGAGGGAGACAGCTTCAGTTAGGGGTTGGGTCAATTCAATGTCCAATTCCATCAGTTCTTCTTTTTTTATGTTTATATTTTTTTAATTAATTATACTTTATTCACTTTGTATTCCCTCATAAGCCCCTCTATCCTCCCCTTCCTATCCTACCCTCTCACCCCCTTCTTCACACATGCCCTTCCCCAAGTCCCCTGAGAGGGAAGTTCCTCCTCTCTATCCTTCTGAACTTAGTCTATCAGAGCTCATTAGGAGTGACTGCATTGTCATCTTTTGAGGCCTGGTAAGACTTCTCTCCCCTCAGGGGGAGGTGATCAAAGACCAAGCCAATCAGATTATGTAAATGGCAGTCTCTCTTCCCATAACTATGTAACTCAATTGGACAAGAAACTGCCATGGACTACATCTGTGCAGGGGTTCTAGGTTATCTCCATGCATGGTATTTGATAGGAGTATGATTCTCAGGGAAAACCCCTGTGATCAAATTTCTGGTTTTGTTGCTCTCCTTGTGGAGTTATTTTCCTCTCCAGATCTTACTATTTCCCCCTTCTTACATAAGATTCCAGGCACACTGCCCAAAGTTTGGCCATAAGTCTCAGCATCTGCTCTGATAGTCTGTAGAGAACAGCCTTTCAGAAGCCCTCTGTGGATGCTTTTTAGTTTGTTTCAGGTTTCTTCTTCTTCTGATGTCCTTCCTCTTTGCTTTTCAGGATAGGGAGTTAGCATTTTAGTCAGGGTCCTCTCTCTTGTGTAGTTTCTTTAGATGTACAGATTTTAAAAATTTCTTCATAAATTACATGATGGAATACATGAGTATAGACTGTGTGTGTCTTTCTGCTTCTGGTATAGCTCACTCAGGATGATTGCAGATCCCACCATTTACCTGCAAATGTCATGATTTCCTTATTTTTCATTGCTGAGTAACACTCCATTGTGTAGATGTACCACAAATTCTGCATCCGTTCTTCAGTTGAGGGGCACCTGGGATGTTTCTAGCTTCTGGCTATTACAAAGAAAGCTGCTAAAAATATGGTTGAGCAAATGTCCTTATGTGTAATTGAGCCTCTTTTGGATATATGCCTAGGAGTGGTATGGCTGGATCTTGAGGAAAGGCTATTCCTAGTTGTCTGAGAAAAAGACATATTCATTATCAGAGTGGTTGTACAAGTTTACATTCCAATCAGCAATGGAGGATGGTTTCCCTTTCTCCACAAACTCTCCAGCATGTGTTTTTGCTTGAGTTTTTCATCTTGGCCATTCTGATAAGTGTAAGGTGAAATATCATGGACTTTTTGATTTGCATTTCCCTGATGGCTAATGACATTGAGCATTTCTTTAAGTGTTTCTCTGCCATTCTATATTCCTTTGCAGAGAATTCTCTGTTGAGCTCTGTTCTCTAGTTTTCAATTGGATTACATGGTTTGCTCTTTTCAGCTTCTTTATTTCTTTATATATACTGTATATTATTGCTCTGTCAGAAAAAAAAGTTTGTGAATGTCTGACCTGAAGAATATCATTAATCAAAATCCAGTAATAAAATGTCTGGACAGGCACCTTTTGTGGACCAGAAGAATCATAAATTCTTTAAAGACAGTTTCCAACTTTCTGCCCAAGTCTTACATCAATAGTGCCTTCTTGTGGAAACTAGTGGTAAATATTAGTAATTGAAACAAAGAAGCTAACTAAGTCCTCTTTCTTAACCCTTACTGAAGGAGTCTGGTAATTGGAATTTTGCCTCTTGGCCTTGGCAGATGCGGGTTTATACATCATTCCATTTCTCAGAGACTGTCCCTGGGAGTCAGTCTCTGCAGGCAGGATGCTCTGCGCCTGAGAAGTAGATAGCAAGCTCCCTGCAACCTTGGGAAACAGACTGCAAACTTGTGCAACCTAGAGGGAGACCTCTTATGTTTTGGCTAAGTAAAATTGCCAGTGTGAGAAACTGCTTGCACACTTTTGCCTATGTTAAGTGTTAACCTTACCCTCATTAAATCAGCATGTAGACTAGGTGTCCTTCCCTGTGTCACCCTGTCTCTCTCTCTGTATCTCAGCTGTATCTCAGGTGGTATTTAGCTGTCACTGCTGGCAGGTGATATCCAGCCTTTTTAAATCAACAATGTATTTCATAGGTTTTTTTTTCACATAATATATTGTAATATCTGTGGTTTTTGTTAAGTTGGCTCAAACAGCATGGCTTGATTTTACTTTTAAAAATTAATAAAATAAATACCAAGGTCTTTTGACCTCACCCAAAGAAAGGTTTGAGAAACTGATTTAAGTTTCTTGTTAGACTGACCAAGGATTATTGTTTTAAAATACCTGATACATTTTAAAATGCATTATAAAATTTAACTCTGATGGGCCAGGAGCAAACTCAGAGTTGTTGAGTCTAAAAATATTAATATCATCAGCCAGATTTGAAAATATCATGTTTGTCCACAAATAAACATATACACACATAGAGATATAGCTAAGGAACATAGAAATCCTCCATTGTCATCTTGGAGTAACTAGACTATTCAAATACGAGGGCTAGACCAGCCTCTACCGGACACAAGTACCACAAATTCCAAAAGGATTGGATGCCATCATGGTTCCCCTCCACCCACATAGATACCAGAAGGAGCAGAGCACCCATTACCTCTCCACAGCTTCCAAATGGAGACCAGGCTTCAGCAGCCCTTTTATCACACAAAATATGGTCTCCTAAACCCTTTCTCCTGGTGCCAAAAAAAGTAGAGCTTTTATAAGCCCCTTCCCAGGAAATTGGAAGGTCCTTCATATTCCCTTGACCAGATTGCAAACTCTCCAAGTTTCACCAGACTTGGAGAGCAAACCAAAACCAAAAACCAAAGCAGAAAGCCAGCACACAAAAACAAAAAAACAAAGACAAAGAGAAAGAACAATGGCAGTACCTGCTTTTTAAACATTTACCTATTTTTTTAAAACCTGTTTTTGTAATATTAAAACAAAGCATGCTCTTTAGGAGTGAAATCATAAAGCAGACTTGTAATTTTAAAAGAAAACCAGACTTTAAAATTTGCCAGTGCAAACAATCAAATTTTATTATGGTTATTTTTATTTATTATTACTATTATTATTTTTATTACTATTAATATTTTTATTTTAATTGTTCTAATTCTCTTAATAACTGAACTTGTTTCCTTTGAAATTGTACTTTCTCTTGAAGAACAGTAATATCTTCCTGCAGTGGTCCTGGATCTACTGCATATATGGCAGGGAAAGTCATGGCGGGGAGGGGGAGGGCAGAGGACACAGGCAGCCCGTCTGAATTATGTGACTTGGCAGTTTCTTCCTCTGACTCCCATTCATCCTCACTATCTAGCTCTTAAATTAATTTCTGCTCTCTGTTTGGGCTCCTTTATCAACATTTGAAATAACCTTAGAAGTACTTTTTCTTTTCACTTACCTCTTTGGCTGCTCCATTTTCAATAAGCAACTCTTTAGCTTGTGAGATCAAAATTTTTCATTTTATCTGTCTCATGCCTAGGATCCAACACATCTCTAATTAGATTCCACAGAGGAACAGATATAACAGGTACCTTCTCTGGACCATATTGGTGTAATACTCTTGCAATCATTTCCCTAAACTTTCCCATGTTTCCATATTTACATACCTTACACTAGGAAGAAGCGACATACTTCATTTACAAACTAAAATGTATAAGGGCATTTCTCCCAATTCGTCTTGTTTATTTTAACTTTGACTTTAAAGTCCCATTAATAACTCCCTGCTACTGCTCTGCCCAATGATTGAGCTGCCTGCCTACCTTGTCTTCCTCTGTGCAATGGGCGGTATCACAAAGTACTGTTTTTACTTAGGCATCTGGAGCTCCAAAAGCCAGTGTTTCTCACTTTTGACCCTCTTTTTCAAGGTCCCTTTTTTGGTCACCAACTGACCCATCCCACAGGCAAGATGAACAGGATCCACCTGAAAGAGGGAAATTGAGAGACAGAGATGTGAAAAATGGAGGCAAGGCAGATTCCTGATCAAGTCTCAATTTACTGAACGTGCAAACAACACTTATAAAGCAAAGGATACAAGCAATTTTTTTTTTCACGGTAGCAACACATCTGTGCCACCTGGCAAGGCATGCAGAATTAACTCAAGGTTATACAAAGTTTGCTGTCTGGATCCCAAAGTAGAAGGGAGCTTGCTATCTACTTCTCAGTCTCAGAGAAGCCCACCTGTAGAGACTGACCACCAAGGACAATCTCTGAGCAATAGAACTATTGATAAGACCAGCATCTGCCAAGGCCAGGAGGCAGAATTCGAATTACCAGACTACTTCACCTTACTCCTCACATCTTGAGGGACTCCTTGAGACCCTGTAAAAATAAGTCATGATTACACCCATTATTCATCATTCTGACTTACCTCTTACTAATTTACTGCTGCAGAAGATTGCAAAACTGTTTTATGGTTGGAGATACCTCCTGCAAGATATCTCAATGTTTCCTTAAGATATCTCAAAGATGATCCAAGACTGAGGAGCTGATGTTCTCACCTAAATCTATCACCCATGATCTAGATTCGTAGAGTAGCTTTTGGTAACTTTTCCACTAATTGGCATTGGCTCCACTAGTTGCCTTTGGCTTCAGTAAATAGCTTTGTGTCCAGGCATGCCTGTAGTTCCCACGCTCAGGAAGCTACAAACAGGAGGATCACAGAAAGCTTGAGAACAGCCTGGACTTCATGGCAGGATTTGGTTTCAAAAATGGGAAGAATTCAGGTGAGCGGTTGGTCAACTATCAAGGGAAATGTCTCAGCAATAGCTACTTGCCCCATCTGCACAAGACTCTGACCTCCACCAGCCCCTCCTCTTTCTACTTTCCTCTCTTTCTCCTTCTCCTTCTACACCCCCTCTCAAACAAACACAGAAAGAGAGAGAGAAATCTAACTATTTATGTAAAAATTGCCTGTCGTTGTAGTTTTATCAAGCAAAGCATTTTGCAGGCAAATTCAGGTCACTGAAGTATAGTAGAATTAAGCTTCTCAGGATAAGCAAAGAAGTAACAAAAGTTAAAGGAAGTTAGACGGGATTTCGTAGTCTTACAAAGTCTTCTGTATAAGATGAAATTTTCTGTAAATGGAAAATAAAAATAAGAGAAAGAATTAAGATTGAAATAACATTTCAAAGTTCCTTTCACCCTAGTCAGTTTGCATCCTGGAATAACTTCTTTTGTAAATAAAATGTTTTCAGTCAATTCTTTTAACTGGCCAAAGAAACCAGCAGGACTTCCATAATCATCAGTGAACTGCATATGGTACCAAAATTGGCTAACTAGAAATCTGAGGCTTCTTTTCCCAGGTGCTGATCCCAGAAGAGGTCTATGTGGCTTCTTACCAAACCTACTCATGTGACTGGACCAGATGCTTGCCTATTCCATCTTCCAAGGCAACATCATTTTAAGTGACATGTTCTCTGCAAAACCATTTTGACAAGCTGTCTAGCAACAAGGGTCCCCTTAATGTCTAGCCTGTCTTTGCAGGAATACAATCTGGCAAATGCAATCATGGCTGCAGTTGCTTACCCAGTTTTTGATCCAAAGGATGAGGCCATCAAGAAGTATGTCTTGGAGAAGAAAGCCATAACTCTATTAAGTGTCAACAGCAGCAGTCAACATTTTTACTTTAAGATTTCTTTTCAAAGCCAGATACAATGGTGCACACCTGTAATGCCAGCACTTATGAAGGCAATGTCATGAGTATCTCTATGTGTTCAAGGACAGCCTGGTCTACAAAGTGAGTCCAGGACAACCAGAGACACTCTCCTTCAAAAGACAAAGAAAAAAGTTTTTTTTTTTGTGTGTGTGTGTGTGTTTTTAAATTTTTTTATTAATTTTGTTACATTATTTTTCACTTAGTATCCCAGCTGTGGGCCCCTCCATCATCTCCTCCCTATCTCTCTCTCCTTTCCTCTTCTCTCCCTATGCCCCGCCCCTAGTCTCCTGTTAGGGGAGATCCTCATACCCTTCTATCTGATCCTAGCCTAGCAGTTGTCATTAGGAGTGGATGCATTGTCTTCCTCTTTGGCCTGGCAAGGCTGCACTCACCCCCACCCCCCTCAGTGGCAATGATCAGAGAGGCTGCCCATGAGTTCACATCAGAGAGAATCCCTGTATTGCATACTAGTGAAAACACTTGGAGACTGAGTCTATGGGCTACATCTGAGCAGGGGGTTTAGGTCCTCTTCGTGCATGGGACCTCAGAGCCCACAGGTAGGGAAAGGATCTTCCCCAAACCTGTATCTGACAGAGAGAGGTGCTTTCTCAGGCAATTAGGACTAGTCCTTCCTCAAGATCCAGCTATACCACTCCTAGGCATATAACCCTTTATTTTTATTTTTAGTGGTGCTTATGTGCGCATGTGTGTGTGCATGCCTGCATGAGTTTGTGTGTGTATATGAGTACAGATAGTCACAGAAGCCAGAGGTATAAAATCCAAAAGTGGTATAACTCCCAGGAGTTCCAATATTCATACCAGGAGATGAACTAGCGTTCTACTTCACACTAATACCAACATTTAACCAGTGAGCCAGCTGTCAAGTGTCATCTACATTTCAATTTTTCAGTCATATGCCATTTAATTTTTTGTCAAAACCTGTTCATTCAGCACTGCCTACTGAATAGAAAGACACAAGCATGTCACAAACCTTCCCAGCTACTGTGAAAACAAAGAAAGAGAGAAACTAAAATATTTAACAAAGAAAAAGGTTCAATATGTACAGCCAAGGTCTAGATCCTCTCCTGCATACAATTGTTGAATGACCTGAAGGGATACAGAAGACAAGGTCTCTATGACATATTTATGAAATCAAATAATCCCCATCTATGATTGCCTTCAATCAGCCACAGTTGATTTGGAAGTTTGTTGGCAAGTCAAATGAATACTGACTTTAAATTCTGTGAATATAGAGACAAGCCGTGTTTGGATCAAATGTTAGAAGTGTTAAGAGTGGGGACCTAGAGGTGCTGTGCCAACAACCACAGGAAATTAGCTCTAGCCTATAAGCTTGTATTCTGCTATGCACAGGGTGTGCTTGGGTTTCACATGGTTATAAAATATTGTACACTGTTATATAAAATATACACACTTGCCTTATAAAGCTCACATAGCAGTGTCACATAGGTGACACTGTTACAGGGAAAAGAAGTGGTCTTACTCACTTCTTCCCTCACCTCAATAGTGTTATATCAGCCCCAACAGGGGTGTGTTAAACTTTCAGAATCCATTCTCAACATCGTTTCTCCAACTAGATATGCTTCTGCTTTACCTCTGTTTAACTCTTGTGGTATTTTTCCTCAGTTTGAATGCCTTCCAAGCTCTCTTTCCCTCCATCAAGGCCCACAGTGTCCCATTTCTTAAAGAACATTCTCAGAACATTCTAAGCCCACTCCACCCCTTCGAAACAGTAGCACATTTTTCAGATTTTATATGAAGACAGCTGGCATTTTCAGGTCCTTACATGTTTGGTGGGTTCCTACTTTTCCCAGGGTGCAGTAGAATTTATTGGGAAATTTCTATACACAGAACAGTCCTTAAAAGCTTTTGTTTGCCAAGTTGTCTCAGACTTCCCTAGTGAGCAACTGATCTCCCTATGAAGGGCTCTATGGAATAGCTGTCATTGCTCCCCTTCAGATTCCATGGACTCTTATGGGGTACCCAGAACATCCTGGATTTACTCATGTTGAATGAGATGTTTGTGTGTGTGTGTGTGTGTGTGTGTGTGTGTTTGTGTGTGTGTGTGTGTGAGTGTGAGTGTGCTCATCCTGATTAGGTATGTTCACATGCATGTGTACATGTGTGCTCATATGCACATGCAAATGCCTTCTGTATAGCAGGTTCTTTCTAGGTCCTTTATAAGTAGCATCTCATTTAAAACTCACCACAGTTGTCTGGGTTTAGTGCTATTGTGATATTCATTCCACAGGTCAGTAACCAGAGGCTACGAACACTTATGTGACCCAGAGTTGGTAGGCCCAACACTTAATCACAAACATAGAGTATTTTATATGAGTTTTATGGGTCATGCCCAACTGTCACTACCTCTCCATCTCTTTCTCTCACAAAATAGCTCTCTAATCTCAAGAGGGAGCATCTTCTCCTTCTCCTTTCTCATAACAGGTATTCTGAAACAGAGTGAGAACCCAACAAACACAAGAGCTGATGCAGAGGCCATGGAGGGTTGCTGCTTCCTGTCTTGCTTCATATGGCTTGCTCAGTCTGCTTCCTTATAGAACCAAGAACCACCAGCCCATGGATGGCACTACCACAGATGGACTGAGCCCTGCCCCATCCATCACTAAATAAGAAAATGCCCTAAGGTAGTACTACACCCTGACCTTATGGAGGCATTTTCTTAATTGAGACAGGCACCTCCTCACATGACATAACTTGTCAAGTTGAGATAAAATAGCTACCACAGTTAGGACAAGGTTTATTCACGGCACAGGGCCACCTTATCAGACACTTGAATGGATGCCCAAATGTTTCATATGAGCAAATGCAGACCTTTATGTGGATGGAAACTATTAGTACATCATAGTCCCTTGCTTCTGCAGCTCCTTGGTCTGGCCACAGGGGAAAGAGGGAAGTGTAATCTTTTAGCAGGAAACCATCTTTCCAAACTCTGAGAGGCTATAAAAATATAGGGTATGGACACTGTAGCTGTTTTGTAGCTGAAAAGAGGCTTTGTAATGATAGAAATTCTGGGTCCAATGAAAAGGTCATAGGGCTGGCCATGTCTGCTGAGTACTGGGAATAAGGTATGTGCCACCACCCATGACTGCTGTCTGAATTCTTGAAGACACTTGGAAAATAGAGAGTCAAAAGATCATTTGGTAACAACCTAAAACCATGTAATTTTTCTGGGAAGGTTGAGATATAGGGAGAAAAAAAAAAACGGGGTCAGTGAGAGAAAGTGGGCATAGAGTTTATTTAGGATGACCATGACTAGTCCCATTGCCAGGGTTGTTGCAACAAAATGAACTAAAAGTAGCAGCAGGGGACTACAAAGCATCAAGAGAAGGGATCAAGAGAAAATAGAGGACTATTGTAAAGAAGTATATCCAGGGTGGGGTGGAAAGGATAATGGTCTCCTTTAGCCAGTTTCTTCACAGCATCTACAAGGTCACTTGGAGATGTATCAGGAACAAATGGAGCTGTTATGAGATAAGAGATATTGGGAGAGATTATATGGAACATCTGAGTACAGGGTAAAGTTCAGTAAGTAAAATATTTAAAAGATAGAATAATAATAGTATGAAGCTAGTAAGGATGAGAAAGTGATCCAGGGGAGAAAGTTTCCAAAAACTCAGAAATGTTTCTGCCTTCCTCTAATCTAGTTGCTGGGAAAAAATCTGTACAGAAACCAAAAAGCAAATATTAAATTTCCAGGTCCACTGATCTCTATCACTATTCAACTCTGCCTTTGTAATAAAAAAAATTGACCTCAGACACCATGTAAAATAAATTTCTGAGACTGTGTTCCATAACACACTTTAATTTTTGGCAGTGGTAAAACGAATTTTAATTCACAGCAGACACTCTGTAGAGAGATAACAACAGTAACAACAAAAAAGCCAGACAAGGTCTCAGAATTGACAAGTGTTTAGCCAGAGTCAAAACAGATTCAAAACTTCCTGAATGCATGTTACAGAAATTACATGCTAATGTTAGAGTTTAAAAAAAAAAATCCATAAAGCACCTGAGCTATGGTGGCACAGGCCTTTAATCCCAGCACTCTGGAGTCAGAGGTGGATCTCTGAGTGGGAGGCCAGCCTGGTCTACAAAGTGTGTTCCAGACCTAGCCATGGCTAAACAGAGAAGCCCTGTCTCTGGAAAAAAAAATAACAAAGAAAAATCCATCTAGCAAAACTGTACTGCTTTCTGGAGCCCCTTTCTGTGGGTGCTATACCTGAAGGAAACAAGTTACTCCTTTACACATCAAAGGGCAATACTCCCAATGGAGGTAATTTGATCTCCTGGTCAAAGAAATACCCTTGGGAAGAATGGGCTCATTTTGTACCATGCTAATGAAATAAATGTAACAATTAATTCTTTGTACTAGGAGCCTAACACAGGATAGTTGAGTCAACCATTAATAGCCCCAATTGCTATTTCTTATACCAAGATAGAAAAAGAAAAACCAAACATAATATATTTGAAGAGTATTTTAAAAGAAAACAGAGAAATAAAAAACATGAGTCTTTTCTATCATATACGATAAAACTGGTACTTAGGAATTATATTGTTGTCTTCCTCATCTTACAAGATTTGCAAATGTTATAATCTCTCCCCTATCTCAAGTCAAATTTTCATTTATTCAAAAGGTACTATTTCTGTTCTAGAAACTTAATATCCTTAGGCAGTGATTCCTTTCTCCTTCGTCCATTTACCTGTGCATCAATTCCATTCAAATTCGCCAAAAGTGTAAGATGGAGGTCTGACCCCAGCCAAAAGGGAAAAGACACAATCACCACCTTATTCAGAATAAAAACCAGTAGTATACTTTCCTCTGTGTATTCCTTCTTCATGAGCACAGCCTCATGATCAGATGTTGTTTGTTCTGCTGGAAAAAAAAATATTGTGACCTAAGCTGGCTGATCTGCATTACTGTGCAATCTGCTGGTGCTTATAGCCTGTGGAAAACACAGGGCTTGGCATACACAGACCAGTAATAAACAGTTTCCTTAGCAGTCCCTCAAATGGTTACCTGGGCAAGAGGAAATCCCACTTTTTCAACTCTAACACATATAGCAAGATTCTCAAACTAAGAGAGCGATATACCTGTCTAACCCATTCAACCATTAAGATTGAAACTTGTACTCCATTTCAATAGGGTCCACACACAAGGGCAGAAATGCCATAGATGTGACCATAGTGTTTTCCTCAAACTGCTTATCAGTAGGTCAAGTAAGGTAGAGTTCTGTGTCTTCTCAATGTCTTATCTTTTACTGGAGATTAAAGATCTGCATGTAATGGGATGCCCATTTATATGTGGGAATCCATGGCTGTTACTCTGCCTATTCTTCTGCAAAAGAGGCACAAGCCATATGTAAGAAACTCATACTAGAGTCCAGCGCCTTGCATGTCCTATGACTATCACAAAGGGATGCATTCCATTCCTTACAAATACTTCACTTATAAAAGAACTTATTATGAGTTATATACCAGTTCATGAAATGGAAATCTTTTCAGAATAATAATAATAATAAAAAAAAACATTTAGTACTGTATAGGCCATAGGCATATGAATTGTGTTTTCAGACACAGCTTTCAAAACAACCCTGAAAACATAAATGAAATTCATAATATGGTAAGCAAATATTAACAGAAGTTAATTTCAAAAATGTCTTTAGAAAGCAAAACACATGGCAGTGCCTCCATGTCTCAGCAATGCTGTGTCCTGGCTGCTACCTGAAACACTCCAGAAGATGATTTTATTTTCATCTAACCATTTACAAACAAGCTGAAATTTCCTAAAGTGAAAAGACAAGTATTTAAAGACTTCTCTTCTTATCATTTAACATGGACAATACTAAGAATAAGGGATATATGAAATACCAAACTTCATTTTCATGATTGGGAAAAAACAAACAAACAGAAACCTTACAAGTAACTGCTAAAAGACACAACTACATCAATCAGTGCATCTGTGGTAGCATTTACTTCTTAACCTAAGTATTCCTAAGCCCTTGCAAAATCCAGAAAAGCTGCAGAAACCAATGCAAGAGAACAATGGTGGCACCAAAATCAGCACAAACTACTGCCTAGGACTTTTGTGGTTCATTCTCAAAGTTCAGTCTGTGTTGAACATTTTTAAGTTCAGACATATCAAAACCTAGAAGTATTGAGGGTCTGTGGTCTTCTCTTGCTTTCAAGCAAATATATCTCCTTGTTACAAAAAAACAAAGCCACAATAATTTTTTCCATCTTCAAGAATAAAGACAACAATTCAACTTCTTTTGTACTAGGATATGGTTTCTTTTGGAAATAATCTCTAAGAAACTGCCTTTTTTCCTGAGAGGAGTATTCTTTGCATTCAGTAGGATCTAATGCTAGGATCTGGAGTAAATCATTACTGGCCTCAAGTTCCCAAAAGCCACATGGGACTGGGCCGCATACTTGTGACCTTGTCTAGATTTTCCACAGGCACTTGAAAGATTCTTAAAATGTTCTGCCCTGCAATAAAGAGAGCATTTGCTTAAGACACACCTCTCGGGCATGAGAACCCAGCCCGTACCTGCCAATTTCAACCTCAGCTGGCCATGTCTTCAGCCCTCCATTCCACTCCCCTCCCCCAGCTCAGTCACACACTGCCTCCCCTGCTTCATTCCTTCCTGGGCTTTTAGTCACATACAGGCCTTGCATCACAGTCTTCCCCTGTGGCTTCACTTCACACCAGAGCCTCCAGCCACAGTCCTTCCCAGGCCTCTGGTCATACCTGGGCCTAGAGACACAGTCCTCCCCTGTCCTCCATCACACACAGGCCTGCCATCACAGCCCTCCACAGGCGTTCCCTATCCTCCTGTCACCCTAGAGCCACCATAGCCCTCCGCAGCCCGCCCCCAGCGCCCTGCCCCCGATCCCACACAGACCTCCTCATTCCTCCCCTGTCCTTCAGTCACACATTGGACACCACAGTTTTCCACAGTCCTCCCCCTGCCTCAGGTTGCACATAGTCCTCCCCAGGCCTCCCCAAGCCTCCAGTCACAAACAATCCTCCACAGTCCTCCCCCCTCCTCCATCATACACAGGCCTGCAGTCACAGACCTACACAGTCCTCCTGTGACCTGCTGTCACACACAGTCCTCTCCTATCCTCTGGTCACACATTGGCCTGACATCTCAGCCTTCCCCTGGGGCCTCCAGTCACAGTAGGTCCTCCTCCTTCCCCGCCTTCTCCAGTCCCACACTAGCCTTCTAGCGCTAGAGACCTCAAGAAATCACATACACTTGGAGGCCCTCAGGCCTCTCCTCAGCCTGCTACTTGGCGTGGCTTACCACACACAAGCCTTCCTGCAGGGGCTCTAGAAGACAGAGCATGAAGATGCCTTGCAAACAGCATATATAGGAAGTGACGTTTCCTCATTTGCATATTCGCAGCAGGCAGCCAATGGCATGAAGAGTGCTTGAGGGTCATCTTCGGCCCCGCCTTTCCCATCATGCCCAACCTTCCTCTAGGCGCTGATCTCATGCTGCCTGTCAGTGTTGTCTGGTCTCCAGTCATATCTCTTCAAGGGTGAGATACAGACCTCATCCACATTCGTGGCTCCACATCCTGAGCCATACTAGGCACCCACTAAATGTCAGTTCAAGACTGAAGGAAGAAGGAAACAAAAGGCTACAGCGTTGAATATTTCTGCTTGACACGGTTCTAGAAGGAGAAGATTGCACCAGTTACTTTGCCCAAGGATTTTCCATGCTAGGGTAGGAAATGGTAGTGTCCCTGAGGACCCAATAGAACCTGGTTGAGATGGGGAGGAGCAGCAACATATAACTACTGCTGCTACCCCTTACATAAGAATGACCTTTAGGACAAAGGAGACTCAAATAACTCAGACTGAGTGTGGTAATACATTCCTGTGTCCTGACCCGTGGGTGTTCAATGGCTTTCAAAATGGGGGGGCCGGGTATGTGTGTGGGGGAAGAATGTGTAGGACACAGAGACACAAGGAGGGAGCCTCAGTCTGTTTTTCCGATGAAAGCCTTGTTTATTGGAAATATTTACACAACTATGTAAGAGAAGGCAGGAAAAGGGTGAAGGCTAATTACTGCTGCAGAAGATAGCAAAGGTGTTTTATGGTTTGAGGAACCTACTGCAAGTTACCTCAAGAATGTTTCCTTCAAGAGGTCAATCCTCTGAACACCATCAAGCTTCCTTTTAGTTGAGCATTAATTCCTGTATGTACAACTAAGGCATGAGCTACATTGGCTAAATGATTATTCAGGGTCTGAGTAGTCTGCCCAGTATGACTCATGGCTAATGCCCTGGTGGTAGCTCCAACAGCCGCCAATGAGATGGTAGTAACAATGGTGGCTGTAGTTCCAAGATCCCTTTTCTGTCTGAAAAGAGTCATAGCGTGAGGGGCATCAATGGGCACAGGCACCCAGTGAGGCATGCGAGTAACCAGGGCATACCTAAATTTACTAGCATTCCAGCATGGGTAAAAAAGCAAGTATCATTACCACAATTACTTGGCTCTATCTGGCTAATAATGAATAAAAATGGGGGATATAGACAAACAGGTGTGGGCTTATAAGAAATATTATGAGAAGCCTTAACCCCTCGTTGGAACATCCTGCGTCAGTTCTAGAACTAGCAGTGGTGGTGTCCAAGGTCTGAGTAGGTGCAGGAGACCACTGCCCCCAGGGGCGAGACGTGCTCCATGCCAATTGAGTAACTCCATGTTTTCCTCCAATTTTGAAAGTCATTTAAGGTTCTTAAATTATTTTTTTCCCTTTTCTCTTAAATTTTTCATCAATTCCACTTTATTCATTCTGCATTTCCCCATAAGCCCCTCCCTCCTCTCCTCCCAATCCCATCCTCCCTCCTCCCTCTGCTTGCATGCCACTCCCCAAGTCCACTAATAGGGGAGGTTCTCCTCTCCTTTCTAATCTCAGTCTGTCAGTTCACATCAAAAGTGGCTGTATTGTCCTCTACTGTGGCCTGGTAAGGCTGCTCCCCCCCCCCCCCAGAGGGAGGTGATCAAAGAGCAGGCCAATCAGATTATGTCAGAGGCAGTCCCTCTTCACATTACTATGTAACCAAATTGGACTCCGAACTGCCCTGGGCTACATCTGTGCAGGGGTTCTAGGTTATCTCCATGAATAGTCCTTGGTTGGAGTATGAGTCTCTGGGAAGTTCCCTATGTTCAAATTTTCTTGTTCTGTTGCTCTCCTTGTGGAGACCCTGTCCTTTACAGCTCTTACTATTTCCCAGTTCTTACCTAAAATTCTGTTCACCTGCCCAACAGTTGCCCATCCGGCTCAGCATCTGCTTTGATAGTCTGAAGGGCAGATACCCTATGGCAAATCGTTCAACCTGGCTGTCAATGAAAGTATGCTGGACTTTGTGTCACTAGCATACAACATGAGAATTTTTCCTGTGCTGCAAATCTGTCTAAACAATTGTCGAGCTATATTTTAGGTAATTGGACTGGAGAATTCGATACTACGATGGAGCAGCTGAGAGTGGCCATTGTCACAGTAAATTCTACCAAAGTGGACACAGGACTAGCCACAGGATTATCAACATGGATTGCTGCAGCCATGAATCATCTGAAGGAATGGGCGGGCATGGGAGTGTTAGCAGGCCTTCTGGTGTTGGTCTCCTTGGTTTGCCTGTGGTATATATGGAAGATTAGAGTCTCACAACAGTGTGATGCAGCCATGACCATTCAGGCCTTTACAGCCATTGAAGCAGGACAGTCTCCCCAAGCATGGTTGGCTACCATAAAAAGCTAAAATGTTATGCTCAGGATGCGAGGCTAAGCACTGCACTCAGGGTCAGCTGCTTTCGACCCAGAGAAGAGCAAGTCTGATTGCATGTGGGTTGATGCCCCAGGTCCCGCCTCTGAGAAAAAGGTATCGGATGGGTCTGATGCTCTCTGGGTGGATGACACCTAAATGAACATCTGTACAAAGTCCCAATTTATTTCTAATATCAGAGATCAGACCTCTACTCTTGCCTGTTGCGTCTAAAACCAAAGGGGGGAACTGTAGAGAGCTGCGGAATGCTATGCCTTAAAGATGGAGCTGGTTTCCGCCTTCCACCTTCCCAATGGTGAGTGCTCTCTGTCACGAACAACTCCACATTTGGCTGAGGCCGAGGATCTGGCTTGCTTCCATGTATGTGGACCTATCTGCATTGCCCCCGTGGCACACCTGGGTTGGCTACCCAGAGGCTATTTAAGCTGTGGGCTGGCTTTCCCTGGGGTCCAAGGATTGTTCAATGTTCCTGAATAAACTGCATTGAAAAAAAAAAAAAAGAATGTTTCCTTAAGAAATCTCAAGGATGTTCCAAGACTGACGAGCAGATGTTCTCACATAAATCTATCACCCATGACATAGTGTCCTAGTGCAGCTGTTGGTAACTTTCCACTAATAGGCATTGACTCCACTAAATGGCTTTGACTTACTAATTGGCTTTGGCTTTAGTAAATAGCTTTGGATAACAGCATCTCCTCCCTTTTAAACAGTTTAAGAGTCTAGTAGGTAGGCTTTAACCTCATAATGTCTTTTGGAGATTTTTGCCGCTGAGCAGTGGGGACTCTTCAGTACCTTACAGGTACTAAAGCTACATCAGGCAAGCATTTATCTGGGTATTATGATGTTCTCCTGAGAGCCAAGTACAGGCAGTCAAGACCCTTGAGATAGACAGTCAGCAGTTTCCCTGGGGCTCAACTAAGCCTCTGTCAGCCAAACCAAGTCTGTGATAAGGAACTTGTAAGGGTTTAGATGCCAGGGAATCAATTTGCTGTTTTACACAGCTAGTTAAGTCTTTTAATGTCCCATGGGCCAATAGATATCAGGAGAAGGAAACCCCCAATGGGTCCCACAATTGAAAATAGGAGATTGGTGATCCAGGGAGATATTGAAAACGAATTATGAAACCAAATTTCCTCTTGTTCTCTCTATCTCTTTCTCTCTTCTAAGCCTTCCCTAACCTTAGCCATGCTGTGCCTTACAATCCCAGTATAAAGCACCATTTTCCCCTTCAGGGCAGTACAGCAACTCCCTTGCTGGAAGACAAGCAAGTTTAGTCCTCTTCAATTAGTAGGACAACTTCAGACAGTGAGAGGAGGGATTTCTCAAATTGGTAATGCCAATCTCCAATCTCTCAACATCCTTCTCAGTTAACGGTCAGAGTAATGCTTATTGGAGAGAATGAAAGAGGTCATACCTGTCCCAGCACCAGCAGCTCAGAGTCCAATGAGCACAGTTAATGTGACAGCAATTATAGCCTCTATTTTGTTCTGAGCAATGCATGGTCATTAAAGGTGACACAAAACTGGCAAAAACTTCCCAAGAATAATAAGTTATGTGGAGATATAATTGGGAAAGTGGCTTGACTATGTAATGATGTCTGTATCTGAGGAATACAATTCCCTATGCATAACCCAAGGCCAGAAACAGAAGGCAGTGTCAATCTAGCCTCAGCTTATTGTGACCATCTGCATTTAGAATGGTCAGAGGAGTAGATTTCCTCAGTGACAGCAATGCCTTCATAAAAGGGAGGGGATGCTTCATAAAAGCCAACGGAACTCAGTAAGCTCATAAATGTATGAATCAGGGCTAAAAAGTTATGATTAACAAGGTCTAAAATTATATAGTATGTATCAATCCCATCTTCATATAAGGGGGGGATAGGCTTATCAGCAAAGGAAGGAATCAGGAGTTGGGGAGGCAGGGACAGTTTCTTTAGGCTCTGTCTGTGTGGGAAAATCATTTTTCCTGGGTTCTATCTATGTGGGTGGGGAGAGGACAGGATTGGGTCCAATAGCTACAGGTGGAATACCTGATTCTTTCCTTAGGGTGAGGTAAATGATAATTCCTGGAGCATTCTTGGCACACCAGTACTATAGGTGTAGGCCCCAGTCAGGCCCCTATGCCAAATAAGTGATTTTTTTTTCCTTTAGAAGTGAAAGACAGATATAAGATGGGGACCTGGAGCTGTTGCCAGCTCCAGCACCATCTTAGCCTGTCACAGGAATTTGTCAAATCATAATGTGATTTCCAGGAGGCAATAGCAATCTTAGATGTATTAGTTATCAAAATGTAATCATCACTATTAAGGTGTCCCCTGCTTCCTGTGGCAATTACAGCTTAGGGTTCATATCCCCAGGAGGTACAGTAAAAGTCTCCTGCACCTCCACTTCCTGTAATTCTCTTATAATCTGGGCAGGCATAAATCCCATTTACATGTTCCCATTGTTAACAGGTGAAGAATGATTCAGGGGCAAGAAAGGACATGTTAGGGTACCACTCAGTATCCAAAGTGACTTATGATTTTACATAATATACATCACCAGTTCTTCAAGAAACTTTCCAAGTATATTTATAGGGTTGGTGGACATTGTTCTTCTGGTCCTTAATCACCTTCTGGCCTTGCATTATCACTCCCAGGAATAGTATCCAAAGTGGTTACATCTGTACAAAAAAAAAAAAAAAAAGTAGGATATCAGTAGGGCTTGCCTCCCTGGATGTCTGGAGTCCATGGTTGTTCTCAGGTTAGTTTTATTTTTTCTGCTGTTTAGAGGAGGGCCTTCTATTTGTTTTATTAGCCCTTCTGGCAGCCATCTGGCTACTCCTTCCTTGGTGTCAAACAGGCACACTGATCCTTAACCCCAGATGTGTCTGTACCACATTCAGTTTGTATGTGAGGGGGTCTTTCCACATGACTGTGACATAATTTAAGATATTTAAGATTGCCAAATTCAGGTAAGTGAGTAACATCCATCTGCCACATGTCTTTTGGGAAGAGGCCTCTGGGATTAACTCCCAAATGGGGAGTGGGCAAAAGAGTGACACTGGGGGGACATTGTTTGACAATTTGGCAGGCCTGCTCCCTGGTGGTTTTAAAAAGCAGTCAAAACAAATGGGAATTTAAATGATGCAGGGCACAATTTTTTTTTTTTCTGGCCTGCTCAACAGGGTATACTGAAATGGAGAATGCCAAACATGTGACAGCATATGCACATGAATTTCCCAATGACAGAAGACCTGGAAGGTCTTAATGCTCGAGGAGTTGACCAAGATAAAAGGGTTGACTTCTAGAGTTCATTAACTCCTGGAACTTGACAAAAAGATGAACAATATGTGTAGAAGGTCTAATATAGGGAACCCTTTCAAGAAGTTGAACAGAGTGGCCAATATAGGCAGGCACTGTCAGTATATAGATGAAAAGGGAAATTTACTAAAATATGAAAAAAAAATTTGATTTGCATTGTATTTTTCTTTTAATTTATTTCATTTTTTTATCCATTACATTTTATTAACTCTGTATCTCAGCCCTGTCCCAAACCCTAAATTCTCTCCCCGTCCCTCCCTCCCTCCCTCATCTCCACAGTGTCCCTTTCCAAGTCCACTGATGGGGGACTTCCTCCCTATTCATCTGATCCTGTTTTATCAGGTATCTTTAGGACTGGCTGTAAAGCTGTCCTCTGTGGCCTAACAGGACTGCTCCTCCCTTCCGGGGTGGGGAGACCAAAGAGCCAGTCATTGAGTTCCTGTTAGAAATAGTCCTTGTTCCCCTCACTTTGGGAAACCAATTGGTTACTGAGCTACCACAGGCTACATCTGAGTGGAGGTTCTAGGTTATATCCATACATGGTCCTTGGTTGAATGTCAGTCTCAGAAAACACCCTGTGCCCAGATATATTTGGTCTTTGTGGAGCTCCTATCCTTTCCCCATCAGACTAACTCCCCTTCTTTCTTATGATTCCCTGTACTCTGCCACAGGTTTGGTCATGAGTCTTTGCTTTGAAAACACTGCTACTTAGAGTCTTTCAGATGTGCTCAGGAGACTCCTGTCATACGTTCAATGCACATCCCATCTGTCTTTCTAAATGAGGTTTGATCATCTTAACCCATGTCTGTTCAATTGATTATCTTTTTTATGTGTATAGATTTCATTATGTTTATCATATCTTATAGGTCTATATAAGTGAGTATATCCCATGTTTGTCTTTCTCCTTCTGGGATATTTCAATCAGAATGATCTTTTCTAGACCCCACCATTTGCCTGCAAATTTCATGATTTCCTCCTTTTTTTGATTGCTGAGTAGTATTCCTTTGTTTAAAAATACCACAATTTCTGTACCCATTCCTCCATTGATGGACATCTGGGTTGTTTCCAGGTTCTGGCTATTACAAATAAAGCTGCTATAAACATGGTTGAGCAAGTATCACTTTTGTGTACTTGAAAGAACTTTGTGTATATACCTAGGAGTGGTATAGCTGGGTCTTGAGGAAGCAGTATTCCTAGTTGTCTTAGAAAGGGTCACATAGCTTTCCAGAGTGGTTGTAGCAGTTTAGATTCCCACCAGCAGTGGAGGAGGGTTCCCCTTTCTCCACAATCTCTCCAGCATGTGTTTTTGCTTGAGTTTTTCATCTTGGCCATTCTGATGGGTGTAAGGTGATATCTCAGGGTTGTTTTGATTTGCATTTCCCTGCTGGCTAATGAGGATGAGCATTTCTTTAAGTGTTTCTCTGCCATTCGATAACCCTCTGTTGAGAATTCTCTGTTTAGCTCTGTTCCCCATTTTTTAATTGGATTACTTGGTTTGCTGCTTTTCAGCTTCTTTAGTTCTTTGTATATACTGGATATTAGTCCTCTGTCACATAAAGGGTTAGTGAAGATTCTTTCCCAATCTGTAGGCAGTCGTTTTGCTTTGATGATGGTGTCCTTTGCTTTACAGAAGCTTTTCAGTTTCATGAGGTCCCATTTATTAATTGTTGCTCTTAGAGCCTGTGCTGTTGGTGTTCTTTTCAGGAAGTTTTCCCCTGTACCAATGAGTTCTAGGGTATTTCCCACTTTTTTTTCAAGCCGATTTAATGTGTCTGGTTTTATGTTGAGGTCCTTGATCCACTTTGACTTTTGTTTTGTGCAGGGTGATAAATATGGATCTATTTTCATTTTTCTACATGTAGACATCCAGTTGGTCCAGCACCATTTGTTGAAGATGTTGTCTTTTTTCCATTGAATAGATTTGGCTTCTTTGTCAAATATCGAGTATTCATAGGTGTGTGGATTTATTTCTGGGTCTTCTATGCGGTTCCATTGATCCTCCATTCTGTTTCTATGTTAATACCATGCAGTTGTTATTACTGTTGCCCTATAGTACAGCTTGATATCAGGGATGGAAATACCTCCCGATGATCTGTTGTTGTACAGGATCATTTTGGAGATTTTGGGTTTTTTGTTTCTCCATATGAAGCTGAGAATCTTTTTTTCAATGTTTGTAAAGAATTGAGTTGGTATTTTGATGGGAATTTCATTGAATCTGTAGATTGCTTTTGGCAGTATGGCCATTTTCACAATGTTAATCCTACCAATCCATGAGCACGAGAGATATTTCCATCTTCTGATAACTTCGATTTCTTTCTTCAGAGACTTGAAGTTTTTCTCAAACAGGTCTTTCACTTGCTTGGTTAGAGTCATACCAAGGTACTTTATGTTATTAGTGGCTATTGTGAATGATGTTGTTTCCCTAATTTCTTTCTCATCCTTTTTGTCTTTGGTATATAGGAGGGCTTCTGATTTTTTTTGAGTTGATTTTGTATCCTGCCACTTTGCTGAAGGTGTTTATCAGCTGAAGGAGTTTTCTGGTTGACTTTTTTGGGTTGCTCATGTATACTGTCATATCATCTGCAAATAGTGACACTTTGACCTCTTCCTTTCCGATTTGTATCCCCTTGATCTCCTTTAGTTGTCTTATTGCTCTGGCTAGCACTTCAAGCACTATGTTGAAGAGATATGGGGACAATGGGCAGCCTTGTCTTGTCCCTGATTTCAGTGAGATTGATTTAAATTTCTCTCCATTGAGTTTGATGTTAGCTATAGGCTTGCTGTATATTGCCTTTACTATCTTTAGGTATGTGCCTTGTATCCTTGATCTCTCCAAGACTGTAAACATGAATGGGTTTTGGACTTTGTATTGGACTTTGTGAAATGCTTTTTCGGCAGCTAAGGAGATGATCATGTGGCTTTTCTCCTTCAGTTTGTTTATGTAGTGGATTACGTTGATGGATTTCCGTATGTTGAACCACCCTTGCATGCCTGGGATGAAGCCTACTTGGTCATGGTGGATGATATCTTTGATATGTTCTTGGATTCCGTTTGCAAGTATTTTATTGAGTATTTTTGCGTCAATGTTCATAAGAGAGATAGGCCTGAAGTTCTCTTTTTTTGTTGGGTCTTTGTGTGGTTTAGGTATCAAGGTGACTGTGGCTTCATAGAATGAGTTTGGTAGTGTTCCTTCTGTTTCTATTTTGTGGAATAGCTTGAGGAGGGGAGACTGTTAAGGACTGCTTCGATTTCCTTGGGAGATATAGGGCTATTCAGTCTTTCTACCTGATCTTGACTTAGTTTTGGTAGATGGAATCTTTTAAGAAAATTATCCATTTCATTTAGATTTTCAAATTTTGTGGCATATATGCTTTTGTAGTATGACCTAATAATTGTTTGGATTTCCTCAGTGTCTGTGGTTATGTCCCCATTTTCATTTCTGATTTTGCTGATCTGGATAGTTTTTCTCTGCTTTTTAGTTAGTTTGGCTAAGGGCTTGTCTATCTTGTTGATTTTCTCAAAGAACCAGCTTTTTGTTTCATTGATTCTTTGGGTAGTTTTATTTGTTACTAGTTGATTGATTTCAGCCCTTAGTTTGATTATTTCCAGCCATCTGCTCCTCTTGGGTGTATCTGCTTCTTTTTTTCTAGGTTTTTCAGTTGGGCCATTAAGTTGTTTGTATGTGATGTTACAAATTTCTTCTTGCAGGCACTTAGTGCTATAAATTTTCCTCTGAGCACTGCTTTCAATGTTTCCCATAAATTTGGGTATGTTGTGCCTTACTTTTCATTGAATTCTAGGAAGTCTTTAATTTCTTTATTTCTTCCTTAACCCAGCTGTCATTGAGTAGTAAGTTCTTCAGTTTCCATGTTTCTTTTTGTTGTTTCTGTTGTTGATGTCTAGATTTAGTCCATGGTGGTCAGATAGTATACAAGGGATTATTTCAATCCTTTTGTATCTGTTGAGGCTTGCTTTGTGACCCACTATATGGTCTATTTTGGAAAAGGTTCCATGCAGTGCTGAAAAGAAGGTGTACTCTTTTGAGTTTGGGTGAAACAATGTGTAGACGTCTATTAGGTCCATTTGATTTAGGGATTCTGTGAGTGCTTTTATTTCCCTATTTGGTGTCTGTCTAGTTGATCTATCCCTTGGTGAGAGTGGAGTGTTGAAGTCTCCCACCCTTAAGGTATTAGGATCAATGTATGATTTAAGCTTTAAGAATGTTTCATTTACGAATGTCGGTGCTCTTGTATTTGGGGCATAGATATTCAAGATTGTGATGTCCTCTTGGTCGATTTTTCCTTTGATGAGAATATAGTCACCCGCCTTATCTTTTTTGATTAACTTGGGTTGAAAGTCTATTTTATTAGATATTAGGATGGCTACTCCAGCTTGTTGTGTTTTCTGGAACCATTTGCTTGCAAAACAGTTTTACAGCCCTTTACTCTGAGGTAGTGTTTATCTTTGTTGCATAGGTGTGTTTCTTGGATGCAACAGAATGTTGGATCCTGTTTCCTTAACCATTCTGTTAGCCTGTGTCTTTTTATTGGTGAGTTGAGTCCATTGATATTGATAGATAATAGTGACCAATACATGTTAGTTCCTTTTGTAATGGAGTGGGTGATCTAACCCTGTTTCATTTGCTTGTTTTCTTTTCATTTTTGTTGGGATATTATCTGTATGCCCTGTTTTCTTGGGTGAATTTGTTTTCATCCGATTGGAGTTTTCCTTCTAGTATCTTCTGTAGGGTTGGTTTGCTGTGTAGATATTGTGTAAATTTAGTTTTGTCATGGAATATTTTGTTTTCTCCGTCTATGCTGATTGAAAGCTTTGCAGGGTTATAGTAGTCTGGGTTGACATTTGTGATCTCTTAGAGTCTCCATGATACTTGCCCAGGCCCTTCTGGTTTTCATATTTTCTGATGAGAAGTCCGGTTTGGTTCTGATAGGTCTACCTTTATATGTTACTTGGCCTTTTTCCTTTGCTGCTTTTAATATCTTTTCTTTGTTCTGTAGATTTAGCGTTTTGACTATGATGTGACGTGATGTGTTTCTTTTCTGGTCTAGTCTACTTGGAGTTCTGTAGGCCTCTTGTATATTTATGGACATCTCTTTCTTTAAGTTGGGAAAATTTTCTTCTATGATTTTCTTGAAAATATTTTCTGGACCTTGGAGCCTGGAGTCTTCTTTTTCATGAATTCCTATTATTCTTAGATTTTGTCTTTTCATAGCATCCTTGATTTTTTGGATATTTTGTGATTGGAACTTTTCTGATTTTACTTTTTCTTTGAGAAAGTATCCATTTGTGCAAGTGTGTCTTCAGCTCCAGAGATTCTCTCTTCCATCTCTTGTATTCTGTTGGTGATGCTTAATTTTGTGGTTCCTGATCTTTTCTCCAAGTTCTCCAGCTCAAGGGTTTTCTCATTTTGTGTTTTCTTTATTGATTCTAATTCTGTTTTCATGCCTTGCACCATTTTTTTTTGTGTGTTTGAATTTGGATTCCTGTCTCTCTATGATGGCCTCTATTTCTTTTTTCATTTACTTTTTATATGCCAGTACTTTTTCCTCTACTTGAGTATCTATTTGTTTGTCTATGTTTGCCTGGATTTCTTTAAGGATATTGTCTATTTCTTCTTTCTTTGCCTCCAATTGACTGGCCATCTCTTTGAAAGACTTGTTCATTTCCTCCTTATGAGCCTCAAATAATTGGGCAACCATGTCTTTAAAATCATTTTCCTGTGCTTCTGCTGAATTGGAATATACATCAACTTTGGGGTTTGCTGGTGAAGTCATGATGTCCTGATTTATGTTGGAAGTGTCCTTTAGCCTACCCCTGGCCATTGGCTTATCTGAAACCTTCCCTGTTTGTTTTGGATTCTGCAGATCAGACTGGTGCTGTCTCTCTCTGGCGTCTGGAGAGTTCTTAAGGAAGCTGAGAACTCTCAGCGTGTGCTGAGGACTAGCTGTACCTGTGGGAGGAAATTACGCAGGTACAAAAGGGCAAATGCAAGCGTGTGTGGCATGCACGTGTGGGTGTCTGTGTGTGTGAGTGTGTGTGTGTGTGTGTGCATGTGTGTCTTGAGGAACAGAGTGGCCAATGTATGCAGGCACTGTCTGTATATAGATGAAAAGGGAAATTTACTAAAATCTGAAAAATTTTAACTCCTGCAAAATGCACTATAATTGGTGTTGATTTAAAAGGAGATTGAATAGAATTAATTTTTTTCCTTAATAGTATAGGCAGGGACCCAATTATAGGAGCCATCTGTAAACACTAAATGTGCCTCTGATAATGGTTAAGGGGAAGTAATTTTGGAGAAGATGAGAGTGTGGCTTTTCATAATTGAAGTAACTCATTAGTAGGATAATGGTTATCAATTATCCCAGAAAAGTAAGAACAGACAATTGGCCAAATATCGGTAGTTTGCATCAGCCATTCTAACTGACCTTTAGAATAGGGCAGTATTATTTTATCATGAACTTTGCCAAAAAATTGACAGCTTTGTCTGTGTCCCACAAGGATGAGTTCTGCAACCAAAGGAGTATTAGGGGCAAGAACCTTAGTGGGAAAGGTGGAGGGATGAGTCCACAACAGGTGATTATGTTACCAAAACACCCAGTGTGCTTTTGGGATGAGGTACACACAACAAAGAGAAGGGGTTCCTTAGAGGACATAAAATGTACCTCCCAGATTTTGGATAGTTATTTCCACAACCTGAAGGGCCTCTGTCCCTGCTGGGGTTAAAAATCAAAGGAAAGAATGTTTAGAGTCTCCCCCTTTTCATTTCTGATTTTGTTGATTTGGGTGGTGCATGGTACTGACATAGAAACAGAATGGTGGATCAATGGAACAGAACAGAGGACCCAGAAATAAACCCACACACTTATGGACACCTGATCTTTGACAAAGACGCCAAAACCATTCAATGGAAAAAAGATAGCATAGTCAACAAATGGTGCTGGTCCAACTGGATGTCTACATGTAGAAAAATGAAAATAGATCCATACTTATCATCCTGCACAAAAACGGAAGTCCAAGTGGATCAAAGACCTCAACATAAAACTAGACACATTAAATCGGCTTGAAAAAAAAAGTGGTAAATACCCTAGAACTCATTGGTACAGGAGGCAACTTCCTGAATCGAGCACCAACAGCACAGGCTCTAAGAGCAACAATCAATAAATGGGACCTCATGAAACTGAAAAGCTTCTCCAAAACAAAAGACACCATCATTAAACAAAGCAACCACCTACAGATTGGGAAAGAATCTTCACCAACCCTTTATCTGACAGAGGACTCATATGCAGTATATATAAAGAACTAAAGAAGCTGAAAAGCAGCAAACCAAGTAATCCACTTAAAAAATGGGGAACAGAGCTAAACAGAGAATTCTCTGTAGAGGAATACTGAATGGCAGAGAAGCACTTAAAGAAATGCTCAACCTCACTAGCCATTAGGGAAATGCAAATCAAAACAACCCTGAGATTTTACCTTATACCCATAAGAATGGCCAAGATCAAAAACTCAAGTGACAACACATGCTGGAGAGGTTGTGGAGAAAGGGGAATCCTTCTCCACTGTTGGTGGGAATGTAAACTTTTATAACCACTGTGGAAATCAATCTCGTGCTTTCTCAGACAACTAGGAATAATGCTTCCTCAAGATCCAGCCATACCACTCCTGGGCATATATCCAAAAGAGGTTCAAGTACACAAAAAGGGCACAAAAATGATTTGTTTGTAGGTATTGTTGATATTTGTTTTTGTCATTGAATATCTTGTTTTCTCCATCTATGAGGACTGAGAGCTTTGCGGGGTATAGTAGCCTTGGCTGACATCTGTGTTCTCTTAGGGTCTGCATGATATCTGTCCAGGCCCTTCTGGCTTTCATAGTCTCTGTTGAAAAGTCAGGTGTGATTCTAATGGGTTTGCCATTATATGTTACTTGGCCTTTTTCCTTTGCAGCTTTTAGTACTTTTTCTTTGTTCTGTATACTTACTGTTTTGATTATTATGTGGAGGGAGGATTTTCTTTTCTGGTCAAATTTGTTGGGTGTTCTGTAGGCCTCATGTATTCTAATTGGCCTCTCCTTTAGCTTGGGGAAATTTTCTTCAATGATTTTGTTGAAAATATTTTCTGGGCCTTGGAGAAGGGAGTCTTCTTTTTCCTCTATACCTATTATTCTTAGGTTTTGTCTTTTCATATTGTCTTGCATTTCTTGGACGGTCTTTGTCAGGAATTTTTCGGATTTAACATTTTCTTTGACAGATACATCGATTTCTTCCATTGTATCTTCTACACCTGAGATTCTTTCTTCGATCTCTCATATTTTTTTAAAACCTGTTTTTGTAATATTAAAACAACGCATGCTCTTTAAGAGTGAAATCATAGGGCACATTTATAATTTTAAATGTAAATCAGACTTTAAAATTCACCAGTGCAAACAATCCGATTTTACTTTGGTTATTATTATTTAGTATTACTGTTATTATTATTATTATTACTATTGATTTTATTTAATTTTTGTAATTCTCTTAATAACTGTATTTGTTTTCTTTCTAATTGGATTTTCTCTTAAAAACAGTAATATCTTCCTGCAGTGGTCCTGTATTTCCTGCACATGTGGCAGGGAAATCCATGGGGGAGAGGGGGTGGACAGAGGGCAAGGCAGCCAATCTGAATTACGAGACTTGGCAGTTTCTTCCTCTGACTCCCTTTCATCCTCACTATCTAGCTCTTAAATTATTTTTGGCTCTCAAATTACACAAATCTGTTTGGGCTCCTATATAAACCTTTGAAATAACCTTAGAAGTACTTTTTTTTTTTTTCTTACCTCTTTGGCTGCTCCATTTTCTTCAAGCAATTCTTTAGCTTGTGAGATCAAAATTTTTCATTTTATCAGTCTCATGCCTAGGATCCAGCACATCTGTAATTAGATTCCACAGAGGAACAGATATAACAGCTACCTTTTCAGGACCATTATTATAGTAATATTCTTGCAATATTTTCCCTACACTCTCCCACTTTTCCATATTTACATACCTTCAACTGGGAAGGAGGGACATAATTAATTTACAAACTAAAGGGCATTAGGACATTTCTCCCTATTAGTCCTGTTTATTTTAACATTGACCTTAACGTCCCATAAATAACTCCCTGCTACTGCTCTGCCCAATGATTGAGCTGCCTGCCTAACTTGTCTTCCTCTGTGCAATGGGCAGTATCATGAAGCACTGTTTTTACTTAGGCATCTGGAGCTCCATAAACCAGTGTTTCTCACTTTTGCCCCTTTTTTTCAAGGTCCCTTTTTTGGGCACCAACTGACCCATCCTACAGGCTAGATGAACAGGATCCACCTGAAAGAGGGAAATTGAGAGACAGAGATGTGAATAATGGAGGCAAGACAGATTCCTGATCAAGTCTCAATTTATTGAATGTGCACACAACACTTATAAAGCAAAGGGTACAGCAAATATTTTTCACAGTAGCAACACATCTGAGCCACCTGGCAAGGCTTGCAGGAATTAACTCAAGGTTATACAAAGTTTGCTGTCTGGTTCCCAAGGGTGCAGTGAGCTTGCTATCTACATCTCAGTCTCAGAGAAACCCACCTGCAGAGACTGACCACCAAGGACAATCACAGAAAAAATGGAACTATTGATAAGACCCACATCTGCCAAGGCCAGGAGGCAGAATTCCAATCACCAGACTCCTTCACCTTACTCCTCCCATCCTGATGAACTCCTTGAGACCCTGTAAAAATAAGACATGCTTACTCACATAAATAATCATTCTGACTTACCTCTTACAAATTTACTGCTGCAGAAGATTGCAAAACTGTTTTATGGTTTGAGATACCTCCTGCAAGATATCTCAAGAATGTTTCCTTAAGATATCTCAAGGATGCTCCAAGAATGACAAGCACATGTTCTCACCTAAATCTATCATCCATGACCTAGGGTCCTAGTGTGGTTTTTGGTAATTTTTCCACTAATTGGCATTGGCTCCAATAAATGGCGTTGGCTCACTAGTTGGCTTTCCCTTCAGTAAATAGCTTTGTATCCAGGCATGCCTGTAGTTCCCAACCTCAGGAAGCTACAACAGGAGGATCACAGAAAGCTTGAGAACAGCCTGGAGTTCATGGCAGGATTCGGTTTCAAAAATGGGAAGAATTAAGGGGGGCGGGTTGTCAACTATCCAGGGAAATGTCTCAGCAATAGCTACTTGCCCCATTTGCACAAGGCTCTGAATACTCTCTCTCACACACACAGAAAGAGAGAGAGAAATCTAACTATTTATGTAAAGTTGCCTGTCTTTGTAGTTTTATCAAGCAAAGTATTTTGCAGCCAAATTCAGGTCACTGGAGTATAGTAGACTTAAGGTTCTCAGGATAAGCAAAGAATTAACAAATGTTAATGGAATTTAGAAAGGATTTAGTAGCTGGATCCATAAAGTCTTTTGTATAGGATGGAATTTTCTCTAAATGGAAAACTAAATTAAGAGAAAGAATTAAGATTGAACTAACATTTCAAAGTTCCTTCCAGACCAGTCAGTTTGCATCCTGGAATAACTTCCTTGGTAAATAAAATGTTTTCAGTCAATTCTTTTAACAGGCCAAAGAAGCCAGCAGGACTTCCATAGTCATCAGTGAACCGCATATGGCACCAAAATTTGCTAACTAGAAATCTGGGGCTTCTTTTCCCAGGTGCTGATCCACAGAGAGGTCTGAGTGGCTCCTTACCAAACCTACTCATATGACTGGACCAGATGCTTACCTATTCCATCTTCCAAGGCAACATCATTGTAAGTTACATGTTCTCTGCAAAACCATTTTGTCAAGCTGTCTAGGATCTAGGGTCCCCTCATTGTCTAGCCTGTCTTCGCAGCAATACAATGTGGAAAATGCAATCAAGGCTGCAGGTGCTTACCCAGTGTTTGCTCCAAATAATGAGGCCATCAAGAAGTATGTCAGGGAGAAGAAAGCCACAACTCTAGTAAGTGTCAACAGCAGTAGTCAACATTTTCTTTTTAGAGCCAGATGGAATGTTGCACACTTGTAATGCCAGCACTTATAAAGCAAGGGGCATGAGGATCTCTGTGTGTTCCAGGACAGCCTGATCTACAAAGTGAGTCCAGGACAACCAGAGACACTCTCTTTCAAAAGACAAACAAAAAAGATTTTTTTTTTTTTTTTTGCTTTTAATTTTTTTATTAATTATTTATTACATTTTTTTTTACTTCGTATCCCAGCTGTGGGCCCCTCCATCTTCTCCTCCCAATCTCTCTCTCTCTCACTCTCCCTCTTCTCTCCTCATGCCCCTCTCCTTGTCTACTGTTAGGGGAGTTCCTCCTCAGCTTCTATCTGATCCTAGCCTAGCAGTTGTCATTAGGAGTGGATGCATTGTCTTCCTCTGTGGCCTGTCAAGTCTACACTCACCCCTACCCCCCTCAGGGTCAGTGATCAGAGGGCCTGCCCATGAGTTCACATCATAGAGAGTCCCTATATTGCATACTAGTGAACACACTTGGAGACTGAGTCTATGGGCTACATCTGAGCAGGGGATTTAGGTCCTCTTCATGCATGGGCCCTCAGAGCCCACAGGTAGACAAAGGATCTTCACCAAACCTTTATCTGACAGAGGGAAGGCTTATATCCAGAATATATGAAGAGCTTAAGAAGTTAATCACCAACAAACCAAGTCATCCAATTTAAAAGTGGGGTTCAGAGCTAAGCAGAGAATTCTCAATAAAGGAATATCAAATGGCACAGAAACACTTAGAGAAATCTTCAACATCCTTACTAATGAGGGAGATGCAAATTAAAAATCCTGAGATTTTACCTTACCCCCATCAGAATGGCTAAAAAATGAAAATCTCATGTGACAACACGTGCTAGAGAAGACATGGAGAAAGAGGAACCCTCCTCCATTGCTGGTGGGAATGTAAACTTGTACAACTACTTGGGAAATCAATCTGGTGCTTTCTCAGGCAATTAGGACTAATATTTCTTCAAGATCCAGCTATACCACTCTTAGGCATATATCCTTTTATTTTAATTTTTAGTGCTGCTTGGGTGTGCATGTGTGTGTGCATGCCTGCACGAGTTTGTGTGCATAATTGAGTACACAGAAGCCAGAGGTATAAAATCCAAAAGTGTTATGACTCCCAGGATTTCCACTATTCATATTAGGAACTGAACTAGGGTCCTCCTTCACTCTAATACCAATCTTTAACCAGTGACCCAGCTGTCAAGAGTCATCTACATTTCCATTCATCAGTCATATGCCATTTAATTTTTTTATCAAAACCTGTTCAATTCAACGCTGCCTATTGAATAGAAAGACCCAAGCATGTCACAAACCTTCCCATGTCACAGCTACTGTGAAAACAAACAAAGAGAGAAACTAAAATATGTAACCAAAAAAATGTTCAATATGTACAGCCAGAGTCTACATTTTCTCCTGCAAACAAATGTTGAATGAAATGAAGGGATACAGAAGACAGGGTCTCTATGACATATTTATGAAATCAAATAAGCCCCATCTATGATTGCCTTCAATCAGCCACAATTGGTTTGGAAGATTGTTGGCAAGTCAAATGAATACTGACTTTAACTTCTGTGAATATAGAGACAAGCCATGTTTGGATCAAATGTTAGAAGTGTTAAGAATGGGGACAGAGAGGTGCTGTCCAAACAACAAGAGGAAATTACCTCTACCCTATAAGCTTGTATTCTGCTATGCAGAGGGTGTGCTTGGGTTTCACATGGTTATACAATATTGTACACTGTTATATAAAATATACACACTTGTCTTATAAAGCTCACATAGCGCGTGACACTGTTACCATGAAAATTCATACAATGGATGGTCTTACTCTTCTTACCTCACCTGAATAGTTTTATATCAGCCCCACCTGGGCTGTGTTAGACTTTCAGAATCCATCCTCAACATTGTTTCTCCAACTAGACAGGCTTCTTCTTTAAGTCTGTTTTTCTCTTGTGATATTTTTCCTCAGTTTGAATGACTTCCCCAGCTCTCTAGCCCTCTCTCAAGGCACACAGTCTCCCATATCATAAAGAACTTTGTCAGAGCATTCTAAGCCCACTCCACGCCTTCAGAACAGTAGCCCATTTTTCAGATTTTATATGAAGACAGCTGGCATTTGCAGGTTCTTACATGTTTGGTGGGTTCCTCCTTTCCCAGGGTGCAGCAGAATTTCTTGGGCAATTTCTACACACAGAGCAGTTTGGAAAAGCTTTTATTTGCCAAGTTGTCTCAGACTTCCCAAGTGAGCAACTGATCTCCCTATGCTGGGCTGTATGGGATAGCTGTCAGAGCTCCCCTTTGGGTTCCATGGACTCCTATGGGGTACACAGAACATCCTGGATTTACTCATGTTGAATGAGGTGTGTGCGTGTGTGTGTGTGTGTGTGTGTGTGTATGTGTGTGTGTGTTTGTGTGTGTGTATGTGCTCATCCTGACTGAGGTGTGTTCACATGCATGTGCACATGTGTGCTCATGTGCACATGCAAATGCCTTCTGTATAGGAGGTTCTTTCTAGGTCCTTTATATAGTAGCATCACATTTAAAACTCACCACAGTTGTCTGGTTTTAGTGCTATAATGCACCCCACTCCGCAGGTCAGTAACCAGAGGCTAAGAACACTTACTTGCCTCAGAGTTGGTGTCTTTCCGTGTGCCAGGCACAACACTTAATCACCAACATAGGGTATTTTATCTGTGTAGTATGGGTCATGCCCAACTGTCACTACCTCTCCATCTCTTTCTCCCACAGAATAGTTCTCTAATCTCAAGAGGGAGCATCTTCACCTTACTCCTTTGTCACATGTAAGAGTACAGAAATTCTGGGTTTTGACACCAAATGACTGAGAGGAAATAAATAAAAAAACAAGAAGAAGCAAAGACTTCTTCTAAGTATAGTAGAGAAAAAGTTTTATTGTAGATAAAAGGTTAAATAGAGCCAGAGGCTGAGACATCTGGGAGAGTCCACAGTGAATATGGCTAGGCTGAGCAGGGTAATTTGTGGGGAGAGGAGAATGGAGAGCAAGAGAGGAGACAGTCATAAACCAAGAGCAGCTGCCTGGGCCAGGAGAGTGAACAAGAGGTAAAAGGGCCAGAACAACCAGCCTACCCATAATAACTGGATTATATAGGGATAAGCAGCTGGCAGAATGGCAGGCTAGGCCTGGAGCTAAAGGTTTCAGTGTATGGGCAGGATATGGAAGCCAGGAGGACCTTGAACCAGATAGAAATGGAGGGATGCTTGGAGAACTTGCCTAGCCAGCCTCAGCTTTGATGTATTAACAAGTACAAAACTTAGCAACTTGTCCAGGGTTTGAGATGTGACATTGTGATGACTTCTTTCCTCACCTTTTTTTTTTTTTTTTTTAACACAATCCAATTCTTTTGCCTCTTCCCCTACATAACTTTAACTCCAGAAATTACCTAGGACCATAAGCCTGGAAACCAAAAACCACTCCAGTGCTTGTCCCTTGGATGCTGTGACGCCCCCACCAGAAGACCCAACACACACATCCCTGTTGTGTGCCTCCAGGTCCCATTGTTTGCTTCTCATTGGCACTCATTGTACCTGACCCCACCCTGGAGGTTGGACTCTTCCAACTGTAGTTTATGACCCGAATACCTCCAGTAACTCCAACTCCCATGTTCCTGTCTTCCCATGTAAAGAAACTAACTTTCAATGCCTCTGCCCATACCTGATGAGACTTCACCCAGGCTTACTCATTTCTATCCAAAGATGTTTTCTATAGACTATGGCAAAAGCACAGTACAAGTCCAGGCATGTTAGCCCCATGCCCCAGTGTGGGGCTTCTTCCACATGGGCCCTGACTGGGGGCTGTTTGCTTTAGGATCCTCCTTAAGGCCTAGGTATCTAGTAAACTAGACTTAACCTCAATCAGACAGGTATGTCTTAACTGTAGCCCATAGGTCTTTACACCCCCAGATTACTATGGTCCAAAATTGTTTTATTTAAAATGTTATAAAGCCTGCTTTTGCATTTTCCTTTGTAATTGTTCCTCGATCTATGGTTTCCAAGTATCAACTTTGTAGACAATAACAGGGTTTTGTAGTGGCAATAGGTTGCACATGCCTACCTGTAAAGGATCAGTTTTCAACCTGTGGGTCCCAACCCCTTAGAGGAAGAATGACCCTTTCATGGGACTCTCCAAAGACCATCAAAAATCACAGTTATTTACTGTAGGAAAATTACTGTTATGAAGTAGCAAAGAAAATAATTTTTAGTTGTGGGAAGGACAACTTGAGGAACTGTATTAAAGTGTCATGGCACTAGGAAGGTTGAGGACCTCTGCTCTAGAGGAGAGTCAGGCCCCTGACTGTGGAGGCCACCTGCAGTTTTTGCTTATAAGCTCACAGAGGTGGGGCACTGGTTCACATCAGCCTAGGGAGGCCTGCTCTGTAGACAGCACAGACCAAGTGGGCAGGTGTTGGCTATCCAGAAAGAGACTGAGATGAGGTTTCTATGTTCTCTTTCTGCTCTCCCACCCTCCTTGGAATGAATGGATAAGGAATTGTCAATATTCTCAGAAGCAGCTGTATTTTACCAGTGGATAAATGTGAGTCCCATTCTTAGTATGCTAGCCCTGACAACATAAATTATATTACAGAAAAGGAGTTTGTGCAAAAGAAAACTGGCAATGTATCTTGGGGGTGGAGTTGGGAGGAACCTTAGCAGCTGCTTCTCCTCTTTTTCTGCTCTTTACAATCTATCCCACCCCTGGAGACCCTGACTGAAAAGTCAGTGGAGCCTGGTCTGGTCACCAGTGTTAACATGGATAGCCAAGCTGGAAACTTCAGGTAAAGGCCAGGTAGCTGAAAGGGAGGGTGTTTGGCTAGCTTTCTACCTTCTGTGAAGTTCAGGGCTCCAGCCCAGGAACTGATATTCATGAGATTTAAGGTACTTCTTCCTATGTCCTTGTGCATGTGCCTTGGGGATTGTTCCATGGCGAGTACAGAGCTCATTGAGATTTGCTATTACAAATGGGAAAATCACTTTTATCCAATGGAGTGTCACTGTGTATATTAACCATACTCCAGGGCTGGAGTCATGACTGGGAGTTTATGGTCAGCTCAAAACAAATTCCATGGTTGTATTTCAGATTTTGTGGGAATTTTTTTCTCTATATTTTTTTGTGTTACGGTCTTTTAGTTTGTTTTGATTTTCATTTGTGTGTGTCTGTGTATTTAAGAGAGGAAGAACATAATGTTATGTGGGGAAGAACGGAGGGAGGATCTCGGGGGATTTAAGGGAACAGGAAAACGTGAACACAATATATTGCATGTGACTGTAGAGAAGGTTCAGTAGTTAAGAGCACTGGCTGCTCTTCCAGAGTTCAATTCCCAGCAACCACATGGTGGCTCCCAGCTGTTTGTAATGCAATCTAACTCCCTCTACTGGTGGGCCTGAAAGCAAATCACTCATATGCATAAAATAAAGGAATCTTTAAAGTATATATTATATGAAAAAAAAAATAAGAGAAAAGAAAAAAGAAAAGGATTAGCTCTCTGAAGCAGTAATCCAAAATGCAGAGCAGCAAGCTCCTCCTGACATGACCTGGAAAGGGTCAACATATTCAATTCCACACACTTCATTCTGGTGTGTAGTGACACAAACCTCCCAGTGATTCCATCACCAGTAACAGGATGTCATGTAAGTTAGATAAACTGCAAGCCTATGGTGAGTACCAACTCTGCAGACACAGGTGTCTTGGAGATAGAGCAAGGGCGATGTCCATAGAAGTGTAGAGCTCCAGAAAACCTGTTTTCTCTTTCCAGTTTCCTATAGTCTGCCAAGGACTCCCATGCCACTTCAAGGGGTAAGTCTGGTTTCATGCCTATGATTGGTTGGGTGTTAGAGTCTTTCCATGAGGTGACAGGGTACATATATGTGAGGGTTCTAGCAAGCAACTACTGTCACAATGACTCCTTAGGCAGCAATGGCTCAGAGCATCCCAACTTCCCCGTCAGCCTTTGAGCACTGGGAAAAGAATCTAGTGAGCTGAGCCTACAGAGCAGGTACATGTGATAGCCTACATGTGCTTTCATGGATATCTTACAAATCTTTGGAAATTCCAGGGACACTCATGTTATTTTCTGAATTGTTTAAATACAAATTTGGAGTACAATAGGGCACTGTGAAAAAAGACTTTAACCTCAGCCCTGGAGAAAACAGAGGCAAGTAGATCTCTGGGAGCACTTGTGTGGAGTCCCACATGTAATCTCCAGAGCTCCCATGTAAAGCAAACAAGTAGCTGGAACAGAGGATTTGAACATTGTCATCCCAGGAAGAAATAAAGGATGAGGATGACAGAGAGCTTAAGTTTCCTAATTAGACCACTGCCTAGTGTATAAAATTGCACTGAAACACCACACTGCTCACAAGAGGTAATTATCCTTATTAATTTATTTAATTTACAGCATGACTTTGTGTACTCATATAATGTGCTTAGTAAATTCATTGGCATTTTAAACCTTCAATTTTCTTCAAAACATTTACATCTACCCTGGCATGCTACAAGTCCTACAAGTGTCAAAATAAATCCAACAAGATCCTGGCCTACAGAAGTTAACCATCAAACACAAGTGTTTCTTAAGGTCATTCCTGTGTCTAATACAATAAAATATCCCATTTTAACAAAAGAGGATGTGACAGATGACATGTGATACCACTGTACATGGAACTCATGTGCAGGTTTAAGCAAGTATCCCTTCTTTGTAAGATCACATAGAAATTGCAAACAGAGGTTCCAGTAAGTGAAAAAAGGAAATCAAAAAAAGAAAAATGGAGGTCAGTTTCGCTTGAATGGTAGATAGTCACCATCTTATTAGTTTGCAGAGATCACTGTGAAAGGTACCTCCCTTATCAGTGGACTTGGGGAGTGGCATGCATGCAGAAAGGAGAGGGAGGGTGGGATCCAGAGGGGAAGAGGGAGGGGCTTATGGGGGGATGCAGAATGAATAAAGAGTAATTGATGAAAAATTTAAAAAAAGGAAAAAAAAAGAGAAGATTATTTAAGAACCTTAAATGACTTTCAAAAGTGGAGGAAAACATTGAGTTAGTCAATTTACATGGAGCATGTCTCACCAATGGGGACAATGTACTCCTGAACCTACTCAGACCGCTGACACCACCACTGCTAGCTCTAGAACTGATGCAGGATGTTCCAACAAGGGGGTTAAGGCTTCTCATAATATTTCCTATAAGTCCACACCTGTTTGCTTATAACCTCCATTTTTATTCATTATTAGCAGATAGGGCCAGGTAATTGTGGTAATGTTACTTGCTTTTTTGCCCAATGCCGGGATGCTAGTGAATTTACGTATGCCCTGGTTACTTACATGCCTCGCTGGGTGCCTGTGCCCATTGATGCCCCTTATGCTATAACTCTCTTCAGACAGAAAAGGAATCTTGGAATTACAGCCACCATTGTTACTGCCATCTCATTGGCGGCTGTTGGAGCTACCACCCTGGCATTAGCCATGAGTCATACTGTGCAGACTGCTCAGACCCTAAATAATCTTTTAGCCAATGTAGGTCATGCTTTAGATGTACAAAAAGGAATTAATGCTCAACTAAATGGAGACTTCATGGTGTTCAATCAGAGGATTGACCTCGTGCAGGAGCAAATTGATACCCTATGGCAAATTGCTCAACTTGCCTGTCAATGGAAGTTTCCAGGACTTTGTGTCACTAGCACAAAATATTAGAATTTGTCCTGTGCTGCAAATCTGTCTAAACAATTGTCTAGCTATATTTTAGGTAATCGGATTGAAGAATTCGATAATATGATGGAGCAGCTGAGAGAGGCAATTGTTACAGCAAATTATACTAGAGTGAACGCAGGACTAGCCACAGGATTATCAACATGGATGGCTGCAGCCATGAATCATCTGAAGGAATGGGCAGGCATGGGAGCATTATCAGGCCTTCTGGTGTTGGTCTTCTTGGTTTGCCTGTGGTGTATATGCAAGATTAGAGTCTCACAACAGCGTAATGCAGCCAGGAGCATTCAGGCCTTTACAGCCATTGAAGCTGGACAGTCTCCCCAAGCATGGTTAGCTACCATAAAAAGCTAAAATGTTATGCTCAGGATGCTAGGCTAAGCACTGCAATCTGGGTCAGCCACTTTGGACCCAGAGAAGAGCATGTCTGATTGCATGAGGGTTGATGCCCCAGGTCCCGCCTCTGACAAAAAGGTATCAGACTGGTCTGATGTTCTTTGTGTGGATGACACCTAAATGACCATTGGTACAAAGTCCCAATTTATTTCTAATATCAGAGATCAGACCTCTACTCTTGCCTGATGCATCTAAAACAAAAAGGGGGAACTGTAGAGAGCTGCGAAATGCCATGCCTTAAAGATGGAGCTGGTTTCCCCCTTCCACCTTCCCGATGGTGAGTGCTTTCTGTCAGGAACAATTCCACATTTGGCTAAGGCTGAGAATCTGGCTTGCTTCCATGTATGTGGACCTATCTGCATTTCCCATGTGCACGCTGGGATTGGCTACCCAGAGGCTATTTAAGCTGTGGGCTGGCTTTCCCCAGGGTCAGATGATTGTTCAAGGTTCCTGAATAAACTGCATTGAAAAACAAAATGGGAAGAATTAAGGTGGGCGTGTGGTCAACTAGTCAGGGAAATGTCTCACTAATAGCTTCTTGTGCCATCACACACACACAGAAAGAGAGAGAGAAATATAACTATTTATGTGAAATTGCCTGTCCTTTTAGTTTTATCAAGGAAAACAATTTTCAGGCAAATTCAGGTCACTGGAGTACAGTAGAATTAAGGTTCTCAGGATAAGCAAAGAAGTAACAAAAGTTAGTGGAAGTTAGAAGGGATTTTGTAGCTGGATCCATAAAGCATTTTGTATATGATGAAATTTTCTCTAAATGGAAAACAAAATTAAGAGAAAGAATTAAGTTTGAACTAACATTTCAAACTTCCTTCCAGCCTTATCAGTTTGCATCCTGGAATAACTTCCTCTGCCCTTCCCTGATGAGAATTCACCCAGGCTTACTCATTTCTATCCAAACTTGTTTTCTGTAGGCTGTGGCAAAACTACAGTATAAGTCCACACATGTTAGCCCCATACCCCAGTGTGGGGCTTCCTCCACATGGACCCTGACTGGGGGCTGTTTGCTTTAGGACCCTCCTTAAGGCCTAGGTGTCTAGTAAACTAGAATTAACCTCAATGGGACAGGCATGTCTTAACTGTAGCCCATAGGTCTCTAAACCCCCAGATTACTATAGTCCAAAATTGTTTTATTTAAAACATTATCAAGCCTGCTCTTGCATTTTTCTTTTAATTCTTCTTTGTTCTATGGTTTCCAAGTGTCAACTTTATATACAACAACACGGTTTTGTAGCGGCAATAGGTTGCACATGCCTACCTGTAAAGGAGCAGTTCTCAACCTGTGGTCTCAACCCCTTTGATGTAGAATGACCATTTCATGGAACTCTCCAAAGACCATCAAAAATCACAGTTATTTACCATAGGAAAATTATGGTTATGAAGTAGAAAAGAAAATAATTTTTGTTGTGGGGAGGACAACTTGTGGAACTGTATTGAAGTGTCATGGCACTAGGAAGGTTGAGGACCTCTGCTCTAGAGGAGAGTCAGGCCCCTGACTGTGGAGGCCACCTGCAGTTTTCGCTTATAGGCTCACATAGGTGGGGCACTGGTTCACATCAGCCTAGGGAGGCCGGCTCTGTAGACAGCACAGGCCAAGGGGGCAGATGTTGGCTATCCAGAAAGAGACTGAGATGAGGTTTCTATGTTCTCTTTCTGCTCTCCCACCCTCCTTGGAATGAATGAATAAGGAATTGTCAATTCTCTCAGAAGCAGCTGTATTTTACCAGTGGATAAATATGAGTATCAGCCTTAGCACACTAGCCCTGACAACATAAATTAGTTTACAGATAAGGAGTTTGTGTAATAGAAAACTGGCAATGTATCTTGGGGGTGGAGATGGGAGGTTCCTGAGGATCTGCTCCTCCTCTTTTTCTGCTCTTTACAATCTATCCCACCCCTGGAGACCTTGATTTAAAAGTCAGTGGAGCTTGGTGTGGTCACCAGTGTTAACATGGATAGCCAAGCTGGAAACTGTAGGTAAAGGCCATGTAGCTGATTTCCAAGCAATTCAAATGTGTAAGAATAGCACTAGCCACCACATGGATTTTAAAGAAATCACTTAGCTTTCTCAGAAAGTTTAATATGACTTTAATAATAATTCACTACAATTTGGACTTACAGTTGTCACCTGGGAACTGCATATATGTTTAGCTCTCTGCCTACCATATTTGTAGAGCTTACTTTCCAAGCCCATGGAGGATCACATAAAAAATTTCATCTCAAGCAGGTTTTGGTGGCATGCATTTGATCATAGGCCTCTGGAGGCAGAGGCAGGTGGTTCTCTATGAGTTAAAGAACAGCCTGTTCTACAGAGAGAGTCCAGGATAGCCAGGGCTGTTACAACCAGAAACACTGTATCAAAAGCAAAGCTAAAAGAATCCAGTCTCCCCTGGCCAATTTTCTAGATCTCTGTCTTCTTGGGCTGAATGCATTGGGATGTCTGATGACCTTGCCAGACATCATAAAACATTGTCCTTCTATGTAAGTATGGGCCAAAATAGGTCTTCCTCAGCAGCAGTCACTCAGAGAACAGCTCCCTGTATCCTGAAGAACCACTTGTTTCTACAGTGGAGGCTCAGTACAACCCTCTCCGTAAAGCAAGGCAGGAAACTGCTTCCTCTCTGGGCATGGTGGCTTCCCTGTTACTATGCCCAGTCTCACCCCTTGCAATGCCAGCCCAGTAGCAGGTTAGATAGGGCACATTTCCCCACGAATTGCTTTAAATGGTTTTGTGTTCAAACTTGAAAATCTTTCCAAGGATTATATTCACCAGAAATCAGTAAGTTCTTTGTTGGGTTTTGTTGTTGTTGTTTTGTTTTGTTTGTTTTGAGGCAGGGATGTTCTGTGTGGCCTTGGCTGTCCTGAACCCAATTTGTAGACCAGTCTGCACTCTATTTCACATAGATGCACCTTACTCTGACTCCCTGAGTGATGGGAATAGAGCTAAAAAACAACATATCTAAATTCTATAAACTAAGATTTAGGGGGTATGGGTTGTTTTTTCTTTATTTTTGGTTGAATATTTTTCTATTCAATTGTTGAACATAACAGTAACCTTTCAGGGCATGAATGAGACATTGTTGAGTTTGAGACAGGCCTTCATTCTCTGCAATCTTCTTACTGTAAGACATAGTAGAAGTCACATAGTCCTTTGTACACATTTGCACTCAAAAACCCATATGCACACACACAAGACTCTTCATCTGCCTTTTCATTCCAATTTACAAGTATGACCAAATCAGGAAAATCTTCACTGTTATAAAGATCCACATATGAAGGAGGAAAAACAGATTGAGTCTCAAAAGAGAAAATGAGTCATCATGCCATGTTCTGGGTGGAGTGGGTAAGGAAAGACTAGGATCTTCCCAATGTGTCTGGAGTTACATCGCAGGGGATGCCATCATCTCTGATATCATATAAGTCTGCTCAGCTAGTAGCTAACAGTACTCAGGCCACTTTCTCTCCTCCTGTGACTCAGAATATTTCCTTAAGGTCCATGCTGACTACCACCTCAAATCTCACTGTCCTTGTGCCAACCAAGCAAGCCATTGAGGACATGGACATGAAAGAGAAAACCTCCTGGTTGTCACAGAACAATAATGCAGCCCTGATAAGGTGGGTGTCCTTTATCTTATCTTCCTTGTTATATGACTGTAGTCTGGATGAACATTCCTTAATCCGATGCAGAAAAGAGACAAGATCCTTCACCAGGATGGCACAAGCAACCCTTCTCTGAGTCAGGACAATTTATCTGTTAACAGCTGACTCTCAACCAGTGGCTCTCAACCTTCCAAATGTAGCACCCCTTTAATATAGTTCCTCATGTTGTGTTGACCTGAGCCATGAAATTATTTTCATAGTCATGTCATAACTGTAAATTTCCCAGTGTTGTGAATTGTCATGTAAATCTGATAGGCAGGGTATCTGATATGGGAACACCAAATGGTTTGCAACCCACATTTGAGGAACCACTGGTAAACCAAGCAATGTGCTTTCTATAAAGCTAAGTTAACCCATCGAACACCTTTGAGATGGTTGTTACACTTTTTACAGATGTGAAAAGTGAGGCACAAGTGGTTAAAGACTAATTCCAGCTAAGGCTCATCACTGCAAAAGTGATTGTGAAGTTTGCATACGGGAGAACATGACATTTGAATGTCATAATTTGACCTCAGAGCTGATTTTCCTGTTGCATTTATCCCTGATTCATGGATTTATTTTTTATTGTGACCCTTATGACTAGGCGCTTTAGATACCACACAATCCCAGGCACTTACAGAGTGGGGGATCTGCAGACACTGTCTTCCTTGCATATGCTCCCAACATCATTGCTGGGTAACTTCCTTTACCTGGACAAGGCAGATGGGGTAAGAACACTGTCATCTGGCTCTTTGGGGAGTGGTACCTTTCTGAATTGTTGTGATGGAAATTTCTAGGTATATACACTGAGAGAATAGATGCCTGTGTGAGCATCACCCAGTAACAACAATGATCACACATATCCACATATTAAAGAGAATAAATAGACAGGAAAACAATGACAACAACAACAAAAAACAACTAGGCTACAGCAATATATTCATTAATTTTCTGCCCAGGAATTTAACTAAGTGTCTGAGAAAAGCAACGTAAGTGTTTATTCTGACTCAGAGTTTGAGGAAACAGTCTCAAATCAAGGGGAAATTACCATGGCAAGAGCAGAAAGTAGATGCTCACATTGCCCACAATCAGGAGAGCTTAATGGGAGGGTGCTTGGCTAGCTTTCTACCTTCTGTGAACTTCAGGGCTCCAGCCCAGGAACTGAAATTCCTGAGATTTAGGTACTTCTTCCTATTCCCTTTTTCATGAGCTGTGGGACTTGTTCCATGGAGAGTCCAGAGATCATTGAGACTTGCTATTACAAAAGGGAAAATTATTTTTATCCAATGGAGTGTCACTGTGTATATTAACCATACTCCAGGGCTGGACTCATGACTGGGAGTTCATGGTTAGCAGAAAACGAATCTGATGGTTGTATTTCAGGTTTTGTGGGATTTTTTTTCTCTTTATTCTTTTGTCTTACTGCCTTTTTGTTTGTTTTGATTTTCATTTGTGTGTGTCTGTGTATTTAAGAGAGAAAGAACATAATGTTATGTGGGGAAGAAAGGGGTGAGGATCTGCGTGTAGTTAAGGGAACAGGAAAACATGAACAAAATATATTGTATGTTGCTGTAGAGAAGGCTCAGTAGTTAAGAGCACTGGCTGCTCTTCCAGAGTTCAATTCCCAGCAACCACATGGTGGCTCCCAGCTGTCTGTAGTGCAGTCTAACTCCCTCTCCTGGTGGGCCTGAAAGCAAATCACTCATATGTATAAAATAAAGGAATCTTTAAAATATATATTATATGAAAAAGAATAAGAAAAAAAGGAAAAAGAAAAGGATTAGCTCTCTGAAGCAGTAATCCAAAATGCAGAGCAACAAGCTCCTCCTGACATGACCTGGAAAGGGTCAACATATTCAATTCCACACACTTCATTCTGGTGTGTAGTGACACAAACCTCCCAGTGGTTCCATCACCAGTAACAGGATGTCATGTAAGTTAGCTAAACTACAAGCCTATGGTGAGTACCAACTCTGCAGACACAGGTATCTTGGTGATACAGCAAGAGCGATGTCCACAGAAGTGTAGAGCTACAGAAAACCTGTTTTCTCTTTTCAGTTTCCTATAGTCTGTCAAGAACTCCCATGCCACTTCAGGGGGTAAGTCTGGTTTCATGCCTATGATTGGTTGGGTGTTAGAGTCTTTCCATGAGTTGACAGGGTACAAATATGTGAGGGTTCTAGCAAGCAACTACTGTCACAATGACTCCTTAGGCAGCAATGGCTCAGAGCATCCCAACTTCCCTATCAGCCTATGAGCACTGGGAAAAGAATCTAGTGAGCTGAGCCTACAGAGCAGGTACATGTGATAGCCTACATGTGCTTTCATGGATATCTTACAAATCTTTGGAAATTCCAGGGACACTCATGTTATTTTCTGAATTGTTTAAATACAAATTTGGAGTACAATAGGGCACTGTGAAAAAAGACTTTAACCTCAGCCCTGGAGAAAACAGAGGCAATTGGATCTCTGGGAACACTTGTGTGGAGTCCCACATGTAATCTCCAGAGCTCCCATGTTAATCAAGCAAATAGCTGGAACAGATTATTTGAACATGGTCATCCCAGGAATAAATGATTAGGATGACAGAGAGTCTAAGTTTCCTAATTAGACCACTGCCTAGTGTATAAAATTGCACTGAAACACCACACTGCTCACAAGAGGTAATTATCCTTATTTATTTAATTTACAGCATGACTTTGTGTACTCATATAATGTGCTTAGAAAATTCATTGGCATTTCAAACCTTCAATTTTCTTTGAAACATTAACATCTACCCTGGCATGTTACAAGTTGTACAAATCCCAAAATAAATCCATCAAAATCCTGGCCTACAGAAGATAACCATCACACACAAGTGTTTCTCAAGTTCATTCCTGTGTCTAATACAATAAAAATATCCCGTTTTAACAAAAGAAGATGTGACAGATGACATGTGATACCACAGCCTTTGTACATGGAACTCATGTGCAGGTTTAAGCAAATGTCCCTCCTCTGTAAGATCACAAAGAAATTGCAAACAGAGGTCCCAGTAAGGGAAAAAAAAGGAAACCAATAAAAGAAAAATGGAGCTCAGTTTCTTTTGAATGGTACTTAGTCACTGTCTCTATTAGTTTGCAGAGATCTCTGTAAAAGGTACCACAAATGAGGGGGCTCTAACAAGAGTTGATATCCTCATAGTGCTGAAGGCCTCTGGCAGGTGAAAATAGGTATTGGCAAAAATTGATTCCCTGGGAGGGAACTGAAGAAAGGAGATGTTCCAGGCTGTATCCTTGGCTTATTGATTTCCATGTTACTTATCTAAAGAAATCTACTCTGAATAGTTCTTTGTTTACATTCCTTCTACATTTTTTTTTATGAACTCAAAGAGACTGTGTAAACAGAAACTTTATTCAATTGTTTCAATTGTTGACTAGAAGGCTTACTGCCACTCTCTGCTAACCTAGACATGGAAGGCTGTCAACCTCTGAGACTTACTCCTTAATAAGCTCCCCCTTTCTTGTTCTTTCTGAGATCTGAGCTGCGTGGTTCAACTCAGCTGTTCTGGCTCAAACTCCTCTTCCAGTTGACTGATTCAATCTGGCTTTTCTCTCAGCTCCTGAATTGCTCTGCTTGACCTCAGACTAACTCCAGCAATGTGCTTAATCTTCTCATTCTCTGGCTCATTTGTTCTTCACCTCAGTCTATCTTGTTCTCTCTCTGAAACCTACCTATCACTGTCCCAGTAAAACTGGCTCCTGTTTTCTCTCTCATATCTCTCTTCTATTTCTCTTTCTCTTTCTCTCTTCTCTAAGGAGCTTCTCTTGCCAGAGAAGCCATGTTTTGCATGAAAATTTTCTTCAAGAGTGAAATAGACAGTCAGAGAATACCCCACGTGTAGAATAGGATTGTCTATCAGGTTGTGATCTCTAATGGGTCACAATTTAAAGTATTTAATGGCCCAAAACTACATGGGTACAGATGCTCAAAAGGTAGAAAACCCAGAGGTAATACAAAATCAAGTGCAATCACTTCCCATTGAATTTGCACTTGCAAAATATCACAATTGGGGAGCATCCATTGTGGACTGTGACAATGCAGCAACAAAAGGAGTGATACACATCATCAACAAGGTAAAGATGCCCCCTCAACCTGGCAGAGTTGCTTCCCCTCTGTGATGTCTTCCTTTAGAGTGCATTTTGGTCAAAAACATAATGCTTAGCCTTAATATCAAATGAGGCTCACTGTGCTTCTTTCTCTTTGCTAGTATCTCATGATGCTCTCTCCATTCAATCAGACACTGCTCTCTAATTCACCACACCTCTCTGGCAGCAGGGCCTCAGTTTCATGTTGCCTCATGCATATTCTCTCTCATGTACATTGAAACATATTAAGAGGCACAAGTCTAAAATCAAGAATAAGGGAGAAAGACATTGGTTATCATTATTCACTCCCCTCCATGTGACAAGGTATCCTAAGAAAGAAGAGGAATAGAAGAATCTAATGGAAAGAAAACTAGGAAAACATCCAAACAATTTTCACTTTTCACCTAAGTCCCAATTCAAAAGTACTCATAGGCATGAAAAAGAAGAAAAACGTGGAAAATGGGTTGTCAGCTAACTCATGAGTTCCAGTTACTATGTTAGGATCTTCGTTTTAGAAGAAATTTCCAGCACACAGGAAATATTCAGGTGGTATAAGTCTAGGGAGAGAATTATTTCCTTGTATTTTCAATAAATTTTTCTCATTTGGCATTTATATCCTCAATTTCTAAAAACCTTAACAGTACAATTTCTGTTCAAAAGAGTGGATGTTTGGAGGTCTCCGTGATTTTGACAGTCCTTCCAATCCCCCTGCATTATCCAGACACTTTTTTCACAGCAGTGTTAAGCAAGAGATTTAGCTTTTATGGGAAATTATGATTCCATATACTGCCAAGTGACACTGCTTACCACAGTTTTCTCTCTAGTCTTGCTTTCCAGAGTACTAAAATGCCTATAAAATATGATTAAAAGAACATAAAATTGGACTGTCGAGATGGCTCAGTAGGTATATTGCTTGTCACACTGAATTCAGACTGAATTCAGAGCTGAATTCAGACTGTTAGTGTCCAAATAAAAACCTGGGTGCAGTTTCATGGATCTATAACCCCAGCACAGAAGAGAAGAAAAAAATGAAATTTAGCCAGCCAGTCTAGATGAAATACTGAACTCCAGGCTCAGGGAACACAAAATACACACACTCATATCTTCTCCCTTCTTTCATCTTTTGAATAGACAGGGCTTCCCTTAGTAAGATGGCTCATCAAACCACCTCTTACTCTGAGCTTATCACCACGAAATAGTGAGTCCCAAAACTTCAGTGTCCTTCCCACACAGTCTTTACCTACAAAGTATGTTAAAATGATAGAGTCTGAGTTCTTCACTAGCTGAATAATCTTCTGGAAGTCATCTAATAACTCCAAGCTTCATTTATCTTTCTTTGTGAAAATTAAATAACACCCTCTATTTCAAGGCTTGCCAGTAAAGAGCCTTCAATAAATGGTGACTCGATTCCCTTCTTGCTTTGAAATCCCATGGGAAATTCTGTTTAGAATGTACTTGGCTGGACCACTATCCATCCTATACATGATGCCTGTTTCCTGCTATACTTTAGACTCTGTCCTGGAGGCTGTGGAACAAACTCCTTGCCCTAGGTATGATTACTGGAACTTCTGAAGGTCCATTAGATTCCACATATCACACCCCCACCTGGTGTTCCTTGTGTTTCTTATAATAGTAAAATGTGAGTGAGTGCTATATCATCCTCCTGTCACAGATGAGGCAACACTCAAAAATAAGTCAGTGGACTAAGTTCATGATTATTCTTTTCTTAGCCCCTGGATTCTGTCAACTGGCAACATGCCTCAATGGTTAGGATCATGACGTACAGGTATGTGGGCTTTGTGTTGCATAAAGGCACTTGGTCAAAGGGTGAGTAGAGGTGAGGTCCAGCCCACAGTACTTGGCTTGCTTTGTACCCATTAGGAGTTAAAAACTTGAAAAGAAGAGGTAGCTTTTTCAAAGTTCAGGCCTACATAAATGTGTATTTTGTTGTGACATGAATAGTAAGCCTTCAAGGTCCAGCAGACCATCTCCTCACAGCTCTTTTATCTTTCATGCATATGGAACCTGAAGTTTCCCACCCCACACCCCTTCACTTATGTTTTACTGTTAAGGAAACTGTAGGTCTAGCTTTTAGGTTGTATCATAACTACACTTTCTATTGCTGTGATGAAACACCATAATCAAAGAGCCACTTGGGGAGGAAAGGGCTTACTTGGCATAAGCTTCCACATATCTGTTCATCCTATCAAAGGAAGTCATTACAGGATCTCTGAAACAGAGTGAGAACCTGAGCAAACACAGGTGCTGATGCAGAGGCCATAGAGGGTTGCTGCTTTCTGTCTTGCTGCATATGGCTTGCTCAGTCTGCTACCTTATAGAAGCAATAACCAACAGCTCAGATATGGCACAATCACAGATGGACTGAGCCCTGCCCCATCCATCACTAAATAAGAAAATGCCCTAAAGGCAGTACTACACCCTGATCTTATGGAGGCATTTCCTTAATTGAGAGGAGGCATCTCCTCACATGACTTTAGCTTGTCAAGTTGAGATAAAATAGCTAAGACAGATAGGACAAGGTTCATTCACAGCACAGGTCCACCTTATCAGCCACTTGTATGGATGCCCAAATGGTACATATGAGAAACTGCAGAGTTTTATGTGGATGGAAACTATTAGGGCATCATAGTCCCTTGCTTCTGGAGCTGCTTGTTCTGGCCACAAGAGAAAGAAGGAAGTGTAATCTTTTAGCAAGAAACCATCTTTCCTAACTCTGAGAGGATATAAAAAAGTACGGTAGGGACACTGTAGCTGTTTTGTAGCTGAAGAGAGTCTTTGTCATGGGGGAAACTCTGGGCCCAATGAAAAGGGACGGCTAAGGTCATGGATAATGGGAGTCTTAAATTGATGGGCTGCATTCAATTATGCAATTGCTGTCTGTCTTTCTCCATCCTCCAAACCTCCCCACAAAAGTGTTTTTCTGTGGAAGAGCCCTGGGCTGTCCTAGAACTCACTTTGCAAACTAGGCTGGCCATGTCTGCTGAGTACTGGGAATAAGGTATGTGCCGGCACCCATGACTGCTGTCTGCATTCTTGAAGGGACTTGGGAAATAGAGAGTTCCAAGATCATTTGGTAACAGCATAAAAACATGTGATTTTTCTAGGAAGGTTGAGATATAGGGAGAAAAAAACTGGGTCAGAGAGAGAAAGTGGGCATAGAGTTTATTTAGGATGACTGTGACTAGTCCCATTGCCAGGGTTGTTGCAACAAAATGAACTAGAAGTAGCAGCAGGGGACTACAGAGCATCAAGAGAAGGGAACAGGAGAAAGTCGAAGGACTATTGTAAAGAAGTATATCCAGCCTGGGTAGAAAGGTATAAAAGACTCCTTTAGGCACTTTCCTCACAGCATCTACAAGGTCACTTGCAGATATATCAGGAACAAATAGTGCTGTTGTGAGGTAAGAGATATTGGGAGAGATTATATGGAACATCTAAGAAAAGGGTGAAGTTCAGTTAGTAAAACATTTAAAAAAAATAGGAGAATAATATAAGTATGAGGCTAGTAAGGATGAGAAAGTGATCCAGGGGAGAAAGTTTCCAAAAGCTCAGAAATGTTTCTGCCTTCCTCTAATCTAGATTCTGGGAAAAATATCTATACAAAAACCAGAAAGCAAATATTAAATTTCCAGGTCCACTGATCTCTATCACTATTCAACTCTGCCTTTGTAATACAAAATTGACCTCAGACACCATGTAAAATAAGTTTCTGATACTGTGTTCCAAAAAAAATTTATTTTTATTTTTTGGCAGTGGTAAAACCAATTTTAATTCACAGCAGATACTCTGAAGAGAGGTAACAACAGTAACAACAAAAAAGCCAGACAAGGTCTAAGAATTGACAAGAGTTTACCAAGAATCAAAACAGATTCAAAACTGCCTGAAGGCTTATTACAGAAACTACATGCTAATGTTACAGTTAAAAAAAAATTCCATATAGCAGCTGATCTATGGTGGCACAGGCTTGTAATCCCAGCACTCTGGAGTTAGAGGTGGATCTCTGAGTGGGAGGTCAGCCTGGTCTACGAAGTGTGTTCCAGAACTAGCCAAGGCTATACAGAAAAGCCCTATCTCTGAAAAACAAATACAAACAAAGAAAAATCTATCTAGCAACACTGTACTGCTTTCTGGAGCCCATTCTGTGGGTGCTTTACCTGAAGGAAACAAGTTACTCCTTTACACATCAAAGGGCAATACTCCCAATGGAGGTAATTTGATCTCCTGGTCAAAGAAATACCCTTAGGAAGAATGGGCTCATTTTGAACCATGCTAATGAAATAAATGTAACAATTAATTCTTTGTACTAGGAGCCTAACACAGGATAGTTGAGTCAACCCTTAATAGCCCCAATTGCAATTTCTTATTCCAAGAAGTAAAGAAAAACCAAACATAATGAGTTTGAAGATTATTTTAAAAGAAAAGAGAGAAATATAAAACATGAGTCTTTTCTATCAAATACTATAAAACTGGTACTTAGGAATTATATTGTTGTCTTCCTCATCTTATAAGATTTGCAAATACTATAATCCCTCCCCTATTTCAAGTCAAATGTTCCTTTATTCAAAAGGTCCTATTCCTGTTCTAGGAACTTTTATCCTGAGGCAGTGATTCCTTTCTCCTCCCTCCATTTTCCTATGCACCAATTCAATTCAAATGAACAAAATGTGTAAGATGGAGGTCAGACCCCAGCCAACAGGGAAAAGACACATTCACCACCTTATTCAGAATAAAAAACAATAGTATACTTTCCTCTGGGTAGTCCTTCTTCTTGGGCACAACCTCATGATCAGATGTTGTTTGTTCTGCTGGAGAAAAAATTATTCCAGAAATAAGCTGGCTGATCTGCATTGCTGTGCAATCTGCTGGTGCATTATAGCCTGTGGAAAACACAGCACTTGGCATCCACAGACAAGTAATAAACAGGTTCCTTAGCGGTCCCTCAAATGGACACCTGGGCAAGAGGAAATACCACTTTTCAATTCTAACACATATGGTAAGATATTCAAACCAGGAAGAGAGACTTCCCGGTCTAACCCATTCAACCATTAAAATTGAAACTTGTACTCCATTACAATAGTGTCCACACACAAGGGCAGAAATGCCATAGATGTGACCATAGTGCTTTCCTCCAACCTGCTTATCGGTAGTTCAAGTAACATAGAGTTCTGTGTCTTCTCAATATCTATCCTAAAAATTGTCTAGTCTTTACTGGAGATTAAAGATCTGCATGTAATGGGAAGCCCATTTATATGTGGGAACCCATGGCTGTTACTCTGCCTATTCCTCTGCAAAGCAGGCACAAGCCATGTGTAAGTAAGTCATACGAGAGTCCAACAACTTACATGTCCTATGAAGTTCACAAAGGAATGCATACCAGTCCTTACAAATACTTTACTTATAAAAGAACTTATTATGAGTTATATACCAGTTCCTGAGATGGGAATCTTTTAATAATAATAATAAAAAAAAACATTTAGTACTGTATAGGCCATAGGCATGAGAGTTGTTTTTCAGATACAGCTTTCAAAACAACCCTGAAAACATAAAGCAAATTCATAATATGGTAAGCAAATATTAATGGAAGTTAATTTCAAAAATGTATTCTTAGAAAGCCATACACATGATAGTGCTCTCATCTCTCAGAACTGCTGTGTCCTAGGCTGATGGCTCTTACCCTCCAGAAGATGCTGTTACTTTCACCTAACCATTTACAAACAAGCAGAAATTTCCTAAGTTAAAAGACAAGTATTTCTAGATTTCTGTTCTTATCATTTAACATGGACACTACTAAGAATAAGGAATATATGAGATACCAAACTTCATTCTCATGACTGGGAAATAACAAACACACACACACACACACACACACACACACACACACAAAAAAAAAAAAAAAAAAAAAAAAAAAAAAAAAACAGAAAGCTTAGAAGTAACTTCTAAAAGACACAACTACATCAATCAGTGCACTGGAGTAGCATTTACTTCTTAACCTAAGAATTCCTAAGACCTTGCAAAATCCAGAAAAGCTGCAGAAACCAACACAAGAGAGGAAAGGTGGCACCAAAATCAGCACAAACTATTGCTTAGGACTTTTGTGGTTCATGCTCAAAGTTCAACATGTATTTAACATTTTTAAGTTCAGACACATCAAAACCTAGAAGTATTGAGGGTCTATGGTCTTCCATTGCCTTCAAGCAAATAAATCTTCTAGTTCCAAAAAACAAAGCCACAATAATTTTTTCCATCTTCAAGAATAAAGACAACAATTCAACTTCTTTTCTGCTAGGATATGGTTTCTTTTGGAAATAATCTCTAAGAAACTGCTTTTTTTCCTCTGAGGAGTAGTCTTTCCATTCAATAGGATCTAATGCTAGGATCTGGAGTAAATCATTACAGGCCTCAAGTTCCTTAGTTGTGCTTTCATTCCTCTGTCTCTTCAAAGTCACAGCACTATTCCCTTCTTCTGGATCTGATGCTTCATTACCCAGTACACACAATGGAACTTTCCCATCCATCTTCTGGTCTTCGGGACCCCGATTGATATCTGTCCATTTTCTTTTGAAGGGACAGGTAGAATTAGTAACGTTTTCCAAACGGGAAAACTGCAGTTCATTGATCTCCAAAAAACTGGACCAAACTGGCAGGTCTGAGCTGTCTTTGGGTGCATGTGCACAATGAAACAAATGAAGAGTGATAGCCTCCACAGTCAAGCTTCCATGGTAGATCCCACCACAGTGGACACACCTAAAGTTGGACAAATTGAGGACTGTACAGGCCGTGGGAATAATATGGTGTCCATCCATCAAGTGTAACATGTAGGCATTGGCTAAGATAAATGTTGTCAAGCAGAGGGGACAGGTCAGCTCTCCTTTTCTGAGCTGAGTTACAACATTAACCTGAGACCACATCTTAACATATAAGGGCACCAGCGATGTGGAATATGTGCCTGAGAGGATAGACAGGTGGACCTCCTGTTCTACAATCTCCTCTCTTGGCAGAGTGACGATGAAATCAAGATAGGTGAACAACAGTTTGCCATCAGCATCTAGGCTCAACTGGAAGCCCCAGTTAAGATAATCCAACAACAGCTTCTTCCTCCGGAGTTGTTTAATTTTGCTGTGCTCCAAGAGACCCTGAATGCTGTGGAAAGTACATGGGCAAAACAGGCACCCCAAGCCATGTGTGAGTAAGTGGTACATTAGCTCCTCCTCTGAGACTAGGCATTTGCAGGAGAGGGAATGCATGGGCCTCTCTCTTGTCCACTTCAGAAACGGTGCATGCACAGCCAGCTTTACTGGTTCAAGTTTCTCACTGGAGTTGAACTCACTTTGTCTGTGAGCCCCTTCCGTGTGAGCCTTGTAGACACTGGATGGGGAGAACACATTGCAAACAGGGCAGATTTTCCAATTCTTGGCCTGGGTGGCAACCAGATTCATATCCACCTCAGGTGAGGAGACCTGAACAAATATGATCTGGTCTGCATTGCTTACCAGCCCCGGGGAGGAAGAAAAGCTGGCTGGAGCACTGGAAATTGGCATACCCACATTGGGGGGTGGGAATTGGTTGGACACCTGGGATGAAACAGTCATGATGGTAGAGCCCTGAGGAATAGGCAGAGTGACAGGCATGGGGTCCAGCATGTAAACAGGTTTCCCATTGACCTGTGAGCCTGTTGGAAGCAGCTTCCTGAAAACAGAGCCTGACTTGAGGAACAGGGTGTTCTGTGAAGTGTCAGCTCTTACTAACTGGCTCTCCAGCAGGATGCGGGTGCCAACAGACTGACTGAGCTGAAGCATACGGAACCCAACAAATGGACCTGAGTTAAAAGGCTGACCAAGCAGAGGAATACCAGTGCTCACACTCTGGTTCACAAGGACATCTGAGACCACCACAGTTTGGGGGGGTAGAACAAAGATGATACCACTTGACCTGTAGGGAAAACCCTATCAGACATTGTCTGAGGAGAAGTAAGAACCTGTGAGGAGACTGTCTGACCTATATGGGGAACTGTGGACTGGACTGCTTGACCAGTGGGGAGAACCCCAGAAGCTGCACTCTGTGCAGCAATCACAGAAGCAGAGGTCATCTGACCCTCAGGAAGGCCTGCCAATGAGAGCAGCTCACCCACAGAAATTGTTCCTGGTGGTGTGTTCTGGAGAACCCCAGGGTTCTTTGAATAGCCAGAAGTCAGAGTACCAGTCCTGACCAGTCCATTTGTGGGCTCCACTGGCCTACTTGTAACCCCCACTGATCTGACTGTAGGTCCTGCTGGTCCAATTGTAGACCCAATGGGCTGTGTGGGTGGTAAAATCCCAGGCTGGAGGGCTTGACTCACTGAGTGATTGCTCACTCCAACAGACTTATTTACAGGCCCAAGTGGCTGGCTCACAGATAGTGCAGGAGGGTCTACAAGCTTCTTAGGTGAAGCCTTGCCTGAGAAAAGGTCAGTTGAGGGAGATGAAGGCCTCAGTGTGAGGTTGGTCTGGCCCACAGGTAGAGGGCTAAAAGCCATGTGGAACTGGGCCATATACTTCTGACCATGTCCAGATTTTTCACAGGCACTTGAACATTCTTAAAATGTTCTGCCCTGCAATAAGAGAGCATTTGCTTAAGACACAGCTCTCAGCCAGTACCTGCCTCCTTCAACCTCAGCTGGCCATGTCTTCAGCCCTCCATTCCACTCCCCTCCCCCAGCTCAGTCACACACTGCCACCCCTGCTGCAGTCCTTCCCGAGCTTTTAGTCACACACAGACCTTGCATCACAGTCTTCCCCTTGGCTTCACTTCACACCAGAGCCTCCAGCCACAGTCCTTCCCAGGCCTTGGGTCACACCTGGGCCTAGAGACACAGCCCTCCCCTGTCCTCAATCACACAAAGGCCTGCCATCACAGCCCTCCACAGTCGTTCCCTGTCCTCTAGAATCCCCAGAGCCACCACAGCCCTCTACAGTCCTCCCCTGGCCCCAGGCCCCCAACCAAAGAAGTATTAGGAGAAAGAACCTTAGTGGGAGAGGTGGAGAGATGAGTCCACAACAGAGGATTATGTTGCCAAAACACCCAGTGTGCTTATGGGATGAGGTACAGAGGACAAAGAGATGTTCCTTAGAGGAAATAAAATGTACCCAGCTTGTTTTGGATAGTTGTTTCCACATCCTGAAGGACCTCTGTCCCTGCTGGTGTTAAAGAGTGATGAGAAGAAGGGTTAGAGGCTTTCTTGAGAATATAAAAGAGAAGTTTAAGCTCCCTGTAGTGAGTTTAAGAAAATGTCTTATCTGAATGATATTGCCTTGGAGCTTTTGAAAATCATTGAAGTCTTAAATGGCTAGTTTTTAATTGGATATTTTGTGTAGTAATTTTTTGACAATGGAGCTCAACTCCTAAATAAAAATATGTGTGTTTTAATTGAATTTTATCTAGTGCAAGTTGTAAATCATAATCTATTAATTTTTGTGAATTTTTGACAAGAATGAAGCAGCAGTGAGCCATCAGGTATAACTAGAAGGATATCATCTATATAACATACTATATAAATAGAAGGCCAAAATGTTCTAAAAGGATGAATAATCTGGGCTACACACTTGATACAGAGTAGGACTATTAGCCATGCCTTGGGGCAAAGCTTTCCATTGGAAGCAAGGCATAGGCCCTTTGAAGTTTGTTACTGGCAGGCTTAAAAAAAAGCACTTTTACCCTGTGGATGCAGAGGGATGGTAAAAAAGCAGTCTTTAAGATCCATACCTGTCTTATAAAAGTCAGCAGGGATGTCTACAGGGGTAGGCAGTCCTCATTGTAAAGCACCCATGGTAAGCAGAGTGTCACTAACTTCTCTTAGGTCTTGCACTAACCTCCATTTGCCAGACTTTTACTTAACAACAAAAAATAGGTTTGTTCCAAGGAGGAGGAGTAGGTTCAATGTGAACAGTGGCAACCTGTTCCTGTACTAATGCCATACATGCTGATAACTTTTCTGAGGCTAAAGGCCATTGGTCAACCCAAACAGCTTCATCAGATTTCCAAGTGATTTTTTCTGCATGGAGTTGAGGGATGCCAACCACCATTAGGCTAATTTTGTCATGCCTAATCCTGCATGATCATGTTTTCAATTACCTGGATAGGTTCTTTTATTCCCTGCTAAATTTTCAAGAACCTTGTCTGGGAAGGAAGGTCTGTTTTCTTTTTAGCATTTGGTGGGTAAAAATTTCATTTGGACTACACATAATGACATTTAACTCGGAAAGAATAACCCAACCTCAGAGATTTAGCTGGTAGGCCAGGCACATACTGTATTTCTTTCCTCATCTGTCCATGTAAAGAGTTTAGAATTTTGCTGGGGATTGGACTTTCATCCCATGATCCTGATGTTGGTTAGGAAGCTGAAAGGGGCCAGGAGGAAGGCCATTTATGTGTGTGTGTGTGTGTGTGTGTGTGTGTGTGTGTGTAATTATGGTGGCATCAAAGCTTTTTCAATCCAATTTTAAATTGAGGAAGGTTCGATCCTGAATAATAGTCTGAATCCAGTAAGCATGGAAGGAACCAAATTTTTTTTCTGGTTAAATGGATGAGGGGAAGCAGTAAAAGCTGAGCAATTCTTCGTCCATAGTTACTAGTTAAGAGACCAAAAGTGGAAGAAGCTAGAATGTTTATCTCTCCTATATAATCATTGTCAATAACTCTAGCAGAGATATGTAGACCCTGGAGAATTGAACTAGAGAGACCAAGGAGTAGTACAAAGGTGCCAGGAGGCAAGGGGCCATAAACTCCCCTATGCAAGACCTGAATTCCCAGGTGTTAGGATCGTGCTGGTTGAGAACACAAGTCCAACCCTGTTTTTCCTGCCTGTTGCTATGGGTAGGGAGGGATGTCCTGATTGTTTGGGAATGGGGGAAATGTTTGAGATAACTGAGCTTGAGAGGTTGATGTTTGGGAGACAAACCCTGTAGCCCCAGAGATTTGTTTCATATTCGGGGCCAGAGACAAGCCCCTTAAGAAGTTTCCCTGCTTTGGTAGGGGATTGCCTTGAGTATCATTTTTAGAGTGACAATCTGAGGCCCAGTGTTGTGGGGACCTCAAGTAGAAGCCGGCTGGTGCTTAGTTTTATTGCCCTTGCATTCCTTGGCAAAATGTCCTGGTTGCTTGCAAATAAAGCAAGCTTTAGGGAGGGTGCCCTGAGTTAGGCCCTGGAATGCAGCTCCAACAGCTATGCCAATAGTATGAGCTGAGCTGATGCCTGCATAGTACTTGATATAAACAGAAATGTCTTTGCCTTCAGTGTATGGCCATAAGGCAGCTTGGCAGGGAGGGTTAGTATTTTGGAAAGAAGAGGTTTTTTTAATTCACTCTCATTTTCATGTGAGCCCAGAATCCATTCTGAAATGTCAATAAGATGGCTGATGAACTTACTGTAGGGCCCCAATGGTCTTTGCTGGATTTTAGCTAGGGAGTTTGTTAGGGCTTCCTTAGAGGGAAGCTGTTCCCAAGCTTGAGTCCTGCAGTTTGTATTTGATAGAGAAGACCAGGAAGATACTTGACTTGTTGCTTTTTGGTGTCATAGGGGCTATTAGCTCATAATTTTTGCAAGGTCCAGTGTTTGAATCTCTGCCAATCCACCACGTTACACCATGTGGTTTCTTTGCAATATTCTTTAAAATCTGACTTCTATAGGACAAAATCACTCCCTGACAATACAGCTGGAATCAAAAATTACCCATCATTGGGTGTCAGCCCCTTTTCACTCGGAGTTTCATTTATGGACAGTGTGAAGGGAACAACTGGGTCATATTATGAAACTGCATTTTTTAGTTCTTTTATATATCTAAGCCCAATGTGGAAATACTGTTGTTCATATGTTCCATCCCTCTACCCAGCTGAGGTGGCAGAAATTTCATTTTCATCTGCAGGAGCCCCTTCACTGGAGGTAAGATTCTCCTCCTCATCCTCTCCTTCTACTACAGGGCCTGAGGTGGACTGGACCTCTTTGACAGGAGGTAAGGCAGGAGCCTGTGCTCTGCTAGGAGTTACAGGAAATCCTGCAGTGTATTAGGAACCTTGTTCTTTTTCTTGGGAAGGAGGGTGGCAGCTTCATTTAGGGGTTGGGTCAATTCAAGATCCAATTCCCCCAGTTTTTTTTTTTTTCTTTTTATATTTCTTTTAATTATTTACACTTTATTCACTTTTAATCCCCTCATAAGCACCTCCTCCTCCGCTCCCTATCCTACACTCTCACCCCCTTCTTCACACATGCCAGTCCCCATGTCCACTGAGAAGGAAGTTCCTCCTCTCTATCCTTCTGATGTTAGTCTATCAGAGCTCATCAGGAGTGAAAGGATGGTCATCTTTTGAGGCCTGGTAAGACTTCTCTCTTCTTGTGGGGTAGTGAATCAAGAGCAGGCCAATCAGATTATGTAAAAGGCAGTCCCTCTTCCCATGACTTTGTAACCCAATTGGAAACAAAACTGCCATGGGCTACACCTGAGCAGTGGTTGTAGTTTAGCTCCATGCATGGTACTTGTTTGGAGAATGAGTCTCTGGGAAGACCGCTGTGTTCAAATTTCTGGTTCTGTTGCTCTCCTTGTGGCGTTATTGTCCTTTCCATATCTTACTATTTCCCACTTCTTACATAAGTTTCCATGAACACTGCCCAAAGTTTGGCCATATGTCTCAGCATCTGCTCCGATAGTCTGTAGCGAAGAGTCTATCAGAAGCCCTCTGTGGCTGCTTTCTAGTTTGTTTCCAGTTTTCTTCTTCTTCTGATGTCCTTCCTCTTTGCTTTTTGGGATGGGGAGTTAGCATTTTCATTAGGGGCCTCTCTCTTGTGTAGGTTCTTTCGATGTACAGATTTTAAAGATTCTTCCTATATTACATGTCTGATTGCATGAGTATAGACTGTGTGTGTCTTTCTGCTTCTGGAACAGCTCACTCAAGATGATTCCAGATCCCACAATTTACCTCTAAATTTCATGATTTCCTTATTTTTCATTGCTGAGTAATACTGCATTGTGTAGTTGTTCCAAAAATTCTGCATCCATTCTTCAGTTGTGGGGCAACTGGCCTGTTTCCAGCTTCTGGCTATTACAAAGAAAGCTGCTAAAAACATGGTTGAGCAAATGTCCTTATGTGTAATTGAGCCTCTTTTGGATATATGCCTAGGAGTAGTATGGCTGGATCTTGAGAAAGCACTATTCCTAGTTGTCTGAGAAAAAGACAGATTCATTACCAGAGTGGTTTTACAAGTTTACATTCGAATCAGCAATGAAGGATGGTTTCCCTTTCGCCCTTTCTCCACAACCTCTCCAGCATATGCTGTTGCTTGAGTTTTCCATCTTAGCCATTCTGATAAGTGTAAGGTGAAATCTCAGGGCTTTTATACTTTGCATTTTCATGATGGCTAATGACATTGAGCATTTCTTTTCTTTTTTTTTTTTTATCAATGCAGTTTATTCAGGATCTTGAACAATCATCTGACCCTGGGGAAAGCCAGCCCACAGCTTAAATAGCCTCTGGGTAGCCAACCCCAGCATGCCATGTGGGCAATGCACATAGGTCCACATACATGGAAGGAAGCCAGATCCTCAGCCTTAGCCAAATGTGGAATTGTTCATGACAGAGAGCACTCACCATCGGAAGGTGGAAGGCGGAAACCAGCTCCATCTTTAAGGCATAGCATTCCTTTAAATGTTCTCTGCGATTCTGTATTTCTCTGCAGAGAATTCTCTGTTGAGCTCTGTTCCCTAGGTTTCAATTGGATTACCTGGTTTGCTTCTTTTCAGCTTCTTTATTTCTTTATATATGCTGTATATTAGCGCTCTGTCAGAAATAAAGGTTGGTGAAGATTCTTTTCGAATCCAGAGGCAGTCATTTTGTTTTGATGACAGTGTCCTTTGACTTACAAAAGCTTTTTCAGTTTCATGATGTCCACTTTATTGATTGTTGTTCTTAGAGCCTATGCTGTTGGTGTTCTTTTCAGGAAGTTCAAATCTCTATAAGCCACAAAATTTGAAAATCTAAATGAAATGGACAATTTTCTGGATCGATTCCACTTAAGGAAAACTGAATCAACCCAGGCAAATCTATTAAATAGTGTTATATCACCCATGGAAAAAAAAAAAAAGCTCTCATTGAAATCTCCCATCCAAAAGAAGATCAGGGTCACATATTTTCAGCGCAGAATTCTACCAGAATTTCAAAGAAGACCTAACTCCAGTTCTCTACAAAATATTCTACAAAACTATAACAGAAGGAACACTACCAAACTCATTCTATGAAGCCACAGTCACTTCAGAACTTAAACCTGTCAAAGACCCAACAAAGAAAGAGAATTTCAGGCCAATCTCCCTTATGAACATTGCTGTGAAAATACTCAACAAAATCCTTGCAAACTGAATACAAGATCACACCAAAGATATCATCCCCTATGACCAAGTAGGCTTCATCCCAGATATGCAGGGGTAGTTCAATATGTGGAAATCCATTAATGTGATCCTCTATAATAACAAACTGAATGAAAAAACAAAACAAAACAAAACAAGATAATCTCCTTAGATGCTTAAAAAGCATTTGAGAAAATCAAACATCCATTCATGTTTAAAGTCTTGGAGAGATTAGGGATAAAAGGCATATATATAAACATAGTATAGGCAATATACATCAAAATGAACAGGGAGAAACTTAAAGCATTCCCACTGAAATCAGAGACAAGTCAAGGCTGCCCACTCTCTATATCTCTTCAACACAGTTCTGAAATTCCTTGCTAGAGCAATAACAGAGTTGAAGGAGATCAAGGAGATGCAAATTAAAATTAAGAACTCAAATTATCACTATTTGCAGATGATATGATAGTTTACATGAGTGAACCCAAAAATCCTTCCAGGGAACTGCTACAGCTGTTAAACACCTGTACCAAAGTGGCCTGATAACCAATATATCAAACCATTCAGTAGCTCTCCTGTACACAAAAGTTAAAATGGCTGAGAAAGAAATTAGGAAAACAACACCCTTCACAATAGCCACAAGTGACATAACCAAGCAAGTCAAAGACTTGTTTGAAAAAAATTCAAGTCTCTGAAGAAAGAATTAGAAGAAGAGATCAGAAGATGGAAAGATCTCCCATGCTCATGCTTGGCAGGATTAACATAGTAAAAATGGCCATCTTACCAAAAGCAATGTAGAGATTCAATGCAATTCCCATCAAATTACCAACACAATTCTTTACAGACCTGGAAAGATAAATTCTCAATGTCCTATGGAATAACAAAAAACCCAGAATTACTAAAACAATCCTCTACAAGAACAGCTCTTCTGGAGGTATGTCCTTCCCTGATCTTAAGTTGTACTATAGAGCAACAGTAATAAAAACTACATGGTACTGGCATAGAAACAGGATGGTGGATCAAACGGACAGAAGAGAAAAAGCAGAAATAAACCCACATACACACTTATGGACACCAGATCTTTGACAAAGATGCCAAAACCATACACTGGAATAAGATAGCATCTTCAAGAAATGGTGCTGGTCAACCTGGATGTCTACATGTAGAAAAATGCAAATAGGTCCATATTTATTAGACTGCACAAAACAAAACCTCCATTGGATCAAAGACCTAAAAATAAAACCAGACACATTAAATCACTTAGCAAAAAGAGTGGGGGAGGCCATAAAACACATTGGTATAGGAGACAACTTTCTGCAGTTCTTTAAGTCGTGTTAAATGCTCTCCTTTCTTTTGAAGAAGATTCCCTGAGGGATTTGACCTCCTGACTGAGTTCAGTTTTAGTGTACTGAGCTGCTGCATCTATGTCAGAATCAAAAGGTAAGGCTGGTGCACAGAAAGGAAGAACTTTAATATATGGAGTCAATAAAAAGTGGGCAGCTGCCAGAGCAAGGAAAGATGGGAGGCGTTGCCAGTCTACATTACATGATCTGACAGCTTTTTCCTCAAGGGAAGTGGCCTTTTCAGGGAAAAGGACTGTCCTGTTTCTGCAAGTGAAGAGTTGTAAAGGGAGGGTAAAGGAAATGGGCTGCAGGCTGAACTAGGACTGCAGCCTCTGGTTCTGGCATAGGTATGGCAATAGGGAGGGAGCTCGGGAAGGTTGGGGTATTGCAGCCTTTTTCCTACCTACTTCAACATAATTGGGACTGCCTCTAGAATCCTATTTGAGGAACTTTCCATTTTGAGAAACTACCTCAGACAAGTCAGGTTGGGACTGTCTGACCTGAAGAATATCATTAATCAAATTCCAGTAATAAAATGTCTGGACAGGCACCTTTTGTGGATCAGAAGAATCATAATTTTTTAAGACAATTTCCAACTTTCTGCCAGTGTCTTACATCAATAGTGACTTCTTGTGGAAACCAGAGGCAAATATTAGTAATTGAATGAAAGAAGGTAACGAAATCCTTTTTCTTAACCCTTAGTGAAGGAGTCTGGTAATTGGAATTCTGCCTCTTGGCTTTGGCAGATTCGGGTCTTATCCATCACTGTCCTTGGTGGTCAGTCTCTGCAGGCTGGGTGCTCTGAGTCTGAGAAGTACATAGCGAGCTCCCTGCAACCTTAAGAAACAGACTGCAAACTTTGTGCAACCTCAAGTGAGACCTCTCATGTTTTGGCTAAGTAAAATTGCCTGTGTGAGAAACTGCCTACACAATTTGCCTATGTTAAGTGTTAAACTTATACTCATTAAATCAGCATGTAGACTAGGTGTCCTTCTCTGTGTCGCCCTGTCTCTCTCTGTCAAGCTTTATCTCAGGTGGTATTTAGCTGTCACTGTTGGCAGGTGACATCCAGCCTTTTTAAATGAAGAATATATTTCATAGTTTTTGTTTGTTTGTTTTTTTACATAATATATTGTAATAACTTAGGTTTTTGTTTACTTGGCTCAAACAGCATGGCTTGATTTTTACTTCTCAAAGTTCATAAAATAAATACCAAGGTCTTTTGACCTCACCTCAATGTTTGAGAAACTTATTTAAGCTTCTTTTTAGACTGACCAAAGGTTATTGTTGTAAAATACCTGATAAATTTTAAAATGTATTGTAAAATTTAACTCTGATGGTCCAGGACCAAACTCAGAGGTGTTGAGTCAAACTGTCTCATGTGTAAAAATATTAATATCATCAGCCAGATTTCAAAATATCATCTGTTTTTCCACAAATAAACATAAGCACACATAAAGACATAGCTAAGGAACATAGAAATCCTCCATTGTCACCTTGCAGTAACCAGAATACTCAAATACGAGGGTTTGACCAGCCTTTACTGGACACAAGTACCACAAATTCCAGAAGGAATGGACTTTCTCAGGAGTCCCCTCCACACACATAGATACCAGAAGGAGTAGAGCACCCAGGGCCGTCTCCACAGCTTCCAAATGGAGAGTGGGCTCCAGCAGCCCTATTATCACACAAAATACAGTTTCAGCTACCCTTTCTCCTGGTGCCAAAAAAAGTAGAGATGTATAAGCCTCTTCCCAGGGAATTGGAGAGTCCTTCATATTCCCTTGACCAGATTGCAAACTCTCCCAGTTTCCCCAGACTTGGAGAGCAAACCAAAACCAGAAACCAAAGCAGACAGCCAGCACAAAAAAACAGAGACAAAAGAAAGAACAATGGTGGTCCCTGCTTTGTAAACATTTACCAATTTTTTTAAAACCTGTTTTTGTAATATTAAAACAAAGCATGCCCATTAGGAGTGAAATCATAAAGCACATTTATAATTTTAAAAGTAAACCAACTTTAAAATTTACCAGTGCAAACAATTCAATTTTATTATTGTTATTATTATTTATTATTACTATTACTATTACTTTTATTATTATAATTATTACTATTGTTTTTATTTTAATTTTTCTAATTCTCTTAATAACTGGACTTGTTTCCTTTCCAATTGGACTTTCTCTTGAAGAACAGTAATATCTTCCTACAGTGTTCATGTATCTCCTGCACAGGTGGCAGGGAAAGCCATGGGGGGAGGGGGTGGGCAGAGGGTACAGGTTGCCAATCTGAATTATGAGACTTGGAAGTTTCTTCCTCTTACTCCCTTTCATCCTCACTATTTAGCTCTTAAATTATTTTGTGCTCTCAATTTACACAAATCTGTTTGAGCTCCTTTATGAACATTTGAAATAACCTTAGAAGTACTTTTTCTTTTTTCCTGCCTGTTTGGCTGCTCCATTTTCTTTAAGTCATTCTTTAACTTGTGAGATCAAAATTTTTTATTTTATCAGTCTCATGCCTAGGATCCAGCACATCTGTAATTAGATTCCACAGAGGAACAGATATAACAGGTACCTTTTCAGGACCATATTGTAATATTGTAATATTCTTGCAATCATTTCCCTACAGTCTCCATGTTTCCATATTTACATACCTTACACTGGGAAGGAGGGACATACTTCATTTACAAACTAAAGGGTATAAGGGAATTTCTCCCAACTCGTCCTGTTTATTTTTAAATTGACTTTAAAGTCCCATAAACAACTCCCTGCTACTGTTCTGCCCAACGATTGAGCTGCCTGCCTACCTTGTCTTCCTCTGTGTGATGGGCAGTATCAAAAAGCACTGTTTTTACTTAGGCATCTGTAGCTCCAAAAACCAATGTTTCTCACTTTTGACCCTCTTTTTCAAGGTCACTTTTTTGGGCATCAACTGACCCATCCCACAGGCTAGCTGAACAGATTCCACATGAAAGGGGGAAATTGAGAGACAGAGATGTGAAGAATGGAGGCAAGACAGATTCCTGATCAAGTCACAATTTACTGAATGTGCAAACAACACTTATAAAGCATAGGGTTCAAGCAATTTTTTTCACAGTAGTAACATATCTGTGCCACCTGGCAAGGCATGCAGAATTAACTCAAGGTTATACAAAGTTTGCTGTCTGGTTCCAAAGGGTGCAGGGAGCTTCCTATATACTTCTCAGGTTCAGAAAAGTCCACCTGCAGAGACTGACCACCAAGGAAAATCTCTGAGAAATGGAACTATTAATAAGACCAGCATCTGCCAATGCCAAAAGGCAGAATTCCAGTTACCAGACTCCTTCAACTTACTCCTCCGATCCTGATGAACTCCTTGAGACCCTGTAAAAATAAGTCATGCTTACTCTTATAATTCATCATTCTGACTTACCTCTTACTAATTTACTGCTGCAGACGATTATAAACTGTTTTATGGTTTGAGATACCTCCTGCAAGATATCTCAGGAAAGTTTCCTTAAGATATCTCAAGGATGATCCAAGACTGACAAGCAGATGTTCTCACCTAAATCTATCACCTATGACCTATGGTCCTACTGCAGCTTTTGGTAACTTTTTCATTAATTGGCATTGGCTCCACTAAATGGCTTTGGCTCATTAATTGGCTTTGGCTTCAGTAAATAGCTTTGTGTCCAGGCATGCCTGTAGTTCCCACCCTCAGGAAGCTACAACAGGAGGATCACAGAAAGCTTGAGAACAGCCTGGACTTCATGGCAGGATTCTGTTTCAAAAATGGGAAGAATTCAGGTGGGTGGTTGGTCAACTATCAAGGGAAATGTCTCAGCAATAGCTACTTGCCCCATCTGCACAAGACTCTCACCTCCACCAGCCCCTCCTCTTTCTACTTTCCTCTCTTTCTCCTTCTCACTCTACACCCCTCTCACACACACACAGAAAGAGAGAGAGAAAACTAAGTATTTATGTAAAATTGCCTGTTGTTGTAGTTTTATCAAGCAAAGCATTTTGCAGGCAAATTCAGGTCACTGGAGTATAGGAGACTTAAGGTTCTCAGGATAAAGATAGAAATAACAAAAGTTAATGGAATTTTTAAGGGATTTCGTGGCTGGATACATGAAGTATTTTTTATGAGATAAAATTTTCTCTAAATGGAAAATAAAATTAAGAGAAAGAATTAAGATTGAACTAACATTTCATAGTTCCTTCTAGCCTTGTCAGTTTGCATCCAGAAATAACTTCCTTGGTAAATAAAATGTTTTCCCTCAATTCTTTTAACTGGACAAAGAAGCCAGCAAGACTTCCATAGTCAATAGTGAACAGCAAATGGTACCAGAATTTGCTAACTAGAAATCTGGGGCTTCTTTTCCCAGATGCTGATCCACAAAGAGGTCTAAGTGGCTCCTCACCAACCCTACTCATGTGACTGGACCAGATGCTTTCCTATTCCATCTTCCAAGGCTACATCATTGTAAGTTACATGTTCTCTGCAAAACCATTTTTCAAGCTGTCTAGGAAGTAGGGTCCCCTCATTGTCTAGCCTGTCTTTGCAGGAATACAATTAGGAAAATGCAAACAAGGATGCAGTGCTTACCCAGTGTTTGCTCCAAACAATGAGGCCATCAAGAGTATGTCAGGGAGAAGAAAGCCACAACTGTAGTAAGTGTCAACAGCAGTAGTCAACATTTTGTCTTTAAGAATTCTTATTAGAGCCAGATGCAATGGTGCACACCTGTAATGCCAGCACTTATGAAGGAAATGGCATGAGGATCTCTGTGTGTTCAAGGACAGCCTGGTCTACAAAGTGAGTCCAGGACAACCAGAGACACTCTCTTTCAAAATCCAAACAAAAAAGATTTTTAATTTTTGTGTGCTTTTAAATTTTTTTATTAATTATTTGTTCCATTTTCTTTCACTTTGTATCCCAGCTGAGGGCCCCTCCATCATCTCCCAATCTCTCTCTCGCCTTTCCTCTTCTCACCTTATGCCCCTCTCCTAGTCTACTGTTAGGGGAGATCCTCCCCTGCTTCTATCTGATCCTAGCCTAGCAGTTCTCATTAGGAGTGCATGCATTGTCTTCCTCTGTGGCCTGGCAAGGCTGCACTCATCCCCACCCCCCTCAGGGGGAGTGATCAGAGAGCCAGCCCAGGAGTTCACATCAGAGAGAGTCCCTGTATGGCATACTAGTGAACACACTTGGAGTCTGAGTCTATGGGCTACATCTGAGCAGGGGGTTTATGTCCCCTCCGTGCATGGGACCTCAGAGCCCACAGCTAGGGAAAGGATCTTCCCCAAACCTGTATCTGACAGAGGGAGGGCTTATATCCAGAATGTATGCAGAACCTAAGAAGTTAATCACCAACAAACCATGCCATCCAATTTAAAAGTGGGGTTCAGAGTTAAACAGAGAATTCTCAATAGAGGAATATCAAATGGCTCAGAAATACTTAGAGAAATCTTCAACATCCTTACTAATGAGGGAGATGCAAATTAAAAAACCATGAGATTTTACCTTACCCCCATCAGAATGGCTACAAAATAAAAACCTCCTGTCACAACACATGCTGGAGAATTCATGGAGAAAGAGGAGCCCTCCCCCATTGCTGGTGGTAATGTAAACTTGCACAACCACTTGGGAAATCAATCTGGTGCTTTCTTGGGCCATTAGGACTAGTCCTTCCTCAAGATCCAGCTATACCACTCCTAGGCATATAACCTTTTATTTTTATTTTTAGTGGTGCTTGGGTGTGCATGTGTGTGTGCATGCCTGGATGAGTTTGTGTGTGTATATGAGTACAGATGGTAACAGAAGCCAGAAGTATAACATCCAAAAGTGTTATACCTCCCAGGAGTTCCAATATTCATACCAGGAACTGAACTAGGGTCCTCCTTCCCTCAAATACCAATCTTTAACCAGTGACCCAGCTGTCAAGAGTCATCTACATTTCAATTTTTCAGTCATATGCCATTTAAATTCTTGTCAAAACCTGTTCATTCAGTGCTGCCTACTGAATAGAAAGACCCAAGCATGTCACAAAACTTCCCATGTGACAGCTACTGTGAAAACAAAGAAAGAGAGAAACTAAAATATTAAAAAAAAATGTTCAATATGTACAGCCAAGGTCAAGATCCTCTCCTGCAAACAAATGTTGAATGACCTGAAGGGATACAGAAGACAGTGTCTCTATGAAATATTTATGAAATCAAATAAGCCCCATCTAAGATTGCCTTCAATCAGCCACAGTTGATTTGGAAGTTTGTTGGCAAGTCCAATGAATACTGACTTTAAATTCTGTGAATATAGAGACAAGCCATGTTTGGATCAAATGTTAAAAGAGTTAAGATTGGGCCATAGAGGTTCTGTGCCAACAACCAGAGGAAATTAGCTCTAGCCTATAAGCTTGTATTCTGCTATGCAAAGGGTGTGCTTGGGTTTCACATGGTTATAAAATATTATACACTGTTATATAAAATATATACACTTGCCTTACAAAGCTCACATAGCAGGTGTCACTGTAACAGTGAAAATTCATACAATGGATGGTCTTACTCTTCTTACCTCACCTGAATAGTGTGATATCAGACCCAACTGGGGTGTGTTAGACCTTCAGAATCCATCCTCAACATCGTTTCTCCAACTAGACACACTTCTTCTTTACCTCTGTTTTTCTCTTGTGATTTTTTTCCTTAGTTTGAATGCCTTCCCCAGCTCTCTTGCCCTCCCTCAAGGCCCACAGTGTCCCATTTCATAAAGAACATTCTCAGAACATTCTAAGCCCACTCCACCCTTTTGGAACAGTAGCCCATTTGTCAGATTTCATATGAACACAGCTGGCATTTGCAGGTCCTTACATGTTTGGTGGGTTTTTCCTTTTCCCAGGGTGCAGCAGAATTTATTGGGCAATTTCTACACACAGAGCAGTCCTGAAAAGCTTTTGTTTGCCAACTTGTCTCAGACTTCCCAAGTGAGCAACTGATCTCCCTATGCAGGGCTGTATGGGATAGCTGTCAGAGCTCCCCTTTGGGTTCCATGGACTCCTATGGGGTACCCAGAACATCCTGGATTTACTCATGTTGAATGAGATGTTTGTGTGTGTGTGTGTGTTTGTGTGTGTGTGTGTGTGTGAATGTGTGTGTGTGTGTGTGTGTTTGTGTATGTGCTCATCTTGATTGAGGTGTGTTCACATGCATGTGTACATGTGTGCTCACATGCAAATGCCTTCTGTATAGCAGGTACTTTCTAGGTCCTTTATATAGTAGCATCACATGAAAAACTCACCACAGTTGTCTGGGTATAGTGCTATTATGATCCTCATTCCACAGGTCAGTAACCAGAGGCTACAAACACTTACTTGTCTCATTGTTGGTGTCTATCCATGTGCTAGGCACAACACTTAATCACCAACATAGAGTATTTTATCTGTGTAGTATGGGTCATGCCCAACTGTCACTAACTCTTCATCTCTTTCTCCCACAGAATAGTTCTCTAATCTCAAGAGGGAGGATCTTCACCTTACTCCTTTGTCACATGTAAGCCTACAGAAATTCTGGGTTTTGACACCAGATGACTGAGAGGAAAGAAATAAGAAACAATAAGAAGGACATGACTGCTTCTAAGTATAGTAGAACAAGAAGAAGGACAAGACTGCTTCTAAGTATAGTAGAGAAGAAGTTTTATTGTAGATAAAAGGTTAAATAGAGCCAGAGACTGAGACATCTGGGAGAGTCCACAGTGAACATGGCTAAGCTGAGCAGGGTCATTTGAGGGGGGAGGAGAAGGGAGAACAAGAGAGGAGACAGTCATAAACCAAGAGCAGCTGCCTGGGCCAGGAGACTGAACAAGAGGTAAAAGGGCCAGAACAACCAGCCTAGCCAAAATAACTGGATTATATAGGGATAAGCAGCTGGCAGAATCGCAGGCTAGTTCCTGGGCTTTAGGTTTCAGGGTATGGGCAGGATATGTAAGCCAGGAGTACCCTGCAACAGCTAGAAATGGAGGGATGCTTGGAGCACTTGGCTAGCCAGCCTCAGCTTTGATGTATTAACAAGTACAACAGTTAGTATTTTGTCCAGGGTTTGACACCTGACACTGTGATGATTTCTTTCAACACCTTTTTTTTTTTTTTAACACAGTCCAGTTCTTATGCATCTTCTCCTACATAACTTTAAATCTAGAAATTGCCTAGGACCCTAATCCTGGCAACCAAAAGCCATTTCAGTGCTTGTCCCCAGGATGCTGTGACTCCCCCACCCGAAGCCCAAACACACACACCCTTGCTGTGTGCCTCGAGGTCCCATGATTTGCTTCTCATTGGCACTCATTGTACTTGACCCCACCCTGGAGGTTGGACTCTTCCAACTGTAGTTTATGACCCCAAAACCTCCAGCACCACCAACTCACATGTTCCTGTCTTCCCATGTAAACATAATAACTTTCAATGCCTCTGCCCATCCCTGATGAGACTTCTACCAGGCTTACTCATCTTCTACCAAAGATGTTTTCTATAGGCTATGGCAAAACCACAGTACAACTCTAGGCATGTTAGCCACATGCCTCAGTATGGGGCTTCTTCCAAATGGACCCTGACTGTTTGCTTTAGGACCCTCATTAAGGCCTAGTTGTGCAAAATCTACACTCCCGGTGCAGGGTCTGTACCGCTCCCTCCCCCAAAGAGACTCACAGCCTGTGGTTCAATGCAAAAACAAGAGGCAGTTTATTCAGATAGTGATGGGGGTCGTCCCGTCAAAGCAGGAGACGACCCTGAGCATACTAAGCACAGAGTTTTAATTCCAAAAAAAAAAAAAAAAAAAAAAAAAAAAAATCAGGCCTTTACATTGATTAGTCAGCAGAAAAGATAGCAGTAATGTGGGCTGGCAGCTGTAGCGGGGAGCTCACAGCGCCAAGGACAGTCCTCCCTTCTTCTCCCATCTCTTGGTTTTGTAGCAGGCCGCTTACAGCTTCAAGGACAGTCCTCCCCTAAATTGCCTGACTTGTTCTTCTTTCTTTTTAGCTAGCCCTTATTCAAGGTCCAGTTGTTTTTCTTTCTAATTTGGGATGGTCCCATTTCTCATTCCCCCCTTTTTTGGCATAATTTTAACCCTAAAATTATAGGCTAGATTCAGCTTGCATCTCTAATTGCTGATATTGCTGTTGAAGAATAAGGACCTGAACAGTACTGATCAGTTCTCTCACAAAATTTACTAGCTTATTAAGAATGCAGGGGCCAAGAGTTACAATCAGGAGAAGAATTAGCAAAGGGCCTAGCAAGGTGGAGATTAAAGTGGTCATCCATGGAGAGGAATTAAACCATCCTTTAAACCACCCTAGGCTTTGGGCTCATTCTCACTTTCTCTTTTCTAAGCCCTCTTTGACCTATCTAGGGTCTCAGTGACAACTCCAGTATGGTCGACATAGAAACAGCATTCTTCTTTCAGAGCAGCGCATAAACCTCCTTGTTGCAAAAACAATAAATCTAAGCCCCTTCTGTTTTGTAACACCATCTCTGATAATGGCTGTAAGGAATCTTTGAGCTCTCTAATTGTGCTTTCTAATCTTTCTATGTCCTCATCAACAGCTGCCCTAAGCTCATTTAACCTGGCTATGTCGGAGGGCTATAGCCGACCCTCCAGCTGCTGTCCCTACTGCTCCTAGCCCGACCCCAAGCATTATGGCTAAGGAAATTCCCAGGTCTCTTTTAGGAGTTCTATTCATTCTTTCTACCTGTCCTGAACTTTGGGGTCTATATGCACAATGTAATTTCCAATTAGTCCCCAAAAATCTGGCCACCTCCTGACTTACCTGAGCAACGAAGGCCGGCCCATTGTCTGACCCGCTTACCTTGGGAACTCCAAATCGGGGAAAAATGTCTTCTAAAATCTTCTTGGCTACAACCAGAGCAGTCTCTTTCTTGGTGGGAAAAGCTTCCATCCTGAGAAGATATCTACAAAGACTAGAAGATATTTATTTCCATACCTGGCCGGCTTGATCTCGGTAAAGTCCACTTCCCAATGCATTTTAGGTCTACTTCCTCTTAACCGTTTTCCCAAGCTTTAGAAATTCTTCCCTATGTTTACCTTTTGGCAAGGTATACATGTCTGAGTCACTTTTTCAGTTAGAGCAGTGAGGTTTAGTATTTGGTAAGGAGATTGGAGAACAATTTCAGTCAATTTCCTTGCCCCTAAATGAGTCCATTGATGCATTTGTGCTATTAGTCTCTTAGTATCTTCCTGTGGCAAAATGACCTTACCTTTGGAGTCAATCCATGCTCTCACATTAGCATTGAATGTCCCTTGTTTTCTCTGGATTTGCTCCAGGTTGTTCTCTGAGTATTTTAGCTGTTTCTTCTCTGGCAATTCAGTAGTTAATATCACTGGAGCAGGACTTCCTCTGGCAGCTGCTTTAGCCTCCTGATCAGCCATGTTATTTCCCTTTGCTGCCTTGGAATTTCCCTTCTGATGTCCCAGGCAGTGAATTATGCTTGCCTTGGTGGGCAGTAGTAAGGCATTGAGCAAGGCCAAGATTTTATTTTTATTTTTAATTTCTTTCCCGGCTGATGTCAATAGGCCTCTCTGCTGGTAGATGGCCCCATGCACATGGGCTGTAGCAAAGGCATACCTGCTGTCAGTGTAGATGTTTATCTTTTTGTCTTTCCCCAAAGTTAATGCTTGAGTTAAGGCAATTAGTTCTGCTCCTTGAGCAGAGGTGCCTTCAGGCAGCGCTTGGGCCCATATTACCTTGTGTCCATCCACCACCGCTGCTCCTGCTTTTCTTTTTCCATTTTCCAAAAAGCTACTCCCATCTGTGTAATATGTCACCTCTGCATCCAGCAGAGGCTGGTCTTTTAAGTCCTTTCACCATCCCTGTTCCTCCACCAACACCTGCAAGCAATCATACTCTGGGGGCTGAATCTCTGGATCTGGTAACAGGGTGGCAGGGTTTAGCCCCATTGCTGGGGCAAAAGTAATCCTGTCATTATTTAAAAGCAAAGTTTGATAATGAGTCATGCATGCATTCGTGAGCCAGTGATCAGGTGGCTGTCTGACAACACTCTCAAGGGCATGAGGGGCATAAACAGTAAGATCTTATCCCATGGTCAGCTTGTCAGCATCCTTTACCAATGTGGCGACTGCTGCTATTATCCGAAGGCCATCCTGCTGCTACTGAATCAATCTTTTTAGATAGATAAGCTACCGGTCTCTTCCAGGGTCCAATCTTTTGAGTTAACACCCCTTTAGCCATTCCCTGGTTCTCGGCCACATAGAGATGAAAAGGTTTAGTGACATCAGGAAGTCCCAAGGCTGGAGCTGACATTAAAGCCTGTTTAATATTATCAAATGCAGCCTGTTCATCTTTTCCCCAGGAAAAAGAGTCATTGCCCTTTGTAAGGGCATACAGAGGGGCTGCCATTTCAGTGAACCCAGGAATCCATAATCGGCAAAACCCCGCTGTACCACGAAATTCCCTCAGTTGTTTTGTAGTTCATGGAGGGGGAATATGAAACACAGTCTCTTTTCTAGCCTCCGATAACCATTTTTTTTTCCTTTCTTTAGTATATATCCCAGGTAACTGACCTGTTTCCGGCATATCTGGGCCTTCTTTGCTGATGCTCTATAGCCGAGTTAGCCCAATTCTTGTTACAGTTGGCCGGTGGCTTTGAGACTGATTTTCTGACAATCTGCAGCCAGTAAGATGTCATCCACATACTGGAGAAGAGTTACCTGAGTATTTGTGGCCCGGAAGGGTGCCAGGTCTCAGTGCAGGGCTTCATCAAATATGGTAGGAGAATTCTTAAATCCTTGGGGAAGTCGAGTCCATGTTAGTTGGCCCGAGACCCCGGATTCGGGATCTTTCCATTCAAAAGGGAAAATGTCTTGGCTGGCAGGGCTAAGTCGAAGACAAAAAAATGCATCTTTAAGGTCTAGAACAGTATACCAGGCTCTGACAGGGGAAGGGAGCTCAGCAGGTTATATGGGTTGGGGACTGTTGGATGTAAGTCCATAACTTGTTTGTTAACTTCCCTCAGGTCTTGCACAGGCCGATAATCGTTGCTCCCAGGCTTCCGGACCGGCAGTAATGGAGTATTCCAAGCAGATTGACACCTTTTCAAAACCCCTAGGTCAAGGAGTCGCTGTATATGAGGGCGAATCCCATCATGGGCTTCCTTAGACATTGGATACTGCCGCACTGCAACTGGGGCTGCCTGAGGTTTTAGCTCTATCTGGACTGGCGGTTGCTTGCTTGCTTTCCCTAAGCCAGCTGTTTCAGCCCAGGCCTCAGGGTATTTTTTACCCACCAGTCAATGTCTTTTTCCCCCTCTTTTAAATTTTCAAATAGCCGGTATTCATCTTCCAAGTGAATTATAAGCACGTGAATAGCATCCCCTCTTTTATCTGTAACCTGTGGGCCTTCTGGGTTAAAATAGATGTGGGCTCCTATTTTGGTCAGGATATCCCATCCCAGCAATGGGTATGGGCAGTCAGGCATGACTAAGAACAAGTGGGATACCTGGCCCACTCCAAGGTCCACTGTTCTTCGGGTAGTCCATGTATATTGCTTACATCCAGTGGCCCCTTGAACCCATGATTTTTTTTTCTTTCTTAGCCCCTGAGTCTTGCAACAGAACTGAATGCTGAGCGCAAGTATCCACTAGAAAATGGACTGTCTTCCCCTCCACTTTGAGGGTTACCCTGGATTCAGGGAGGGGAACCGAACCCCATCCTCTCTAATCACTGTCATTGTTTAAGGTCAGGACCCTGGTCCCTGTGGCTCGAGAATTCAGCTGCTTCTTCTTCCTTTTGGGGTAAACTGTCCTCCAGTATCCCGTCTCCTTGCAGAAGGCACACTGATCCTTAGACAAAGGGCCCTTAAGGTTGCCAGGAACTCTCTCCCTTTCAGTACGACTTTCCTGAACTACGGTGGCCAGAATCTTAGTCAATTTTTTATTCTGCCTCTTATCTCTCTCTCTCTCTCTCATCTCCTGTTCTTTCTGTTTCTTTTTTTTTTTCTTTTTCTTCTTCTGTTTCTCGACTATAGAAGACTTTCTCTGGTACTTGCACTAAATCCTTCAACGACTTATCCTGCAGACCTTCTAATTTCTGAAGTTTTCTACGAATATCCCTAGCTGACTGATCTATGAAAGATACAGCTACTGTTGCCCTGTGCTCATCTGAAGCAGGGTCATAGAAAGTAAACCGGCGGAACGCATCCATCAGCCATTCTAAGTAGGCTGCAGGAGATTTCTCCGGCCCCTGGACCACTTCTCTTACCTTAGTCAAATTGGTGGGTCTTCGAGCAACCCCACGGAGACCCGCCATTAGTGTCTGGCGGTAAACCTTCAAGTGCTGCCTACCCTCTGGTGTATTGTAATCCCAATCAGGACGAGAGAGGGGAAACCCATTATTAATCTCCTCGGGGAGAACTGTAGGCCTCTCATCCGCCCCCGGGACATTCTTCCTTGCTTCTAGAAGGACTTGTCCCCTCTCCTCAGTAGTCAGGAGTGTCTGTAAAAGCTGTTGGCAATCATCCCAAGTGGGAGGGTAGGAAAAAAAGGACAGATTCAAACAAGTCAGTCAAGGCTTGGGGGTTCTCAGAAAAAGGGGGATTGTGAGCCTTCCAATTGTAGAGATCAGCTGTGGAAAAAGGCCAGTACTGAAGGGGGTGTTCCCTGTCTCCTTCTGGGAATCCATAGGCTCACAATGGGAGAGCCACTGAGTCCAACTGAGTTGCTCTGCGGCTTCGTGTTCCAGCTGCTGGGCCCTGTTCATTCTGAGCAGGGTCAGTTGGTGAGTGCAGCGGGACCTCTGGCGGTGTCTGCATTGCCCATGGTGTCTGTAGCAGCAGTGCTGAGGGACCTGTGAGGGGACTAGGAAAGTTGCATGCTAGCCCCGCCCCAGGTCCTGAGGGAGAACTGACAGCCTCAGGGAGACTGACAGGGGAAACGGTCGGAGGTCTGGCAGGAGAACCGGCCAGGGAACTGGCAGGGGTAGGGGCCATGGCTGGCGGATAAGGGGGCGGAAGGTCAAAAAGGAGGAGGTCTGCTTCTGCAGAAGTGAGCACTTTCTTTTTCTCCTCTTCCTTAACGGCACAAACAGTTGACGATGGAGTCTCTGTGAGGAGAACAAAGGGGCACACCCAGGGGGGGTGGATGGCAAACAATATCCTCCCAGGTTAGGACATAAGGTACCTGACCAGGATGCCCCCCCTCCGCTTGGAGGGACTTAGCCTTAACAGCAAGAAACGTGTCAAGGTGAAAGGTGCCCTCCGGTGGCCATCCAACCTGAAAAGCAGGCCATTCCGAGGAGCAAAAGGCTTGCCACTTTGCTTTTCTAACTTCCACTGAGAGGTTATGTGCCCTATATTTCACTTCTGAGAAATGGTCAAGGGTGAGGGATAATGGTGTAGTCACCGTCTGTCCCATAATGAAATCTTCCATCAGAAAAATCAGAGAGGCAACAAGAACAGAGACAAAAAGAACCAAACAAGCAATCAGACAAGGACATCCTTGCAGGTGATACCACAGTGCCATAATGGAACAGCTCCCGGCCAGTCTCTACAAAAATCAGACTCAGACGGGAGGAGTACCATCTCTGATCCAACCTCCCAACAAAGGGAACCTGGAGCGTCCTCCAGCTTCCTGGCTTTTCGATTATCTGACGCGCCCGTCAATCGAAATTAGCCTAATCAAGCAACCAAGACGGTTCAGACAGGCACCTAACCAGAACAAAACAGAACAAAACAGAATCTGCAGAAACCTGAAGTCAAACAAATAAAATGACTGACCTGTTTCAACCTGACCTCCGAACCCAGTCTGGTGAGGGTCTGGGAAGGGCCGCATCGGTTTCCGGGGCAACACACCACATGCAAAACCTGCACTCCCAGTGCAGGGTCCATACCGCTCCCTCTCCCAAAGAGACTCACAGACTGCGGTTCAATGCAAAAGCAAGAGGCAGTTTATTCTGATCGCGATGGGGGTCGTCCCTTCAAAGCAGGAGACTGAGCATACTAAGCACAGAGTTTTTATTCCTAAAAAAAAATCAGGCCTTTACATTGATTAGTTAGCAGAAAAGATAGCAGTAATGTGGGCTGGCAGCTGTAGCGGGGAGCTCACAGCTCCAAGGACAGTCCCCCCTTCTTCTCCAATCTCTCGGTTTTGTAGCAGGCCACTTACAGCTTCAAGGACAGTCCTCCCCTAAATTGCCTGACTTGTTCTTCTTTCTTTTTAGCTAGCCCTTATTCAAGGTCCAGTTGTTTTTCTTTCTAATTTGGGATGGTCCCATTTCTCAGGTGTCTAATAAAGTAGAATTCACCTCAATGGGACAGGCATGTCTTAGCTGTAGCCCATAGGTCTGTACACCCCCAGATTACTATGGTCCAAAATTGTTTTATTTAAAACATTATCAAGACTGTTTTGCAATTTTCTTTGTAACTGTTCTTTGTTCTATGGTTTCCAAGTGTCAACTTTGTAGACAACAACATGGTTTTGTAGTGGCAATAGGTTGCACATGCGTACCTGTAAAGGAGCAGTTCTCAACCTGTGGGTCTCAATCCCTTTGATGTAGAATGACCCTTTCATGGGACTCTCCAAAGACCATCAAAACGCACAGTTATTTACCATAGGAAAATTACAGTTATGAAGTAGCAAATAAAATAAATTTTTGTTGTGGGAAGGACAACTGGAAGAACTGTATTAAAGTGTCATGGCACTAGGAAGGTTGAGGACCTCTGCTCTAGAGAAGATTCAGGCCCCTGACTATAGAGGCCACCTGCAGTTTTTGCTTATAGACTCACATAGGAGGGGCACTGGTTCACATCAGCCTAGAGAGGCCTGCTCTGTAGACAGCACAGGTCAAGTGGGCAGGTGTTGGCTATCCAGAAAGAGACTGAGATAAAGTTTCTATGTTCTCTTTCTGCTCTCCCACCCTCCTTGGAATGAATGAATAAGGAATTGTCATTTTTCTCAGAAGCAGCTGTATTTTGCCAGTGGATAAATTTGAGTCCCATCCATAGTACACTAGCCCTGGCAACATAAATTATTTTAAGATAAGGAGTTTGTGCAAAAGAAAACTGGCAATGTATCTTGGGGTGGATTGGGTGGAACCTGAGGAGCTGCTTCTACTCTTTTTCTGCTCTTTACATTGTATCCCACCCCTGGAGACCTTGATTTAAAGTCAGTTTGGCTTGGTCTGGTCACCAGTGTTAACATGGAGAGCCAAGCTGGAAACTGCAGGTAAAAGGCCAGGTAGCTGATTTCCAAGCAATTCAAATACATAAGAATAGCACTAGCCACCACATGGATTTTAAAGAAATCACATAGCTTTGTCAGAAAGTTTAATGTGACTTACCTCATAATTCACTACAATTTGGACTTACAGTTGTCAACTGGGAACTGCATATGTGTTTATCTCTATGCTTAACAAATTTGTAGAGCTTAATTTCCAACCCAGTAGAGGATGACATAAAAAATTTCATCTCAAGCAGGTTTTGGTGGCATGCCTTTGATTCTAGCCCTCTGGAGGCAGCTGCAGGTTGTTCTCTATGAGTTCAAGCCAGCCTGTTCTATAGAGAGAATCCAGGATAGCCAGGGATGTTACACCCAGAAACACTGTATCAAAAGCAAAGCTAAAAGAATCCAGTCTCACCCTGTCCAATTGTCTAGATCTCTGTCCTCTTGGGCTGAATGGATTGGGATGTCTGACCTAGCCAGACATCAAAACAGATTGTCCTTCTATGTAAGTATGTGCCAAAATAAGTCTTCCTCAGACAGCAGTCACTCAGAGAACAGCTCCCTGTATGCTGAAGAACCACTTGTTCTACATTAGAGGCTCAGTACAACTATCTCCATAAAGCAAGGCAGGGAACTACTTCCTCTCTTGGCATGCTGGCATCCCTGTGGCTATGCCCAGTCCCACCCCTTGCAATGCCAGCCCAGTAGCAGGTTAGAGAGGGCACATTTCCCCACAACCTTCTTTAAATGCTTTTGTCTTCAAACTTGAACATCATTCCCAGGAGAATATTCACCAGAAATCAGTAAGTTCTTTGTTGGGTTTTGTTGTTGTTGTTTTGTTTTGTTTTGTTTTATTTTGAGGCAGGGATTTTCTGTCTGGCCTTGGCTGTCCTGAACCCAATTTGTAGACAAGTCTGGTCCCTAATTCACAGAGATGTACCTTCCTTTGACTCCCTACTCAGGGAATACAGGTACAAACCAACATATCTGGCTTCAGTAAGTACTATAAACAAAGATTTAGGGTATTTGGGTTGTTTTTTTATCTATTTTTGGTTGAATATTTTTCTATCCAATTGTTGAACATAACAATAACCTTTCTGGGCATGAATGAGACATTGTTGAGTTTGAGACAGGCTTCATTCTCTGCAACCATTTTACTCTAAAGACATAGTAGAAGTCACATAGTCCTTTGTATACATTGCAATCACAAACACATATACACAGAGACAAGACTCTTTATCTGCCTTTTCATTACAATTTACATGTATGACCCAATCAGGAAAATCTTCACTTTCATAAAGATCCACACATTAAAGAGGAAATAAAAAGATTAAGTCTTAAAAGAGTAATTGAGTCATCAAGCCAAGTTCTGGGTGGAATGGTAAAGGAAATTCTAGGATTTTCTCAGTGTTCCTGTAGTTACATCTCATGGGATGCCATCATCTCTGATATCATGTAATTCTGCCCAGAGAGTAGCTAACATTACTCAGGCCACTTTCTCTCCTCCTGTGACTCAGAATTTTTCCTTGCAGTCCAAGCTGACTACCACCTCAAATCTCACTGTCCTTCTGCCAACCCAGGAAGCCATTGAGGAAATGGAACAGAAAGGGAAATCCTTTTGTTTGTCACAGAACAATAATCCAGCCCTGATAATTGGGTGTCATTTATCTTATCTTCTATGCTACGTGACTGTCGTCAGGGTGAACATTCGTTAATCCGGTGGAGAAAAGGGACAAGACTCTTCACCAGGATAGCACAAGCAACCCTTCCCTGAGTCAGGACAATTTATCTGTTAAGAGCTAACTCTCAACCAGTGGTTCTCAACCTTCCAAATGTAACACCCTTTAATATAGTTCCTCATGTGTGGTGACCTAAAACATAAAATTATTTTCATAGCCATGTCATAACTGTAAATTTCCCAGTGTTATGAATTGTCATGTAAATCTGATAGGCAGGGTATCTGATATGTGACCCACAAAGGGTTTGCAACCCTCATGAAGAACCACGGGTAAACCAAGCAATGTGCTTTCTATAAAGCTCAGTTAACTCTCCGAACAACTTTGAGATGGTTTTTACACTTGACAGATGTGAAAAGTGAGGCACAAATGGTTAAAAATTAATTCCAGCTAAGGGTCATCACTTCACCCTGTGAGTGTGAAGTTTGCATATGGGAGAACATGAAATTTGAATGTCATAATTTGACTTCAGAGCTGATTTTCCTGTTGTATTTCTCCCTGGGACACGGATTTATTTTTTTATTATGACCCTTATGACTAGGTGCTTTAGATACCACATACTCCCAGGCACTTGCAGATTGGTGGATCTGCAGACCCTGTCTTCCTTGCACATGCTACCAACATCATTGCTGGGAATCTTCCTTCACCTGGACAAGGCAGATGGGGTAAGAACACTGTGATCTAGCTCTTTGGGAAATGGTACCTTTCTGAATTATTGTGATGGAAATTTCCAGGTATGTACACAGAGAGAATAGATGTCTGTGTGAGCATCACCCAGTTACAACATTGATCACACATATACACATATTTAAGAGGAGAAATAGAAAGAGAAGAAAACAATGACAACAACAACAAAAAAAAAAAAACTAGGCTACACCAATGTATTCATTAATTTTTTGCCCATGAAATTAACCAAGTGTCTTGCAAAAGAAACTTAAGGGTTTATTCTGGCTCAGAGTTTGAGGAAACTGTCTAAAATAAAGGGGAAGTAACCATGGCAAGAGGGGAAAGTAGATGCTCACATTGCCCACAGTTAGGAGATCTTAAAAGGGAAGGTGCTTGGCTAGCTTTCCACCTTTGGTGGAGTTCAGGGCTCCATCCCAGGAACTGATATTCCTGAGATTTCAGTTACTTCTTCCTATTTCCTTGTGCATGTGCCTTGTGGCTTGTTCCATGGAGAGTATGGAGCTCACTGAGACTTGCTATTACAAAAGGGAAAATCACTTTTATCCAATGGAGTGTCACTGTGTATATTGACTATACTCTAGGGCTGGCCTCATGACTGGAAGTTGATGCTCAGCGCAAAACGAATCCCATGGTTGTAACTCAGGTTTTGTGGGATTTTTTTTCTCTTTATTTTTTGTCTTACTGCCATTTTGTTTGTTTTGATTTTCATTTGTGTGTGTCTGTGTATTTAAGAGAGAAAGAACATAATGTTATGTAGGGAAGAAACGGGGGGAGGATCTGGGTGTAGTTAAGGGAACAGGAAAACATGAACACTATATATTGTATGTGGCTGTAGAGAAAGCTCAGTAGATAAGAGCACTGGCTGCTCCTCCAGAGTTCAATTCCAAGCAACCACATGGTGGCTCCCAGCTGTCTGTATTGCAATCTAATTCCCTCTCCTGGTGGGCCTAAAAGCAAATCACTCATATGCATAAAATAAAGGAATCTTTAAAATATATATTATATGAAAAAAATAAGAAAAAAGGAAAAAGAAAAGGATTAGCTCTCTGAAGCAGTAATCCAAAATTCAGACCAGCAAGCTCCTCCTGACATGACCTGGAAAGGGTCAACATATTCAATTCCACACACTTCATTCTGGTGTGTACTGACACAAACCTCCCAGTGGTTCCATCACCAGTAACAGGATGTCATGTAAGAAAGCTAAACTACAAGCCTATGGTGAGGGCCATCTCTGCAGACACAGGTATCTTGGTGATAGTGCAAGGGCAATGTCCACAGAAGTATAGAGCTCTAGAGAACCTGGTTGTCACTTTCCAGTTTCCTATAGTCTGTCAAGGACTCCCATGCCACTTCAAGTGTCAATTCTGGCTTCATGCCTATGATTGGTTGGGTGTTAAAGTCTTTCCATGAGTTGACAAGGTACAAATATGCGAGGGTTCTAGCAAGCAACTACTGTCACAATGACACCTTAGGCAGCAATGGCTCAGAGCATCCCAGCTTCCCCATCAGCCTATGAGCACTGGGAAAAGAATCTAGTGAGCTGAGCCTACAATGCAGAGGTATGTGATAGCCTGCATGTGCTTTCATGGATATCTTACAAATCTTTGGAAATTCCAGGGACACTCATGTTATTTTCTGAATTGTTTAAATACAAATTTGGAGTACAATAGGGCACTGTGAAAAAAGACTTTAACCTCAGCCCTGGAGAAAACAGAGGCAATTGAATCTCTGGAAGCACTTGTGTGGAGGCCTACATGTAATCTCTAGAGCTCCCATGGAAATCAAGAAATAGCTGGAACAGAGGATTTGAACATTGTCATCCCAGGAAAAAATAAAGGATGAGGATGACAGAGAGCTTGAGTTTCCTAATCAGACCACTGCATAGTGTGTGAAATTGCACTGAAACACTACACTGTTCACAAGAGGTAATTATCCTTATTAATTTTCTTAATTTACAGCATGATTTTGTGTACTCATATAATGTGCTTAGAAAATTAATTGGCATTTCAAAACTTCAATTTCGAAACATTAACATCTACCCTGGCATGCTACAGGTTGTATAAATCCCAAAATGAAAAATGCTTAGCCTTAATATAAAATGAGGCTTAGTGTGCTTCACTATTTTTGCTAGAATCTCATGATGCTCTCTCCATTCAATCAGACACTGCTCTCTAATTCACCACACCACTCTGGCAGCAGGGCCTCAGTTTCATGCTGCCTCCTGCATATTGTCTTTCTTGTACATGGAAACACCTTAAGAGGCACAAATCTAAAATCAAGAATAAGGGAGAAAGATATTGGTTATCATTATTCACTCCCCTCCCTGTGCTAAGGTATCCTAAGAAAGAAGAGGAATAGAAGAATCTAATGGAAAGAAAACTAGGAAAATATCCAAAAGATTTTCACTTTTCACCTAAGTTCCAATTCAAAAGTACTCATAGGCATGCAAAAGATGAAAAACGTGGAAAATGGGTTGTCAGATAACTCATGAGTTCCAGTTACTATGTTAGGATGTTCGTTTTAGAAGAAATTTCCAGCACACAGGAAATATTCAGGAGGTGTAAATCTAGGGAGAGAATTATTTCCTTGTATTTTCAATAAATTGTTCTCATTTGGCATTTATATCCTCAATTTTTAAAGCCATAATTGGACAATTTCTGTACAAAAGAGTGGATGTTTGGAGGTCTCCATGATATTGACAGTCTTTCCAATCCTCCTGCATTATCCAGACACTTTTCTCACAGCAGTGTTAAGCAAGAGATTTAGCTTTTATGAGAAATTATGATTCCATATGGTGCCAAGTGACAGTGCTTACCATAGTTTTCTCTCTAGTCTTACTTTTCAGAGTACTAAAATGCCTATAAAATATGATTAAAAGAACATAAAATTGGACTGTGGAGATGGCAAAGAAGGTAAATTGTTGTCACACTGAATTCAGACTGAATTCAGACTGTTGGTGTCCACATAAAAATCTGGTTACAGTTTCCTGAATTTGTAACCCCAGCACAGGGGAGAAGAAACAAAATGATCTTTAGCCAGTCAGTCTAGATGAAATACTGAACTCTAGGCTCAGTAAATACAAAATACACACACTCACCTCTTCTCCCTTCTTACATCTTTTGAATAGACAGGGCTTCCTTAGTAAGATGGCACCTCAACCCACCTCTTACCCTGAGCTTATCACCATGGAATAGAGTGTCCCAAAACTTCAGTGTCCTTCCCACACAGTCCATAGCTGCAAAGTATGTTAAAATGATAGAGTCTGAGTTCTTCATTAGCTGAATAATCTTCTGGAAGTCATCTAATCCCTCTAAGCTTCATTTATCTTTCTTTGTGAAGATTAAATAACACCCTCTACTTCAAGGCTTGCTTGTAAAGGACCTTCAATAAATGCTGGATTGATTCCCTTCTTGCTTTGAACTCCCTTGGGAAATTCTGTTTAGAATATACTTGGCAGGACCACTATCCATCCTATACATGATGCCTGTTTCCTGCTATACTTTAGTGACTCTGTCCTGGAGGCTTCAGAACAAACTCCTTGCCCTATGTATGATAATTGGAACTTCTGTAGGTCCATTAGATTCCACATACCACACCCCCACCTGGTGTTCCATGTGTTTCTTATAATACTAAAATGTGAGTGAGTGCTATATAATCCTCTTGTCACATATGAGGCAACACGCAAAAATAAGTCAGTGGACTAAGTTCATAATTGTTCTTTTCTTAGCTCCTGGACTGTACTGTTCCCTCATGAATTCTGTCAACTGGCATCATGCCGCCATGTTTAGGATCATTATGTACAGGTATGTGGGCTATATGCTGAATAAAGGCAGTTGGTCAAAGGGTAAGTAGAGGTGAAGTCCATCCCACAGTACTTGGCTTGCTTTGTACCCATCAGGAGTTAAAAACTTGAAAAGAAGAGGTAGCTTTTTCAAAGTTCAGGCCTACATAAAGGTGTATTTTGTTGTGACATGAATATTAAGCCTTCATGTTCTAGCAGACCATCTCCTCAATGCTCTCCTATCTGTGATGCATATGGAACCTGAAGTTTCCCACCCCACACCCCTTCACCTATGCTTTACTCTTAAGGAAACTGTAAGTCTAGCTTTTAGGTTGTATCATAACTACACTTTCTATTGCTGTGATGAAACACCATAATCATAGAGCCACTTGGGGATCAAAGGCATAAGCTTCCATATCCCTGTACATCTTATCAAAGGAAGTCATAACAGGAATTTTTTTTAAATGCAAAGTAAGCTATATTATTACACACAACGATACAAGTATAAATGACACATTTATACTTACATAAAGGGATGATTGTAAAAACAAGGCTGTGTAATAACTATTGCATAACTAGTTTCTCTGCATAAGAGTTGACATTTATATAATATAATAAGTAAAGATAAACACACAGTAAGAAAATGACTTATTATTTTCTGTAGATAAGGATGTAATCATGTAGTAATTTATAATTAATAGCTTGGGATAACTTAAAATCCTAGAGACTTTGGCTCCCCAGCGTGAAGAAGGTTAAGAAAATCTGAGAAACATGGGTTTCTAGTGATGCCCTTTAAGTCCCGGGTTAAAATAGTGACTTAGTTTTCTTCAATATATTAGAATAGTATGTGCATATACTTAGATAACATTTGTTGAATCTTTTTTTTTCTTTTCTGAAAATAAAACAAAATATTTATTTTTTTGATGAGAAATTGCCAAATGAATTTTACAGATTATATTTTGCCTTTTTTTTTTTTTTTTTTTTTTAAACAGAGTGAGAACCTGAACAAACACAGGAGCTAATGCAGAGGCCTTGGAATTGCTGCTTTCTGTCTTGCTTCATATTGCTTGCTCAGTCTGCTACCTTATAGATGTATCAGGAACAAATGGAGCTGTTGTGAGGTAAGAGATATTGGGAGAGATTATATGGATCATCTGAGTACAGGGTGAAGTTCAGTAAGTAAAATATTTTAAAAAAAATAGGAGAATAATATAAGTATGAGGCTAGTAAGGATGAGAAAGTGATCCAGGGGAGAAAGTTTCCAAAAATTAAGAAATATTTCTGCCTTCCTCTAATCTAGGTGCTGTGAATAAAATCTGTACAGAAACCAGAAAGCAAATATTAAATTTCCAGGTCAGCTGATCTCTATCACTATTCCATTCTACCTTTGTAAAATAAAATTTACCTTAGACAATATTTAAAATAAATTTCTGAGACTGTGTTCCAAAATAAAGTTTATTTTTATTTTTTGGCAGTGGTAAAACCAATTTTAATTCACACCAGACACTCTGAAGAGAGATAACCATAGTAACAACAAAAAAGCCAGACAAGGTCTCAGAATTGACAAGAGGTTACCAAGAATCAAACAGATTCAAAACTGCCTGAAGGCATGTTACAGAAACTACATACTAATGTTACAGTTAAAAAAAAATCCATATAGCAGCTGATCTATGGTGGCACAGGCTTGTAATCCCAGCACTCTGGAGTCAGAGGTGGATCTCTGAGTGGGAGATCAGCCTGGTCTTCATAAAGTTTTTCCAGAACTAGCCAAAGCTACACAGAGAAGCCCTGTCTCTGAAAAACAAAAACAAAGAAAAATACATCTAGCAACACTGTACTGCTTTCTGGAGCCCATTCTGTGCGTGCTTTACCTGAAGGAAACAAGTTACTCCTTTACACATCAAACGAAAATAATTCCAATGGAGGTAATTCAATCTCCTGGTAAAATAAATACCCTTAGGAAGAAGGGGCTCATTTTGAACCATGCTAATGAAATAAATGTAACAATTAATTCTTTGTACTAGGAACCTAACACAGGATAGTTGAGTCAAACATTAATAGCCCCAATTGCAATTTCTTATTCCAAGATAGAAAGAAAAACCAAACATAATGAGTTTGAAGATTATTTTAAAAGAAAAGAGAGAAATATAAAACATGAGTCTTTTCTATCAAATACTATAAAACTGGTACTTAGGAATTATATTGTTGTCTTCCTCATCTTATAAGATTTGCAAATATTATAATTCCTCCCCTATCTCAATTAAAACTTTTGTTTATTCAAAAGGTCCTATTCCTCTTCTAGAAATTTAATATCCTGAGGCAGTGTTTCCTTTCTCCTTCCTCCATTTTCCTGTGTACCAATTCAATTCAAATTAGCCAAAAGTGTAAGATGGAGGTCAGAACCAGCCAACAGGAAAAAGACACTATCACCTTCTTATTCAGAATAAAAAACAATAGTATACTTTCTTCTGTATATTCCTTCTTCCTGGGGACAACCTCATGATCAGATGTTGTTTGTTCTGCTGGAAAAAATTATTCCAGACCTAAGATGGCTGATCTGGATTACTGTGCAATCTGCTGGTGCTTATAGCCTGTGGAAAACACAAGGCTTGGCATCTACAGACCAGTAATAAACAGGTTACTTAGCAGTCCTTCAAATGGACACCTGGGCAAGAGGAAATACTACTCTTTCAATTCTAACACATATAGTAAGATACTCAAACTAGGAAGAGAGACTTCCCTGTCTAACCCATTTCACCATTAAGATTGAAACTTGTACTCCATTTCAATAGGTTCCACACAAGGGCAGAAATGCCATATATGTGACCATGGTGCTTTCCTTCAACCTGCTTATTGGTAGTTCAAGAACGATAGAGTTCTGTGTCTCCTCAAAGTTCATTCTAAAAATTGTCTTATCTTTTACCGGAGATTAAAGATCTGCATGTAATGGGAAGTGCATTTATATGTGGGACCCAATGACTGTTACTCTGCCTATTCTTCTGCAAAACAGGCAGAAGCCATGTGTAAGTAACTCATACTAGAGTCCAGTACCTTGCATGTCCTATGAAGTTCACAAAGGAATGCATTACAGTCCTTACAAATACTTCATTATAAAAGAACTTATTATGAGTTATATACAAGTTCCTGAAATGGGAATGTTTTAATAATAAAAAAAAAGAAAACATTTAGTACTGTATAGGCCATAGGCATGAGAGTTGTTTTTCAGATACAGCTTTCAAAACAACCCTGAAAACATGAATCAAATTCATAATATGGTAATCAAATACTAACAGAAGTTAATTTCAAAAATGTGTTATTAGAAAGCCATACACATGTCAGTGCTCCCATCTCTCAGCACTGCTGTGTCCTGGCTGCTGCATCTAACACTCCAGAAGATGCTGTTACTTTCACCTAAACATTTACAAACAAGAGAAATTTCCTAAAGTGAAAAGACAAGTATTTATAGACTTCCCTTCTTATGATGTAACATGGACAATACTAAGAATAAGGGTTATATGAAATACGAAACTTCATTTTCATGATTTGGAAAAAAAAAAAAAAAGAAACTTTAGTAGTAACTGCTAAAAGACAAAACTAAATCAATCAGTGAAGTGGAGTGACATTTACTTCTTAACCTAAGTTTTCCTAAGCCCTTGTAAAATCCAGAAAAGCTGCAGAAACCAACATAAGAGAGCAAAGGTGGCAACAAATCAGCACAAACTACTGCTTAGGACTTTTGTGGTTCTTACTCAAAGTTCAATCTGTGTTTAACATTTTTAACTTCAGACATATCAAAACCTAGAAGTATTGAGGGTCTATGGTCTTCCATTGCCTTCAAGCAAATATATATTCTTGTTCCAAAAAACAGAGCCACAATAATTTTTTCCATCTTCAAGAATAAAGATAACAATTCAACTACTTTTCTGCTAGGATATGGTTTCTTTTGGAAATAATCTCTAAGAAACTGCTTTTTTTTCCTCAGAGGAGTAGCCTTTGCATTCAATAGTATCTAATGCTAGGATTTGGAGTAAATCATTACCTGTCTTAAGTTCCTTAGTTATGTTTTCATTACTCTGTCTCTTCAAAGTCACAGCACTAGTCCCTTCTTCGGGATCTGAAACTTCATTACCCAGTACACACAAGGGACCTTTCCAATCCCTCCTCTGGTCTTCTGGACCCTAATGGCCATCTGGCCATTTTCTTTTGAAGGGACAGGTAGAATCAGTAACCTTTTCCTCACTGGCAAACTGCAGTTCACTGTTCTCCACAAAACAGGACTGAACTGGCAGGTCTGAGCTGTCTTTGGGTACATGTGCACAATGCAACAAATGAAGAGTGATAGTCTCCACAGTCAAGCTTCCAGGGTAGATCCCACCACAGTGTACACATCTAAAGGTGGGCCTACTGAGGACTGTACAGACTGTAGGAATAATATGGTGTCCTTCCTTCAAGTGTAACAAGTAGGCATTGGCTAACATAAATGTTGTCAAACAGAGGGGGCAGGTCAGCTCTTCTATGGGAGCTGAGTTACCAACTCAATCTGAGACCACATCTTAACATACAAGGGCACCAGTGATGTGGAATATATGCTTGAGAGGATAGCCAGGTGGACCTCTTGTTCTCCAATCTCCTCTCTTGGCAGAGTGATGATGGAATCAAGATGGGGGAACAACAGGTTGCCATCAGCATCTAGGCTCAACTGGAAGCCCCTGTTAAGATAATCCAAAAACAGCTTCTTCCTCCCCAGGTGTTTAATTTTGCTGTGCTCCAAGAGACCCTGAATGCTGTGGAAAGTACATGGGCAAAACAGGCATCCCAAGCCATGTGTGAGTAAGTAGTACATTAGCTCCTCCTCTGAGACTAGGCATTTGCAGGAGAGGGAATGCATGGGCCTCTCTCTTGTCCACTTCAGAAATGGTGCACACACGGCCAGCTTTACTGGTTCAAAGTTCTCACTGGAGTTGAACTCACTTTTTAGCCCCTTACATGTGAGCCTGGTAAACACAGGATGGGAATAACACATTGCAAACAGGGCAGATTTTCCACTGCTTGGCCTGGGTGGCTACCAAATTCATATCCACCTCAGGTGAGGAGACCTGAACAAATATGATCTGGTCTGCATTGCTTACCAGCCCCGGTGAGAAGGACAAGCTGGCTGGAGCACTGGAAATCGACATACCCACACTGTGGGGTAGGAATTAGGTGGACACCTAGGTTGAAACTGTCATGATGGTAGAGCCCTAAGGAATTGTCAGAGTGACAGTCATGGGGTCCAGCATGTAAAGGGGCTTCCCATTGAACTGTGAGCCTGTTGGAAGCAGCTTCCTGAAAACAGAGCCTGACTTGAGGAACAGGGTGTTCTGTGAAGTATCAGCTCTTACTAACTGGCTCTCCAGCAGAAAGCTGGTGCCAACAGACTGACTGAGCTGAAACATGCCAAGCCCAACAGATGGACCTGAGTTAACAGGCTGACCAAGCAGAGGAATACCAGTGCTCACACCCTGCTTCACAAGGACATCTGTGACCACCACAGTTTGGGTGGGTAGCAACCCAGATGATACCACTTGACCTGTAGGGAAAACCCTATCAGACATTGTAAGATTTAAGAACCTGTGAGGAGACTGTCTGACCTATATGGGGAACTGTGGACTGGACTGCTTGATCAGTGGGGAGAAGGCCAGAAGCTGCACTCTGTGCAGCAATCACAGAAGCAGAGGTCATCTGACCCTCAGGAAGGCCTGCCAATGAAACCAGCTCACCCACAGAAATTGTTCCTGGTGGCGTGGTTTGGAGAAACCCAGGGTTGTTTGATTAGCCAGAAGTCAGAGTACCAGGCCTGACCAGTCCACTTGTGGGCTCCACTGGCCTACTTGTAAGCCCCACTGATCTGACTGCAGGTCCTGCTGGTTGACTTGTAGACCCCATGGGCTGTGTGGGTGGTAAAATCCCAGGATTGATGGCTTGACTCACTGAGTGATTGCTCACTCCAGCAGACTTATTCACAGACCCAAGTGGCTGGCTCACAGATATTGCAGGAGGGTCTACAAGTTTATTAGGTGAAGCCTTGCCTGAAAAAAGGTCAGTTGAGGGAGATGAAGGCCTCAATTCCAACAAAGTGTGAGGTTAGTCTGACCCACAGGTAGAGGGCTAAAAGCCACATGAAACTGGGCCACATACTTCTGACCTTGTCCAGATTTTCCACAGGCACCTGAAACATTCTTAAAATGTTCTGCCCTGCAATAAGAGAGCATTTGCTTAAGACACATCTCGGGCATGAGAACCAGCCCTTACCTGCCTCCTTCAACCTCAGCTGGCCATGTCTTCAGCCCTCCATTCCACTCCCCTCCCCCAGCTCAGTCACACACTGCCACCCCTGCTTCAGTCCTTCCTGGGCTTTTAGTCACACACAGGCCTTGCATCACATTCTTCCCTTATGGCTTCACCTCACATCAGAGCCTCCAGCCACAGTCCTTCCCAGGCCTCGGTTCATACCTGGGCCTAGAGACACAGTCCTCCCCTGTCCTCCATTATACCCAGGGCTGCCATCAGCGCCCTCCACAGTTGTTCCCTCTCCTCCAGTCACCCTAGAGCCACCACAGCCCTCCACAGTCGGCCCCAGGCCCCCGGCCCCCGGCCCCCAAACCCACACAGACCTCCGCAGTCCGCCCCTGTCCTTCAGTCACACACTGGACGCCATAGCCTTCCACAGTCCTCCCCAGGACTAAGGTCGCACACAGCCCTGCACAGGCCTCGCCCAGCCTCTAGTCACAAACAGCCCTCCACAGTCCTCTGTCCTCCATCACACACAGGCCTGCCTTCACAGTCCTCCACAGTCCTCCCTTGTCCTCAGGTCACTCACAGGCCTCCAAAGTCCTTCCGTGGCCTCTGGTCACACAGAGCACTCCACAGCCCTCCACAGTCCTCCATAGTCTTCCTTCTGTCTCAGGTCACACACAGCTGTCCACAGTCCTCCCCAGGTCTCCATTCACACACAGCCCTCCAAAGCCCTCTACAACCCTCCACAGTCCTCCCCAGACCTCCAGTCACACACAGCCCTCCACTGCCCTCCACAGTCCTCCCCTGGCCTCATATCACACACAGCCCTCCACAGTCCTCCCCCAGCCTCCAGTCACACACAACTGTCCATAGCTGTCAACAGCCCTCCACAGTCCTCCCCTGGCCTCTGGTCACACACAGCCTTCCACAGTCCTCCCCTGGCCTCCATTCACACACAGCCATCCACAGCCCTCCATAGTCCTCCAGTGGCCTCACATCACACACATCCCTCCACAGCCCTCCATAGTCCTCTCCTGTCCTCTGGTCACACAGTGGCCTGACATCTCAGCCTTCCCCTGTGGCCTCCATTCACAGTAGGTCCTCGTCCTTCCCTGCCTCCTCCAGTCACACAACAGCCTTCTAGCCCCTGAGACCCCAAAATTCACTTACACTGGGAGGTCCTCAGGCTTCTCCTCTGCCTGCTACTTGGTGCAGCTCACCACCCACAAGCCTGCCTGCAGGGGCTCTAGAAGACAGCACCTGAAGATGCATTCCAAACAGCATATATAGGAAGTGATGTTTCCTCATTTGCATATTTGCACCAGGCTACCAATGGCATGAAGTGTGCTTGAGGGTCCAAACTGGCCTTGCCTTTTCCCGTTCCGCCCACCCTTCCTCCAGGCATTGACCTCATGCTTCTTGTCAGTGTTGTCTGGTATCCTGTCATATCTCTTCAAGGGTGAGATACAGACCTCATCCACATTCGTGGCTCCACATCCTGAGCCATACTAGGCACCCACTAAATGTCAGTTCAAGACTGATGGAAGAAGGAAACAAAAGGCTACAGCATTGAGGGTTTCTGTGTGACAAGTTCCTAGAAGTAGAAGATTGCACTAGTTACTTTGCCCAAGGATTTCCATGCTAGGCTCAGAAATGGTAGTGTCCCTGAGGACCCAATAGGGCCTGGTTGAGATGGGGAGAAGCAGCAACATATAACTACTGCTGCTACCCCTTACAGAAGAATGACCTTTAGGACAAAGGAGACTCAAAGAGCTCAGACTGAGTGTGGTAATACATGCCTGTGTCCGTACCCGCGGGTGTTCAATGGCTTTCAAAATGGGGGGCCGGGTATGTGTGTGGGGAGAGAATGAGTAGGACACAGAGACACAAGGAGGGAGCCTAAGTCTGTTTGTCTGATCAAAGCCTCATTTATTTGAAATTTTTACACAACTATATAAGAGAAGGTAGGAAAAGGGGGAAGGCTATTTACTGCTGCAGAAGATAGCAAAGGTGTTTTGTGGTTTGAGGAACCTTCTGTAAGTTACCTCAAGAATTTTTCCGTAAAATATCTCAAGGATGTTCCAAGACTGACTAGAAGATGTTCTCACATAAATCTATCACCCATGACCTAGGGTCCTATTGCAGCTGTTGGTAAATTTCCACTTATGGGCATTGGCTCCACTAAATGGCTTTGGCTCACTAATTGGCTTTGGCTTCAGTAAATAACTTTGGATCCCACCATCTCCTCCCTTCTTAAACAATTTAAGAGTCTAGTAGGTAGGCTTTGACCTCATAAGGTCTTTAGCAGATGGTTGCCCCTGAATAGCGAGGACTCTGAGGTGGAGTTATCAAGGAGGACACCTACCAGTAAAATAAGAATGGGTGGGAGAAGAAATGGAGACCAGGCAGTAAGGATTCTTGTCGAGGTCTCAACAATATTGAAACAGTTTAGGCTTTTTATAGGTTTGGAGGACAGGGAGTAGCAGCGGTGGAGAGACCACCACAACTGGTGGGAAAATATGAGAGGCTTCAGAGGGGAGGTGAAGTAGATCAGATAAGCCTGTTGGCAGTTGCAATAAGCCTATCACAGGCACACATTGTGACTCTTCTCAGGACCTTGTCCTGGGGGGTCGTAATTCTGTATGAAAGTACCCTTGTGCACTTTCCCAGAGCAGACTCTCCTTGGGGCCTTCATATGGTTTCAACATAGGGGGAACTGTTGACCTGATCCTCCAAAGGCATTTTATATCCTTTTTGGGTATCTTTTTGGGGAGGAGAAGTAGACCCCATCAACACCTGAGGATGTCCCCAGCAGGTTGTACTTAGGGGTAATCAGACACCAACCTCAATGGTTTGATTCTCAGGGGACTCAAAAACTGGCAATTGGGTCCTCCCACTGCCCTACCTCATTTTGTACCCCTTAGAGGTACCCAAGTTACTTCAGGCAAGCATTTTCTGAGTTTCATGCTCTTCTCATTAGAGCCAAATGCAGGCAGTCAAGACCCTTGAGATAGACTCTCAGCAGTTGCCCTGGGGCTCATCTAAGCCTCTGTCGGCAAAACTAAGTCTGTGATAATGAACTTGTAAGGGTATAGATGCCAGGGAATCAATTTGCTGTTTTATAAATCTACTTCAGTCTTTTAATGTCCCATGGGCCAATAGATATGAGGACAAGGAAACCCCAATGGGTCCCACAATTGAAAATAGGAGATTGGTGATCCAGGGAGACATTGAAAACCAATTATAAAACCAACTTTCCTCTTGTTCTCTCTATCTCTTCCTCTCTTTAAACCTTCCCTAACCTTAGCCATGCTGTGCCTTACAATCCCAGTATAAAGCAGCACTCTTCCCTTCAGGGCAGCATGGCATCCCCCTTGCTGGAAGACAAGCAAGTTTAGTCCTCTTCAATTTTAGGACAACTTCAGACAGTGAGAGGAGGGATTTCTCCAATTGGTAATGCCAATCTCCAATCTCTCAACATCCTTCTCACTTTTCAGGTGAAGGACAAAGTAATGCTTATTGGAGAGAATGAAAGAGGTGATACCTGTCCCAGCACCAGCAGCTCAGAGTCCAATGAGCACAGTTAATGTAACAGCAATTATGGCCTCTATTTTGTTCTGAGCAGTGCATGGTCATTAATGGGGTCCCCAAACTGGCAAAAATCTTCCCAAGAATAATAAGTTTTGTGGGTAATTGATTGGACAATGACACAGAATGTTGTAGTATTGCTTTTGAGGTGAGGGGTGTGTATATACAGGGAGTAAGGCCATCACTGCTATTCCATCAGCTATTGTCACCTGGGAGGATATAATTGGTAAAGTGGCTTGACTGTGTAATGGTTCCATTACAAAGATGTCTGTATCTGAGGAATACAATAACCTATGCATAACTCAAGGCCAGAAACAGAAGGCAATGTCAATCTAGCCTCAGCTTGTTGTGACCATCTGCATTTAGAATGGTCAGACGAGTAGATTTCCTCAGTGACAGCAATGCCTTCATAAAAGGGAGGGGCAGCATCATAACAAAATCAACAGGACTCAGTAAACTCAAGAATGTATGAGTCAGGGATAAAAAGTTATGATTAACAAGGTCTAAAATAATACAGCATCTATCAATCCCATCTTCAAATAAGGAGGGGATAGGCTTATCAGCAAAGGAAGGAGTCGGGAAGGCAGGGACAGTTTCTTTAGGCTCTGTCTGTATGGGAAAATCATTTTTCCTGGGTTCTGTCTATGTGGGTGGGGAGACGACAGGATTGGGTCCAAAAGCTACAGGTGGAATACCTGATTCTTTCCTTAGGGTGAGGTAAATGATAACTCCTGGAGCATTCTTGGCACACCAGTACTATAGGTGTAGGCCCCAAGTCAGGCCCCTATGCCAGAGAAGTGATTTTTGTTTTCCTTTAGAAGTGAAAGACAGCTCTAAGATGGGGACCTGGAACTGCTTCCAGCTCCAGCACCATCTTAGCCTGTCACAGGTATTTGTCAAATCATAATGTGATTTCCAGGAGTTAATATCAATCTTAGATATATTAGTTATCACAATGTAATCATCACTATTAAGATGTCCCCACCTTCCTGTGGCAATTACAACTGAGGGTTCACATCCCCAGGAGGCACAGTAAAAGGCTCCAGCACCACCACAGCCTTTAATCCTTTTATACAGTCTGGGCAGGTATAAAGCCCATTTGACTGTTCCCATTGCTAACAGGTGAAGAGTGACTCAGGGGCATGAAAAGACATGTCAGGGTACCACTTAGTATCCAAAGTGACTTGTGATTGTGCATAATATACCTCACCATTTTCTCCAAAAACTTTCCAAGTATATTTATAGGGTTGGTGGACATTATTCTTCTGCTCCATAATCACCTTCTGGCCTTGCATTATCACTCCCAGGAATATTATCCAAAGTGGTTTCATCTGAACAAAAAAAAAAAAAAAAAAAAAAAAAGAAGTAGGATTGCAGAGGGCTGGCTACCTTGGATGTCTGGAGTCCATGGTTTGTCTCAGGCTAGTTTTATTTTTTTCTGGTGTTTAGAGGAGTGCAGTCTATTTGTAATATTAGCCTTTCTGGCAGCCATCTGGCTGCTCCCTCCTTGGTGTCAGTCAGGCAAACTGATCCTCAACACTGGATGTGTCTGGACCATTCCATTTGGATGAGAAGGGATCTTTCCTCATGACTGTGGCATAATTTTTGTTTCAGGACTCCAAAGGTGATAAGCAGGTTACTTGCCATAGGCATGCAAGCTTATGAAATTAAGAGCAAACAGTGCATGATAAAGAATATTTCTTGGGGATGTGTTTAATTTGTAATTGATGGCAAAATTACTGAAAGGTTTTTCCAGAGTAATCAGGACCATTGTGTGTTCTTAAAACCTTAGTTTTGCCCATAAATGAGATGCATTTTAAAACATGAGCTATAACATTTTTTGAGGCCTCTCCTGTATGTAAACTGGCAAAAATGAATCCACTGAAGATATCTACTGTTTCAGTAAGATATTTAACATTGCCAAATTCAGGTAAGTGAGTAACATCCATCTGCCACATGTCATTTGGGAAGAGGCCTCTGGGATTAACTCCCAAATGGGGAGTGGGCAAGAGAGTGACACTGGGGGGACAGTGTTTGACAATTTGGCATGCCTGCTCTCAGGTGATTTTAAAAAGCAGTCAAAACATATGGGAATTTAAATGATGCAGGGCACATTTTTTTTGTTTCTGGCCTGCTCAACAAGGATAACTGAAATAGGGAATGCCAAACATGTGGAAGCATAGGCACATGAATTTCCCAAAGAGAGAAGAACTGGAAGGTCTGAATGACTTCTAGAGTTCATTAACTCCTGGAACTTGAAAAAAAGAGGAGCAACATTTATAGAAGGTCTAATATAGAGGGAAACCATTCAAGAAGTGGAACAGAGTGGCCAATATAGGCAGACACTGTCTGTATATAGATGAAAAGGGAAATTTACTAGAATCTGAAAAATTTTAACTACTACAAAATGCACTATAAGTGATGCTGATTTAAAAGGATATTGGATAGAATTAGTTTTTTTCATTAATAGTATAGGCAGATACCTCATTGTAGGACACATCTGTAAACACTAAATGTGACTCTGATATTGTTTGAGGGGAAGTAATTTTGGATAAGATGAGAGTATGGGTGTTTTATAATTGAAGTAACTCATTAGCGGGATAATGGTTATCAATTATCCCAGAAAAGGAAGAACAGACAATGGGCCAAATATCAGTAGTTTCCATCAGCCATTCTCACTGACCTTTAGAATAGGGCAGTATTATTTTATCACAAACTTTGCCAAAAAATTGACAGCTTTGTCTGTTTCCCACAAAGATGATTTCTGCAAGCAAAGGAGTATTAGGGGCAAGAACCTTAGTGGGAGAAGTGGAGAGATGAGTCCACAAAAGGGGATTATGTTGCCAAAACACCCCAGTGTTCTTATAGGATAAGGTACACAGGACAAAGAGAAGGGGTTCCTTAGAAGTAATAAAATGTACCTCCCAGATTTTGGATAGTTGTTTCCAAAACCTAAAGGGCCTCTGTCCCTGCTGGTGTTAAAGAGCAAAGGGAAGAAGGGAGAGAGTCTCCCTTGAGAATATAAAAAAAAGTTTAAGCTCCCTGTAGTGAGTTTAAGAAAAGGTCTTATCTGATTGATACTTCCTAGGAGATTGTGAAAATCATTGAAAGTCTTAAATGGCTAGTTTTTAACTGGATATTTGTGTAGTACTTTTTTGACAAAGGAGCTCAACTCCTAAATAAAAATATGGGTCTTTTAATTGAATTTTATCTAGTGCAAGTTGTAAACCATAATCTATTAATTTTTTGAAAGTTTTTGACAAGAATGAAGCAACAGTGAGCCATCAGGTACAACTAAAAGGATATAATCCATATAACATACTTTAAAAATAGAAGGGCAAAAATTTCTAAAAGAATGAATAATTTGGGCTACACACTTTTGACACAGAGTGGGACTATTAGCCATGCCTTGGGGCAAAACTTTCCATTGGAAGCAAGGTAGAGGCCCTTTGAAGTTTGTTACTGGCAACCTTAAAGAAAAGCACTTTTTACCCTGTGGATGCAGGGGGATGGTAAAAAAGCAGTCTTTAAGATCCATAACTGTCTTATAAAAGTCAGCAGGGATGTCTACAGGGGTCGGCAGTCCTAGTTGTAAAGCACCATGGTAAGCATAGTTTCATTAACTTCTCTAAGGTCTTGCACTAATCTCCATTTGACAGACTTTTTCTTAACAGCAAAAAATAGGTTTTTTTCCAAGGAGGAGGAGTAGGTTCAATGTGAGCAGTAGCAACCTGTTCCTGTACTAATGCCATGCTTGCTGATAACTTTTCTGAGGCTAAAGGCCATTGGTCAACCCAAACAGCTTCAACACATTTCCAACTGATATTGTCTGCATGAAACTGAGGGATTCCAAGAACCCTTAGGCTAAATTTGTCATGCCTAATCCCACATGGTCTTATTTTCAATTACATGGATAGGTTGTTTTATTCCCTGAGAATTTTTTCATAAGCCTTATCTGTGAAGGAAAGTCTGTTTTTTTTTTTTTGTTTTTTTTTTTAAAGTGGATATTTTTAATGAGCAAAAGATACCAGGTGTTTTTCTAAAACCATTTTTTACAGCAAAGACTTTTGGGCAAATACATACAGAATAAGAGGACAAAATCGCCCCCTGATAATACAGCAGGAATCAAAAATTACCCATCATTGGGTTTCAGCCACTTTTCACTAGGAGCTTCATTTATGGACAGTGTGACAGGAACAACTGGCCCATATTGTGACACTGCATTTTTTAGTTCTTTTATATATCTAAGCCCATTGCGGCAATACTGTTGTTCATATGTTCCATCCCATTACCCAGCTGAGGTGGCAGAAATTTCATTTTCATCTGCAGGGGCCCCTTCACTGGAGGTAAGATTCTCATCCTCTCCTTCAACTACAGGGCCTGAGGTGGACTGGACCTCTTTGGCAGGGGGTAGGGCAGGAACCTGTGCTCTGATAGGAGTTACAGGAAAAACCTGCAGTGTTTTAGGAACCTTGTTCTTGTCTTGGGAGGGAGAAAGGCAGCTTCAGTTAGGGGTTGAGTGAATTCAATATCCAATTCCATCAGTTCTTCTGTTTTATTTTTATATTTCTTTTAATTAATTACACTTTATTCACTTTGTATCCCCTCATAAGCCTCTCTCTCTTCCCCTCCTTATCCTACCCTCTCACCCCCTTCTTCACACATGCCCTTCCCCAAGTCCAATGAGAGGGAAGTTCCTCCTCTCTATCCTTCTCTCTTTTGTCTAACAGAGCTCATCAGCAGTGACTGCATTGTCATCTTTTGAGGCCTGATAAGACTTCTCTCCCCTCAGGGGGAAGTGATCAAAGACCAGGCCAATCAGATTATGTAAAATCAGTCCCTCTTCCCATGACTATGTAATCCACTTGGACACAAAACTGCCAGGAGCTACATCTATGCAAGTATTCTAGGGTATCTCCATGCAGGTACTTGATTGGAGTATGAGTCTCTGGAGACCCCTGTGTTCAAATTTCTGGTTCTGTTGCTCTCCTTGTGGAGTTATTGTCCTCTCCAGATCTTACTATTTCCCACTTTTTATATAAGATTTCATGAACACTGCCCAAAGTTTGGCCATAAGTCTCAGCATCTGCTCTGATAGTCTGTAGAGAAGAGCCTTTCAGAGGCCATCTGTGGCTGCTTTCTAGTTTGTTTCCAGATATTTTTTTCTTCTTTGGATGTCCTTCCACTTTTGCTTTTCAGGATAGGGAGTTAGCATTTTAGTCAGGGTCCTCTCTCTTTTGTAGGTTCTTTAGATGTACAGAGTTTAAAAGGTTCTTCCTATATTACATATCTGAATGCATGAGTATAGACTGTGTGTGTCTTTCTGCTTCTGGAACAGCTCACTCAGGATGATTCCAGATTCCACCATTTACCTGCAAGTTTCATGATTTCCTTATTTTTCATTGCTGAGTACTCTATTGTGTAGTTGTACCACACATTCTGCATCCATTCTTCAGTTGAGGGGCAACTGGCCTGTTTCCAGCTTCTGGCTATTACACTGAAAGTTGCTAAAAACATGGTTGAGCAAATGTCCTTATGTGTAATTGAGCCTCTTTTGGATATATGCCTAGGAGTGGTATGGCTGAATCTTGAGGAAGCGCTATTCCTAGTTGTCTGAGAAAACGACAGATTGATTACCAGAGTGGTTGAGCAAGATTACATTCCAATTAGCAGTAGAAGATGGTCCTCCTTTCTCCACAACCTCTCCACCATGTGATGTCTATTGTTTCATTTTTCATCTTGGCCATTCTGATAAGTGTAAGGTGAAATCTCAGAGTCTTTTAAATTTGCATTTCCCTGATGGCTAATGACATTGAGTATTTCTCTAAGTGTTTCTCTGCCATTCTATATTCCTCTGCGGAGAATTCTCTGTTGAGCTCTGTTCTCCAGTTTTCAATTGGATTACATGGTTTGCTTCTTTTCAGCTTCTTTATTTCTTTATATATACTGTATATTAATGCTCTGTAAAAAAAAAAAAAAAAAAAAAAAAAAAACGTTAGTGAAGATTCTTTTCAAATCTGGACACAGTCATTTTGTTTTGATGACAGTGTTCTTTGACTTACAAAATCTTTGCAGTTTTCATGACATCCACTTTATTGATTGTTGATTTTAGAGCCTATGCTGTTGTTGTTCTTTTCAGGAAGTTCAAATCTCTATATGCCACAAAATTTGAAAATCTAAATGAAATGGACAATTTTCGTGATCAATTTCACTTAACCAAAACTGAAGCAAGACCAGGTAAATCAATTAAATTATGCTATATCCCCCAGGAAAATAGAAGTTCTCATGGAAAGTCTCCCATCCCAAAGAAGGCCAGGACCAAATGTTATCAGCACAGAATTCTACCAGCATTTCAAAGAAGACCTAACACCAGTTCTCTACAAAAGATTCTACAAAACAGAAACAGAAGGAGCACTACCAAACTCATTCTATGAAGCCACAGTCACTTCAGAAAGTAAACTTCTCAAACACCCAACAAAGAAAGAGTATTTCAGGCCAATGTCCCTTATGAACATTGATGCGAAAATACTCAAAAAAATCCTTGCAAACTGAATACAACATCACACCAAAGATATCATCCACTATGACCAAGTAGACTACATCCCAGGCATGCAAGGGTGGTTCAATATAAGGAAATCCATCAATGTGATCCACCATAATAACAAACTGAATGAAAAAAAAATAATAATACACATGATAATCTCCTTAGATGTTTAAAATGTATTTGACAAAAACAAACATCCATTCATGTTTAAAGTCTTGGAGAGATCAGGGATAAAAGGCACATAACTCAACATCAAACTGAACAGAGAGAGAAACTTAAAGCAATCCCACTGAAATTAAAGACAAGGCAAGGCTGCCCACTCTCTCTTCAACATAGTTGTGGAATTCCTTGCTAGAGCAATAACAGAGTTGAAGGAGTTCAAGGGGATGCAAATTAGAAAGTAAGAACTCAAATTATCACTATGTGCAGATGATATGATAGTTTACATGAGTGACCCCAAAAATCCACCCAGGGAACTCCTACAGCTGATAAACACCTGTACCAAAGTGGCCTGATAACAAATATATCAAAAAATTCAGTAGCCCTCCTGTATACAAAAGATAAAATGGCTGAGAAAGAAATTAGGAGAACAACATCCTTCACAATAGCCACAAATGACATAACCAAGCAAGTCAAAGACTTCAAGTTTCTGAAGAAAGAATTAGAAGAAGAGATCAGAAGAAGGAAAGATCTCCCATGCTCCTGGCTTGGCAGGATTAACATAGTAAAAATGGCCATCTTACCAAAAGCAATGTACAGATTCAATGCAATTCCCATCAAATTACCAACACAATTCTTTACAGACCTGGAAAGATAAATTCTCAATGTCCTATGGAATAACAAAAAACCCAGCATTGCTAAAACAATCCTCTACAATAACAGCTCTTCTGGAGCTATCTCCTTCCCTGATCATAAGCTGTACTATAGAACAACAGTAATAACAACTGCATGGTACTGGCATAGAAACAGAATGGTGGATCATATGGACTGAACAAAAGAAGTAGAAATAAATCCACACACACACACACACACTTATGGACATGTGATCTTTGACAAAGATGCCAAAACCATACAATGGAAAAATATAGCATCTTCAAGAAATGGTGCTGGTCAAAATGGATATCTACATGTAGAAAAATGCAAATAGATCCATACTTATCAGACTGCACAAAACTAAACTTCCAGTGGATCAAAGACCTCAACATAAAACCAGACACATTAAACCAATTTGCTAAAAGAGTTTGGGAGGCCATAGAACTCATTGGTACAGAAGACAACTTCCTGCAGTTCTTTATGACATGTTAAATGCTCTCTTTTCTTTTGAAGCAGTTCCCCTGAGGGATTTGAACTCCTGACTGAGTTTAGTTTTAGTGTACTGAGCTACATCCTCTATGTCAGAATCAAAAGATAAGGCTGGTGCACAGAAAGGAGGAACTTTAATATATGGAGTCAATAAAAAGGGGGCAGCTGCCAGAGCCAGGAAAGACAGAAGGCGATGCCAGTCTACATTACAGTATCTGGCAACATTTTCCACAAGGGAAGTGGCCTTTTCAGGAAAAGTTAGGTCATTAGGACTGTCCTGTGTCTACAAGTGAAGAGTTGTAAAGGAGGGGTAAAGGAAATGGGTTGCAGGCTGAACTAGGACCGGAGCCTCTTGTTCTCGCATAGCTATAGAGATAGGGAGGAAACTTGGGAATGTTGGGGAATTGCAGCCTTGTCCCTACCTACTTCAAGGGATTTGGGACTGCCTCTATAATCCTTTTTTTTTTTTTGAGAAAATGGATTGGTTTATTAACATATTTGTGCATTATCAAATAGTTTAATGAGTCATTTAAAATTGAATAGTGGTCCATTTGAGAAGCTGTCATAATAGTGTATTAGCAGGTGTAATTATACTTCCTAGAAAAGTATAACCAAAATTGTTCTCATTATCACAAGGACTGAAAATCTGATTTGTTTGATACAGTCATTTGATAAACCAGAAATGATCAATATGAAAATATTATGTCACCTTTCTGTTTCATTGATCAGTCTAACAATTTTGTAACATTAGTAATGTCAATAGCTTGATAATACTAAAAATTCTATTTAACTTAAGCTGTGGACTGGCTTTCCCCAGGGTCCAAGGATTGTTCAAGGTTCCTGAATAAATTGCATTGAAAAAAAAAAAAGAAAGTGAGAAGGAAAAAAAAAAAGTTCTTTCTATCACTTGTACAGGAGAGCCATAGAGAAGACACATTTTGCCATCCATGGCAGCTCTTTAAGACTCTAAGGCATACATGGTCAATATCAGTATGAGTTTTCATATATGATAATCCTAGATTCAAACTAAATCTTTTACTTACATAGAATCATTATCTCTATAATCCTTTTGATGAACTTTTCAGTTTGAATAACTACCTCAGTCAAGTCAGCTTGGGAATGTCTGACCTGAAGAATATCATTAATCAAATTCCAGTAATAAAATGTCTGGACAGGCACCTTTTGTGGACCAGAATAATCATACATTTTTTAAAGACAATTTCCAACTTTCTCCAAGAGTCTTACATCAATAGTGCCTTCTTGTGGAAACCAGGAGAAAATACTAGTAATTGAAAGAAAGAAGCTAACTAAATCCTTTTCCTTAACCCTTACTGAAATAGTCTGGTAATTGGAATTCTGCCTCTTGGCCTTGGCAGATGTGGCTCTTATCCATCATTCCATTTCTCAGAGACTGTCCTTGGTGGTCAGTCTCTGCAGGCGGGATGCTCTGAGCCTGAGAAGTAGATAGCAAACTCCCTGCAACCTTGAGAAACAGACTGAAAACTTTGTGTAACCTCGAGTGAGACCTCTCATGTTTTGGCTAAGTAAAATTGCCTGCGCGAGAAACTGCTTACACACTTCTGCCTATGTTAAGTGTTAACCCGACACCCATTAAATCAGCATGTAGACTACGTGTCCTTCTTTGGGTCGCCCTGTCTCTCTCTGTGTCCCCCTGTCTCTCTCTGTGTCCAGCTTTATCTCAGGTGGTATTTAGCTGACACTGCTGGCAGGTTCCATCCAGGCTTTTTAAATGATGTTTTTAATGATGTTTTTTAAAACTGATGTTTTTGTTTAGTTGGCTCAAAGAGCAAGGCTTGATTTTTACTTCTCAAAATTAATAAAATAAATACCAAGATCTTTTGACCTCGCCCAAAGGTTTGAGAAACTGATTTAAGTTTCTTGTTAGACTGACCAAGGGTTATTGTTTTTAAATACCTGATAAATTTTAAAACATATTGTAAAATTTAACTCTGATGGTCCAGGACCAAACTCAGAGGTGTTGAGTCAAATTGCCTCATGTCTAAAAATATTAATATATGTCTAACAATATTAATTTCATCAGCCAGATTTGAAAATATCATGTTTGTCCACAAATAAACATATACACACATAGAGGCATAGCAAAGGAACGTAGAAATCCTCCATTGTCACCTTAGAGTAACAAGAATACTCAAATACCAGGGCTTGATCAGCTTGTACTGGACAAAAGTACCATAAATTCCAGAAGGACTGGACCCCCTCATGGGTCCCTTCCACACACATAGATACCAAAAGGAGCAGAGCACCCATGGCCTTCTCCACAGCTTCCAAATGGAGAGCAGGCTCCAGCAGCCCTTTCATCACACAAAATATGGTCTCAGCGACCCTTTCTTCTGGTGCCAAAAAAACGTAGAGCTTTTATAAGCCCCTTCCCAGGGAATTGAAGGATCCTTCATATTCCCTTGACCAGATTGCAAACTTTCCCAGTTTCCCCAGACTTCGAGAGCAAACCCAAACCAGAAACCAAAGTACACAGCCAGCACACAAAAACAAAAAAACAGAGACAAAGAGAAAGAATAATGGCGGTACCTGCTTTTTAAACATTTACATATTTTTTAAACCTGTTTTTGTAATATTAAAACGAAGCATGCTCTTTAGGAGTGAAATCATAAAGCACATTTATAATTTTAAAAGTAAACCAACTTTAAAATTTACCAGTGCAAACAATCCAATTTTATTATTGTTATTATTATTTACTATTATCATTATTATTATTACATTTTTATTTTAATTTTTCTAATTGTGTTAACTGAATTTGTTTTCTTTCCAACTGGACTTTCTCTTGAAGAATAGTAATATTTTCCTGCAGAGGTTCTGTATCTCCTGCACATATGGCAGGGAAAGCCATGGGGGGAAGGGGGCGGGCAGAGGACACAGGCAGCCAGTCTGAATTACGAGACTTGGCAGTTTCTTAGGCTGACTCCCTTTCATCCTCACTATCTAGATCGTAAATTATTTTCTGCGCTAAAATAACACAAATCTGTTTAAGCTCCTTTATGAACATTTGAAAGAACATTAGAAGTAATTTTTTTTTTTCCTCAGTGTTTGGCTGCTCCAATTTCTTTAAGCCATTCTTTAGCTTGTGAGATCAAAATTTTTCATTTTATCAGTTTCATGCCTAGGATCCAACACATCTCTAATTAGATTCCACAGAGAAACATATATAACAGGTACCATCTCAGGACCATTATTAGTGTAATACTCTTGCAATCCTTTCCCTACACTTTCCGTGTTTCCATATTTACATACTTTACACTGGGAAGGAGGGATATACTTCAATTACAATCTAAAGGGTATAAGGGCATTTCTCCCAATTTGTCCTGTGTATTTTAACATTGATTTTTTATTTATTTTTTTAATGGTCAAATAAGTACAACCAGTATATTTAGCATAATTTAGCATATATACATCCAATATTACATTAAAATGAGATTGTTCAATAGTAGATTGCAATTCATGAGCAGACATTAAAAAGAATAGAATATCACTTTTTAACCTTCAAAATTTTAAATTGTTATTAATGATTCTAATGATAATATTATACTAGAATCCTAAAATTAGAATTAGAAAATGCAGTTGTGGTGATCAGTTTCTTGGATTTCTGAATGTACTTACTGGTATTTTCCTGTTAATTTCGATGACAAAATTTTTAGGCTTACTGTTTCTTATTTTCAACTCTAAAGTTTCATGCGTAAGATTTTTTAAAGTCCCATATATAACTCACTGCTACTGCTCTGCCCAATGATTGAGCTGCCTGCCTACCTCATCTTCCTCTGTGTGATGGGCGGTATCATGAAGCACTGTTTTTAACTAGGAATCTGGAGCTCCAAAAACCAGTGTTTCTCACTTTTGCCCCTCTTTATCAAGGTCCCTTTTTTGGGCAACAACTGACCCATTCCAAAGGCTAGATGAAGAGGATCCACATGAAAGGGGGAAATTGGGAGACAGAGATGTGAAGAATGGAGGCAAGACAGATTCCTGATCAAGTCTCAATTTACTGAACGTGCAAACAAAACTTATAAAGCAAAGGTTACAAGCAATTTTTTTTTTCACTGTAGCAACACATCTGTGCGACATGGCAAGGCAGAATTAACTCAAGGTTATACAAAGTTTGCTCCTTGGATACCAAGGGTGCAGGGAGCTTGCTATCTACTTCTCAGTCTCAGAGAACCCCACCTGCAGAGACTGACTGTCAAGGACAATCTCTGAGCAATGGAAGTATTGATAAGACCAGCATCTGCCAAGGCCAAGAAGAAGAATTCCAATTACCAGACTCCTTCACCTTACTCCTCCCATCTTGAGGGACTCCTTGAGACCCTGTAAAATTAAGTCATGCTTACTCCCATAATTCATCATTCTGACTTACCTCTTACTAATTTACTGCTGCAGAAGATTGCAAAACTGTTCTATGGTTTGAAATACCTCCTGCAAGATATCTCAAGAATGTTTCTTTAAGATGTCTCAAAGATGCTCCAAGACTGACAAGCAGATGTTCTCACCTGAATCAATCACCCATGACCTAGGGTCCTAGTGCAGCTTTTGGTAACATTTCCACTAATTGGCATTGGCTCCACTAAATGACTTCGGCTCACTAATTGGCTTTGGCTTCCATAAATAGGATCAAATAAAAAATTTCATCTCAAGCAGTTTTTGGTCCCATGCCTTTGATTCTAGCCCTCGGGAGGCAGCTGCAGATTGTTCTCTATGAGTTCAAGCCAGCCTGTTCTATAGAGAGAGTCCAGGATAGACAGGGCTGTTACACCCAGAAACACTGTATCAAAAGCAAAGCTAAAAGAATCCAGTCTCACCCTGCCCAATTTTCTAGATCTTTGTCATTTTGGGCTGAATGGATTGGGATGTCTGACCTAGCCAGACATCATAACAGATTGTCCTTCTATGTAAGTATGGGCCAAAATTGGTCTTCCTCAGCAGCAGTGACTCAGAGAACAGCTTCCTGTATCCTGAGGAACCACTTGTTTCTACAGTGGAGGCCCAGTACAACCCTCTCCATAAAGCAAGGCAGGGAACTGCTTCCTCTCTGGGCATGCTGGCTTCCCTGTGGCTATGCCCAGTCTCACCTTTTGCAATGCCAAGCCAGGAGCAGGTTAGATAGGTCACATTTCCCCACAACCTTTTTTAAATGCTTTTATGTTCAAACTTGAAAATCTTTCCAAGGAGAATATTCACCAGAAATCAGTAAGTTCTTTGTTGGGTTTTGTTGTAGTTGTTTTGTTTTGAGGCAGGGATTTTCTGTGTGGCCTAGACCGTCCTGAACCCAATTTGTAGACCAGTCTGGTCCCTAATTCACAGAGATGCACCTGCCTCTGACTCCCTGAGTGATGGGAATACAGGTACACACCAACATATATGGCTTCAGGAAGTTCTATAAACCAAGATTTAGGGGATTTGGGTTGTTTTTTATTTATTTTTGGTTGAATATTTTTCTATCCAATTGTTGAACATAACAATAAACTTTCTGGGCATGAATGAGACATTGTTGAGTTTGAGACAGGCTTCATTCTCTGCTATCTTCTTACTCTAAAGACATAGTAGAAGTCACATAGTCCTTTGTACACATTTGCGCTCACAAACACATATGCACACACACCAGACTCTTCATCTGCCTTTTTACAGATAATTTACACCTATGACCCAATCAGGAAAATCTTCACTGTCATAAAGATCCACACATTAAAGAGGAAATAAAGATTGAGTCTCAAAAGTGAAAGTGAGTCATCAAGCCAAGGTCTGTTTGTAGTGGGGAAGGAAAGCCTAGGATCTTCCCAGTGTGCCTGGAGTTACATTGCATGGGATGCCATTATCTCTGATACCCTGTAAGTCTGCCCAGATAGTAACTAACATTACTCAGGCCACTTTCTCTCCTCCTGTGACTCAGAATATTTCCTTGCAGTCCATGCTGACTACCACCTCAAATCTCACTTTCCTTGTGCCAACCCAGCAAGCCATTGAGGACATGGACCAGAAAGAGAAAACCGTCTGGTTGTCACAGAACAATAATCCAGCCCTGATAAAGTGGGTGTCCTTTATCTTATCTTCCATGCTATATGACTGTAGTCTGGGTAATCATTCCTTAATCCGATGCAGAAAAGTGACAAGATCCTTCACCAGGATGGCACAAGTAACCCTTCCCTGAGTCAGGACAATTTATATGTTAACAGCTGACTCTCAACCAATGGTTCTCAACCTTCCAAATGTAGCACCCCTTTAATATAGTTCCTCATGTTCTGGTGACCTGAAGCATAAAATTATTTTCATAGCCATGTCATAACTGTAAGTTTCCCAGTGTTATGAATTGTCATGTAAGTCTGATAGGCAAGGTATCTGATGTGGGACCCCCAAAGGTTTTGCAACCCACATTTGAAGAACCACTGGTAAACCAAGCAATGTGCTTTCAATAAAGCTCAGTTATCTTTTCATATTTTCTTTGATTTCTTGGACGGTCTGTGTCAGGAATTTTTCGGATTTAACATTTTCTTTGACAGATACATCGATTTCTTCCATTGTATCTTCTACACCTGAGATTCTTTCTTCCATCTCTTTTAGTCTGTTGGTTATGCTTACATCTGTAGTGCCTGTTTCCTTCCCAAGATTCTTCCCTTCCATTATTTCTTCCATTTGTGTTTTCTTTAATTTTTCCAATTCTATCTTTCAGGTCTTGAGTTGTTTTGTTTATTTCCTTCACCTGTCTGATTGTACTTTCCGGTTTTTCTTTTAGTTCGTTCAACTCTGTTTCTTTCTTTTTTATTTTTATTTTATTTTTTTTATCAGTTACATTTTATTAACTCTGTATCCCAGCCGTGTCCCAATCCCTCATTCCCTCCCAGTCCCTCTCTCCCTCCCTTATTTCCACCGTGCCCCTTTCCAAGTCCACTGATAGGGGGGACCTCCTCCCCATTCATCTGATCCTGTTTTATCAGGTATCTTTGGGACTGGCTGCAAAGCCCTCCTCTGTGGTCTAACAGGACTGCTCCTCCCTTTGGGGGTAGGGAGACCAAAGAGCTAGTCATTGAGTTCCTGTTAGAAATAGTCCTTGTTTCCCTCACTTTGGGAAACCAATTGGTTACTGGGCTACCACAGACTACATCTGAGTGGAGGTTCTAGGTTATAACCATACATGGTCCTTGTTTGAATGTCAGTCTCAGAAAAGACCCTGTGCCCAGATATATTTGGTCCTTGTGGAGCTCCTATCCTTTCCCCAACAGACTAACTCCCCTTCTTTCTTATGATTCCTGTACTCTGCCAAACTAGCAGAGATTTCAAAGCAAAGACTCATGACCAAACTCTGTTTCTTTCATTTCATTCAGTGCTTTAAGCATTTCCTTTCTAAAGGCCATAAACTGTTTGGCTGCAGCTTCCTCTATTTCTTTATGGATGGCAGTATTCTGTTTGAGTTTATCTTCCTCTATGTCTTTACGTTTCTTATTTGTTTCCTCTGTTATCATCTTCATGACCATAGTTGTCAGGTCATCTACTTGGATTTCAGTTATGGTGGGGTGTCCGAGGCTACTTGCCCCTGGGTAACTGGGTTTTGGAGATGCCATATCACTCTGTCTTTTGTTGCTTGAGCTTTTATGCTGGCCTCTACCTATTGTGCTATCTTAGGTATTTGGGGTTATTTTCTGGTGGTTCCTGGGGATCCTGTGGTGGAGAGAATCCCCTTTGTAGAAAGCTGGTTTTTCCTGAAGGATGTCTTCTCAGCTTTTTGGGTATAGTCCCTGGATAGCTGGTGTTTTCTCAGGAGTTGCTCACCTCAGGCATATAGACCTGAGTGGTAACTGTGGTCTTTGTTAGTCGAGAGGGTTCTCCTCTCACCCAGGGGAGTCCTGAGGGCAGCTTCCCTGTTTCTTGGTTTCTTGTTGTAAATTTAATGATCAGTTGCTGTGACCCAGTTGGACATCAGGCGCACAGCAAATGTTTGTGCCTGTGTCTGGAGCACAGGTGAGTGTTGGCGCCTCGGCACCATGGGTCTGCTAGACTTTTCTAGGGAAGGATTGAGTGTTTTAAGTCGGTACAGTTTCCTTCCTTCCCTGAAACTCATATGAAATTTTAGTAAATATTTAACAGATAGGAGAATAATATAATTATGATGCTAGTAAAGATGAGAAAGTGATCCAGGGGAGAAAGTTTCCAAAAACTCAGAAATGTTTCTGCTTTCCTCTAATCTAGGTGCTGGGAAAAAATCTGTACAGAAACCAGAGAGCAAATATTAAATTTCCCGGTCAGCTGATCTCTATCACTATTCAACTCTGCCTTTGTAATACAAAATTGATCTCAGACACCATGTAAAATAAATTTCTGAGAGTGTGTTCCAAAACAAACTTAATTTTTTGGCAGTGGTAAAACCAATTTTAATTCACAGCAGAAACTCTCAAGAGAGATAACCATAGTAACAACAAAAAAGCCAGACTAGTTTTTACCAAGAGTCAAAACTGATTCCAAACTGCCTGAATGCATGTTACAGAAACTACATGCTGATGTTAAAGTTTAAAAAAAAAATCCATGCAGCTGAGCTATGGTGGCACAGGCTTGTAATGCCAGGACTCTGGAGTCAGAAGTGGATCTCTGAGTGGGAGGCCAGCCTGGTCTACAAAGTGTGTTCCAGAACTAACCAAGGCCAGAGAAGCCCTGTCTTAAAAAAAAAAAAAAAAAAGAAAGAAAGAAAAATCCATCTAGCAACACTGTACTGCTTTCTGGAGCCCCATCTGTGGATGCTATACTTGAAGGAAACAAGTTCCTCCTTTACACATCAAAGGGCAATATTCCTAATGGAGGTAAATAAATCTGCTGGTCAAAGGAATACCCTTAGTAAGAAGGGGCTCATTTTGAACCATCCTAATGAAATAAATGTAACAATTAATTCTTTGTACTAGGAGCCTAACACAGGATAGTTGAGTCAACCATTAATAGCCCCAATTTCTATTTCTTATACCAAGATAGAAAAAGAAAAACCAAACATAATGTGTTTGAAGAGTATTTTAAATGAAACGAGAGAAATATAGAACATGAGTCTTTTCTAACAAATACGATAAAACTGGTACTTAGGAATTATATTGTTGTCTTCCTCATCTTATAAGATTTGCAAATGTTATAATCCCTCCCCTATCTCAAGTCAAACTTTCGTTTATTCAAAAGGTCCTATTCCTGTTCTAGAAACTTAATATTAATAAACTTAATAAAAGTGATTCCTTTCTCCTTCCTCCATGTTCCTGTGCCCCAATTCCATTCAAATTGGCCAAATGTATAAGATGGAGGTCAGACATCAGCCAATAGGGAAAAGACACAATCACCACCTTATTCAGAATAAAAACCAGTAGTATACTTTCCTCTGTGTATTCCTTCTTCATGAGCACAGCCTTCTGATCAGATGTAGTTTGTTCTGATGGAAAAAGTTAAGCTTTTGTCCAGAGTTAAGCTTGCTGATATGCATTATTGTTCAATCTGCTGTTGATTATAGCCTGTGGAAAACACAGGGCTTGGCATCCACAGACCAGTAATAAACAGGTTCCATAGCAGTCCCTCAAATGGATACCTGGGCCAGAGGTAATCCCACCTTCTTGACTCTAACACATATAGTAAGATACTAAAAACTAGGAAGAGAGACTTTCCTGTCTAACCCATTCAACCATTAAGATTGAAATTTGTACTACATTTCAATGGGTTCCACACACAAGGGCAGAAATGCCATAGATGTGACCATGGTACTTTCATCCAATGCGCTTATTGGTAGTTCAAGAAAGATAGAGTTCTGTGTCTTCTCAATGTCTATTCTAAAAATTGACTTATCTTTTACTGGAGATTAAAGATCTGCCTGTAATGAGAAGCCCATTTATATGTGGGACCCCAGGGTTGTTACTCTGCCTACTCCTCTCAAAAACAGGTACAAGCTATGTTTAGGTCCAGCGCCTTCCATGTCCTATGAAGTTCACAATGAATGCATTCCAGTCCTTACAAATACTTCACTTGTAAAAGAACTTATTATGAGTTATATACCAGTTCCTGAAATGGGAATCTTTTAATAATAATAAAAATACAAACATTTAGTACTGAGAGGCCATAGGCAAATGAGTTGTGTTTTCATACACAGCTTTCTAAACAACCCTGAAAACATAAATCAAATTCTTAATATGGTAATTAAATACTAACAGAAGTTAATATCAAAAATGTGTTAATAGAAAGACAAACACATGACAGTGCTCCGATCTCTCAGCACTGCTGTGTCCTAGCTGCTGCCTCTAACACTCCCAAAGATGCTATTACTTTCATCTAACCATTTACAAACCAGCAGAAATTTCCTAAAGTGAAAAGACAAATACTTATAGACTCCTCTTCTTATCATTTAACATGGACAATACTAAGAATAAGGGATATATGAAATACCAAACTTCATTCTCATGATTGGGAAAAAACAAAACAAAACAAAACAAACAAACAAACAAACAAAAAACAGAAAGCTTAGAAGTAACTGCTAAAAAACACAACTACATCAATCAGTGCATCTGGGGTAGCATTTACTTCTTAAACTAAGTATTCCTAAACCCTTACAAAATCCAGAAAAACTGCAGAAACCAACACAAGAGAGCAAAGGTGGCACCAAAATCAGCACAAACTACTGCCTAGGACTTTTGTGGTTCATTCTCAAAGTTCAGTCTGTGTTTAACATTTTTAAGTTCAGACATATCAAAACCTAGAAGTATTGAGGGTCTGTGGTCTTCTCTTGCCTTCAAGCAAACATATCTTCTTGTTTCAAAAAAACAAAGCCACAATAATTTTTTTCCATCCTCAAGAATAAAGACAACAATTCAACTTCTTTTCTGCTAGGATATGGTTTCTTTTGGAAATATTCTCTAAGAAAATGCCTTTTTTCCTGAGAGGAGTAGTCTCTGCATTCAGGAGGATCTAATGCTAGGATCTGGAGTAAATCATTACTGGCCTCAAGTTCCTTAGTTGCACTTTCATTCCTTTGTCTCTTCAAAGTCACAGCACTAGTCCCTTCTTCTGGATCTGATGCTTCATTACCCAGTACACACAAGGGCCCTTTCCCATCCCTTCTCTGGTCTTCTGGACCCAGATCGCCATCTAGCCATTTTCCTTTGAAGTGAGAGGTAGAATCAGTAACCTTTTTCTCACTGGCAAACTGCAATTCACTGTTCTCCACAAAACTAGACCAAACTGGCAGGTCTGAGCTGTCTTTGGGTGCATGTGCACAATGCAACAAATGAAGAGTGATAGCCTCCACAGTCAGTATTACAGGGTAGATTCCACCACAGTGGACACACCTAAAAGTGGGCGAACTGAGGACTGTACAGGCGATGGGAATAATATGGTGTCTGTCCTTCAAGTGTAATATGTACGCATTGGCTAAGATAAACATTGTCAAACAGAGGGGCAGGTCAGCTCTCCTTTTCTGAGCTGAGTTACAACCTTACCCTGAGACCACATCTTAACATACAAGGGCACCAGCGATGTGGAATATGTGCCTGAGAGGATAGCCAGGTGGACCTCCTGTTCTACAATCTCCTCTCTTGGCAGAGTGATGATGAAATCAAGATGGGGGAACAACAGGTTGCCATCAGCATCTAGGCTCAACTGGAAGCCCCTGTTAAGATAATCCAACAACAGCTTCTTCCTCCCCAGGTGTTTAATTTTGCTGTGCTCCAAGAGACCCTGAATGCTGTGGAAAGTACATGGGGAAAACAGGCACCCCAAGCCATGTGTGAGTAAGTAGTACATTAGCTCCTCCTCTGAGACTAGGCATTGGCAGGAGAGGCAATACATGGGCCTCTCTCTCTCTCCACTTTAGAAATAGTGCACACAATGCCAGCTTTATTGGTTCAACTTTCTCACTGGAGTTGAACTCACATTGTTTGTGAGCCCCTTCCATGTGAGCCTGGTACACACCTGATGGGAAGAACACATTGCAAACTGGGAAGATTTTCCACTGTGTCTGTGTGACAACCAGATTCATATCCACCTCAGGTGAGGAGACCTGAACAAATATGTTCTGGTCTGCATTGCTTACCAGCCCTAGGGAGGAAGACAAGCTGGCTGGAGCACTGGAAATCAGCATACCCACACTGGGGGGTAGGAATAGGGTGGACACCTGGGATGAAACAGTCATGACAGTAGAGCCCTGAGGAATAGGCAGAGTGACAGGCATGGGGTCCAGAATGTAAAGGGGCTTCCCCTTGACCTGTGACCCTGTTGGAAGCAGCTTCCTGAAAACAGAGCCTGACTTGAGGAACAGGTCAGCTCTTACTAACTGGCTCTCTGGCAGGATGCTGGTCCCAACAGACTGACTGAGCTGAAACATGCCAGACAAAACAGATGGTCCTGAGTTAACAGGCTGACCAAGCAGAGGAATACCAGTGCTCACACCCTGCTTCACATGGACATCTGAGACCACCACAGTTTGGGGGGGTAGTATCCCATCTGATACCACTTGACCTGGAAGTAATACCCTATCAGACATTGTCTGACAAGAGGTAAGAACCTGTGAGGAGACTGTCTGACCTATATGGGGAACTCTGGAATGGACTGCTTGACTAGTGAGAGAACCCCAGAAGCTACATTCTGTGCAGGAATCACAGAAGCAGATGTCATCTGACCCTCAGGAATGCCTGCCAATAAGACCAGCTCACCCACAGAAATTGTTCCTGGTGGCATGGTCTGGAGAACCCCAGGGTTGTTTGAAAAGACAGAAGTCAGAGTACCATGCCTGACCAGTCCACTGGCCTACTTGTAAGCCCCACTGATCTGACTGCAGGTCCCACTGGTCGACTTGTAGACCCCATGGGCTCTGTGGGTGATAACATCCCAGACTGGATGCCTTGACTCATTGAGTGATTGCTCACTCCAACAGTCCTATTCACAGGCCCAAGTGGCTGGCTCACAGATAGTGCAGGAGGGTCTACAGGCTTCTTAGGTGAAGCCTTGTGCCTGAGAAAAGGTCAGTTGAGGGAGATGAAGGCCTCAGTGTGAGGTTGGTCTGGCCCACGGGTAGAGGGCTAAAAGCCATGTGGGAGTCAGCAGTATCAAAATGAGAATAGGTGAGGCTCCAGGAAGAGCCTGGGAACCCCTTTAGGGTGGCTGTACATTGGTGGAGATCACAGGTTGTGCTAAGGTCACTGGTGTCTTGGTGGTCGAAGGTCACTGGCTGGTCTTGGGGTCTTCTCTGTCAAGGCACAGTGAGACCAAGGGGGCTTGGCTGGAGCAGCTGTGTGTGCAGCCCTGCTCTTTGGTGGTCTGGACAAGCCTGCCTTTGCAACAATAGGCCTTTGCTCCAGAAGCCCCGGCCTCTTTTTGTCTTCTGAAATTATAGACCTCAACTTATTCTCCAAATCCTTGTGTATATCTGATGTCAAAATATGGGTCATTAGATCATCCTGGCTGCTCATCCTGGTACTACACTTTTTACAAAAGTATCTTTCAGGTTGTAGAGTGCTTGTCACAGAAAGAATATCACTGGCTCTTAACTGTTTCTGGACTTCCTTAGTGTGAAATCCATCATAAACATTAAGTAGAGAGTGAAAATGGGTGATCAGCACATGCTTCTTCATGCTTCCAGAAGGAAGCTACATTCCTTCATGCTCCAGAAGGAAACCTTACATTTTAAACATGTGAAATGTTTTATGCAACCATTCAGTGGCTTCCCATTGCCCAGAACCTTGTCCTTGGGGCTGTGAACTTTCACAGCAGCCTCATGGAACAACTGGAATTGTTTGCTCACCACATCAGGCCGTGAAACAAATGAGCAATCTGGACACTGGATCTGCAACTCTTGGTCAGCCTCATCTTCATGGCAACGATGCAAATGATTTTTCAGAGAAGTAAGCACATCTGCTGAGTATTCACACAGGCTACAGCAGTATGGCTTGCTTCAGTATCTCCTTTGCTTTCTGAAAAATTCCCCTGGAGAAACATCTGGCCAAGATGTATCATAAAAGTATCCGTCACTTGGGTCAAACCTTTAAGGCCCTTCAGCAATTTTTTGCTTTTGTCAAGTCCAGTCTTCAGAAGCATGCTCTTTACCCATGGCCACATACTTCTGAACTTCTCCAGATTTTCCACAGGCACTTCAAACATTCTTAAAATGTTCTGCCCTGCAATAAGAGAGCATTTGCTTAAGACACAGCTCTCAGCCAGTACCTGCCTCCTTCAACCTCAGCTGGCCATGTCTTCAGCCCTCCATTCCACTCCCCACCTCCAGCTCAGTCACACACTGCCACCCCTGCTACAGTCCTTCCTGGGCTTTTAGTCACACACAGGCCTTGCATCACAGTCTTCACCTGTGGCTTCACTTTACACCAGAGCCTCCAACCACAGTCCTTCCCAGGCCTCGGATCACACCTGGGCCTAGAGACACAGTACTCCCCTGTCCTCCATCACACCCAGGCCTGCCATCGGAGCCCTCCAGAATCATTCCCTGTCCTCCTGTCACCCTCAGGCTGCCACAGCTCTCCAAAGTCCTCCACTGGCCCCCGACCCCTCACAGACCTCTGAAGTCCTCCCCTGTCCTTCAGTCACACACTGGACGGCACAGCCCTCCAAGTCCTCCCCAGGCCTCAGGTCACACACAGCCCTGCATAGGCCTACCCCAGACTCCAGTCACAAACAGCCCTCCACAGTCCTCCTCTGTCCTCAATTAAACACAGGCCTGCAGTCACAGTCTGCCACAGTCCTCCCCCAGCCTCAGGTCACCCACAACCCTCCACAGCCCTACACAGTCCTCCCTCAGCCTCCAGTCACAAACAGCACTCTACAGTCCTCCTCTGCTTCCATCACACAAATGCCTACCATCACAGTCAAGACTCTTGAGATAGACACTCAGCAGTTTCCCTGGGGCTCATCTAAGACTCTGTCAGCCAAACCAAATCTGTGATAATGAACTTGTAAGGGTTTAGATGCCAGGGAATCAATTTGCTGGTTATAAAGCTAGTTATGTCTTTTAATGTCACCATGGGCCAATACATATGAGGAGAAGTAACACCCAATGGGTCCCACAATTGAAGGAACAAGATTGGAGATCCAGGGAGACATTGATAACCAATTATGAAACCAACTTTTCTCTTGTTCTCTCTATCTCTTTCTCTCTTCTAAGCCTTCCCTAACCTTAGCCATGCTGTGCCTTACAATCCCAGTATAAAGCAGCACTCTTCCCTTCATGGCAGCACAGCAACTCCCTTGCTGGAAGAAAATAAAATCTATTCCTCTTCAATTTGTAGGACAACTTCAGACGGTGAGAGGAGGGATTTCTCTAATTGGTAATGCCAATCTCCAATCTCTCAATATCCTTCTCAGTTTTCAGGTAAGGGTCAGAGTAATGTTTATTGGAGAGGATGAAAGAGGTGATACCTGTCCCAGACCAGCAGCTCTGCTCAGAGGACAGTTAGTGTAACAGCAATTATGGCCTCTATTTTTGTTCTGAGCAATGCATGGTCATTAAAGGGGTCACAAAACTGGCAAAATCTTCCCAAGAATAATAAGTTATGTGGGAAATTAATGGGACAATGACACAAATGTCATAGTATTGCTTTTGATGTGAGGGGTGTATATATACGGGGAGTAAGGCCATCACTGCAATTCCATCAGCTATTGTCTCCTGGGAGGATATAATTGGTAAAGTGGCTTGACTGTGTAATGGTTCCATTACAATGATGTCTGTATCTGAGGAATACTATTGCCTATGCATAACCAAAGGCCAGAAACAGAAGGCAGTGTCAATCTAGCCTCAGCTTGTTGTGACCATCTGCATTTAGAATGGTCAGAGGAGTAGAAATGCATTCATAAAGGGGAGGGGCAGCATCATAAAAAAAAACCAATAGGATTCAGTAAGCTCAGGTATGTATGAATCAGGGCTAATAAGTTATGATTAACAAGGTATAAAATAATATAGATTGTATCAATCCCAACTTCAAATAAGGAGGGGAAGGCTTATCATCAAAGGAAGGAGTTGGGGTTGCAGGGACAGTTTATTTAGGCTCTGTCTGTGTGGGAAAAATCATTTTTCCTGAGTTCTATCTATGTGGGTAAGGAGAAGACAGGATTGGGTCCAATAGCTACAGGTGGAATACCTGATTCTTTCCTTAGGGTGAGGGAAGAAAGAATTAGAAGAAGAGATCAGAAGATGGAAAGATCTCCCCTGCTCATGCTTGGCAGGATTAACACAGTAAAAATGGCCATCTTAGCAAAAGCAATGTACAGATTCAATGCAATTCCCATCAAATTACCAACACAATTGTTTACAGAACTGGAAAGATAAATTCTCAATGTCCTATGGAATAACAAAAAACCCAGAACTGCTAAAACAATCCTCTACAATAACAGCTCTTCTGGAGGTATCTCCTTCCCTGACCTTAAGCTGTACTACAGAGCAACAGTAATAAAAACTGCATGGTACTGGCATAAAAACAGAATGGTGAATCAAATGGACCGAACATAAAAGGCAGAAATAAACCCACACACTCACTTATGGACACGTGATCTTTGACAAAGATGCCAAAACCATACAATGGAATAAAATAGCATCTTCAAGAAATGGTGCTGCTCAACCTGGATGTCTACATGTAGAAAAATGCAAATAGATCCATACTTATCAGACTGCACAAAACTAAACTTCCAGTGGATCAAAGACCTCAACATAAAACCAGACACATTAAATCCCTTAGAAAAAAGAATGGGGGAGGCCATAAAACACATTGGTACAGGAGACAACTTCCTGCAGTTCTTTAAGTTGTGTTAAATGCTCTCCTTTCTTTTGAAGTAGATTCCCTGAGGGATTTGACCTCCTGACTGAGTTCAGTTTTAGTGTACTGAGCTGCATCCTCTATGTCAGAATCAAAAGGTAAGGCTGGTGCACAGAAAGGAGGAACTTTAATATATGGAGTCAATAAAAAGGGGGCAGCTGCCAGAGCCAGGAAAGATGGGAGGCATTGCCAGTCTACATTACAGGATCTGGCAGCTTTTTCCTCAAGGGAAGTGGCCTTTTCAGGGAAAGTTAGGTCATTAGGACGGTCCTGTGTCTGCAAGTGAAGAGTTGTAAAGGGAGGGTAAAGGAAATGGGCTGCAGGCTGAACTAGGACTGCAGCCTCTGGTTCTGGCATAAGTATGGAGACAGGGAGGGAACTCAGAAATGTTGGGGTAGTGCAGCCTTGTCCCTACCTACTTCAAGGGATTTGGGACTGCCTCTAGAATCCTTTTTGAGGAACTTTCCAGTTTGAGAAACTACCTCAGCCAAGTCAGGTTGGGAATGTCTGACCTGAAGAATATCATTAATCAAATTCCAGTAATAAAATGTTTGGACAGGCACCTTTTGTGGACAAGAAGAATCATAAATTTTTTAAAGACAATTTCCAACTTTCTGCCAGAGTCTTTCATCAATAGTGACTTCTTGTGGAAACCAGGGGCAAATATTATTAATTGAAACAAAGAAGCTAACTAAATCCTTTTTCTTAACCCTTACTGAAAGAGTCTGGTAATTGGAATTCTGCCTCTTGGCCTTGGCAAGTTCAAGGTCTTATACATCATTCTATTTCTCAGAGACTGTCCTTGACATTCAGTCTCTGCAGGCGGGGTCCTCTGAGCCTGAGAAGTAGATAGCAAGCTCCCTGCAACCTTGAGAAACAGACTGCAAACTTTGTGCAACCTCGAGTGAGACCTCTTATGTTTTGGCTAAGTAAAATTGCCTGCCTGAGAAACTGCTTGCACACTTTTGCCAATGTTAATTGTTAACCCGACACCCATTAAATCAGCATGTAGACTAGGTGTCCTTCTTTGGGTTGCCCTGTCTCTCTTTGTGTCCCAATGTCTCTCTCTGTGTCCAGCTTTATCTCAGGTGGTATTTAGGAACCTGCTGGCAGGTTCCATCCAGGCTTTTTTAATGAAGAATGTATTTCATAGTTTTTTTTTTTTGTTTGTTTGTTTTTTTAACATGATGTATTGTAATAACTGCGGTTCTTGTTTCCTTGGCTCAAACAGCATGGCTTGATTTTTACTTCTCATAATTCATAAAATAAATACCAAGGTCTTTTTACCTCACCTAAAGGTTTGAGAAACTGATTTAAGTATCTTGTTAGACTTACCAAAGATTATTGTTTTAAAATACCTGACAAATTTTAAAATGTATTGTAAAATTAAACTCTTATGGTCCAGGACCAAACTCAGAGGTGTTGAGTCAAACTGTCTCGTGTAAAAATATTATTATCATCAGCCAGATTTCAAAATATCATCTGTTTGTCCACAAATAAAAATAAACACACATATAGACATAGCTAAGGAACATAGAAATCCTCCATTGTCACCTTGGAGTAACCAGAATATTCAAATACCAGGGCTTGACCAGCCTTTACTGGACACAAGTACCACAAATTTCAGAAGGAGTCGACCCTCTCATGGGTCCCCTCCACACACATAGATACCAGAAGGAGCAGAGCACCCATGGCCTTCTCCACAGCTTCCAAATGGAGAGTGGGCTCCAGCAGCCCTATTATCACACAAAATACGGTCTCACTGACCCTTTCTCCTGGTGCCAAAAAATGTAGAGATGTATAAGCCTCTTCCCAGGGAATTAGAGAGTCCTTCATATTCCCTTGACCAGATTGCAAACTCTCCCAGTTTCCCCAGTCTTCGAGAGCAAACCAAAACCAGAAACCAAACAGACAGCCAGCACACAAAAGCAAAATCAGAGACAAGAGAAAGAACAATGGCGGTCCCTGCTTTTTAAACATTTACCTATTTTTTTAAAACCTGTTTTTGTAATATTAAAACAAAGCATGCCCATTAGGAGTGAAATCATAAAGCACATTTATAATTTTAAAAGTAAACCAACTTTAAAATTTACCAGAGCAAACAATCCAATTTTCTTATTGTTGTTATTATGTACTATTACTATTACTTTTATTATTATTATTATTAAGGATTGTTTTTATTGAAGTTTTTCTAATTCTCTTTTTTTATTTTTTATTTTTTTTATCAGTTACTTTTTTTTTTTATGATTTAATGTTCTTGAGAGAAACATTATAAAACCACATTTGGTTGTAGTTTTTTTTTTTATTTTTTTATTTTTAACAATAGCAAACTTCATACACTAATGCTTGTACTGTAGACCATAAATACAAACTTAGGAAAAATATTCTTTTCTAGGAAGGTAAAATGAAATATCCCTCAAATATGAGAGTTGTTTTCTGGATTGTGTTTTGACATATCGTAATGGTGTCCTGGGTTAAAAAAAAAAAAATAAGTACACCAGAATGCCTTACATTTGCTGTTTTATTTCAGAATCATATAAAAACCTTGACGAAATGGATGGCTGACGTAGACGTTTTCCTGAAAGAGGAATGGCCTGCCCTGGGGGATTCTGAAATTCTGAAAAAGCAGCTGAAACAATGCAGAGTAAGATTTTTTTTCTGATGCTTTTCAAATGATGTCTTTCATATGACAACATTTAGCTAGTTTAGTAATTTGCTAATGAGACAGTTCACAATATTTAAACATATTTTTGGGTGTCTTAACATCATGAGTATTGCTAAACATCCTTCAGAAAAAGTTTCCTTTTTCAAAATATCACTAGTGGAAATGCTGTCTTATACTTGGCTAAAATTTATAAATCTTAACATAAAATTCAATTTAATTTATAAAGTTTCAGTTCTTTATCACTTCTTTTTTTTTTCAATTTCCAAAGAATGTTTAATAGTACATGAACACATATAATTTTTTAATATTTGAAATATATAACATTAGAGTATTCTACTGTTCAAAAATCCATTACTTTTACGTATTTCCAATAAGGTCACTTTGAGAAATGCATGCTAAATTTACCAATAAATGGTGCTAACTTAGAACATCAAGATCTCTCAAAAAAAAAAAAAAAAACTACAATCTTATGTAAATAGTTGGACATAAAATATAGCCTTGGACTTTACAGTGTTTTATAGAATTTTATGAGAAACTAGTTAATTCATTTTGGAAAAGAAAATGAAAAATGTTATGATCAATTGACACATATTTCTTTGTACTAATTAGATGGACAAAGGAAATTATTATATATTGAGTATGTAAATATATAATAGGTCCCTGTATGCATCATATATATATATATATATATATATATATATATATATATATATTTTTTTTTTTTTTTCAATGCAGTTTATTCAGGAACATTGAACAATCCTCGGACCCCGGGGAAAGCCAGCCCACAGCTTAAATAGCCTCTGGGTAGCCTACCCAGGTGTGTCACGTGGGCAATGCAGATAGGTCCACATACATGGAAGCAAGCCAGATCCTCGGCCTTAGCCAAATGTGGAGTTGTTAGTGACAGAGAGCACTCACCATCGGGAAGGTGGAAGGCGGAAACCAGCTCCATCTTTAAGGCATAGCATTCCGCAGCTCTCTACAGTTCCCCCTTTTTGTTTTAGACGCATCAGGCAAGAGTAGAGGTCTGATCTCTGATATTAGAAATAAATTGGGACTTTGTACAGATGTTCATTTAGGTGTCATCCACCCAAAGAGCATCAGACCGTCCAAAACCTTTTTCTCAGAGGCGGGACCTGGGGCATCAACCCGCATGCAATCAGAAGGAATGGGCGGGCATGGGAGTGTTATCAGTTACATTTTATTAAGTCTGTATCCCAGCCGTGTCCCGATCCCTCATTCCCTCCCAGTCCCTCCCTCCCTCCCTCATCTCCCCCATGCCCCTTTCCAAGTCCACTGATAGGGGGGACCTCCTCCCCATTCATCTGATCCTGTTTTATCAGGTATCTTCAGGACTGGCTGCAAAGCCCTCCTCTGTGGCCTAACAGGACTGCTCCTCCCTTCGGGGGTGGGGAGACCAAAGAGCCAGTCATTGAGTTCCTGTTAGAAATAGTCCTTGTTCCCCTCACTTTGGGAAATCAATTGGTTACTGAGCTACCACAGGCTACATCTGAGTGGAGGTTCTAGGTTATATCCATACATGGTCCTTGGTTGAATGTCAGTCTCAGAAAAGACCCTGTGCCCAGATATATTTGGTCCTTGTGGAGCTCCTATCCTTTCCCCATCAGACTAACTCCCCTTCTTTCTTATGATTCCCTGTACTCTGCCAAAGGTTTGGTCATGAGTCTTTGCTTTGAAAACACTGCTAGTTAGAGTCTTTCAGATGCACTCAGTAGACTCCTGTCATACTTTCAATGCACATCCCATCTGTCTTTCTAAATGAGGTTTGATCATCTTACCCCATGTCTGTTCAATTGATTATCTTTTTTAGGTGTATAGATTTCATTATGTTTATCATATCTTATAGGTCTATATAAGTGAGTATATCCCATGTTTGTCTTTCTCCTTCTGGGATATTTCACTCAGAATGATCTTTTCTAGATCCCACCATTTGCCTGCAAATTTCATGATTTCCTCCTTTTTGATTGCTGAGTAGTATTCCATTGTATAAAAATACCACAATTTCTGTATCCATTCCACTGTTGATGGACATCTGGGTTGTTTCCAGGTTCTGGCTATTACAAATAGAGCTGCTATAAACATGGTTGAGCAAGTGTCCTTTTTGTGTACTTGAACAAACTTTGGGTATATACCTAGCAGTGGTATAGCTGGGTCTTGAGGAAGCACTATTCCTATTTGTCTTAGAAAGCAACAGATAGCTTTCCAGAGTGGTTGTACCAGTTTACATTTCCACCAGCAGTGGAGAAGGGTTCCCCTTTCTCCACAACCTCTCCAGCATGTGTTATCGCTTGAGTTTTTCATCTTGGCCATTCTGATGGGTGTAAGGTGATATCTCAGGGTCGTTTTGATTTGCATTTCCCTGATGGCTAATTAGGATGAGCATTTCTTTAAGTGTTTTTCTGCCATTTGATATTCCTCTGTTGAGAATTCTCTGTTTAGCTCTGTTCCCCATTTTTTGATTGGATTACTTGGATTGCTGCTTTTCAGCTTCTTTAGTTCTTTGTATTTACTGGATATTAGTCCTCTGTCAGATAAAGGGTTAGTGAAGATTCTTTCCCAATCTGTAGGGAGTCATTTTGTTTTGATGACAGTATCCTTTGCTTTACAGAAACTTTTCAGTTTCATGAGGTCCCATTTATTGATTGTTGCTCTTAGAGCCTGTGCTGTTGGTGTTCTGTTCAGGAAGTTGTCTCCTGTGCCAATGAGTTCTAGGCTGTTCCCCACTTTTTTTTCCAATTGATTTAGGGTATCTGGTTTTATGTTGAGGTCCTTGATCCATTTTGACTTTAGTTTTGTGCAGGGTGATAAATATGGATCTATTTTCATTTTTCTGCATGTATACATCCAATTGGTCCAGCACCATTTGTTGAAGATGCTGTGTTTTTTTCCATTGAATGGAATTGGCTTCTTTGACGAATATAGAGTATTCATAGGTGTGTGGATTTATTTCTGGGTCTTCTATGCAGTTCTATTGATCCTCCTTTCTGTTTCTATGCCAATACCATGCAGTTGTTATTACTGTTGCCCTGTAGTACAGCTTGAGATCAGGAATGGAGATACCTCCAGATGATCTGTTGTCGTACAGGATCGTTTTGGAGATTCTGGGTTTTTTGTTTCTCCATATGAAGCTCAGAATCTTTTTTTCAAGGTCTGTAAAGAATAGAGTTGGTATTTTGATGGGAATTTCATTGAATCTGTAGATTGCTTTTGGCAGTATGGCCATTTTCACAATGTTAATCCTACCAATCCATGAGCACTGGAGATCTTTCCATCTTCTGATATCTTCTTAGATTTCTTTCTTCAGAGACTTGAAGTTTTTCTCAAACAGGTCTTTCACTTGCTTGGTTAGAGTCACACCAAGGTACTTTATGTTATTAGTGGCTATTGTGAAGGGTGTTGTTTCCCTAATTTCTTTCTTAGCCTTTTTGTCTTTGGTATATAGGAGGGCTTCTGATTTTTTTGAGTTGATTTTGTATCCTGCCACTTTGCTGAAGGTGTTTATCAGCTGAAGGAGTTCTCTGGTTGAATTTTTGGGGTCGCTCATGTATACTATCATATCATCTGCAAATAGTGACACTTTGACCTCTTCCTTTCCAATTTGTATCCCATTGATCTCCTTTAGTTGTCTTATTGCTCTGGCTAGGACTTCAAGTACTATGTTGATGAGATATGGGGCAATGGACAGCCTTGTCTTGTCCCTGATTTCAGTGGGATTGATTTAAGTTTCTCTTCATTGAGTTTGATGTTAGCTATAGGCTTGCTATATATTGCCTTTACTATGTTTAGGTATGTGCCTTGTATCCCTGATCTCTTCAAGACTTTAAACATGAATGGGTGTTGGACTTTGTGTTGGACTTTGTGAAATGCTTTTTCGGCATCTAAGGAGATGATCATGTGGCTTTTCTCCTTCAGTTTGTTTATGTAGTGGATTACATTGATGGATTTCCGTATGTTGAACCACCCGTGCATGCCTGGGATGAAGCCTACTTGGTCATGGTGGATGATATCTTTGATATGTTCTTAATACCTGGACTAGTTTCCTTTCCAATTGCACTTTCTCTTGAAGAACAGTAATGTCTTCCTGCAGTGGTCATGTATCTCCTGCACATGTGGTAGTGAAAGCCATGGGGGGAGGGGGAGGGCAGAGGGCACAGGCAGCCAGTGTGCATTATGAGACTTGGCAGTTTCTTCCTGTGACTCCCTTTCATCCTCACTATCTAGCTCTTAAATTATTTTCTGCTCTCAAATTACACAAACCTGTTTGAGCTCCTTTATGAACATTTAAAATCACATTGGAAGTATTTTTTTTTTCCTACCTGTTTGGCTGCTCCATTTTCTTTAAGCCATTCCTTAGCTTGTGAGATCAAAATTTTTCATTTTATCCATCTCATGCCTAGGATCCAACACATCTCTAATTAGATTCCACAGAGGAACAGATATAACAGGTACCTTCACAGGACTGTTATTAGTGTAATATTCTTGCAATTGTTTCCCTACACTCTCCATGTTTCCATATTTACATACATTACACTGGGAAGGAGGGACATACATCATTTACAAACTAAAGGGTATAAGGGAATTTCTCCCAACTCGTCCTGTTTATTTTAACATTGACTGCTATTGTTCTGAACAATGATTGAGCTGCCTGCCTAACTTGTCTTCCTCTGTGCGATGGGCAGTATCACAAAGCACTGTTTTTTGTTTTTTTTTTTTTTTTTCAATGCAGTTTATTCAGGAACATTGAACAATCCTCGGACCCCGGGGAAAGCCAGCCCACAGCTTAAATAGCCTCTGGGTAGCCAACCCAGGCGTGCCATGGGGGCAATGCAGATAGGTCCACCTACATGGAAGCAAGCCAGATCCTCGGCCTTAGCCAAATGTGGAGTTGTTCGTGACAGAGAGCACTCACCATCGGGAAGCTGGAAGGCGGAAACCAGCTCCATCTTTAAGGCATAGCATTCCGCAGCTCTCTACAGTTCCCCCTTTTTGTTTTAGACGCATCAGGCAAGAGTAGAGGTCTGATCTCTGATATTAGAAATAAATTGGGACTTTGCACAGATGTTCATTTAGGTGTCATCCACCCAAAGAGCATCAGACCCGTCCAATACCTTTTTCTCAGAGGCGGGACCTGGGGCATCAACCCGCATGCAATCAGACATGCTCTTCTCTGGGTCCAAAGCGGCTGACCCTGAGTGCATTGCTTAGCCTCGCATGCTGAGCGTATCATTTTAGCTTTTTATGGTATCCAACCATGCTTGGGGAGACTGTCCTGCTTCAATGGCTGTAAAGGCCTGAATGATCATGGCTGCATCACACTGTTGTGAGACTCTAATCTTGCACATATACCACAGGCAAACCAAGGAGACCAACACCAGAAGGCCTGCTAACACTCCCATGCCCGCCCATTCCTTCAGATGATTCATGGCTGCAGCAATCCATGTTGATAATCCTGTGGCTAGTCCTGCGTCCACTCTGGTAGAATTTACTGTGACAATGGCCACTCTCAGCTGCTCCATCGTAATATCGAATTCTCCAGTCCAATTACCTAAAATATAGCTCGACAATTGTTTAGACAGATTTGCAGCACAGGAAAAATTCTCATGTTGTATGCTAGTGACACAAAGTCTAGCATACTTTCATTGACAGCCAGGTTGAGCGATTTGCCATAGGGTATCAATTTGCTCCTGCAAGAGGTCAATCCTCTGATTGAACACCATCAAGCTTCCTTTTAGTTGAGCATTAATTCCTTTATGTACAACTAAGGCATGAGCTACATTGGCTAAATGATTATTCAGTGTCTGAGCAGTTTGCCCAGTATGACTCATGGCTAATGCCCTGGTGGTAGCTCCAACAGCCGCCAATGAGATGGTAGTAACAATGGTGGCTGTAGTTCCAAGATCCCTTTTCTGTCTGAAAAGAGTCATAGCGTGAGGGGCATCAATGGGCACAGGCACCCAGTGAGGCATGCAAGTAACCAGGGCATACCTAAATTTACTAGCATTCCAGCATGGGTAAAAAAGCAAGTATCATTACCACAATTACTTGGCTCTATCTGGCTAATAATGAATAAAAATGGGGGATATAGACAAACAGGTGTGGGCTTATAAGAAATATTATGAGAAGCCTTAACCCCTCGTTGGAACATCCTGCGTCAGTTCTAGAACTAGCAGTGGTGGTGTCCGAGGTCTGAGTAGGTGCAGGAGACCACTGCCCCCAGGGGCGAGACGTGCTCCATGCCAATTGAGTAACTCCATGTTTTCCTCCAATTTTGAAAGTCATTTAAGGTTCTTAAATTATTTTTTTTCCCTTTTCTCTTAAATTTTTCATCAATTACACTTTATTCATTCTGCATCCCCCCATAAGCCCCTCCCTCCTCTCCTCCCAATCCCACCCTCCCTCTTCCCTCTGCTTGCATGCCACTCCCCAAGTCCACTAATAGGGGAGGTTCTCCTCTCCTTTCTGATCCTAGTCTGTCAGTTCACATCAAAAGTGGCTGTATTGTCCTCTACTGTGGCCTGGTAAGGCTGCTCCCCGCCCCAGAGGGAGGTGATCAAAGAGCAGGCCAATCAGATTATGTCAGAGGCAGTCCCTCTTCACATTACTATGTAACCAAATTGGACTCTGAACTCCCTGGGCTACATCTGTGCAGGGGTTCTAGGTTACTTAGGCATCTGGAGCTCCAAATACCAATGTTTCTCACTTTTGCCCCTTTTTCTCAAGGTCCCTTTTTTGGGCACCAACTGACCTATCCCACAGGCTAGCTGAACAGGATAAACCTGAAAGAGGGAAATTGGGAGACAGAGATGTGAAGAATGGAAGCAAGACAGATTCCTGATCAAGTCTCAATTTACTGAATGTGCAAACAAAACTGATAAAGCATAGGATACAAGCAATTTTTTTTAACAGTAGCAACACATCTGTCCACCTGGCAAGGCATGCAGAATTAACTCAAGGTTATACATAGTTTGCTTGTGGTTCCCAAGGGTGCAGGGAGCTTGCTATCTACTTCTCAGTCTCAGAGAAGCCCACCTGTAGAGACTGACCACCAAGGACAATCTCTGAGCAATAGAACTATTGATAAGACCAGCATCTGCCAAGGCCAGGAGGCAGAATTCCAATTACCAGACTCCTTCACCTTGCTCCTCACATCTTGAGGGACTCCTTGAGACCCTGTAAAAATAAGTCAGGATTACACCCGTTATTCATCATTCTGACTTACCTCTTACTAATTTACTGCTGCAGAAAATTGCAAAACTGTTTTATGGTTTGAGATACCTCCTGCAAGATATCTCAATGTTTCCTTAAGATATCTCAAAGATGATCCAAGACTGAGGAGCTGATGTTCTCACCTAAATCTATCACCTATGACCTAGATTCCTAGTGTAGCTTTTGGTAACTTTTCCACTAAATGGCATTGGCTCCACTAGTTGCCTTTGGCTTCAGTAAATAGCTTTGTATCCAGGCATGCCTGTAGTTCCCACCCTCAGGAAGCTACAGACAGGAGGATCACAGAAAGCTTGAGAACAGCCTGGACTTCATGGCAGGATTCGGTTTCAAAAATGGGAAGAATTCAGGTGGGAGGTTGGTCAACTATCAAGGGAAATGTCTCAGCAATAGCTACTTGCCCCACCTGCACGAGACTCTGACCTCCACCAGCCCCTCCTCTTTCTACTTTCCTCTCTTTCTCCTTCTCCTTCTACACCCCCTCTCACACAAACACAGAAAGAGAGAGAGAAATCTAACTATTTATGTAAAAATTGCCTGTCGTTGTAGTTTTTATCAAGCAAAGCATTTTGCAGCTAAATTCAGGTCACTGAAGTGTAGTAGAATTAAGGTTCTCAGGATAAGCAAAGAAGTAACAAATGTTAATGGAATTTAGAAAGGATTTCGTAGCTGGATCCATGAAGTCTTTTGTATAGGATGAAATATTTTGTAAATGGAAAATAAAATTAAGAGAAAGAATTAAGATTGAACTAACATTTCAAAGTTCCTTTCACCCTAGTCAGTTTGCAATCACGGCTGCAGTTGCTTACCCAGTGTTTGATCCAAAAGATGAGGCCATCAAGAAGTAGGTCATGGAGAAGAAAGCCATAACTCTATTAAGTGTCAACAGCAGCAGTCAACATTTTTACTTTAAGATTTCTTTTCAGAGCCAGATGCAATGGTGCACACCTGTAATGCCAGCACTTATGAAGGAAATGTCATGAGTATCTCTATGTGTTCAAGGACAGCCTGGTCTACAAAGTGAGTCCAGGACAACCAGAGACACTCTCTTTCAAAAGATAACAAAAAATTTTTTTTTTTTGTGTGTGTGTGTTTAAATTTTTTTTATTAATTTTTGTTACATTATTTTTTCACTTAGTATCCCAACTGTGGGACCCTCGATCATCTCCTCCCAATCTCTCTTTCCTTTCCTCTTCTCTCCCTATGCCCTGCCCCTAGTCTACTGTTAGGGGAGATCCTCATCCCCTTCTATCTGATCCTAGCCTAGCAGTTGCCATTAGGAGTGGATGAATTGTCTTCCTCTGTGGCCTGGCATGCCTGCACTCACCCCCACTCCCCTCAGTGGCAGTGATCAGAGAGGCTGCCCATGAGTTCACATCAGAGAGAATCCCTGTATTGCATACTAGTGAACACACTTGGAGACTGAGTCTATGGCCTACATCTGAGCAGGAGGTTTAGGTCCTCTTCGTGCATGGGACCTCAGAGCCCACAGGTAGGGAAAGGATCTTCCCCAAACCTGTATCTGACAGAGGGAGGACTTATATCCAGAATATATGAAGAACATAAGATGTTAATCACCAACAAACCAAGTTATTCAATTTAAAAGTGGTGTTCAGAGCTAAGCAGAGAATTCTCAATAGAGGAATATCAAATGGTAGAGAAACATGTAGAGAATTCTTCAATATCCTTACTCATGAGGGAGGTGCAAATTAAAAAACCCTGAGATTTTACCTTACCCCCATTAGAATGGCTAAAAAATAAACATCTCCTGTGATAACACATGCTGGAGAAGACATGGAGAAAGAGGAACCCTCCCCCATTGCTGGTGGGAATGTAAACTTATACAACCTCTTTGGAAATCAATCTGGTGCTTTCTCAGGCAATTAGGACTAGTCCTTCCTCAAGATCCAGCTATACCACATAACCCTTTTTTTTTTTTTTTTTTTTTTTTTTTTTTTTTTTTTTTAGTGGTGCTTATGTGTGCATGTGTGTGTGCATGCCTGCATGAGTTTGTGTGTGTATATGAGTACAGATAGTCACAGAAGCCAGAGGTATAAAATCCAAAAGTGGTATAACTCTCCAGGAGTTCCAATATTCATACCAGGAGCTGAACTAGCGTCCTACTTCACATTAATACCAACATCTAACCAGTGAGCCAGCTGTCAAGTGTCATCTACATTTCAATTTTTCAGTCATATGCCATTTAATTTTTTTGTCAAAACCTGTTCATTCAGCACTGCCTACTGAATAGAAAGACCCAAGCATGTCACAAACCTTCCCATGTCACAGCTACTGTGAAAACAAAGAGAGAAACTAAAATATTTAACAACAACAACAACAACAAAAGGTTCAATATGTACAGCCAAGGTCTAGATCCTCTCCTGCATACAATTGTTGAATGACCTGAAAGGGATACAGAAGACAGGGTCTCTATGACATATTTATGAAATCAAATAAGCCCCATCTATGATTGCCTTCAATCAGCCACAGTTGATTTGGAAGATTGTTGGCAAGTCAAATGAATACTGACTTTAACTTCTGTGAATATAGAGACAAGCCGTGTTTGGATCAAATGTTAGAAGTGTTAAGAGTGGGGACCTAGAGGTGCTGTCCCAACAACCAGAGGAAATTAGCTCTAGCCTATAAGCTTGTATTCTGCTAAACACAGGGTGTGCTTGGGTTTCACATGGTTATAAAATATTGTACACTGTTATATAAAATATACACACTTGCCTTATAAAGCTCACCTAGCAGGTGACACTGTTACAGTGAAAAGAAGCGGTCTTACTCACTTCTTACCTCACCTCAATAGTGTTATATCAGCCCCAACAGCAGTGTTAAACTTTCAGAATCCATCCTCAACATCGTTTCTCCAACGAGATATGCTTCTGCTTTACCTCTTTTTCACTCTTATGGTATTTTTCTGCAGTTTGAATGCCTTCCAAGCTCTCTTGCCCTCCATCAAGGCCCACAGTGTCCCATTTCTTAAAGAATATTCTCAGAACATTCTAAGCCCACTCCACCCCTTGGGAACAGTAGCACATTTTTCAGATTTTATATGAAGACAGCTGGCATTTTCAGGTCTTTACATGTTTGGTGGGTTCCTCCTTTTCCCAGGGTGCAGCAGAATTTATTGGGAAATTTCTACACACAGATCAGTCCTGAAAAGCTTTTGTTTGCCAAGTTGTCTCAGACTTCCCTAGTGAGCAACTGATCTCCCTATGAATGGCTCTATGGAATAGCTGTCAGTGCTCTCCTTCGATTCCATGGACTCTTATGGGGTACCCAGAACATTCTGGATTTACTCATGTTGAATGAGATGTTTGTGTGTGTGTGTTTGTGTGTGTGTGTGTGTGTGTGTGAGTGTGAGTGTGAGTGTGCTCATCCTGATTGAGGTGTGTTCACATGCATGTGTACATGTGTGCTCACATGCAAATGCCTTCTGTATAGCAGGTTCTTTCTAGGTCCTTTATAAGTAGCATCACATTTAAAACTCACCACAGTTGTCTGGGTTTAGTGCTATTGTGATACTCATTCCACAGGTCAGTAACCAGAGGCTATGAACACTTATGTGCCTCAGAGTTGGTAGGCCCAACACTTAATCATGAACAGAGTATTTTATATGAGTTTTATGGGTCATGCCCAACTGTCACTACCTCTCCATCTCTTTCTCTCACAAAATAGCTCTCTAATATCAAGAGGGAGCATCTTCACCTTCTCCTTTCTCATAACAGGTACTCTGAAACAGAGTGAGATCCCGAACAAACACAAGAGATGATGCAGAGGCCATGGAGGGTTGCTGCTTCCTGTCTTGCTTCATATGGCTTGCTCAGTCTGCTTCCTTATAGAACCAAGAACTACCAGCCCATGGATGGCACTACCACAGATGGACTGAGCCCTGCCCCATCCATCACTAAATAAGAAAATGCCCTAAGGCAGTACTACACCCTGATCTTATGGAGGCATTTCCTTCATTGAGAGGAGGCATCTCCTCACATGACTTTAGCTTGTCAGGTTGAGATAAAATAGCTACCACAGATAGGACAAGGTTCATTCACAGCACAGGGCCACCTTATCAGCCACTTGTATGGATGCCCAAATGGTTCATATGAGCAATACAGACCTTTATGTGGATGGAAATTGTTAGCACATCATAGTCCCTTGCTTCTACAGCTGCTTGGTCTGGCCACAGAAGAAAGAGGGAAGTGTAATCTTTTAGCAGGAAACCATCTTTCCTAACTCTGAGAGGATATAAAAATGTAGGGTATGGACACTGTAGCTGTTTTGTAGCTGAAAAGAGTCTTTGTAATGATAGAAATTCTGGGTACAATGAAAAGGTCACAGGGCTTGCCATGTCTGCTGAGTACTGGGAATAAGGTATGTGCCACCACCCCTGACTGCTGTCTGCATTCTTGAAGAGACTCAGAAAATAGAGAGTTAAAAGATCCTTTGGTAACAGCCTAAAACCATGTGATTTTTCTGGGAAGGTTGAGATATAGGGAGAAAAAAAAAAAAAAACTGGGTCAGTGAGAGAAAGTGGGCATAGAGTTTATTTAGGATGACCATGACTATTCCCATTGCCAGGGTTGTTGCAACAAAATGAACTAGAAGTAGCAGCAGGGGACTACAGAGCATCAAGAGAAGGGATGAAGAGAAAATAGAGGACTATTGTAAAGAAGTATATGCAGCCTGGGGTGGAAAGGATAATGGTCTCTTCAGCCACTTTCTTCACAGCATCTACAAGGTCACTTGCAGATGTATCAGGAACAAATGGAGCTGTTATTAGATAAGAGATATTGGGAGAGATTATATGGAAAATCTGAGTACAGGGTAAAGTTCAGTAAGTAAAATATTTAAAAGATAGAATAATAATATAAGTATGAGGCTAGTAAGGATGAGAAAGTGATCCAGGGGAGAAAGTTTCCAAAAACTTAGAAATGTTTCTGCCTTCCTCTAATCTAGTTGCTGGGAAAAAATCTGTACAGAAACCAAAAAGCAAATATTAAATTTCCAGGTCCACTGATCTCTATCACTATTCAACTCTGCCTTTGTAATAAAAAATTGACTTCAGACACCATGTAAAATAAATTTCTGAGACTGTGTTCCATAACACACTTTATTTTTAGGCAGTGGTAAAACCAATTTTAATTCACAGCAGACACTCTGTAGAGAGATAACAACAGTAACAACAAAAAAGCCAGACAAAGTCTCAGAATTGACAAGAGTTTAGCCAGAGTCAAAACAGATTCAAAACTTCCTGAATGCATGTTACAGAAATTACATGCTAATGTTAAAGTTTAAAAAAAATCCATAAAGCACCTGAGCTATGGTGGCACAGGCCTGTAATCCCCGCACTGTGGAGTCAGAGGTGGATTTCTGAGTGGGAGGCCAGCCAGGTCTACAAAGTGTGTTCCACACCAGGCCATGGCTAAACAGAGAAGCCCTGGAAAGAAAATAACAAGGAAAAATCCATCTAGCAAAACTGTACTGCTTTCTGGAGCCCATTTCTGTGGGTGCTTTACCTGAAGGAAACAAGTTCCTCCTTTACACATCAAAGGGCAATACTCCCAATGGAGGTAATTTGATCTCCTGGTCAAAGAAATACCCTTAGGAAGAATGGGCTCATTTTGAACCATGCTAATGAAATAAATGTAAAAATTAATTCTTTGTACAGGAGCCTAACACAGGATAGTTGAGTCAATCATTACTAGCCCCAATTGCTATTTCTTATACCAAGCTAGAAAAAGAAAAACCAAACATAATGTATTTGAAGAGTATTTTAAAAGAAAACATAGAAATAAAAAACATGAGTCTTTTCTAGCAAATACAATAAAACTTGTACTTAGGAATTATATTGTTGTCTTCCTCATCTTACAAGATTTGCAAATGTTATAATCTCTCCCCTATCTCAAGTCAAATTTTCATTTATTCAAAAGGTCCTATTTCTGTTCTAGAAACTTAATATCCTTAGGCAGTGATTCCTTTCTCCTTCGTCCATTTACCTGGGCATCAATTCCATTCAAATTCACCAAAAGTGTAAGATGGAGGTCAGACCCCAGCCAAAAGGGAAAAGACACAATCACCACCTTATTCAGAATAAAAAACAATAGTATACTTTCCTCTGTGTATTCCTTCTTCAGGAGCACAGCCTCATGATCAGATGTAGTTTGTTCTGCTGGAAAAAAAATATTGTGACCTAAGCTGGCTGATCTGCATTATTGTGCAATCTGCTGGTGCTTATAGCCTGTGGAAAACACAGGGCTTGCCATCCACAGACCAGTAATAAACAGGTTCCTTAGCAGTCCCTCAAATGGATACCTGGGCAAGAGGAAATCCCACTTTTTCAACTCTAACACATATAGCAAGATTCTCAAACTAAGAGAGCGATATACCTGTCTAACCCATTCAACCATTAAGATTGAAACTTGTACTCCATTTCAATAGGGTCCACAAAGAAGGGCAGAAATGCCATAGATGTGACCATGGTGTTTTCCTCAAACTGCTTATCAGTAGGTCAAGTAAGACAGAGTTCTGTGTCTTCTCAATGTCTATTCTAAAAATTGTCTTATCTTTTACTGGAGATTAAAGATCTGCATGTAATGGGAAGCCCATTTATATGTGAGAACCCATGGCTGTTACTCTGCCTATTCTTCTGCAAAACAGGCAGAAGCCATGTGTAAGAAACTCATAGTAGAGTCCAGTGCCTTGCATGTCCTATGAAGTTCACAAAGGAATGCATTCCAGTCCTTACAAACACTTCACTTATAAAAGAACTTATTATGTGTTATATACCAATTCATGAAATGGAAATATTTTAATAATAATAATAATAATAATAAACATTTAGTACTGTATAGGCCATAGGCATATGAATTGTGTTTTCAGACACAGCTTTCAAAACAACCCTGAAACCCTGAATCAAATTCATAATATGGTAAGCAAATATTAACAGAAGTTAATTTCAAAAATGTCTTCTTAGAAAGCAAAACACATGACAGTGCCCCCATCTCTCAGCACTGCTGTGTCCTGGCTGCTACCTCTAACACTCCAGAAGATGATCTTATTTTCATCTAACCATTTACCAACAAGCTGAAATTCCCTAAAGTGAAAAGACAAGTATTTAAAGACTTCTCTTCTCATCATTTAACATGGACAATACTAAGAATAAGGGATATATGAAATACCAAAATTCATTCTCATGATTGGAAAAAAAAATAACAAACAAACAGAAACCTTACAAGTAACTGCTAAAAGACACAACTACATCAATCAGTGCATCTATGGTAGCATTTACTTCTTAACCTAAGTATTCCTAAGCCCTGGCAAAATCCAGAAAAGCTGCAGAAACCAATGCAAGAGAACAATGGTGGCACCAAAATCAGCACAAACTACTGCCTAGGACTTTTGTGGTTCATTCTCAAAGTTCAGTCTATGTTGAACATTTTTAAGTTCAGACATATCAAAACCTAGAAGTATTGAGGGTCTGTGGTCTTCTCTTCCCTTCAAGCAAAATATCTCCTTGTTACAAAAAAACAAAGCCACAATAATTTTTTTTTTCCATCTTCAAGAATAAAGACAACAATTCAACTTCTTTTGTAGTAGGATATGTATTCTTTTGGAAATAATCTCTAAGAAACTGCCTTTTTTCCTAAGAGGAGTAGTCTTTGCATTCAGTAGGATCTAATGCTAGGATCTGGAATAAATCATTACTGGTCTCAAGTTCCTAAAAGCCACGTGGGACTGGGCCGCATACTTGTGACCTTGTCTAGATTTTCCACAGACACTTGAAAGATTCTTAAAATGTTCTGCCCTGCAATAAAGAGAGCTTTTGCTTAAGACACACCTCTAGGGCATGAGAACGCAGCCCATACCTGCCAATTTCAACCTCAGCTGGCCATGTCTTCGTCCCTCCATTCCACTCCCCTCCCCAAGCTCTCACACACTGCCACCCCTGCTTCATTCCTTCCCTGGGTTTTAGTCACATATAGGCCTTGCATCACAGTCTTCCCCTGTGGCTTCACTTCACACCAGAGCATCCAGCCACAGTCCTTCCCAGGCCTCGGGTCATACCTGGGCCTAGAGACACAGTCCTCCCCTGTCCTCCATCACACACAGGCCTGCCATCACAGCCCTCCACAGTCGTTCCCTATCCTCCTGTCACCCTAGAGCCACCATAGCCCTCCGCAGTCCTCCCCCGGCGCCCTGCCCCCGATCCCACACAGACCTCCTCATTCCTCCCCTGTCCTTCAGTCACACATTGGACGCCACAGTTCTCCACAGTCCTCCCCCTGCCTCAGGTTGCACACAGCCCTGCCCAGGCCTCCCCAAGCCTCCAGTCACAAACAGTCCTCCACAGTCCTCCCCCCTCCTCCATCACACACAGGCTTGCAGTCACAGACCTCCACAGTCCTCCCGTGACCTGCTGTCACACACAGTCCTCTCCTATCCTCTGGTCACACATTGGCCTGACATCTCAGCCTTCTGCTGTGGCCTCCAGTCACAGTAGGTCCTCCTCCTGCCCCGCCTTCTCCAGTCTCACACCAGCCTTCTAGCGCCAGAGACCTCAAAAATCACATACACTGGGAGGCCCTCAGGCCTCTCCTCAGCCTGCTACTTGGCGTGGCTTACCACACACAAGCCTTCCTGCAGGGGCTCTAGAAGACAGAGCATGAAGATGCCTTCCAAACAGCATATATAGGAAGTGACGTTTCTTTATTTGCATATACGCAGCAGGCAGCCAATGGCATGAAGAGTGCTTGAGGGTCATCTTCGGCCCCGCCTTTCCCATCATGCCCAACCTTCCTCCAGGCACTGATCTCATGCTGCCTGTCAGTGTTGTCTGGTCTCCAGTCATATCTCTTCAAGGGTGAGATACAGACCTCATCCACATTCGTGGCTCCACAGCCTGAGCCATACTAGGCACCCACTAAATGTCAGTTCAAGACTGAAGGAAGAAGGAAACAAAAGGCTTCAGCGTTGAATATTTCTGTTTGACACGGTTCTAGAAGGAGACGATTGCACCAGTTACTTTGCCCAAGGATTTTCCATGCTAGGGTAGGAAATGGTAGTGTCCCTGAGGACCCAATAGAACCTGGTTGAGATGGGGAGGAGCAGCAACATATAACTACTGCTGCTACCCCTTACAGAAGAATGACCTTTAGGACAAAGGAGACTCAAATAACTCAGACTGAGTGTGGTAATACATTCCTGTGTCCGGACCCGCGGGTGTTCAATGGCTTTCAAAATGGGGGGCCGGGTATGTGTGTGGGGAAAGAATGTGTAGGACACAGAGACACAAGGAGGGAGACTCTGTCTGTTTGTCCGATCAAAGCCTTGTTTATTGGAAATATTTATACAACTATGTAAGAGAAGGCAGGAAAAGGGGGAAGGCTAATTACTACTGCAGACGATAGCAAAGGTGTTTTATGGTTTGAGGAACCTCCTGCAAGTTACCTCAAGAATGTTTCCTTAAGAAATCTCAAGGATGTTCCAAGACTGACGAGCAGATGTCCTCACATAAATCTATCACCCATGACCTAGTGTCCTAGTGCAGCTGTTGGTAACTTTCCACTAATGGGCATTGGCTCCAATAAATGGCTTTGGCTCACTAATTGGCTTTGGCTTTAGTAAATAGCTTTGGATAACAGCATCTCCTCCCTTTTAAACAATTTAAGAGTCTAGTAGGTAGGCTTTAACCTCATAATGTCCTTTGCAGATTGTTGCTGCTGACCAGTGGGGACTCTTTAGTACCCTTAGAGGTACTAAAGCTACATCAGGCAAGCATTTATCTGGGTATTATGATGTTCTCATGAGAGCCAAGTGCAGGCGGTCAAGACCCTTGAGACAGACACTCAGCAGTTTCCCTGGGACTCATCTAAGCCTCTGTCAGCCAAACCAAGTCTGTGATAAGGAACTTGTAAGGGTTTAGATGCCAGGGAATCAATTTGCTGTTTTACACAGCTAGTTAAGTCTTTTAATGTCCCATGGGCCAATAGATATCAGGAAAAGGAAACCCCCAATGGGTCCCACAATTGAAAATAGGAGATTGGTGATCCAGGGAGATATTGAAAACCAATTATGAAACCAACTTTCCTCTTGTTCTCTCTATCTCTTTCTCTCTTCTAAGCCTTCCCTAACCTTAGCCATGCTGTGCCTTACAATCCCAGTATAAAGCAGCATTTTCCCCTTCAGGGCAGTACAGCAACTCCCTTGCTGGAACACAAGCAAGTCGAGTCCTCTTCAATTAGTAGGACAACTTCAGACAGTGAGAGGAGGGATTTCTCAAATTGGTAATGCCAATCTCCAATCTCTCAACATCCTTCTCAGTTTTCAGGGAAAGGTCAGAGTAATGCTTATTGGAGAGAATGAAAGAGGTGATACCTGTCCCAGCACCAGCAGCTCAGAGTCCAAGGAGCACAGTTAGTGTAACAGCAATTATGGCCTCTATTTTGTTCTGAGCAGTGCATGGTCATTTAAGGTGTCACAAAACTGGCAAAAACTTCCCAAGAATAATAAGTTATGTGGGGAATTAATGGGACAATGGCACAGAATGTCATAGTATTGCTTTTGAGGTGAGGGGTATATATATATATATATATATATATATATATATATATATATATTTATATTTATACATACAGGGCGTAATGCCATCACTGCAATTCCAGCAGCTATTGTCACCTGGGAGGATATAATTGGGAAAGTGGCTTGACTATGTAATGGTTCCATTACAATGATGTCTGTATCTGAGGAATACAATTCCCTATGCATAACCCAAGGCCAGAAACAGAAGGCAGTGTCAATCTAGCCTCAGCTTATTGTGACCATCTGAATTTAGAATGGTCAGAGGAGTAGATTTCCTCAGTGACAGCAATGCCTTCATAAAAGGGAGGGGATGCTTCATAAAAGCCAACGGAACTCAGTAAGCTCATGAATGTATGAATCAGGGCTAAAAAGTTATGATTAACAAGGTCTAAAATTATATAGTATGTATCAATCCCATCTTCATATAAGGGGGGGATAGGCTTATCAGCAAAGGAAGGAATCAGGAGTTGGGGAGGCAGGGACAGTTTCTTTAGGCTCTGTCTGTGTGGGAAAATCATTTTTCCTGGGTTCTATCTATGTGGGTGGGGAGAGGACAGGATTGGGTCCAATAGCTACAGGTGGAATACCTGATTCTTTCCTTAGGGTGAGGTAAATGATAACTCCTGGAGCATTCTTGGCACACCAGTACTATAGGTGTAGGCCCCAAGTCAGGCCCCTATGCCAAAGAAGTGATTTTTTTTTTCCTTTAGAAGTGAAAGACAGATCTAAGATGGGGACCTGGAGCTGTTGCCAGCTCCAGCACCATCTTAGCCTGTCACAGGAATTTGTCAAATCATAATGTGATTTCCAGGAGGCAATAGCAATCTTAGATGTATTAGTTATCAAAATGTTATCATCACAATTAAGGTGTCCCCAGCTTCCTGTGGCAATTACAGCTTAGGGTTCATATCCCCAGGAGGTACAGTAAAAGGATCCTGCACCTCCACTTCCCGTAATCCTCTTATAATCTGGGCAGGCATAAATCCCATTTACATATTCCCATTGGTAACAGGTGAAGAGTGACTCAGGGGCAAGAAAGGACATGTTAGGGTACCACTCAGTATCCAAAGTGACTTGTGATTTTACATAATATACCTCACCAGTTCTTCAAGAAACTTTCCAAGTATATTTATAGTGTTGGTGGACATTGTTCTTCTGGTCCTTAATCACCTTCTGGCCTTGCATTATCACTCCCAGGAATAGTATCCAAAGTGGTTACATCTGTACAAAAAAAAAAAAAAAAAAAAAAAAAAGAAGTAGGATATCATTACGGCTCGCCTCCCTGGATGTCTGGAGTCCATGGTTGTTCTCAGGTTAGTTTTGTTTTTTCTGCTGTTTAGAGGAGGGCCTTCTATTTGTTTTATTAGCCCTTCTGGCAGCCATCTGGCTGCTCCTTCCTTGGTGTCAAACAGGCACACTGATCCTTAACCCCAGATGTGTCTGTACCATTCAGTTTGTATGTGAGGGGGTCTTTCCACATGACTGTGACATAATTTAAGATATTTAAGATTGCCAAATTCAGGTAAGTGAGTAACATCCATCTGCCACATGTCATTTGGGTAAAGGCCTCTGGGATTAACTCCCAAATGGGGAGTGGGCAAAAGAGTGACACTGGGGGGACATTGTTTGACAATTTGGCAGGCTGCTCCCTGGTGGTTTTAAACAGCAGTCAAAACAAATGGGAATTTAAATGGTGCAGGGCACAATTTTTTTTTCTGGCCTGCTCAACAGGGAATACTGAAATGGAGAATTCCAAACGTGTGGCAGCATAGGCACATGAATTTCCCAAAGACAGAAGACCTGGAAGGTCTTAATGCTGGAGGAGTTGACCAAGATAAAAGGGTTAACTTCTAGAGTTCATTAACTCCTGGAACTTGACAAAAAGATGAACAACATTTGTAGAAGGTCTAATATAGGGAACCCTTTCAAACTGAATACAAGATCACACCAAAGATATCATCCACTATGACCCAGTAGGCCTCATGCCAGGCATGCAAGGGTTGTTCAATATAAGGAATTCAATCAATGTAATCCACCGTAATAACAAACTTAATGAAAAAAAAATAATACACGTGATAATCTCCTTAGATGATTAAAAAGTATTTGACAAAATCAAACATTCATTCATGTTTAAAGTCTTGGAGAGATCAGGGATAAAAGGCTATAACTAAACATCTAACTGAACAGAGAGAAACTTAAACAATCCCACTGAAATCAGAGACAAGGCAAGGCTGCCCACTCTCTCCGTATCTCTTCAACATAGTTCTGGAAGTCCTTGCAAGAGCAATAACAGAGTTGAAGGAGTTCAAGGGGATGCAAATTAGAAAGGAAGAACTCAAATTATCACTATGTGCAGATGATATAATAGTTTACATGAGTGACCCCAAAAATCCTCCCAGGGAATTCCTACAGCTGATAAACACCTATACCAATGTGGCCTGAAAACAAATATATCAAAAATTCAGTAGCTCTCCTGTATACAAAAGATAAAATGTCTGAGAAAGAAATTAGGAAAACAACACCCTTCACAATAGCCACAAATGACATAACCACGCAAGTCAAAGACTTGTTTGAAAAAAAAAAATTCAAGTTTTTGAAGAAAGAATTAGAAGAAGAGATCAGAAGATGGAAAGATCTCCCATGCTCATGGCTTGGCAGGATTAACATAGTAAAAATGGACATCTTACCTAAAGCAATGTACAGATGCAATGCAATTCCCATCAAATTACCAACACAATTTTTTACAGACCTGGAAAGATAAATTCTCAATGTCCTATTGAATAACAAAAGACCCAGAATTGCTAAAACAATCCTCTATAATAACAGCTCTTCTGGACTTATCTCCATCCCTGATATTAAGTTGTATTATAGAACAAAAGTAATAAAATCTGCATGGTACTGGAATAGAAGTAGGATGGTGGATCAAATGAACTGAAGAGAAAAAGCATAAATAAACCCACACACCTGTGGGTTATGGACACCTGATCTTTGACAAAGATGCCAAAATCATACAATGGAAAAAGATAACATCTTCAAGAAATGTTTGTGTTCTAAATGGATGTCTACATGTAGAAAAAGGCAAATAGATCCATACTTATCAGACTGCACAAAACTAAACCTCCAGTGGATCAAAGACCTCAACATAAAACCAGACACATTAAATCACTTAGAAAAAAGTGGGGAGGAGGCCATAGAACTCATTGGTACCGGAGACAACTACTTGCAGTTTTTTAAGATGTGTTAAATGCTCTCTTTTCTTTTTTTTTTTTTTCCAAATTTTTTTTCCATTTTTTTTTTTCCAATGCAGTTTATTCAGGAACCTTGAACAATCATCTGACCCTGGGAAAAGCCAGCCCACTTTAAATAGCCTCTGGGTAGCCAACCTCAGCATGTCACGTGGGCAATGCAGATAGGTCCACATACATGGAAGCAAGCCAGATCCTCAGCCTTAGCCAAATGTGGAGTTGTTTGTGACAGAGAGCACTCACCATCAGGAAGGTGGAAGGCTGAAACCAGCTCCATCTTTCAGGTGTGGCATTACGCAGCTCTCTAGAGTTCCCCATTTTTGTTTTGGACGCATCAGGCAAGAATAGAGGTCTGATCTCTGATATTACAAATAAATTGGGACTTTGTACTGATGTTCATTTAGGTGTCATCCACCCAAAGATCATCAGACCTGTCTGATAACTTTTTCTCAGAGGCGGGACCTGGGGCATCAACCAGCATGCAATCAGACATGCTCTTCTCCGGTCCAAAGCTGCTGACCCTGAGTGCAGTGCTTAAAGCCTCACATCCTGAGCGTAACATTTTGAAGTACTTTCCCTGAGGGATTTGACCTCCTGACTGTGTTTAGTTTTATTGTACTGAGCTGCATCCTCTATGTCAGAATCAAAAGGTAAGGCTGGTGCACAGAAAGGAGGAACTTTAATATATGGAGTTCATAAAAATGGGGCAGCTGCCAGAGCAAGGAAAGACAGGAGGGGTTACCAGACTAGATGAAGGTATCTGGCAGCTTTTTCCACAAGGGAAGTGGCCCTTTCAGGGATAGTTAGGTCATTAGGACTGTCCTGTGTCTGCAAGTGAACACTTGTAAGGGAGGGGTAAAGGAAATGGGCTGCAGGCTGAACTAGGACTGGAGTCTCTGGTTCTGGCATAGGTATGGAGATAGGCAGGGAGCTGGGGAATGTGGGGATAGTGCAGCCTTGTCCCTACCTACTTCAAGGGATTTGGGACTGCCTCTACAATCCTTTTTGAGGAACTTTTCAGTTTGAGAAACTACCTCAGCCAAGTCAAGTTGGGAATGTCTGACCTGAAGAATATCATTAATCAAATTCCACTAATAAAATATCTGGACAGGCACCTTTTGTGGACCAGAAGATTCATAAATTTTTTAAGACAATTTCCATCTTTCTGCCAGAGTCTTACATCAATAGTGACTTCTTGTGGAAACCAGAGGCAAATACTAGTAATTGAAACAAAGAAGCTAACTAAATCCTTTTCCTTAATCCTTACTGAAGGAGTCTGGTAATTGGAATTCTGCCTCTTGGCCTTGGCAGATGTGGGTCTTATCCATCATTCCATTTCTCAGAGACTGTCCTTGGCAGTCAGTCTCTGCAGGCGGGGTGCCCTGAGCCTGAAAAGTAGATAGCAAGCTCCCTGCAACCTTGAGAAACAGACTGCAAACTTTATACAACCTGGAGTGAGACCTCTCATGTTTTGGCTAAGTAAAATTGCCTGCCTGAGAAACTGCTTGCACACTTTTGCCTATGTAAATGTTAACCTGACACTCATTAAATCAGCATGTAGACTAGGTATCCTTGTCTGAGTTGCCCTGTCTCTCTCTCTGTCCAGCTGTATCTCAGGTGGTATTTAGCTGTCCCTGCTGGTAGGTGATATCCAGCCTCTTTAAATGAAGAATGTATTTTATACATGATATATTCATAGTTTTGTTTTAAATGATGTATTGTAATAACTGCGGTTTTTGTTTAGTTGGCTCAAACAGTATGATTTTTACTTCTCAAAATTAATGAAATAAATACCAAGGTCTTTTGACCTCGCCCAAAGGTTCTGAAACTGATTTAAGTTTCTTGTTAGACTGACCAAAGGTTATTTTTTTCATATACCTGAAAAAATTAAAATGTATTATAAAATGTAATTTTGATATTCCAGGAGCAAACTCAGAGGAGTTGAGTCAAACTTCCTCATGTCTAAAAATATTAACATATGTCTAACAATATTAATTTCATCAGCCCGATTTGAAAATATCATCCGTTTTTCCACAAATAAACATAAACACACATATAGACATAGCTAAGGAACATAGAAATCCTCCATTGTCACCTTGGAGTAAACAGAATACTCAAATACGAGGGCTTGACCAGCCTCTACCGGGCACAAGTACCACAAATTCCAGAAGGAGTGGACCCCCTTATGGGTCCCTTCCACACATATAGATACCAGAAGGAGCAGAGCACCCATGGCCTTCTCCACAGTTTCCAAATGGAGAGTGGGCTCCAGGAGCCCTTTTATCACACAAAATACGGTCTCCTCGACCCATTCTCTTGATGCCAAAAAAAGTAGGGCTTTATAAGCCCCCTCCCAGGGAATTGGAGCTTCCTTCATATTTCCTTGACCAGATTGAAAACTCTACTAGTTTACCCAGACATCAAGAGCAATTCAAAACCAGAAACTAAAGCAGAAAGCCAACACACACTCACACACACAGAAACACACACACACACACACACACACACACACACACACAAATAAAATAAAACAGAGGCAAAGAGAAAGAACAATGGCAGTACTTGCTTTTTAAACATGTACATATTTTTTTAAAACCTGTTTTTTGTAATATTAAAACAAAGCATGCTCTTTAGGAGTGAAATCATAGAGCACATTTATAATTTTAAAAATAAACCAGACTTTAAAATTCACCAGTGCAAACAATCTGATTTTACTTTGGTTATTATTATTTAGTATTACTGTTATTATTATTATTATTACTATTGATTTATTTAATTTTTGTAATTCTCTTAATAACTGAATTTGTTTTCTTTCTAATTGGATTTTCTCTTAAAAAGAATAATATCTTCCTACAGTGGTCCTGTATTTCCTGCACATGTGGCAGGGAAATCCATGGGGGAGAGGGGGTGGGCAGAGGACAAGGCAGCCAATCTGAATTATGAGACTTGGCAGTTTCTTCCTCTGACTCCCTTTCATCCTCACTATCTAGCTCTTAAATTATTTTTGGCTCTCAAATTACACAAATCTGTTTGAGCTCCTTTTTTTTTTTTTATTTTTATTTACCTCTTTGGCTGCTCCATTTTCTTCAAGCAATTCTTTAGCTTGTGAGATCAAAATTTTTCATTTTATCAGTCTCATGCCTAGGATCCAGCACATCAGTAATTAGATTCCACTGAGGAACAGATATAACAGATACCTTTTCAGGACCATTATTATTGTAATATTCTTGCAATATTCTCCCTACACTCTCCCACTTTTCCATATTTACATACCTTCAATTGGGAAGGAGGGACATAATTAATTTACAAACTAAAGGGTATAAGGGCATTTCTCCCTATTAGTCCTGTTTATTTTAACATTGACATTAAAGTCCCATAAATGACTCCCTGCTACTGCTCTGCCCAATGATTGAGCTGCTTGACTACCTTGTCTTCCTCTGTGCAATGGGCGGTATCATGAAGACTGTTTTTACTTAGGCATCTGGAGCTCCAAAAACCAGTGTTTCTTACTTTTGCCCCTATTTTTCAAGGTCCCTTTTTTGGGCACCAACTGACCTATCCCACAGGCTAGATGAACAGGATCCACCTGAAAGATGGAAATTGGGAGACAGAGATGTGAATAATGGAGGCAAGACAGATTCCTGATCAAGTCTCAATTTACTGAATGTGCAAACAACACTAATAAAGCATAGGGTACAGAAAATGTTTTTCACAGTAGCAACACATCTGAGCCACCTAGCAAGGCTTGCAGGAATTACCTCAAGGTTACACAAAGTTTGCTGTCTGGATCCCAAGGGTGCAGGGAGATTGCTATCTACATCTCAGTCTCACCACAGTTGTCTGGATTTAGTGGTATTATGATCCTCATTCCACAGGTCAATAACCAGAGGCCATGAACACTTACTTGCCTCAGAGTTGGTGTCTTTCCATGTGCTAGGCACAACACTTAATCACCAACATAGAGTATTTTATCTGTGTAGTATGGGTCATGTCCAACTGTCACTACCTCTCCATCTCTTTCTCCCACAGAATAGTTCTCTAATCTCAAGAGGGAGCATCTTCACCTTACTCCTTTGTCACATGTAAGCCTACAGAAATTCTGGGTTTTGAAACCGAATGACTGAGAGGAAAGAAAAAAGAAACAAGAAGGACAAGACTGCTACTAAGTATAGTAGAACAACAAGAAGGACAAGACTGCTTCTAAGTATAGTAGAGAAGAAGTTTTATAGTAAATAAAAGGTTAAATACAGCCAGAGGATGAGACATCTGGGAGAGTCCACAGTGAACAAGGCCAAGCTGAGCAGGATTATTTGAGGGTGGAGGAAAAGAGAGAGCAAGAGAGGAGACAGTCATAAACCAAGAGCAGCTGCCTGGGCCAGGAGAGTGAACAAGAGGTAAAAGGGCCAGAACAACCAGACTACCCATAATAACTGGATTATATAGGGATAAGCAGCTGGCAGAATGGCAGGCTAGGCCTGGAGCTAAAGGTTTCAGTGTATGGGCAGGATATGGAAGCCAGGAGGACTCTGAACCAGCTAGAAATGGAGGGATGCTTGGAGAACTTGCCTAGCCAGCCTTAGCTTTGATATATTAACAAGTACAAAACTTAGCAACTTGTACAGGGTTTGAGATGTGACATTGTGAGGATTTCTTTCCTCACCTTTTTTTTTTTTTTTTTAACACAATCCAATTCTTTTGCCTCTTCTCCTACATAATTTAACTCCAGAAATTTCCTAGGACCCTAAGCCTGGAAACCAAAAACCACTCCAGTGCTTGTCCCTTGGATGCTGTGACGCCCCCACCAGAAGACCCAACACACACACCCCTGTTGTGTGCCTCCGAGTCCCATTGTTTGCTTCTCATTGGCACTCATTGTACCTGAACCCACCCCGGAGGTTGGACTCTTCCAACTGTAGTTTATGACCCGAATACCTCCAGTAACTCCAACTCCCATGTTCCTGTCTTCCCAAGTAAACAAACTAACTTTCAATGCCTCTGCCCATACCTGATGAGACTTCACCCAGGCTTACTCATTTCTATCCAAAGATGTTTTCTATAGGCTATGGCAAAAGCACAGTAAAAGTCCAGACATGTTAGCCACATGCCCCAGTGTGGAGCGTCTTCCACATGGGCTATGACTGGGGGCTGTTTGCTTTAGGACCCTACTTAAGGCCTAGGTATCTAGTAAGCTAGACTTAACCTCAATCAGACAGGTATGTCTTAACTGTAGCCCATATGTCTTTACACCCCCAGATTACTATGGTCCAAAATTGTTTTATTTAAAACATTATAAAGCCTGCTTTTGCATTTTTCTTTGTAATTGTTCTTTGATCTATGGTTTCTAAGTGTCAACTTTGTAGACAACAACACAGTTTTGTAGTGGCAATAGGTTGCACATGCCTACCTGTAAAGGATCAGTTTTCAACCTGTGGGTCCCAACCCCTTAGAGGAAGAATGACCCTTTCATGAGACTCTCCAAAGACCATCAAAAAGAACAATTATTTACCATAGGAAAATTACTATTATGAAGTAGCAAAGAAAATAATTTTTGGTTGTGGGAAGGACAACTTGAGGATCTGTATTAAAGTGTGATGGCACTAGGAAGGTTGAGGACCTCTGCTCTAGAGGAGATTCAGGCCCCTGAATGTGGAGGCCACCTGCAGTTTTTGCTTATAGGCTCACATAGGTGGGGCACTGGTTCACATCAGCCTAGGGAGGCCTGCTCTGTAGACAGCACAGACCAAGTGGGCAGGTGTTGGCTATCCAGAAAGAGACTGAGATGAGGTTTCTATGTTCTCTTTCTGCTCTCCCACACTCCTTGGAATGAATGAATAAGGAATTTTCAATTCTCTCAGAAGCAGCTGTATTTTACCAGTGGATAAATGTGAGTCCCATCCTTAGTATGCTAGCCCTGACAACACAAATTATTTTACAGAAAAGGAGTTTGTGCAAAAGGAAACTGGCAATGTATCTTGGGGGTGTAGTTGGGAGGAACCTTAGCAGCTGCTTCTCCTCTTTTTCTGCTCTTTACAATCTATCCCATCCCTGGAGACCCTGACTTAAAAGTCAGTGGGGCCTGGTCTGGTCACTAGTGTTAACATGGATAGCCAAGCTGGAAACTTCAGGTAAAGGCCAGGTAGCTGAAAGGGAGGGTGTTTGGCTAGCTTTCTACCTTCTGTAAAGTTCAGGGCTCTAGCCCAGAAACTGATATTCCTGAGATTTAAGGTACTTCTTCCTATTTCCTTGTGCATGTGCCTTGGGGCTTGTTCCATGGCTAGTACAGAGCTCATTGAGATTTGCTATTACAAATGGGAAAATCACTTTTATCCAATGGAGTGTCACTGTGTATATTAACCATACTCCAGGGCTGGAGTCATGACTGGGAGTTTATGGTCAGCTCAAAACAAATTCCATGGTTGTATTTCATGTTTTGTGGGAATTTTTTTTCTCTTTATTTTTTTTGTCTTACTGCCTTTTTGTTTGTTTTGATTTTCATTTGTGTGTGTCTGTGTATTTAAGAGAGAAAGAACATAATGTTATGTGGGGAAGAAAGGAGGGAGGATCTCAGGGAATTTAAGGGAACAGGAAAACGTGAACACAATGTGGCTGTGGCTGTAGAGAAGGCTCAGTAGTTAAGAGCACTGGCTGCTCTTCCAGAGTTCAATTCCCAGCAACCACATGGTGGCTCCCAGCTGTCTGTAGTGCAGTCTAACTCCCTCTCCTGGTGGGCCTGAAAGCAAAACACTCATATGCATAAAATAAAGGAATCTTTAAAATATATATTATATGAAAAAAATAAGAGAAAAGAAAAAAGAAAAGGATTAGCTCTCTGAAGCAGTAATCCAAAATGCAGAGCAGTAAGCTCCTCCTGACATGACCTGGAAAGGGTGAACATATTCAATTCCATACACTTCATTCTGGTTTGTAGTGACACAAACCTCCCAGTGGTTCCATCATCAGTAACAGGATGTCATGTAAGTTAGCTAAACTACAAGCCTATGGTTAGTGCCAACTCTGCAGATACAGGTATCTTGGTGATAGATCAAGGGCGATATCCACAGAAGTGTAGAGCTCCAGAAAACCTGTTTTCTCTTTCCAGTTTCCTATAGTCTGTCAAGGACTCCCATGCCACTTCAAGGGGTAAGTCTGCTTTCATGCCTATGATTGGTTGGGTGTTAGATTCTTTCCATGAGTTGACAAGGTACAAATATGTGAGGGTTCTAGCAAGCAACTACTGTCACAATGACTCCTTAGGCAGCAATGGCTCAGAGCATCACAACTTCCCCATCAGCCTATGAGCACTGGGAAAAGAATCTAGTGAGCTGAGCCTAAAGAGCAGGTACATGTGATAGCCTACATGTGCTTTCATGGATATCTTACAAATCTTTGGAAATTCCAGGGACACTCATGTTATTTTCTGAATTGTTTAAATACAAATTTGGAGTACAATAAGGCACTGTGAAAAAAGACTTTAACCTCAGCCCTGGAAAAAACAGAGGCAATTGGGTCTCTGGGAGCACTTGTGTGGAGTCCCACATGTAATCTCCAGAGCTCCCATGTAAATCAAGAAATAGCTGGAACAGAGGATTTGAACATTGTCAACACAGGAAGAAATAAATGATGAGAATGACAGAGAGCTTAAGTTTCCTAATTATTCCACTGTATAGTGTATAAAATTGCACTGAAACACCACACTGCACATAAGAGGTAATTATCCTTATTAATTTTCTTAATTTACAACAGGACTTTGTGTACTCATATAATGTGCTTAGTAAATTCATTGGCATTTCAAACATTCAATTTTTTTTCAAAACTTTAACATCTACACTAGCATGCTAACTGTTCTACAAGTACCAAAATAAATGCATCAAGGTCCTGGCCTACAGAAGATAACCATCAATCACAAATGTTTCTCAAGTTCATTCCTGTGTCTAATACAATAAAAATATCCCATTTTAACAAAAGAGGATGTGACAGATGACATGTGATACCACTGTACATGGAACTCATGTGCAGGTTTAAGCAAGTATCCCTCCTTTGTAAGATCACAAAGAAATTGCAAACAGAGGTTCCAGTAAGTGAAAAAAGGAAACCAAAAAAAGAAAAATGGAGGTCAGTTTCGCTTGAATGGTAGATAGTCACCATCTTATTAGTTTGCAGAGATCATTGTGAAAGGTACCTCCCTTATTAGTGGAATTGGGGAGTGGCATGCATGCAGAAAGGGGAGGGAGGGTGGGATTGGGAGGGGAAGAGGGAGGGGCTTATGGGGGGATGCAGAATGAATAAAGTGTAATTGATGAAAAATTTAAAAAAAGGAAAAAAAAAAGAAAAGATTATTTAAGAACCTTAAATGACTTTCAAAAGTGTAGGAAAACATTGAGTTAGTCAATTTACATGGAGCATGTCTCAGCCCTCTAGGCAATGGTCTCCTGAACCTACTCAGACCGCTGACACCACCACTGCTAGCTCTAGAACTGATGCAGGATGTTCCAATGAGGGGGTTAAGGCTTCTCATAATATTTCCTATAAGTCCACATCTGTTTGTTTATAACCCCCATTTTTATTCATTGTTAGCCAGATAGCGCCAAGTAATTGTGGTAATGATACTTGCTTTTTTGCCCAATGCCAGGATGCTAGTGAATTTAGGTATGCCCTGGTTACTTACATGCCTCGCTGGGTGCCTGTGCCCATTGATGCCCCTCACGCTATAACTCTCTTCAGACAGAAAAGGAATCTTGGAATTACAGTCACCATTGTTACTGCCATCTCATTGGCAGCTGTTGGAGCTACCACTGAGGCATTAGCCATGAGTCATACTATGCAGACTGCTCAGACCCTAAATAATCTTTTAGCCAATGTATGTCATGCTTCAGATGTACAAAAAGGAATTAATGCTCAACTAAATGGAGACTTGATGGTGTTCAATCAGAGGATTGACCTCGTGCAGGAGCAAATTGATACCCTATGGCAAATCGCTCAACTTGGCTGTCAATGGAAGTTTCCAGGACTTTGTGTCACTAGCATAAAATATTAGAATTTGTCCTGTGCTGCAAATCTGTCTAAACAATTGTCTAGCTATATTTTAGGTAATCGGATTGAAGAATTCGATAATATGATGGAGCAGCTGAGAGAGGCCATTGTTACAGCAAATTCTACCAGAGTGGACGCAGGACTAGCCACAGGATTATCATCATGGATGGCTGCAGCCATGAATCATCTGAAGGAATGTGCAGGCATGGGAGCATTAGCAGGCTTCCTGGTGTTGGTCTCCCTGGTTTGCCTGTGGTGTATATGCAAGATTAGAGTCTCACAACAGAGTAATGCAGCCATGATCATTCAGGCCTTTACATGCATTAAAGCAGGACAGTCTCCCCAAGCATGGTTGGCTACCATAAAAAGCTAAAATGTTATGCTCAGGATGCTAGGCTAAGCACTGCAATCAGGGTCAGTTGCTTTTGATGCAGAGAAGAGCATGTCTGATTGCATGAGGGTTGATGCCCCAGGTCCCACCTCTGAGAAAAAAAAGTATCTGACGGGTCTGATGCTCTTTGGATGGATGACACCTAAATGAACATTGGTACAAAGTCCCAATTTATTCCTAATATCAGAGATCAGACCTCTATTCTTGCCTGATGTGTCTAAAACAAAAAGGGGAACTGTAGAGAGGTGCATAATGCCTCACCTTAAAGATGGAGCTGGTTTCCACCTTCCACCTTTCCTATGGTGAGTGCTCTCTGTCACAAACAACTCCATATTTGTCTAAGGCTGAGGATATGGCTTGCTTCGGTGTATGTGGACCTATCTGCATTGCCTACGTGGCACACTGGGATTGGCTACCCAGAGGCTATTTTAAGCAGTGGGCTGGCTTTCCCCAGGGTCAGAAGATTGTTTAAGGTTCCTGAATAAACTGCATTGAGAAGAAAAAAAAAAATAAATAAAAAATAAGGTCAGAAAGAAGGAGAGGAGGACCTCCCCTATCAGTGGGCTTGAGGAGAGGCATGCATGCAGAAAGGGAGATGGGGGTGGGACGGAAGAGGAGGGAGAGGGGCTAATGGGGGGATACAAAAGGAATAAAGTGTAGTTAATAAAATTTAATTGAAAAATTAAAAAAGGAAAAAAAAAGTTACAACAAATGAGGGGGCTCTAGCAAGAGTTGATATCCTCATAGTGTTGATGGCCTCTGTCAGGCCAAGATTAGTATTGGCAAGAATTGATTCCCTGAGAGGGTAGTAAAGGACAGAGATGTTCCAGGCTGCCTCCTTGGCTTATTGATTTCCATGTTACTGACCTAAAGGAATCTCCTCTGAATAGTGCTTTGTGCGAATTCCCTCTACATTTCTTTTTAATAAACTCAAAGAGACTGTGTAAACAGAAACTTTATTCAATTGTTTCAATTGTTGACGAGAAGGCTCACTGCCTCCTTCCGGTAACCTAGACATGGAAGGCTGTCAACCTCTGAGCCTTACTGCTTAATAAGCTCCCCCTTTCTAGTTCTTTCTGAGCTCTGGGCTGGGTGGTTCAACTCAGCTGTCCTGGCTCAAACTCCTCTTCCAGATGACTGATTCAATCAGGCCTCTCGCAGCCCAAGCTTCATTCATCTTTCTTTGTGAAGATTAAATAACACCCTTTACTTCAAGGCTTGCCAATAAAGGACCTTCAATAAATGCTGGCTTGATTCCCTTCTTGCTTTGAAATCCCATGGGAAATTCTGTTTTGAATGTACCTGGCAGGACCACTATCCATCCTATATATGATACCTGCTTCCTGCTATCCTTTAGTGACTCTGTCCTGGAGACTGCAGAACAAACTCCTTGCCCTAGGTATGATAACTGGAACTTCTGAAGGTCCATTAGATTCCACATATCACACCCCCACCTGGTGTTCCTTGTGTTTCTTATAATGCAAAAATGTGAGTGAGTGCTATATCATCCTCCTGTCACACAAGAGGCAACACTCAAAAATAAGTCAGTGGACTAAGTTCATGATTGTTCTTTTCTTAGCCCCTGGACTGTACTGCTCCCTCATGAACTCTTCTGTCAACAGGGATCATGCCTCCATGGTTAGGATCATTATGTAGAGGTATGTGGGCTGTGTGCTGCATAAAGGCACTTGGACAAAGGGTGAGTGGAGGTGAAGTCCAGCCCACAGTACTTGGCTTGTTTGTACCCATCAGGAGTTAAAAACTTGAAAAGTAGAGGTAGATTTTTCAAACTACAGGCCTACTTAAATGTGTATTTTGTTGTGAAATGAATATTAAGCCTCCATGTTCTAGCAGACCATCCCCTCACAGCTCTCCTATCTGTGATGCCTATGGAACCTGAAGTTTCCCAACCCACCCAGCTTCACGTAAGTTTTACTGTTAAGGAACTTGTAGGTCTAGCTTTTAGGTTGTATCATAACTACAATTTCTATTACTATGATGAAACAATATAATCAAAAAGCCACTTGGGGAGGAAAAGCCCTATTTGGCATAAGCTTCAATATCCCTGTTCATCTAATTAAAGAAGGCATAACAGGAACTCTGAAACAGAGTGAGAACCTGAACAAACAGGAGCTGATGCAGAGGCCCTGGAGGGTTGCTGCTTTCTGAATTGCTTCATATGGCTTGCTCACTCTGCCTCCTTATAGAACCAAGAACCACCAGCCCAGGGATGGCACAACCACAGATGGACTGAGCCCTGCCCCTAAGGGCTCTAAATAAGAACATGCCCCAAAGGCAGTACTACAACCTAATATTATGGAGGTAATTCTTTAATTGAGAGGAGGCACCTCCTCACATGACTTTAGCTTGTCAAGTTGAGATAAAATAGCTACCACAGTTAGGACAAGGTTTATTCATGGCACAGGGCCACCTTATCAGCCACTTCTATGGATGCCCAAATGGTTCATATGAGCAACTGCAGAACTTTATGTGGATGGAAACTATTAGTACATAATAGTCCCTTGCTTCTTCAGCTCCTTGATCCGGCCATAAGAGAAAGAGGGAAGTGTAATCTTTTAGCAGGAAACCATCTTTCCTAACTCTGACAGGATATAAAAATATATGGTAGGGACACTGTAGCTGTTTTGTAGCTGACAAGAGTCTTTGTAATGGGAGAAATTCTGGGTCCAATGAAAAGGTCATAGGGCAATGGGAGAGTCTTGAATTGATGGGCTGCATTCAATCATGCAATTGCTGTCTGTCCTCTTCCCTCCTCTAAACCTTCACAAGAAAGTGTTTTTCTGTGTAACAGCCATTGGCTGTCCTGGAACTCACTTTGTAAACTAGGCTGGCCATGTCTCCTGAGTACTGGGAATAAGGACAGTACTCCTGTATTCCCAGTACTCCTGAGTACTGGGAATAAGGACAGTGCCACCACCCCTGACTGCTGTCTGCATTCTTGAAGGGACTTGTAAAATAGAGAGTTACAAGATCATTTGGTAATAGCATAAATCCATGTGGTTTTTCTGGGAAGGTTGAGATATATAGAGAAAAAAACTGGGTCAGTGAAAGAAAGGGGGCATAGAGTTCATTTAGGATGACCATGACTAGTCCCATTTCCAGCATTCTTGCAATAAAATGAATTAGAAGTAGCAGCAGGGGACTACAGAGCATCACGAGAATAGATCAGGAGAAAATAGAGGACTATTGTAGAGAAGTATATCCAGCCAGGGGTGAAAGGGATAACGGTCTCCTTTAGCCACTTTCTTCACAGTATCTACAAAGTCACTTGCAGTTGTATCAGGAACAAATGGAGCTGTTGTGAGTTAAGAGATATTGGGAGAGATTATATGGAACATCTGAGTACAGTGTGAAGTTCAGTAAGTAAAATATTTAACAGATAGGAGAATAATAAAAGTATGAGGCTAGTAAGGATGAGAAAGTGATCCAGGGGTGAAAGTTTCCAAAAACTCAGAAATGTTTCTGCCTTCCTCTAATCTAGATTCTGGGAAAAAATCTGTACAGAAAGCAGAAAGCAAATATTAAATTTCTAGGTCTGCTGATAATACTAAATTGTAATACAAATTTGACCTCGGACAGCTTGTAAAATAAATTTCTGTGGCTGTGTTCCACAACAAACTTTATTTTTATTTTTTGGCAGTGGTAAAACCAATTTTAATTCACAGCAGACACTCTGAAGAGAGATTCAACAGTAACAACAAAAAAGCCAGACAAGGTCTCAGAATTGACAAGAGTTTACCAAGAGTCAAAACAAATTCAAAACTGCCTGAATGCATGTTACAGAAACTACATGCTAATGTTAGAGTTTAAAAAAAATCCATATAGCAGCTGAGCTATGGTGGCACAGTATAATAATGCCAGGCCTCAGAAGTCAGAAGTGGATCTCTGAGTGGGAGGCCAGCCTGGTCTACGAAGTGTGTTCCAGATCTAGCCAAGGCTATACAGAAAAGCCATGACTCTGAAAAAAGAAAAAGAAAAACATAAGAAAAATCCATCTAGCAACACTGTACTGCTTCCTAGAGCCCCATATGTTAGGTGCTTTAACTGAGGGAAACAAGTTGCTCCTTTACACATCATAAGGTAATAATTCCAATTGAAGTAATTCAATCTCCTGGTAAAAGAAATACCCATAGGAGGAAGCGGCTCATTTTGAGCCATTGTAATGAAATAAATGTAACAGTTAATTCTTTGTACTAGGAGTCTAATACAGGATAGTTGAGTCAACCATTAATAGCCCCAATTGCTAATTCTTATTCCAAGATGGAAAAAGAAAAAACAAAACATAATGTGTTTGAAGAGTATTTTATTTTATTTTTTTATTATTTCAAAACAGTTTATTTAAGGGCACTGATATTTCCATTTCATGTAATTTTTTACAAATCAAACATTTTATTTAATATATTCAATATCTAATAGTATCAAGCACTCTTAAGTCTCTGATTACACAAAATTACTTCAGGCTGTATTTGCGTCAATGAGTAAAACCCCAATATGTACATGATGGGTATCTTTAACAGCTTCTAGTTACACCGTGATTGTGGTGAAGAACAATGGCACATAAAAAAACTACTATACGGGAGGTTCTCCTCTCCTTTCTGATCTTAGTCTATCAGTTCTCGCCAAAAGTGGCTGAACCTCCCCTATCAGTGGACCCGGGGAGGGGCATGCATGCAGAAATAGGAGAGAGGGCGGGATTGGGAGGGGAGGAGGGAGAGGCCCATGGAGGGATACAAACCTAATAAAGTGTAATTAATAAAAAAGTTAATAAAAATAAAAATAAAAATAACTACTATACGAATATTATTGAGTCACAAAACATACACACATTCATAAATCCAAATGACTTATTTTCACATATTTCATGCTGTTTTACCACAGGTTTTTTCCTTATAATGATTCCTTATAATCATGATACATACATTGTATACATAAATCATATATCTTTTTCTTTTCTTTCTTTTTTTTTTTTTTGAGGAGAAAGAGTTTATTTCACTTTGCCCTTCTACATCACAGTTCACCACTAAATGATGTCAAGGCAGTAGCTTTAGCAGGAATCTAGAGGCAGGAACTGGAGTGCAGAAAACTGGAGAGTGCTGCTTACTGGCTTGCCTCCTCCAGCTCATGTTCTTCTGCTTTTCTTTTTTTTTTTTTTTCACTTTTTTTTTTCAATGCAGTTTATTCAGGAACCTTGAACAATCATCTGACCCTGGGTAAAGCCAGCCCACTTTAAATAGCCTCTGGGTAGCCAACCTCAGCATGCCACGTGAGCAATGCAGATAGGTCAACATACAAGGAAGCAAGCCAGATCCTCAGCCTTAGCCAAATGTGGAGTTGTTTGTGACAGAGAGCACTCACCATCAGGAAGGTGGAAGGCGGAAACCAGTTCCATCTTTCAGGCGTGGCATTAACCAGCTCTCTACAGTTCCCCCTTTTTGTTTTGGATGCATCAGGCAAGACTAGAGGTCTGATACTCAGACCTCGGACACCACCACTGCTAGTTCTAGAACTGCTGCAGGATGTTCCAACGAGGGGGTTAAGGCTTCTCATAATATTTCCTATAAGCCCACACCTGTTTGTTTATATCCCCCATTTTTATTCATTATTAGCCAGATAGAGCCAAGTAATTGTGATAATGATTCTTGCATTTTGCCCAATGCTGTAATGCTAGTAAATTTACTAGCTGGTTACTTGCATGCCTCTCTGGGTGCCTGTGCCCATTGACACCCTCATGCTATGACTCTCTTCAGACAGAAAAGGGATCCTGGAATTACAGCCACCATTGTTACTGCCATCTCATTGGTGGCTGTTGGAGCTACCACTGGGGCATTAGCCATGAGTCATACTGGGCAGACTGCTCAGACCCTGAATAATCATTTAGCCAATGTAGCTCATGCCTTAGTTGTACATAAAGGAATTAATGCTCAACTAAAAGGAAGCTTGATGGTGTTCAATCAGAGGATTGACCTCGTGCAGGAGCAAATTGATACCCTATGGCAAATCGCTCAACTTGACTGTCAATGAAAGTATGCTGGACTTTGAGTCACTAGCATACAACATGAGAATTTTTCCTGTGCTGCAAATCTGTCTAAACAATTGTCTAGCTATATTTTAGGTAATTGGACTGGAGAATTCGATACTACCATGCAGCAGCTGAGAGTGGCTATTGTCATGGTAAATTTTACCAGAGTGGACACAGGACTAGCCACAGGATTATCATCATGCATTACTGTAGCCATGAATCATCTGAAGGAATGGGTGGGCATGGGAGCATTAGCAGGCCTTCTGGTGTTGGTCACCTTGGTTTGCCTGTGGTATATATGCAAGATCAGAGTCTTACAACAGCTTAATGCAGCCATGACCATTCAGGCCTTTACAGCCATTGAAGCAGGACTGTCTCCCCAAACATGGTTGTCTACCATAAAAAGCCAAAATGTTACACTCAGGATGCGAGGCTAAGCACTGCCCTCAGGGTCAGCCGCTTTGGACCCAGAGAACAGCATGTCTGATTGCATGACCTGGGTTGATGCCCCAGGTCCTGCCTCTGAGAAAAAGGTATCTGACCGGTCTAATGCTCTTTGGGTGGATGACACCTAAATGAACATCAGTACAAAGTCCCAATTTATTTCTAATATCAGAGATCAGACCTCTACTCTTGCATGAAGAATATTTTAAAAGAAAAGAGAGAAATATAAAACATTAATGTTTTCTGTGAAATATGATAAAACTGGTTTTTAGGAATTTTATTGTTGTCTTCCTCATGTTATAAAATTTGAAAATGTTATAATCCCTCCCCTATCTCAGGTCAAACTTTAGTTTATTCAAAAGATCCTATTCCTGTTCTAGAAACTTAATATCCTGAGGCAGTGATTCCATTCTCCTTCCTCCATTTTTCTGTGCACCAATTCAATTCATATTAGCCAAATGTGTAAGATGGAGGTCAGACCCCAGCCAACAGGAAAAAGACACAATCACCACCTTATTCAGAATAAAAACCAGTAGTATACTTTCCTCTGTGTATTTCTTCTTCATGAGCACAGTCTTATGATCAGATGTAGTTTGTTCTGCAGGAAAAAAAATTATTCTGAACTAAGCTGTAAGATCTGCATTACTGTGCAATCTGCTGGTGCTTATAGCCTATGGAAAACACAGGGCTTGGCATCCACAAACCAGTAATAAACAGGTTCCTTAGCAACCCTCAAATGGATACCTGGGCAAGAAATAATCCCACTTTCTCAACTCTAACACATATAGGAAGATACTCAATCTAGGAGAGAGATTTCCCTATCTAACCAATTCCACCAGTAAGATTGAAACTTGTACTCCATTTCAATAGGGTCCACACACAAGGGCAGAAATGCCATAGATGTGACCATGGTGTTTTCCTCAAACTGCTTATCAGTAGGTCAAGTAAGATAGAGTTCTGTGTCTTCTCAATGTCTCTTCTAAAAATTGTCTTATCCTTTACTGGAGATTAAAGATCTGCATGTAATGGGAAGCCCATTTATATGTGGGACCCCATGGCTGTTACTTTGCCTATTCCTCTGCAAAACAGGCACAAGCCATGTATAAGTAACTCATACTAGAGTCCAGCAACTTGCATGTCCTTTGAAGTTCACAAAGAAATGCATTCCAGTCCTTACAAATACCTCACTTATAAAAGAACTTATTAAGAGTTATATACCAGTTCCTGAAATGGGAATCTTTTAATAATAATGAAAAAAAAAACATTTAGTACTGTATATGCCATAGGCATATGAATTTTGTTTTCAGACACAGCTTTCAAAACAACCCTGAAAACATAAATCAAATTCATAATATGGTAAGCAAATATTAACAGAAGTTAATTTCAAAAATGCCTTCTTAGAAAGCAAAACACATGACAGTGCTCCCATCTCTCAGCACTGCTGTCTTGGCTGCTGCCTCTAACAGTACAGAAGATGATCTTACTTTCACCTAGCCAATTACAAAGAAGCAGAAAATTTCTAAAGTGAAAATACAGGTATTTATAGACTTCTCTTCTTAGCATTTAACATGGACAATACTAAGAATAAGGGATATATGAAATACCAAACTTCATTCTCATGATTGGAAAAAAAAAAAAAAACAAAAAAAAACAGAACCCCTAGAAGTAACTGCTAAAAGACAGAACTACATCAATCAGTGCACTGGAGTAGCATTTACTTCTTAACCTAAGTATTCCTAAGACCTTGCAAAATCCAGAAAAGCTGCAAAAACCAACACAAGAGAGCAAAGGTGGCACCAAAATCAGCACAAACTACTGCCTAGGACTTTTGTGGTTCATACTCAAAGTTCAGTGTGTGTATAACATCTTTAAGTTCAGACATATCAAACCCTAGAAGTATTGAGGGTCTGTGGTCTTCTATTGTCTTCAAGCAAATATATCTTCTTGTGCCAAAAAGCAAAGCCACAATAATTTTTTCCATCTTCAAGATTAAAGACAACAATTCAACTTTTCTGCTAGGATATGGTTTCTTTTGGAAATATTCTCTAAGAAACTGCTTTTTTTTTTCCTTAGAGGAGTCATTTCTGCATTCAGTAGGATCTAATGCTAGGATCTGGTGTAAATCATTACTGGCCTCAAGTTCCTTAGTTGCACTTTCATTCCTTTGTCTCTTCAAAGTCACAGCACTAGTCCCTTCTTCTGGATCTGATGCTTCATTACCCAGTACACACAAGGGACCTTTCCCATCCCTCCTCTGGTATTCTGGACCCAATGGCCATCTGGCCATTTTCTTTTGAAGGGACAGGTAGAATCAGTAACCTTTTACTCACTGGCAAACTACAGTTAACTCTTCTCAACAAAACAGGACTGAACTTGCAGGTCTGAGCTGTCTTTGGGTGCATGTGCACAATGCAACAAATGAAGAGTGATAGCCTCCATAGTCAAGCTTCCAGGGTAGGCCCCACCAAAGTGGACACACCTAAAGGTGGGCGAACTGAGGACTGTACAGACCATGGGCATAATATGGTGTCTGTCCTTCAAATGTAACATGTAGGCGTTGGCTACCAAAAATGTTGTCAAACAGAGGGGGCAGGTCAGCTCTCCTTTTCTAAGCTGAATTACAACCTTAACCTAAGACCACATCTTAATATACAAGGGCACCAGAGATATGGAATATGTGCCTGAGAGGACAGCCCAGTGGACCTCCTGTTCTCCAATCTCCTCTCTTGGCAGAGTGATGATGAAATCAAGATGGGGGAACAACAGGTTGCCATCAGCATCTAGGCTCAACTGGAAGCCCCTGTTAAGATAATCCAACAACAGCTTCTTCCTCCCCAGGTGTTTAATTTTGCTGTGCTCCAAGAGACCCTGAATGCTGTGGAAAGTACCTGGGCAAAACAGGCACCCCAAGCCATGTGTGAGCAAGTGGTATTTTAGCTCCTCCTCTGAGACTAGGCATTTGCAGGAGAGGTAATGCATGGGCCTCTCTCTGTCCACTTCAGAAATAGTGCACACACGGCCACCTTTACTGGTTTAAGTCTCTCACTGGAGTTGAACTCACTTCGTCTGTGAGTCCCTTCCATGTGAGCCTGGTACACACCTGATGGGAAGAACACATTGCAAACTGGGCAGATTTTCCACTACTTGGCTTGGGGGGCAACAAGATTCATATCCACTTCAGGTGGATATGAATATGTTCTGGTCTGCATTGCTTAGCAGCCCCAGGGAGGAAGAAAAGCTGGCTGGAGCACAGGAAATTGGCATACCCACACTGGGGGGTAGGAATTGGGTGGACACCTGGGATGAAACAGTCAAGACAATAGCTCCCTGAGGTATAGGCAGAGTGACAGGCATGGGTTCCAGAATGTAAAGGGGCTTCCCCTTGACCTGTGAGCCTGTTAGAAGCAGCTTCCTGAAAACAGAGCCTGACTGGAGGAACTGGGTTTTCTGGGAAGTGTCAGCTCTTACAAACTGGCTCTCCAACAGAGTGCTGGTGCCAACAGACTCACTGAGCTGAAGCATACCGGGCCCAACAAATGGACCTGAGTAAACAGGCTGACCAAGCAGAGGAATACCAGTGCTCACACCCTGGTTCACAAGCACATCTGAGACTACCACATTTTGGGGGGATAGCATCCCAGATGATACCACTTGACCTGTAAATAAAACCCTATCAGACATTGTCTGACAAGAGGTAAGAACCTGTGAGGAGACTGTCTGACCTATATGGGGAACTGTGGACTGGACTGCTTGACCAGTGGGGAGAACCCCAGAAGCTGCACTCTGTGCAGGAATCACAGAAGCAGAGGTCATCTGACCCTCTGGAAGGCCTGCCAATGAGACCAGCTCACCCACAGAAATTGTTCCTGGTGGCATGGTCGGGAGAAACCCAGGGTTGTTTGAATACCCAGAAGTCAGAGTATCAGGCCTGACCATTCCACTTGTGGGCTCCACTGGTCTACTTGTAAGCCACATTGATCTGACTGCAGGTCCTGCTGGCAACTTGTAGACCCCATGGGCTGTGTGGGTGGTAAAATCCCAGGCTGGATGGCTTGACTCACTGAGTGATTGCTCACTCCAACAGACTTATTCACAGGCCCAAGTGGCTGGCTCACAGATAGTGCAGGAGGGTCTACAGGCTTCTTAGGTGAAGCCTTGCCTGAGAAAAGGTCAGTTGAGGGAGATGAAGGCCTCAGGGTCTGACCCACAGATAGAGGGCAAAAAGCCACATGGAACTGGGCCACATACTTCTGACCTTGTCCAGATTTTCCACAGGCACTTGAAACATTCTTAAACTGTTCTCCTCTGCTTAAACGAGCATTTGCATAAGACACACATCTTGGGAATGAGAACCCAGCCCTTACCTTCCTCCTTCAACCTCAGCTGGCCATGTCTTCATCCCTCCATTCCACTCCCCACTTCCATCTCAGTCACACACTGCCACCCCTTCTACAGTCCTTCCCGGGCTTTTAGTCACACAGAGGCCTTGCATCACAGTGTTCACCTGAGGCTTCACTTCATACCAGAGCCTCCAGCCACAGTCCTTCCCAGGCCTCAGGTCACACCTGTGCCTAGAGACACAGTCCTCCCCTGTCCTCCATCACACCCAGGCCTGCCATCAGAGCCCTCCACAGTCGTTCCCTCTCCTCCAGTCACCCTAGAGCCACCACAACCCTCTGCAGTCCTCCCCCAGCCCCCGGTCCCGGACCCCACACAGAACTCTGCAGACCTCCCCTGTCCTTCAGGCACACATTGGAAGCCACAGTCCTCCAGTCCTCCTCCGGCCTCAGTTCGCACACAGCCCTGAACAGGACTCCCCCTGCCTCCAGTCACAAAAAGCCCTCCACAGTCCCCCCCAGACATCCATTCACACACAGACCTCCAGAGCCCTCCATAGTCCTCCCATGGCTTCACATCACACAGAGCCCTCCACAGTCCTCTCCTGTCCTCTGGTCACACATTGGCCTGACATCTCAGCCTTCCTCTGTGGCCTCCAGTCACAGTAGGTCCTCCTCCTTCCCTGCCTCCTCCAGTCTCACACCAGCCTTCTAGTGCCTGAGACCCCAAGAAATCACTTACACTGGGAGGCCCTCAAGCCTCTCCTCTGCCTGCTACTTGGCAAGGCTCACCACCCACAAGCCTTTCTGCAGGGGCTCTAGAAGACAGTTCCTAAAGACTCCTTCCAAACAGCATATATAGGAAGTGAGGTTTCCTCATTTTCATATTGCACCAGGCATGAAGAGAACTTGAGTGTCCTCCCTGGCCTCTTCTTTTCCCCTTTTGCCCACTCTTCCTCCAGGCACTGATCTCATGCTGCCTGTCAGTGTTGTCCAGTCTCCTGTCATATCTCTTCAAGGGTGAGATACAGACCTCATCCACATTAGTGGCTCCACATCCTGAGCCATACTAGGCACCCACTAAATGTCAGTTCAAGAATGAATGAAGAAGGAAACAAAAGGCTACAGCACTGAGAGTTTCTTTTTGATAAAGTTCTAGAAGGAGAAGATTGCACTAGTTACTTTGCTTAAGGATGCTCCATGATAAGGAAGGAAATAGTATTGTCCCTGAGGACCCAATAGGGCCTGGTTGAGATGGGGGAGGAGCAGCAGCATATAACTGCTGCTGCTACACCTTACAGAAGAATGACCTTTATGACAAAGAGACTTAAAGAGCTCAGACTGAGTGTGGTAATACATGCCTGTGTCCAGACCTTTCGGTAATTCACTGGGTTTCTAAAATGGGGTCCAGGTATGTGTGTTGGGAAAGAATGGATAGGACACAGAGACACAAGGAGGGAGACTAAGTCTATTTTCTGATCAAAGCCTCGTTTATTTGAAATTTTTACACAACTATATAAGAGAAGGCGGGAAAAGGGGGAAGGCTAATTTACTGCTGCAGAAGATAGCAAAGGTGTTTTATGGTTTGAGGAACCTCCTGCAAGTTACCTCAAGAATGTTTCCGTAAGGTATCTCAAGGATGTTCCAAGACTGACAAGCAGATGTTCTCACATAAATCTATCACCCATGACCTGGTGTCCTAGTGCAGCTGTTGGTAAATTTCCAATAAATGGGCATTGGCTCCACTAAATGGCTTTGGCTCAATAATTGGTTTTGGCTTCAGTAAATAGCATTGGATGCCAGCATCTTCTCCTTTCTTAAACAATTTAAGAGTCTACTAGGTAGGCATTGACCTCATAAGCTCTTTTGCAGATGGTTGCTTCTGACCGTCAGGGACTCTGAGGTGGATTGATCTAGGAGGACACGTACCTGTAAAATAAGAATGGCAGGAGAAGAAATGGAGACCAGGCAGTAATGTTTCTTGTAGAGGTCTCAACTTTATTGAAACAGTTTAAGCTTTTTATAGGTTTGGAGGACAGGGGGTAGCAGGGATGGAGAGACCACCATAAGTGGTGGGAAAAAAATGAGAGGCTTCAGAGGGGAGGGGAAGTAGATCAGATAAGCCTGTTGGCAGTTGCAATAAGCCTATCACAGGAACACATTGTGACTCTTCACAGGACCATGTCCTGGGGGGTGGTAATTTGGTGGGAAAGTTCCTTATGCACTTTCCCAGAGCAGACCTCCTTGGGGCCTTCATATGGCCTCCAACAAATGGTGGGCATTAACCAGAGTGGGAAGTATTGACCTGATCCTCCAAAGGCATTTTATAGCCTTTTTGGGTATCTTTTTGGGGAGGAGAAGTAGACCCCAACAACACCTGAGGGCATCATCAGCAGATTGTCTTTAGGGGTAATCAGACACCAAACACAATGCAGTCAGTTTTGATTCTCAGGGGACTCAGAAACTGGCAATTAGGCCCTACCCCTGCCCTACACCATCTTGTACCCCTTACAGGTACCCAAGCTACATCAGGCAAGCATTTATCTGAGTTTTCTGATTTTCTCATGAGACCAAATGCAGCAGTCAAGACTGTTGAGATAGACTCTCAGCAGTTGCCCTGGAGCTCATCTAAGCCTCTGTTAGCCAAACCAAGTCTGTGATAATGAACTTGTAAGGGTTTAGATGCCAGGGAATCAATTTGCTGTTTTATAATACTAATTAAGTCTTTTAATGTCCCATGGGCCAATAGATATGAGGAGAAGGAAACCCCCAATGGGTCCCACAATTGAAAGAAGGAGACTGGTGATCCAGGGAGACATTGAAAACCAATTGTGAAACCAACTTTCCTCTTGTTCTCTCTATCTCTTTCTCTCTTCTAAGCCTTCCCTAACCTTAGCCATGCTGTGCCTTACAATCCCAGTATAAAGCAGCACTCTTCCCTTCAGGGCAGCACAGAGTCCCCCTTGCTGGAAGACAAGCAAGTCTAGAACTCTTCAATTTATAGGACAACTTCAGACAGTGAGAGGAGGGATTCCTCCAATTGGTAATGCCAATCTCCAATCTCTCAACATACATCTCACTTTTCAGGCGAAGGACAAAGTAATGCTTATTGGAGAGAATGAAAGAGGTGATACCTGTCCCAGCACCAGCAGCTCAGATTCCAAGGAGGACAGTTAGTGTAACAGCAAGTAAAAACTCTATTTTTGTTCTGAGCAATGCATGGTCATTAATGGGTTCCCCAAACTGGCAAAAACTTCCCAAGAACAATAAGTTTTGTGGACAATAAAAGGGACAATGACACAGATGATGTTGTAGTATTGCTTTTGAGGTGAGGGGTGTGTATATACAGGGAGTAAGGCCATCACTGCAATTCCATCAGCTATTGTCACCTGGGAGGATAGAATTGGTAAAGTGGCTTGACTGTGTAATGGTTCCATTACAAAGATGTCTGTATCTGAGGAATACTATTGCCTACGCATAACCCAAGCCCAGAAACAGAAGGCAGTGTTAATCTAGCCTCAGCTTGTTGTGACCATCTGCATTTAGAATGGTCAGAGGAGTAGATTTCCTCAGTGACAGCAATGTCTTCATAAAAGGGAGGGGCAGCATCATAAAAAAACCTAGAGGACTAGGTAAGATCAGGAATGTATGATTCAGGGCTAAAAAGTTATGATTACCAAAGTCTAAAATAATATAGCATGTATCCATCCAATCTTCAAATAAGGAGGGGATAAGCTTACCAGCAAAGGAAGGAGTCGGGGAGGCAGGGACAGTTTCTTTAGGCTCTGTCTGTGTGGGAAAATCTTTTTTCCTGGGTTCTATCTATGTGGGTGGGGAGAGGACAGGATTGGGTCCAATAGCTACAGGTGGAATACCTGATTCTTTCCTTAGCATGAGGTAAATGATAACTCCTGAACCATACTTGGCACACCAGTAGTCAGGCCCCTATGCCAGAGAAGTGATTTTGGTTTTCCTTTAGAAGTAAAGACAGCTCTAAGATGGGGACCTGGAGCTGCTTCCAACTCTAGCACCATCTTAGCCTGTCACAGGTATTTGTCAAATAATAATGTGATTTCCAGGAGTTAATATCAATCTTAAATATATTAGTTATCACAATGTAATCATCACTATTAAGGTGTCCCCAAATTCCTGTGGCAATTACAACTGAGAGTTCACATCCCCAGAAGGCACAGTAAAAGGCTCCAGCACCTCCACATCCCTGAATCCTTTTATACTCTGGGCAGGTATAAAGCCCATTTGCTTGTTCTCATTGCTAACATGTGAAGAGTGACTTAGGGGCAAGAAAGGACATGTCAGGGCACCACTCAGTATCCAAAGTGACTTGTGATTTTGCATAATATACTTCACCATTTTCTCCAGAAACTTTCCAAGTATATTTATAGGGTTGTTGGACATTGTTCTTCTGGTTCTTAATCACCTTCTGGCCTTGCATTATCACTCCCAGGAATATTATCCAAAGTGCTATCATCTTAAAAAAAAAAAAAAAAAGAAGAAGAAGAAGAAGTAGGATCGCAGAAGGGCTGGCTACCCTGGATGTCTGGAGTCCATGATTTGTCTCAGGCTACTTTTATTTTTTTTCTGCTGTTTAGAGGAAAGCTGTCTATTTGTAATATTAGCCTTTCTGGCCGCTCCCTCCTTGGTGTCAATCAGGCAAACTGATCCTCAACACCGGATGTGTCTGGACCATTCCATTTGGATGTGAGTGGGTCTTTCCACATGACTGTGGCATAATTTTTGTTTCAGGACTACAATGATGATAAGCAGGTGACTTGCCATAGGCATGCAAGCTTATGAAATTAAGAACAAACAGTGCATGATAAAGAATATTTCTTTGGGATGTGTTTAATTTGTAATTGATGGTAAAATTCCTAAAGGTTTTTCCAGAGTAAGCACGACCATTATGTGTTCTTAAAACCTTAGTTTTGCCCATAAATGAGAAGCATTTTAAAACATGAGCTATAATATTTTTTGAGGCTTCTCCTGTATGTAAACTGGCAAAAATGAATCCACTGAAGATATCTATTGTTTCACTAAGATATTTAACATTGCCAAATTCAGGTAAGTGAGTAACATCCATCTGCCACATTTCATTTGGAAAAAGGCCTCTGGGATTAACTCCCAAATGGGGAGTGGGCAAGAGAGTGATACTGGGGGGACAGTGTTTGAAAATTTGGCATGCCTGCTCCCAGGTGATTTTAAAAAGCAGTTAAAATGTATGGGAATTTAAATGATGCAGGGCACATTTTTTATTCCGGCCTGCTCAACAGGGTTTACTGAAATGGGGAATGCCAAATGTGTGGAAGCATAGGCACATGAATTTCCCAAAGAGAATAGAACTGGAAAGTCTGCTTACTCTAGGAGGTGACCAAGATAAAAGGGTTGACTTCTAGAGTTCATTAACTTCTGGAACTTGACAAAAAGAGGAGCAAAACTTGTAGAAGGTCTAATATAGGGAACCCTTTCATGAAGTGGAACAGAGTGGCCAATATAGGCAGGCTCTGTCAGTATATAGATGAAAAGGGAAATTTACTAAAATCTGAAAAATTTTAACTACGGCAAAATGATCTATAAGTGGTGCTGATTTAAAAGGAGAATGGATAGAATTAGTTTTTCCATTAATAGTATAGGCAAGGACCCCATTATAGGAGCCATTTGTAAGCACTAAGTGTGCATTTGACGTTATCTTGGGGAAGATGAGAGTGTGGATTTTAATAATTGAAGTAATTCATTAGCAGGATAATGGTTATCAATTATCCCAGAAAAGGAAGAACAGACAATGGGACAAATATCAGTAGTTTGCATGAGCCATTCTAACTGACCTTTAGAATAGGGCAGTATTATTTTATCAGGAACTTTGCCAAAAAAATTACAGCTTTGTCTGTGTCCCACAAGGATGAGTTTTGCAACCAAAGGAGTATTAAGGGCAAGAACCTTTGGGAGAGGTGAAGACATGAGTCCACAACAGAGGATTATGTTGCCAGAACACCCCAGTGTGCTTATGGGATGAGGTACACAGGAGAAAGAGAAGGGGTTCCTAAGAGGAATAAAATGTACCTAGCTTGTTTTGGATAGATGTTTTCACAACCTGAAGGGCCTCTGTCCCTGCTGTGGTTTAAGAGTGAAGGGAAGAAGGGTTAGATTCTCCCTTGAGAATATAAAAGAGAAGTTTAAGCTCCTGTAGTGATTTTAAGAATAGGTCTTATCTGATTGATATTTCCTAGGATCTTTTGAAAAACATTGAAAGTCTTAAATGGCTAGTTTTTAACTGGATCTTTTTTGTAGTAATTTTTTGACACTGGAGCTCAACTCATAAATAAAAATATGAGTCTTTTAATTGAATTTTATCTAGTGCAAGTTGTAAACCATAATCTATTAATTTTTGTGAAAGGTTTTACAAGAATGTAGCAGCAGTGAGCCATCAGGTACAACTAAAAGGATATCGTCCATATAACATACTATATAAACAGAAGGCCAAAATGTTCTAAAAGGATCAATAATCTGGGCTACACACTTTTGACACAAAGTGGGACTATTAGCCATGCCTTGGGACAAAACATTCCATTGGAAGCAAGGCATAGGCCCTTTGAAGTTTGTTACTGGCAGGCTTAAAAAAAGCTCTTTTATCCTGTGAATGCAGGTGGATGGTAAAAAAGCAGGCTTTAATATCCATACCTGTCTTATAAAAGTCAGCAGGGAAGTCTACAGTGGTAGGCAGTCCTGGATGTAAAGCACCCATGGTAAGCAGAGTTTCATTAACTTCTCTTAGGTCTTGCACTAACCTCCATTTGCCAGACTTTTACTTAACAACAAAAAATAGGTTTGTTCCAAGGAGGAGGAGTAGGTTCAATGTGGCCAGTGGCAACCTGTTCCTGTACTAATGCCATACTTGCTGCTAACCTTTCTGAGGCTGAAGGCCATTGGTCAACCCAAACAGCTTCTTCAGATTTCCAAGTGATTTTGTCTCCATGGAGTTTAGGGACTCCTCACCTAAAGAATTAGGCAAAATTTGTCATGTCCAATCCTGCATGGTCATGTTTTCAATTACCTGGATAGGTTCTTTTATTCCCTGCTAATGTTTTCATAAGCCTTGCCTGGGAAGGAAGGTCTGTTTTATTTTTAGCATTTGCTGGGTAAAAATTTCATTTGGACTACACATAATGATATTGAACTCTGAGACAATATCCCAACCCCAGAGATTATCTGGTAGGCCAGGCACACACTGTATTTCCTTCCTCATCTGTGCATTTGAAAAGTTTCGAACTTTACAGAAACTTTTCAGTTTCATGAGGTCCCATTTATTGATTGTTGCTCTTAGAGCCTGTGCTGTTGGTGTTCTGTTCAGGAAGTTGTCTCCTGTGCCAATGAGTTCTAGGCTGTTCCCCACTTTTTTTTCCAATTGATTTAGGGTATCTGGTTTTATGTTGAGGTCCTTGATCCACTTTGACTTTAGTTTTGTGCAGGGTGATAAATCAAAACAAAACGACTGCTTACAGATTGGGAAAGAATCTTCACTAACCCTTTATCTGACAGAGGACTAATATCCAGTACATACAAAGAACTAAAGAAGCTGAAAAGCAGCAATCCAAGTAATCCAATCAAAAAATGGGGAACAGAGCTAAACAGAGAATTCTCAACAGAGGAATATCAAATGGCAGAAAAACACTTAAAGAAATGCTCATCCTCATTAGCCATCAGGGAAATGCAAATCAAAACGACCCTGAGATATCACCTTACACCCATCAGAATGGCCAAGATGAAAAACTCAAGCGATAACACATGCTGGAGAGGTTGTGGAGAAAGGGGAACCCTGCTCCACTGCTGGTGGGAATGTAAACTGGTACAACCACTCTGGAAAGCTATCTGGCGCTTTCTAAGACAAATAGGAATAGTGCTTCCTCCAGACCCAGCTATACCACTGCTAGGTATATACCCAAAGTTTGTTCAAGTACACAAAAAGGACACTTGCTCAACCATGTTTATAGCAGCTTTATTTGTAATAGCCAGAACCTGGAAACAACCCAGATGTCCATCAACGGTGGAATGGGTACAGAAATTGTGGTATTTTTATACAATGGAATACTACTCAGCAATCAAAAAGGAGGAAATCATGAAATTTTCAGGCAAATGGTGGGATCTAGAAAAGATCATTCTGAGTGAAATATCCCAGAAGGAGAAAGACAAACATGGGATATACTCACTTATATAGACCTATAAGATATGATAAACATAATGAAATCTATACACCTAAAAAGGATAATCAATTGAGCGGACATGGGGTAAGATGATCAATCCTCATTTAGAAAGACAGATGGGATGTGCATTGAACGTATGACAGGAGTCTACTGAGCGCATCTGAAAGACTCTAACTAGCAGTGTTTTCAAAGCAAAGACTCATGACCAAACCTTTGGCAGAGTACAGGGAATCATAAGAAAGAAGGGGAGTTAGTCTGATGGGGAAAGGATAGGAGCTCCACAAGGACCAAATATATCTGGGCACAGGGTCTTCTCTGAGACTGACATTCAACCAAGGACCATGTATGGACATAACCTAGAACCTCCACTCAGATGTAGCCTGTGGTAGCTCAGTAACCAATTGGTTTCCCAAAGTGAGGGGAACAAGGACTATTTCTAAAAGGAACTCAATGACTGGCTCTTTGGTCTCCCCACCCCCGAAGGGAGGAGCAGTCCTGTTAGGCCACAGAGGAGGGCTTTGCAGCCAGTCCTGAAGATACCTGATAAAACAGGATCAGATGAATGGGGAGGAGGTCCCCCCCATCAGTGGACTTGGAAAGGGGCACGGTGGAGATGAGGGAGGGAGGGAGGGAGGGACTGGGAGGGAATGAGGGATGGGGACATGGCTGGGATACAGAGTTAATAAAATGTAACTGATAAAAAAAATAAAAAAAAAAAAAAGAAAGAAAAGTTTCGAACTATGCTGGGGATTGGACTTTCATCTCTAGACCCTGAGGTGGGTTAAGGAAGTTGAAAGGGGCCAGGAGGGAGGCCATTTATGTGTGTGTGTGTGTGTGTGTGTGTGTGTGTGTGTGTGTAATTATAGTGGCATCAAAGCTTTTTCCATCCAATTTTAAATTGAGGAAGGTTCTATCCTATTGAATAATAGTCTGAATCCAGTAAGCATGGAAGGAGTCAAAATTATTGCTGCCTCTGAATTATAAAAAGTTTTACTGGTTAAAATGTATGAGGGAAGCAGTAAAAGCTGAGCAATTCTTTGTTTCTAGTTACAAGTTAAGAGACCAGAAGTGGAAGAAGCTAGAATCTTTATCTCTCCTGTATAATCATTGTCAATAACTCTGACAGAGATATGTAGTCCCTGGAGAATTGAACTAGTGAGACCAAGAAGTAGTACAAAGTTGCCAGGAGGCAAGGGGCCAAAAACTCCCCTATGCAAGACCTGAATTCCCAGGTGTTAGGATTGTGCTGATGGAGGCACACAAGTCCAACCCTGTTCTTCCTGCCTGTTGCTATGGGTAGGGAGGGATGGCTTGATTGTTGGGGAATGGGGAAAATGTTTGAGATGCCTGAGCTTGAGGGGTTGATGTTTGGGGGACAAATGCTGTAGCCCCAGAGGTTTCCTTCTTGTTCGGGCCAGAGACAGGCCCCTTAAGAAGTTACCCTGCTTTGGTAGGGGATTGCCTTGAGTATCCTTTTTAGACATACAATCTGAGGGCCAGTGTTGAGAGGACCACTAGTAGAAGCCAGGTGGTGCTCAGTTTTATTGGCCTTGCATTCCTTGGCAAAATGTCATGGTTGTTTGCAAGTAAAGCAAGCTTTAGGGAGGGTGCCCTGAGGTAGGCCCTGGAATGCAGCTCCAACAGCTATGCCAATAGAATGAGCTGAGCTGATGCCTGCATAGTACTTGTTATAAACAGAAATGTCTTTGCCTTCAGGGTATGGCCATAAGGCAGCTGGGCAGGGAGGGTTAGCATTTGGGTAAGCCAGAGGTTTTATGAATTCACTCTCATTTTCATGTGAGGCCAGAATCTGTTCTGAAATGTCAGTAATATGGCTGATGAAATTATTGTAGGGATCCTCTGGTCCTTGCTGGAATTTACCTAGGGAGTTTGTTTGGGCTTCCTTAGGGGGAAGCTGTTCCCAAGCCTTGAGTCCTGCAGTTTGTATTTGATAAAGAAGACCAGGTGGATACTTGACTTGTTGCTTATTGGTGTCATAGGGGTTATTAGCTCATAATTTCTGCAAGGTCAAGTGCTTGGAATCGCTGCCAAGCCACTGCGATACACCATGTGGTTTCCATGCAAAATACATCAAATTCTGACTTCTAGAGGACAAAATCGCCCCCTGACAATACAGCTGGAATCAAAAATTACCCATCATTGTGGGTCAGCCACTTTTCACTCAGAGTTTCATTTATGGACAGTGGGAAGGGAACAACTGGTCCATATTGTGAAAGTTCGTTTTTTACTTCTTTCATGTATCTAAGCCCAATGAGACAATACTGTTCTTCATATGTTCCATCCCACTACCCAGCTGAGGTGGCAGAAATTTCATTTTCATCTGCAGAGGTCCCTTCACTGGAGGTGAGATTCTCCTCCTCATCCTCTCCTTCAACTACAGGGCCTGGGGTGGACTGGACCTTTTTGGCAGGGCAAAGGGTAGGAGCCTGTGCTCTGCTAGGAGTTACAGGTAAAACCCGCAGTGTATTATGAACCTTGTTCTTTGACTTCGGAGGGAGGGAAGAAGCTTCAGTTAGGCGTTGGGTCAATTCAAGATCCAATTTCCTCAGTTCTTCTCTTTATTTTTATATTTTTTTAATTAATTACACTTTATTCACTTTGAATCCCCTCATATAGAGCCCCTCTCTCCTCCCCTCCCTATCCTACCCTGTCACCCCCATCTTCACACTTGCCCCTCCCCAAGTCCACTGAGAGGGATGTTACTCCTCTCTATCCTTCTGATCTTAATCTATCAGAGCTCATCAAGAGTGAATGGATTGTCATCTTTTGAGGCCTGGTAAAACTTCTCTCCCCTCAGAGGATATTGATTAAAGAGCAGGCCAATCAGATCATGTAAAAGGCAGTCTCTATTCCCATTACTATGTAACGCAATTGGACAAGAAACTGCCATGGACTACATCTGTGCAGTTGTTCTAGGTTATCTCCATGCATGGTACTTGATTGGAGTATGAGTCTCTGAGAAGACGCCTGTGTTCAAATTTCTGGTTCTGTTGCTCTCCTTGTGGAGTTATTGTCCTCTCCAGATCTTACTATTTCCCACTTCTTACATAAGATTCCAAGCACACTGCCCAAAGTTTGGCCATAAGTCTCATCATCTGCTCTGATAGTCTGTAGAGAAGAGCCTTTCAGAAGCCCTCTGTGGCTGCATTCTAGTTTGTTTCCTGTTTTCTTCTTCTTCTGATGCCCTTCCTATTTGCTTTTCGGGATAGGGAGTTAGCATTTTAGTCAGGGTCCTCTCTCTTTTGTAGGTTCTTTAGATGTACAGATTTTAAAAGGTTCTTCCTGTATTACATGTATGAATGCATGAGTATAGACTGTGTGTGTCTTCCTGCTTCTGGAACAGCTCACTCAGGATGATTCCAGATCCCACCATTTACCTGCAAGTTTCATGATTTCCTTATTTTTCATTGCTGAGTAATACTGCATTGTGTAGTTGTACCACACATTCTGCATCCATTCTTCAGTTGAGGGGCATCTGGGTTGTTTCCAGCTTCTGGCTATTACAAAGAAAGCTGCTAAAAACATGGTTGAGCAAATGTCCTTATGTGTAATTGAGCCTCTTTTGGATATATGCCTAGGAGTGGTACGGCTGGATCTTGAGGAAACACTATTCCTATTTGTCTGAGAAAAAGACAGATTCATTACCAGAGTGGTTTTACAAGTTTACAATCCAATCAGCAGTGGAAGAAGGTTCCCCTTTCTCCACAACCTCTCCAGCATGTGATTTTGCTTGAGTTTTTCATCTTGGCCATTCTGATAAGTGTAAGGTGAAATCTCAGGTTCTTTTTGATTTGCATTTCCCTGATGGCTAATGACATTGAACATCTTTAAGTGTTTCTCTGCCATTCCATATTCCTCTGCAGAGAAATCTCTGTTGAGCTTTGTTCCCTAGTTTTCAATTGGATTACATGGTTTCCTTCTTTTCAGCTTCTTTATTTTTTGTATATACTGTATATTATTGCTCTGTCAGAAAAAAGGTTGGTGAAGATTCTTTTCAAATCTGTAGGCAATCATTTTGTTTTGATGACAGTGTCCTTTGATTTACAAAAGCTTTGCAGTTTCATGACATCCCCTTTATTGATTGTTGTTCTTAGAGCCTATGCTGTTAGTGTTCTGTTCAGGAAGTTCAAATCTCTATATGCCACAAAATTTGAAAATCTAAATGAAATGGACAATTTTCTTGATCGATTTCACTAACCAAAACTGAAGCACGACCAGGAAAATCTATTAAATAATGCTATATCCCCCAAGGAAATAGAAGTTCTCATCGAAAGTGTCCCATTTCAAAGAAGGCCAGGGCCAAAGGTTTCTAGTGCAGAATTCTACCAGAATTTGAAAGAAGACCTAACTCCAGTTCTCTACAAAAGATTTTACAAAACAGAAACAGAAGGAGCACTACCAAACTCATTCTATGAAGCCACAGTCACTTCAGAAAGTAAACTTCTCAAAGACCCAACAAAGAAAGAGTAACTCAGGCCAATCTCCCTTATGAACATTGCGGTGAAAATGCTCAACAAAATACTTGCAAACTGAATACAAGATCACACCAAAGATATCATCCACTATGACCAAGTAGGCTACATCCCAGGCATGCAAGGGTGGTTCAATATAAGGAAATCCATCAATGTGATCCACCATAATAACAAACTAAATGAAATAAATAATAGTACACATGATAATCTCCTTAGATGATTAAAAAGTATTTGACAAAATCAAATATGCATTCATGTTTGAAGTCTTGGAGAGATCAGGGATAAAAGGCACATAACTAAACATCAAACAGAACAGAGAGAAACTTAGAGCAATACCATGGAAATCAGAGACAACGCAAGGCTGCCCACTCTCTCCACATCTCTTCAACATAGTTGTGGAATTCCTTGCTAGAGGAATAACATTGTTGAAGGAGTTCAAGGGGATGCAAATTAGAAAGAAAGATCTCAAATTATCACTATGTGCAGATGATATGATAGTTTACATGAGTGACCCCAAAAATCCTCCCAGGGAACTCCTACAGCTGATAAACACCTGTACCAAAGTGGCCTCATAACAAATATATCAAACCATTCAGTAGCCCTCCTGTATACAAAAGATAAAATGGCTGTGAAAGAAATTGGGAAAATGTGCTCGCTTCAGCAGCACATATACTATAATTGGAACAATACAGAGAAGATTAGCATGGCCCCTGCGCAAGGATGACACGCAAATTCGTGAAGCGTTCCATATTTTTGTGGGGCCGAGGCGCCAGCACTCAGCTGTGCTCCAGACACAAGCACAAAGAGTTGAGGCACGCCTGATGTCCAACTGGGTCACAGCAGCTGATCATTAAATTTGCAACAAGAAACCCACAAACAGGGCAGCTGCCCTCAGGACTTCCCTGGGTGAGAGGAGAACCCTCTCGACTAACAAAGACCACAGTTACCACTCAGGTCTATATCCCTGAGGTGAGCAACTCCTGAAAAAACACCAGCCATCCAGGGACTATACCCAAAAAGCTGAGAAGACATCCTTCAGGAAAAACCAGCTTTCTGCAAAGGGGATTCTCTCCACCACAGGATCCCCAGGAACCACCAGAAAATAACCCCATACACCTAAGATAACACAATGGGTAGAGGCCAGCGGAAAAGCTCAAGCAACAAAAGACAGAGCAATATGGCATCTCCAGAACCCAGTTACCCAGGGGAAAGTAGCCTCGGACACCCCACCATAACTGAAATCCAAGAAGATGACCTGACAACTATGGTCATGAAGATGATAACAGAGGAAACAAATAAGATTCGTAAAGACATAGAGGAAGATAAACTCAAACAGAATATTGCCATCCGTAAAGAAATAGAGGAAGCTGCAGCCAAACAGTTTATGGCCTTTAGAAAGGAAATGCTTAAAACACTGAATGAAATGATAGAAACAGAGTTGAAGGAACTAAAAGAAAAACAGGAAAGTACAATCAGACAGGTGAAGGAAGTAAACAAAACAACTCAAGACCTGAAGATAGAATTGGAAAAATTAAAGAAAACACAAATGGAAAAAATAATGGAAAGGAAGAATCTAGGGAAGAAAACAGGAACTACAGAGGTAAGCATAACCAACAGACTACAAGAGATGGAAGAAAGAATCTCAGGTGTAGAAGATACAATGGAAGAAATTGATGTATCTGTCAAAGAAAATGTTAAATCCGAAAAATTCCTGACACAGACCATCCAAGAAATGCAAGACAATATGAAAAGACAAAACCTAAGAATAATAGGTATAGAGGAAAAAGAAGACTCTCTTCTCCAAGGCTAAAGGAGAGGCCAATTAGAATACATGAGGCCTACAGAACACCCAACAAATTTGACCAGAAAAGAAAATCCTCCCGCCACATAATAATCAAAACAGTAAGTATACAGAACAAAGAAAAAATACTAAAAGCTGCAAGGGAAAAAGGCCAAGTAACATATAACGGCAAACCCATGAGAATCACACCTGACTTTTCAACAGAGACTATGAAAGCCAGAAGGGCCTGGATGGATATCATGCAGACCATAAGAGAACACAGATGTCAGCCCAGGCTACTATACGCAGCAAAATTCTCAGTCCTCATAGATGGAGAAAACAAGATATTCAATGACAAAAACAAATTTCAACAATATCTACAAACAAATCTAGCATTACAGAAGACACTGGAAGGGAAAATACAACCCAAGAAAGCTAGCTACATTCAAGAAAACACAGGAAATAAATAACCTCACTTCAGTAAAACAAAAGGCAACCAAGCACACAACCTGATGACCACAGCCAACATCAAAATCAAGAGATCTAACAGCCACTGGTCATTAATCTCTCTCAGCATCAATGGACTCAACTCTCCAATAAAAAGACACAGATTAACAGAATGGATACGTAAACCAAACCCGGCAATCTGTTGCATACAAGAAACACACCTAAGACACAAAGATAGACATTACCTGAGGGTAAAGGGTTGGAAGACGACTTTCCAAGCAAACGGACCCAAGAAGCAAGCAGGAGTAGCCATTCTAATATCTGATAAAATAGACTTTCAACCAAAATTAATCAAAAGAGATGGGGAAGGACACTTCATACTCATCAAGGGAAAATTCCACCAGGAAGACATCACAATCCTGAACATCTATGCCCCAAATACAAGGGCACCCACATTTGTGAAAGAAACATTGATAAAATTTAAAGCACATATAGATCCACACACATTAATAGTGGGAGACTTCAACACCCCACTCTCAACAAAGGACAGGTCAACCAAACAGAAATTAAACAAAGAAACAATGTCTCTGACAGAGGTCATGAATCAAATGGACCTAACAGACATTTACAGAACTTTACACCCAAACACAAAAGAATTTACCTTCTTCTCAGCACCTCATGGAACCTTCTCCAAAATAGACCACATAGTGGGTCACAAAGCGAGCCTCAACAGATACAAGAAGATTGAAATAATCCCATGTATCTTGTCTGATCACCATGGAATAAAGCTGGACCTCAACAATAACAGAAATAACAAAAAGCCTACACACACATGGAAACTGAACAACTTGTTACTAAATGACAGCTGGTTCAGGGAAGAAATAAAGAAAGAAATTAAAGTCTTTCTAGAAATCAATGAAAATGAAGACACAACATACCTGAACTTGTGGGATACAATGAAAGCAGTGGTAAGAGGAAAGTTCATAGCACTAAGTGCCTTCAAGAAGAAATTCGAGACAGCTCATTCAAGCACCCTAATGGCTCACTTAAAAACCCTAGAAAAAGAAGAAGCAGACACACCAAGAAGGAGTAGACGGCTGGAAATAATCAAACTCAGGGCTGAAATCAATCAATTGGAAACAAATAAAACAATTCAAAGAATCAATGAAACCAAGAGCTGGTTCGTTGAGAAAATCAACAAGATCAACAAACCCTTAGCCAGGCTAAATAAAAGGCAGAGAGACACAACCCAAATCAACAAAATCAGAAATGAAAAGGGGGATATAACTACAGACACTGAGGAAATCCAAACAATCATTAGGACTTACTTCAAAAGTCTATATGCCACAAAATTTGAAAATCTAAATGAAATGGACAATTTTCTTGATCGATTTGACTTACCAAAGCTGAACCAGCACCAGGTAAATCAACTAAATAGACCTATATCCCCCAAAGAAATAGAAGAGGTCATCAAAAGTCTCCCATCCAAAAAAAGCCCAGGACCAGATGGCTTCAGCGCAGAATTCTACCAGACCTTCAAAGAAGAGCTAACACCAATTCTCTTCAAACTATTCCACAAAATAGAAACAGAAGGAATATTACCAAATTCATTCTATGAAGCCACAGTCACCTTGGTACCTAAACCTCACAAAGACTCAACAAAGAAAGAGAATTTCCGGCCAATCTCCCTTATGAACATTGATGCAAAAATACTTAATAAAATATTTGCAAACCGAATCCAAGAACACATCAAAGATATTATCCACTATGACCAAGTAGGCTTCATCCCAGGTATGCAGGGGTGGTTCAATATACGGAAATCCATCAATGTGATCCACCATATTAACAAACTGAAAGAAAAAAACCACATGATAATCTCCCTAGATGCTGAAAAAGCCTTCGACAAAATCCAACATCCATTCATGTTCAAAGTATTGGAGAGATCAGGGATACAAGGCACATATCTAAACATAGTAAAGGCGATATACAGCAAGCCTATAGCCAACATCAAACTGAATGGAGAGAAACTTAAAGCAATCCCACTGAAATCAGGGACAATACAAGGCTGCCCACTCTCTCCATATCTCTTCAACATAGTGTTGGAAGTCCTTGCTAGAGCAATAAGACAGTTGAAGGAGATCAAGGGGATACAAATTGGAAAGGAAGAAATCAAATTATCACTATTTGCAGATGATATGATAGTATACGTGAGTGACCCCAAAAACTCTACCAGGGAACTCCTACAGCTGATAAACACCTTCAGCAAAGTGGCCGGATGCAAAATTGACTCAAAAAAATCAATAGCCCTCCTGTATACAAAAGACAAAAGGGCTGAGAAAGAAATTAGGGAAACAACACCCTTCACAATAGCCACAAATGACATAAGGTACCTCGGAGTAACCCTAACTAAGGAAGTCAAAGACTTGTATGGAAAAATGTCAAAACTCTGAAGAAAGAACTAGAAGAAGATATGAGAAGATGGAAAGATCTCTCATGCTCATGGCTTGGTAGGATTAACATAGTAAAAATGGCCATCTTACCAAAAGCAATCTACAGATTCAATGCCATTCCCATCAAATTACCAACACAATTCTTTACAGACCTGGAAAGAAAAATTCTCAACTTCATATGGAATAACAAGAAACCCAGAATTGCTAAAACAATCCTCTACCATAAAAGATCTTCTGTAGGTATCTTCATCCCTGCTCTTATGTTGTACTATAGAAAACAGTTTTAAAAACTGCATGCTATTGGCACAGAAACAGAATGGTGGATCAATGGAACTGAACAGAGGACCAAGAAATAAATCCACACACTTATGGACACCTGATCTTTGACAAAGATGACAAAACCATACAATGGAAAAAAAGATAGCATCTTCAACAAATGGTGCTGGTCCAACTGGATGTCTACATGTAGAAAAATGAAAATAGATCCATACATGTCACCCTGCACAAAACTGAAGTCCAAGTGGATCAAAGACCTCAACATAAAACCAGACACATTAAATCAGCTTGAAATAAAAGTGGGAAATACCCTAGAACTCATTGGTACAGGGGAAAACTTCCTGAACAGAACTCCAACAGCACATGCTCTAGAGGCAACAATCAATAAATGGGACCTCATGAAACTGAAAAGCTTCTGCAAAGCAAAGGACACCATCATCAAAACAAAGCGACCTCCTACAGATTGGGAAAGAATCTTCACCAACCCTTTATCTGACAGAGGACTCATATCCAGTATATATAAAGAACTAAAGAAGCTGAAAAGCAGCAAACCAAGTAACCCACTTAAAAAATGGGGAACAGAGATAAACAGAGAATTCTCTGTAGAGGAATACCGAATGGCAGAGAAGCACTTAAAGAAATGCTCAACCTCACTAGCCATTAGGGAAATGCAAATCAAAACAACCCTGAGATTTCACCTTACACCCATGAGAATGGCCAAGATCAAAAAGTCAAGTGACAACACATGCTGGAGAGGTTGTGGAGAAAGAGGAACCCTTCTCCACTGCTGGTGGGAATGTAAACTGGTAAGATCACTCTGGAAATCAATCTGGCATTTTCTCAGACAAGTAGGAATAGTGCTTCCCCAAGATCCAGCCATACCACTCCTAGGCATATATCCAAAAGAGGCTCAAGCACACAAAAAGGAAATTTGCTCAACCATGTTTGTAGCAGCTTTATTTGTAATAGCCAGAAGCTGGAAACAACCCAGATGCCCCTCAACTGAAGAATGGATGCAGAAAATGTGGTACATCTACACAATGGAATATTACTCAGCAATGAAAAACAAGGAAATCATGAAATTTGCAGGTACATGGTGGGATCTAGAAAGGATCATCCTGAGTGAGTTGTCCCAGAAGCAAAAAGACACACATGGTATATACTCACTCATATAGACATACAACATAGGACAAACCCACTAAAACCTGTGTATCTAAAGAAACTAAGCAAGAGAGAGGACCCTAACTAAAATGTCCAATCCCCATCCGGAAAGGCAAAGAGGATGGGCATAAGAAGAAGAAGAAAACAGGAAACAACCTAGTAACCTACCACAGAAGGCCTCTGAAAGCCTCTGCCCTACAGACTATCAAAGCAGATGCTAAGCCTGATGCGCAACTGTTGGGCAGTATGAATGGAATTTTATGTAAGAACTGGGAAATAGTAAGAGCTGGAGAGGACAGGGTCTCCACAAGGAGAGCAACAGAACAAGAAAATTTGAACACAGGGAACTTCCCAGAGACTCATACTCCAACCAAGGACTATTCATAGAGATAACCCAGAACCCCTGCACAGATGTAGCCCATGGCAGTTCAGAGTCCAATTGGGTTACATAGTAATGTGAAAAGGGATTGCCTCTGACATGAACTGAATGGCCTGCTCTTTAGTCACCTACTCCTGACGGGAGCAACCTTACCAGGCCATAGTAGAGGACAATGCAGCCACTTTTGATGTGAACTGATGGACTAAGATCAGAAAGGAGAGGAGAACCTCCCCTATCACTGGACTTGGGGAGTGGCATGTATGCAGAGGGAGAAGGGACGGGGGATTGGGAGGGGAGGGAGGGGGTTATGGGGGGATGCAGAATGAATAAACTGTAATTGATGAAAAATTTAAAAAAAAAACTGGGAAAAATAATTTAAGAACCTTAAATGACTTTCAAAAGTGGAGGAAAACATGGAGTTAGTCAATTTATATGGAGCACTTCTCGCCCCTGGGGGCAATGGTCTCCTGAACCTACTCAGGCCCCAGACACCACCACTGTTAGTTCTAGAACTGACGCAGGATGTTCCAAGGAGGGGGTTAAGGCTTCTTATAATATTTCCTATAAGCCCACACCTGTTTGTTTAAATCCCCCATTTTTATTCATTATTAGTCAGATAGAGCCAAGTAATTGTGGTAATGATACTTGCTTTTTTGCCCAATGCTGGAATGCTATTAAATTTACTACCTGGTTACTCACATGCCTTGCTGGGTGCCTGTGCTTGTTGATGCCCCTCACGCTATGACTCTCTTCAGACAGAAAAGGGATCTTGGAACTACAGCTGCCATTGTTACTGCCATCTCAATGGCAGCTGTTGGAGCTACTACCTCGCCATTAGCCATGAGTCATAGTGGGCAGACTGCTCAGACCCTGAATAACCTTTTAGTCAATGTAGCTCATGACTTAGATGTACAAAAAGGAATTAATGCTCAACTAAAAGGAGGTTTGATGGTGTTCAATCAGAGGATTGACCTCATGCAGGGCAAATTGATACCCTATGGCAAATCGCTCAACTTGGCTGTCAATGAAAGCATGCTGGACTTTGAGTCACTAACATACAACATGAGAATTTTCTCTGTGCTGCAAATCTGTCTAAACAATTGTCTAGCTATATTTTAGGTAATTGGACTGGAGAATTCGATACTATTATGGAGCAGCTGAGAGTGGTCATTGTCATGGTAAATTCTACCAGAGTGGACACAGGACTAGCCACAGGATTATCATCATGGATTGCTGCAACCATGAATCATCTGAAGGAATGGGCGGGCATGGGAGCTTTAGCAGGCCTTCTGGTGTTGGTCACCTTGGTTTGCCTGTGGTATATATGCAAGATTAGAGTCTCACAACAGAGTATTGCAGCCATGAGCATTCAGACGTTTACAGCCACTGAAGCAGGACAGTCTCCCCAAGCATGGTTGGCTACCATAAAAAGCCAAAATGTTACGCTCAGGATGCGAGGCTAAGCACTGCACTCAGGGACAGCTGCTTTCGATGCAGAGAAGAGCATGTCTGATTGCATGCGGGTTGATACCCCAGGTCCCGCCTCTGAGAAAAAGGTATCTGATGGGTCTGATGCTCTTTGGGTGGGTGACACCTAAATGAACATCAGTACAAAGTCCCAATTTATTTCTAATATCAGAGATCAGACCTCTACTCTTGCCTGATGTGTCTAAAACAAAAAGAGAGAACTGTAATGCCGTAATGCCGCACCTGAAAGATGGAGCTGGTTTCTGCCTTCCACCTTCCCCATGGTGAGTGCTCTCTGTCATGAACAACTCCACATTTGGCTAAGGCCGAGGATTTAGCTTGCTTCCATGTATGTGGACCTATCTGCATTACCCATGTGGCATGCTGAGGTTGGCTACCCAGAGGCTATTTAAAGTGTGCTGGCTTTACCCAGGGTTAGATGATTGCTCAAGGTTCCTGAATAAACTGCATTGAAAAAAAAAATTGGAAAAAAAAGTCGGGTTCTGAGCTAAGCAAATAATTCTCAAAACAGGAATATGAAATGGCACAGAAACACTTAGAGAAATCTTCAACATCCTTACTAATGAGGGAGATGCAAATTAAAAAACCCTGAGATTTTAACTTACCCCCATCAGAATGGCTAAAAAATGAAAATCTCATGTGACAACACCTGCTGGAGAAGACATGGAGAAAGAGGAACCCTCCTCCATTGCTGGTGGGAATGTAAACTTGTACAACTACTTGGGAAATCAATCTGGTGCTTTCTCAGGCAATTAGGACTAATAATTCCTCAAGATCCAGCTATACCACTCCTAGGCATATAACCTTTTATTTTAATTTTTAGTGCTGCTTGGGTGTGCATGTGTGTGTGCATGCCTGCATGAGTTTGTGTGCATAAATGAGTACACAGAAGCCAGAGGTATAAAATCCAAAAGTGTTATGACTCCCAGGATTTCCAATATTCATATTAGGAACTGAACTAGGGTCCTCCTTCACTCTAATACCAATCTTTAACCAGTGACCCAGCTGTCAAGAGTCATCTACATTTCCATTCATCTTTCATATGCCATTTAATTTTATTTTATCAAAACCTGTTCAACTCAGCGCTGCCTTGAATCGAAAGACCCAAGCATGTCACAAACCTTCCCATGTCACAGCTACTGTGAAAACAAAGAAAGAGAGAAACTAAAATATTTAACAAAAAAAAAAAAAAAACGTTCAATATGTACAGCCAGAGTCTACATTTTCTCCTGCAAACAAATGTTGAATGACCTGAAGAGATACAGAAGACAGGGTCTCTATGACATATTTAAGAAATCAAATAAGCCCCATCTAAGATTGCCTTCAATCAGCCACAGTTGGTTTGGAAGATTGTTGGCAAGTCAAATGAATACTGACTTTAAATTCTGTGAATATAGAGACAAGCCATGTTTGTATCAAGTCATAGAAGTGTTAAGAGTGGGGCCAGAGAGCTGCTGTGCCAATAAACAGAAGATATTACCTCTAGCCTATAAGCTTGTATTCTGCTATGCACAGGGTGTGCTTGGGTTTCACATGGTTATAAAATATTGTACAATATTATATAAAATATACAAACTTGTCTTATAAAGCTTACATAGCAGGTGGAACTGTTACCATGAAAATTCACACAATGGATTGTCTTACTGACTTCTTCCCACATGTGAATAGTGTTATATCAGCCCCAACTGTTGAATGTTAGACTTTCAGAATCCATCCTAAACATCTTTTCTCCAACTAGACATGCTTCTTCTTCACCTCTGTTTTTCTCTTGTGATATTTTTCCTCAGTTTGAATGCATTCCCCAGCTCTCTTGCCCTCCGTCAAGGCCCACAGTGTCCCATTTCTTAAAAAAAACATTCTCAGAACATTCTAAGCCCACTCTACCCCTTTGGAACAGTAGCCCATTTGTCATATTTTATATGAACACAGCTGGCATTTGCAGGTCCTTACATGTTTGGTGGGTTCCTCCTGTCCCAAGGTGCAGCAGAACTTATTGGGCAATTTTTACACACAGAGCAGTCTTTTGTTTGCCAAGTTGTCTCAGACTTCCCAAGTGAGCAACTGATCTCCCTATGCTGGGCTCTATGGGATAGCTGTCAGAGTTCCCTTCGCATTCCATGGACTCCTATGGGGTACCCAGAACATCCTGGATTTACTCATGTTGAATGAGGTGTTTGTGTGTGTGTTTGTGTATGTGCGTGTGTGTGTGTGTATGTGCTCATCCTGATTGAGGTGTGTTCACATGCATGTGTGCTCATATGCACATGCAAATGCCTTCTGTATAGCAGGTTCTTTCTAGGTCCTTTATGAAGTAGCATCTCATTTAAAACTCACCACAGTTGTCTGGGTTTAGTGCTATTATTATCCCCATTCCACAGGTCAGTAACTAGAGGCTATGAACACTTACTTGTCTCAGAGTTGGTGTCTGTCCATGTGCCAGGCACAACACTTAGTCACAAACATAGAGTATCTTATCTGTGTAGTATGGGTTATGCCCAACTGTCACTACCTCTCCATCTCTTTCTCCCACAGAATAGTTCTCTAATCTCAAGAGGGAGCATCTTCACCTTACTCCTTTGTCACATGTAAGCCTACAGAAATTCTCGGTTTCAACACCAGATGACTGAGAGGAAAGAAAAAAGAAACAAGAAGGACATGACTTCTTCTAAGTATAGTAGAGAAGAAGTTTGATTGTAGATAAAAGGTTAAATACAGCCAGAGGCTGAGACATCTGGGAGAGTCCACAGTGAACATGGCCAAGCTGAGCAGGGTCATTTGAGGGGGGAAGAGAATGGAGAGCAAGAGAGGAGACAGTCATAAACCAAGAGCAGCTGCCTGGGCCAGGAGACTGACCAAGAGCTTAAAGGGCCAGAACAACCAGCTTAGCCAAAATAACTGGATTATATAGGGATGAGCAGCTGGCAGAATGGCAGGCTAGTCACTAGGCCGAAGGTTTCAGGGTAGGGGCAGGATATGCAAGCCAGGAGGACCCTGCAACATCCTTAAATGGAGAGATGCTTGGAGCACTTGGCTAGCCAGCCTCAGTTTTGATGTATTAACATGTACAACACTTAGCAGTTTGTCCAGGGTTTGAGACCTGACACTGTGATGATTTCTTTCTTCACCTTTTGCTTTTTTTTTAACACAGTCCAATTCTTGTGCCTCTTCTCCTACATAACTTTAACTCTAGAAATTGCCTAGGACCCTAAGCCTGGCAAACAAAAGCCACTCCAGTGCTTATCCCCAGGATGCTGTGAAGCCAAAACCAGAAGACCCAACACACACACCCCTGCTGTGTGCCTAGAGGTCCCATAGTTTACTTCTCATTGGCACTCAATTGTACCTGACCCCACACTGGAGCTTGGACTCTTCCAACAGTAGTTTTTGACCCCAAAACCTCCAGCACCTCAAACTCCCATGTTCCTGTCTTCCCATGTAAACAAACTAACTTTCAAAGCCTCTACCCATCCCTGATGAAAATTCACCTTATGCTTACTCATTTCTATCCAAAGATGTTTTTTGTAGGCTGTGGCAAAACCACAGTATAAGTCCAGGCATGTTAGCCAAAAGCCCCAGTGTGGGGCTTCTTCTACATGGGCCCTGACTGGGGGCTGTTTTCTTTAGGACCCTCCTTAAGGCCTAGGTGTCTAGTAAGCTAGACCTCACCTCAATGGGACAAGCATATCTTAACTGTAGCCCATAGGTCTGTACACCCCAAGATTACTATGGTCCAAAATTGTTTTATTTAAAACATTATCAAGCCTGCTCTTGCATTTTTCTTTGTAATTGTTCTTTGTTCTATGGTTCCTAAGTGTCAACTTTGTAGACAACAACATGGATTTGTAGTGGCAATATGTTGCAAATGCCTACCTGTAAAGGAGCAGTTCTCAACCTGTGGGTCTCAACCCCTTTGATGTAGAATGACCCTTTCATGGGACTCTCCTAAGACCATCAAAAAGCACAGGTATTTGCCATTGGAAAATTACACTTAGGGAGTAGCAAAGAAAATAATTTTTGTTGTGGGGAGTACACCACAACTTGAGGATCTGTATTAAAGTGTCATGGCACTAGGAAGGTTGAGGACCTCTGCTCCAGAGGAGAGTTAGGCCCCTGACTGTGGAGGCCACCTGCAGTTTTTGATTATAGGCTCACATAGGTGGAGTGCTGGTTCACATCAGTCTGGGGAGGCCGGCTGTGTAGACAGCACAGGCCAAGTGGGCAGGTGTTGGCTATCCAGAGAGAGACTGAGATAATGTTTCTATGTTCTCTTTCTGCTCTCCCACCCTCCTTCGAATAAATGAATAAGGAATTGTCATTTCTCTCAGAAGCAGTTGTATTTTACCAGTGGATAAATGTGAGTCCCAGCCTTAGCATGCTAGCCCTGACTACCTAAATTATTTTATAGAGAAGGAGTTTGTTCAATAGAAAACTGGCAATGTACTTTGGGGGTGGAGTTGGGAGGAATCTGAGGAGATGCTTCTCCTCTTTTCCTGCTCTTTACAATCTATCTCACTCCTGGAGACCCTGATTTAAAAGTCAGTGGGGCTTGGTCTGGTCACCAGTGTTAATATGAATAGCCAAGCTGGAAACTGCAGGTAAAGGCCAGGTAGTTGATTTCCAAGAAATTCAAATAAATAAGAATAGCATTTGAACACAGGGAATTTCCCAGAGATTCATACTCCAAGCAAGGACTATTCATAGAGATAACCCAGAACCCCTGCACAGATGTAGCCCAGGGCAGTTCAGAGTCCAATTGGGTTACATAGTAATGTGAAGAAGGACTGCCTTCTACATAATCTGATTGGCCTGTTCTTTGATCACCTCCTCCTGGGGGGGAGCAGCCTTACCAGGCCATAGTAGAGGACAATGCAGCCACTTTTGATGTGACCTGATAGACTAAGATCAGAAAGGAGAGGAGAACCTCCACTATCAGTGGATTTGGGGAGTGGCATGCATGCAGAGGGAGGAGGGAGGGTGGTATTGGTAGGGGAGGAGGGAGGGGCTTATGGTGGAATGCAGAATGAATAAAGTGTAATTGATGAAAAATAAAAAAAATACATAAAAAAAGAATAGCACTATCCACCACATGGATTTTAAATAAATCACATAGCTTTCTCAGAAAGTTTAATGTTACTTACCTCTAATTCACTACAATTTGGACTTACAGTTGTCACGTGGGAACTGCATATATGTTTAGCTCTCTGCCTAAAATATTTGTAGAGCTTACTTTCCAACCCCTTGGAGGATCCCATAAAAAAAATTTCATCTCAAGCAGGGTTTGGTCACATGCCTTTGATCCTAGCCCTCTGGAGGCTGAGGCAGGTGGTTCTCTAAGAATTCAAGGCCAGCCTGTTCTAAAAAGAGAGTCCAGGATAGCCAGGGCTGTTACACTCAGAAACACTGTATCAAAAGCAAAGCTAAAAGAATCCAGTCTCACCCTGCCCAATTGTTTAGATCTCTGCCCTCTTGGGCTGAATGGATTGGGATGTCTGTCCTAGCCAGACATCGTAACAGATTGTCCTTCTATGTAAGTATGGGCCAAAATAGGTCTTCCTCAGGCAGCAGTCACTCAGAGAACAGCTCACTGTATCCTGAAGAACCACTTGTTTCTACATTGGAGGCTCAGCACAACACTCTGCATAAAGCAAGGCAGGGACCTCCTTCCTCTCTGGGCATGCTGGCTTCCCTGTTGCTATGCCCAGTCTCACCCCTTTGAAATGCCAACACAGTAGCAGGTTTGATAAGGCACATTTCCCCACAACCTGCTTTAAAGGGTTTTGTGTTCAAAGTTGAAAATCATTCCAAGGAGAATATTGACCAGAAATCTGTAAGTTCTTTGTTGGGTTTTGTTGTTGTTGTTTTGTTTTGTTTGGAGGCAGAGAATTTTTGTGTGGCCTAGGCTGTCCTGAACTCAATTTGTAGATCAGTCTTGTTCGTAATTAAAAGAGATACACCTGACTCTGACTCCCTGAGTGATGGGAAGACAGGTACAGGCCAACATATCTGGCTTCAGTAAGTTGTATTTGGGTTGTTTTTTATTTATTTTGGGTTGAATATTTTTCTATCCAATTGTTGAACATAACAATAAACTTTCTGGGCATGAATGAGACATTGTTGAGTTTGAGACAGGCTTCATTCTATGTAACCTTCTTACACTAAAGACATAGTAGAAATCATATAGTCCTTTGTACACATTTGCACTCACAAACATATGTACACACACAAGACTCTTTATCTGCCTTTTTACAGATAATTTACAAGTATGACCCAATCAGGAAAATCTTCACTGTCATAAAGATCCACACATTAAAGAGGAAATAAAGATTGAGTCTCAAAAGAGAAAGTGAGTCATCAAGCCAAGGTCTGGGTGGAGTGGGGAAGGAAAGCCTAGGATCTTCCCAGTGTGCCTGGAGTTACATCACATGGGATGCCATCATCTCTGATATCATATATTTCTGTCCAGCAAGTAGCTAACAGTACTCAGGCCACTTTCTCTCCTCCTGTGACTCAGAATGTTTCCCTGCAGTCCATGCTGACTACCACCTCAAATCTCCCTGTCCTTGTGCCAACCCAGCAAGCCATTGAGGACATGGACCAGAAAGAGAAAACCTTCTGTTTGTCACAGAACAACAATCCAGCCCTGATGAGGTGGGTGTCATTTATCTTATCTTCCCTGCTATATGACTATTGTCATGGTGAACATTCCTTAATCTGATGCAGAAAAGGGACAAGATTTTTCACCAGGATGGCACAAGCAACCCTTCCTTGAGTCAGGACAATTTATCTGTTAACAGCTGACTCTCAACCAGTGGTTCTCAACCTTCCAAATGTAGCACCCCTTTAATATAGTTTCTCATGTTGTGGTGACCTGAACCATAAAATTATTTTCATAGCCATGTCATAACTGTAAATTTCCCAGTGTTATGAATTGTCATGTAAATCTGATAGGCAGGGTATCTGATGTGGGACCCCCAAAGGGTTTACAACCCACATTTGAAGAACCACTAGCAAACCAAGCAATGTGCTCTCTATAAAGCTAAGTTAACCCATCGAACACCTTTGAGATGGTTGTTCTACTTTTTTTTTCTTTCTTTCTTTTTTTTTTTTTTTTTTTTTTTTTTTTTTTTTTTTTTTTTTGTTCTTCTCGATGCAGTTTATTCAGGAACCTTGAACAATCTTCTGACCCTGAGGAAAGCCAGCCCATAGCTTAAAATAGCCTCTGGGTAGCCAACCCCAGCATGCCACATGGGCAATGCAGATAGGTCCACATACATTGAAGCAAGCCAGATCCTCAGCCTCAGCCAAATATGGAGTTGTTTGTGACAGAGAGCACTCACCATCAGGAAGGTTGAAGACAGAAACCAGCTCCATCTTTAAGGCTGGGCATTATGCAGCTCTCTACAGTTCCCCCCTTATGTTTTAGATGCATCAGGCAAGAGTAGAGGTGTGATCTCTGATATAAGAAATAAATTGGTACTTTGTACCAATGTTCATTTAGGTGTCATCCACACAAAGAGCATCAGCCCCTTCTGATACCTTTTTCTTAGAGCCGGGACCTGGGGCATCAACCCGTATGCAATCAGACATGCTCTTCTCTGGGTCAAAAGCAGCTGTCCCTGAGTGCAGTGCTTAGCCTCGCATCCTGAGCATAGGTCGTTACACTTTTGACAGATGTGAAAAGTGAGGCACAAGTGGTTAAAGAATAACTCCAGCTAAGGCTCATCACTGCAAAAATGAGTGTTAAGTTTGCATACTGGAGAACATGAAATTTGAATGTCATAATTTGACTTCAGAGTTGATTTTTCTGTTGCATTTATCACTGGTGCATCGATTTATTTTTTATTGTGACCCCTATGACTAGGCGCTTTAGATACCACACACTCCCAGGCACTTACAGAGTGGTCGATCTGCAGACACTGTCATCCTTGCATATGCTAGCAATATCATTGCTGGGAAACTTCCTTCACCTGGACAAGACAGCTGGGGTAAGAGCATTGTCATCTGGCGCTTTGGGGAGTGGTACCTTTCTGAAGTGTTGTGATGCAAATTTCCATTTATGTACACAGAGAGAATAAATAGATGCCTGTGTGAACATCACCCAGTTACAACAATGATCACACATATACACATTTTAAAGCGGAGAAATAGAGAGGAAAACAATGACAACAACAACAAAAAACAACTAGGCTACAGCAATATAAATATTAATTTTCTGCCCAGGAATTTAATCAAGTGTCTGACAAAAGCAACTTAAGTGTTTATTCTTGCTCAGCGTTTGAGGAAACAGTCTCAAATCAGGGGAAAGTTACCATGGCAAGAGTGGAAAGTAGATGCTCACATTGCCCACAGTTAGAGAGCTTAAAAGGGAGGGTGCTTGGCTAGCTTTCTACCTAATGTGAATCTCAGGGCTCCAGCCCAGGCACTGATATTCCTGAGATTTAAGGTACTTCTTCCTATATCCTTGTGCATGTGCCTTGGGGCTTGATCAATGTCGAGTATAGAGCTCATTGTGATTTGCTTATAAAAAAGGGAAAATCACTTTTATCCAATGAAGTGTCACTGTGTATATTAAGCATACTCCAGGGCTGGCCTCATGACTGGAAGTTTATGGTCAGCACAAAAGGAATCCCATGGTTGTATTTCAGGTTTTGTGGTTTTTTTTTTGTTTTGTTTTGTTTTTTGCTCTTTATTTTTTTGTCTTACTGCCTTTTTGTTTGTTTTGATTTTCATTTGTAGGTGTCTGTGTATTTAAGAGAGAAAGAACATAATGTTAGGTGGGGAAGAAAGACTGGAAAATCTGGGTGTAGTTAAGGGAACAGGAAAACATGAACATGACTATGAGGGTTTGGGTGTTAAAGTCTTTCCATGAGTTGACAAGGTACAAATATGTGAGGGTTCTAGCAAGCAACTACTGTCACAATGACTCCTTAGGCAGCAATGGCTCAGAGCATCCCAGCTTCCCCTTCAGCCTATGAGCACTGGAAAAGAATCTAGGTAGCTGAGCCTACAGAGCAGGGAAATGTGATAGCCTGTGCTTTCATGGATATCTCACAATTCTTTGGAAATTCCAGGGACATTCATGTTAGTTTCTCAATTGTTTAAATACAAATTTGGAGTACAATAGGGCACTGTGAAAAAAGACTTTAACCTCAGCTCCAGAGAAAACAGAGGCAAGTGGATCTCTGTGAGCACTTGTGTGGAGGCCTACATGTAATCTCCAGAGCTCCCATGTAAAGCAATCAAATAGCTGGAACAGAGGATTTGAACGTTGTCATCCCAGGAAGAAATAAAGGATGAGGATGACAGAGAGCTTAAGTTTCCTAATTAGACCACTGCCTAGTGTATAAAATAGCACTGAAACACCACACTGCTCACAAGAAGTAATTACCCTTATTATTTTTTTTTCAATGCAGTTTATTCAGGAACCTTGAACAATCATCTGACCCTGGGGAAAGCCAGCCCACAGCTCAAATAGCCTCTGGGTAGCCAACCCAGGCGTGCCACGTGTGCAATGCAGATAGGTCCACATACATGGAAGCAAGCCAGATCCTCGGCCTTAGCCAAATGTGGAATTGTTCCAGAGAGCACTCACCATAGGGAAGGTGGAGGGCGGAAACCAGCTCCATCTTTAAGGCATAGCATTCCGCAGCTCTCTACAGTTCCCCCTTTTTGTTTTAGACGCATCAGGCAAGAGTAGAGGTCTGATCTCTGATATTAGAAATAAATAGGGACTTTGTACTGATGTTCATTTAGGTGTCATCCACCCAAAGAGCATCAGACCCGTCCAATACCTTTTTCTCAGAGGCGGGAACTGGGGCATCAACCCGCATGCAATCAGACATGCTCTTCTCTGGGTTGAAAGCTGCTGACCCTGAGTGCAGTGCTTAGCCTCGCATCCTGAGCATAATTATCCTTATTAATTTTCTTAATTTACAGCATGACTTTGTGTACTCATATAATGTGCTTTGTAAATTCATTGGCATTTCAAACCTTCAATTTTCTTCAAAACATTAACATCTACCCTGGCATGCTACAAGTTGTACAAGTCCCAAAATAAATCCATTAAGATACTGGCCTACAGAAGATAACCATCAAACACAAGTGTTTCTCAAGTTCATTCCTGTGTCTAATACAATAAAATATCCCATTTTAACAAGATGTTACAGATGACCTGTGATACCACTGCGTTTGTACATGGAATTCATGTGCAGGTTTAAGCAAATGTCCCTCCTCTGTAAGATCCCAAAAACTTGCAAACAGAGGTCCCAGTAAGGGAAAAAAGGAAACCAAAAAAAAGAAAAATGGAGCTCAGTTTCTCTTGAATGGTAGATAGTCACTGTCTCTATTAGTTTGCAGAGATCTCTGTAAAAGGTACCACAAATGAGGGGGCTCTAACAAGAGTTGATATCCTCATAGTGCTGAAGGCCTCTGGCAGGTCAAGATAGGTATTGGGAAGAATTGATTCCTGGGGAGGGTACTGAAGGACGGAGATGTTCCAGGCTGCCTCCTTGGCTTATTGATTTCCATGGTACTGATCGAAAGGAATCTCCTCGGAATAGTGCTTTGTGTGTATTCCCTCTACATTTCTTTTTAATAAACTCAAAAGACTGTGTAAACAGAAACTTAATTCAATTGTTTCAATTGTTGACGAGAAGGCTCAGTGCCTCCTTCCGGTAACCTAGACATGGAAGGCTGTCAACCTCTGAGCCTTACTGCTTAATAAGCTCCCCCTTTCTTGTTCTTTCTGAGATCTGGGCTGGGTGGTTCAACTCAACTGTTCTGGCTCAAACTCCTCTCCTAGCTTACTGATTCAATCTGGCAATTCTATCAACCCCTGAATTGCTCTGCTTGACCTCAGACTAACTCCAGCAATCTGCTTAATCTTCTCATTATCTGGCTCATTCCTTCTTCACCTAGGTCTAGCTTGTTCTCTCTCTGAAACCTAACTATCACTGTCCCAGGAAAACTGACTCAACTCCTTTCATCTCTCTCTCTCCTCTCTCTTCTATTTCTCTTTCTCTTTTCTCTAAGGATCTTACATTTCCTCTCTTCTCATGAGAGTTGGGCCTATCCTCTTCTGTCAAATCTTTCTCTAATCATCAATGTTGCTGTCACTCAATTGGACATCATTTTCAAAGGTGGGTACTTTTTTTCTACAAACTACCATTCCTGTCATTGTTTGGGATTGAACAAAAAATGTATGACCATACCTGGACCTAAGCTTTCTTTATTTGCTACTTGGCCTTGAACTCAGATCTGCTTGCCTCTGTCTCCTGGATTAAAGATGCTGTTTGTATTCCAGCCTAGGTGGTGTTTGGATGTGATCTCTTGCCAGAGAAGCCATGTTTTAAATGAAAATTCCTCTGCCAGAGTGGAATAGACTGACAATCAGAGAATACCACTCATGTAGAATATGATTGTCTATCGGTTTGTGATGTCTAATGGGTCACAATTTAAAGTATTTAATAGCCCAAAACTACATGGATACGGATGCTCAAAAGGCAAAAAACCCAGAGGTAATACAAAATCAAGTGCACTCACTTTCCCATTGAATTTGCACTTGCAAAATATCACAATTGGGGGGCATCCATTGTGGACTGAGACAATGCAGCAACAAATGGAGTGATACACATCATCAGCAAGGTAAAGATGCTCCCTCTCACCTGGCAAAGTTGCTTCCCCTCTGTGATGTTTTCCTTTAGAGTGCATTTTGGTCAAAAACATAATGCTTAGCCTTAATATCAAATGAGGCTCACTGTGCTTCACTATCTTTGCTAGAATCTCATGATGCTCTCTCCATTCAATCAGACACTGCTGTCTAATTCACCACACCTCTCTGGCAGCAGGGCCTCTGTTTCATGTTGCCTCCTGCACATTCTCTCTCTTGTACATGGAAACATCTTAAGAGGCACAAGTCTAAAATCGAGAATAAAGGACAAAGGCATTGGTTATCATTATTCACTCCCCTCCATGTGACAAGGTATCCTATGAAAGAATAGGAATAGAAGAATCTAATGGAAAAAAAAACTAGGAAAACATCCAAAAGATTTTCTTTTCACCAAGTCCCAATTCAAAAGTACTCATAGGCATGAAAAAGAAGAAAAACATGGAAAATGGGTTGTCAGCTAAATCATTTGTTCCAGTTAGTATGTTAAGATCTTCATTTTAGAAGAAATTTCCAGCACACAGGAAACATTCAGGAGGTTAAGTCTAGAGAGAGAATTATTTCCTTGTATTTTCAATATATTGTTCTCATTTCGCATATACATTATCAATTTTTATTAAACATAACTGGACAATTTCTGTTCAAAATTGTGGATGTTTGGAGGTCTCCATGATATTGACAGTCCTTCCAATCCTCCTGCATTATCCAGACACTTTTCTCACAGCAGTGTTAAGCAAGAGATTTAGCTTTTATGGGAAATTTTGATTCCATATAATGCCAAGTGACACTGCTGACCACAGTTTTACCTCTAGTCTTACTTTTCAGAGTACTAAAATTCCTATAAAATATAATTAAAAGAATATAAAATTGGACTGTGGAGATGGCTCAGTAGGTAAATTGCTTGTCACACTGAATTCAGACTGAATTCAGAGCTGAATTCAGACTGTTGGTGTCCACATAAAAAGCTGGGTACAGTTTCCTGGATCTGTAACCCCAGCACAGGAGAGGAGAAACAAAATGATCATTAGCCAGCCAGTCTAGATGAAATACTGAACTCCAGGCTCAGTGAACACAAAATATACACACTCACCTCTTCTCCCTTCTTACATACTTTGGATAGACAGGGCTTCCTTAGTAAGATGGCACCTCAACACACCTCTTACTCTGAGCTTATCACCATGGAATAGTGAGTCCCAACATGTCAGAGTCCTTCCCACACATTCCATATCTACAAAGTATGTTAAAATGATAGAGTCTGAGTTCTTCACTAACTGAATAATCTTGTGGAAATCATCTAATTGCTCCAAGCTTCATTTATCTTTCTTGGTGAAGATTAAATAACACCCTCTACTTCAAGGCTTGCCAGTAAAGGGCCTTCAATAAATGCTGGCGTGATTCCCTTCTTGCTTTGAAATCCCATGGGAAATTCTGTTTATAATGTACTTGGCATGACCACTATCCATCTCCTCACTGCTCCCCTATCTGTGATGCCTATCAAATCTGAAGTTTCCTACCCAACCCCCCTTCACCTATGTTTTACTGTTAAGCAAACTGTAGGTCTAGCTTTTATGTTGTATCATAACTACGCTTTCTTTTGCTGTGATGAAACACCATAATCAAAGAGCCACTTGGGAAGGAAAGGGCTTATTTGGCATAAGCTTCCAAATCCTTGTTCATCTAAATAAGAAAATGCCCTAAAGGTAGGAAAGCATGTTTCCTAACTCTGAGAGGATAAAAAAATGCAGGGTAGGGACACTGTAGCTCTTTTGTAGTTGAAGAGAGTCTTTGTCATGGGGGAAATTCTGAGACCAATGAAAAGGTCATACAGCAATGGGAGAGTCTTGAATTGATGGGCTGCATCCAATCAGGCAATTTCTGTCTGTCTTCCTTCCTCCTCCTACCTCCCCATGAAAGTGTTTTTTTTTTTTTGTTTGTTTTGTTTTGTTTTGTTTTGTTTTGTTTTTTTTGTTTTTTGTTTTTTGTTTTTTTTTTGTGGAACAGCCCTTGGCTGTCCTGGAACTCACTTTGTAAACTAGGCTGGCCTTGTCTCGTGAGTACTGGGAATAAGGTATTTGCCACCACTCCTGACTGCTGTCTACATTCTTGAAGAGACTTGGAAAATAGAGAGTTAAGAGATCATTTGGTAACAGCATAAAACCATGTGGTTTTTCTGAGAAGGTTGAAATATTGGGGAAAAAAACAAACACAAAACAAAACAAAACAAAACAAAAAAAAAAACTAGGTCAGTGAGAGAAAATGGGCATAGAGTTTATTTAGCATGACCATGACTAGTTCCATTGTCAGGGTTGTTGCAACAAAATGAACTAGAAGTAGCAGCAGGGGACTACAGAGCATCAAGAAAAGGGAAGAGGAGAAAATAGAGGACTATTGTAAAGAAGTATATCCAGCCTGGGGTGAAAGGGATAAAGGTCTCCTTTAACCACTCTCTTCACAGCATCTACAAGGTCACTTGCAGAAGTATGAGGAACAAATGGAGCTGTTGTGAGGTAAGAGTTATTGGGAGAGATTATATGGAACATCTGAGTACAGGGTGAAGTTCAGTAAGTAAAATATTTAAAAGATAGAAGAATAATATAAGTATGAGGCTAGTAAGGATGAGAAAGTGATCCAGGGGAGAAAGTTTCCAAAAATTGAGAAATGTTTCTGCCTTCCTCTAATCTAGGTGCTGGGAAAAAAATCTGTACAGAAACCAGAAAGCAAATATTAAATTTCCAGGTCAGCTGATCTCTATCACTATTCCATTCTACCTTTGTAATATAAAATTTACCTTAGACAATATTTAAAATAAATTTCTGAGACTGTGTTCCAAAACAAACTTTATTTTTATTTTTTGGCAGTGGTAAAACCAATTGTAATTCACAGCAGACACTCTGAAGAGAGATAACCATAGTAACAACAAAAAAGCCAGACAAGGTCTCAGAATTTACAAGAGTTTACCAAGAATCAAAACAGATTTAAAACTGCCTGAAGGGCAGTGATCAGAGAGCCTGCCAGTGAGTTCACATCGGAGAGTGTCCCTGTATCACATACTAGTGAACACACTTAGAGACTGAGTCAATGGGCTACATCTGAGCAGGGGGTTTAGGTCCCCTCCATGCATGGGCCTGCAGAGCCCACAGGTAGGGAAAGGATCTTCACCAAAACTGTATCTGACAGAGGGAGGACTTATATCCAGAATATATGAAGAACCTATGAAGTTAATCACCAACAAACCATGCCATCCAATTTAAAAGTGGGGTTCAGAGCTAAACAGAGAATTCTCAATATAGGAATATCAAATGGCTCAGAAACACTTAGAGAAATCTTCAACATCCTTACTCAAGAGGGAGATGCAAATTAAAAATCCCTGAGATTTTACCTTACCCCCATGAGAATGGCTAAAAAATAAAAATCCCATGTGACAACACATGCTGGAGAAGACATGGAGAAAGAGGAACCCTCCCCCATTGCTGGTGGGAATGTAAACTTGTACAACCACTTGGGAAATCCATCTGGTGCTTTCTCAGGAAATTAGGACTAGTCATTCCTCAAGATCCAGCTATACCACTCCTAGGCATATAACCCTTTATTTTTATTTTTAGTGGTGCTTGGTTTTGCATGCCTGCATGAGTTTGTGTGTGAGTACAGATGGTCACAGAAGCCAGAGGTATACAATCCAAAAGTGTTATAACTCCCAGGATTTCCAATATTCATACCAGGAACTGAACTATGGTTCTCCTTCACTCTAATACCAATATTTAACCAGTGAGCAAGCTGTCAAGCATCATGTACATTTCAATTTGTTAGTCATATTCCATTTAATTGTTTTGTCAAAACCTGTTCATTCAGTGCTGCCTACTGAATAGAAAGACGGAAGCATGTCACAAACCTTCCCATGTCTCAGCTACTGTGAAAACAAAGAAAGAGAGAAACTAAAATATTTAACAAAAAATAAATTGATCAATATGTAGAGCCAAGGTCTAGATCGTCTCCTGCAAACAAATGTTGAATGACCTGAAGGGATACAGAAGACAGGATCTCTGTAACATATTTATGAAATCAAATAAGCCCCATCTAAGATTTCCTTCAATCAGCAACATTTCTTTTGGAGGATTGTTGGCATGTCAAGTGAATACTGACTTTAAATTTTGTGAATATAGAGACAAGCCATGTTTGGATCAAATATTAGAAGTTTTAAGAGTGGGGCCATAGAGGTGTTGTGCCAACAACCAGAGGAATTTACCTCTAGCCTATAAGCTTGGATTCTGCTATGCAGAGGGTGTGCTTGGGTTTCACAGGGTTATGAAATATTGTATACTCTTATATAAATATACACACTTGCCTTATAAAGCTCACATAGCAGGTGTCACGGTTACAGTGAAAATTCATACAATGGATGGTCTTACTCTTCTTACCTCACCTGAATATTGTGATATCAGACCCAACTGGGGTGTGTTAGACCTTCAGAATCCATCCTCAACATCGTTTCTCCAACTAGACAGGCTTCTTCTTTACCTCTGTTTTTCTCTTGTGATATTTTTCCTCAATTTGAATGCCTTCCCCAGCTCTGTTGCTCTCCCTCAAGGACCACAGTATCCCATTTCATAAAGAACCTTCTCAGAACATTCTAAGCCCACTACACCACTTTGGAACAGTAGCCCATTTTTCAGATTTTATATGAACACAGATGGCGTTTGCAGGTCCTTACATGTTTGGTGGGTTCCTCCTTTTCCAGGGTGCAGCAGAATTTATTGGGCAATTTCTACACACAGAGCAGTCCTGAAAAGCTTTTGTTTCCCAAGTTGTCTCAGACTTCTCAAGTGAGCAACTGATCTCCCTATGCTGGGCTCTATGGAATCGCTGTCAGAGCTCCCCTTCAGGTTCCATGGACTCCTATGGGTTACCCAGAACATCCTGGATTTACTCATATTGAATGAGGTGTGTGTGTGTGTGTGTGTGTGTGTGTGTGTGTGTGTGTTTGTATGTGTGCTTGTGTGTGTGTGTATGTGCTCATTCTGATTGAGGTGTGTTCACATGCATGTGTACATGTGTGCTCATATGCACATGCAAATGCCTTCTGTATAGTAGATTCTTTCTAGGTCCTGTATGAACTAGCATCTCATTTAAAACTCACCACAGTTGTCTGGGTTTAGTGCTATTATGATCCCCATTCCATAGGTCAGTAACCAGAGGCCATGAACACTTACTTGTCTCACAGTTGGTGTCTGTCTATGTGCCAGGCCCAACACTTAATCACCAACATAGAGTATTTTATATTTGTAGTATGGGTCATGCCCAACTGTCACTACATCTCCCTCTCTTTTTCCCACAGAATAGTTCTCTAATCTCAAGAGGGAGCATCTTCACCTTACTCCTTTGTCACATGTAAGCCTACAGAAATTCTGGGTTTCAACACCAGATGACTGAGAGGAAAGAAATAAGAAACAAGAAGGACAAGAATGCTACTAAGTATAGTAGAACAAGAGAAGGACAAGACTGCTTCTAAGTGTAGTAGAGAAGAAGTTTTATAGTAGATAAAAGGTTAAATAGAGCCAGAGGATGAGACATCTGGGAGAGTCCAGAATGAACAAGGCCAAGCTGAGCAGGGTCATTTGAGGGGGGAAGAGAATGGAGAACAAGAGAGGAGACAGTCATAAACCAAGAGCAGCTGCCTGGGCCAGGAGACTGACCAAGAGATAAAAGGGCCAGAACAACCAGCCTAGCCAAAATAACTGGATTATATAGGGATGAGCAGCTGGCAGAATGGCAGGCTAGTTCCTGGGCTGAAGGTTTCAGGGTAGGGGCAGGATATGCAAGCCAGGAGTACCCTGCGACAGCTAGAAATGGAGGGATGCTTGGAGCACTTGGCTAGCCAGCCTCAGCTTTGATATTTTAACAACTACAACAGTTAGCAGTTTGTCCAGGGTTTGAGACCTGACACTGTGATGATTACTTTCTTCACATTTTGCTTTTTTTTTTTTTTTTTTAACACAGTCCATTTCTTGTGGCTCTTCTCCTACCTAACTTTAACTCTAGAAATTGCCTAGGACCCTAAGCCTGGAAACCAAAAACCACTCCAGTGCTTGTCCCCAGAATGCTGTGACGCCTCCACCAGAAGACCCAACACACACACCCCTGCTGTGTGCCTCGAGGTCCCATAGTTTGCTTCTCATTAGCACTCATTGTACCTGACCCAACCCTGGAGCTTGGACTCTTCCAACTGTAGTTTATGACCCCAAAACCTCCAGCACCTTCAACTCCCATGTTCCTGTCTTCCCATGTAAACATAATAACTTTCAATGCCTCTGCCCATCCCTGATGAGAATTCACCCTATGCTTACTCATTTCTATCCAAAGATGTTTTCTGTAGGCTGTGGCAAAACCACAGTATAAGTCCAGGCATGATAGCCAATAGCCCCAGGTTGGGGCTTCTTCTACATGGGCCCTGACTGGGGGCTGTTTCCTTTAGGACCCTCCTTAAGGCCTAGGTGTCTAGTAAGCTAGACCTCACCTCAATGGGACAGGCATGTCTTAATTGTAGCCCATATGTCTGTACACCCCAAAATTACAATGGTCCAAAATTTTTTTATTTAAAACATTATCAAGCCTGCTTTTGCATTTTTTTTTGTAATTGTTCTTTGTTCTATGCTTTCCAAGTGTCAACTTTGTAGACAACAACATGGTTTTGTAGTGGCAATAGATTCCACATGCCTACCTGTAAAGGAGCAGTTCTCAACCTGTGGGTCTCAACCACTTTGAGGTAGAATGACCCTTGCATGGGACTCTCCTAAGACCTTCAAAAAGCACAGGTATTTACCATTGGAAAATTATTGTTATGGAGTAGCAAAGAAAATATTTTTTGTTGTGGGGAGGACTCCACAAATTGAGGGACTGTATTAAAGTGTCATGGCACTAGGAAGGTTGAGGACCTCTGCTCTAGAGAAGAGTCAGGTCCCTGACTATTGAGGCCACCTGCAGTTTTTGCTTATAGGCTCACATAGGTGGGGGACAGGTTCACATCAGCCTGGGGAGGTAGGCTCTGTAGACAGCACAGGCCAAGTGGGCAGGTGTTGGCTATCCATAAAAAGACTGAGATAATGTTTCTATGTTCTCTTTATGCTCTCCCACCCTCCTTCAAATAAATGAATAAGGAATTGTCAATGTATCTTGGGGGTGGAGTTGGGAGGAATCTGCAAAGATGCTTCTCCTCTTTTTCTGCTCTTTACAATCTATCTCACTCCTGGAGACCCTGATTTAAAAGTCAGTGAGGCTTGGTCTGGTCACCAGTGTTAACATGAATAACCAAGCTGGAAACTGCAGGTAAAGGCCAGGTAGCTGATTTCCAAGAAATTCAAATAAATAAGAATAGCTCTAGCCACCACATGGATTTTAAAGAAATCACATAGCTTTCTCAGAAAGTTTAATGTGACTTACCTCATGATTCACTACAATTTGGACTTACAATTGTGACCTGGGAACTGCATAGATGTTTAGCTCTCTGCCTAAAATATTTGTAGAGCTTACTTTCCAACCCCTTGGAGGATCACATAAAAAAAATTCATCTCAAGCAGATTTTGGTGGCATGCCTTTGAACCTAGCCTTCTGGAGGCTGAGGCAGGGGGTTCTCTATGAGTTCAAGGCCAGCCTGTTCTACAGAGAGTGTCCAGGATAGCCAGGGTTGTTACACCCAGAAACACTGTATCAAAAGCAAAGCTAAAAGAATCCAGTCTCCCCTGCCCAATTTTCTAGATCTCTGTCCTCTTGGGCTGAATGGATCGGGATGTCTGACCTAGCCAGACATCATAACAGATTGTCATTCTATGTATGTATGGGCTAAAATAGGTCTTCCTCAGGCAGCAGTCACTCAGAGAACAGCTTCCTGTATCCTGAAGAACCACTTGTTTCTACAGTGGAGGCTCAGTACAACCCTCTCCATAAAGCAAGGCAGGGAAGTCCTTCCTCTCTGGGCATGCTGGCTTCCCTGTGGCTATGCCCAGTCTCACCCCTTGCAATGCCAGCCCAGTAGCAGGTTTGATAGGGCACATTTCTCCACAACCTGCTTTAAATGGTTTTGTGTTCAAACTTGAAAGTCATTCCAAGGAGAATATTCACCAGAAATCTGTAAGTTATTTTTTCGGTTTTGTCATTGTTTTTTTGTTTTGTTTTGAGTCAGGGAATTTCTGTGTGGCCTAGGCTGTCCTGAACTCAATTTGTAGATCAGTCTGGTCCCTAATTAACAGAGATGCACCTGCCTCTGACTCCCTGAGTGATGGGAATACAGGGAGTCATGTATGTTGGTACACGCCAACATCTCTGGCTTCAGTAAGTTCTATATAGCAAAATTTAGGGGATTTGGGTTGTTTTTTATTTAGTTTTGGTTGAATATTTTTCTATCCAATTGTTGAACATAACAATAAACTTTCTGGGCATGAATGAGACATTGTTGAGATTGAGACAGGCTTCATTCTCTGCAACCTTCTTACTCTAAAGACATAGTAGAAGTCACATAGTCCTTTGTACACATTTGCACTCACAAACACATATGCACACACACAAGACTCTTTATCTTCCTTTTTACAGATAATTTACAACTATGACCCAATCAGGAAAATCTTCACTGTTATAAAGATCCACACATTAAAAAGAAAATAAAGATTGAGTCTCAAAAGAGAAAGTGAGTCATCAAGCCAAGGTCTTGGCGGAGTGGGGAAGGAAAGCCTAGGATCTTCCCAGTGTGCCTGGAGTTACATCACACGGGATGCCATCATCTCTGATATCATATATGTCTGTCCAGCAAGTAGCTAACAGTATTCAGGCCACTTTCTCTCCTCCTGTGACTCAGAATGTTTCCCTGCAGTCCATGCTGACTAACACCTCAAATCTCCCTGTCCTTGTGCCAACCCAGCAAGCCATTGAGGACATGGACCAGAATGAGAAACCCTTCTGTTTGTCACAAAGCAATAATCCAGCCCTGATAAGGTGGGTGTCATTTATCTTATCTTCCATGCTATATGACTGTTGTCAGGGTGAACATTCCTTAATCTGATGCAGAAAAGGGACAAGATTTTTCACCAGGATGGCACAAGCAACCCTTCCTTGAGTCAGGACAATTTATCTGTTAACAGTTGACTCTCAACCAGTGGTTCTCAACCTTCCAAATGTAACACCCCTTTAATATAGATCATGTTGTGGTGACCTGAACCATAAAATTATTTTCATAGCCATGTCATAACTGTAAATTTCCAAGTGTTATGAATTGTCATGTAAATCTGATAAGCAGGGTATCTGATATGGGACCCCCAAAGTGTTTACAACCCACATTTGAAGAACCACTAGTAAACCAAGCAATGTGCTTTCTATAAAGCTAACTTAACCCATCGAACACCTTTTGGATGGTAGTTACACTTTTTTATTCTTTCTTTTTCTTCTCAATGCAGTTTATTCAGGAACCTTGAACAATCTTCTGACCCTGGGGAAAGCCAGCCCACAGCTTAAAATAGCCTCTGGGTAGCCAACCCCAGCATGCCACGTGGGCAATGCAGATAGGTCCAAATACATGGAAGCAAGCCAGATCCTCAGCCTTAGCCAAATATTGAGTTGTTTGTGACAGAGAGCACTCACCATCAGGAAGGTGGAAGGCGGAAGCCAGCTCCATCTTTAAGGCGCGGCATTATGCAGCTCTCTACAGTTCCCCCTTTTTGTGCATCAGGCAAGAGTAGAGGTCTGATCTCTGATATAAGAAATAAATTGAGACTTTGTACCAAAATTCATTTAGGTGTCATGCACACAAAGAGCATCAGACCCTTCTGATACCTTTTTCTTATAGGCAGGACCTGGGGCATCAACCTGCATGCAATCAGACATGCTCTTCTCTGGGTCGAAAGCAGCTGTCCCTGAGTGCAATGTTTATCCTCGCATCCTGAGCATACATTGTTACACTTTTGACAGATGTGAAAAGTGAGGCACAAGTGGTTAAAGAATAATTCCAGCTAAGGCTCATTACTGCAAAAGTGAGTGTGAAGTTTGCATACGGGAGAACATGAAATTTGAATGCCATAATTTGAGTTCAGAGTTGATTTTTCTGTTGCATTTATCCCTGGTGCATGGATTTATTTTTTATTATGACCCCTATGACCAGGTGCTTTAGATACCACACACTCCCAGGCACTTACAAAGTGGTTGATCTGCAGACACTGTCATCCTTGCATATGCTAGCAATATCATTGCTGGGAAACTTCCTTCACCTGGACAAGGCAGATGGGGTAAGAGCACTGCCATCTGGCTCTTTGGGGAGTGGTACCTTTCTGAAGTGTTGTGATGCAAATTTCCATTTATGTACACAGAGAGAATAGATGCCTGTGTGAACATCACCCAGTTACAACAATGATCACACATATACACATTTTAAAGCGGAGAAATAGAGAGGAAAACAATGACAACAACAACAAAAAACAACTAGGCTACAGCAATATATTCATTAATTTTCTGCCCAGGAATTTAATCAAGTGTCTGACAAAAGCAACTTAAGTGTTTATTCTTGCTCAGAGTTTGAGGAAACAGTCTCAAATCAAGGGGAAGTTACCATGGCAAGAGCAGAAAGTAGATGCTCATATTGCCCACAGTTAGAGGGCTTAAAAGGGAGGGTGCTTGGCTAGCTTTCTACCTTCTGTGAAGTTCAGGGCGCCAGCCTGATATTCCTGAGATTTAAGGTACTTCTTCCTATTTCCTTGTGCATGGGCTTGTTCCATGGCAAGTACAGAGCTCATTGAGATTTGCTTTGCAGCCAGTCCTGAAGATACCTGATAAAACAGGATCAGATGAATGGGGAGGAGTTCCCCCCCATCAGTGGACTTGGAAAGGGGCACGGTGGAGATGAGGGAGGGAGGGAGGGAGGGACTGGGATGGAATGAGGGATTGGGACACGGCTGGGATACAGAGTTAATAAAATGTAACTGATAAAAAAAATGTATAAAGAGTATATAGCCTCATCAGTATTAAAGAAACTTTAATTTTATTTGCTTAGTCTTTATTCAGCATACATATGACATGTGTTCAAAGTTTATTGTGTCATAAATATTCAACGTTAAGCTTTCCTATTCTCTACAGGTTTAATAATAAAGTGTACTTGGATTGTCTATATTTTTTACACTCATTTTTTTTCAGTAGATATTTTTTGTAGTAATCCTTTGAATTTATTAAAAAACATTTTAAATTAAAAAAAAAAGAGATTTGCTATTACAAAAGGGAAAATCACTTTTATCACTTTTATCCAATGGAGTGTCACTGTGTATATTAACCATACTCCAGGGCTGGCCTCATGACTGGGAGTTTATAGTCAGCAGAAAACGAATCCCATGGTTGTATTTCAGGTTTTGTGGGTTTTTTTTTTTTTTTTCTCTTTATTTTTTTGTCTTGCCGGCTTTTTGTTGGGTTTGACTTTCTTTTTTTTTTTTTTTTTTTTTTTTTTTTTTTTTTTTTTTTGGCAGAGCATCATTTTCTTTTAATAGGTTGATAGCTAAGAAAACTTACAACAACAGGACTTGCTATGGTAGATGAAAATGTGGAATATTTTTTACTTCTAAAGGAGTTTCTTAACGTGTTCCATATCCAATAAAGATACAAGAGTTTTCTTAAAAGTGCATTTTCAGATATGAGTTTCCCATAAACAAATATGTTCAAATGAATGCTTGCTAGAATATTCCTATTACAACAAATAGCAGACATCTAAATGATTTTAGGGAACAAGAAATGGATAAAAATGATATGTGATTACAGAAAGTATTAACTTTAAGTAATGATGAAGTTATTGTACATAGGGTGATGGAAAAATATTCATATTTTAGGAAAAAAAAGAGTTAAGGAAGTATAAATTGTTTTCATAGATTTACAATACCATTTATTTATGCTTTTATGTACCCTGTGTATATAAGGAAGAAAGCAATTAAAAATTGGTTCCAAATAAAAAAAATGGGTAGAGATGAAAGAGTTGATATTTTTAAGTTTACTTCTATGTATTCAATCTTAATGTTTATGTTATATAGCCGAAACTTTAATATACATAAAAATATAGACATTTCATCTTTCAATAAATTGGGTTTGATTTTCATTTGTGGGTGTCTTTGTATTTAAGAGAGAAACATAATGTTATGTGGGGAAGAAAGGGGGGAGGATCTGGGAGTTGTTAAGTGAACAGGAAAACATGAACAAAATATATTGTATGTGGCAGTAGTTAAGAGCACTGGCTGCTCTTCCAGAGTTCAATTCCCAGCAACCACATGGTGGCTCCCAGCTGTCTGTAGTGCAATCTAACTCCCTCTCTTGGTGGGCCTGAAAGCAAATCACTCATATGTATAAAATAAAGGAATCTTTAAAATATATATGAAAAAGAATAAAGAAAAAAGGACAAAGAAGAGGATTAGCTCTCTGAAGCAGTAACACAAAATGCAGAGCAGCAAGCTCCTCCTGACATGACCTGGAAAGTGTGAACATATTCAATTCCACACACTTCAATCTGGTGTGTAGTAACACAAACCTCCCAGTGGTTCCATCACCAGTAACAGGATGTCATGTAAGTTAGCTAAACTACAAGCCTATGGTGAGTGCCAACTCTGCAGACACAGGTATCTTGGTGATAGAGCAAGGGCAATGTCCACAGAATTGTAGAGCTCTACAGAACCTGGTTGTCTCTTTCCAGTTTCCTATAGTCTGTCAAGGACTCCCATGCCACTTCAAGGGGTAAGTCTGGCTTCATGCCTATGATTGGTTGGGTGTTAAAATCTTTCCATGAGTTGACAAGATCCAAATATGCAAGGGTTCTAGCCAGCAACTACTGTCACAATGACTCCTTAGGCAGCAATGGCTCAGAGCTTCCTAGCTTCCCAGTCAGCCTATGAGCACTGGGAAAAGAATCTAGTGAGCTGAGCCTACACAGCAGGTACCTGTGATAGCCTACATGTTCTTTCATGGATATCATACAAATCTTTGGAAATTCCAGGGACGCTCATGTTATTTTCAGAATTGTTTAAATACAAACTTGGAGTACAATAGGGCACTGTTAAAAAAGATTTTAACCTCAGCCCCAGAGAAAACAGAGGCAAGTGGATCTCTGTGAGGACTTGTGTGAAGTCCCACATGTAACCTCCAGAACTCCTATGTAAATCAAACAAATAGCTGGAACAGAGGATTTGAACATTGTCATCCCAGGAAGAAATAAAGGATGAGCTTTACAGAGAGCCTAAGTATCCTAATTAGACCACTGCCTAGTGTATAAAATTGCAGTGAAACACCACACTGCTCACAAGAGGTAATTATCCTTATTAATTTTCTTAATTTACAGCATGACTTTGTGTACTCATACAATGTGCTTAGTAAATTCATTGGCATTTCAAACCTTCAATTTTCTTTGAAACATTAACATCTACCCTGGCATGCTACAAGTTGTACAAATCCCAAAATAAATCCATCAATATCCTGGCCTAGAGAAGATAACCATCAAAGACAAGTGTTTCTCAAGTTCATTCCTGTGTCTAATACAATACAAATATCCCATTTTAACAAAAGAAGATGTGACAGATGACATCTGATACCACAGCCTTTGTACATGGAACTCGTGCACCTTTCAGCAAATGTCCTTCCTCTGTAAGATCACAAAGAAATTGCAAACAGAGTTCCCAGTGAGGGAAAGAAGGAAACCAAAAAAAGAAAAATGGAGCTCTGTTTCTCTTGAAGAGTAGATAGTCACCGTCTCTATTAATTTGCAGTGATCTCTGTAAAAGGTACCACAAATGAGGGGGCTCTAAAAAGAGTTGATATCCTCATAGTGCTGAAGACCTCTGGCAGGCCAAGATAGGTATTGGCAAGAATTAATTCCCTGGGAGGGTAGTGAAGGACCAAGATGTTCCAGGCTGCCTAGATGGCTTATTGATTTCCATGTTACTGATCTAAACGAATCTCCTCTGTATAGTGCTTTGTGTGAATTCCCTCTACATTTCTTTTTAAAAACACAAAGAGACTGTGAAACAGAAAATTTATTCAATGGTTTCAATTGTTGATGAGAAGGCTCATTGCCTTCTTCTGCTAACCTAGACTTGGAAGGCTCTCAACCTCTGAGACTTACTGATTAATAAGCTCCCCCTTTGTTGTTCTTTCTGATCTCTGGGCTGGGTGGTTCAACTCAACTGTTCTGGCTCAATCTACTCTCCCAGCTGTCTGATTCAATCTGCCTTCTCTCTCAGCCCCTGAATTGCTCTGTTTGACCTCAAACTAACTACAGCAATCTGCTTAATCTTCTCATTCTCTGGCTCATTCTTTCTTCACCTCAGTCTAGCTTGTTCTCTCTCTGAAACCTAACTATCACTGTCCCAGGAAAACTGTCTCCTGTCATCTCTCTCTCTCCTCTCTCTTCTATTTCTCTCTCTCTCTCTCTTTTCTCTAAGGAACTTCCCTTTCCTCTCTTCACATGAGAGTTGGGCATTTCCTCTTCTGTCACATCTTTCTCTAATCATCAATGTTTCTGTCACGCAATTAGACATCATTTTCAAAAGTGGGTGCTTTTTTCTACAAACTACCTTTCCTTTCATTGTTTGGGATTAAACAATGAATGTATCACCACACCTGGACATAAGCTTTTCTTTATTTGCTACTTGTCTTTAAACACATATCTGCTTGCCTCTGTCTCCTGGATTAAAGATGCTGTTTGTATTCCAGCCTAGGTGGTGTTTGAATGTGATCTCTTGCCAGAGAAGCCATATTTTGAATGAAAATTCCTCTCCCAGAGTGGAAAAGACTGACAGTCAGAGAATACCCCTCATGTAGAATATGATTGTCTATCGGTTTGTGACGTCTAATGGGTCACAATTTAAAGTATTTAATGGCTCAAAACTACATAGATACAGATGCTCAAAAGGCAGAAATCCCAGAGGTAATAAAAAATCAAGTGCACTCACTTTCCCATTGAGTTTGCACTTGCAAAATATCACAATTGGGGGTATCCATTGTGGACTGTGACAATGCAGCAACAAATGGAGTGATACACATCATAAGCAAGGTAAAGATGCCCCCTCCCATCTGGCAGAGTTGCTTCCCCTCTGTGATGTCTTCCTTTAGAGTGCATTTTGGTCAAATACATAATGCTTAGCCTTAATATCAAATGAGGCTCACTGTGTTCACTATCTTTGCCAGAATCTCATGATGCTCTCTCCATTCAATCAGACACTGCTCTCTAATTCACCCCACCTCTCTGGCAGCAGGGCCTCAGATTCATGTGTCCTCTTTCATATTCTCTCTCTTGTACATGCAAACATCTTAAGAGGCACAAGTCTAAAATCAAGAAAGGGAGAAAGACATTGGTTATCATTATTCACTCCCCTCCCTGTGATAAGGTATCCTAAGAAAGAAGAGGTAAAGGAGAATCTAATGGAAAGAATACTAGGAAAACATCCAAAAGATTTTCACTTTTCAACCGAAGTCCCAATTCAAAAATACTCATAGGCATGAAAAAGAAGAAAAACGTGGAAAATGGGTTGTCAGCTAACCCATGAGTTCCAGTTACTATGTTAGGATCTTCTTTTTAGAAGAAATTTCCAGCACACAGGAAACATTCAGGAGGTGTAAGTGTAGGGAGAGAATTATTTCCTTGTATTTTCAATACATTGTTTTCATTAGGCAGTTATATCCTCAATTTTTAAAAACTATAACTGGACAATTTCTGTTCAAAAGAGTGGATGTTTGGAGATCTCCATGATTTTGACAGTCCTTCCAATCCTCCTGCATTATCCAGACACTTTTCTCACAGCAGTGTTAAGCAAGAGATTTAGCTTTTATGGGAAATTATGATTCCATATACTGCCAAGTGACATTGCTTACCACAGTTTTCTCTCTAGTTTTGCTTTCAAGAGTAATAAGATGCCTATAAAATATGATTAAAAGAACATAAAATTGGACTATGGAGATGGCTCTATAGGTAAGTTGCTTGTCACACTAAATTCAGAGCTGAATTCAGACTGTTGGTGTCCACATAAAAAGCTGGTTACAGTTTCCTGGATCTGTAACCCCAGCACAGGGGAGAAGAATCAAAATGATCTTTAGCCAGCCAGTGTAGATGAAATACTGAACTCCAGGTTCAGTGAACACAAAATACACACACTCACCTCTTCTCCCTTCTCACATCTTTTGAATAGACAGGGCTTCCTTAATAAGATGGCACCTCAACCCACCTCTTACTCTGAGGTTATCTCCATGGAATAGAGAGCCCAAACACTTCCGTGTCCTTCCCACACAGTCCATATCTACAAAGTATGTTAAAAAGATAGAGTCTGAGTTCTTCACTAGATGAAAAATCTCCTGGAAGTCATCTAATCCCTCCAAGCTTCATTTACCATTCTTGGTCAACATTAAATAACACCCTCTACTTCAAGGCTTACCAGTAAAGGGCCTTCAATAAATGCTGGCTTGATTCCCTTCTTGCTTTGAAATCCCATGGGAAATTCTGTTTACAATGTACTTGGCATGACCACTATCCATCCTATACATAATGCCTTTTTCCTGCTATCCTTTAGTGACTCTGTCCTGGAGGCTTCAGAACAAATTCCTTGCCCTGTGTATGATAATTGGAACTTCTGAACATCCATTAGATTCCACATATCACACCCCCACCTGGTGTTCCTTGTGTTTCTTATAATACTAAAATGTGAGTGAGTGCTATATCATCCTCCTGTCACAGATGAGGCAACACTCAAAAATAAGTCCGTAGACTAAGTTCATGATTGTTCTTTTCTTAGCCCCTGGAATGAACAGTTCCCTCATGAATTCTGTCAACTGGCAGCATGCCTCCATGGTTAGGATCATTATGTACAGGTATGTGGGCTGTGTGCTGCATAAAGGCACTTGGTCAAAGGGTGAGTAGAGGTGAAGCCCAGCCCACATTACTTGGCTGGTTTTGTACTCATCAGGAGTTAAAAACTTGAAAAGAAGAGGTTGGTTTTTCAAATTTCAGGCCTACATAAATGTGTATTTTGTTGTGACATGAATAGTAAGCCTTCAAGGTATAGCAGACCATGTCCTCACAGCTCTCCTATCTGTGATGCATATGGAACCTGAAGTTTCCCACTCCACCCCCTTTAACCTATGTTTTACTGGTAAGGGAACTATAGGTCTAGATTTTAGGTTGTATCATAAATACATTTTCTATTGCTGTGATGAAACACCATAATCAAACAGCCACTTGGGGAGGAAAGGGCTTATTTCGCATAAGCTTCCAAATCCCTGTTCATCTTATCAAAGGAAGTCATAACAGGAACTCTGAAACAGAGTGAGAACATGAAAAAAAACAGGAGCTTATGCAGAGGCCATGGAGGGTTGCTGTTTTCTGTCTTGCTTCATATGGCTTGCTCAGTCTGCTGCCATATAGAACCAAGAACCACTAGCCCAAGGATGGCACAACCACAGATGGACTGAGCCCTGCCCCATCCTTCACTAAATAAGAAAATGCCCTAAAGGCAGTACTACAAACTGATCTTATGGAGGCATTTTCTTAATTGAGAGGAGGCTCCTCCTCATATGACTTTAGCTTGTCATGTTGAGATAAAATATCTAGCACAGATAGGACAAGATTTCTTCATGGCACAGGGCCATCTAATCAGCCACTTGAATGGATGCCCAAATGGTACATATGAACAAATGCAGACCTTTATGTGGATGGAAACAATTAGCACATCATAGTCCCTGGCTTCTGCAGCTGCTTGGTTTGGCCACAAGGGAAAGAGGGAAGTGTAATCTTTCAGCAGGAAAACATGTTTCCTAACTCTGAGAGGATAGAAAAATGTAGGATAGGGAAACTGTAGCTGTTTTGAAACTGAAGAGAGTCTTGGTCATGGGTGAAATTCTGGGCCCAATGAAAAGGTCATAGGGCAATGGGAGAGTCTTGAATTGATGGGCTGCATTCAATCATGCAATTGCTGTCTTCTTCCCTCCTCTAAACCTCCCCACAAAAGTGTTTTTCTGTGGAACAGCCCTTGGCTGTCCTGGAACTCACTTTGTAAACTAGGCTGGCCATGTCTCCTGAGTACCAGGAATAAGGTATGTGCCATGACCCTGACTGCTATCTACATTCTTGAAGAGACTTGAAAAATAGAGAGTTACAAGATCATTTGGTAACAGCATAAAACCACCTGGTTTTTCTGGGAACGTAGAGATATAGGGAGAAAAAAAAAATACTGGATCAGTGAGAGAAAGTGGGCATAGAGTTTATTTAGGATGACCTTGACTAATCCCATTTCCAGCATTTTTGCAACAAAATGAACTAGAAGTAGCAGCAGGGGACTACAGAGCATCAAGAAAAGGGAAGAGGAGAAAATAGAGGACTATTGTAAAAAAGTATATCCAGTCTGGGGTGAAAGGGATAAAGGTCTCCTTAAGCCACTTTCTTCACAGCATCTACAAGGTCACTTGCAGATGTATCAGGAATAAATGGAGCTGTTGTGAGGTAAGAGATATTGGGAGAGGTTATATGGAACATGTGAATACAGGGTGAAGTTCAGTAAGTAAAATATTTAAAAAAAAAGGAGAATAATATAAGAATGAAGCTAGTAAGGATGAGAAAGTGATCCAGGGGAGAAAGTTTCTGAAAACCCAGAAATGTTTCTGCCTTCCTCTAATCTACGTGCTGGGAAAAAATCTGTACAGAAACCAGAAAGCAAATATTAAATTTCCAGGTCTACTGATCCCTATCACTATTCGACTCTGCCTTTGTAATACGAAATTGACCTCAGACACCATGTAAAATAAATTTCTGAGACTCTGTTCCAAAACAAACTTTATTTTTATTTTTTTGGCAGTGGTAAAACCAATTTTAATTCACAGCAGACACTCTGAAGAGAGATAACAACAGTAACAACAAAAAAGCCAGACAAGGTCTCAGAATTGACAAGAGTTTACCAAGAATCAAAACAGATTCAAAACTGCCTGAAGGCTTGTTACAGAAACTACATGCTAATGTGACAGTCAAAAAAAAAAAATCCATATAGCAGCTGAGCTATGGTGGCACAGGCTTGTAATCCCAGCACTATGGAGTCAGAGGTGGATCTCTGAGTGGGAAGGCAGCCTGGTCTTTGTAAAGTGTGTTCCAGAACTAGCCAAAGCTATACAGAGAAGCCCTGTCTCTGAAAAACAAAAACAAAGAAAAATCTATCTAGCAACACTGTATGGCTTTCTGGAGCCCCATTCTGTGGGTGCTTTACCTGAAGGATAGAAGTTCCTTCTTTACACATCAAAGGGCAATGGAGGTGCTTTATTCCCAATGGAGGTAATTTGATCTCCTGGTCAAAGAAATACCCTTAGGAATTAGGGGCTCATTTTGAACCATGCTAATGAAATAAATGTAACAATTAATTCTTTGTACTAGGAGCGTAACACAGGATAGTTGAGTCAAACATTAATAGCCCCAATTGCTATTTCTTATACCAAGATAGAAAAAGAAAAACCAAACATAATGTGTTTGAAGAGTATTTTAAAAGAAAAGAGAGAAATATAAGACATGAGTCTTTTCTATCAAATATGAGAAAACTGGTACTTAGGAATTATATTGTTGTCTTCCTCTTCTTATAAGATTTGCAAATGTTATAATCTTTCCCCTATCTCAAGTCAAAGTTTCATTTATTCAAAAGGTCCTATTTCTTTTCTAGAAACTTAATATCCTTAGGCAGTGATTCCTTTCTCCTTCCTCCATTTTCCGGTACATCAATTCCATTCAAATTCACCAAATGTGTAAGATGGAGGTCAGACCCCAGCCAAAAGGGAAAAGACACAATCACCACCTTATTCAGAATAAAAAAAAAAAACAATAGTATACTTTCCTCTGTGTATTCCTTCTTCATTATCACAGCCTCATGATGAGATGTAGTTTGTTCTGCTGGAAAAAAATTATTCTGACCTAAGCTGTCAGATCTGCATTACTGTGCAATCTGATGGTGCATATATAGCCTGTGGAAAACACAGGGCTTGGAATCCACAGACCAGTAATAAACAGGTTACTTAGCAGCCCCACAAATGGATACCTGGGCAAGAGGAAATCCCACTTTTTCAACTTTAACACATATAGCAAGATACTCAAACTAGGAGAGAAATATCCCTGTCTAACCCATTCCACCATTAAGATTGAAACTTGTACTCCATTTCAATAGGGTCCAAACATAAGGGCAGAAATGTCATGGATGTGACCATGGTGCTTTCCTCAATCTGCTTATCGGTAGTTCAAGAACGATAGACTTCTGTGTCTTCTCAATGTCTATTCTAAAAATTCTTATCTTTTACTGGAGATTAAAGATCTGCATGTAATGGGAAGCCCATTTATATGTGGGACACCCATGGCTGTTACTCTGCCTATTTCTCTGCAAAACAGGCACAAGCCATGTGTAAGAAACTCATATTAAAGTCCAGTGCCTTAAATGTCCTATGAAGTTCACAAAGGAATGCATTCCAGTCCTTACAAATACTTCACTTATAAAAGAACTTATTATGTGTTATATACCAGTTCATGAAATGGAAATCTTATAATGATAATAATAAAAAAAAAACATTTAGTACTGTATAGGCCATAGGCATATGAATTGTGTTTTCAGACACAGTTTCAAAACAACCCTGAAAACATAAATCAAATTCATAATATGGTAAGCAAATATTAACAGAAGTTAATTTCAAAAAATGTCTTCTTAGGAAGGAAAACACATGACAGTGCTCCCATCTCTCAGCACTGCTGTGTCCTGGCTGCTACCTCTAACACTCCAGAAGATGATCTTACTTTCATCTAACCATTTACAAACAAGCAGAAAATTCCTAAAGTGAAAAGACAAGTATTTAAAGACTTCTCCTCTTATCATTTAACATGGACAGTACTAAGAATAAGGGATATATGAAATACCAAACTTCATTCAAATGATTGGGAAAAAACAAACAAACAAACAAACAAACAGAAAGCTTAGAAATAACTGCTAAAGGACACAACTACATCAATCAGTGCATCTGTGGTAGCATTTACTTCTTAATCTAACTATTCCTAAGCCCTTGCAAAATCCAGAAAAGCTGCAAAAACCAACACAAGAGAGCAAAGGTGGCACCAAAATCAGCACAAACTACTGCCTAGGACTTTTGTGGTTCATTCTCAAAGTTCAGTGTGTGTTTAACATTTTTAAGTTCAGACATATCAAAACCTAGAAGTACTGAGGGTCTGTGGTCTTCTATTGCCTGCAAGCAAATATATCTTCTTGTTCCAAAAAACAAAGCCACAATAATTTTTTCCATCTTCAAGAATAAAGACAACAATTCAACTTCGTTTCTACTAGGATATGGTTTCTTTTGGAAATAATCTCTAAGAAACTGCCTTTTTTTTTTCATGAGAGTAGTAGTCTTTGCATTTGGTAGGATCTAATGCTAGGATCTGGAGTAAATCATTACTGGCCTGAAGTTCCTTCGCTGTGCTTTCATTCCTTTTTCTCTTCAAAGTCACAGCACTAGTCCCTTCTTCTGGATCTGATGCTTCATTACCCAGTACACACAAGGGACCTTTCCCATTCCCCCTCTCTCGTCTTCTGGACCTCAATGGCCATCGGGCATTTTCTTTTGAAGGGACAGGTAGAATCAGTAACCTATTCTTCACTGGCAAATAGCAGTTCACTGTTCTCAACAAAACTGGACTGAACTGGCAGGTCTGAGCTATGTTTGGTTGCATGTTCACAATGCAGTAAATGAAGAGTCAAGCTTCCAGGGTAGATTCCACCACAGTGGACAGACATAAAGGTGGGAGAACTGAGTACTGTAGAGACTGTGGGCATAATATGGTGTCTGTCCTTCAAGTGTAACATATAGGCATTGGCGACCATAAATGTTGTCAAATCGAGGGGGCAGATCAGCTCTCCATTTCTGAGCTGAGTTACAACCTTAACCTGAGAGCTCATCTTAACATAAAAGGGCACTAGTGATGTGGAATATGTGCCTGAGAGAATAGCCAGGTGGACCTCCTGTTCTCCAATCTCCTCTCTTGGCAGAGTGATGATGGAATCAAGATAGGAGAACAACAGGTTGCCATCAGCATCTAGGCTCAACTGGAAGCCCCTGTTAAGATAATCCAACAACAGCTTCTTCCTCCCCAGGTGTTTAATTTTGCTGTGCTCCAAGAGACCCTGAATGCTGTGGAAAGGACATGGGCAATACTAGCACCCCAAGCCATGTGTGAGTAAGTGGTACATTAGCTCCTCCTCTGAGACTAGGCATTTGCAGGAGAGGCAATGCATGGGCCTCTCTCTTGTCCACTTCAGAAACGATGCACACACGGCCAGCTTTACTGGTTCAAGTTTCTCACTGGAGTTGAACTCACTTTGTCTGTGAGCCCCTTCCATGTGAGCCTGGTAGACACTGGATGGGAAGAACACAAGGCAAACTGGGCAGATTTTCCACTGCTTGGCCTGGGTGGCAACCAGATTCATATCCAGGTCAGGTGAGGAGACCTGAACAGATATATTCTGGTCTGCATATCTTACCAGCCCCAGGGAGGAAGACAAGCTGGCTGGAGCACTGAAAATCACCATGCCCACACTGGGGGGGGGTAGGAATTGGGTGGACACCTGGGATGAAACACTCATGATGGTAGAGCCCTGAAGAATAGGCAGAGTGACAGGCATGTGGTCCAACATGTAAAGTGGTGTCCCATTGACCTGAGAGCTTGTTGGAAGCAGCTTCCTGAAAACAGCCTGACTTGAGGAACAGGGTGTTCTGTGAAGTGTCAGCTCTTACTAACTGGCTCTCCAGCAAGATGCTGGTGCCAACAGACTGACTGAGCTGAAGCATACCTGGCCCAAAGATGGACCTGAGTTAACAGGCTGACCATGCAGAGGAATAACAGGGCTCACACCCTGATTCTTAAGGACATCTGAGACCACCACAGTTTGGGAGGGATAGCAACCCAGATGATACCACTTGACCTGTAGGGAAAACCCTATCAGACATTGTCTGACAAGAGGTAAGAACCTGTGAGGAGACTGTCTGACCTATATGGGGAACTGTGGCCTGGACTGCTTGACCAGTGGGGAGAACCCCAGAAGCTGCACTCTGTGCAGGAATAACAGAAGCAGAGGTCATTTGACCCTCAGGAAAGCCTGCCAATGAGACCAGCTCACCCACAGAAATTGTTCCTGGTGGTGTGGTCTGGAGAAACCCAGGGTTGTTTAAAAAGCCAGATATCAGAGAACCAGGCCTGACCAGTCCATTTGTGAGCTCCACTGGCCTACTTGTAAGCCCCACTGACCTGACTGCAGGCCCTGCTGGTCCATTTGTAGACCCCATGGGCTCTGTGAGTGGTAAAATCCCAGGCTGGATGGCTTGACTCACTGAATGATTGCTCACTCCAACAGACTTATTCACAGGCCCAAGTGGCTGGCTCACAGATAGTGCAGGAGGGTCTACAGGCTTATTAGGTGAAGCCTTGCCTAAGTAAAGGTCAGTTGAGGGATATGAAGGCCTTAGTGTGAGGTTGGTCTGGCCCACAAGTAGAGGGCTAAAAGCCACATGGGACTGGGCCTCATACTTCTGACCTTGTCCAGATTTTCCACAGGCACTTGAAACATTCTTAAAATGTTCTGCCCTGCAATAAGAGAGCATTTGCTTTAGACACACCTCTGCGGCATGAAAACCCAGCCCGTACCTGCCTCCTTCAACCTCAGCTGGCCCTTCAGCCCTCCATTCCTCTCCCCTCCCCCAGCTCAGTCACACACTGCCACTCCTGCTTCAGTCCTTCAGTGGCTTTTAGTCACACACAGGCCTTGCATCACAGTCTTCCCCTGTGGCTTCACTTCACACAGAGCCTTTGGCCATAGTCCTTCCCAGGTGTCATGTCACACCTGATCCTAGAGACACAGTCCTCCTCTGTCCTCCATCACACACAGGCCTGCCATCACAGCCCTCCACAGTTGTTCCCTGTCCTCCTGTTACCTAGAGCCACCATAGCCCTCTTCAGTCCTCCCCTGGCCCCTGGCCCTGACCCCACACAGACCTCCTCATTCCTCCCCTGTCTTTCAGGCACACACTGGATGCCACAGTCCTCCATAGTCCTCTGCTGGACTCAGTTTGCACACAGCCCTGCACAGGCCTCCCCCAGCCTCTAGTCACAAAAAGCCCTCCACAGTCCTTCCCACACCTCCATTCACACACAGCCCTCCACAGCCCTCCATAATCATCCCGTGGCTTCACATCACACACAGCCCTCCACAGTCCTCTCTTGTCCTCTGGTCACACAGTGGCCTGACATCTCAGCCTTCCCCTGTGGCCTCCAGTCACAGTAGGTCCTCGTCCTTCCCTGCCTTTTCCAGTCTCACACCAGCCTTCTAGGGCCCGAGACCCCAAGAAATCACTTACACTGGGAGGGCCTCAGGCCTCTCCTCTGCCTGCTACTTGGCACGGCTCTCCTCCACCCACAGGCCTTCCTGCAGGGGCTCTAGAAGACAGTGCATAAAGACACCTTCCAAACAGCCTATATAGGAAGTGACGTTTCCTCATTTGCATATTTGCACAAGGCAGCCAATGGCATGAGGAGTGCTTGAGGGTCATCCCTGGCCTCTCCTTTTCCGTCCTGCCCACCCTTCCTCCAGGCACTGATCTCATGCTGCCTGTCAGTGTTGTCTGGTCTCCTGTCATATCTCTTCAAGGGTGAGATACAGACCTCATCCACATTCGTGGCTCCACATCCTGAGCCATACTAGGCATCCACTAAATGTCAGTTCAAGACTGAATGAAGAAGGAAACAAAAGGCTACAGCGTTGAGGATTTCTGTTTGACACGGTTTTAAAAGGAGAAGTTTGCACCAGTTACTTTCCCCAAGGATTTTCCATGATAGCACAGGAAATGGTAGTGTCCCTGAGGACCCAATAGGGCCTGGTTGAGATGGGGGAGGAGCAACAACATATAACTGCTGCTGCTACCCCTTACAGAAGAATGTCCTTTATGACAAAGGAGACTCAAAGAGCTCAGACAGAGTGTAGTAATACATGCCTGTGTCCGGACCCGCGGGAATTCACCGGGTTTCTAAAATGGGGTCTGGGTATGTGTGTGGGGAAAGAATGGGTAGGATAAAGTGACACAAGGAGGGAGCCAAAGTCTGCTTGTCTGATCAAAGCCTCGTTTATTTGAAATTTTTACACAACTATATAAGAGAATGTAGGAAAGGGGAGAAGGCTAATTTACTGCTGCAGAAGATAGCAAAGGTGTTTTATGGTTTGAGGAACCTCCTGCAAGTTACCTTAAGAATGTTTCCTTAAGATATCTCAAGGATGTTCCAAGACTGACTAGCAGATGTTCTCACATAAATTTATCAACCATGACCTAGGGTCCTAGTGCAGCTGTTGGTAACTTTCCACTAATGGGCTTTTGCTTTAATAAATAGCTTTGGATCCCAGCATCTCCTCCCTTTTAAACAATTTAAGAGTCTAGTAGGTAGGCTTTAACCTCATAAGGTCTTTTGTAGATTGTTGCCCCTGACCAGTGGGGACTGTGTACCCCTTACAGGTACTAAAGCTACATCAGGCAAGAATTTATCTGGGTATTATGATGTTCTCATGAGAGCCAAGTACAGGCAGTCAAGACTTTGGAGATAGACACGCAGCAGTTGCCCTGGGGCTCATCAAAGCCTCTGTCAGCCAAACCAAGACTGTGATAAGGAACTTGTAAGGGTTTAGATGCCAGGGAATCAATTTGCTGTTTTATAAAACTAGTCCCATGGGCCAATAGATATCAGGAGTAGGAATCCCCCAATGGGTCCCACAATTGAAGGAAGGAGATTGGTGATCCAGTGAGACATTGAAAACCAATTATGAAACCAACTTTCCTCTTGTTCTCTCTATCTCTTTCTCTCTTCTAAGCCTTCCCTAACCTTAGCCATGCTGTGCCTTACAATCCCAGTATAAAGCAGCACTCTTCCTTTCAGGGCAGCACAGCATCCCCCTTGCTGGAAGACAAGCAAGTCTAGTCTTCTTCAATTTGTAGGACAACTTCAGACAGTGAGAGGAGGTATTTCTCCAATTGGTAATGCCAATCTCCAATCTCTCAACATCCTTCTCAGTTTTCAGGTGAAGGTCAGACTAATGCTTATTGGAGAGAATGAAAGAGGTGATACCTGTCCCAGCACCAGCAGCTCAGAGTCCAAGGAAGACAGTTAGTGTAACAGCAATTATGGCCTCTATTTTTGTTCTGAGCAATTCATGGTCATTAATGTCTTCCCCAAAATGGCAAAAACTTCCCAAGAATAATAAGTTTTGTAGGGAAATAATGGGACAATGGCACAGAATGTCATAGTATTGCTTTTGAGGTGAGGGGTATATATATATATATATATATACAGGGAGTAATGCCATCACTGCTATTCCATCACCTACTGTCACCTGGGAGGATATAATTGGGAAAGTGGCTTGACTGTGTAATGGTTCCATTACAATGATGTCTGTATCTGAGGAATACAATAACCTATGCATAACCCAAGGCCAGAAAAAGAAGGCAGTGTCAATCTAGCCTCAGCTTGTTGTGACCATCTGCATTTAGAATGGTCAGAGGAGTAGATTTCCTCAGTGACAGCAATGCCTTCATAAAAGGGAGGGGATGCTTCATAAAAGCCAACGGAACTCAGTAAGCTCATGAATGTATGAATCAGGGCTAAAAAGTTATGATTAACAAGGTCTAAAATAATATAGCATGTATCAATCCCATCTTCAAATAAGGGGGATAGGCTTATCAGCAAAGGAAGGAATCAGGAGTTGGGGAGGCAGGGACAGTTTCTTTAGGCTCTGTCTGTGTGGGAAAATCATTTTCCCTGGGTTCTATCTATGTGGGTGGGGAGAGGACAGGATTGGGTCCAATAGCTACAGGTGGAATACCTGATTCTTTCCTTAGGGAGAGGTAAATGATAACTCCTGGAGCATTCTTGGCACACCAGTACTATAGGTGTAGGACACAAGTCAGGCCCCTGTGCCAGAGAAGTGATTTTTTTTTTCCTTTAGAAGTGAAAGACAGCTCTAAGATGGGGACCTGGAGCTGTTGCCAGCTCCAGCACCATCTTAGCCTGTCACAGGCATTTGTCAAATCATAATGTGATTTCCAGGAGGTAATATCAATCTTAGATGTATTAGTTATCAAAATGTAATCATCATTATTAAGGTGTCCCCAGCTTCCTGTGACAATTACAGCATAGGGTTCATATCCCCAGGAGGTACAGTAAAAGGTCCTGCACCTCCACTTCCTGTAATCCTCTTATAATCTGGGCAGGCATAAATCCCATTTGCATGTTCCCATTGCTAACAGGTGAAGAGTGACTCAGGGGCAAGAAAGGACATGTCAGGGTACCACTCAGTATCCAAAGTAACTTGTGATTTTGCATAATGTACCTCACCAGTTCTTTGAGAAACTTTCCAAGTATATTTATAGTTTTGGTGGACATTGTTCTTCAGGTCCTTAATCACCTTCTGGCCTTGCATTATCACTCCCAGGAATAGTATCCAAAGTGGTTTCATCTGTACAAAAAAAAAAAAAAAAAAAAAAAAAGAAGTAGGATATCAGTAAGGCTCGCCTCCCTGGATGTCTGGAATCCATGGTTGTTCTCAGGCTAGTTTTATTTTTTTTCTGCTCTTTAGAGGAGGGCCTTCTATTTGTCTTATTAGCCCTTCTGGCACCCATCTGGCTGCTCCTTCCTTGGTGTCAAACAGGCACACTGATCCTCAACCCCAGATGTGTCTGTACCATTCAATTTGCATGTGAGGGGATCTTTCTACATGACTGTGAAATAATTTTTGTTGCAGGACTCCAAAAGTGATAAGCAGCAGACTTGCCATAGGTGTCCAAGGTTACGAAATTAAGAACAAACAGTGCATGATAAAGATTATTTCTTGGGGATGTGTTTAATTTGTAAATGATGGCAAAATTCCTCAAAGGTTTTTCCAGAGTAAGCAGGATCATTATCAGTTTTTAAAACCTTAGTTTTGCCCATAACTGAGAGGCATTTTAAAACATGAGACACAACATTTTCTGAGGCTTCTCCTGTATGTAAACTGGCAAAAATGAATCCAATAAGATATCTATTGTTACATGAAGATATTTAAGATTGCCAAAATCAGGTAAGTGAGTAACATCCACCTGCCACATGTCATTTGGGTAGAGGCCTCTGGGATTAACTCCCAAATGGGGAGTGGGCAAGAGAGTGACACTGGGGGGACATTGTTTGACAATTTGGCATGCCTGCTCCATGGTGATTTTAAAGAGCAGTCTAAAAGTATGGGAATTTAAATGATGCAGGGCACTTTTTTTTTTTCTGGCCTGCTCAACAGGGTATACTGAAATGGGGAATGCCAAACATGTGGCAGCATAGGCACATGAATTTCCCAAAGACAGAAGACCTGGAAGGTCTTAATGCTCTAGGAGTTGACCAAGATAAAAGGGTTGACTTATAGAGTCCAATCACACCTGGAATGTGAAAAAGGGAGGAGCAACATATGTAGAAGGTCTAATATAGGAAACCCTTTCAAGAAGTGGAACAGAGTCGCCAATATAGGCAGGCACTGTCAGTATATAGATGAAAAGGGAAATTTACTAAAATCTGAATTTTTTTTTATTTGAACTGTATTTTTCTTTTTCTTTTATTTTTTTATCAGTTACATTTTATTAACTCTGTATCCCAGCCGAGTCCAGATCCCTCATTCCCTCCCAGTCCCTCCCTCCACCCTCCCTCCCTCATCTCCAGTACCCCTTTCCAAGTCCACTGATAGGGGGGACCTCCTCCCCATTCATCTGATCCTGTTTTATCAGGTATCTTCAGGACTGGCTGCAAAGCCCTCCTCTGTGGCCTAACAGGACTGCTCCTCCCTTTGTGGGTGGGGAGACCAAAGAGCCAGTCATTGAGTTCCTGTTAGAAATAGTCCTTGTTCCTCTCACTTTGGGAAACCAATTGGTTACTGAACTACCACAGGCTACATCTGAGTGGAGGTTCTAGGTTATATCCATACATGGTCCTTGGTTGAATGTCAGTTTCAGAAAAGACCCTGTGTCCAGATATATTTGTTCCTTGTGGAGGTCCTATCCTTTCCCCATCAGACTAACTCCCCTTCTTTCTTATGATTCCCTGTACTCTGCCAAAGGTTTAGTCATGAGTCTTTGCATTGAAAACACTGCTAGTTAGAGTCTTTCAGATGCGCTCAGTAGAATCCTGTCATACGTTCAATGCACATCCCATCTGTCTTTCTAAATGAGGATTGATCATCTTACTCCATTTTTTTTTTCTGGCCTGCTCAACAGGGTATACTGAAATGGGGAATGCCAAACATGTGGCAGCATATGGACATGAATTTCCCAAAGACAGAAGACCTGGAAGGTCCCCTCAATTGATTATCTTTTTTAGCTGTATAGATTTCATTATGTTTATCATCTTATAGGTTTATATACATGAGTATATCCCATGTTTGTCTTTCTCCTTCTGAGATATTTCACTCAGAATGATCTTTTCTAGATCCCACCATTTGCCTGCAAATTTCATGATTTCCTCCTTTTTTTGATTGCTGAGTAGTATTCCATTGTGTAAAAATACCACAATTTCTGTACCCATTCCTCCGTTGATGGACATTTGTGTTGTTTCCAGGTTCTGGATATTACAAATAAAGCTGCTATAAACATGGTTGAGCAAGTATCCCTTTTGTGTACTTGAACGAACTTTGGGTATATACCTAGCAGTGGTATAGCTGGGTCTTGAGGAAGCACTATTCCTAATTGTCTTAGAAAGCGCCAGATAGCTTTCCAGAGTGGTTGTACCAGTTTACATTCCCACCAACAGTGGAGGAGGATTCCCCTTTCTCCACAACCTCTCCTACATGTGTTGTCCCTTAAGTTTTTCATCTTTGCCATTCTGATGGGTGTAAGCTGATATCTCAGAGTTGTTTTGATTTGCATTTCCCTGATGGCTAATGAAGATGAGAATTTCTTTAAGTGTTTCTCTGCCATTCGATATTCCTCTGTTGAGAATTCTCTTTTTAGCTCTGTTCCCCATTTTTTAATTGGATTACTTGGTTTGCTGCTTTTCAGCTTCTTTAGTTCTTTGTATATACTGGATATTAGTCCTCTGTCACATAAAGGGTTAGTGAAGATTCTTTTCCAATCTGTAGGCAGTTGTTTTGTTTTGATAACAGTGTCCTTTGCTTTACAGAAACTTTTCAGTTTCATGAGGTCCGATTTATTGATTGTTGCTCTTAGAGCCTGTGCTGTTGGTGTTCTGTTCAGGAAGTTGTCTCCTGTGCCAATGAGTTCTAGGCTGTTCCCCACTATTTTTTTTCCAATTGATTTAGAGTATCTGGTTTTATGTTGAGGTCCTTGATCCACTTTGACTTTCGTTTTGTGCAGGGTGATAAATATGTATCTATTTTCATTTTTCTGCATGTAGACATCCAGTTGGTCCAGCACCATTAGTTGAAGATGCGGTCTTTTTTCCATTGAATGGATTTAGCTTCTTTGTCAAATATCAAGTATTCATAGGTGTGTGGGTTTATTTCTGGGTCTTCTATGCGGTGCCATTGATCCTCCTTTCTGTTTGTATGCCAATACCATGCAGTTTTTTTACTGTTGCCCTGTAGTACAGCTTGAGATCAGGGATGTAGATACCTCCAGATGATCTGTTGTTGTACAGGATCATTTTGGAGATTCTGGGTTTTTTGTTTCTCCATATAAAGCTGAGAATCTTTTTTTCAAGGTCTGTAAAGAATTGAGTTGGTATTTTGATGGGAATTGCATTGAATCTGTAGATTGCTTTTGGCAGTATGGCCATTTTCACAATGTTAATCCTACCAATCCATGAGCACGGGAGATCTTTCCATCTTCTGATATCTTCTTTGATTTCTTTCTTCAGAGACTTGAAGTTTTTCTCAAACAGGTCTTTCACTTGCTTGGTTAGAGTCACACCAAGGTACTTTATGTTATTAGTGGCTATTGTGAAGGATGTTGTTTCCCTAATTTCTCAGCCTTTTTGTCTTTGGTATATAGGAGGGCTTCTGATTTTTTTTGAGTTGTTTTTGTATCCTGCCACTTTGCTGAAGGTGTTTATCAGCTGAAGGAGTTCTCTGGTTGAATTTTTGGGGTAGCTCATATATACTATCATATCATCTGCAAATAGTGACACTTTGACCTTTTCCTTTCTGATTTGTATCCCCTTGATCTCCTTTAATTGTCTTATTGCTCTGGCTAGGACTTCAAGTACTATGTTGAAGAGATATGGGGACAATGGGCTGCCTTGTCTGTCCCTGATTTCAGTGGGATTGATTTAAGTTTCTCTCCATTGAGTTTGATGTTAGCTATAGGCATGCTGTATATTACCTTTACTATCTTTAGGTATGTGCCTTGTATCCCTGATCTCTCCAAGACTTTAAACATGAATGGGTGTTGGACTTTGTGAAATGCTTATGTGGCATCTAAGGAGATGATCATGTGGTTTTTCTCCTTCAGTTTGTTTATGTAGTGGATTACGTTGATGGATTTCCTTATGTTGAACCACCCTTGCATGCCAGGGATGAAGCCTACTTGGTCATGGTGGATGATATCTTTGATATATTCTTGGATTCCGTTTGCAAGTATTTTATTGAGTATTTTTGTGTCAATGTTCATAAGAGAGATAGGCCTGAAGATCTCTTTTTTTGTCGGGTCTTTGTGTGGTTTAGGTATCAAGGTGACTGTGGCTTCACAGAATGAGTTTGGTAGTGTTCCTTCTGTTTCTATTTTGTGGAATAGCTTGAGGAGAATTGGAGTTAGCACTTCTTTGAAGATCTTGTAGAATTCTGCGCTGAAGCTATCTGGTCCAGGGCTTTTTTTGGAGAGGAGACTGTTAAGGACTGCTTCGATTTCCTTGGGAGATATAGGGCTCTTCAGTCTTTCTACCTGATCTTGATTAAGTTTTGGTAGATGGAATCTTTCAAGAAAATTATCCATTTCATTTAGATTTTCAAATTTTGTGTCATATAGACTTTTGTAGTATGACCTAATAATTGTTTGGATTTCCTCAGTGTCTGTGGTTATGTCCCCATTTTCATTTCTGATTTTGCTGATCTGGATAGTTTTTCTCTGCTTTTTAGTTGGTTTGGCTAAGGGTTTGTCTATCTTGTTGATTTTCTCAAAGAACCAGCTTTTTTGTATCATTGATTCTTTGGATAGTTTTGTTTCTAATTGATTGTTTTCAGCCCTTAGTTTGATTATTTCCAGCCGTCTGCTCCTCTTGGGTGTATCTGCTTCTTTTTTTTTTGTAGGTTTTTCAGTTGGGCCATTAAGTTGTTTGTATGTGATGTTACCAATTTCTTCTTGCAGGCACTTAGTGCTATAAATTTTCCTCTGAGCACTGCTTTCAATGTGTTTCATGAATTTGGGTATGTTGTGCCTTCTGTTTCATTGAATTCTAGGAAGTCTTTAATTTCTTTCTTTATTTCTTCCTTAACCCAGCTGTAATTGAGTAGTAAGTTGTTCAGTTTCCATGTGCGTGTCGGCTTTTTGTTGTTTCTGTTGTTGTTGATGTCTAGCTTTAGTCCATGGTGGTCAGATAGTATACAAGGGTTTATTTCAATCCTTTTGTATCTGTTGAGGCTTGCTTTGTGACCCAATATATGGTCTATTTTGGAAAAGGTTCCATGCAGTGCTGAAAAGAAGGTGTACTCTTTTGAGTTTGTGTGAAATGATCTGTAGATGTCTATTAGGTCCATTTGATTAAGGGATTCTGTAAGTGCTTTTATTTCCCTATTTGGTGTCTGTCTAGTTGATCTGTACCTTGGTGAGAGTGGAGTGTTGAAGTCTCCCACTCTTAAGGTATTAGGATCAATGTATGATTTAAGCTTTAATAATGTTTCATTTACGAATGTCGGTGCTCTTCTATTTGGGGAATAGATATTCAAGATTGTGATGTCCTCTTGGTGGATTTTTCCTTTGATGAGAATATAGTCACCCTCCTTATCTTTTTTTATTAACTTGGGTTGAAAGTCTATTTCATTAGATATTAGGATGGCTACTCCAGCTTGTTTTCTGGAACCATTTGCTTGCAAAACAGTTTTACAGTCCTTTACTCTGAGGTAGTGTTTATCTTTGTTGCATAGGTGTGTTTCTTGGATGCAACAGAATGTTGGATCCTGTTTCCTTAACCATTCTGTTAGCCTGTGTCTTTTTATTGGTGAGTTGAGTCCATTGATATTGATAGATAATAGTGACCAATACATGTTAGTTCCTTTTGTAATGGAGTCGGTGATCTAACCCTGTTTCATTGCTTGCTTTCTTTTCATTTTTATTGGGATATTATCTGTATGCCCTGTTGTCTTGGGTGAATTTGTTTTCATTGGATTGGAGTTTTCCTTCTAGTATCTTTTGTAGGGTTGGTTTGCTGTATAGATATTTTGTAAATTTAGTTTTGTCATGGAATATTTTGTTTTCTCCATCTATGTTGATTGAAAGGTTTGCAGGATATAGTAGTCTGGGTTGACATTTGTGATCTCTTAGAGTCTCCATGATACTTGCCCAGGCCCTTCTGGCTTTCATAGTTTCTGATGAGAAGTCCAGTGTGATTCTGATAGGTCTACCTTCATATGTTACTTGGCCTTTTTCCCTTGCTGCTTTTAGTATCTTTTCTTTGTTCTGTAGATTTAGTGTTTTGACTATGATGTGACGTGATGTGTTTCTTTTCTGGTCTAGTCTATTTGGAGTTCTGTAGGCCTCTTGTATATTTATGGACATCTCTTTCTTTAAGTTGGGAAAATTTTCTTCTACGATTTTCTTGAAAATATTTTCTGGACCTTGGAGCCTGGAGTCTTCTTTTTCATGAATTCCTATTATTCTTAGATTTTGTCTTTTCATAGCATCCTTGATTTCTTGGATATTTTGTGATTGGGACTTTTCTGATTTTACTTTTTCTTTGAGAGAAGTATCCATTTCTGCAAGTGTGTCTTCAGTTCCAGAGATTCTCTCTTCCATCTCTTGTATTCTGTTGGTGATGCTTACTTTTGTGGTTCCTGATCTTTTCTCCAAGTTCTCCAGCTCAAGGGTTTTCTTATTTTGTGTTTTCTTTATTGATTCTAATTCTGTTTTCATGCCTTGCACCATTTCTTTCATGTGTTTGAATTTGGATTCCTGTCTCTCTATGATGGCCTCTATTTCTTTTTTTCATTTCCTTCTTATATGCCACTAATTTTTCCTCTACTTGTGTATCTATTTGTTTATCTATGTTTGACAATAAGGGTATTGTCTATTTCTTCTTTATTTGCCTCCAATTGACTGGCCATCTCTTTGAAAGACTTGTTCATTTCCTCCTTATGAGCCTCAAATAATTGGGCAAGCATGGCTTTAAAATCATTTTCCTGTGCTTCTGCTGAATTGGAGTATCCATCGATTTGGGGGTTTCCTGGTGAAGTCATGATGTCCTGATTTATGTTGGAAGTGTTCTTTCGCCTACCTCTGGCCATTGGCTTATCTGAAACCTTTCCTGTTTGTGTTTGGATTCTACAGACCAGACTGGTGCTGTCTCTCTCTGACATCTGGAGAGTTCTTCAGGAAGCTGAGAACTCTCAGTGTGTGCTGACAACTAGCTGTACCTATAGGAGAAAAGTATGCAGGCAAAAACGGGGCAAATGCAAGCATGTGTGCACGCGTGCATGTGGGTGTCTGTGTGTGTGTGCGTGTGTGTGTGTGTGCCTGTGTGTGTGTGTGTAAGTGTGTCTTGATGAACAGAGTGGTCAATATAGACAGGCACTGTCTGTATATAGATGAAAAGGGAAATTTACTAAAATGTGAAAAATTTTAACTCCTGCAAAATGCTCTATAAGTGGTGCTGATATAAAAGGAGTTTGAATAGTATTAATTTTTTCATTAACAGTATAGGCAGGGACCCTATTATAGGAGCCATGTGTAAACACTAAATGTGCCTCTGATGATGGTTGAGGGGAAGTTATTTTGGAGAAGATAAGAGTGTGGGTTTTAATAATTGAAGTAACTCATTAGAAGGGTAATGGTATTCAATTATCCCAGAAATGGAAGAACAGACAATGGGCCAAATATCTGTAGTTTGCATCAGCCATTCTAACAGACTTTTAGAATAGGGCAGTATTATTTTATCATGAACATTTCCAAAAAATTGACAGCTTTGTCTGTGTCCCCCAAGGATGAGTTCTGCAACCAAAGGAGTATGAGGGGCAAGAACCTTTGTGGGAGAGATGGAGAGATGAGTCCACAACAGGGGATTATGTTGCCAAAACACCCAGTATGCTTATGGGATGAGGTACACACGACAAAGAGAAGGGGTTCCTTAGAGGAAATAAAATGTAGCTCCCAGATTTTGTATAGTTATTTCCACAACCTGAAGGGCCTCTGTCCCTGTTGGGGTTAAAAATTTAAGGGAAGAATGTTTAGAGTCTCCCTTGAGAATATAAAAGAGAAGTTTAAGCTCCCTGTAGTGAGTTTAAGAAAAGGTCTTATGTGATTGATATTTCCTAGGAGCTTTTGAAAATCATTGAAAGTCTTAAATGGCTAGTTTTTAACTCGATCTTTTGTGTAGTAATTTTTTGACATTGGAGCTCATCTCCTAAATAAAAATGTGTCTTTTAAATGAATTTTATCTAGTGCAAGTTGTAAACCATAATCTATTAATTTTGGTAAAATTTTTTGACAAAATGAAACAACAGTGAGCCAACAGGTACAACTAAAAGGATATAATCCATATAACATACTTTAAAAATAGAAGGGTAAAATTTTCTAAAAGGATGAATAATTTGGGCTACACACATTTGACACAGAGTGGGACTAATAGCCATGCTTTGGGGCAAAACTTTCCATTGGAATCAAGGCATAGGCCCTTTGAAGTCTTTTCCTGGCAGGCTTAAAGAAAAGCACTTTTAACCTGGGGATGCAGGTGGATGGTAAAAAAGCAGTCTTTAAGATCCATTACTGTCTTATAAAAGTCAACAGGGATGTCTACAGGGGTAGGCAGTCCTGGTTTTAAAGCACCCATGATAAGCATAGTTTCATTAACTTCTCTTAGGTCTTGCAATAACCTCCATTTGCCAGACATTTTCTTACCAACAAATAATATGTTTGTTCGAAGGAGAAGTAGGTTCAATGTGACCAGTGGCAACCTGTTCCTATGCTAATGCCATACATGCTGATAACTTTTCTGAGGCTAAAGACCATTGGTCAACCCAAACAGCTTCATCAGATTTCCAAGTGATATTGTCTGCATGGAGCTGAGGGATGCCAAGAATCATTAGGCTAAATTTGTCATGCCTAATCCTGCATGGTCTTGTTTTCAATTACCTGGATAAGTTGTTTTATTCCCTGTGAATGTTTTCATAAGCCTTGTCTGGGAAGGAAGGTCTGTTTTATTTTTAGCATTTGGTGGGTAAAAATTTCATTTGGACTACACATAATGGCATTTAACTCAGAAAGACCAGACATTTGGTGTTTTACTCCAAACACCAGAGATTAACTCTTAGGCCATGCACACACTGTATTTCCTTCCTCATCTGTCCATTTGCGGAGTTTAGAACTTTGCTGGGGATTGGACTTTCATCTCTAGACCCTGAGGTGGATTAAGGAAGTTGAAAGGGGCCAGGAGGGAGGCCATTTATGTGTTTGTGTGTGTGTGTGTGTGTAATTATGGTGGCATCAAACCTTTTTCCATCCAATTTTAAATTGAGGAAGGGTCGATCCTGAGTAATAGTCTGAATCCAGTAAGAATGGAAGGAACCAAAATTATTGTTGCCACTGGATTTGGCCTTGCATTCCTTGGCAAAATGTCCTGGTTGTTTGCCCTTAAAGCAAGCTTTAGGGTGGGTGCCCTGAGTTAGTCCCTGGAATGGAGCTCCAACAGCTATGCCAATAGAATGAGCTGAGCTGATGCCTGCACAGTACTTGATATAAACAGAAATGTCTTTGCCTTCAGGGTATGGCCATAAGGCAGCTTGGCAGGGAGGGTTAGCATTTTTGAAAGCCAGAGGTTTTCTGAATTCACTCTCATTTTCACGTAAGCCCAGAATCCATTCCGAAATGTCAGTAAGATGGCTGATGAAATTACTATAGGGCGCCAATGGTCCTTGCTGGATTTTAGCTAGGGAGTTTGATAGGGCTTCCTTCGAGTAAAGCTGTTCCCAAGTCTTGAGTCTTGCAGTTTGTATTTGATAAAGAAGACCAGGAGGATACTTGACTTGTTGTTTATTGGTGTCATAGGGGTTATTAGCTCATAATTTTTGCAAGGTCCAGTGTTTGAATCTCTACCAAGCCACTGCCTTACAGCATTTGATTTCCTTGCAAAATGTATTAAAATCTGACTTGTAGAGGACAAAATTGCCCCCTGATAATACAGCAGGAATCAAAAATTACCCATCATTGGGTTTCAGCCTCTTTTCACGGCCCAATGTTATCAGACCAGGGACCAAATGTTATCAGTGTATCAGCGCAGAATTCCACCAGAATTTCAAAGAAGACCTAAATCCAGTTCTATACAAGATATTCTACAAAACAGAAACAGAAGGAGCACTACAATACTCATTCTATGAAGCCACAGTCATTTCAGAAAGTAAACTTCTCAAAGACCCAACAAAGAAAGGGAATTTCAGGCCAATCTCCCTTATGAACATTGACTGGAAAATACTCAGCAAAATCCTTGCAAACTGAATACAAGATCACACCAAATATATGATCCACTATGACCCAGTAGGCCTCATCCCAGGTATGCAAGGGTGGTTCAATATAAGGAAATCCATCAATGTAATCCGCCATAATAACAAACTTAACGAAAAAAAAATACACATGATAATCTCCTTAGATGATTAAAAAGTATTTGACAAAATCAAACATCCATTCATGTTTAAAGTCTTGGAGAGATCAGGGATAAAAGGCACATAAGTAAACATCAAACTGAAAAGAGAGAAACTTAAAGCAATCCCACTAAAATCAGAGACAAGGCAAGGCTGCCCACTCTCTCCATATCTCTTCAACATAGTTCTGGAAGTCCTTGCTAGAGCAATAACAGAATTGATGCAAAGGGGATGCAAATTAGAAAAGAAAAACTCAAATTATCACTATGTGCATATGATACGATAGTTTACATGAGTGACCCCGAAAATCCTCCCAGGGAACTCCTACAACTGATAAACACCTTTACCAATGTGGCCTGATAACAAATCTATCAAAAAATTCAGTAGCTCTCCTGTATACAAAAGATAAAATGGCTGAGAAAGAAATTAGGAAAACAGCACCCTTCACAATAGGCACAAATGACATAACCAAGCAAGTCAAAGACTTGTTTGAAAAAAAAAAAATCAAGTCTCCTCAGAATTAGAAGAAGAGATCAGAAGATGGAAAGTTCTCCCATGCTCATGGCTTGGCAGGATTAACATAGTAAAAATGGCCATCTTACCAAAAGCAATGTACAGATTCAATGCAATTCCCATCAAATTACCAACACAATTCTTTACAGACCTGGAATGATAAATTCTCAATGTCGTATGGAATAACAAAAAAAAAACCCAGAATTGCTAAAACAATCCTCTACAATAATAGCTCTTCTGGAGGTATCTCCTTCCCTGATCTTAACCTGTACTATAGAGCAACTGTAGTAAAAACTGCATGGTACTGACATAGAAACAGAGTGGTGGATAAAATGGACTGAACAGAAGAAGCAGAAATAAATACACACACACACACACTTATGGACACCTGATCTTTGACAAAGATGCCAAAATCATACAATGGAAAAAGAGAGCATCTTCAAGAAATGGTGCTGTTCAAACTGGATATCTACATGTAGAAAAATGCAAGTAGATCCATACTTATCAAACTGCACAAAACTAAACTTCCAGTGGATCAAAGACCTCAACCTAAAACCAGAGACATTAAATCAATTTGAAAAAAGAGTTTGGGAGGCCATAGAACTCATTGGTACAGGAGACAACTTCCTGCAGTTCTTTATGACATGTTAAATGCTCTCTTTTCTTTTGAAGCAGTTCCCCTGAGGGATTTTACATCCTGACTGAGTTTAGCTTTAGTGTACTGAGCTGCATCCTCTATGTCAGAATCAAAAGATAAGGCTGGTGCACAGAAAGTAGGAAATTTAATATATGGAGTCAATAAAAAGGGGGCAGCTGCCAGAGCCAGGAAAGATGGAAGGTGATGCCATTCTACATTACAGTATCTGGCAGTTTTTTCCTCAAGGGAAGTGGCCTTTTCAGGGAAAGTTAGGTCATTAGGACAGTACTGTGTCTACAAGTGAAGAATTGTAAGGGAGGGGCAAAGGAAATGGGTTGCAGGCTAAACTAGGACTGGAGCCTCGGATTCTGGCATAGAAATGGAGTCGAGGGAGGGAGCTTGGGAATGTTGGGGTATTGCAGCCTTGTCCCTACCTACTTCAAGGGATTTGGGACTGCCTCTAGAATACCTTTTGAAAAACTTTTCAGTTTGACAATCTACCTCAGCCAAGTCAGGTTGGGAATGTCTGAACTGAAGAATATCATTAATCAAATTCCAGTAATAAAATGTCTGGACAGGCACCTTTTGTGGACCAGAATAATCATAAATTTTTTTAAGACAATTTCAAGCTTTCTGCCAGAGTCTTACATCAATGGTGACTTCTTTTGGAAACCAGGGGCAAATATTAGTAATTGAATCAAAGAAGTTAACTAAATCCTTTTCCTTAACCATTACTGAAGGAGTCTGGTAATTGGAATTCTGCCTCTTGGCATTGGCAGATGCGGGTCTTATCCATCATTCCATTTCTCAGAGACTGCAGGCAGGATGCTCTGAGCCTGAGAAGTAGATAGCACTCTCCTTGCAACCTTGAGAAACAGACTGCAAACTTTGTGTAACCTCGAGTGAGACCTCTCATGTTTTGACTAAGTAAAATTGCCTGCGTGAGAAACTGCTTGCACACTTTTGCCTATGTTAAGTGTTAACCCGACACCCATTAAATCAGCATGTAGACTAGGTGTCCTTCTTTGGGTTGCCCTGTCTCTCTCCGTGTCCAGCTTTATCTCAGGTGGTATTTAGCTGTCACTGCTGGCAGGTGACATCCAGGCTTTTTAAATGAAGAATGTATTTCATAGTTTTTTTTTTTTTTTACATGATGTATTGTAATCACTGAGGTTTTTGTTTAGTTGGCTCAAAGAGCATGGCTTCATTTTTACTTCTCAAAATTAATAAAATAAATACCAAGGTCTTTTGAACTTGCCCAAAGGTTTGAGAAACTGATTTAAGTTTCTTGTTAGACTGACCAAGGCTTATTGTTTTAAAATACCTGATAAATTTTAAAATGTATTGTAAAATGTATTGTAAAATGTATTGTAAAATTCTCATGGTCCAGGACCAAACTCAGAGGTGTTGAGTCAAACTGCCTCATGTCTAAAAATATTAATATATGCCTAACAATATTAATATCATCAGCCAGATTTGAAAATATGATCTGTTTGTCCACAAATAAACATATACACACATAGAGGCATAGCAAAGGAACATAGAAATCTTCCATTGTCACCTTGGACTAAACAGAATACTCAAATACGAGGGCTTGACCAGCTTGTACTGGACACAAGTACCATAAATTCCAGAAGGACTGGACTCCCTCATGGGTCCCTTCTAAACACATAGATACCAGAAGGAGCAGAGCACCCATGGTTTTCTCCACAGCTTCCAAATGGAGAGCTGGCTCCAGCAGCCCTATTATCACTCAAAATATGGTCTCAGCGAACCTTTCTCCTGGTGCCAAAAAAAAAGTGGAGCTTTTATAAGCCCCTTCCCAGGGAATTGGAGGGTCCTTCATATTCTCTTGGCCAGATTTCAAACTCTCCATGTTTCTACGGACTTCAAGAGCAAACCAATACCAGAAACCAAAGTTGACAGCCAGCACACAAAAACAAAATCAGAGACAAGAGAAAGAATAATGGCGGTACCTGCTTTTTAAACATTTACATATTTTTTTAAAAACCTGTTTTTGCAATATTAAAACACAGCATGCTCTTTAGGAGTGAAATCATAAAGCACATTTATAATTTTAAAAGTAAACCAACTTTAAAATTTACCAGTGCAAACAATACAATTTTATTATTGTTATTATTTTTGACTATTATTATTATTATTATTTATTACTATAGTTTTTCTTTTAATTTTTGTAATTCTCTTAATAACTGAATTTGTTTCCTTTCCAATTGGACTTTCTTTTGAAGAACAGTAATATCTTCCTGCAGAGGTCCTGTATCTCCTGCACATATGGCAGGGAAAGCCATGGGCGGGAGGGGGCAGACAGAGGGCACAGGAAACCAGTCTGAATTATGAGACTTGGCAGTTTTTTAGTCTGACTCCCTTTCATCCTCACTATCTAGCTCTTAAATTATTTTCTGCTCTCAAATAACACAAATCTGTTTGAGCTCCTTTATGAACATTAAAGAACATTAAAAGTACTTTTTTTTTTCTTCCCTGTTTGGCTGCTCCAATTTCTTTAAGCCATTCTTTAGCTTGTGAGATCAAAATTTTTCATTTTATCAGGCTCATGCCTATGATCCAACACATCTCTAATTAGATTCCACAGAGGAACATATATAACAGGTACCATCTCAGGACCATTATTAGTGTAATACTCTTGCAATCGTTTCCCTACACTTTCCATGTTTCCATATTTACATACTTTACACTGGGAAGGAGGGACATACTTCACTTACAATCTAAAGGGTATAAGGGCATTTCTCCCAATTTGAACTGTTTATTTTAACATTGACTTTAAAGTCCCATAAATAACTCCCTGCTACTGCTCTGCCCAATGATTGAGCTGCCTGCCTACCTTGTCTTCCTCTGTGTGATGGACAGTATCACAAAGCACTGTTGTTACTTAGGCATCTGGAGCTCCAAAAACCAATGTTTCTCACTTTTGCCCCTCTTTTTCAAGGTCCCTTTTTTGGGCATCAACTGACCCATCCCACAGGCTAGATGAACAGGATCCACCTGAAAGGGGGAAATTGAGAGACAGAGATGTGAAGAATGGAGGCAAGACAGATTCCTGATCAGGTCTCAATTTACTGAATGTGCAAACAACACTTATAAAGCAAAGGTTACAAGCATTTTTTTTTCACAGTAGCAACACATCTGTGCCACCTGGCGAGGCATTCAGAAATAACTCAAGGTTATACAAAGTTTGCTGTTTGGATCCCAAGGGTACAGGGAGCTTGTTATCTACTTCTCAGTCTCAGAGAACCCCACCTGCAGAGTCTGAGTGCCAAGGACAATCTCTGAGCAATGGATGTATTGATAAGATAATGATATATTGTATTCTGTCAAGGCCACAAGGAAGAAATCCAATTACCAGACTCCTTCACCTTACTCCTCCCATCTTGAGGGACTTCTTGTGACCCTGTAAAAATAAGTCATGCTCACTCCCATAATCCATCATTCTGACTTACCTCTTACTAATTTACTGCTGCAGAAGATTGCAAAACTTTTTTATGGTTTGAGATACCTCCTGCAAGATATCTCAAGAATGTTTCCTTAAGATGTCTCAAGGATGATCCAAGACTGACAAGCAGATGTTCTCACCTGAATCAATCACCTATGACCTATGGTCCTAGTGCTGCTTTTGGTAACTTTTCCACTAATTGGCATTGGCTCCACTAAATGGCTTTGGCTCACTAATTGGCTTTGGCTTCAGTAAATTGCTTTGAATCCAGGCATGCCTGTAGTTCCCACCCTCAGGAAGCTACAACAGGAGGATCACAGAAACCTTGAGAACAGCCTGGACTTCATGGCAGGATTCTGTTTCAAAAATGGGAAGAATTAAGTTGGGCAAGTGGTCAACTAGTCAGGGAAATGTCTCACTAATAGCTTCTTGCCCCATCTACACATGACTCACAACCCCCTCTCACACACACACAGAAAGACAGAGAGAAATATAACTATTTATGTGAAATTGCCTGTTGTTGAAGTTTTATCAAGGAAAACAATTTGCAGGCAAATTCATGTCACTGGAGTATAGTAGATTTAAGGTTCTCAGGATAAGCAAAGAAGTAACAAAAGTTAATGGAAGTTAGAAGGGATTTCATAGCTGGATCCATAAAGCCTTTTGTATATGATGAAATTTTCTCTAAATGGAAAACAAAATTAAGAGAAAGAATTAAAAATGAACTAACATTTCAAACTTCCTTCCAGACTAGTCAGTTTGCATCCTGGAATAACTTCCTCTGCCCATCCCTGTTGAGACTTCACCCAGGCTTACTCATTTCTATCCAAACTTGTTTTCTGTAGGCTGTGGCAAAACTACAGTATAAGTCCAGGCATGTTAGCCCCATGCCCCAGTGTGGGGTTTCCTCCACAAGGACCATGTCTGGGGGCTGTTTGCTTTAGGACCCTCCTTAAGGCCTAGGTGTCTAGTAAGCTACACCTCACCTCAATGGGACAGGCATGTCTTAACTGTAGCCCATAGGTCTGTACACCCTGAGATTACTATGGTCCAAAATTGTTTTATTTAAAACATTATCAAGCCTGCTCTTGCATTTTTCTTTGTAATTCTTCTTTGTTCTATGGTTTCCAAGTGTCAACTTTGTAGACAACAACACGGTTTTGTAGTGGCAATAGGTTGCACATGCCTACCTGTAAAGGAGCAGTTCTTAACCTGTGCATCCCAACCCCTTTGATGTAGAATGACCCTTTTGTGGGACTCTCCTGAGACCATGAAAAAGCACCGGTATTTACAATAGGAAAATTATGGTTATGAAGTAGCAAAGAAAATAATTTTTGGTAGTAGAGAGGACACCACAACTTGAGGATCTGTATTAAAATATCATGGCACTAGGAAGGTTGAGGACCTCTGCTCTAGAGGAGATTCAGGCCCCTGACTATGGAGGCCACCTGCAGTTTTGCTTATAGGCTCACATAGGTAAGGTGCTGGTTCTCATCAGTCTGGGGAGGCCGGCTCTGTAGACAGCACCGGCCAAGGGGGCAGGTGTTGGCTATCCAGAAAGAGATTGAGATAACTTTTCTATGTTCTCTTTCTGCTCTTTAGTACCCTCCTTTGAATAAATGAATAAGGAATTGTCATTTCTTTCAGAAGTAGCTGTATTTTACCAGTGGATAAATGTCAGTCCCAGCCTTAGCATGCTACCCCTGACAACATAAATTAGTTTACAGATAAGGAGTTTGTGCAATAGAAAACTGGCAATGTATCTTGCGGGTGGAGTTGGGAGGAACGTGAGGAGCTGCTCCTCTTATTTTTCTGCTCTTTACAATCTATCCCACCACCGGAGACCCTGATTTAAAAGTCAGTGGGGCTTGGTCTGGTCACCAGTGTTAACATGGATAGCCAAGCTGGAAACTGCAGGTAAAGGCCAGGTAGCTGATTTCCAAGCAATTCAAAAACATAAGAATAGCACTAGCCCCCACATGGATTTTAAAGAAAGCACATAGCTTTCTCAGAAAGTTTAATGTGACTTACCTCATGATTCACTATAATTTGGACTTACAATTGTGACCTGGGAACTGCATATATGTTTAGCTCTCTGCCTAACAAATTTGTACAGCTTACTTTCCAAACCCATGGAGGATCAAATAAAAAAGTTCATCTCAAGCAGGTTTTGGTGGCATGCCTTTGATCCTAGCCCTCTGTAGGCAGAAGCAGGTGGTTCTCTATGAGTTCAAGCCAGCCTGTTCTACAGAGAGAGTCCAGGATAGTTAGGGCTGGCACACCCAGAAACACTGTATCAAAAGCAAAGCTAAAAGAATCCAGTCTCACCCTGTCCAATTGTCTTGATCTCTGTCCTCTTGGGCTGAATGGATTGGGATGTGTAACCTAGCCAGACATCATAACAGATTGTCCTTCTATGTAAGTATGGGCCAAAATAGGTCTTCCTCAGGCAGCAGTCACTCAGAGAACAGCTCCCTGCATCCTGAAGAACCACTTGTTTCTACAGTGGAGGCTCAGTACAACCCTCTCCATAAAGCAAGGCAGGGAACTCCTTCCTCTCTGGGCATGCTGGCTTCCCTGTGGCTATGCTCAGTCTCACCTTTTGCAATGCCATCCCAGTAGCAGGTTAGATAGGGCACATTTACCCACAACCTGATTTAAATGGTTTTGTGTTCAAACTTGAAAATCATTCCAAGGAGAATATTCACCAGAAATCAGTAAGTTCTTTGTTGGGTTTTGTTGTTGTTGTTGTTGTTTTGTTTTGTTTTGTTTTGAGGCAGGGATTTTTTGTGTGGCCTGGGCTGTCCTGAAGTCAATTTGTAGACCAGTCTGGTCACTGATTCAAAGAGATTCACCTGTGTCTGACTCCCTGAGTGATGGGAATAGAGGTATAGGCCAACATATCTAGCTTCAGTAAGTTCTATAAAACAAGATTTAGGGGATTTGGGTTGTTTTTTATTTATTTTTGGTTGAATATTTTTTTATCAAATTGTTTAACATAGCAATGACTTTTCTGAGCATGGATGAGACATTGTTGAGTTTGAGACAGGCTTCATTCTCTGCAACTTTCTTACTCTAAATACATAGTAGAAGTCACATAGTCCTTTGTACACATTTGCACACACACAAGACTCTTTATGTGCCTTTTCATTCCAATTTACAAGTATGACCCTATCAGGAAAATCTTCACTGTTATAAAGATCCACACATTAAAGAGGAAAAACAGATTGAGTCTCAAAAGTGAAAGTGAGTCATCAAGCCAAGTTCCGTTTTGAGTGTGGAATGAAAGCCTAGGATCTTCCCAGTGTGCCTGGAGTTACATTGCATGGGATGCCATCATCTCTGATATCATATCAGTCTGCCCAGATAGTAGCTAACAGTATTCAGGCCACTTTCTCTCCTCCTGTGACTCAGAATGTTTCCTTGCAGTCCATGCTGACTACCACCTCAAATCTCACTGTCCTAGTGCCACCCCAGGAAGCCATTGAGGACATGGACCAGAAAGAGAAACCCTTCTGGTTGTCACAGAACAATAATCCAGCCCTGATAAGGTGGGTGTCGTTTATCTTATCTTCCATGCTATATGACTGTAGTCTGGGTGAACATTCCTTAATCTGATGCAGAAAAGGGACAAGATCCTTCACCAGGATGACACAAGTAACCCTTCCCTGAGTCAGGACAATTTATCTGTTAACAGCTGACTCTCAACCAGTGGTTCTCAACCTTCCAAATGTAGCACCCCTTTAATATAGTTCCTCATGTTCTGGTGACCTGAAGCATAAAATTATTTTCATAGCCATGTCATAACTGTAAGTTTCCCAGTGTTATGAATTGTCATGTAAGTCTGATAAGCAAGGTTTCTCATATGGGACCCCCAAAGGGTTTGCAACCCACATTTGAAGAACCACTGGTAAACCAAGCAATGTGCTTTCAATGAAGCTCAGTTATCTTTTCATATAGTCTTGGGATTCTTGGACGGTCTGTGTCAGGAATTTTTCGGATTTAACATTTTCTTTGACAGATATATCGATTTCTTCCATTGTATCTTCTATACCTGAGATTCTTTCTTCCATCTCTTGTAGTCTGTTGGTTATGCTTGCCTTTGTAGTTCCTGTTTTCTTCCCTAGATTCTTCCTTTCCATTATTTCTTCCATTTGTGTTTTCTTTAATTTTTCCAATTCTATCTTCAGGTCTTGAGTTGTTTTGTTTACTTCCTTCACCTGTCTGATTGTACTTTCCTGTTTTTCTTTTAGTTCCTTCAACCCTGTTTCTTTTATTTCATTCAGTGCTTTAAGCATTTCCTTTCTAAAGGCCATAAACTGTTTGGCTGCAGCTTCCTCTATTTATTTACGGATGGCAATATTCTGTTTGAGTTTAACTTCCTCTATGTCTTTACATTTCTTATTTGTTTCCTCTGTTATCATCTTCATGACCATAGTTGTTAGGTCATCTACTTGGATTTAAGTGATGCTGGGGTGTCCAGGGCTACTTGCCCCTGGGTAACTGGGTTCTGGAGATGCCATATCGCTGTCTTTTGTTGCTTGAGCTTTTACGCTGGTCTCTACCCATTGTGCTATCTTAGGTGTTTGGGGTTATTTTCTGGTGGTTCCTGGGGATCCTGTGGTGGAGAGAATCCCCTTTGCAGAAAGCTGGTTTTTCCTGAAGGATGTCTTCTCAGCTTTTTGGGTATAGTCCCTGGATGGCTGGTGTTTTCTCAGGAGTTGCTCACCTCAGGCATATAGACCTGAGTGGTAACTGTGGTCTTTGTTAGTCGAGAGGGTTCTCCTCTCACCCAGGGAAGTCCTGAGGGCAGCTTCCCTGTTTCTGGGTTTCTTGTGGTAAATTTAATGATCAGCTGCTGTGACCCAGTTAGACATCAGGCATGCAGCAACTGTTTGTGCCTGTGTCTGGAGCATAGCTGAGTGTTGGCGCCTCGGGCACCACTGGTCTGCTAGACTTTTTCTAGGGAAGGATTGGCTGATTTAAGTCAGTACAGTTTCCTTCCTTCCCTGTGGATTCTCTGGAGACACGGACTCTCAGTGTCTTTTTGTTTTTTGCCCTGGTGCACAGTGCTTAGTGTCACCAGCTGGCTGGCCACAGAATCTGCCTGTGCCTGGAGCACAGCTGATTGATGGCGGCTCATTTTCTGCCTGCTGTCTGATGCGCAGAAACTGCCTGTGTCTGCCTTTGTGGCCTTTGGGAGCCTGGGTGCCTCCCTAAGCTGGGTAAATTTCCTTGGACCTTTTCAGCTTGGGGGTGTCGGCTGAGTGCTCTGAGATCAGACCAGCCGTTTTCTTCCTTGTGTGTTTGCACTGGACAGTGAAACTCATTCGCTGGTGCCCTGGTGCCCACAGTTCTATCTCAGGTGGTGAAACAGGCACGCAGGCAGGCAGGGCTCTGTGCTGAAGCCTGGGTCCTTGGCTCTGTCTCCAGGCTGGCTCCTGGGGTGCCTGTGGAGCCCAAGTCTTTTTCAGGGGATGTCTGGGTGACCTAAGGCCGGTCCTAATCGTTTCTTGTATGCTGGGGTTATCTCTAGACTAAAAATTTCAGTCTCTGATAGTGTGGAGCACACGGTTCAGTCTGGGAGCGTGACCAGAGACACTGGCTTGTGGCTCTGGGCTGGGGTTGGGGCTGGCGGCCAGCAGCCAAGCACCTGGTAGTACCCACACACTTATGGACAACTGATCTTTGACAAAGATGCCAAAACCATACAATGGAAAAAAGATAGCATCTTCAACAAATGGTGCTGGTCCAACTGGATGTCTACATGTAGAAAAATGAAAATAGATCCATACTTATCACCCTGCACAAAACTGAAGTCCAAGTGGATCAAAGACCTCAACATAAAACCAGACACATTAAATTGGCTTGAAAAAAAAAAGTGGGAAATACCCCAGAACTCATTTGTACAGGAAAAAACCTCATGAACAGAACACCAGCAGCACAGGCTCTAAGAGCAACAATCAATAAATGGGACCTCATGAAACTGAAAAGCTTCTGCAAAACAAAGGACACGGTCATCAAAACAAAGTGACCACCTACAGATTGGAAAGAATCTTCACCAACCCTTTATCTGACAGAGGACTCATATCCAGTATATATAAAGAACTAAAGAAGCTGAAAAGCAACAAACCAAGTAATCCACTTAAAAAAACGGCTGGTCAGAAAAAGGTATCGGACGGGTCTGATGCTCTTTGGGTGGATGACACCTAAATGAACATCAGTACAAAGTCCCAATTTATTTCTAATATCAGAGATCAGACCTCTACTCTTGCCTGATGTGTCTAAAACAAAAAGGGAGAACTGTAGAGAGCTGCGTAATGCTACGACTTAAAGATGGAGCTGGTTTCCACATTCCACCTTCCACCTTCCCGATGGTGAGTGCTCTCTGTCAGAAACAACTCCGGCTGAGGATCTGGCTTGCTTCCGTGTATGTGGACCTATCTGCATTGCCCACGTGGCATGCTGGAGTTGTCTACCCAGAGGTTATTTAAGCTGTGGGCTGGCTTTCCCCAGGGTCAGATGATTGTTCAAGGTTCCTGAATAAACTGCATTGAAAAAAAAAAAAAAAAGAAAGAAAATGGAAAGATCTCCCATGCTCAGGGTTTGGCAGGAATAACATAGTAAAAATGGCCATCTTACCACAAGCAATGTACAGATTCAATGCAATTCCCATCAAATTACCAACAGAATTTTTTGCAGACGTGGAAAGATAAATTCTCAATGTCCTATGGAATAACAAAAAAGCCAGAATTGCTAAAACAATTCTCTACATTAACAGCTCTTCTTGAGGTATCTCCTTCCCAGATCTTAAGATGTATTATAGAACAAAAGTAATAAAAACTGCATAGTACTGGCATAGAAACAGGATGGTGGATCAAATGGACTGAACAGAAGAAGCAGAAATAAACCCACACACACACAATTATGGACACCTGATCTTTGACAAAGATGCCAAAATCATACAATGGAATATGATAGCATCTTCAAGAAATGGTGCTGGTCTAAAATGCTGGTCTACATTCATGATCTATTTGCATATAGAAAAATGCAAATAGATCCATACTTATCAGACTGCACAAAACTAAACATCCAGTGGATCAAAGACCTCAACATAAAACCAGACACATTAAATCAATTAGAAAATAGAGTGGGGAGGCTATAGAACTCATTGGTACAGGAGACAACTTCTTGCAGTTTTTTTAAGATGTGTTAAATGCTCTCTTTTCTTTTGAAGGTGTTTCCCTGAGGGATTTGACCTCCTGACTGAGTTTAGTTTTAGTGTACTGAGCTGCATCCTCTATGTCAGAATCAAAAGGTAAGGCTGGTGCACAGAAAGGAGGAACTTTAATATATGGAGTACATAAAAAGGGGGCAGCTGCCAGAGCCAGGAAAGACAGGAGGGGTTGCCAGTCTAGATTAAGGTATCTGGCAGCTTATTACTCAAGGGAATTGGCCTTTTCAGGGAAAGTTAGGTCATTAGGACCGTCTAGTGTCTGGAAGTGAACAGTTGAAAGAGAGGGGTAAAGGAAATGGGCTGCAGGCTGAACTAGGACTGGAGCCTGTGATTCTTGCATAGGTATAGAAATGGAGTCGAGGGAGGGAACTTGGGAATGTTGGGGTAGTGCAGCCTTGTCCCTACCTACTTCAAGGGATTTAGGACTGCCTCTAGAATACCTTTTGAAAAACTTTTCAGTTTGAGAATCTACCTCAGCCAAGTCAGGTTGGGAATTTCTGACCTGAAGAATATCATTAATCAAATTCCAGTAATAAAATGTCTGGACAGGCACCTTTTGTGGACCAGAAGAATCATAAATATTTTTAAGACAATTTCCAACTTTCCGCCAGTGTATTACATCAATAGTGCCTTCTGGTGGAAACCAGGGGCAAATATTAGTAATCTAAACAAAGAAGCTAACGAAATCCTTAACCATTACTGAAGGAGTCTGGTAATTGGAATTCTGCCTCCTGTCCTTGGCAGATGCGGGTCTTATCCATCATTCCATTTCTCAGAGACTATCCTTGGCAGTCAGTCTCTGCAGGCAGGGTGCTCTGAGCCTGAAAAGTAGATAGCAAGCTCTCTGCAACCTTGGGAATCAGACTGCAAACTTTGTGCAACCTGGAATGAGATATCTCATGTTTTGGCTAAGTAAAATTGCCTGCCTGAGAAACTGCTTGCACACTTTTGCCTATGTAAATGTTAACCTGACACCCATTAAATCAGCATGTAGACTTGGTGTCCTTCCCTGTGTCACCCTGTCTCTCTCTCTGTCCAGCTGTATCTCAGGTGGTATTTAGCCGTCCCTGCTGGTAGGTGACATCCAGCCTCTTTAAATGAAGAATGTATTTTATAAATGATATATTCATAGTTTTGTTTTAAAAGATGTATTGTAATAACTGCAGTTTTTTGTTTAGTTGGCTCAAACATCATGGTTTGATTTTACTTTTCAAAATTATTAAATGAATACCAAGGTCTTTTGACCTCACCCAAAGGTTTGAGCAACTAATTTAAATTTGTTGTTAGACTGACCAAGGGTTATTTTTTTCAAATACCTGAAAAATTTAAAATGTATTATAAAATTTAAATGTGATGGTCCAGGACCAATCTCAGAGGTGTTGAGTCAAACTGCCTCATGTCTAAAAATATGAATACATGTCTAAAAATATTAATATAATCAGCCAGATTTGAAAATACTATCTGCTTGTCCACAAATAAACATATACACACATAGAGACATAGCTAAGGAACATAAAATCTGACATAGTCACCTTGGAGTAACCAGAAGACTCAAATACCAGGGCTTGACCAGCCTCTACCGGACACTAGTACCACAAATTCCAGAAGGAGTGGACCCCTTCATGGGTCCCCTCCACACACACAGATACCAGAAGGAGCAGAGCACCCATGGCATTCTCCTCAGCTTCGACATGGAGAGAAGACTCCAGCAGCCCTATTATCACACAAAATAAGGTCTCCTGGACCCTATCTCCTGGTGCCAAAAAAAGTAGAGCTTTTATAAGCCCCCTCCCAGGGAATTGGAGCATCCTTCATATTCCCTTGAATAGACTGCAAACTGTCCAAAGTTCCCCAGACTTCGAGAGCAAACCAAAACCGGAAATGAAAGCAGAAAGCCAGCACACACACACACATACACACACACACACACACACATAAAAAAAACAGAGACAAAGAAAAGAACAATATCAGTACCTGCTTTTTAAACATTTACATATTATTTTAAAACCTGTTTTTGTAATATTAAAATAAAGCATGATATTTAGGAGTGAAATCATAAATCACATTTATAATTTTAAAAGTAAAACCAACTTTAAAATTTACCAGTGCAAACAATCCAATTTTTTTGGTTATTATTATTTTGTATTACTATTATTATTATTATTATTATTATTATTATTATTACTATTGATTTTATTTTAATTTTCCTAATTCTCTTAATAACTGAACTTGTTTCCTTTCTAATTGGACTTTCTCTTAAAGAACAGTAATATCTTCCTGCAGTGGTCCTGTATCTCCTGCACATATGGCAGGGAAAGCCATGGGAGACAGGGGGTGGGCAGAGGGCACAGGTTGCCAATCTGAATTTTGAGACTTGGCAGTTTCTTCCTCTGACACACTTTCATCCTCACTATCTAGCTCTTGAATTATTTTTGGCTCTCAAATTACACAAATCTGTTTGGGCTCCTTTATGAACATTTGAAATAACCTTAGAAGTACTTTTTCTTTTTACTTACATACCTTCAACTGGGAAGAAGGGACATAAATCATTTACAAACTAAAGTGTATAAGGGCATTTCTCCCAATTCATCCTGTTTATTTAAACACTGACATTGAAGTCCCATAAATAACTCCCTGCTACTGCTCAGCCCAATGATTGAGCTGCCTGCCTAACTTGTCTTCCTCTGTGCGATGGACAGTATCATAAAGCACTGTTTTTACTTAGGCATCTGGAGCTCCAAAAACCAAAAAAAGTGTTTCTCACTTTTGCCCCTCTTTTCCAAGCTCCCTTTTTTGGGCACCAACTGACCCATCCCACAGGGTAGATGAACAGGATCCACATGAAAGAGGGAAATTGAGAGACAGAGATGTGAATAATGGAGGCAAGACAGATTCCTGATCAAGTCTCAATTTACTGAATGTGCAAACAACACTTATAAAGCAAAGGTTACAAGCAATTTTTTTTTCACAGTAGCAACACAGCTGTGCCACATGGCAAGGCAGAATTAACTCAAGGTTAATTAATGCCACATGCAGAATTAACTCAAGGTTATACAGTTTGCTGTCTGGTTCCCAAGGGTGCAGGGAGCTTGCTATCTACTTCTCATGCTCAGAGAAGTCCACCTGCAGAGACTGACTGCCAAGGACAATCTCTGAGAAATGGAACTTTTAATACGACCAGCATCTGCCAAGGCCAGCAGACAGAATTCCAATTACCAGACTCCTTCACCTTACTCCTCCCATCTTGAGGGAGTCCTTGAGACTCTGTAAAAATAAGTCATGCTTACTCCCGTAATTTGTCATTCTGACTTAACTCTTACTAATTTACTGCTGCAGAGGATTGCAAAACTGTTTTATGGTTTGAGATATCTCCTGCAAGATATCTCAAGAATATTTCCTTAAGATGTCTCAAGGATGATCCAAGACTGATGAGCAGATGTTCTCACCTATATCTATGATCCATGACTTAGGGTCCTAGTGTGGTTTTTGGTAACTTTTCCACTGATTGGCATTGGCTCCCCTAAATGGCTTTGGCTCACTAATTGGCTTTGGTTTCCGTAAATAGCTTTGAATCCAGGCATGCCAGTAGTTCCCAAGCTCAGGAAGCTACAACAGGAGGATCACAGAAACCTTGAGAAGAGCCTGGACTTCATGACAGGATTCTGTTTCAAAAATGGGAAGAATTAAAGGAGGCAGGTGGTCAATGAGTCACAGAAATGTCCCAGCAATAGCTACTTGCCCCATCTGAACAAGGCTCTGAACTCCATCAGCCCCTCTTCTTTCTACTTTCCTCTCCTTCTCCTTTTCCCTCTATACCCCCTCTCTCACACACACACAGAAAGAGAGAGAGATTTCTAACTATTTATGTAAAATTGCCTGTCTTTGTAGTTTTATCAAGCAAAGCATTCTGCAGGCAAATTAATGTCACTGGAGTATAGTAGACTTAAGGTTCTCAGGATAAGCAAAGAAGTAACAAAAGTTAAAGGAATTTAGAAGGGATTTCATAGCTGGATCCATGAAGTATTTTTTATAAGATGAAATTTTCTCTAAATGGAAAATAAAATAAAGAGAAAGAATTAATATTGAACTAACATTTCAAAGTTCCTTCCAGCCTAGTCAGTTTACATCCAGAAATAACATCCTTGGTAAATAAAATGTTTTCAGTCAATTCTTTTAACAGGCCAAAGAAACCAGCAGGACTTCCATAGTCATCAGTGAACTGCATATGGTACCAAAATTGGATAACTAGAAATCTGGGGCTTCTTTTCCCAGGTGCTGATCCTCAAAGAGGTCTAAGTGGCTCCTCACCAACCCTACTCATGTGACTGGACCAGATGCTTGCCTATTCCATCTTCCTAGGCAACATCATTGTAAGATACATGTTCTCTGCAAAACCATTTTTCAAGCTCTGTGGAAACGAGGTTCCCCTCATTGTCTAGCCTGTCTTTGCAGGAATACAACTAGGCAAATGCAAACAAGGCTGCAGGAGCTTACTCAGTGTTTGCTCCAAACAATGAGGCCATCAAGAAGTATATCAGGGAGAAGAAAGCCGAAACTCTAGTAACTGTCAACCACAGTAGTCAACATTTTGTCTTTAAGAATTCTTATTAGAGCCAGATGCAATGGTGCACACCTGTAATGCCAGCACTTATGAAGGGCATGGCATGAGGATCTCTGTGTGTTCAAGGACAGTCTGGTCTACAAAATGAGTCCAGGACAACCAGAGACACTCTGTTTCAAAAGACAAACAATATAGATTTTTTTTGTGTGTGTGTTTTTATATATTTTTATTAATTATTTGTTAAATTTTCTTTCACTTTGTATCCCAGCTGAGGGCTCCTCCATCATCTCCTCCAAATCTCTCTCTCCTTTCCTCTTCTCACCCTATGCCCCTCTCCTAGTCTACTGTTAGGGGAGATCCTCCCCTGCTTCTATCTGATCCTAGCCTAGCAGTCCTAATTAGGAGTGCATGCATTGTCTTCCTCTGTGGCCTGGCAAGGCTGCACTCACCCCTACCCCCCTCAGGGGCAGTGATCAGAGAGCCTGCCGGTGAGTTCACATCTGGGAGAGTCCCTGTATCACATACTAGTGAACACACTTAGCGACTGAGTCAATGGGCTACATCTGAGCAGGGGGTTTAGGTCCCCTCCATGCATGGGCCTGCAGAGCCCACAGGTAGGGAAAGGATCTTCACCAAAACTGTATCTGACAGAGGGAGGGCTTATATCCAGAATATATGAAGAACCTAAGAAGTTAATCACCAACAAACCATGCCATCCAATTTAAAAGTGGGGTTCAGAGCTAAACAGAGAATTCTCAATAGAGGAAAATCAAATGGCTCAGAAACACTTAGAGAAATCTTCAACATCCTTACTCAAGAGGGAGATGCAAATTAAAAAACCCTGAGATTTTACCTTACCCCCATGAGAATGGCTAAAAAATAAAAATCTCATGTGACAACACATGCTGGAGAAGACATGGAGAAAGAGGAACCCTCCCCCATTGCTATTGGGAATGTAAACTTGTACAACCACTTGGGAAATCAATCTGGTGCTTTCTCAGGAAATTAGGACTAGTCATTCTTCAAGATCCAGCTATACCACTCCTAGGCATATAACCCTTTATTTTTATTTTTAGTGGTGCTTGGGTTTGCATGCCTGCATGAGTTTGTGTGTGTATATGAGTACAGATGGTCACAGAAGCCAGAGGTATAAAATCCAAAAGTGTTATAACTCCCAGGAGTTCCAATATTCATACCAGGAACTGAACTATGGTTCTCCTTCACTCCAATACCAATATTTAACCAGTGAGCCAGCTGTCAAGCATCATGTACATTTCAATTTGTTAGTCATATTCCATTTAATTGTTTTGTCAAAACCTGTTCATTCAGTGCTGCCTACTGAATAGAAAGACGGAAGCATATCACAAACCTTCCCATGTCACAGCTACTGTGAAAACAAAGAAAGAGAGAAACTAAAATATTTAACAAAAAATAAATTGATCAATATGTAGAGCCAATGTCTAGATCCTCTCCTGCAAACAAATGTTGAATGACCTGAAGGGATACAGAAGATATAAATATACACACTTGCCTTATAAAGCTCACATAGCAGGTGTCACTGTTACAGTGAAAATTCATACAATGGATGGTCTTACTCTTCTTCCCTCACCTGAATCGTGTTATATCAGCCCCAACTGGGGTGTGTTAGACTTTCAGAATCCATCCTCAACATTGTTTCTCCCACTAGACATGCTTTTTCTTTACCTCTCTCTTTCTCTTGTGCTATTTTCCTCAGTTTGAATGCCTTCCCCAGTTCTGTTGCTCTCCCTCAAGGACCACAGTGTCCCATTTCATAAAGAACATTCTCAGAACATGCTAAGCCCACTCCACCCCTTTAGAACAGTAGCCCATTTTTCAGATTTTATATGAACACAGCTGGTGTTTGAGGGCCTTACATGTTTGGTGGGTTCCTCCTTTTCCAGGGTGCAGCAGAATTTATTGGGCAATTTCTACACACAGAGCAGTCCTGAAAAGCTTTTGTTTCCCAAGTTGTCTCAGAATTCTCAAGTGAGCAACTAATCTCCCTATGCTGGGCTCTATGGAATAGCTGTCAGAGCTCCCCTTCAGGTGCCATGGACTCCTATGGGGTACCCAGAACATCCTGGATTTACTCATGTTGAATGAGATGTGTGTGTGTGTGTGTGTGTGTGTGTGTGTGTTTGTATGTGTGCTTGTGTGCGTGTGTGTATGTGCTCATTCTGATTGAGGTGTGTTCACATGCATGTGTGCTCATATGCACATGGAAATGCCTTCTGTATAGTAGGTTCTTTCTAGGTCCTTTATGAAGTAGCATCTCATTTAAAACTCACCACAGTTGTCTGGGTTTAGTGCTATTATGATCCCCATTCCATAGGTCAGTAACCAAAGTCCATGAACACTTACTTGTCTCAGAGTTGGTGTCTGTCCATGTGCCAGGCACAACACTTAGTCACAAACATAGAGTATCTTATCTGTGTAGTGTGGGTCATGCCCAACTGTCACTAACTCTCCATCTTTTTCTCCCACAGAATAGTTCTCTAATCTCAAGAGGGAGCATCTTCACCTTACTCCTTTGTCACATGTAAGCCTACAGAAATTCTGGGTTTCAACACCAGATGACTGAGAGGAAAGAAAAAAGAAATAAGACGGACAAGACTGCTACTAATTATAGTAGAACAAGAAGAAGGACAAGACTGCTTCTAAGTATAGTAGAGAAGATGTTTTATTGTAGATAAAAGGTCAAATAGAGCCAGAGACTGAGACATCTGGGAGAGTCCAGAGTGAACATGGCCAAGCTGAGCAGGGTCATTTGAGGGGGGAAGAGAATCGAGAGCAAGAGAGGAGACAGTCATAAACCAAGAGCAGCTGCCTGGGCCAGAAGACTGACCAAGAGATAAAAGGGCCAGAACAACCAGCCTAGAAAAAATAACTGGATTATATAGGGATAAGCAGCTGGCAGAATGGCAGCCTAGTCCCTGGGCTGAAGGTTTCAGGGTAAGGGCAGGATATGCAAGCCAGGAGGACCCTGAAACAGCTAGAAATGGAGGGATGCTTGGAGCACTTGGCTAGCCAACCTCAGCTTTGATGTATTAACAACTACAACAGTTAGCAGTTTGTCCAGGGTTTGAGACCTGACACTGTGATGATCAAGATGTTTTCTGTAGGCTATGGCAAAACCACAGTACAAGTGTAGGCATGTTAGACCTGTGCCCCAGTGTGGGGCTTCTTCCACATGGGCCCTGACTGGGGGCTGTTTGCTTTAGGACCCTCCTTAAGGCCTAGGTGTCTAGTAAGCGAGACTTCACCTCAATCGGACAAGCATATCTTAACTGTAGCCCATAGGTCTGTACACCCCAAGATTAGTATGGTCCAAAATTGTTTTATTTAAAACATTATCAAGCCTGCTCTTGCATTTTTCTTTGTAATTCTTCTTTGTTCTATGGTTTCCAAGTGTCAACTTTGTAGACAACAACACGGTTTTGTAGGGGCAATAGGTTGCACATGCCTACCTGTAAAGGAGCAGTTCTTAACCTGTGCATCCCAACCCCTTTGATGTAGAATGACCCTTTTGTGGGACTCTCCTGAGACCATGAAAAAGCACCGGTATTTACAATAGGAAAATTATGGTTATGAAGTAGCAAAGAAAATAATTTTTGGTAGTAGAGAGGACACCACAACTTGAGGATCTGTATTAAAATATCATGGCACTAGGAAGGTTGAGGACCTCTGCTCTAGAGGAGATTCAGGCCCCTGACTATGGAGGCCACCTGCAGTTTTGCTTATAGGCTCACATAGGTAAGGTGCTGGTTCTCATCAGTCTGGGGAGGCCGGCTCTGTAGACAGCACAGGCCAAGGGGGCAGGTGTTGGCTATCCAGAAAGAGATTGAGATAACTTTTCTATGTTCTCTTTCTGCTCTTTAGTACCCTCCTTTGAATAAATGAATAAGGAATTGTCATTTCTTTCAGAAGCAGCTGTATTTTACCAGTGGATAAATGTGAGTCCCAGCCTTAGCATGCTACCCCTGACAACATAAATTAGTTTACAGATAAGGAGTTTGTGCAATAGAAAACTGGCTATGTATCTTGGGGGTGGAGATGGAAGGAACCTGAGGAGCTGCTTCACCTCTTTTTCTGCTCTTTACAATCTATCCTACCCCAGGAGACCCTTATTTCAAAGTCAGTGGGGCTTGGTCTGGTCACCAGTGTTAACATGGAGAACCAAGCTGGAAACTGCAGGTAAAGGCCAGGTAGCTGATTTCCAGGCAATTCAAATACGTAAGAATAGCACTAGCCACCACATGGATTTTAAAGAAAGCACATAGCTATCTCAGAAAGTTTAATATGACTTACCTCATAATTCACTACAATTTGGACTTACAATTTTGACCTGGGAACTGCATATATGTTTAGCTCTCTGCCTAACATATACGTAGAGCTTACTTTCCACCCCGTGGAGGAACACATAAAATATTTCATCTCAAGCAGGTTTTGGTGGCATACCTTTGATCCTTGGCCTCTGAAGGCAGAAGGAGGTGGTTCTCTATGAGTTAAAGGCCAGCCTGTTCTAAAGAGAGAGTCCAGGATAGCCAGGGCTGTTACACCCAGAAACACTGCATCAAAAGCAAAGCTAAAAGAATCCAGTCTCAGCCTTTCCAATTTTCTTGATCTCTGTCCTCTTGGGCTGAATGGATTGGGATGTCTGACCTAGCCAGACATCATAACAGATTGTCCTTCTATGTAAGTATGGGCCAAAATAGGTCTTCCTCAGGCAGCATTCACTCAGAACACAGCTCCCTGTATCCCTGTTTCTACAGTGGAGGCTCAGTACAACCCTCTCCATAAAGCAAGGCAGGGAACTCCTTCCTCCCTGGGCATGCTGGCTTAGTGTGGCCATGCCCAGTCTCACCCCTGGCAATGCGAGCCCAGTAGCAGGTTATATAGGGCACATTTCCCCACAACATTCTTTAAATGCTTTTGTCTTTAAACTTGAACATCATTCCCAGGATAATATTCACCAGAAATCAGTAAGTTCTTTGTTGGGTTTTGTTGTTGTTGTTGTTGTTTTCTTTTGAGGCAGGGATTTTCTGTGTGGCCTTGCCTGTCCTTTACCAAATTTGTAGACCAGTCTGGTCCCTAATTCAGAGATGCACCTGCCTCTGACTCCCTGAGTGATGGGAATAAAGGTACATGCCAAAATATCTGGCTTCAGTAAGTTCTATAAACCAAGATTTTAGGGGATATGGGTTGTTTTTTATTTATTTTTGGTTGAATATTTTTCCATCCAATTGTTGAACATAACAATAAAATTTCTGGGCATGAATGAGACATTGTTGAGTTTGAGACAGGCTTCATTCTATGCAACCTTCTTACTCTAAAGACATAGTAGAAGTCACATAGTCCTTTGTACACATTTGCACTCACAAACACGTATGCACACACACAAGGCTCTATATGCCTTTTAATTCCAATTTACATGTATGACCCAATCAGGAAAATCTTCACTGTTATAAAGATCCACACATTAAAAGGAAAACAGATTGAGTCTCAAAAGAAAATGTGAGTCATCAAGCCAAATTCTGGGTAAAGTGGGTAAGGGAAGCCTAGGATCTTCCCAGTGTGCCTGGAGTTACATCACATGGGACACCATGATCGCTGATATATCAGTTTGCCCAGATAGTAGCTAACAGTACTCAGGCCACTTTCTCTCCTCCTGTGACTCAGAATGTTTCCTTGCAGTCTATGCTGACTACCACCTCAAATCTCACTGTCCTTTTGCCAACCCAGCAATCCATTGAAGACATGGGCCAGAAAGAGAAACCCTTCTGGTTGTCACAGAACAATAATCCAGCCCTGATAAGGTGGGTGTCGTTCATCTTGTCTTCCATGGTATATGACTGTTGTCAGGGTGAACATTCCTTAATCCGATGCAGAAAAGGGACAAGATCCTTCACCAGGATGGCACAAGCAACCCTTCTCTGAGTCAGGACAATTTGTTAACAGCTGACTCTCAACCACTGGTTCTCAACTTTCCAAATATAGCACCCCTTTAATATAGTTCCACATTTTGCGGTGACCTAAACCATAAAATTATTTTCATAGCCATGCCATAACGCTAAATTTCCCAGTGTTATGAATTGTCATGTAAGTCTGATAGGCAAGGTATCTGATATGGGACCCCCAAAGGGTTTGCAACCCACATTTGAAGAACCACTGGTAAACCAAACAATGTGCTTTCTATAATGCTCAGTTAACCCTTTAAACACCTTTGAGATGGTTGTTACAATTTTGACAGATGTGAAAATTGAGGCACAGGTGGTTAAAGATTAATTCCAGCTAAGGAACCCCACTGCAAAAGTGAGTGTGAAGTTTGCATACGGGAGAACATGAAATTGGAATGTCATAGTTTGACTTCAGAGCTGATTTTCCTGTTGCATTTATCCCTGGACATGAATTTATTTATTTTTTATTGTGACACTTATGGCTAGGCTCTTTAGATATCACACAGTCCCAAGCACTTATAGAGTGGTGGATCTGCAGACCCTGTCATCCTTGCACATGCTAGCAACATCATTGCTGGGAATCTTCCTTCACCTGGACAAGGCAGATGGGATAAGAGCACTGTCATTTGGCTCTTTGGGAAGTGGTACCTTTCTGAATTACTGTGATGGAAATTTCCAGGTACGTTCACAGAGAGAATAGATGCCTGTGTGAGCATCACCCAGTTACAACAATGGTCACACATATACACATATTTAAGAGAAGAAATAGAAAGACAGGAAAACAATGACAACAACAACAAAAAAACAAGTAGCCTACACCAATATATTTATTCATTTTTTGCCCAGGAAATTAACCAAGTGTCTGACAAAAGCAACTGAAGGGTTTATTCTGGCTCAGAGTTTGAGGAAACAGTCTCAAATCAAGTGGAAGTTACCATGGCAAGAGCAGAAAGTAGATGCTCACACTTAGAGAGCTTAAAACGGAGGGTGCTTGGCTAGCTTTCTACCTTCTGTGAAGTTCAGGGCTCCAGCCCAGGAACTGATATTCCTGAGTTTTAAGGTACTTCTTCCTATTTCCTTGTGCATGTGCCTTTGGGCTTGTTCCAAGGTGAGTATAGATCTCATTGAGACTTGCTATTACAAAATGGAAAATCACTTTTATCCAATGGAGTGTCACTGTGTATATTAACCATACTCCAGGGCTGGCCTCATGGCTGGGAGTTCATGGTAAGCACAAAACTAATCGGATGGTTTTATTTCAGGTTTTGTGGGATTTTTTTTCTCTTTATTTTTTTGTCTTACTGCCTTTTTATTTTGATTTTCATTTGTGTGTGTCTATGTATTTAATAATGAAAGAACATAATGTTATGTGGAAAAGAAAGGGGGGGAGGATCTGGGAGGAGTTAAAGGAACAGAAAAAATGAACAAAATATATTGTATTGGGCATTAGAGAAGGCTCAGTAGTTAAGAGCACTGGCTGCTCTTCCAAAGTTCAATTCCCAGCAACCACATGGTGGCTCCCAGCTCTTTGTAGTGCAGTCTAACTCCATCTCTGGTGGGCCTGAAAGCAAATCACTCCTATGCATAAAATAAAGGTATCTTTAAAATATATATTATATGAAAAAGAATAAAGGAAAAAAGAAAAGGACTGGCTCTCTGAAGCAGTAATCCAAAATGCAGAGCAGCAAGCTCCTCCTGACATGACCTGGAAAGGGTGAACATATTCAATTCCACACACTTCATTCTGGTGTGTAGTGACACAAACCTCCCAGTGGATCCAACACCAGTAACAGGATGTCATGTAAGTTAGCTAAACCACAAGTCTATGGTAAGTGCCAACTCTGCAGACACAGGTATCTTGGTGATAGAGCAAGGGCAATGTCCAAGAAGTATAGAGCTCCAGAGAACCTGGTTGTCTCTTTCCAGTTTCCCATAGTCTGTCAAGGACTCCCATGCCACTTCAAATGGTAAGTCTGGCTTCATGCCTATGATTGGTTCGGTGTTAAAATCTTTCCATGAGTTGACAAGGTACAAATATGCGAGGGTTCTAGCAAGCAACTACTGTCACAATGACTCCTTAGGCAGCAATGGCTCAGACCATCCCAACTTCCCCGTCAGCCTATGAGGACTGGGAAAAGAATCTAGTGAGCTGAGCCTACACAGCAGGTACCTGTGATAGCCTACATGTGCTTTCATGGATATCTTACAAATCTTTGGAAATTCCAGGGACACTCATGTTATTTTCTGAATTGTTTAAATACAAATTTGGAGTACAATAGGGCACTGTGAAAAAAGACTTTAACCTCAGCCCCAGAGAAAACAGAGGCAAGTGGATCTCTGGGAGCACTTGTGTGGAGTCACACATGTAATCTCCAGAGCTCCCATGTAAAGCAATCAAATAGCTGGAACAGAGGATTTGAACATTGTCATCCCCAGAAGAAATAAAGGATGAGGATGACAGAGAGCTTAAGTTTCCTAATTATTACACTGCATAGTATATAGAATAGCACTGAAACACCACACTGCTCACAAGAGGTAATTATAATTATTAATTTATTTAATTTACAGCATGACTTTGTGTACTCATATAATGTGCTTTTTAAATTCATTGGCATTTCAAACATTCAATTTTCTTTGAAACATTAACATCTACCCTGGCATGCTACAAGTTGTACAAGTCCCAAAATAAATCCATCAAGATCCTGGCCTACAGAAGTTAACCATCAAACACAACTGTTTCTCAAGGTCATTCCCGTGTCTAATACAATAAAATATCCCATTTTAACAAAAGAAGATGTGACAGATGACATTTGATACCAAGGCCTTTGTACATTGTGCAGGTTTAAGCAAATGTCCTTCTTCTGTTAGTTCACAAAAAATGGCAAACAGAGGTCCCAGTAAGCGAAAAAAGGAAACCAAAAAAAAGAAAAATGGAGCTCAATTCCTCTTGAATGGTAGAGAGTCCCTGTATCTATTAGTTTGCAGAGATCTCTGTAAAAGGTACCACAAATGAGAGGTCTCTAACAAGAATTTATATCATCATGGTAAGCAAGGCCTCTGGCAGGCGAAGATAGGTATTGGCAAGAAATGATTCCCTGGGTGGGTAGTGAAGGACAGATATGTTCCAGAATGCCACCTTGGCGTATTGATTTCCATGTTACTGAACTAAAGGAATCTTCTCTGAATAGTGCTTTGTGTGAATTCCTTTGACATTTTTTTTAATAAAATCAAAGAGACTGTGTAAACAGAAAATTTATTCAATTTTTTCAAATGTTGACTAGAAGGCTCAGTGCCTCCTTCTGCTAACCTAGACATGGAAGGCTGTCAACCTCTGAGACTTACTGCTTACTCAGCTCTCCCTTTCTTGTTCTTTCTGAGATCTGGGCTGGGTGGTTCAACTCAACTGTTCTGGCTCAAACTCCTCCGGCAGCTGACTGATTCAATCTGCCTTCTCTCTCAGCCCATGAATTGCTCTGCTTGACCTCAGTCTAACTCCAGCATTCTGCTTTTTCTTCACATTATCTGCCTCATTCCTTCTTCACCTCAGTCTAACTTGTTCTCTCTGTGGAACCAAACTATCACTGTCCCAGGAAAACTGTCTCCTGTCATCTCTCTCTCCCCTCTCTTCTATTTCTCTCTCTCTCTTTTCTCTAAGGAACTTCCCTTTTCTCTCTTCTCATGAGAGGTGGGTGTATCCTCTTCTGTCAAATCTTTCTCTAATCATCAAAGTTTCTGTCACTCAATTAGACATCATTTTCAAAAGTGGGTGCTTTTTTTCTACAAACTACAGTTCGTTTCATTGTTTGGGATTAAACAGTGAATGTATCACCACACCTGGACCTAAGCTTTTCTTTATTTGCTACTTGGCCTTCAACTCAGATCTGCTTGCCTCTGTCTCCTGCATTAAAGATGCTGTTTGTATTCCCGCTTAGGTGGTGTTTGGATGTGATCTCATGCCAGAGATGCCATGTTTTAAATGACAATTCCTCTGCAAGAGTGGAAAAGACTGACAGTCAGAGAATACCCCTCATGGAGAATATGATTGTCAATTATTTTGTGATGTCTAATGGGTCACAATTTAAAGTATCTCATGCCTCAAAGCTACATGGATACAGATGCTCAAAAGGCAGAAAACCCAGAGAAAATAAAAAGTCAAGTGCACTCACTTTCCCATTGAATTTGCACTTGCAAAATATCACAATTGGGGGGCATCCATTGTGGACTGTGACAATGCAGCAACAAATGGAGTGATACACATCATCAACAAGGTAAAGATGCCCCTCCCACCTGGCACAGTTGCTTCCCCTCTGTGATATCTTCCTTTAGAGTGCAGTTTGTCAAATACATAATGCTTATCCTTAATATCAAATGAGGCTCACTGTGCTTCACTATCTTTGCTAGTATCTCATGATGCTCTCTCCATTCAATCAGACACTGCTGTCTAATTCACCACACCTCTCTGGCAGCAGGGCCTCAGTTTCATGTTGCCTCCTGCATATTCTCTCTCTTGTACATGGAAACATCTTAAGAGGCACAAGTCTAAAATCAAGAATAAGGGAGAAAGACATTGGTTATCATTATTCACTCCCCTCCCTGTGATAAGTTATCCTAAGAAAGAAGAGTAATAGGAGAATCTAATGGAAAGAATACTAGGAAAATATCCAAAGAATTTTCACTTTTCAACCTAAGTCCCAATTCAAAAATACTCACAGGCATGAAAAAGAAGAAAAACATGGAAAATGGGTTGTCAGCTAACTCATGAGTTCCAGTTACTATGTTAGGATCTTCATTTTAGAAGAAATTTCCAGAACACAAGAAACATTCAGGAGGTGTAAGTCTAGGGAGAGAATTATTTCCTTGTATTTCCAATAAATTGTTATCATTTGGCATTTAAATCCTCAAATTTTAAAAACCATAACTGGACAATTTCTGTTCAAAATTGTGGATGTTTGGAGGTCTCCATGATATTGACAGTCCTTCCAATCCTCCTGCATTATCCAGACACTTTTCTCACAGCAGTGTTGAGCAAGAGATTCAGCTTTTATGGTAAATTATGATTCCATATAATGCCAAGTGACACTGCTTACCACAGTTTTCTCTCTAGCCTTGCTTTCAAGAGTACTAAAATGCCTATAAAATATGATTAAAAGAACATAAAACTGGAATGTGGAAATGGCTCAGTAGGTAAATTGCTTGTCACACTGAATTCAGACTGAATTCAGAGTTGAATTCAGACTGTTAGTGTCCACATAAAAAGCTGGTTACAGTTTTCTGGATCTGTAACCCCAGCACAGGGGAGAAGAAACAAAATGATCTTTAGCCAGCCAGTCTAGATGAAATACTGAACTCCAGGCTCAGTGAACACAAAATATACACACTCACCTCTTCTCCCTTCTTACATACTTTGGATAGACAGGGCTTCTTTAGTAAGATGGCACCTCAACCCATCTCTTACTCTGAGCTTATCACCATGGAATAGTGAGTCCCAACACTTCAGTGTCCTTCCCACACAGTCCATATCTACAAAGTATGTTAAAATGATAGTCTGAGTTCTTCACTAGCTGAATAATCTCGTGGAAGTCATCTAATCCAGCCAAGCTTCATTTATCTTTCTTTGTGAAGATTAAATAACACCCTCTATTTCAAGGCTTGCCAGTAAAGGGCCTTCAATAAATGGTGGCTTGATTCCCTTCTTGCTTTGAAATCCCATGGGTAATTCTGTTTAGAATGTACTAGGCCTGACCAATATCCATTCTATACATGTGATGCCTGTTTCCTGCTATTCTTTAGTGACTCTGTCCTGGAGGCTTCAGATCAAATTCCTTGCCCTATGTATGATAATTGGAACTTCTGAACGTCCATTAGATTCCACATATCACACCGCCACCTGTGTTCCTTGTGTTTCCTATAATGCAAAAATGTGGTTGAGTGCTATATCATCTTCCTGTCACACATGAGGCAACACTCAAAAATAAGTCAGTGGACTAAGTTCATGATTGTTGTTTTCTTAGCCACTGGACTGTACTGCTCCTGCATGAAATCTTATGTCAACGGTATCATGCCTCCATGGTTAGGATCATTATGTAGAGGTATGTGGGCTGTGTGCTGCATAAAGGCACTTGGTCAAAGGGTAAGTGGAGGTGAAGTCCAGCCCACATTACTTGGCTTGCTTTGTACCCATCAGGAGTTAAAAACTTGAAAAGAAGAGGTAGCTTTTTCAAAGTTCAGGCCTACATAAAGGTGTGTTTTGTTGTGACATGAATATTAAGCCTTCAAGTTCTAGCAGAATATTTCCTCACAGCACTCCTATCTGTGATGCATATGGTACCTGAAGTTTCACACCCTACCCCCCTTCACCTATGTTTTACTGTTAAGGAAACTGTAGATCTAGAATTTAGGTTGAATCATAACTACACTTTCTATTGCTGTGATGAAACACCATAATCAAAGAGCCACATGGGGAGGAAATGGCTTCTTTGGCATAAGCTACCCTATCCCTGTTCATCTTCTGCACCCTGAAGGCCATCTGGCCATTTTCTTTTGAAGGGACAGGTAGAATCAGTAACCTTTTCCTCACTGGAAAACTGCAGTTCACTGTTCTCCACAAAACTGGACCGCACTTGCAGGTCTGAGCTGTCTTTGGGTGCATGTGCACAATGCCACAAATGAAGAGTGATAGCCTCCACAGTCAAGCTTCCAGGGTAGATCCCACCACAGTAGACACACCTAAAGGTGGGCGAACTGAGGATTGTACAGGTCGTGGGAATAATATGGTGTCCTTAATTCAAGTGTAACATGTAGGCATTGGCTAACATAAATGTTGTCAAACAGAGGGGGCAGGTCAGCTCTCCTTTTCTGAGCTGAGTTACAACATTAACCCTAGACCACCTCTTAACATACAACGGCACCAGCGATGTGGAATATGTGCCTGAGAGGATACCCAGGTGGACCTCCTGTTCTCCAATCTCCTCTCTTGGCAGAGTGATGATGAAATCAAGATGGGGGAAAAACAGGTTGCCATCAGCATCTAGGCTCAACTGGAAGCCCCTGTTAAGATAATCCAACAACAGCTTCTTCCTCCCCAGGTGTTTAATTTTGCTGTGCTCCAAGAGAAACTGAATGCTGTGGAAAGTACATGGGCAAAACAGGCACCCCAAGCCATGTGTGAGTAAGTGGTACATTAGCTCCTCCTCTGAGACTAGGCATTGGCAGGAGAGGCAATACATGGGCCTCTCTCTGTCCACTTCAAAAATAGTTCACACAAGGCCAGCTTTACTGGTTCAAAGTTTCTCACTGGAGTTGAACTCATGTTGTTTGTGAGCCCCTTCCATGAGATCCTGGTACACACCTGATGGGAAGAACACATTGCAACCTGGGCAGATTTTCCACTTCTTGGCCTGTGTGGCAACCAGATTCATATCCACCTCAGGTGAGGAGACCTGAACAAATATGTTCTGGTCTGCATTGCTTACCAGCCCTAGGGAGGAAGACAAGCTGGCTGGAGCACTGGAAATCGGCATACCCACTGGGGGATAGGAATTGCGTGGACACCTGTGATCAAACAGTCATGACAGTAGAGCCCTGAGGAATAGGCAATGTGACAGGCATGGGGTCCAGCATGTAAAGGGGCTTCCCCTTGAACTGTGAGCCTGTTGGGAGAGCTTCCTGAAAACAGAGCCTGACTTGAGGAACAGGGTGTTCTGGGAAGTGTCAGCTCTTACTAACTGGCTCTCTGGCAGGATGCTGGTCCCAACAGACTGACTGAGCTGAAACATGCCTGACAAAACAGATGGTCCTGAGTTAACAGGCTGACCAAGCAGAGGAATACCAGTGCTCACACCCTGGTTCACAAGGACATCTGAGAACACCACAATTTGGGGAGATAGCAACCCAGATACCACTTAACCTATAAGAAAAACCCTATCAGACATTGTCTGACAAGAGGTGAGAACCTGTGAGGAGACTCTCTGACCTATATGGGGAACTGTGGACTGGACTGCTTGACCAGTGGCGAGAACCCCAGAAGCTGCACTCTGTGCAGGAATCACAGAAGCAGAAGTCATCTGAACCTCAGGAAGGCTTGCCAATTAGACCAGCTCACCCACAGAAATTGTTCCTGGTGGCAGTTTTGAAGAACCCCAGGGTTGTTTGAATAGCCAGAAGTCAGAGAACCAGGCTTGACCAGTTCACTTTTGGGCTCAACTGGCCTACTTGTAAGCCCCACTGATCTGACTGCAGGTCTTGCTGGTGGACTTGTAGATCCCATGGGCTGTTTGAGTGGTAAAATCCCAGGCTGGATGGCTTGACTCACTGAGTGATTGCTCACTCCAACAGACTTATTCACAGGCCCAAGTGGCTGGCTCACAGAAAGTGCAGTAGGGTCCATATGTTTCTTAGGTGAAGCCTTGCCTGAGAAAAGGTCAGTTGAGGGAGTTGAAGGCCTCAGTGTGAGGTTCATGTGGCCCACAGGTAGAGGGCTAAAAGCCACATGGAACTGGGCCACATACTTCTGACCTTGTCCATATTTTCCAGAGGCACTTGAAACATTCTTAAAATGTCTGCCCTGCAATAAGAGAGCATTTGCATAGTACACACCTCTCAGGCCTGAGAACCCAGCACTTACCTGCTTCCTTCAACCTCAGCTGGCCATGTCTTCAGCCCTCTACCCACCCCCACCTCAGTTACACCCTGCCATCCTGCTGCAGTTCTTCTAGGACTTTTAGTCACAAATAGGCCTTGCATCACAGTCTTCCCCTGTGGCTTCACTTCACACCAGAGCCTCCAGCCACAGTCCTTCCCAGGTCTTGGGTCATACCTGGGCCTAGAGACACAGTCCTCCCCTGTCTTCCATCACACACAGCCCTGCCATCACAGCCCTCCACAGTCGTTCCTTGTCCTCCTGTCACCCTAGAGCCACCATAGCCCTCTGCAGTCCTCCCCCCATCCTTCAGTCACACACTGGATGCCACAGTCCTCCACAGTCCTCCTCTGGCCTCAGTTTGCACACAGCCCTGCATAGGCCTCCCCCAGCCTCCAGTCACAAAAAGCCCTCCATACTCTTCCCCAGACCTCCATTCACACACAGCCCTCCACAGCCCTCCATAGTCATTCCATGGCTTCACATCACACAAAGCCCTCCACAGTCCTCTCCTGTCCTCTGGTTACACATTGGCCTGACATCTCAGCCTTCCTCTGTGGCCTCCAGTCACAGTAGGTCCTCCTCCTTCCCCATATCCTCCAGTCTCACACCAACCTTCTAGCACCTGAGACCCTAAGAAATCACTTACACTGGGAGGCCCTCAGGCCTCTCCTCTGCCTGCTACTTGGCACAGCTCATCACCCACAAGCCTTCCTGCAAGGGCTCTAGAAGACAGCGCCTGAAGACTCCTTCCAAACAGCATATATAGAAAGTGAGGTTTCCTCATTTTCATATTCGCACCAGGCATGAAGAGTGCATGAGTGTCCTCCATGGCCTCTCCTTTTCCTGTTCTGCCCACCCTTCCTCCAGGCACTGATCTCATGCTGCCTGTCAGTGTTGTCCTTTCTCCTGTCATATCTCTTCAAGGGTGAGATAAATACCTCATCCACATTCATGGCTCCACATCCTGAGCCATATTAGGCACCCACTAAATGTCAGTTTAAGACTGGAGGAAGTAGGATACAAAAGGCTACAGATGGATGGTTTTGTTTGATAAGGTTCTAGAAGGAGAAGATTGCATTAGTTACTTTGCGTAAGGATGTTCCATGCTAGGATAGGAAATGGTAGTGTTCCTGAGGAACCAATAGGGTCTGGTTGAGATGGGGGAGGAGCAGCAACATATAACTGCTGCTGCTACACTTTACAGAAGAATGACCTTTATGACAAAGGAGACTCAAAGAGCTCAGACTGAGTGTGGTAATACATGCCTGTGTCTGGACCCTCGAGAATTCACAAGGTTTCTAAAATGGGGTCCGGGTATATGTGTCGGGAAAGAATGGATAGGATGCAGAGACACAAGGAGGGAGCCTAAGTCTGTTTTCTGATCAAAGTCTCGTTTATTTGAAATTTTTACACAACTATATAAGATAAGGCGGGAAAAGGGGGAAAAGGGGGAAGGCTAATTTACTGCTGCAAAAGATAGCAAAAATGATTTAAGGTTTGAGGAACCTCCTGCAAGTTACCTCAAGAATGTTTCCGTAAGGTTTCTCAAGGATGTTCCAAGACTTACTAGCAGATGTTCTCACATAAATCTATCACCCATGACCTGGGGTCCTAGTGCAGCTGTTGGTAACTTTCCTCTAATGGGCATTGGCTCCAATAAATGGCTTTGGCTCATTAATTGGCTTTTGCTTCAGTAAATAGCTTTGGATGCCAGCATCTCCTCCCTTCTTAAACAATTTAAGAGTCTAGTAGGTAGGCTTTGACCTCATAAGGTCTTTTGCAGATGGTTGCTCCTGACCATCGGGGACTCTGTGGTGGAGTGATCGAGGAGGACACCTACGTGTAAAATAAGAATGGGCAGGGGAAGAAATGGAGACCAGGTAGTAATGATTGTTGTCGAGGTCTCAACTGTATTGAATCAGTTTAGGCTTTTTATAGGTTTGGAGGACAGGGGGTAGCAGCGGTGGAGAGACCACCACAACTGGTGGGAAAATACCAGAGGCTTCAGAGGAGAGGGGAAGTAGATCAGATAAGCCTCTTGGCAGTTGCAATAAGCCTGTCACAGGAACACATTGTAACCCTACTCAGGACCCTGTCCTGAGGGGTCATAATTCTGTGGAAAAGTTCCTTATGCACTTTGCAAGAGCAGACTCTCCTTGGGGCCTTCATACAGCCCTCAATAGATGGTGGGCATTAACCAGAGGGGGAAGTATTGACCTGATCCTCCAAAGGCATTTTATAGCCTCTTTGGGTATCTTTTTGGGGAGGAGAAGTAGACCCCAACAACACCTGAGGGCATCCCCAGCAGGTTGTGTTTAGGGGTTAATAAGACACCCACCTCAATGCAATCAGGTTTGATTCTCAGGGGACTCAGAAACTGGCAATTGGACCTTCCCTCTGCCCTACATCATCTTGTACCCCTTACAGATACACAAGCTACATCAGACAAGCATTTATCTGAGTTTTATGATTTTCTCATGAGGGCCAAATGCAGGCAGTCAAGACCCTTGAGATAGACTCTCAGCAGTTGCCCTGGAGCTCATCTAAGACTCTGTCAGCCAAACCAAGTCTGTGATAATGAATGTGTAAGGGTTTAGATGCCAAAGAATTAATTTGCTGTTGTATAAAATTAGTTAAGTCTTTTAATGTCCCATGGGCCACTAGATATGAGGAGAAGGAAACCTCCAATGGGTCCCACAACTGAAGGAAGGAGATTGGTGATCCAGGGAGACATTGAAAACCAATTATGAAACCAACTTTCCTCTTGTTCTCTCTATCTCTTTCTCTCTTCTAAGCCTTCCCTAACCTTAGCCATGCTGTGCCTTACAATCCCAGTATAAAGCAGCACTCTTCCCTTCAGGGCAGTACAGCAACTCCCTTGCTGGAAGACAAGCAAGTCTAGTCCTCTTCAATTTGTAGGACAACTTCAGACTGTGAGAGGAGAGATTTCTCCAATTGGTAATGCCAATTTCCAATCTCTCAACATCCTTCTTAATTTTCAGATGAGGGTCAGAGTAATGCTTATTGGAGAGAATGAAAGAGGTGATACCTGTCCCATCACCAGCAGCTCCACTCAGATTCCAAGGAACACAGTTAGTGTTACAGCAATTATGGCCTCTATTTTTGTTCTGAGCAATGCATGGTCATTAATGGTTTCCCCAAAACTGGCAAAATCTTCCCAAGAATAATTAATAAGTTATGTGGGGAACTAAAGGGACAATGCCACAGAATGTGGTAGAATTGCTTTTGAGGTGAGGGGTGTGTATTTACAGGAAGTAAGGCCATCAGTCCAATTCTATCAGCTATAGTCTCCTAGGAGGATATAATTGGGATGGTGGCTTGACTGTGTAAATGTTTCCATTACAAAGATGTCTGTATCTGTGGAAAACTATTGCCTATGCATAACCCAAGGCCAGAAAGAGAAGGCAGTGTCAATCTAGCCTCAGCTTATTGTGACCATCTGCATTTAGAATGGTCAGAGGAGTAGATTTCCTCAGTGACAGCAATGCCTTCATAAAAGGGAGGGGCAGCATCATAACAAAACCTAGAGGGCTATGTAAGCTTAGTAATGTATGATTCAGGGATAAAAAGTTATGATTAACAATGTCTAAAATAATATAGCATGTATCCATCCCATCTTCAAATAAAGAGGGGATAGGCTTACCAGCAAAAGAAGGAGTCGGGGAGGCAGGGACAGTTTCTTTAGGCTCTGTATGTGTGGGAAAATCATTTTTCCTGGGTTCTATCTATGTGGGTGGGGAGAGGACAGGATTGGGTCCAATAGCTACAGGTGGAATACCTGATTCTTTCCTTAGGGTGAGGTAAATGATAACTCCTGGAGCATTCTTAGCACACCTGTAGTATAGGTGTATGCCCCAAGTCAGGTCCCTATGCCAGAGAAGTGATTTTTGTTTTCCTTTAGAAGTGAAAGATAGCTCTAAGATGGTGACCTGGAGCTGTTGCCATTCCAGCACCATCTTAGCCTGTCACAGGTATTTGTCAAATAATAATGTGATTTCCAGGAGTTAATATCAATCTTAGATGTATTAGTTATCACAATGTAATAATCACTATTAAGGTGTCCCCAGCTTCCTGTGGCAATTACAACTGAGGGTTCACATTCCCAGAAGACACAGTAAAAGGCTCCAGCACCTCCACATCCCTTAATCCTTTTATACAGTCTGGGCAGGTATAAAGCCCTTTTGCCTGTTCCCATTGCTAACAGGTGAAGAGTGACTCAGGGGCAAGAAAAGACATGTCAGGGTACCACTCGGTATCCAAAGTGACTTGTGATTGCGCATAATATACTTCACCATTTTCTCCAGAAAATTTTTAAGTATAGTCATACGATTGTTGGACATTGTTCTTCTGGTCCATAATCACCTTCTGGCCTTGCATTATCACTCCCAGGAATATTATCCAAAGTGGTTTCATGTGTACAAAAAAAAAAAAAATAGAAGATCACAAAACAGCTAGCCACCCTGGATGTCTGGAGTCCATGGTTTGTCTCAGGCTAGTTTTATTTTTTTTCTGGTGTTTAGAAGAGTGCCGTCTATTTGTAATATTAGCCTTTCTGGCAGCCATCTGCCTGTTCCCTCCTTGGTGTCAATCAGGCAAACTGATCCTCAACACCGGATGTGTCTGGATCATTCCATTTGGTTGTTAGGGGATCTTTCCACATGACTGTGGCATAATTTTTGTTTCAGGACTCCAAACGTGATAAGCAGGTCACTTGCCATAGGCATGCAAGCTTATGAAATTAAGAGCAAACAGTGCATGATAAAGAATATTTCTTGGAGATGTGTTTAGTATGTAATTGATGGCAAAATTACTGAAAAGTTTTTCCAGAGTAAGCAGGACCTTTATGTGTTCTTAAAACCTTAGTTTTGCCCATAACTGAGAGGCATTTTAAAACATGAGCTATAACATTTTTTGAGGCTTCTCCTGTATGTAAACTGGCAAAAAGGAATCCACTGAAGATATCTATTGTTTCACTAAGATATTTAACATTGCCAAATTCAGGTAAGTGAGTAACATCCATATGCCACATGTCATTTGGGAAGAAGCCTCTGGGATTAACGCCCAAATGGGGAGTGGGCAAGAGAGTGACATTGGGGAAACAATGTTGACACTTTGGCATGCCTGCTCTCAGGTGATTTTAAAAAGCAGTCAAAATTTATGAGAATTTAAATGATGCAGGGCACTTTTTTTTTTTTTCTGGCCTGCTCAAGAGGGTTTACTGAAATAGGGAATGCCAAACATGTGGAAGCATAGGCACATGAATTTCCCAAAGAGAGAACTGGAAGGTCTGAGTGCTCTAGGAGGTGACCAAGATAAAAGGGTTGACTTCTAGAGTTCATTAACTCCTGGAAATTGAAAAAAAGAGGAGCAACATTTATAGAAGGTCTAATATAGGGAACCCATTCAAGAAGTTGAACAGAGTGGCCATTATAGGCAGGCACTGTCTGTATATAGATGAAAAGGGAAATTTACTAAAATTTGAAAAATGTTAACTACTACAAAATGCTCTACAAGTGGTGCTGATTTAAAAGGAGAATGGATAGAATTATTTTTTTCATTAATAGCATAGGTAGGGACCCCATTATAGGAGCCATCTGTAAACACTAAATGTGCCTCTGATAATGGTTGAGGGGAAGTAATTTTGGAGAAGATGAGAGTGTGGGTTTTTTGTAATTGAAGTAACTCATTAGCAGGATGATGGTTATCAATTATCCCAGAAATGGAAGAACAGACAATGGGCCAAATATCAGTAGTTTGCATCAGCCATTCTAACTGACCTTTAGAATAGGGCAGTATTATTTTATCAAAAACTTTGCCAAAAAATTGACAGCTTTGTCTGTTTCCCACAAAGATGATTTCTGCAAGCAAAGGAGTATTAGGGGCAGGAACCTTAGTGGGAGAAGTGGAGAGATGAGTCCAAAACAGGGGATTATGTTGCCAAAACACCCCAGTGTGGTTATGGGATGAGGTACACAGGACAAATAGAAGGGGTTCCTTAGAAGAAATAAAATGTACCTCCCAGATTTTGGATAGTTGTTTCCAGAACCTGAAGGGCCTCTGTCCCTTTAAGCTCCCTGTAGTGAGTTTAAGAAAAGGTCTTATCTGATTGATATTTCCTAGGAGATTGTGAAAATCATTTAAAGTCTTAAATGGCTAGTTTTTAACTGGATCTTTCGTGTAGTACTTTTTGACAATGGAGCACAACTCCTAAAATAAAAATATGGGTTTTTAATTCAATTTTATCTAGTGCAAGTTTTAAACCCTAATCTATTATTTTTTTTTGAAAGTTTTTGACAAGAACGAAGCAACAGTGAGCCATCAGGTACAGCTAAAAGGATATAATCCATATAACATACTTTAAAAATAGAAGGGCAAAAATTTCTAAAAGAATGAATAATTTGGGCTACACACTTTTGACACAGAGTTTTGCCTTGGGGCAAAACTTTCCATTGGAAGCAAGGCATAGGCCCTTTGAAGTGTGTTACTGGCAGCCTTAAAGGAAAGCACTTTTTACCCTGGGGATGCAGGGGGATGGTAAAAAAGCAGTCTTTAAGATCCATAACTGTCTTATAAAAGTCAGCAGGGATGTCTACAGGAGTAGGCACTCCTAGTTGTAAAGCACCCATGGTAAGAATAGTTTCATTAACTTCTCTAAGGTCCTGCACTAACCTCCATTTGCCAGAATTTTCTTAACAACAAAAAATAGTTTTGTTTTGTTTTTTTTTCCAAGGAGGAGGAGTAGGTTCAATGTGATCAGTGGCAACCTGTTCCTGTACTAATGCCATACTTGCTGATAACTTTTCTGAGGCTAAAGGCCATTGGTCAACCCAAACAGCTTCAACACATTTCCAAGTGATCTTGTCTGCATGAAACTGAGGGATTCCAAGAACCCTTAGGCTAAATTTGTCATGCCTAATCCCAAATGGTCTTGTTTTAAATTACCTGGATAGGTTGTTTTATTCCCTGTGAATGTTTTCATAAGCCTTGTCTGGGAAGGAAGGTCTGTTTTATTTCAGCATTTGGTGGGTAAAAATTTCATTTGGACTACACATAATGACATTTAACTCAGAAAGAATATCCAGACACCAGGCCATGCACACACTGTATTTCATTCCTCATCTGTCTATGTGAGGAGTTTAGAACTTTGCTGAGGATTGGACTTTCAACTCATGACCCTGAGGTGGGTTAAGGAAGCTGAAAGGGGCCAGGAGGGAGGCCATTTATGTGTTTGTGTTTGTGTGTGTGTGTGTGTGTGTGTTTGTGTAATTATGGTGGCATCAGAGCTTTTTCCATCCAATTTTAAATTGAGGAAGGGTCAATCCTGAGTAATAGTCTGAATCCAGTAAGCATGGAAGGAACCAAAATTATTGCTGCCTCTGGATTTGGCCTTGCATTCCTTGGCAAAATGTCCTGGTTGTTTGCTCTTAAAGCAAGCTTTAGGGCAGGTGCCCTGAGTTAGTCCCTGGAATGCAGCTCTAACAGTTATGCCAATAGAATGACCTGAGCTGATGCCTGCACAGTACTTGATATAAACAGAAATGTCTTTGCCTTCAGGGTATGGCCATAAGGCAGCTTGGCAGGGAGGGTTAGTATTTTGGAAAGAAGAGGTTTTATGAATTCACTCTCATTTTCATGTGAGCCCAGAATCCATTCTGAAATGTCAGTAAGATGGCTGATGAAATTATTATAGGGCTCCTCTGGTCCTTGCTGGATTTTAGCTAGGGAGTTTGTTAGGGCTTCCTTAGAGGGAAGCTGTTCCCAAGCCTTGAGTCCTGCAGTTTGTATTTGATAAAGAAGACCAGGAAGATACTTGACTTGTTTTGTTTTGGTGTCATAGGGGCTATTAGCTCATAATTTTTGCAAGGTCCAGTGTTTAGAATTGCTGCCAAGCCACCAAGTTACACCATGTGGTTTCTTTGCAAAATTCATTAAAATCTGACTTCTAGAAGACAAAATCACCCCCTGATAATACAGCAGGAATCAAAAATTACCCATCATTGGGTGTCAGCCACTTTTCACTAGGAGTTTCATTTACTGACAGTGTGAAGGGAACAACTGGATCATATTGTGAAACTGCATTTTTTAGTTCTTTTATATATCTAAGCCCAATGTGGAAATACTGTTGTTCATATGTTCCATCCCAGTACCCAGCTGAGGTGGCAGAAATTTAATTTTCATCTGCAGGGGCCCCTTCACTGGAGGTAAGATTCTCCTCCTCATCCTCTCCTTCAACTACAGGGCCTGAGGTGGACTGGACCTCTTTGGCAGGGGGTAGGGCAGGAGCCTGTGCTCTGATAGGAGTTACAGGATAATCCTGCAGTGTATTAGGAACCTTGTTCTTGTCTTGGGAGAAAGAAAGGCAGCTTCAGTTAGGGGTTGGGTCAATTCAATGTCCAATTCCATCAGTTCTTCTTTTTTATTTTTATATTTCTTTTAATTAATTACACTTTATTCACTTTGTATCCCCTCATAAGCCCCTCTCTCCTCCCCTCCCTATCCTACACTCTCACCTCCTTCTTCACACATGACCCTTTCCAAGTCCACTGAGAGGGAAGTTCCTCTTCTCTATCCTTATGACCTTAGTCTAACAGAGCTCATCAGGAGTGACTGCATTGTCATTTTTTGAGGCCTGGTAAGACTTCTCTCTGCTCAGGTGGAAGTGATCAAAGAGCAGGACAATCAGATTATGTAAAATCAGTCCCTCTTCCCATGACTATGTAATCCACTTGGACATTAAACTGTCAGGAGCTACATCTATGCAGGGGTTCTAGGGTATCTCCATGCAGGTACTTGATTGGAGTATGAGTCTCTGGAGACCCCTGTGTTCAAATTTCTCTTTCTGTTGCTCTCCTTGTGGAGTTATTGTCCTCTCCAGATCTTACTATTTCCCACTTCTTATATAAGATTTCATGAACACTGCCCAAAGTTTGGCCATAAGTCTCAGTATCTGCTCTGATAGTCTGTAAAGAATAGCCTTTCAGAGGCCATCTGTGGCTGCTTTCTATTTTGTTTCCAATTTTTTTTTTTCTTCTTTGGATGTCCTTCCACTTTTGCTTTTCAGGATAGGGAGTTAGCATTTTAGTCAGGGTCCTCTCTCTTGTGTAGTTTCTTTAGATGTACAGATTTTAAAAGGTTCTTCCTATATTACATGTCTGAATGCATGAGTATAGACTGTGTGTGTCTTTATGCTTCTAGAACAGCTCACTCGGGATGATTGCAGATCCCACCATTTACCTATAAATTTCATGATTTCCTTATGTTTCATTGCTGAGTAATACTTTATTGTGTAGTTGTATCACATATTCTGCATTCATTCTTCAGTTGTGGGGCAACTGGCCTGTTTCTAGCTTCTGGCTATTACAATGAAAGCTGCTAAATACAGGGTTTTGCAAATGTCCTTAGGTGTAATTGAGCCTCTTTTGGATATATGCCTAGGAGTGGTATGGCTGGATCTTGAGGAAGCACAATTCCTAGTTGTCTGACAAAAAGATAGATTCATTACCAGAGTGGTTGAACAAGATTACATTCCAATTACCAGTGGAGGATGGTTCCCCTTTCTCCACAACCTCTTCAGCATGTGTTGTCTATTGTTTCAATTTTTCATCTTGGCCATTCTGATAAGTGTAAGGTGATATCTCAGAGTCTTTTTGATTTGCATTTCCCTGATGGCTAATGACACTGAGCATTTCTTTAAGTGTTTCTCTGCCATTCTATATTTGTCTGCAGAGAATTCTCTGTTGAGCTCTGTTCCCCAGTTTTCAATTGGATTACATGGTTTGCTTCTTTTCAGCTTCTTTATTTCTTTATATATACTGTATATTAACACTCTGTCAGAAAAAAAAAAGGTTGGTGAAGATTCTTTTCAAATCTGGAGGCAGTCATTTTGTTTTGATGACAGTGTCCTCTGATTTACAAAAGCTTTGCAGTTTCATGACATCCACTTTATTGTTGTTGTTCTTAGAGCCTATGCTGTTGGTGTTCTGTTCAGGAAGTTCAAATCTCTATATGCCAGAAAATTTGAAAATCTAAATGAAATGGACAATTTTCTTGATTGATTTCACTTAATCAAAACTGAAGCAAGACCAGGTAAATCAATTAAATAATGCTATATCCCCAAAAATAGAAGTTCTCATCCAAAGTATCCCATCCCAAAGAAGGCCATGGCCAAATGTTATCAGCAGAGAATTCTACCAGAATTTCAAAGAAGACCTAACACCAGTTCTCTACAAAAGATTTTACAAAACAGAAATAGAAGGAGCACTACCAAACTCATTCTATGAAGCCACAGTCACTTCAGAAAGTAAATTTCTCAAAGACCCAACAAAGAAAGAGTATTTCAGGCCAATCTCCCTTATGAACATTGATGTGAAAATACTCAACAAAATACTTGTAAACTAAATACAAGATCACACCAAATATATTATCCATAATGACCCAGTAGTCCTCATCCCAGGCATGCAAGTGTGGTTCAATATAAAGAAATCCATCAATGTGATCCACCATAATAACAAACTGAATGAAAAAAAAATAGTAATACACATGATAATCCCCTTAGATGTTTAAAAAGTATGTGACAAAATCAAACATCCATTCATGTTTAAAGTCTTGGAGAGATCAGGGATAAAAGGCACATAACTAAACATCAAACTGAACAGAGAAAGAAACTTAAAGCAATCCCACTGAAATCAGAGACAAGGCAAGGCTGCCCACTCTCTCTTCAACATAGTTGTGGAATTCCTTGCTCAAGCAATAACAGAGTTGAAGGAGTTCAAGAGGATGCAAATTAGGAAGGAAGAACTCAAATTATCACTATGTGCAGATGATATGATATGTTACATGACTGACCCCAAAAATCCTCCCAGGGAACTCCTACAGCTGATAAACACCTGTACCAAAGTGGCCTGATAACAAATATATCAAAAAATTCAGTAGCCCTCCTGTATACAAAAGATAAAATGGCTGAGAAAGAAATTAGGAAAACAACACCCTTCACAATAGCCACAAATGACATAACCAAGCAAGTCAAAGACTTATTTGAAAAAAAACAATCAAGTCTCTTCAGAATTAGAAGAAGAGATCAGAAGATGGAAAGATCTCCCATGCTCATGGCTTGGCAGGATTAACATAGTAAAAATGGTCATCTTACCAAAAGCAATATACAGATTCAATGCAATTCCCCTCAAATTACCAACACAATTGTTTACAGAACTGGAAAGATAAATTCTCAATGTCCTATGGAATAACAAAAAACCCAGAATTGCTAAAACAATCTTCTAAAATAACAGCTCTTCTGGAGCTATCTCCTTCCCTATAGAGCAACAATAATAACAACTGCATGGTACTGGCATAGAAACAGAATGGTGGATCATATGGACTGAACAGAAGAAGTAGAAATAAATCCACACACACAAACTTATGGATCCCTGATCTTTGACAAAGATGCCAAAACCATACAATGGAAAAATATAGCATCTTCAAGAAATGGTGCCGGTGAAACTGGATATCTACATGTAGAAAAATGCAAATAGATCCATACTTATCAGACTGCACAAAACTAAACTTCCAGTGGATCAAAGACCTCAACATAAAACCAGACACATTAAACCAATTTGCTAAAAGAGTTTGGGAGGCCATAGAACTCATTGGTACAGGAGACAACTTCCTGCAGTTCTTTATGACATGTTAAATGCTCTCCTTTCTTTTGAAGCAGTTCCCCTGAGGGATTTGACCTCCTGACTGAGTTTAGTTTTAGTGTACTGAGCTGCATCCTCTATGTCAGAATCAAAAGGTAAGGCTGGTGCACAGAAAGGAGGAACTTTAATACATGGAGTCCATAAAAAGGGAGCAGCTGCCAGAGCCAGGAAAGACAGAAAGCGATGCCAGTCTACATTACAGTCTCTTGCAACATTTTCCACAAGGGAAGTGGCCTTTTCAGGGAAAGTTAGGTCATTAGGACTGTCCTGTGTCTACAAGTGAAGAGTTGTAAAGGAGGGGTAAAGGAAATGGGCTGCAGGCTGAACTAGGATGGGAGCCTCTTGTTCTCGCATAGCTATAGAGATAGGGAGGAAAATTGGGAATGTTGGGGAATTGCAGCCTTGTCCCTACCTACTTCAAGGGATTTGGGACTGCCTCTAGAATCATTTTTGAGAAACTTTTCAGTTTGAATAACTACCTCAGTCAAGTCAGCTTGGGAATGTCTGACCTGAAGAATATCATTAATCAAATTCCAGTAATAAAATGTCTGGACAGGCACCTTTTGTGGACCAGAATAATCATACATTTTTTAAAGACAATTTCCAACTTTCTCCAAGAGTCTTACATCAATAGTGCCTTCTTGTGGAAACCAAGGGAAAATACTAGTAATTGAAAGAAAGAAGCTAACTAAATCCTTTTCCTTAACCCTTACTGAAATAGTCTAGTAATTGGAATTCTGCCTCTTGGCCTTGGCAGATGTGGGTCTTATCCATCATTTCATTTCTCAGAGATTTTCCTTGGTGGTCAGTCTCCGCAGGCGGGGTGCCCTGAGACTGAGAAGTAGATAGCAAACTCCCTGTAACTTTGAGAAACAGACTGCAAACTTTGTGCAACCTCGAGTGAGACCTCTCATGTTTTGACTAAGTAAAATTGCCTGCATGAGAAACTTCTTGCACACTTTTGCCTATGTTAAGTGTTAACCCGACACCCATTAAATCAGCATGTAGATGAGGTGTCCTTCTTTGGGTCGCCCTGTCTCTCTTTGTGTCCCAATGTCTCTCTTTGTGTCCTTCTTTATCTCAGGTGGTATTTAGCTGACACTGCTGGCAGGTTCCATCCAGGCTTTTTAAATGAAGAATGTATTTCATAGTTTTTTTTTTTTTTTTTTTACATGATGTATTGTAATAACTGAGGTTTTTGTTTAGTTGGCTCAAAGAGCAAGGCTTGATTTTTACTTCTCAAAATTAATAAAATAAATACCAAGATCTTTTGACCTCGCCCAAATGTTTGAGAAACTGATTTAAGTTTCTTGTTAGACTGACCAAGGGTTATTGTTTTAAAATACCTGATAAATTTTAAAATGTATTGTAAAATTTAATTCTGATGGTCCAGGACCAAACTCAGAGGTGTTGAGTCAAATTGCCTCATGTCTAAAAATATTAATATATGTCTAACAATATTAATTTCATCAGCCAGATTTGAAAATATCATGTTTGTCCACAAATAAACATATACACACATAGAGGCATAGCAAAGGAACGTAGAAATCCTCCATTGTCACCTTGGAGTAACAAGAATACTCAAATACCAGGGCTTGACCAGCTTGTACTGGACACAAATACCATAAATTCCAGAAGGACTGGATCCCCTCATGGGTCCCTTCCACACACATAGATACCAGAAGGAGCACTGCACCCATGGCCTTCTCCACAGCTTCCAAATAGAGAGCAGGCTCCAGGAGCCCTTTTATCACACAAAATATGGTCTCAGAGACCCTTTCTTCTGGTGCCAATAAAAAAGTAGAGCTTTTATAAGCCCCTTCCCAGGGAATTGAAGGATCCTTCATATTCCCTTGACCAGATTGCAAACTTTCCCAGTTTCCCCAGACTTCGAGAGCAAACCAGAAACCAAAGTACACAGCCAGCACACAAAAACAAAAAAATAGAGACAAAGAGAAAGAATAATGGCGGTACCTGCTTTTTAAACATTTACATATTTTTTAAACCTGTTTTTGTAATATTAAAACAAAGCATGCTCTTTTGGAGTGAATTCATACAGCACATTTATAATTTTAAAAGTAAACCAACTTTAAAATTTACCAGTGCAAACAATCCAATTTTATTATTGTTATTATTATTTACTATTATCATTATTATTATTACATTTTTATTTTAATTTTTCTAATTCTGTTAACTGAATTTGTTTTCTTTCCAACTGGACTTTCTCTTGACGAACAGTAATATTTCCTGCAGAGGTTCTGTATCTCCTGCACATATGGCAGGGAAAGCCATGGGGGGAAGGGGGCGGGCAGAGGACACAGGCAGCCAGTCTGAATTACGAGACTTGGCAGTTTCTTAGGCTGACTCCCTTTCATCCTCACTATCTAGCTTTTAAATTATTTTCTGCTCTCAAATAACACAAATCTGTTTGAGCTCCTTTATGAACATTTGAAAGAACATTAGAAGTATTTTTTTTTTCTTCCTCAGTGTTTGGCTGCTCCAATTTCTTTAAGCCATTCTTTAGCTTGTGAGATCAAAATTTTTCATTTTATCAGTTTCATGCCTAGGATCCAACACATCTCTAATTAGATTCCACAGAGGAACATATAAAACAGGTACCATCTCAGGACCATTATTACTGTCATACTCTTGCAATCCTTTCCCTACACTTTCCGTGTTTCCATATTTACATACTTTACTCTGGGAAGGAGGGATATACTTCAATTACAATCTAAAGGGTATAAGGGCATTTCTCCCAATTTGTCCTGTTTATTTTAACATTGATTTTTTATTTATTTTTTTAATGGTCAAATGAGTACAACCAGTATATTTAGCATAATTTAGCATATATACATCCAATATTACATTAAAATGAGATTGTTCATTAGTAGATTGCAATTCATGAGCAGACATTAAAAAGAATAGAATATCCCTTTTTAACCTTCAAAATTTTAAATTGTTATTAATGATTCTAATGATAATATTATACTAGAATCCTAAAATTAGAATTAGAAAATGCAGTTGTGGTGATCAGTTTCTTGGATTTCTGAATGTACTTACTGGTATTTTCATGACAAAATTTTTAGGCTTACTGTTTCTTATTTTCAACTCTAAAGTTTCATGCGTAAGATTTTTTAAAGTTCCATAAATAACTCCCTGCTACTGCTCTGCCCAATGATTAAGCTGCCTCCCTACCTCATCTTCCTCTGTGTGATGGGCTGTATCATGAAGCACTGTTTTTACCTAGGAATCTGGAGCTCCAAAAACCAGTGTTTCTCACTTTTGCCCCTCTTTTTCCCTTTTTTTGGGCACCAACTGACCCATCCCACAGGCTAGATGAAGAGGATCCACATGAAAGGGGGAAATTGGGAGACAGAGATGTGAAGAATGGAGGCAAGACAGATTCCTGATCAAGTCTCAATTTACTGAACGTGCAAACAACACTTATAAAGCATAGCGTTCAAGCATTGTTTTTTAACAGTATCAACACATCTGTGCCACCTGGCAAGGCATGCAGAATTAACTCAAGGCTATACATAGTTTGCTTGTGGTTCCCAAGGGCGCAGGGAGCTTGCTATCTACTTCTCAGTCTCAGAGAAGCCCACCTGCAGAGACTGAGTGTCAAGGACAATCTCTGAGCAATGGAAGTATTGATAACACAAGTATCTGCCAAGGCCAAGAAGAAGAATTCCAATTACCAGACTCCTTCACCTTACTCCTCACATCTTGAGGTACTCCTTGAGCCCCTGTAAAAATAAGTCATGCTTACTCCCATTATTCATCATTTTGACTTACCTCTTACTAATTTACTGCTGCAGAAGATTGCAAAACTGTTCTATGGTTTGAAATACCTCCTGCAAGATATCTCAAGAATGTTTCTTTAAGATGTCTCAAAGATGCTCCAAGACTGACAAGCAGATGTTCTCACCTGAATCAATCACCCATGAACTAGGGTCCTAGTGAGGCTTTTGGTAACTTTTCCACTAATTGGCATTGGCTCCACTAAATGACTTTGACTCACTAATTGGCTTTGGCTTCCATAAATAGAATCAAATAAAAAATTTCATCTCAAGCAGGTTTTGGTGGCATGCCTTTGATTCTAGCCCTCTGGAGGCAGCTGCAGGTTGTTCTCTATGAGTTCAAGCCAGCCTGTTCTATAGAGAGAGTCCAGGATAGTCAGGACTGTTACACCCAGAAACACTGTATCAAAAGCAAAGCTAAAAGAATCCAGTCTCACCCTGCCCAATTGTCTAGATCTCTGTCCTTTTGGGCTGAATGGATTGGGATGTCTGACCTAGCCAGACATCATAACAGATTGTCCTTCTATGTAAGTATGGGCCAAAATTGGTCTTCCTCAGCAGCAGTCACTCAGAGAACAGCTCCCTGTATCCTGAGGAACCATTTGTTTCTACAGTGGAGGCTCAGTACAAGCCTCTCCATAAAGCAAGGCAGGGAACTCCTTCCTCTCTGGGCATGCTGGCTTCCCTGTGGCTATGTCCAGTCTCACCTTTTGCAATGCCAGGCCAGTAGCAGGTTAGATAGGTCACATTTCCCCACAACGTTATTTTTTTTTTTTTTCAATGCAGTTTATTCAGGAACCTTGAACAATCCTTGGACCCTGGGGAAAGCCAGCCCACAGCTTAAATAGCCTCTGGGTAGCCAACCCAGGCGTGCCACGTGGGCAATGCAGATACGTCCACATACATTGAAGCAAGCCAGATCCTCAGCCTTAGCCAAATGTGGAATTGTTCGTGACAGAGAGCACTCACCATCAGGAAGGTGGAAGGCGGAAACCTGCTCCATCTTTAAGGCATAGCATTCCGCAGCTCTCTACAGTTCCCCCTTTTTGTTTTAGACGCATCAGGCAAGAGTAGAGGTCTGATCTCTGATATTAGAAATAAATTGGGACTTTGTACCGATGTTCATTTAGGTGTCATCCACCCAAAGAGCATCAGACCCGTCTGATACCTTTTTCTCAGAGGCAGGACCTGGGGCATACAGTGGAGGCTCAATACAACCCTCTCCATAAAGCAAGGCAGGGAACTGCTTCCTCTCTGGGCATGCTGGCTTCCCTGTGGCTATGCCCAGTCTCACCTTTTGCAATGCCAGGCCAGTAGCAGGTTAGATAGGTCACATTTCCCCACAACGTTCTTTAAATGCTTTTATGTTCAAACTTGAAAATCTTTCCAAGGAGAATATTCACCGGAAATCAGTAAGTTCTTTGTTGGGTTTTGTTGTAGTTGTTTTGTTTTGTTTTGAGGCAGGGATTTTCTGTGTGGCCTAGGCCGTCCTGAACCCAATTTGTAGACCAGTCTGGTCCCTAATTCACAGAGATGCACCTGCCTCTGACTCCCTGAGTGATGGGAATACAGGTACACACCAACATATATGGCTTCAGGAAGTTCTATAAACCAAGATTTAGGGGATTTGGGTTGTTTTTATTTATTTTTGGTTGAATATTTTTCTATCCAATTGTTGAACATAACAATAAACTTTCTGGGCATGAATGAGACATTGTTGAGTTTGAGACAGGCTTCATTCTCTGCTACCTTCTTACTCTAAAGACATAGTAGAAGTCACATAGTCCTTTGTACACATTTGCGCTCACAAACACATATGCACACACACAAGACTCTTCATCTGCCTTTTTACAGATAATTTACAACTATGACCCAGTCAGGAAAATCTTCACTGTCGTAAAGATCCACACATTAAAGAGGAAATAAAGATTGAGTCTCAAAAGTGAAAGTGAGTCATCAAGCCAAGGTCTGTTTGTAGTGGGGAAGGAAAGCCTAGGATCTTCCCAGTGTGCCTGGAGTTACATTCCATGGGATGCCATTATCTCTGATATCCTGTAAGTCTGCCCAGATAGTAACTAACATTACTCAGGCCACTTTCTCTCCTCCTATGACTCAGAATGTTTCCTTGCAGTCCATGCTGACTACCACCTCAAATCTCACTTTCTGTGTGCAAACCCAGCAAGCCATTGAGGACATGGACCAGAAAGAGAAACCCTTCTGGTTGTCACAGAACAATAATCCAGCCCTGATAAGGTGGGTGTCCTTTATCTTATCTTCCATGCTATATGACTGTAGTCTGGGTGATCATTCCTTAATCTGATGCAGAAAAGGGACAAGATCCTTCACCAGGATGGCACAAGTAACCCTTCCCTGAGTCAGGACAATTTATCTGTTAACAGCTGACTCTTAACCAGTGGTTCTCAACCTTCCAAATGTAGCACACCTTTAATATAGTTCCTCATGTTGTGTTGACCTAAACCATTAAATTATTTTCATAGCCATGTCATAACTGTAAATTTCCATTGTTATGAATTGTCATGTAAGTGTGATAGGCAAGGTATCTGATATGGGACCCCCAAAGGGTTTGCAACCCACATTTGAAGAACCACTGGTAAACCAAGCAATGTGCTTTCAATAAAGCTCAGTTATCTTTTCATATTTTCTTCGATTTCTTGGACAGTCTGTGTCAGGAATTTTTCGGATTTAACATTTTCTTTGACAGATACATCGATTTCTTCCATTGTATCTTCTACACCTGAGATTCTTTCTTCCATCTCTTGTAGTCTGTTGGTTATGCTTACCTCTGTAGTGCCTGTTTCCTTCCCGAGATTCTTCCTTTCCATTATTTCTTCCATTTGTGTTTTCTTTAATTTTTCCAATTCTATCTTTCAGGTCTTGAGTTGTTTTGTTTACTTCCTTCACCTGTCTGATTGTACTTTCCAGTTTTTCTTTTAGTTCCTTCAACTCTGTTTCTTTCTTTTTTTATTTTTATTTTATTTTTTTTTATCAGTTACATTTTATTAACTCTGTATCCCAGCCGTGTCCCAATCCCTCATTCCCTCCCAGTCCCTCCCTCCCTCCCTCATTTCTACCGTGCCCCTTTCCAAGTCCACTGATAGGGGGGACCTCCTCCCCATTCATCTGATCCTGTTTTATCAGGTATCTTCGGGACTGGCTGCAAAGCCCTCCTCTGTGGTCTAACAGGACTGCTCCTCCCTTTGGGGGTAGGGAGACCAAAGAGCCAGTCATTGAGTTCCTGTTAGAAATAGTCCTTGTTCCCCTCACTTTGGGAAACCAATTGGTTACTGAGCTACCACAGGCTACATCTGAGTGGAGGTTCTAGGTTATAACCATACATTTTCCTTGGTTGAATGTCAGTCTCAGAAAAGACCCTGTGCCCAGATATATTTGGTCTTTGTGGAGCTCCTATCCTTTCTCCAACAGACTAACTCCCCTTCTTTCTTATGATTCCTGTACTCTGCTAAACTAGCAGAGATTTCAAAGCAAAGACTCATGACCAAACTCTGTTTCTTTCATTTCATTCAGTGCTTTAAGCATTTCCTTTCTAAAGGCCATAAACTGTTTGGCTGCAGCTTCCTCTATTTCTTTATGGATGGCAATATTCTGTTTGAGTTTATCTTCCTCTATGTCTTTACGTTTCTTATTTGTTTCCTCTGTTATCATCTTCATGACCATAGTTGTCAGGTCATCTACTTGGATTTCAGTTATGCTGGGGTGTCCAGGGCTACTTGCCCCTGGGTAACTGGGTTCTGGAGATGCCATATTGCTCTGTCTTTTGTTGCTTGAGCTTTCATGCTGGCCTCTACCTATTGTGCTATCTTAGGTATTTGGGGTTATTTTCTGGTGGTTCCTGGGGATCCTGTGGTGGAAAGAATCCCCTTTGTAGAAAGCTGGTTTTTCCTGAAGGATGTCTTCTCAGCTTTTTGGGTATAGTCCCTGGATGGCTGGTGTTTTCTCAGGAGTTGCTCACCTCAGGGATATAGACCTGAGTGGTAACTGTGGTCTTTGTTAGTCGAGAGGGTTCTCCTCTCACCCAGGGAAGTCCTGAGGGCAGCTTCCCTGTTTCTGGGTTTCTTGTTGTAATTTTAATGATCAGTTGCTGTGACCCAGTTGGACATCAGGTGCACAGCAACTGTTTGTGCCTGTGTCTGGAGCATAGCTGAGTGTTGGCTCCTCGGCACCACTGGTCTGCTAGACTTTTTCTAGGGAAGGATTGAGTGTTTTAAGTCGGTACAGTTTCCTTCATTCCCTGTGGATTCTCTGGAGACACGGACTCCCAGTGTCTTTTTTTTTTTTTTTTTTTTTTTTGCCCTGGTGCACACTGCTTAGTGTCAGCCAGCTGGCTGGCCACAGAAACTGCCTGTTCCTGGAGCACAGCTGAGGGATGGCGGCTCTCAGTTTCTGCCAGCTGTCTGGTGGGCAGAAACTGCCTGTGTCTGACTTTATTATACCCAGTTTGAGAGCCCCCAAAAGATTTCCAGAAATTGACTCCATTGCAAAACACATGAAGGTCTTTTTTTATTGTAAATTACAAGCTGCAGCTTGGGCTACACAGCCCCACCCCCAAAGCGGTGGGAGCTGAGCGAGCTGCCCCAGGTTAGTTGGGTGATTTATAGATTTTGGTCCCTCCCAGCATGCCCAAGGCAGGGGTGATTCCTGCCTGGCAAGCATCTATTTGTTAAAATGCTATATTTTGAATTGATTGGCTATAGGAAGGTCCCCAGACCATAATGACCTGGTGTCCCTCCCTAGAGGGATGGGCCAGTTTCCTAGAAATTGTTATCTCTAGTAGGTGGGGAAAGAATGCAGTGAGGCAGTCCTTCCCCTCAGGGCATCAACAGACTTCTCAACCCACATACTTTAGCCCTTAATAATAGCTGCTCATTTTTAATCTTTTTGGTCTCTCATTTCCCCCTTTCCCATGATCATTTGAAGACCCAATCTTGGGTCTTCCAGATATTACCCCTTGTATCTTATAGATTTATTTTTTTATAATGGGATCTGGGGTCCCTTCAGGGTAGATATAGGGGTAGTAAGCCAAGGAGAACTATTATAGGGTCTCTGTAGGCTTTTAGCCCAGTTGCTGCAATATTAGTGTCCATTTCAGCTATGCAGATGTCCAAGATAATAGCTAATGCCAGGGATCCCCTTTTGACTTAGCATTTCAACCTGCTAGGGGGGATTTGGGCAAAGATCCATCTTCTGGAGCTTCTTCGAGCTGACCATTGGACTGTAGGCATGAGGGGCTAGGGAGGCAGAAATGTCACTCAAAGGCTGGGAAATGGGGAAGTCCCAAGCATCTGGTTAGTTGAACCACCCTAAGAGGCAGGGAGCAATCAGGTCAGTTTCCAGGAAGTCCAGATTTCAGCTTGCACTCCACAGCTGATCCCGGAACAGAGTTAAACAGGTGAAAGTCTGCTGAGACAAATTTAGACTGGAGACAGATGTTAAAATTTGTCTATTCAATGGGAAAGATCAGGGAAAATCTCATCTGCGATCCTTTTGAGCTATGCCAGAACCAGGTCACATCCTGAAACTCATATGAAATTTTAGTACACAAAAGAAAATATACATAATTTTAAATACTCAGAAAAGTAACATATCAGCAAATTGAACATTTTGAGAGTAACAGGTAAAACTGCATCCCAAAGAATGAGTATCAGTTACCTGTTTGTTTTATAACCTTTATATTCAACCTAAGTGTGTTCACAGTAACAATTTTTTTTTGTGGGCATAGCTGTTGGTAATTAGCCACCAATGGAGCTTGGCCATTTTTATACACTCAGCATATACTTTTAGCTCCCACTTCCATGTTTATGGAAAGTTAGGCAGAAATACCTTATTGGCTTTAGTACTAAACTCTGGATGCTTGGACTTTTTTTAACAAAGCAACTAGAAGGAATAGATTTAAGATATTTCTGTGTCAAAATCAACCCCAGAAATGGCAGATATTAAGAATAGTAAAAGTTATGACTTTTGGGTCAGATATACACATTAAACAGATGTTCTTAAAATAACGAGAAGCACCTTTAGTCTATATCTAGAAGCCAACAAAGGAAATTGAAATTTTAACCTGGTGACTGAATAATAAGCAGTTAATGTTCCATTAACTTATCAGAACTCTATTGATCAATGCCAAAACTCTGAACTTCTGAAATCTTATAACAGAAGCACAACAGTAGCAAAGAGGGGGGAGATCTAAAGTATCTCCCATTTTTAATCTGCTTTAAAATATTTTTTATCTCTTTATAATTTATAATTATATACCTTAAAAAACCTACTTAGACTCTCTAATCTTTTGCATTTATCAACCCTGAAACATTTTTTTAATTAAATAATAACACTCTAGATTTTTACAACCTAAACTCCTATAACTCCATTTATTTATCTTAAGACACAGGCAACTAACATGAGTCCTGTGAGCAAGGCAAACCTGTCTTTTCTTCTAAATAAGAGATCTAGTACCCAGTAGTTTTAGCTAATGAACTGATCAGTGAGCTAACAGTCGATCTAATTGTCTTCTCTCTAGCTTCAAAGCTACTGTAATCTTAGCATAGCCGTTAAGGTGTTCAGAGACCTGAGAAGGATAAATTATAAGCTAAATAAATACCAATCTATGTGCCAATCAAAATGACAGGGATGACTAGTTAGTCCATTACATAGGCAGTGTCCCTGGCTCCTGTGTCTCACGGCATCCTGAACAGAGGCAGTTCTGCCAGGCACATAAGATGAGAGACTGTTTCTGAGGAGAAAGAAAGGAGAGAATGGTCTCACCTTGCCCTTAGCAATGTGAAACATTGACTCCAGGTGTCCACAGTTTTGGCTGGGCCCTAACAATGGGCCAGTTGGGGCAGTATTGTCCAGTGGTTAGCATAACACAATCCAGAGTGGCAGTCATCTGTCCTTGTGCCCAAATCTTCTTGGAGACCTTGGGGGAGCTACTGCCAGGATTGCGGGACTTCCTGTCACAATAAGCTTACACATTTTGAAATGCCATATTCTGATCTCTGGCAAGCTTGAGGGCCAGCATATCTGAGTTACTCTGTTTTTATTATCTGCTCTAACCTGTGTCCTATAAAACAGAATGCTATTATCTCTAATTCTAGCATATTTTTGAGGTGTATGTTCTAGAAGTATCTATTTTAAGACAGATAGGCAAACTTCATAGTTACCCATCCCAGGCTTAACCTTAAAAAAAAAAAAAAAACTTGAACAAGGAGACTAGGTAAGGCTCAACTGCAGTATTTAGCATGACTTTAAATCTGCTCTTTCTGAACTAAAATCAAAGCAAGCCTTTTATTCTGATACAGTTCATAGAGAGGCTAGCAAATCTTGTTGCTGCTCCTACCACTTGCATTAAAATTGAACAGTAAAAAGCTTTGCATTAAGCACTAATATGACTAAACATAACTGAGATACCTGAACAAAATGGTGGCAAACTCATAGCTCCACCCTCTTCATCTCCGGACCAGCATGGCAGCTGGCCAAGAGCAACCGAACTCAGCTGGAATCCTTAAGCAAATATGGCAGCCGAACTACAGCTTCACATGCTTTCAATTGCTGAACCATCATGGCGGCAGGCCATCTGCTAGCATTAGCACAGGCTGCGACTGACAACACCAATCACAGCCACTAGGTGCTGCTGATACAGCAAACACTGTGGAGCATCTATAATCCCCCACAACCAAAAGTTCTTAGTGATTAAACAAGCTTTAGCATCAACTGCATAACAGCTCTGGCTCCGGGCTGGCTCCTCGGGTGCCTGTGAAAGCCAAGTCGTTTACAGGGGATGTCTGGGTGACCTAAGGCAGGTCCCAATCGTTTCCTGTACCCTGCGGTTATCCCTTGACTGAAAATTCCAGTCTGATAGTGTGGAGCACATGGTTCAATCTGGGAGCGTGACCACAGACACTGGGTTGTGGCTCTGGGCTGGGGCTGGGCCTGGCGGCCGGCAGCCAAACGTCTGGCGGAACCCACACACTTATGGACACCTGATCTTTGACAAAGATGCCAAAACCATACAATGGAAAAAAGATAGCATCTTTAACAAATGGTGCTGGGCCAACTGGATGTCTACATGTAGAAAAATGAAAATAGATCCATACTTATCACCATGCACAAAACTGAAGTCCAAGTGGATCAAAGACCTCAACATAAAACCAGACACATTAAATCAGCTTGAAAAAAAAGTGGGAAATACCCTAGAACTCATTGGTGCAGGAGAAAACTTCCTGAACAGAACACCAACAGCACAGGCTCTAAGAGCAAAAATCAATAAATGGGACCTAATGAAATTAAAAAGCTTCTGCAAAGCAAAGGACACCGTCATCAAAACAAAGTGACCACCTACAGATTGGGAAAGAATCTTCACCAACCCTTTCTGACAGAGGACTCATCTCCAGTATATATAAAGAACTAAAGAAGCTGAAAAACAGCAAATCAAGTAATCTACTTAAAAAATGGGAAACAGAGTTAAACAGAGAATTCTCTGTAGAGGAATACCGAATGGCAGAGAAGCGCTTAAAGAAATGCTCAACCTCACTAGCCATTAGGGAAATGCAAATCAAAACAACCCTGAGATTTTACCTTACACCCATCAGAAAGGCCAAGATAAAAAACTCAACTGACAACACATGCTGGGAGGTTGAGGAGAAAGGGGAACACTTCTCCACTGCTGTTGGGAATGTAAACTTGTACAACCACTGTGGAAATCAATCTGGAGCTTTCTCAGACAACTAGGAATAATGCTTCCTCAAGATCCAGCCATACCAGTCCTGGGCATATATCCAAAAGAGGTTCAAGTACACAAAAAGGACATTTGCTCAACCATTTTTATAGCAGCTTTATTTGTAATAGCCAGAAGCTGGAAACAACCCAGATGCCCCTCAACTGAAGAATGGATGCAGAAATTGTGGTACATCTACACAATGAAATATTACTCAGCAATGAAAAAAAAGGAAATCATGAAATTTGAAGGTAAATGGTGGGACCTAGAAAGGATCATCCTGAGTGAGTTGTCCCAGAAGCAAAAAGACACACATGGTATATACTCACTCATAGAGATATACAACATAGGACAAACCCACTATAACCTGTGCATCTAAAGTAACTAAGCAAGAGAGAGGACCCTAACAAAAATGTCCAATCCCATCCGGAAAGGCAAAGAGGATGGACATCAGAAGAAGAAGAAAACAGGAAACAACCTAGGAACCTACCACAGAGGGCCTCTGAAAGCCTCTGCCCTAAAGACTATCAAAGCAGATGCTGAGCCTGATGGGCAACTGTTGGGCAGAGTGAATGGAATTTTAGGTAAGAACTGGGAAATAGTAAGAGCTGGAGAGGACAGGGTCTCCACAAGGAGAGCAACAGAACAAGAAAATTTGAACACAGGGAACTTCCCAGAGACTCATACTCCAACCAAGGACTATTCATAGAGATAACCCAGAACCCCTGCACATATGTAGCCCAGGGCAGTTCAGAATCCAATTGGGTTACATAGTAATGTGAAGAGGGACTGCCTCTGACATAATCTCATTGGCCTGCTCTTTGATCACCTCCCCCTGGGGGGGAGCAGCCTTACCAGGCCATAGTAGAGGACAATGCAGCCAATTTTGATGTGAACTGATAGACTAAGATCAGAAAGGAGAAGAGAACCACCCCTATCAGTGGACTTGGGGAGTGGCATGCATGCAGAGGGAGGAGGGAGAGTGGGATGGGGAGGGGAGGAGGGAGGGGCTTATGGGGGAATGCAGAATGAATAAAGTGTAATTGATGAAAAATTAAAAAAAAAATAAAGAAAGAAAGAACAATAAAAAAAATACAGCTAAGTTAACGCTCCGAACAACTCTGAGATGGTTGTTACATTTTTGACAGATGTGAAAAGTGAGGCACAGTGGTTAAAGACTAATTCCAGCTAAGGCTCACCACTGCAAAAGTGAGTGTGAAGTTTGTATATGGGAGAACATGAAATTTGCATGTCATAATTTGACTTCAGAGCTGATTTTCCTGTTGCATTTATCCCTGGTGCATGGATTTATTTTTTATTGTGACTCTTATGACTAGGTGCTTTAGATACCACACAGTCCCAGGCACTTACAGAGTGGTGGATCTGCAGACCCTGTCGTCCTTGCACATGTTAGCAACATCATTGCTGGGAATCTTCCTTCACCTGGACAAGGCAGATGGGGTAAGAGCACTGTCATCTAGCTCTTTGGGAAGTGGTATTTTCTGAATTATTGTGATGGAAATTTCCAGGTATGTACACAGAGAAATTAGATGCCTGTGTGAGCATCACCCAGTTACAACAATGATCACATATATACACATATTTAAGAGAAGAAATAGAAAGAGAGGAAAACAATGACAACAACAACAACAACAAAAAAAAAAACAACTAGGCTACACCAATATATTCATTAATTTTCTGCCCAAGAAATTAACCATGTGTCTGACAAAAGCAACTTAAGGGTTTATTCTGGCTCAGAGTTTGAGGAAACAGTCTAAAATCAAGGGGAAGTTACCATGGCAAGAGCATAAATTAGAAGCTCACATTGCACACAGCAGGAGAGCTGAATGGGAGGGTGCTTGGCTAGCTTTCTACCTTCTGTAAAGTTCAGGGCTCCAACCCAGGAACTGATATTCCTGAGATTTAAGGTACTTCTTCCTATTTCCTTGTGCCTGTGCCTTGGGGATTGTTCCATGGCGAGTACAAAGCTCATTGAGACTTGCTATTAAAAAAGAAAAAATCACTTTTATCCAATGGAGTGTCACTGTGTATATTAACCATACTCCAGGGCTGGCATCATGACTGGGAGTTTATGGTCACCTCAAAACAAATCCCATGGTTGTATTTCAGGTTTTGTGAGATTTTTTTTTTCTTTGCTCTTTATTTTTCTTGTCTTACTGCCTTTTTGTTTGTTTTGATTTTCATTTGTGTGTGTCTGTGTATTTAAGAGAGAAAAAACAAATGTTATGTGGGGAAGAAAAGGAGGAGAATCTGGGAGGAGTTAAGGGAACAGGAAAACATGAACAAAATTTATTGTATGTGGCTGTAGAGAATGCTCAGTAGTTAACAGCACTGGCTGCTCTTCCAGAGTTCAATTCCCAGCAACCACATGGTGGTTCCCAGCTCTCTGTAGTGCAATCTAACTCCCTCTCCTGGTGGGCCTGAAAGCAAATCACTCATATGCATAAAATAAGGGAATCTTTAAAATATATATTATATAAAAAGGAATAAAGAAAAAAAGAAAAAGAAAAGGATTAGCTCCCTGAAGCAGGAATCCAAAATGCAGACCAGCAAGCTCCTCCTGACATGACCTGGAAAGGGTGAACATATTCAATTCCACACACTTCATTCTGGTGTGTAGTGACACAAACCTCCCAGTGGTTCCATCACCAGTAAGAGGATGTCATGTAAGTTAGCTAAACTACAAGCCTATGGTGAGGGCCAACTCTGCAGACACAGGTATCTTGGTGATAGAGCAAGGGCAATGTCCACAGAAGTGTTGAGGTTTAGAGAACCTGTTTTCTCTTTCCAGTTTCCTATAGTCTGTCAAGGACTCCCATGCCACTTCAAGGGGTAAGTCTGACTTGATGCCTATGAGAGGTTGGGTGTTAAAGTCTTTCCATGAGTTGACAAGGTACAAATATGTGAGGGTTCTAGCAAACAACTACTGTCACAATGACTCCTTAGGCAGCAATGGCTCAGAGCATCCCAGCTCCCCCTTCTGCATATGAGCACTGGCAAGAGAATCTAGTGAGCTGAGCCTACACAGCAGGGACATGTGATAGCCTACATGTGCTTTCATGGATATCTTACAAATCTTTGGAAATTCCAGGGACACTCATGTTATTTTCTGAATTGTTTAAATACAAATTTGGAGTACAATAGGGCACTGTGAAAAAAGACTTTAACCTCAGCCCAGGAAAAAACAGAGGCAAGTGGATCTCTGTGAGCACTTGTGTTAAGTCCCACATGTAATCTCCAGAGCTCCTATGTAAATCAACGGAATAGCTGGAACAGAGGATTTGAACATTGTCATCCCAGGAAGAAATAAAGGATGAGGATGACAGAGAGCTTGAGTTTCGTAATCAGACCACTGCATAGTGTATAAAATTGCTCTGAAACACCACACTGCTCACAAGAGGTAATTATCCTTATTAATTTTCTTAATTTACAGCATGACTTTGTGTACTCATATAATGTGCTTTGTAAATTCATTGGCATTTCAAACCTTCAATTTTCCTCGAAATATTAACATCTACCCTGGCATGCTACAAGTTGTGCAAGTCCCAAAATAAATCCATTAAGATCCTGGCCTACAGAAGATAACCATCAAACACAAGTGTTTCTCAAGTTCATTCCTGTGTCTAATACAATAAAAATATACCATTTTAAAAATATGTTAGAGATAACATGTAATACCACAGCCTTTGTACATGGAACTCATGTGCAGGTTTAAGCAAATGTCCCTCCTCTGTAAGATCACAAAGAAATTCAAACAGAGGTCCCAGTAAGGGAAAAAAGGAAACCAGAAAAAAAAAAAAAAAGAAAAATGGAGCTCAGTTTCTCTTGAACAGTAGATAGTCACTGTCTCTACTAGTTTGCAGAGATCTCTGTAAAAGCTACCACAAATGAGGGGGCTCTAGCAAAAGTTGATATTCTCATAGTGCTGAAGGCATCTGGCAGGCCAAGATAGGTATTGGCAAGAATTGATTCTCCAGGAGGGTAGTGAAGGACGGAGATGTTCCAGGCTGTCTCCATGGCTTATTGATTTGCATATTACTGATCTATAGGAATCTCCCCTGAATAATGCTTTGTGTGAATTCCCTCTACATTTTTTTAAATAAACTCAAAGAGACTTTGTAAACAGAAACTTCATTCAATTGTTTCACTGCCTCCTTCTCCTAACCTAGACATGGAAGGCTGTCAAACTCTGAGCCTTACTGCTTAATAAGCTCCCACTTTCTTGTTCTTTCTGAGGTCTGGGCTGGATGGTTCAACTGAACTCTTCTGGCTCAAACTCCTCTCCTAGCTGACTGATTCAATCTGGCTTCTCTCTCAGCCCCTGAATTGCTCTGCTTGACCTCAGACTAACTCCAGCAATCTGCTTAATCTTCTCATTCTCTACCTCATTTGTTCTTCACCTCAGTCTAGCTTGTTCTCTCTCTGAAACCTACCTATAACTGTCCCAGTAAAACTGTCTCCTGTCATCTCTCTCTCTCTCTCTCCTCTCTCTTCTCTCTGTCTCTCTTTCTCTTTTCTCTAAGGAAATTCCCTTTCCTCTCTTCTCATGAGAGTTGGGCATATACTCTTCTGTCAAATCTTTCTCTAATCATCAACATTTCTGTCACTCAATTAGACATCATTTTCAAAAGTGGGTGCTTTCTTGTATAAACTACCATTCCTTTCATTGTTTGGGATTAAACAATGAATGTATCACCACACATTGAACTAAGCTTTTCTTTATTTGCCTCTTGGCCTTCAACTCATATCTGCTTTCCTCTTTCTCCTGGATTAAAGATGCTGTTTGCATTCCAGCCTAGGTGGTGTTTGGATGTGATCTCTTGCCAGAGAAGCCATGTTTTGAATGAAAATTCCTCTGCAAGAGTGGAATAGACTGACAATCAGAGAATACCTCTCATGTAGAATATGATTGTCTATTGGTTTGTGATGTACAATGGGTCACAAGTTAAAGTATTTAATGGCCCAAAACTACATGGAGAAGGATGCTCAAAAGGCAGAAAACCCAGAGGTAATACAAAATCAAGTGCACTCACTTTCCCATTGAATTTGCACTTGAAAAATATCACAATTGGGGGGCATCCATTGTGGACGGTAACAATGCAGCAACAAAAGGAGTGATACACATCATCAACAAGGTAAAGATGCCCCCTCCCACCTGGCAGAGTTTCTTCCCCTCTGTGATGTCGTCCTTTATAGTGCAGTTTGTCAAATGAGTCTGACTGTGCTTCACTATCTTTGCTAGAATCTCATGTTGCTCTCTCCATTCAATAAGACGCTGCTCTCTAATTCACCCCACCTCTCTGGCATCAGGGCCTCTGTTTCATGTTGCCTCCTGCATATTCTCTCTCTTGCACATGGAAACATCTTAAGAGGCACAAGTCTAAAATCAAGAATAAGAGAGAAAGACATTGATTATCATTATTCACTCCCCTCCCTGTGATAAGGTATCCTATGAAAGAATAGGAATAGAAGAATATAATGGAAAGAAAACTAGGAAAACATCCAAAAGATTTTCACTTTTCAACCTACATCCCAATTCAAAAGTACTCTTAGGCATGAAAAAGAAGAAAAACGTGGAAAATGAGTTGTCAGCTAACACATGAGTTCCAGTTACTATGTTAAGACCTTCGTTTTAGAAGAAATTTCAAGCACACAGGAAACATTCAGGAGTTGTAAGTCTAGAGAGAGAATTATTTCCTTGTATTTTCAATAAATTGTTCTCATTTGGCATTTATATCCTCCATTTTTAAAAACCATAACTGGACAATTTCTGTTCAAAAGAGTGGATGTTTGGAGGTCTCCATGATATTGACAGTCCTTCCAATCCTCCTGCATTATCCAGACACTTTTCTCACAACAGTGTTAAGCAACAGATTTAACTTTTATGGGAAATTATGATTCCATATGCTGCCAAGTGACACTGCTTACCACAGTTTTCTCTCTAGTCTTGCTTTCCAGAGTACTAAAATGCCTATAAAATATAATTAAAAGCACATAAAATTGGACTGTGGAGATGGCTCAGTAGGTAAATTGCTTGTCACACTGAATTCAGACAGAATTCAGAGCTGAATTCAGAATGTTGGTGTCCACATAAAAAGCTGGTTACAGTTTCCTGGATCTATAACCCCAGCACAGAGGAGAAGAAACAAAATGATCTTTAGCTAGCCAGATGAAATAACGAACTCCAGGCTCAGTGAACACAAAATATACACACTCACCTCTTCTCCCTTCTTACATACTTTGGATTGACATGGCTTCCTTAGTAAGATGGCACCTCAACCCACCTCTTACTCTGAGCTTATCACCATGGAATAGTGATTCCCAACACATCAGAGTCCTTCCCACACAGTCCATATCTACAAAGTATGTTAAAATGACAGAGTCTGAGTTCTTCACTAACTGAATAATCTTGTGGAAATCATCTAATTGCTCCAAGCTTCATTTATCTTTCTTGGTGAAGATTAAATAACACCCTCTACTTCAAGGCTTGCCAGTAAAGGGCCTTCAATAAATGCTGGCTTGATTCCCTTCTTGCTTTGAAATCCCATTGAAAATTGTGTTTAGAATGTACATGGCATGACCACTATCCATCTCCTCACTACTCTCCTATCTGTGATGCCTATCGAATCTGAAGTTTCCCACCCCACCCCCCTTCACCAATGTTTTACTGTTAAGCAAACTGTAGTCTAGCTTTTAGGTTGTATCATAACTACACTTTCTTTTGCTGTGATGAAACAGCATAATCAAGGAGCCACGTGGGGAGGAAAGGGCTTTTTTGGCATAAGCTTCCAAATCCCTGTTCTTCTAAATAAGAAAATGAGCTAAAGGCAGGAAAACATGTTTCCTAACTCTGAGAGGATATAAAAATGCAGGGTAGGGACACTGTAGCTCTTTTGTAGCTGAAGAGAGTTTTTGTCATGGGGGAAATTCTGGGACCAATGAAAAGGACATAGAGCAATGGGAGAGGCTTGAATTGATGGGCGGCATTCAATCATGCAATTGCTGTCTGTCTTCCTCCCTCCTCCAAACCTCCGCACGAAAGTTTATTTATTTATTTATTTATTTATTTATTTATTTATTTATTTATTTTTGTGGAACAGCCCTTGGCTGTCCTGGAACTCACTTTGTAAACTAGGCTGGCCATGTCTCCTGAGTACTGGGAATAAGGTATGTGCCACCACCCCTGACTGCTGTGTGCATTCTTCAAGAGATTTGAAAATAGAGAATTAAGAGATAATTTGGTAACAGCATAAAGCCATGTGGTTTTTCTGGGAAGGTTGAGATATAAAGAGAAAATAAAAAAACAAAACAAAAAACTGGCTCAGTGAGAGAAAGTGGGCATAGAGTTTATTTAGGATGACCGTGACTAGTTCCATTGCCAGGTTTGTTGTAACAAAATGAACTAGAAGTAGCAGCAGGGGACTACAGAGCATCAAGAGAAGGGAAGAGGAGAAAATAGAGGACTATTGTAAAGAAGTATACCGAGCCTGGGGTGAAAGGGATAAAGGTCTCCTTTAGCCACTCTCTTCACAGCATCTACAAGGTCACTTGCAGATGTATCAGGAACAAATGGAGCTGTTGTGAGGTAAGAGTTATTAGGAGAGATTATATGGAACATCTAAATAAAGGGTGAAGTTCAGTAAGTAAAATATTTAACAGATAGGAGAATAATATAAGTATGATGCTAGTAAAGATGAGAAAGTGATCCAGGGGAGAAAGTTTCCAAAAACTCAGAAATGTTTCTGCTTTCCTCTAATCTAGGTGCTGGGAAAAAATCTGTACAGAAACCAGAGAGCAAATGTTAAATTTCCCGGTCAGCTGATCTCTATCACTATTCAACTCTGCCTTTGTAATACAAAATTGACCTCAGACACCATGTAAAATAAATTTCTGAGACTGTGTTCCAAAACAAACTTTATTTTTTGGCAGTGGTAAAACCAATTTTAATTCACAGCAGAAACTCTCAAGAGAGATAACAATAGTAACAACAAAAAAGCCACACAAGGTCTCAAAATTGACTAGTTTTTACCAAGAGTCAAAACTAATTCCAAACTGCCTGAATGCATGTTACAGAAACTACATGCTAATGTTAAAGTTTAAAAAAATATCCATGCAGCTGAGCTATGGTGGCACAGGCTTGTAATGCCAGGACTCTGGAGTCAGAAGTGGATATCTGAGTGGGAGGCCAGCCTGGTCTACAAAGTGTGTTCCAGAACTAACCAAGGCCAGAGAATGCCTGTCTTAAAAAAAAGAAAGAAAGAAAGAAAGAAAGAAAGAAAGAAAGAAAGAAAGAAAGAAAGAAAGAAAGAAAGAAAAAGAAAGAAAGAAAAATCCATCTAGCAACACTGTACTGTTTTCTGGAGCCCCATCTGTGGATGCTATACCTGAAGGAAACAAGTTCCTCCTTTACACATCAAAGGGCAATATTTCTAATGGAGGTAAATTAATCTGCTGATCAAAGGAATACCCTTAGTAAGAAGGGGCTCATTTTGAACCATACTAATGAAATAAATGTAACAATTAATTCTTTGTACTAGGAGCCTAACACAGGATAGTTGAGTCAACCATTAATAGCAAAATTGCTAATTCTTATTCCAAGATAGAAAAAGAAAAACCAAACATAATGTGTTTGAAGAGTATTTTAAATGAAACGAGAGAAATATAGAACATGAGTCTTTTCTAACAAATACAGTAAAACTGGTACTTAGGAATTATATTGTTGTCTTCGTCATCTTATAAGATTTGCAAATGTTATAATCCCTCCCCTATCTCAAGTCAAACTTTCGTTTATTCAAAAGGTCCTATTCCTGTTCTAGAAACTTAATGTTAATAAACTTAATAAAAGTGATTCCTTTCTCCTTCCTCCATTTTCCTGTGCCCCAATTCCATTCAAATTGACCAAATGTGTAAGATGGAGGTCAGACATCAGCCAATAGGGAAGAGACACAATCACCACCTTATTCAGAATAAAAACCAGTAGTATACTTTCCTCTGTGTATTCCTTCTTCATGAGCACAGCCTTCTGATCAGATGTAGTTTGTTCTGATGGAAAAAAAAAAATATATATATATATATATATTCCAGAGTTAAGCTGGCTGATATGCATTATTGTTCAATCTGCTGTTGATTATAGCCTGTGGAAAACACAGGGCTTGGCATCCACAGACCAGTAATAAACAGGTTCCATAGCAGTCCCTCAAATGGATACCTGAGCCAGATGTAATCCCACCTTCTTCACTCTAACACATATAGTAAGATACTAAAAACTAGGAAGAGAGACTTCCCTGTCTAACCCATTCAACCATGAAGATTGAAACTTGTACTACATTTCAATGGGTTCCACACACAAGGGCAGAAATGCCATAGATGTGTCCATGGTACTTTCATCCAATGCGCTTATTGGTAGTTCAAGAAAGATAGAGTTCTGTGTCTTCTCAATGTCTATTCTAAAAATTGTCTTATCTTTTACTGGAGATTAAAGATCTGCCTGTAATGAGAAGCCCATTTATATGTGGGACCCCAGGGTTGTTACTCTGCCTATTCCTCTCCAAAACAGGCACAAGCTATGTGTAGGTCCAGCGCCTTCCATGTCCTATGAAGTTCACAAAGGAATGCATTCCAGTCCTTACAAATACTTAACTTGTAAAAGAACTTATTATGAGTTATATACCAGTTCCTGAAATGGGAACCTTTTAATAATAATAAAAATACAAACATTTAGTACTGAGAGGCCATAGGCAAATGAGTTGTGTTTTCATACACAGCTTTCAAAACAACCCTGAAAACATAAATCAAATTCTTAATATGGTAATTAAATACTAACAGAAGTTAATATCAAAAATGTGTTAATAGAAAAAGAAACACATGACAGTGCTCCGATCTCTCAGCACTGCTGTGTCCTAGCTGCTGCCTCTAACACTCCCGAAGATGCTCTTACTTTCATCTAACCATTTACAACCAAGCAGAAATTTCCTAAAGTGAAAAGACAAATATTTATAGACTCCTCTTCTTATCATTTAACATGGACAATACTAAAATAAGGGATATATGAAATACCAAACTTCATTCTCATGATTGGGAAAAAACAAAACAAAACAAAACAAACAAACAAACAAAAAAAACCAGAAAGCTTAGAAGTAACTGCTAAAAGACACAACTACATCAATCAGTGCATCTGGGGTAGCATTTACTTCTTAAACTAAGTATTTCTAAACCCTTGCAAAATCCAGAAAAACTGCAGAAACCAACACAAGAGAGCAAAGGTGGCACCAAAATCAGGACTAACTACTGCCTAGGACTTTTGTGGTTCATTCTCAAAGTTCAGTCTGTGTTTAATATTTTTAAGTTCAGACATATCAAAACCTAGAAGTATTGAGGGTCTGTGGTCTTCTCTTGCCTTCAAGCAAACATATCTTCTTGTTCCAAAAAAACAAAGCCACAATAATTTTTTTCCATCCTCAAGAATAAAGACAACAATTCAACTTCTTTTCTGCTAGGATATGGTTTCTTTTGGAAATAATCTCTAAGAAACTGCATTTTTTCCTAAGAGGAGTAGTCTTTGCATTCAGTAGGATCTAATGCTAGGATCTGGAGTAAATCATTACTGGCCTCAAGTTCCTTAGTTGCACTTTCATTCCTTTGTCTCTTCAAAGTCACAGCACTAGTCCCTTCTTCCGGATCTGATGCTTCATTACCCTGTACACACAAGGGCCCTTTCCCATCCCTCCTCTGGTCTTCTGGACCCAGATGGCCATCTAGCCATTTTCTTTTGAAGGGAGAGGTAGAATCAGTAACCTTTTTCTCACTGGCAAACTGCAATTCACTGTTCTCCACAAAACTAGACCAAACTGGCAGGTCTGAGCTGTCTTTGGGTGCATGTGCTCAATGCAACAAATGAAGAGTGATAGCCTCCACAGTCAGTCTTACAGGGTAGATTCCACCACAGTGGACACACCTAAAGGTGGGGGAACTGAGGACTGTACAGGCGATGGGAATAATATGGTGTCTGTCCTTCAAGTGTAACATGTAGGCATTGGTTACCATAAATATTGTCAAACAGAGGGGGCAGGTCAGCTCTCCTTTTCTGAGTTGAGTTACAACCTTACCCTTAGACCACATCTTAACATACAAGGGCACCAGCGATGTGGAGTATGTGCCTGAGAGGATAGCCAGGTGGACCTCCTGTTCTACAATCTCCTCTCTTGGCAGAGTGATGATGAAATCAAGATAGGGGAACAACAGGTTGCCATCAGTTTCTAGGCTCAACTGGAAGCCCCTGTTAAGATAATCTAACAACAGCTTCTTCCTCCTCAAGTGTTTAATTTTGCTGTGCTCCAAGAAAACCTGAATGCTGTGGAAAGTACATGGGGAAAACAGGCACCCCAAGCCATGTGTGAGTAAGTGGTACATTAGCTCCTCCTCTGAGACTAGGCATTGGCAGGAGAGGCAATACATGGGCCTCTCTCTGTCCACTTTAGAAATAGTGCACACAAGGCCACCTTTATTGGTTCAACTTTCTCACTGGAGTTGAACTCACATTGTTTGTGAGCCCCTTCCATGTGAGCCTGGTACACACCTGATGGGAAGAACACGTTGCAAACTGGGAAGATTTTCCAATGCTTGGCCTGTGTGGCAACCACATTCATATCCACCTCAGGTGAGGAGACCTGAACAAATATGTTCTGGTCTGCATTGCTTACCAGCCCTAGGGAGGAAGACAAGCTGACCGGAGCACTGGAAATCAGCATACCCACACTGGGGGTAGGAATAGGGTGGACACCTGGGATGAAACAGTCATGACAGTAGAGCCCTGAGGAATAGGCAGAGTGACAGGCATGGAGTCCAGAATGTAAAGGGGCTTCCCCTTGACCTGTGACCCTGTTGGAAGAAGCTTCCTGAAAACAGAGCCTGACTTGAGGAACAGGTCAGCTCTTACTAACTGGCTCTCTAGCAGGATGCTGGTCCCAACAGACTAACTGAGCTGAAACATGCCAGACAAAACAGATGGTCCTGAGTTAACAGGCTGACCAAGCAGAGGAATACCAGTGCTCACACCCTGCTTCACATGGACATCTGAGACCACCACAGTTTGGGGGGATAGTAACCCATCTGATACCACTTGACCTGGAAGTAATGCCCTATCAGACATTGTCTGACAAGAGGTAAGAACCTGTGAGGAGACTGTCTGACCTATATGGGGAACTCTGGAATGGACTGCTTGACTAGTGAGAGAACCCCAGAAGCTACATTCTGTGCAGGAATCACAGAAGCAGATGTCATCTGACCCTCAGGAAGGCCTGCCAATAAGACCAGCTCACCCACAGAAATTGTTCCTGGTGGCATGGTCTGGAGAACCCCAGGTTTGTTTGAAAAGACAGAAGTCAGAGTACCATGCCTGACCAGTCCACTGGCCTACTTCTAAGCCCCACTGATCTGACTGCAGGTCCCACTGGTCGACTTGTAGACCCCATGGGCTCTGTGGGTGATAACATCCCAGACTGGATGCCTTGACTCATTGAGTGATTGCTCACTCCAACAGTCTTATTCACAGGCCCAAGTGGCTGGCTCACAGATAGTGCAGGAGGGTCTACAGGCTTCTTAGGTGAAGCCTTGTGCCTGAGAAAAGGTCAGTTGAAGGAGACTAAGGCCTCAGTGTGAGGTTGGTCTGGCCCACGGGTAGAGGGCTAAAAGCCATGTGGGAGTCAGCAGTATCAAAATGAGAATAGGTGAGGCTCCAGGAAGAGCCTGGGAACCCCTTTAGGGTGGCTGTACATTGGTGGAGATCACAGGTTGTGCTAAGGTCACTGGTGTCTTGGTGGTCGAAGGTCAGTGGCTGGTCTTGGGGTCTTCTCTGTCAAGGCACAGTGAGACAAAGGGGGCTTGGCTGGAGCAGCTGTGTGTGCAGCCCTGCTCTTTGGTGGTCTGGACAAGCCTGCCTTTGCAACAATAGGCCTTTGCTCCAGAAGCCCCGGCCTCTTTTTGTCTTCTGAAATTATAGACCTCAACTTATTCTCCAAATCCTTGTGTATATCTGATGTCAAAATATGGGTCATTAGATCATCCTGGCTGCTCATCCTGGTACTACACTTTTTACAAAAGTATTTTTCAGGTTGTAGAGTGCTTGTCACAGAAAGAATATCACTGGCTCTTAACTGTTTCTGGACTTCCTTAGTGTGAAATCCATCATAAACATTAAGTAGAGAGTGAAAATGGGTGATCAGCACATGCTTCTTCATGCTTCCAGAAGGAAGCTACATTCCTTCATGCTCCAGAAGGAAACCTTACATTTTAAACATGTGAAATGTTTTATGCAACCATTCAGTGGCTTCCCATTGCCCAGAACCTTGTCCTTGGGGCTGTGAACTTTCACAGCAGCCTCATGGAACAACTGGAATTGTTTGCTCACCACATCAGGCCGTGAAACAAATGAGCAATCTGGACACTGGATCTGCAACTCTTGGTCAGCCTCATCTTCATGGCAACGATGCAAATGATTTTTCAGAGAAGTAAGCACATCTGCTGAGTATTCACACAGGCTACAGCAGTATGGCTTGCTTCAGTATCTCCTTTGCTTTCTGAAAAATTCCCCTGGAGAAACATCTGGCCAAGATGTATCATAAAAGTATCTGTCACTTGGGTCAAACCTTTAAGGCCCTTCAGCAATTTTTTGCTTTTGTCAAGTCCAGTCTTCAGAAGCATGCTCTTTACCCATGGCCACATACTTCTGAACTTCTCCAGATTTTCCACAGGCACTTCAAACATTCTTAAAATGTTCTGCCCTGCAATAAGAGAGCATTTGCTTAAGACACAGCTCTCAGCCAGTACCTGCCTCCTTCAACCTCAGCTGGCCATGTCTTCAGCCCTCCATTCTACTCCCCACCCCCAGCTCAGTCACACACTGCCACCCCTGCTACAGTCCTTCCTGGGCTTTTAGTCACACACAGGCCTTGCATCACAGTCTTCACCTGTGGCTTCACTTTACACCAGAGCCTCCAACCACAGTCCTTCCCAGGCCTCGGATCACACCTGGGCCTAGAGACACAGTACTCCCCTGTCCTCCATCACACCCAGGCCTGCCATCGGAGCCCTCCAGAATCATTCCCTGTCCTCCTGTCACCCTCAGGCTGCCACAGCTCTCCAAAGTCCTCCACTGGCCCCCGACCCCACACAGACCTCTGAAGTCCTCCCCTGTCCTTCAGTCACAGACTGGATGCCACAGCCCTCCAAGTCCTCCCCAGGCCTCAGGTCACACACAGCCCTGCATAGGCCTACCCCAGACTCCAGTCACAAACAGCCCTCCACAGTCCTCCTCTGTCCTCAATTAAACACAGGCCTGCAGTCACAGTCTGCCACAGTCCTCCCCCAGCCTCAGGTCACCCACAACCCTCCACAGCCCTACACAGTCCTCCCTCAGCCTCCATTCACAAATAGCCCTCTACAGTCCTCCTCTGCTTCCATCACACAAAGGCCTACCATCACAGTCAAGACTCTTGAGATAGACACTCAGCAGTTTCCCTGGGGCTCATCTAAGACTCTGTCGGCCAAACCAAATCTGTGATAATGAACTTGTAAGGGTTTAGATGCCAGGGAATCAATTTGCTGGTTATAAAGCTAGTTATGTCTTTTAATGTCCCATGGGCCAATACGTATATAGAGAAGTAACACCCAATGGGTCCCACAATTGAAGGAACAAGATTGGAGATCCAGGGAGACACTGATAACCAATTATGAAACCAACTTTTCTCTTGTTCTCTCTATCTCTTTCTCTCTTCTAAGCCTTCCCTAACCTTAGCCATTCTGTGCCTTACAATCCCAGTATAAAGCAGCACTCTTCCCTTCATGGCAGCACAGCAACTCCCTTGCTGGAAGAAAATCAAATCTATTCCTCTTCAATTTGTAGGACAACTTCAGACGGTGAGAGGAGGGATTTCTCTAATTGGTAATGCCAATCTCCAATCTCTCAATATCCTTCTCAATTTTCAGGTGAGGGTCAGAGTAATGCTTATTGGAGAGGATGAAAGAGGTGATACTTGTCCCAGACCAGCAGCTCTGCTCAGAGGACAGTTAGTGTAACAGCAATTATGGCCTCTATTTTGTTCTGAGCAATGCATGGTCATTAAAGGGGTCACAAAACTGGCAAAATCTTCCCAAGAATAATAAGTTATGTGGGAAATTAATGGGACAATGACACAAATGTCATAGTATTGCTTTTGATGTGAGGGGTGTATATATACGGGGAGTAAGGCCATCACTGCAATTCCATCAGCTATTGTCTCCTGGGAGGATATAATTGGTAAAGTGGCTTGACTGTGTAATGGTTCCATTACAATGATGTCTGTATCTGAGGAATACTATTGCCTATGCATAACCAAAGGCCAGAAACAGAAGGCAGTGTCAATCTAGCCTCAGCTTTTTGTGACAATCTGCATTTAGAATGGTCAGAGGAGTAGAAATGCATTCATAAAAGGGAGGGGCAGCATCATAAAAAAACCAATAGGATTCAGTAAGCTCAGGTATGTATGAATCAGGGCTAATAAGTTATGATTAACAAGGTATAAAATAATATAGATTGTATCAATCCCATCTTCAAATAAGGAGGGGAAGGCTTATCATCAAAGGAAGGAGTTGGGGTTGCAGGGACAGTTTATTTAGGCTCTGTCTGTGTGGGAAAAATCATTTTTCCTGAGTTCTATCTATGTGGGTAAGGAGAAGACAGGATTGGGTCCAATAGCTACAGGTGGAATACCTGATTCTTTCCTTAGGGTGAGGGAAATGATAACTCCTGGACCATTCTTGGTAGTTTGCACCAGCCATTCTAACTGACCTTTAGAATAGGGCAGTATTATTTTATCATGAACTTTGCCAAAAAATTGACAGCTTTTTCTGTGTCCCACAAAGATGAGTTCTGCAACCAAAGGAGTATTAGGGGCAAGAACCTTAGTGGGAGAGGTGGAGAGATGAGACCACAACAGAAGATTATGTTGCCAAAACACCCCAGTGTGCTTATGGGATGAGGAACATAAGACAAAGAGAAGGGGTTCCTTAGAGGAAATAAAATGTACCTAGCTTGTTTTGGATAGTTGTTTCCACAGCCTGAAGGGCTTCTTTTGGCACTGGGGTTAAGGAGCGAAGAGAATAACGGTTAGAATCTTTCTTGAGAATATAAAAAAGAAGTTTAAGCTCCCTTTAGTGAGTTTAAGAAAAGGTCTTATCTGATTGATATTTCCTAGGAGCTTTTGGAAATCATTGAAAGTCTTAAATGGCTAGTTTTTAATTGGATCATTTGTGTAGTAATTTTTTGACAATGGAGCTCAACTCCTAAATAAAAATGTCTTTTAATTGAATTTTATTTAGTGCAATTTGTAAACCATAATCTATTAATTTTTGTGAAAATTTTTACAAGAATGAAGCAACAGTGAGCCATCAGGTACAACTAAAAGAATATCATCCATATAACATACTATATAAATAGAAGGCCAAAATGTTCTCAAAGAATCAGTTTTCTGGGCTACACACTTTTGACACAGAGTGGGATTATTAGCCATGCCTGGAGGCAAAACTTTCCATTGCAAGCAAGGCATAGGCCCTTTGAAGTTTGTTACTGGCAACCTTAATGAAAAGCACTTTTTACCCTGGGGATGCAGGGGGGATGATAAAAAAGCAGTTTTTAAGATCCATAACTGTCTTATAAAAGTCAGCAGGAATGTCTGTAGGGGTAGGCAGTCCTGGTTGTAAAGCACCCATGGTAGGCATAGTTTCATTAACTTCTCTTAGGTCTTGCACTAACCTCCATTTGCCAGACTTTTCTTAACAACAAAAAATAGGTTTGTTCCAAGGAGGATGAGTAGGTTCAATGTGAGCAGTGGCAACCTGTTCCTGTACTAATGTCATACATGCTGATAACTTTTCTGAGGCTAAAGGCCATTTGTCACCCCAAACACCTTCATCAGATTTCAAAGTGATTTTGTCTGCATGGAGTTGAGGGATGCCAACCACCATTAGGCTAAATTTGTCATGCCTAATCCTGCATAGTCATGTTTTCAATTACCTGGATAGGTTCTTTTATTCCATGAAAATATTTTCCTAAGCCTTGACTGGGAAGGAAGGTCTGTTTTATTTTTAGCATTTGGTGGGTAAAAATTTCATTTGGACTACACATAATGAGATTGAACTCGGAAAGAATATCCCAACCCCAGAGATTAGATGGTAGGCCAGACCCACACAGTATTTCCTTCCTCAGCTGTCCATGTGAGGAGTTTAGAACTTTGCTTGGGATTGGACTTTCATCCCATGACCCTGATGTGGATTAAGGAAGCTGAAATGGGCTAGGAGAAAGGCCACTTGTGTGTGTGTGTGTGTGTGTGTGTGTGTGTGTGTGTGTGTGTGTAATTATGGTGGCATCAAAGCTTTTCCCATCCAATTTTAAATTGTAGAAGGGTCCATCCTAAGTAATAGTCTGAATCTAGTAAGTATGGAAGGAACCAAAATTATTGCTGCCTCTGGATTTTCAAAAGTTTTTCTGGTTAAAATGGGTGAGGGGAAGCAGTAACAGCTGAGCAACTCTTTGTCCCTGGTTACTAGTTAAGGGACCAGAAGTAGAAGAAACTAGAATCTTTATCTCTCCTGTATAAACATTGTCAATAACTCTGGAAGAGATATGAAGTCTCTGGAGAATTGAACTAGTGAGAAGAAGAATTAGAACAAAGGTGCCAGGAGGCAAGGGGCCAAAAATCTCCCCTATGCAAGACCTGAATTCCCAGTGTTAGGATTGTGCTGGTGGAGGGACACAAGTCTAACCCTGTGCTTCCTGCCTGTTGCTATGTGTAGGGAGGGATGTCCTGATTGTTTGGGAATGGGGGAAATGTTTGAGATAACTGAGCTTGAGGGGTTGATGTTTGGGGGACAAACCCAGTAGCCCCAGAGGTTTGTTTCATGTTTGGGGCCAGAGATAGGCCCCTTAACAAGTTTCCCTGCTTTGGTAAGGGATTGCCTTGAGTATCCTTTTTAGAGATACAATCTGAGGGCCAGTGTTGCAGGGACCTCAAGTAGAAGCCGGCTGGTGCTCAGTTTTATTGGCCTTTCATTATTTGGCAAAATGCCCTGGTTGTTTGCAAATAAAGGAAGCTTTAGGGAGGGTGCCCTGTGTTAGGCCCTTGGAATACAGCTCCAACAGCTACGCCAATAGTATGAGCTGAGCTGATGCCTGCACAGTACTTGACATAAACAGAATGTCTTTGCCTTCATGGTATGGTGATAAGGCACCTTGGGGTTAGTATTTTGGAAAGAAGAGATTTTATGAATTCACTCTCATTTTCATGTGAGCCCAGAATCCATTCTGAAATGTCAGTAAGATGGCTGATGAAATTACAGTAGGGCTCCAATGGTCCTTACTGGATTTTAGCTAGGTAGTTTGTTAGGGCTTCCTTAGAGGGAAGCTGTTCCCAAGCCTTGAGTCCTGTAGTTTGTATTTGATAAAGAAGACCAGGAAGATACTTGACTTGTTGCTTATTGGTGTCATAGGGGCTATTAGCTCATAATTTTTGCTAGGTCCAGTGTTTGGATTCGCTGCCAAGCCACTGCATTACACCATGTGGTTTCCTTGCAAAATTCTTTAAACTCTGACTTCTAGAGGACAAAATCGCCCCTTGATAATACAGCAGGAATCAAAAATTACCCATCATTGGGTGTCAGCCACTTTTCACTCAGAGTTTCATTTATGGACAGTGTGAAAGGAACAACTGGGTCATATTATGAAACTGCATTTTTTAGTTCTTTTATATATCTAAGCCTATTGCAGCAATACTGTTGTTCATATGTTCCATCCCACTACCCAGCTGAGGTGGCAGAAATTTCATTTTCATCTGCAGGAGCCCCTTCACTGGAGGTAAGATTCTCCTCCTCATCCTCTCCTTCAACTATAGGGCCTGAGGTGGACTGGACCTCTTTGACAGGGGGTAGGACAGGAGCCTGTGCTCTGCTAGGAGTTACAGGAAAATCCTACAGAGTATTAGGAACCTTGTTCTTTGTCTTGGGAGGGAAGGTGGCAGCTTCAGTTAGGGGTTGGGTCAACTCAAGATCCAATTCCCCCAGTTCTTCGTTTTTTATTTTTATATTTCTTTTAATTAATTACACTTTATTCACTTTGTATCCCCTCATAAGCCCCTCTATCCTCCCCTTCCTATCGTACCCTCTTGCCCCCTTCTTCACACATGCCCCTCCCCAAGTCCACTGAGAGGGAAGATCCTCCTGTCTTTCCTTCTGAACTTAGTCTATCAGAGCTCATCAGGAGTGAATGGATTGTCATCTTTTGAGGCCTGGTAAAACTTCTCTCCCCTCAGGGGGTAGTGATCCAAGAGCTGGCCAATCAGATTATATAAAAGGCAGTCCCTCTTCCAGTGACTATGTAACCCAATTGGATATGAAACTGCCATGGGCTACACCTGAGCAGTGGTTCTAGTTTAGCTCCATGCATGGTACTTGATTGGAGAATGAGTCTCTGGGAAGACCCCTGTGTTCAAATTTCTGGTTCTGTTGCTCTCCTTGTGAAGTTATTGTCCTTTCCAGATCTTACTATTTCCCAGTTCTTACATAAGTTTCCATGAACACTGCGCAAAGTTTGGCCATATGTCTCAGCATCTGCTCTGATAGTCTGTAGAGAAGAGCCTTTCAGAGGCCCTCTGTGGCTGCTTTCTAGTTTTTTTTCTGGTTTTCTTCTTCTTCTGATGACCTTTTTCTTTGCTTTTTGGAATAGGGAGTTAGCATTTTAGTTAGGGGCCTCTCTCTTGTGTAGGTTCTTTAGATGTACACATTTTAAAAAAATCTTCCTATATTACATGTCTGAATGCATGAGTATAGACTGTGTGTGTCTTTATGCTTCTAGAACAGCTCACTCAGGATGATTCCAGATCCCACCATTTACCTGCAAGTTTCATGATTTCCTTATTTTTCATCGCTGAGTAATACTCCATTGTGTAGATGTAGCACAAATTCTGCATACATTCTTCAGTTGAGGGGCAACTGGCCTGTTTCCAGCTTCTGGCTATTACAAAGAAAGCTGCTAAGAACATGGTTGAGCAAATGTCCTTATGTGTAATTGAGCCTCATTTGGATATTTGCATAGGAGTGGTATGGCTGGATCTTCAGGAAGTGCTATTCCTAGTTGTCTGAGAAAAAGACAGATTCATTACCAGAGTGGTTTTACAAGTTTACATTCGAATCAGCAGTGGAGGATGGTTTCCCTTTCTCCACAACCTCTCCAGCATATGCTGTTGCTTGAGTTTCCATCTTGGCCATTCTAATAAGTGTAAGGTGAAATCTCAGGGCCTTTATAATTTGCATTTCCCTGATGGCTATTGACATTGAGCATTTCTTTAAATGTTCTCAGTCATTCTATATTCCTCTGTAGAGAATTCTCTGTTGAGCTCTGTTCCCTAGTTTTGAATTGGATTACATGGTTTGCTTCTTTTCAGCTTCTTTATTTCTTTATATATACTGTATATTAGCGCTCTGTCAGAAAAAAGATTGGTGAAGATTATTTTCGAATCTAGGGGCAGTCATTTTGTTTTGATGACAGTGTCCTTTGATTTATAAATCTTTGCACTTTCATGACTTCGACTTTATTGATTGTTGTTCTTAGAGCCTATGCTGTTGGTGTTCTTTTCAGGAAGTTCAAATCTCTATAAGCCACAAAATTTGAAAATCTAATTTAAATGGACAATTTTCTTGATTGATTCCACTTAACCAAAACTGAATCAACCCAGGTACATCTGTTAAATAGTGCTATATCCCCCATGGAAATAGAAGCTCTCATCTAAATCTCCCATCCAAAAGAAGGCCAGGGTCAGATGTTTTCAACACAGAATTCTACCAGAATTTCAAAGAAGACCTAACTCCAGTTCTCTACAAAATATTCTACAAAACAGAAACTGAAGGAGCACTACCAAACTCATTCTATGAAGTCACAGTCACTTCAGAATTTAAACCTGTGAAAGACCCAACAAAGAAAGAATTTCAGGCCAATCTCCCTTATGAACATTGATGTGAAAATACTCAACAAATTACTTGCAAATTGAATACAAGATCACACCAAAGGTATCATCCACTATGACCACTAGGCTTCATCCCAGGGGTGGTTCATATGCAGGGGTGGTTCAATATAAGGAAATCCATCAATGTGATCCATCATAATAACAAACTGAATGAAAAAACAAAACAAAACAAAATAAAACATGATATTCTCCTTAGATGCTTAAAAAGCATTTGAGAAAATCAAACATACATTCATGTTTAAAGTCTTGGAGAGATCAGGGATAAAAGGCATATATCTAAACATAGTAAAGGAAATATACATCAAACTGAACAGAGAGAAACTTAAAGCATTCCCACTGAAATTAGAGACAAGGCAAGGCTGCCCACTCTCTCCATATCTCTTCAACATAATTCTGGAACTCCTTCCTAGAGTAATAACAGAGTTGAAGGAGTTCAAGGGGATGCAAATTAGAAAGTAAGAACTCAAGTTATCACTAGGTGCAGATGATATGATAGTTTACATGAGTGTACCCAAAAATCTTTCCAGGGAACTCCTACAGCTGTTAAACACCTTCTCCAAAGTTGCTGGATAACAAATATCTCAAAAAGTTCAGCAGCCCTCCTGAATATAAAAGATAAAATGGCTGAGAAAGAAATTAGGAAAACAACACCCTGCACAATAGCCACAAGTGACATAACCAAGCAAGTCAAAGACTTGTTTGAAAAAAAAAATTAAGTCTCTGAAGAAAGAATTAGAAGAAGAGATCAGAAGATGGAAATATCTCTCATGCTCGTGCTTGGCAGGATTAACACAGTAAAAATGGCCATCTTAGCAAAAGCAATGTACAGATTCAATGCAATTCCCATCAAATTACCAACACAATTTTTTACAGACCTGGAAAGATAAATTCTCAATGTCCTATGGAATAACAAAAAACCCAGAACTGCTAAAACAATCCTCTACAATAACAGCTCTTCTGGAGGTATCTCCTTCCCTGACCTTAAGCTGTACTACAGAGCAACAGTAATAAAAACTGCATGGTACTGGCATAAAAACAGAATGGTGAATCAAATGGACCGAACATAAAAGGCAGAAATAAACCCACACACTCACTTATGGACACATGATCTTTGACAAAGATGCCAAAACCATACAATGGAATAAGATAGCATCTTCAAGAAATGGTGCTGGTCAACCTGGATGTCTACATGTAGAAAAATGCAAATAGATCCATACTTATCAGACTGCACAAAACTAAACTTCCAGTGGATCAAAGACCTCAACATAAAACCAGACACATTAAATCCCTTAGAAAAAAGAATGGGGGAGGCCATAAAACACATTGGTACAGGAGACAACTTCATGCAGTTCTTTAAGTTGTGTTAAATGCTCTCCTTTCTTTTGAAGTAGATTCCCTGAGGGATTTGACCTCCTGACTGAGTTCAGTTTCAGTGTACTGAGCTGCATCCTCTATGTCAGAATCAAAAGGTAAGGCTGGTGCACAGAAAGGAGGAACTTTAATATATGGAGTCAATAAAAAGGGGGCAGCTGCCAGAGCCAGGAAAGATGGGAGGTGTTGCCAGTCTACATTACAGGATCTGGCAGCTTTTTCCTCAAGGGAAGTGGCCTTTTCAGGAAAAGTTAGGTCATTAGGACCGTCCTGTGTCTGCAAGTGAAGAGTTGTAAAGGGAGGGTAAAGGAAATGGGCTGCAGGCTGAACTAGGACTGCAGCCTCTGGTTCTGGCATAAGTATTTAGATAGGTAGGGAACTCAGAAATGTTGGGGTAGTGCAGCCTTGTCCCTACCTACTTCAAGGGATTTGGGACTGCCTCTAGAATCATTTTTGAGGAACTTTCCAGTTTGAGAAACTACCTCAGCCAAGTCAGGTTGGGAATGTCTGACCTGAAGCATATCATTAATCAAATTCCAGTAATAAAATGTTTGGACAGGCACCTTTTGTGGACAAGAAGAATCATAAATTTTTTAAAGACAATTTCCAACTTTCTGTCAGAGTCTTAAATCAATAGTGACTTCTTGTGGAAACCAGGGGCAAATATTAGTAATTGAAACAAAGAAGCTAACTAAATCCTTTTTCTTAACCCTTACTGAAAGAGTCTGGTAATTGGAATTCTTCCTCTTGGCCTTGGCAGATGCGGGTCTTATACATCATTCTATTTCTCAGAGACTGTCCTTGACATTCAGTCTCTGCAGGCGGGGTCCTCTGAGCCTGCGAAGTAGATAGCAAGCTCCCTGCTACCTTGAGAAACAGACTGCATACTTTGTGCAACCTCGAGTGAGACCTCTCATGTTTTGGCTAAGTAAAATTGCCTGCCTGAGAAACTGCTTGCACACTTTTGCCAATGTTAATTGTTAACCCGACACCCATTAAATCAGCATGTAGACTAGGTGTCCTTCTTTGGGTTGCCCTGTCTCTCTTTGTGTCCCAATGTCTCTCTCTGTGTCCAGCTTTATCTCAGGTGGTATTTAGCTGACACTGCTGGCATGTTCCATCCAGGCTTTTTAAATGAAGAATATATTTCGTAGTGTTTTTTTTACATGATGTATTGTAATAACTGAGGTTTTTTTTAAGTTGGCTCAAAGAGCATGGCTTGCTTTTTTCTTCTCAAAATTAATAAAATAAATACCAAGATCTTTTGAACTTGCCCAAAAGTTTGAGAACATCCAGCCTTTTTAAATGAAGAATGTATTTCATAGTTTTTTTTTTTTGTTTGTTTGTTTTTTTAACATGATGTATTGTAATAACTGCGGTTTTTGTTTACTTGGCTCAAACAGCATGGCTTGATTTTTACATCTCATAATTCATAAATAAAATACCAAGGTCTTTTTACCTCACCTAAAGGTTTGAGAAACTGATTTAAGTATCTTGTTAGACTTACCAAAGGTTATTGTTTTAAAATACCTGACAAATTTTAAAATGTATTGTAAAATTAAACGCTGATGGTCCAGGACCAAACTCAGAGGTGTTGAGTCAAACTGTCTCATGTAAAAATATTATTATCATCAGTCAGATTTCAAAATATCATCTGTTTGTCCACAAATAAACATAAACACACATAGAGACATAGCTAAGGAACATAGAAATCCTCCATTGTCACCTTGGAGTAACCAGAATACTCAAATACCAAGGCTTCACCAGCCTTTACTGGACACAAGTACCACAAATTTCAGAAGGAGTGGACCCTCTCATGGGTCCCCTCCACACACATAGATACCAGAAGGAGCAGTGCACCCATGGCCTTCTCCACAGCTTCCAAATGGAGAGTGGGCTCCAGCAGCCCTATTATCACACAAAATACGGTCTCACTTACCCTTTCTCCTGGTGCCAAAAAATGTAGAGATGTATAAGCCTCTTCCCAGGGAATTAGAGAGTCCTTCATATTGCCTTGACCAGATTGCAAACTCTCCCAGTTTCCCCAGACTTTGAGAGCAAACCAAAACCAGAAACCAAAGCAGACAGCCAGCACACAAAAGCAAAATCAGAGACAAGAGAAAGAACAATGGTGGTCCCTGCTTTTTAAACATTTACCTATTTTTTTAAAACCTGTTTTTGTAATATTAAAACAAAGCATACTCTTTAGGAATGAAATCATAAAGCACATTTATAATTTTAAAAGTAAACCAACTTTAAAATTTACCAGAGCAAACAATCCAATTTTTTATTGTTATTATTATTTACTATTACTATTACTTTTATTATTATTATTATTATTACGATTGTTTTTATTGAAGTTTTTCTAATTCTCTTTTTTTTTTATTTTTTTTATCAGTTACATTTTATTAACTCTGTATCCCAGCCGTGTCCCGATCCCTCATTCCCTCTCAGTCCCTCCCTCCCTCCCTCATCTCCACCATGCCCCTTTCCAAGTCCACTGATAGGGGGGACCTCCACCCCATTCATCTGATCCTGTTTTATCAGGTATCTTCAGGACTGGCTGCAAAGCCCTCCTCTGTGGCCTAACAGGACTTCTCCTCCCTTCGGGGGTGGGGAGACCAAAGAGCCACTCATTGAGTTCCTGTTAGAAATAGTCCTCGTTCCCCTCACTTTGGGAAACCAATTGGTTACTGAGCTACCACAGGCTACATCTGAGTGGAGGTTCTAGGTTATGTCCATACATGGTCCTTGGTTGAATGTCAGTCTCAGAAAAGACCCTGTGCCCAGATATATTTGGTCCTTGTGGAGGTCCTATCCTTTCCCCATCAGACTAACTCCTCTTCTTTCTTATGATTCCCTGTACTCTGCCAAAGGTTTGGTCATGAGTCTTTGCTTTGAAAACACTGCTAGTTAGAGTCTTTCAGATGCGCTCAGTAGACTCCTGTCATACTTTCAATGCACATCCCATCTGTCTTTCTAAATGAGGATTGATCATCTTACCCCATGTCTGTTCAATTGATTATCTTTTTTATGTGTATAGATTTCATTATGTTTATCATATCTTATAGGTCAATATAAGTGAGTATATCCCATGTTTGTCTTTCTCCTTCTGGGATATTTCACTCAGAATGATCTTTTCTAGATCCCACCATTTGCCTGCAAATTTCATGATTTCCTCCTTTTTGATTGCTGAGTAGTATTCCATTGTATAAAAATACCACAATTTCTGTATCCATTCCACCGTTGATGGACATCTGAGTTGTTTCCAGGTTCTGGCTATTACAAATAGAGCTGCTATAAACATGGTTGAGCAAGTGACCTTTTTGTGTACTTGAACAAACTTTGGGTATATACCTAGCAGTGGTATAGCTGGATCTGGAGGAAGCACTATTCCTATTTGTCTTAGAAAGCGCCAGATAGCTTTCCAGAGTGGTTGTACCAGTTTACATTCCCACCAGCAGTGGAGGAGGGTTCCCCTTTCTCCACAACCTCTCCAGCATGTGTTATCACTTGAGTTTTTCATCTTGGCCATTCTGATGGGTGTAAGGTGATATCTCAGGGTTGTTGTGATTTGCATTTCCCTGATGGCTAATTAGGATGAGCATTTCTTTAAGTGTTTCTCTGCCATTCGATAATCCTGTCGAGAATTCTCTGTTTAGCTCTGTTCCCCATTTTTTGATTGGATTACTTGGATTGCTGCTTTTCAGCTTCTTTAGTTCTTTGTATTTACTGGATATTAGTCCTCTGTCAGATAAAGGGTTAGTGAAGATTCTTTCCCAATCTGTAGGCAGTCATTTTGTTTTGATGACGGTATCCTTTGCTTTACAGAAACTTTTCAGTTTCATGAGGTCCCATTTATTGATTGTTGCTCTTAGAGCCTGTGCTGTTGGTGTTCTGTTCAGGAAGTTGTCTCCTGTGCCAATGAGTTCTAGGCTGTTCCCCACTTTTTTTCCAATTGATTTAGGGTATCTGGTTTTATGTTGAGGTCCTTGATCCATTTTGACTTTAGTTTTTGCAGGGTGATAAATATGGATCTATTTTCATTTTTCTGCATGTAGACATCCAATTGGTCCAGCACCATTTGTTGAAGATGCTCTCTTTTTTCCATTGAATGGAATTGGCTTCTTTGTCAAATATCGAGTATTCATAGGTGTGTGGATTTATTTCTGGTTCTTCTATCGGTTCCATTGATCCTCCTTTCTGTTTCTATGCCAATACCATGCAGTTTTTATTACTGTTGCCCTGTAGTACAGCTTGAGATCAGGAATGGAGATACCTCCAGATGATCTGTTGTCGTACAGGATCGTTTTGGAGATTCTGGGTTTTTTGTTTCTCCATATGAAGCTGAGAATCTTTTTTTCAAGGTCTGTAAAGAATTGAGTTGGTATTTTGATGGGAATTGCATTGAATCTGTAGATTGCTTTTGGCAGTATGGCCATTTTCACAATGTTAATCCTACCAATCCATGAGCATGGGAGATCTTTCCATCTTCTGATATCTTCTTCGATTTCTTTCTTCAGAGACTTGAAGTTTTTCTCAAACAGCTCTTTCACTTGCTTGGTTAGAGTCACACCAAGGTCCTTTATGTTATTAGTGGCTATTGTGAAGGGTGTTGTTTCCCTAATTTCTTTCTTAGCCTTTTTGTCTTTGGTATAGAGGAGGGCTTCTGATTTTTTTGAGTTGATTTTGTATCCTGCCACTTTGCTGAAGGTGTTTATCAGCTGAAGGAGTTCTCTGGTTGAATTTTTGGGGTCACTCATGTATACTATCATATCATCTGCAAATAGTGACACTTTGACCTCTTCCTTTCCAATTTGTATCCCCTTGATCTCCTTTAGTTGTCTTATTGCTCTGGCTAGGACTTCAAGTACTATGTTGACGAGATATGGGGCAATGGACAGCCTTGTCTTGTCCCTGATTTCAGTGGAATTGATTTAAGTTTCTCTTCATTGAGTTTGATGTTAGCTATAGGCTTGCTATATATTGCCTTTACTATGTTTAGGTATGTGCCTTGTATCCCTGATCTCTCCAAGACTTTAAACATGAATGGGTGTTGGACTTTGTGTTGGACTTTGCGAAATGCTTATGTGGCATCTAAGGAGATGATCATGTGGCTTTTCTCCTTCAGTTTGTTTATGTATTGGATTACGTTGATGGATTTCTGTATGTTGAACCACCCGTGCATGCCTGGGATGAAGCCTACTTGGTCATGGTGGATGATATCTTTGATATGTTCTTAATACCTGGACTAGTTTCCTTTCCAATTGCACTTTCTCTTGAAGAACAGTAATGTCTTCCTGCAGTGGTCATGTATTTCCTGCACATGTGGTAGTGAAAGCCATGGGGGGAGGGGGAGGGCAGAGGGCACAGGCAGCAAGTGTCCATTATGAGACTTGGCAGTTTCTTCCTGTGACTCCCTTTCATCCTCACTATCTAGCTCTTAAATTATTTTCTGCTCTCAAATTACACAAATCTGTTTGAGCTCCTTTATGAACATTTAAAATCACATTGGAAGTATTTTTGTTGTCCTACCTGTTTGGCTGCTCCATTTTCTTTAAGCCTTTCCTTAGCTTGTGAGATCAAAATTTTTCATTTTATCTGTCTCATGCCTCGGATCCAACACATGTCTAATTAGATTCCACAGAGGAACAGATATAACAGGTACCTTCACAGGACCATTATTAGTGTAATATTCTTACAATTGTTTCCCTACACTCTCCATGTTTCCATATTTACATACATTACACTGGGAAGGAGGGACATACATCATTTACAAACTAAAGGGTATAAGGGAATTTCTCCCAACTCGTCCTGTTTATTTTAACATTGACTGCTATTGTTCTGAACAATGATTGAGCTGCCTGCCTAACTTGTCTTCCTCTGTGCGATGGGCAGTATCACAAAGCACTGTTTTTACTTAGGCATCTGTAGCTCCAAAAACCAATGTTTCTCACTTTTGCCCCTTTTTTTCAAGGTCCCTTTTTTGGGCACCAACTGACCTATCCCACAGGCTAGCTGAACAGGATAAACCTGAAAGGGGGAAATTGGGAGACAGAGATGTGAAGAATGGAAGCAAGACAGATTCCTGATCAAGTCTCAATTTACTGAATGTGCAAACAAAACTGATAAAGCATAGGATACAAGCAATTTTTTTTTAAGAGTAGCAACACATCTGTCCACCTGGCAAGGCATGCAGAATTAACTCAAGGTTATACATAGTTTGCTTGTGGTTCCCAAGGGTGCAGGGAGCTTGCTATCTACTTCTCAGTCTCAGAGATGCCCACCTGTAGAGACTGACCACCAAGGACAATCTCTGAGCAATAGAACTATTGATAAGACCAGCATCTGCCAAGGCCATGAGGCAGAATTCCAATTACCAGACTCCTTCACCTTGCTCCTCACATCTTGAGGGACTCCTTGAGACCCTGTAAAAATAAGTCAGGATTACACCCATTATTCATCATTCTGACTTACCTCTTACTAATTTACTGCTGCAGAAAATTGCAAAACTGTTTTATGGTTTGAGATACCTCCTGCAAGATATCTCAATGTTTCCTTAAGATATCTCAAAGATGATCCAAGACTGAGGAGCTGATGTTCTCACCTAAATCTATCACCCATGACCTAGATTCCTAGTGTAGCTTTTGGTAACTTTTCCACTAAATGGCATTGGCTCGACTAGTTGCCTTTGGCTTCAGTAAATAGCTTTGTGTCCAGGCATGCCTGTAGTTCCCACCCTCAGGAAGCTACAGACAGGAGGATCACAGAAAGCTTGAGAACAGCCTGGACTTCATGGCAGGATTCGGTTTCAAAAATGGGAAGAATTCAGGTGGGAGGTTGGTCAACTATCAAGGGAAATGTCTCAGCAATAGCTACTTGCCCCATCTGCACGAGACTCTGACTTCCACCAGCCCCTTCTCTTTCTACTTTCCTCTCTTTCTGCTTCTCCTTCTACACCCCCTCTCACACAAACACAGAAAGAGAGAGAGAAATCTAACTATTTATGTAAAAATTGCCTGTCGTTGTAGTTTTATCAAGCAAAGCATTTTGCAGGCAAATTCAGGTCACTGAAGTATAGTAGAATTAAGCTTCTCAGGATAAGCAAAGAAGTAACAAATGTTAATGGAATTTAGAAAGGATTTCGTAGCTGGATCCATGAAGTCTTTTGTATAGGATGAAATTTTTTGTAAATGGAAAATAAAATTAAGAGAAAGAATTAAGATTGAACTAACATTTCAAAGTTGCTTTCACCCTAGTCAGTTTGCAATCACGGCTGCATTTGCTTACCCAGTGTTTGATCCAAATGATGAGGCCATCAAGAAGTAGGTCATGGAGAAGAAAGCCATAACTCTATTAAGTGTCAACAGCAGCAGTCAACATTTTTACTTTAAGATTTCTTTTCAGAGCCAGATGCAATGGTGCACACCTATAATGCCAGCACTTATGAAGGAAATGTCATGAGTATCTCTTTGTGTTCAAGGACAACCTGGTCTACAAAGTGAGTCCAGGACAACCAGAGACACTCTCTTTCAAAAGACAAACAAAAAAGGTTGTTTTTTTTTTATTGTGTGTGTGTTTAAATTTTTTTTATTAATTTTTGTTACATTATTTTTTCACTTAGTATCCCAACTGTGGGACCCTCCATCATCTCCTCCCAATCTCTCTCTCCTTTCCTCTTCTCTCCCTATGCCCTGCCCCTAGTCTACTGTTAGGGGAGATCCTCATCCCCTTCTATCTGATCCTAGCCTAGCAGTTGTCATTAGGAGTGGATGCATTGTCTTCCTCTGTGGCCTGGCAAGGCTGCACTCACCCCCACTCCCCTCAGTGGCAGTGATCAGAGAGGCTGCCCATGAGTTCACGTCAGAGAGAATCCCTGTATTGCATACTAGTGAACACACTTGGAGACTGAGTCTATGGCCTACATCTGAGCAGGGGGTTTAGGTCCTCTTCGTGCATGGGACCTCAGAGCCCACAGGTAGGGAAAGGATCTTCCCCAAACCTGTATCTGACAGAGGGAGGACTTATATCCAGAATATATGAAGAACATAAGATGTTAATCACCAACAAACCAAGTCATTCAATTTAAAGGTGGGGTTCAGAGCTAAGCAGAGAATTCTCAATAGAGGAATATCAAATGGTAGAGAAACATGTAGAGAATTCTTCAATATCCTTACTCATGAGGGCGGTGCAAATTAAAAAAAACCTGAGATTTTACCTTACCCCCATTAGAATGGCTAAAAAATAAAAATCTCCTGTGATAACACATGCTGGAGAAGACATGGAGAAAGAGGAACTCTCCCCCATTGCTGGTGGGAACGTAAACTTCTACAGCCACTTTGGAAATCAATCTGGTGCTTTCTCAGGCAATTAGGACTAGTCCTTCCTCAAGATTCAGTTATACCACTCCTAGGCATATAACCCTTTATTTTTATTTTTAGTGGTGCTTATGTGTGCATGTGTGTGTGCATGCCTGCATGAGTTTGTGTGTGTATATGAGTACAGATAGTCACAGAAGCCAGAGGTATAAAATCCAAAAGTGGTATAACACCCCAGGAGTTCCAATATTCATACCAGGAGCTGAACTAGCATCTTACTTCACATTAATACCAACATTTAACCAGTGAGCCAGCTGTCAAGTGTCATCTACATTTCAAGTTTTCAGTCATATGCCATTTAATTTTTTTGTCAAAACCTGTTCATTCAGCACTGCCTACTGAATAGAAAGACCCAAGCATGTCACAAACCTTCCCATGTCACAGCTACTGTGAAATCAAAGAAAGAGAGAAACTAAAATATTTAACAACAACAACAACAAAAAAAAGGTTCAATATGTACAGCCAAGTTCTAGAATGACCTGAAGGGATACAGAAGACAGGGTCTCTATGACATATTTATGAAATCAAATAAGCCCCATCTATGATTGCCTTCAATCAGCCACAGTTGATTTGGAAGATTGTTGGCAAGTCAAATGAATACTGACTTTAACTTCTGTGAATATAGAGACAAGCCATGTTTGGATCAAATCTTAGAAGTGTTAAGAGTTGGGACCTAGAGGTGCTGTCCCAACAACCAGAGGAAATTAGCTCTAGCCTATAAGCTTGTATTCTGCTAAACACAGGGTGTGCTTGGGTTTCACATGGTTATAAAATATTGTACACTGTTATATAAAATATACACACTTGCCTTATAAAGCTCACCTAGCAGGTGACACTGTTACAGTGAAAAGAAGTGGTCTTACTCATTTCTTCCCTCACCTGAATAGTGTTATATCAGCCCCAACAGGAGTGTGTTAAACTTTCAGAATCCATCCTCAACATCGTTTCTCCAACTAGATATGCTTCTGCTTTACCTCTGTTTCACTCTTGTGGTATTTTTCTGCAGTTTGAATGCCTTCCAAGCTCTCTTATCCTCCATCAAGGCCCACAGTGTCCCATTTCTTAAAGAACATTCTCAGAACATTCTAAGCCCACTCCACCCCTTCGGAACAGTAGCACATTTTTCAGATTTTATATGAAGACAGCTGGCATTTTCTGGTCCTTATATGTTTGGTGGGTTCCTCCTTTTCCCAGGGTGCAGCAGAATTTATTGGGAAATTTCTACACACAGAACAGTCCTGAAAAGCTTTTGTTTGCCAAGTTGTCTCAGATTTCCCTAGTGAGCAACTGATCTCCCTATGAAGGGCTCTATGGAATAGCTGTCAGTGCTCCCGTCGATTCCATGGTCTCTTATGGGGTACACAGAACATCCTGGATTTACTCATGTTGAGTGAGTTGTTTGTGTGTGTGTGTTTGTGTGTGTGTGTATGTGTGTGTGAGTGTGAGTGTGCTCATCCTGATTGAGGTGTATTCACATGCATGTGTACATGTGTGCTCTTATGCACATGCAAATGCCTTCTGTATAGCAGGTTCTTTCTAGGTCCTTTATAAGTAGCATCACATTTAAAACTCACCACAGTTGTCTGGGCTTAGTGCTATTGTGATACTCATTCCACAGGTCAGTAACCAGAGGCTACGAACACTTATGTGCCTCAGAGTTGGTAGGCCCAACATTTAATCATGAACAGAGTATTTTATATGAGTTTTATGGGTCATGCCCAACTGTCACTACCTCTCCATCTCTTTCTCTCACAAAAGAGCTCTCTAATCTCAAGAGGGAGCATCTTCACCTTCTCCTTTCTCATAACAGGTACTCTGAAACAGAGTGAGAACCCGAACAAACACCAGAGCTGATGCAGAGGCCATGGAGGGGTGCTGCTTTCTGTCTTGCTTCATATGGCTTGCTCAGTCTGCTTCCTTATAGAACCAAGAACCACCAGCCCATGGATGGCACTACCACAGATGGACTGAGCCCTGCCCCATCCATCACTAAATAAGAAAATGCCCTAAAGGCAGTACTACACCCTGATCTTATGGAGGCATTTCCTTCCTTGAGAGGAGGCATCTCCTCACATGACTTTAGCTTGTCAAGTTGAGATAAAATAGCTACCACAGATAGGACAAGGTTCATTCACAGCACAGGGCCACCTTATCAGCCACTTGTATGGATGCCCAAATGGTTCATATGAGCAACTGCAGACCTTTATGTGGATGGAAATTATTAGCACATCATAGTCCCTTGCTTCTGCAGCTGCTTGGTCTGGCCACAGGGGAAAGAGGGAAGTGTAATCTTTTAGCAGGAAACCATCTTTCCTAACTCTGAGAGGATATAAAAATGTAGGGTATGTACACTGTAGCTGTTTTGTAGCTGAAAAGAGTCTTTGTAATGATAGAAATTCTGGGTCCAATGAAAAGGTCATAGGGCTGGCCATGTCTGCTGAGTACTGGGAATAAGGTATGTGCCACCACCCCTGACTGCTGTCTGCATTCTTGAAGAGACTCAGAAAATAGAGAGTTAAAAGATCATTTGGTAACAGCCTAAAACCATGTGATTTTTCTGGGAAGGTTGAGATATAGGGAGAAAAAAAAAAAAAAAACTGGGTCAGTGAGAGAAAGTGGGCATAGAGTTTATTTAGGATGACCATGACTATTCCCATTGCCAGGGTTGTTGCAACAAAATGAACTAGAAGTAGCAGCAGGGGACTACAGAGCATCAAGAGAAGGGATGAAGAGAAAATAGAGGACTATTGTAAAGAAATATATCCAGCCTGGGGTGGAAAGGATAATGATCTCTTCAGCCACTTTCTTCACAGCATCTACAAGGTCACTTGCAGATGTATCAGGAACAAAAGGAGCTGTTATGAGTTAAGAGATATTGGGAGAGATTATATGGAACATCTGAGTACAGGGTAAAGTTCAGTAAGTAAAATATTTAAAAGATAGAATAAAAATATAAGTACGAGGCTAGTAAGGATGAGAAAGTGATTGATGGGAGAAAGTTTCCAAAAACTCAGAAATGTTTCTGCCTTCCTCTAATCTAGTTGCTGGGAAAAAATCTGTACAGAAACCAAAAAGCAAATATTAAATTTCCAGGTCCACTGATCTCTATCACTATTCAACTCTGCCTTTGTAATAAAAAATTGACCTCAGACACCATGTAAACTAAACTTCTGAGACTGTGTTCCATAACACACTTTATTTTTTGGCAGTGGTAAAACCAATTTTAATTCACAGCAGACACTCTGTAGAGAGATAACAACAGTAACAACAAAAAAAGCCAGACAAAGTCTCAGCATTGACAAGAGTTTAGCCAGAGTCAAAACAGATTCAAAACTTCCTGAATGCATGTTACAGAAATTACATGCTAATGTTAGAGTTTAAAAAAAATCCTTACACATGGCTTGTGCCTGTTTTGCAGAAGAATAGCCAGAGTAACAGCCATGGGTTCTCACATATAAATGGGCTTCCCATTACATGCAGATCTTTAATCTCCAGTAAAAGATAAGACAATTTTTAGAATAGACATTGAAAAGACACAGAACTCTGTCTTACTTGACCTACTGATAAGCAGTTTGAGGAAAACACCATGGTCACATCTATGGCATTTCTGCCCTTGTGTGTGGCACAGGCCTGAGCTAGGGTGGCACAGGCCTGTTATCCCAGCACTCTGGAGTCAGAGGTGGATTTCTGAGTGGGAGGCCAGCCTAGTGTACAAAGTGTGTTCCAGAACTAACCAAGGCCAGAGAAGCCCTGTCTCTGGAAAAAAAAATAACAAAGAAAAATCCATCTAGAAAAACTGTACTGCTTTCTGGAGCCCCTTTCTGTGGGTGCTTTACCTGAAGGAAACAAGTTCCTCCTTTACACATCAAAGGGCAATACTCCCAATGGAGGTAATTTGATCTCCTGTTCAAAGAAATACCCTTAGGAAGAATGGGCTCATTTTGAACCATGCTAATGAAATAAATGTAAAAATTAATTCTTTGTACTAGGAGCCTAACACAGGATAGTTGAGTCAACCATTACTAGCCCCAATTCCTATTTCTTATACCAAGATAGAAAAAGAAAAACCAAACATAATGTATTTGAAGAGTATTTTAAAAGAAAACAGAGAAATAAAAAACATGAGTCTTTTCTACCAAATACGATAAAACTTGTACTTAGGAATTATATTGTTGTCTTCCTCATCTTACAAGATTTGCAAATGTTATAATCTCTCCCCTATCTCAAGTCAAATTTTCATTTATTCAAAAGGTCCTATTTCTGTTCTAGAAACTTAATATCCTTAGGCAGTGATTCCTTTCTCCTCCCTCCATTTTCCTATGCACCAATTCAATTCAAATTAGCAAAATGTGTAAGATGGAGGTCAGACCCCAGCCAAAAGGGAAAAGACACAATCAGCACCTTATTCAGAATAAAAAACAATAGTATACTTTCCTCTGTGTATTCCTTCTTCATGAGCACAGCCTTCTGATCAGATGTAGTTTGTTCTGCTGGAAAAAAAATATTGTGACCTAAGCTGGCTGATCTGCATTACTGTGCAATCTGCTAGTGCTTATAGCCTGTGGAAAACACAGGGCTTGGAATCCACAGACCAGTAATAAACAGATTCCTTAGCAGTCCCTCAAATGGATACCTGGGCAAGAGGAAATCCCACTTTTTCAACTCTAACACATATAGCAAGATACTCAAACTAGGAGAGAGATATCCCTGTCTAACCCATTCAACCATTAAGATTGAAACTTGTACTCCATTACAATAGGGTCCACACACAAGGGCAGAAATGCCATAGATGTGACCATGGTGTTTTCCTCAAACTGCTTATCAGTAGGTCAAGTAAGACAGAGTTCTGTGTCTTCTCAATGTCTATTCTAAAAATTGTCTTATCTTTTACTGGAGATTAAAGATCTGCATGTAATGGGAAGCCCATTTATATGTGAGAACCCATGGCTGTTACTGTGCCTATTATTCTGCAAAACAGGCACAAGCCATGTGTAAGAAACTCATACTAGAGTCCAGTGCCTTGCATGTCCTATGAAGTTCGCAAAGGAATGCATTCCAGTCCTTACAAATACTTCACTTATAAAAGAACTTATTATGTGTTATATACCAGTTCATGAAATGGAAATCTTTTAATAATAATAATAATAATAATAATAAACATTTAGTACTGTATAGGCCATAGGCATATGAACTGTGTTTTCAGACACAGCTTTCAAAACAACCCTGAAAACATGAATCAAATTCATAATATGGTAAGCAAATATTAACAGAAGTTAATTTCAAAAATGTCTTCTTAGAAAGCAAAACACATGACAGTGCCCCCATCTCTCAGCACTGCTGTGTCCTGGCTGCTACCTCTAACACTCCAGAAGATGATCTTATTTTCATCTAACCATTTACCAACAAGCTGAAATTTCCTAAAGTGAAAAGACAAGTATTTAAAGACTTCTCTTCTTATCATTTAACATGTACAATACTAAGAATAAGGGATATATGAAATACCAAACTTCATTCTCATGATTGGGAAAAAACAAACAAACAGAAACATTACAAGTAACTGCTAAAAGACACAACTACATCAATCAGTGCATCTGTGGTAGCATTTACTTCTTAACCTAAGTATTCCTAATCCCTGGCAAAATCCAGAAAAGCTGCAGAAACCAACTCAAGAGAACAATGGTGGCACCAAAATCAGCACAAACTACTGCCTAGGACTTTTGTGGTTCATTCTCAAAGTTCAGTCTATGTTGAACATTTTTAAGTTCAGACATATCAAAACCTAGAAGTATTGAGAGTCTGTGGTCTTCTCTTGCCTTCAAGCAAATATATCTCCTTGTTACAAAAAAACAAAGCCACAATAATTTTTTTCCATCTTCAAGAATAAAGACAACAATTCAACTTCTTTTGTACTAGGATATGTTTTCTTTTGGAAATAATCTCTAAGAAACTGCCTTTTTTTCCTGAGAGGAGTAGTCTTTGCATTCAGTAGGATCTAATGCTAGGATCTGGAGTAAATCATTACTGGTCTCAAGTTCCTAAAAGCCACGTGGGACTGGGCCACATACTTGTGACCTTGTCTAGATTTTCCACAGGCACTTGAAAGATTCTTAAAATGTTCTGCCCTGCAATAAAGAGAGCATTTGCTTAAGACACACCACTAGGGCATGAGAACGCAGCCCATACCTGCCAATTTCAACCTCAGCTGGCCATGTTTTCAGCCCTCCATTCCACTCCCCTCCCCAAGCTCAGTCACACAATGCCACCCCTGCTTCATTCCTTCCCTGGGTTTTAGTCACATATAGGCCTTGCATCAGAGTCTTCCCCTGTGGCTTCACTTCACACCAGAGCATCCAGCCCCAGTCCTTCCCAGGCCTCTGGTCATACCTGGGCCTAGAGACACAGTCCTCCCCTGTCCCCCATCACACACAGGCCTGCCATCACAGCCCTCCACAGTCGTTCCCTACCCTCCTGTCACCCTAGAGCCACCATAGCCCTCCGCAGTCCTCCCCCAGCGCCCTGCCCCCGATCCCACACAGACCTCCTCATTCCTCCCCTGTCCTTCAGTCACACATTAGACGCCACAGTTCTCCACAGTCCTCCCCCTGCCTCAGGTTGCACACAGCCCTGCCCAGGCCTCCCCAAGCCTCCAGTCACAAACAGTCCTCCACAGTCCTCCCCCCTCCTCCATCACACACAGGCTTGCAGTCACAGACCTCCACAATCCTCCCGTGACCTGCTGTCACACACAGTCCTCTCCTATCCTCTGGTCACGCATTGGCCTGAAATCTCAGCCTTCTGCTGTGGCCTCCAGTCACAGTAGGTCCTCCTCCTTCCCCGCCTTCTCCAGTCTCACACCAGCCTTCTAGCGCCAGAGACCTCAAAAATCACATACACTTGGAGGCCCTCAGGCCTCTCCTCAGCCTGCTACTTGGCGTGGCTTACCACACACAAGCCTTCCTGTAGGGGCTCTAGAAGACAGAGCATGAAGATGCCTTCCAAACAGCATATATAGGAAGTGAAGTTTCTTTATTTGCATATACGCAGCAGGCAGCCAATGGCATGAAGAGTGCTTGAGGGTCATCTTCGGCCCCGCCTTTCCCATCATGCCCAACCATCCTCCAGGCACTGATCTCATGCTGCCTGTCAGTGTTGTCTGGTCTCCAGTCATATCTCTTCAAGGGTGAGATACAGACCTCATCCACATTCGTGGCTCCACATCCTGAGCCATAATAGGCACCCACTAAATGTCAGTTCAAGACTGAAGGAAGAAGGAAACAAAAGGCTTCAGCGTTGAATATTTCTGTTTGACACGGTTCTAGAAGGAGAAGATTGCACCAGTTACTTTGCCCAAGGATTTTCCATGCTAGGGTAGGAAATGGTAGTGTCCCTGAGGACCCAATAGAACCTGGTTGAGATGGGGAGGAGCAGCAACATATAACTACTGCTGCTACCCCTTACAGAAGAATGACCTTTAGGACAAAGGAGACTCAAATAGCTCAGACTGAGTGTGGTAATACATGCCTGTGTCCGGACCCGCGGGTGTTCAATGGCTTTCAAAATGGGGGGCCGGGTATGTGTGTGGAGAAAGAATGGGTAGGACACAGAGACACAAGGAGGGAGACTCTGTCTGTTTGTCCGATCAAAGCCTTGTTTATTGGAAATATTTACACAACTATGTAAGAGAAGGCAGGAAAAGGGGGAAGGCTAATTACTGCTGCAGAAGATAGCAAAGGTGTTTTATGGTTTGAGGAACCTCCTGCAAGTTACCTCAAGAATGTTTCCTTAAGATATCTCAAGGATGTTCCAAGACTGACGAGCAGATGTTCTCACATAAATCTATCACCCATGACCTGGGGTCCTAGTGCAGCTGCTGGTAACTTTCCACTAATTGGCATTGGCTCTACTAAATGGCTTTGGCTGACTAATTGGCTTTGGCTTTAGTAAATAGCTTTGGATCCCAGCATCTCCTCCCTTTTAAACAATTTAAGAGTCTAGTAGGTAGGCTTTAACCTCATAATGTCCTTTGCAGATTGTTGCTGCTGACCAGTGGGGACTCTTTAGTACCCTTAGAGGTACTAAAGCTACATCAGGCAAGCATTTATCTGGGTATTATGATGTTCTCATGAGAGCCAAGTTCAGGCGGTCAAGACCCTTGAGATAGACATTCAGTAGTTTCCCTGGTGCTCATCAAAGTCTCTGTCAGCCAAACCAAGTCTGTGATAAGGAACTTGTAAGGGTTTAGATGCCAGGGAATCAATTTGCTGTTTTACACAGCTAGTTAAGTCTTTTAATGTCCCATGGGCCAATAGATATCAGGAGAAGGAAACCCCCAATGGGTCCCACAATTGAAAATAGGAGATTGGTGATCCAGGGAGATATTGAAAACCAATTATGAAACCAACTTTCCTCTTGTTCTCTCTATCTCTTTCTCTCTTCTAAGCCTTCCCTAACCTTAGCCATGCTGTGCCTTACAATCCCAGTATAAAGCAGCATTTTCCCCTTCAGGGCAGTACAGCAACTCCCTTGCTGGAAGACAAGCAAGTCGAGTCCTCTTCAATTAGTAGGACAACTTCAGACATTGAGAGGAGGGATTTCTCAAATTGGTAATGCCAATCTCCAATCTCTCAACAACCTTCTCAGTTTTCAGGGAAAGGTCAGAGTAATGCTTATTGGAGAGAATGAAAGAGGTGATACCTGTCCCAGCACCAGCAGCTCAGAGTCCAAGGAGCACAGTTAGTGTAACAGCAATTATGGCCTCTATTTTGTTCTGAGCAGTGCATGGTCATTTAAGGTGTCACAAAACCGGCAAAAACTTCCCAAGAATAATAAGTTATGTGGGGAATTAATGGGACAATGGCACAGAATGTCATAGTATTGCTTTTGAGGTGAGGGGTATATATATATATATATATATATATATATATATATATATATACAAGGAATAATGCCATCACTGCAATTCCAGCAGCTATTGTCACCTGGGAGGATATAATTGGTAAAGTGGCTTGACTATGTAATGGTTCCATTACAATGATGTCTGTATCTGAGGAATACAAATCCCTATGCATAACCCAAGGCCAGAAACAGAAGGCAGTGTCAATCTAGCCTCAGCTTATTGTGACCATCTGCATTTAGAATGGTCAGAGGAGTAGATTTCCTCAGTGACAGCAATGCCTTCATAAAAGGGAGGGGATGCTTCATAAAAGCCAACGGAACTCAGTAAGCTCATGAATGTATGAATCAAGGCTAAAAAGTTATGATTAACAAGGTCTAAAATTATATAGTATGTATCAATCCCATCTTCATATAAGGGGGGGATAGGCTTATCAGCAAAGGAAGGAATCAGGAGTTGGGGAGGCAGGGACAGTTTCTTTAGGCTCTGTCTGTGTGGGAAAATCATTTTTCCTGGGTTCTATCTATGTGGGTGGGGAGAGGACAGGATTGGGTCCAATAGCTACAGGTGGAATACCTGATTCTTTCCTTAGGGTGAGGTAAATGATAACTCCTGGAGCATTCTTGGCACACCAGTACTATAGGTGTAGGCCCCAAGTCAGGCCCCTATGCCAAAGAAGTGATTTTTTTTTTCCTTTAGAAGTGAAAGACAGATCTAAGATGGGGACCTGGAGCTGTTGCCAGCTCCAGCACCATCTTAGCCTGTCACAGGAATTTGTCAAATCATAATGTGATTTCCAGGAGGCAATAGCAATCTTAGATGTATTAGTTATCAAAATGTAATCATCACTATTAAGGTGTCCCCAGCTTCCTGTGGCAATTACAGCTTAGGGTTCATATCCCCAGGAGGTACAGTAAAAGGATCCTGCACCTCCACTTCCCGTAATCCTCTTATAATCTGGGCAGGCATAAATCCCATTTATATGTTCCCATTGGTAACAGGTGAAGAGTGACTCAGGGGCAAGAAAGGACATGTTAGGGTACCACTCAGTATCCAAAGTGACTTGTGATTTTGCATAATATACCTCACCAGTTCTTCAAGAAACTTTCCAAGTATATTTATAGTGTTGGTGGACATTTTTCTTCTGGTCCTTTATCACCTTCTGGCCTTGCATTATCACTCCCAGGAATAGTATCCAATGTGGTTACATCTGTACAAAAAAAAAAAAAAAAAAAAAGAAGTAGGATATCAGTAGGGCTCACCTCCCTGGATGTCTGGAGTCCATGGTTGTTCTCAAACCATGGTTGTTAGTTTTATTTTTTCTGCTGTTTAGAGGAGGGCATTCTATTTGTTTTATTAGCCCTTCTGGGAGCCATCTGGCTGCTCCTTCCTTGGTGTCAAACAGGCACACTGATCCTTAACCCCAGATGTGTCTGTACCATTCAGTTTGTATGTGAGGGGGTCTTTCCACATGACTGTGACATAATTTAAGATATTTAAGATTGCCAAATTCAGGTAAGTGAGTAACATCCATCTGCCACATGTCATTTGGGAAGAGGCCTCTGGGATTAACTCCCAAATGGGGAGTGGGCAAAAGAGTGACACTGGGGGGACATTGTTTGACAATTTGGCAGGCCTGCTCCCTGGTGGTTTTAAAAAGCAGTCAAAACCTATGGGAATTTAAATGGTGCAGGGCACAATTTTTTTTTTTCTGGCCTGCTCAACAGGGTATACTGAAATGGGGAATGCCAAATGTGTGGCAGCATAGGCACATGAATTTCCCAAAGACAGAAGACCTGGAAGGTCTTAATGCTGGAGGAGTTGACCAAGATAAAAGGGTTGACTTCTAGAGTTCATTAACTCCTGGAACTTGACAAAAAGATGAACAACATTTGTAGAAGGTCTAATATAGGGAACCCTTTCAAACTGAATACAAGATCACACCAAAGATATCATCCACTATGACCCAGTAGGCCTCATGCCAGGCATGCAAGGGTTGTTCAATATAAGGAATTCAATCAATGTAATCCACCGTAATAACAAACTTAATGAAAAAAAAATAATACACGTGATAATCTCCTTAGATGATTAAAAAGTATTTGACAAAATCAAACATTCATTCATGTTTAAAGTCTTGGAGAGATCAGGGATAAAAGGCTATAACTAAACATCTAACTGAACAGAGAGAAACTTAAACAATCCCACTGAAATCAGAGACAAGGCAAGGCTGCCCACTCTCTCCATATCTCTTCAACATAGTTCTGGAAGTCCTTGCTAGAGCAATAACAGAGTTGAAGGAGTTCAAGGGGATGCAAATTAGAAAGGAAGAACTCAAATTATCACTATGTGCAGATGATATGATAGTTTACATGAGTGACCCCAAAAATCCTCCCAGGGAATCCTACAGCTGATAAACACCTTTACCAATGTGGCCTGATAACAAATATATCAAAAATTCAGTAGCCCTCCTGTATACAAAAGATAAAATGTCTGAGAAAGATATTAGGAAAACAACACCCTTCACAATAGCCACAAATGACATAACCAAGCAAGTCAAAGACTTGTTTGAAAAAAAATATTCAAGTTTTTGAAGAAAGAATTAGAAGAAGAGATCAGAAGATGGAAAGATCTCCCATGCTCATGGCTTGGTAGGATTAACATAGTAAAAATGGACATCTTACCTAAAGCAATGTACAGATGCAATGCAATTCCCATCAAATTACCAACACAATTGTTTACAGACCTGGAAAGATAAATTCTCAATGTCCTATTGAATAACAAAAGACCCAGAATTGCTAAAACAATCCTCTATAATAACAGCTCTTCTGGACTTATCTCCATCCCTGATCTTAAGTTGTATTATAGAACAAAAGTAATAAAATCTGCATGGTACTGGCATAGAAGTAGGATGGTGGATCAAATGGACTGAAGAGAAGAAGCATAAATAAACCCACACACCTGTGGGTTATGGACACCTGATCTTTGACAAAGATGCCAAAATCATACAATGGAAAAAGATAGCATCTTCAAGAAATGTTTGTGTTCTAAATGGATGTCTACATGTAGAAAAAGGCAAATAGATCCATAATTATCAGACTGCACAAAACTAAACCTCCAGTGGATCAAAGACCTCAACATAAAACCAGACACATTAAATCACTTAGAAAAAAGTGGGGGGGGGGGGGAGGCCATAGAACTCATTGGTACAGGAGACAACTACTTGCAGTTTTTTAAGATGTGTTAAATGCTCTCTTTTTTTTTTTCCAATTTTTTCTTTCAATGCAGTTTATTCAGGAACCTTGAACAATTGTCTGACCCTGGGTAAAGCCAGGCCACTTTAAATAGCCTCTGGGTAGCCAACCTCAGCATGCCACGTGGGCAATGCAGATAGGTCCACATACATGGAAGCAAGCCAGATCCTCAGCCTTAGCCAAATGTGGAGTTGTTTGTGACAGAGAGCACTCACCATCGGGAAGGTGGAAGGCTGAAACCAGCTCCATCTTTCAGGTGCTGCATTACGCAGCTCTCTACAGTTCCCCGTTTTTGTTTTGGACGCATCAGGCAAGAATAGAGGTCTGATCTCTGATATTACAAATAAATTGGGACTTTGTACTGATGTTCATTTAGGTGTCATCCACCCAAAGAGCATCAGACCTGTCTGATAACTTTTTCTCAGAGGCAGGACCTGGGGCATCAACCAGCATGCAATCATACATGCTCTTCTCTGGGTCCAAAGCAGCTGACCCTGAGTGCAGTGCTTAAAGCCTCACATCCTGAGCATAACATTTTGAAGTACTTTCCCTGAGGGATTTGACCTCCTGACTGTGTTTAGTTTTAGTGTACTGAGCTGCATCCTCTATGTCAGAATCAAAAGGTAAGGCTGGTGCACAGAAAGGAGGAACTTTAATATATGGAGTCCATAAAAATGGGGCAGCTGCCAGAGCAAGGATAGACAGGAGGGGTTACCAGTCTAGATGAAGGTATCTGGCAGCTTTTTCCACAAGGGAAGTGGCCTTTTCAGGGAAAGTTAGGTCATTAGGACTGTCCTGTGTCTGCAAGTGAATACTTGTAAGGGAGGGGTAAAGGAAATGGGCTGCAGGCTGAACTAGGACTGGAGTCTCTGGTTCTGGCATAGGTATGGAGATAGGCAGGGAGCTGGGGAATGTGGGGATAGTGCAGCCTTGTCCCTACCTACTTCAAGGGATTTGGGACTGCCTCTACAATCCTTTTTGAGGAACTTTTCAGTTTGAGAAACTACCTCAGCCAAGTCAAGTTGGGAATGTTTGACCTGAAGAATATCATTAATCAAATTCCAGTAATAAAATGTCTGGACAGGCACCTTTTGTGGACCAGAAGATTCATAAATTTTTTAAGACAATTTCCATCTTTCTGCCAGAGTCTTACATCAATAGTGACTTCTTGTGGAAACCAGTGGCAAATACTAGTAATTGAAACAAAGAAGCTAACTAAATCCTTTTCCTTAATCCTTACTGAAGGAGTCTGGTAATCGGAATTCTGCCTCTTGGCCTTGGCAGATGTGGGTCTTATCCATCATTCCATTTCTCAGAGACTGTCCTTGGCAGTCAGTCTCTGCAGACGGGGTGCTCTGAGCCTGAAAAGTAGATAGCAAGCTCCCTGCAACCTTGAGAAACAGACTGCAAACTTTATGCAACCTGGAGTGAGACCTCTCATGTTTTGGCTAAGTAAAATTGCCTGCCTGAGAAACTGCTTGCACACTTTTGCCTATGTAAATGTTAACCTGACACTCATTAAATCAGCATGTAGACTAGGTATCCTTCTCTGAGTTGCCCTGTCTCTCTCTCTGTCCAGCTGTATCTCAGGTGGTATTTAGCTGTCCCTGCTGGTAGGTGACATCCAGCCTCTTTAAATGAAGAATGTATTTTATACATGATATTTTCATAGTTTTGTTTTAAATGATGTATTGTAATAACTGTGGTTTTTGTTTAGTTGGCTCAAACAGTATGATTTTTACTTCTCAAAATTAATGAAATAAATACCAAGGTCTTTTGACCTCGCCCAAAGGTTCTGAAACTGATTTAAGTTTCTTGTTAGACTGACCAAAGGTTATTTTTTTCATATACCTGAAAAAATTAAAATGTATTATAAAATTTAACTTTGATATTCCAGGAGCAAACTCAGAGGTGTTGAGTCAAACTTCCTCATGTCTAAAAATATTAATATATGTCTAACAATATTAATTTTATCAGCCCGATTTGAAAATATCATCTGTTTGTCCACAAATAAACATAAACACACATATAGACATAGCTAAGGAACATAGAAATCCTCCATTGTCACCTTGGAGTAAACAGAATACTCAAATATGAGGGCTTGACCAGCCTCTACCAGGACACAAGTACCACAAATTCCAGAAGGAGTGGACCCCCTTATGGGTCCCTTCCACACACATAGATACCAGAAGGAGCAGAGCACCCATGGCCTTCTCCACAGTTTCCAAATGGAGAGCAGGCTCCAGGAGCCCTTTTATCACACAAAATACGGTCTCCTCGACCCATTCTCTTGATGCCAAAAAAAGTAGTGCTTTATAAGCCCCCTCCCAGGGAATTGGAGCTTCCTTCATATTCCCTTGACCAGATTGAAAACTCTACTAGTTTACCCAGACATCAAGAGCAATTCAAAACCAGAAACCAAAGCAGAAAGCCAACACACACTCACACACACAGAAACCCACACACAGAAACACACACACACACACACACACAAACACACACACAAATAAAACAGAGGCAAAGAGAAAGAACAATGGCAGTACCTGCTTTTTAAACATGTACATATTTTTTTAAAACCTGTTTTTTGTAATATTAAAACAAAGCATGCTCTTTAGGAGTGAAATCATAGAGCACATTTATAATTTTAAAAGTAAACCAGACTTTAAAATTCACCAGTGCAAACAATCCGATTTTACTTTGGTTATTATTATTTAGTATTACTGTTATTATTATTATTATTATTATTATTACTATTGATTTTATTTAATTTTTGTAATTCTCTTAATAACTGAATTTGTTTTCTTTCTAATTGGATTTTCTCTTAAAAACAGTAATATCTTCCTACAGTGGTCCTGTATTTCCTGCACATGTGGCAGGGAAATCCATGGGGGAGAGGGGGTGGGCAGAGGGCAAGGCAGCCAGTCTGAATTATGAGACTTGGCAGTTTCTTCCTCTGACTCCCTTTCATCCTCACTATCTAGCTCTTAAATTATTTTTGGCTCTCAAATTACACAAATCTGTTTGGGCTCCTATATAAACCTTTGAAATAACCTTAGAAGTACTTTTTTTTTTTTTTCTTACCTCTTTGGCTGCTCCATTTTCTTCAAGCAATTCTTTAGCTTGTGAGATCAAAATTTTTCATTTTATCAGTCTCATGCCTAGGATCCAGCACATCAGTAATTAGATTCCTCAGAGGAACAGATATAACAGATACCTTTTCAGGACCATTATTATTGTAATATTCTTGCAATATTCTCCCTACACTCTCCCACTTTTCCATATTTACATAACTTCAACTGGGAAGGAGGGACATAATTAATTTACAAACTAAAGGGTATAAGGGCATTTCTCCCTATTAGTCCTGTTTATTTTAACATTGACGTTAAGGTCCCATAAATGACTCCCTGCTACTGCTCTGCCCAATGATTGAGCTGCCTGCCTAACTTGTCTTCCTCTGTGCAATGGGCGGTATCATGAAGACTGTTTTTACTTACGCATCTGGAGCTCCAAAAACCAATGTTTCTCCCTTTTGCCCCTCTTTTTCAAGATCCCTTTTTGGGCACCAACTGACCCATCCCACAGGCTAGATGAACAGGATCCACCTGAAAGAGGGAAATTGGGGGACAGAGATGTGAATAATGGAGGCAAGACAGATTCCTGATCAAGTCTCAATTTACTGAATGTGCACACAACACTTATAAAGCAAAGGGTACAGAAAATGTTTTTCACAGTAGCAACACATCTGAGCCACCTGGCAAGGCTTGCAGGAATTACCTCAAGGTTACACAAAGTTTGCTGTCTGGTTCCCAAGGGTGCAGGGAGATTGCTATCTACATCTCAGTCTCACCACAGTTGTCTGGGTTTAGTGCTATTATGATCCCCACTCAGTAACCAGAGGCTAAGAACACTTACTTGCCTCAGAGTTGGTGTCTCTCCATGTGCTAGGCCCAACAATTAATCACCAACATAGAGTATTTTATCTGTGTAGAATGTGTCATGCCCAACTGTCACTAATTCTCCATCTCTTTCTCCCACAGAATAGTTCTCTAATCTCAAGAGGGAGCATCTTCACCTTACTCCTTTGTCACATGTAAGCCTACAGAAATTCTGGGTTTTGACACCAAATGACTGAAAAGAAATAAATAAAAAACAAGAAGAAGGAAAAGACTTCTTCTAAGTATAGTAGAGAAAAAGTTTTATTGTAGATAAAAGATTAAAGAGAGGCAGAGGCTGAGACATCTGGGAGAGTCCACAGTGAATATGGCTAGGCTGAGCAGGGTCATTTGTGGGGAGAGGAGAATCGAGAGCAAGAGAGGAGACAGTCATAAACCAAGAGCAGCTTCCTGGGCCAGGAGACTGACCAAGAGGTAAAAGGGCCAGAACAACCAGCCTACCCATAATAACTGGATTATATAGGGATAAGCAGCTGGCAGAATGGCAGGCTAGGCCTGGAGCTAAAGTTTTCAGTGTATGGGCAGGAAATGGAAGCCAGGAGGACTTTGAACCAGCTAGAAATGGAGGGATGCTTGGAGAACTTGCCTAGCCAGCCTCAGCTTTGATGTATTAACAAGTACAAAACTTAGCAACTTGTCCAGGGTTTGAGATGTGACATTGTGATGATTTCTTTCCTCACCTTTTTTTTTAACACAATCCAATTCTTTTGCCTCTTCTCCTACATAATTTAACTCCAGAAATTGCCTAGGACCCTAAGCCTGGAAACCCAAAACCACTCCAGTGCTTGTTCCTTGGATGCTGTGACACCCCCACCAGAACCCAACACACACACCCCTGTTGTGTGCCTCCAGGTCCCATTGTTTGCTTCTCATTGGCACTCATTGTACCTGAACCCACCCTGGAGGTTGGACTCTTCCAACTGTAGTTTATGACCCGAATACCTCCAGTAACTCCAACTCCCATGTTCCTGTCTTCCCAAGTAAACAAACTAAATTTCAATGCCTCTGCCCATACCTGATGAGACTTCACCCAGGCTTACTCATTTCTATCCAAAGATGTTTTCTATAGGCTATGGCAAAAGCACAGTACAAGTCCAGACATGTTAGCCACATGCCCCAGTGTGGAGCTTCTTCCAAATGGGCTATTACTGGGGGCTGTTTGCTTTAGGACCCTCCTTAAGGCCTAGGTATCTAGTAAGCTAGACTTAACCTCAATCAGACAGGTATGTCTTAACTGTAGCCCATATGTCTTTACACCCCCAGATTACTATGGCCCAAAATTGTTTTATTTAAAACATTATAAAGCCTGCTTTTGCATTTTTCTTTGTAATTGTTCTTCGATGATCTATGGTTTCTCAGTGTCAACTTTGTAGACAACAACACAGTTTTGTAGTGGCAATAGGTTGCACATGCCTACCTGTAAAGGATCAGTTTTCAACCTGTGGGTCCCAACCCCTTAGAGGAAGAATGACCTTTTCATGAGACTCTCCAAAGACCATCAAAAAGCACAGTTATTTACCATAGGAAAATTACTGTTATGAAGTAGCAAAGAAAATAATTTTTGGTTGTGGGAAGGACAACTTGAGGATCTGTATTAAAGTGTGATGGCACTAGGAAGGTTGAGGACCTCTGCTCTAGAGGAGATTCAGGCCCCTGAATGTGGAGTCCACCTGCAGTTTTTGCTTATAGGCTCACAGAGGTGGGGCACTGGTTCACATCAGCCTAGGGAGGCCTGCTCTGTAGACAGCACAGACCAAGTGGGCAGGTGTTGGCTATCCAGAAAGAGACTGAGATGAGGTTTCTATGTTCTCTTTCTGCTCTCCCACACTCCTTGGAATGAATGAATAAGGAATTTTCAATTCTCTCAGAAGCAGCTGTATTTTACCAGTGGATAAATGTGAGTCCCATCCTTAGTATGCTAGCCCTGACAACATAAATTATTTTACAGAAAAGGAGTTTGTGCAAAAGGAAACTGGCAATGTATCTTGGGGGTGGAGTTAGGAGGAACCTTAGCAGCTGCTTCTCCTCTTTTTCTGCTCTTTACAATCTATCCCACCCCTGGAGACCCTGACTTAAAAGTCAGTGGGGCCTGGTCTGGTCACCAGTGTTAACAAGGATAGCCAAGCTGGAAACTTCAGGTAAAGGCCAGGTAGCTGAAAGGGAGGGTGTTTGGTTAGCTTTCTACCTTCTGAAAAGTTCAGGGCTCTAGTCCAGGAACTGATATTCCTGAGATTTAAGGTATTTCTTCCTATTTCCTTGTGCATGTGCCTTGGGGCTTGTTCCATGGCAAGTACAGAGCTCATTGAGATTTGCTATTACAAATGGGAAAATCACTTTTATCCAATGGAGTGTCACTGTGTATATTAACCATACTCCAGGGCTGGAGTAATGACTGGGAGTTTATGGTCAGCTCAAATCAAATTCCATGGTTGTATTTCAGGTTTTGTGGGAATTTTTTTTCTCTATATTTTTTTTGTGTTACGGTCTTTTAGTTTGTTTTGATTTTCATTTGTGTGTGTCTGTGTATTTAAGAGAGAAAGAACATAATGTTATGTGGGGAAGAAAGGAGGGAGGATCTTGGGGGATTTAAGGGAACAGGAAAACGTGAACACAATGTGGCTGTGGCTGTAGAGAAGGCTCAGTAGTTAAGAGCACTGGCTGCTCTTCCAGAGTTCAATTCCCAGCAACCACATGGTGGCTCCCAGCTGTTTGTAGTACAATCTAACTCCCTCTACTGGTGGGCCTGAAAGCAAAGCACTCATATGCATAAAATAAAGGAATCTTTAAAATATATATTATATGAAAAAAAATAAGAGAAAAGAAAAAAGAAAAGGATTAGCTCTCTGAAGCAGTAATCCAAAATGCAGAGCAGTAAGCTCCTCCTGACATGACCTGGAAAGGGTGAACATATTCAATTCCACACACTTCATTCTGGTGTGTAGTGACACAAACCTCCCAGTGGTTCCATCATCAGTAACAGGATGTCATGTAAGTTAGCTAAACTGCAAGCCTATGGTGAGTGCCAACTCTGCAGACACAGGTATCTTGTTGATAGAGCAAGGGCGATGTCCACAGAAGTGTAGAGCTCCAGAAAACCTGTTTTCTCTTTCCAGTTTCCTATAGTCTGTCAAGGACTCTCATGCCACTTCAAGGGGTAAGTCTGCTTTCATGCCTATGATTGGTTGGGTGTTAGAGTCTTTCCATGAGTTGACAAGGTACAAATATGTGAGGGTTCTAGCAAACAACTACTGTCACAATGACTCCTTAGGCAGCAATGGCTCAGAGCATCGCAACTTCCCCGTCAGCCTAGGAGCACTGGGAAAAGAATCTAGTGAGCTGAGCCTAAAGAGCAGGTACATGTGATAGCCTACATGTGCTTTCATGGATATCTTACAAATCTTTGGAAATTCCAGGGACACTCATGTTATTTTCTGAATTGTTTAAATACAAATTTGGAGTACAATAAGGCACTGTGAAAAAAGACTTTAACCTCAGCCCTGGAAAAAACAGAGGCAATTGGGTCTCTGGGAGCACTTGTATGGAGACCCACATGTAATCTCCAGAGCTCCCATGTAAATCAAGAAATAGCTGGAACAGAGGATTTGAACATTGTCAACACAGGAAGAAATAAATGATGAGAATGACAGAGAGCTTCAGTTTCCTAATTATTCCACTGTATAGTGTATAAAATTGCACTGAAACACCACACTGCACACAAGAGGTAATTATCCTTATTAATTTTCTTAATTTACAACAGGACTTTGTGTACTCATATAATGTGCTTAGTAACTTCATTGGCATTTCAAACATTCAATTTTTTTTTCAAAACATTAACATCTACACTAGTATGCTAACAGTTCTACAAGTACCAAAATAAATGCATCAAGGTCCTGGCCTACAGAAGATAACCATCAATCACAAATGTTTCTCAAGTTCATTCCTGTGTCTAATAAAATAAAAATATCCCATTTTAACAAAAGAGAATGTGACAGATGACATGTGATATCACTGTACATGGAACTCATGTGCAGGTTTAAGCGAGTATCCCTCCTTTGTAAGATCACAAAGAAATTGCAAACAGAGGTTCCAGTAAGTGAAAAAAGGAAACCAAAAAAAGAAAAATGGAGGTCAGTTTCACTTGAATGGTAGATAGTCACCATCTTATTAGTTTGTAGAGATCACTGTGAAAGGTACCGCACTTATCAGTGGAATTGGGGAGTGGCATGCATGCAGAAAGGAGAGGGAGGGTGGGATTGGGAGGGGAAGAGGGAGGGGCTTATGGGGGGATGCAGAATGAATAAAGTGTACTTGATGAAAAATTTAAAAAAAGGAAAAAAAAGAAAAGATTATTTAAGAACCTTAAATGTCTTTCAAAAGTGGAGGAAAACATTGAGTTAGTCAATTTACATGGAGCATGTCTCGCCTCTGGGGGCCATGGTCTCCTGAACCTACTCAGACCACTGACACCACCACTGCTAGCTCTAGAACTGATGCAGGATGTTCCAATGAGGGGGTTAAGGCTTCTCATAATATTTCCTATAAGTCCACATCTGTTTGTTTATAACCCCCATTTTTATTCATTGTTAGCCAGATAGTGCCAAGTAATTGTGGTAACGATACTTGCTTTTTTGCCCAATCCCGGGATGCTAGTGAATTTAGGTATGCCCTGGTTACTTACATGCCTCGCTGGGTGCCTGTGCCCATTGATGCCCTTCACGCTATAACTCTCTTCAGACAGAAAAGGAATCTTGGAATTACAGCCACCATTGTTACTGCCATCTCATTGGCAGCTGTTGGAGCTACCACTGAGGCATTAGCCATGAGTCATACTATGCAGACTGCTCAGACACTAAATAATCTTTTAGCCAATGTATGTCATGCTTTAGATGTACAAAAAGGAATTAATGCTCAACTTACTTGATGGAGACTTGATGGTGTTCAATCAGAGGACTGACCTCGTGCAGGAGCAAATTGATACCCTATGGCAAATCACTCAACTTGGCTGTCATTGGAAGTTTCCAGGACTTTGTGTCACTAGCATAAATATTAGAATTTGTCCCGACCTGCAAATCTGTCTAAACAATTGTCTAGCTATATTTTAGGTAATCGGGTTGAAGAATTCGATAATATGATGGAGCAGCTGAGAGAGGCCATTGTTACAGCAAATTATACCAGAGTGGATGCAGGACTAGCCACAGGATTATCATCATGGATGGCTGCAGCCATGAATCATCTGAAGGAATGTGCAGGCATGGGAGCGTTAGCAGGCCTCCTGGTGTTGGTCTCCCTGGTTTGCCTGTGGTGTATATGCAAGATTAGAGTCTCACAACAGCGTAATGCAGCCATGATCATTCAGGCCTTTACAGGCATTAAAGCAGGACAGTCTCCAAAAGCATGGTTGGCTACCATAAAAAGCTAAAATGTTATGCTCAGGATGCTAGGCTAAGCACTGCAATCAGGGTCAGTTGCTTTTGATGCAGAGAAGAGCATGTCTGATTGCATGAGGGTTGATGCCCCAGGTCCCACCTCTGAGAAAAAAAGGTATCTGACGGGTCTGATGCTCTTTGGATGGATGACACCTAAATGAACATTGGAACAAAGTCCCAATTTATTCCTAATATCAGAGATCAGACCTCTATTCTTCCCTAATGTGTCTAAAACAAAAAGGGGAACTGTAGAGAGCTACATAATGCAGCACCTTAAAGATGGAGCTGGTTTCCACCTTCCACCTTTCCTATGGTGAGTGCTCTCTGTCACAAACAACTCCATATTTGTCTAAGGCTGAGGATCTGGCTTGCTTCTGTGTATGTGGACTTATCTGCATTGCCTACGTGGCACGTTGGGATTGGCTACCCAGAGGCTATTTTAAGCAGTGGGCTGGCTTTCCCCAGGGTCAGAAGATTGTTTAAGGTTCCTGAATAAACTGCATTGAGAAGAAAAAAAAATAAAAAATAAGGTCAGAAAGAAGGAGAGGAGGACCTCCCCTATCAGTGGACTTGAGGAGAGGCATGCATGCAGAAAGGGAGATGGGGGTGGGATGGGAGGGGAGGGAGAGGGGTTAATGGGGGGATACAAAAGGAATAAAGTGTAGTTAATAAAATTTAATTAAAAAATTAAAAAAGGAAAAAAAGTTACAACAAATGAGGGGGCTCTAGCAAGAGTTGATATCCTCATAGTGCTGATGGCCTCTGTCAGGCCAAGATTAGTATTGGCAAGAATTGATTCCCTGAGAGGGTAGTAAAGGACAGAGATGTTCCAGGCTTCCTCCTTGGCTTATTGATTTCCATGTTACTGACCTAAAGGAATCTCCTCTGAATAGTGCTTTGTGCGAATTCCCTCTACATTTCTTTTTAATAAACTCAAAGAGACTGTGTAAACAGAAACTTTATTCAATTGTTTCAATTGTTGACGAGAGGGCTCACTGCCTCCTTCTGCTAACCTAGAGATGGAAGGCTGTTAACCTCTGAGACTTACTGCTTAATAAGCTCCCCCTTTCTAGTTCTTTCTGAGCTCTGGGCTGGGTGGTTCAACTCAGCTGTCCTGGCTCAAACTCCTCTTCCAGCTGACTGATTCAATCAGGCCTCTCGCAGCCCAAGCTTCATTCATCTTTCTTTGTGAAGATTAAATAACACCCTTTACTTCAAGGATTGCCAATAAAGGACCTTCAATAAATGCTGGCTTGATTCCCTTCTTGCTTTGAAATCCCATGGGAAATTCTGTTTAGAATGTACTTGGCAGGACCACTATCCATCCTATATATGATACCTGTTTCCTGCTATCCTTTAGTGACTCTGTCCTGGAGACTGCAGAACAAACTCCTTGCCCTAGGTATGATACCCGGAACTTCTGAACGTCCATTAGATTCCACATATCACACCCCCACCTAGTGTTCCTTGTGTTTCTTATAATGCAAAAATGTGAGTGAGTGCTATATCATCCTCCTGTCACACAAGAGGCAACACTCAAAAATAAGTCAGTGGACTAAGTTCATGATTGTTCTTTTCTTAGCCCCTGGACTGTACTGCTCCCTCATGAACTGTTCTGTCAACAGGGATCATGCCTCCATGGTTAGGATCATTATGTAGAGGTATGTGGGCTGTGTGCTGCATAAAGGCACTTGGACAAAGGGTGAGTGGAGGTGAAGTCCATCCCACAGTACTTGGCTTGTTTTGTACCCATCAGGAGTTAAAAACTTGAAAAGTAGAGGTAGATTTTTCAAATACAGGCCTACTTCAATGTGTATTTTGTTGTGAAATGAATATTAAGCCTCCATGTTCTAGCAGACCATCCCCTCACAGCTCTCCTATCTGTGATGCCTATGGAACCTGAAGTTTCCCAACCCACCCAGCTTCACCTATGTTTTACTGTTAAGGAACTTGTAGGTCTAGCTTTTAGGTTGTATCATAACTACAATTTCTATTACTATGATGAAACACCATATTCAAAAAGCCACTTGGGGAGGAAAAGCCCTATTTGGCATAAGCTTCAATATCCCTGTTCATCTAATTAAAGGAAGGCATAACAGGAACTCTGAAACAGAGTGAGAACCTGAACAAACACAGGAGCTGATGCAGAGGCCCTGGAGGGTTGCTGCTTTCTGAATTGCTTCATATGGCTTGCTCACTCTGCCTCCTTATAGAACCAAGAACCACCAGCCCAGGGATGGCACAACCACAGATGGACTGAGCCCTGCCCCTAAGGGCTCTAAATAAGAACATGCCCCAAAGGCAGTACTACAACCTAATATTATGGAGGTATTTCTTTAATTGAGAGGAGGCACCTCCTCACATGACTTTAGCTTGTCAAGTTGAGATAAAATAGCTACCACAGTTAGGACAAGGTTTATTCATGGCACAGCGCCACCTTATCAGCCACTTCTATGGATGCCCAAATGGTACATATGAGCAACTGCAGAACTTTATGTGGATGGAAACTATTAGTACATAATAGTCCCTTGCTTCTGCAGCTCCTTGATCTGGCCATAAGAGAAAGAGGGAAGTGTCATCATTTAGCAGGAAACCATCTTTCCTAACTCTGACAGGATATAAAAATATATGGTAGGGACACTGTAGCTGTTTTGTAGCTGACAAGAGTCTTTGTAATGGGAGAAATTCTGGGTCCAATGAAAAGGTCATAGGGCAATGGGAGAGTCTTGAATTGATGGGCTGCATTCAATCATGCAATTGCTGTCTGTCCTCTTCCCTCCTCTAAACCTTCACAAGAAAGTGTTTTTCTGTGTAACAGCCATTGGCTGTCCTGGAATTCACTTTGTAAACTAGGCTGGCCATGTCTCCTGAGTACTGGGAATGAGGACAGTACTCCTGTATTCCCAGTACTCCTGAGTACTGGGAATAAGGACAGTGCCAAAACCCCTGACTGCTGTCTGCATTCTTGAAGGGACTTGTAAAATAGAGAGTTACAAGATCATTTGGTAATAGCATAAATCCATGTGGTTTTTCTGGGAAGGTTGAGATATATAGAGAAAAAAACTGGGTCAGTGAAAGAAAGGGGGCATAGAGTTCATTTAGGATGACCATGACTAGTCCCATTTCCAGCATTCTTGCAATAAAATGAACTAGAATTAGCAGCAGGGCACTACAGAGCATCACGAGAATAGATCAGGGGAAAATAGAGGACTATTGTAGAGAAGTATATCCAGCCAGGGGTGAAAGGGATAATGGTCTCCTTTAGCCACTTTCTTCACAGTATCTACAAAGTCACTTGCAGTTGTATCAGGAACAAATGGAGCTGTTGTGAGTTAAGAGATATTGGGAGATATTATATGGAACATCTGAGTACAGTGTGAAGTTCAGTAAGTAAAATATTTAACAGATAGGAGAATAATATAAGTATGAGGCTAGTAAGGATGAGAAAGTGATCCAGGGGTGAAAGTTTCCAAAAACTCAGAAATGTTTCTGCCTTCCTCTAATCTAGATTCTGGGAAAAAATCTGTGCAGAAACCAGAAAGCAAATATTAAATTTCTAGGTCTGCTGATAATACTAAATTGTAATACAAATTTGACCTCGGACAGCTTGTAAAATAAATTTCTGTGGCTGTGTTCCACAACAAACTTTATTTTTATTTTTTGGCAGTGGTAAAACCAATTTTAATTCACAGCAGACACTCTGAAGAGAGATTCAACAGTAACAACAAAAAAGCCAGACAAGGTCTCAGAATTGACAAGAGTTTACCAAGAGTCAAAACAAATTCAAAACTGCCTGAATGCATGTTACAGAAACTACATGCTAATGTTACAGTTTAAAAAAAAATCCATATAGTAGCTGAGCTATGGTGGCACAGGATAATAATGCCAGGCCTCAGAAGTCAGAAGTGGATCTCTGAGTGGGAGGCCAGCCTGGTCTACGAAGTGTGTTCCAGATCTAGCCAAGGCTATACAGAAAAGCCATGACTCTGAAAAAATAAAAAGAAAAAAATAAGAAAAATCCATCTAGCAACACTGTACTGCTTCCTAGAGCCCCATATGTTAGGTGCTTTAACTGAAGGAAACAAGTTGCTCCTTTACACATCATAAGGTAATAATTCCAATTGAGGTAATTCAATCTCCTGGTAAAAGAAATACCCTTAGGAGGAAGCGGCTCATTTTGAGCCATTGTAATGAAATAAATGTAACAGTTAATTCTTTGTACTAGGAGCCTAATACAGGATAGTTGAGTCAACCATTAATAGCCCCAATTGCTAATTCTTATTCCAAGATGGAAAAAGAAAAAACAAAACATAATGTGTTTGAAGAGTATTTTATTTTATTTTTTTATTATTTCAAAACAGTTTATTTAAGGGCACTGATATTTCCATTTCATGTAATTTTTTACAAATCTAACATTTTATTTAATATATTCAATATCTAATAGTATCAAGCACTCTTAAGTCTCTGACTACACAAAATTACTTCAGGCTGTATTTGCGTCAATGAGTAAAACCCCAATATGTACATGATGGGTATCTTTAACAGCTTCTAGTTACACCGTGATTGTGGTGAAGAACAATGGCACATAATAAAACTACTATACGGGAGGTTCTCCTCTCCTTTCTATCCTTTCTATCAGTTCTATCAGTTCTCGCCATAAGTGGCTGAACCTCCCCTACCACTGGACCCGGGGAGGGGCATGCATGCAGAAATAGGAGAGAGGGTGGGATTGGGAGGGGAGGAGGGAGAGGACCATGGAGGGATACAAACCTAATAAAGTGTAATTAATAAAAAAGTTAATAAAAATAAAAATAAAAATAACTACTATACGAATATCATTGAGTCACAAAACATACACACATTCATAAATCCAAATGACTTATTTTCACATATTTCATGCTGTTTTACCACAGGTTTTTTTCCTTATAATGATTCCTTATAATCATGATACATACATTGTATACATAAATCATATATCTTTTTCTTTTCTTTCTTTTTTTTTTTTTTTTGAGGAGAAAGGGTTTATTTCACTTTGCCCCTCTACATCACAGTTCACCACTAAATGAAGTCAAGGCAGTAGCTTTAGCAGGAATCTAGAGGCAGGAACTGGAGTGCAGAAAACTGGAGAGTGCTGCTTACTGACTTGCTCCTCCAGCTCATGTTCTTCTGCTTTTCTTTCTTTTTTTTTTTTTTTTCACTTATTTTTTTAAATGCAGTTTATTCAGGAACCTTGAACAATCATCTGACCCTGGGTAAAGCCAGCCCACTTTAAATAGCTTCTGGGTAGCCAACCTCAGCATGCCACATGAGCAATGCAGATAGGTCCACATACAAGGAAGCAAGCCAGATCCTCAGCCTTAGCCAAATGTGGAGTTGTTTGTGACAGAGAGCACTCACCATCAGGAAGGTGGAAGGCGGAAACCAGCTCCATCTTTCAGGCATGGCATTAACCAGCTCTCTACAGTTCCCCCTTTTTGTTCTGGATGCATCAGGCAAGACTAGAGGTCTGATACTCAGACCTCGGACACCACCGCTGCTAGTTCTAGAACTGATGCAGGATGTTCCAACGAGGGGGTTAAGGCTTCTCATAATATTTCCTATAAGCCCACACGTGTTTGTTTATATCCCCCATTTTTATTCATTATTAGCCAGATAGAGCCAAGTAATTGTGATAATGATACTTGCTTTTTTGCCCAATGCTGTAATGCTAGTAAATTTACTAGCTGGTTACTTGCATGCCTCGCTGGGTGCCTGTGCCCATTGACAACCTCATGCTATGACTCTCTTCAGACAGAAAAGGGATCCTGGAATTACAGCCACCATTGTTACTGCCATCTCATTGGTGGCTGTTGGAGCTACCACTGGGGCATTAGCCATGAGTCATACTGGGCAGACTGCTCAGACCCTGAATAACATTTTAGCCAATGTAGCTCATGCCTTAGATGTACAAAAAGGAATTAATGCTCAACTAAAAGGAAGTTTGATGGTGTTCAATCAAAGGATTGACCTTGTGCAGGAGCAAATTGATACCCTATGGCAAATCGCTCAACTTGGCTGTCAATGAAATTATGCTGGACTTTGAGTCACTAACATACAACATGAGAATTTTCTCTGTGCTGCAAATCTGTCTAAACAATTGTCTAGCTATATTTTAGGTAATTGGACTGGAGAATTCGATACTACTATGGAGCAGCTGAGAGTGGCCATTGTCATGGTAAATTCTACCAGAGTGGACGCAGGACGAGCCACAGGATTATCATCATGCATTACTGTAGCCATGAATCATCTGAAGGAATGGGTGGGCATGGGAGCATTAGCAGGCCTTCTGGTGTTGGTCACCTTGGTTTGCCTGTGGTATATATGCAAGATCAGAGTCTCACAACAGCGTAATGCAGCCATGACCATTCAGGCCTTTACAGCCATTGAAGCAGGACTGTCTCCCCAAACATGGTTGTCTACCATAAAAAGCCAAAATGTTACACTCAGGATGCGAGGCTAAGCACTGCCCTCAGGGTCAGCCGCTTTGGACCCAGAGAACAGCATGTCTGATTGCATGACCTGGGTTGATGCCCCAGGTCCTGCCTCTGAGAAAAAGGTATCTGACGGGTCTGATGCTCTTTTGGTGGATGACACCTAAATGAACATCAGTACAAAGTCCCAATTTATTTCTAATATCAGAGATCAGACCTCTACTCTTGCATGAAGAGTATTTTAAAAGAAAAGAGAGAAATATAAAACATTAATGTTTTCTGTCAAATATGATAAAACTGGTTTTTAGGAATTTTATTGTTGTCTTCCTCATGTTATAAAATTTGAAAATGTTATAATCCCTCCCCTATCTCAGGTCAAACTTTAGTTTATTCAAAAGATCCTATTCCTGTTCTAGAAACTTAATATCCTGAGGCAGTGATTCCATTGTCCTTCCTCCATTTTTCTGTGCACCAATTCAATTCATATTAGCCAAATGTGTAAGATGGAGGTCAGACCCCAGCCAACAGGAAAAAGACACAATCACCACCTTATTCAGAATAAAAACCAGTAGTATACTTTCCTCTGTGTATTTCTTCTTCATGAGCACAGTCTTATGATCAGATGTAGTTTGTTCTGCAGGAAAAAAAAAATATTCTGAACTAAGCTGTAAGATCTGCATTACTGTGCAATCTGCTGGTGCTTATAGCCTATGGAAAACACAGGGCTTGGCATCCACAAACCAGTAATAAACAGGTTCCTTAGCAACCCTCAAATGGATACCTGGGTAAGAAATAATCCCACTTTCTCAACTCTAACACATATAGGAAGATACTCAATCTAGGAGAGAGATTTCTCTATCTAACCAATTCCACCAGTAAGATTGAAACTTGTACTCCATTTCAATAGGGTCCACACACAAGGGCAGAAATGCCATAGATGTGACCATGGTGTTTTCCTCAAACTGCTTATCAGTAGGTCAAGTAAGATAGAGTTCTGTGTCTTCTCAATGTCTATTCTAAAAATTGTCTTATCCTTTACGGGAGATTAAAGATCTGCATGTAATGGGAAGCCCATTTATATGTGGGACCCCATGGCTGTTACTTTGCCTATTCCTCTGCAAAACAGGCACAAGCCACGTATAAGTAACTCATACTAGAGTCCAGCAACTTGCATGTCCTTTGAAGTTCACAAAGAAATGCATTCCAGTCCTTACAAATACCTCACTTATAAAAGAACTTATTAAGAGTTATATACCAGTTCCTGAAATGGGAATCTTTTAATAATAATGAAAAAAAAACATTTAGTACTGTATATGCCATAGGCATATGAATTTTGTTTTCAGACACAGCTTTCAAAACAACCCTGAAAACATAAATCAAATTCATAATATGGTAAGCAAATATTAACAGAAGTTATTTTCAAAAATGCCTTCTTAGAAATCAAAACACATGACAGTGCTCCCATCAGCACTGCTGTCTTGGCTGCTGCCTCTAACAGTACAGAAGATGATCTTACTTTCACCTAGCCAATTACAAAGAAGCAGAAATTTCCTAAAGTGAAAATACAGGTATTTATAGACTTCTCTTCTTAGCATTTAACATGGACAATACTAAGAATAAGGGATATATGAAATACCAAACTTCATTCTCATGATTGGGAAAAAAAAAAAAAAAAAAACAGAACCCCTAGAAGTAACTGCTAAAAGACACAACTAAATCAATCAGTGAATTGGAGTAGCATTTACTTCTTAACCTAAGTATTCCTAAGACCTTGCAAAATCCAGAAAAGCTGCAAAAACCAACACAAGAGAGCAAAGATGGCACCAAAATCAGCACAAACTACTGCCTAGGACTTTTGTGGTTCATACTCAAAGTTCACTCTGTGTATAACATCTTTAAGTTCAGACATATCAAAACCTAGAAGTATTGAGGGTCTGTGGTCTTCTATTGTCTTCAAGCAAATATATCTTCTTGTGCCAAAAAGCAAAGCCACAATAATTTTTTCCATCTTCAAGATTAAAAACAACAATTCAACTTTTCTGCTAGGATATGGTTTCTTTTGGAAATATTCTCTAAGAAACTGCTTTTTTTTTTTTCCCTTGGAGGAGTCATTTTTGCATTCAGTAGGATCTAATGCTAGGATCTGGTGTAAATCATTACTGGCCTCAAGTTCCTTAGTTGCACTTTCATTCCTTTGTCTCTTCAAAGTCACAGCACTAGTCCCTTCTTCTGGATCTGATGCTTCATTGCCCAGTAAACACAAGGGACCTTTCCCATCCCTCCTCTGGTATTCTGGACCCAATGGCCATCTGGCCATTTTCTTTTGAAGGGACAGGTAGAATCAGTAACCTTTTACTCACTGGCAAACTACAGTTCACTCTTCTCAACAAAACAGGACTGAACTGGCAGGTCTGAGCTGTCTTTGGGTGCATGTGCACAATGCAACAAATGAAGAGTGATAGCCTCCATAGTCAAGCTTCCAGGGTAGATCCCACCAAAGTGGACACACCTAAAGGTGGGCGAACTGAGGACTGTACAGACCATGGGCATAATATGGCGTCTGTCCTTCAAGTGTAACATGTAGGCATTGGCTACCAAAAATGTTGTCAAACAGAGGGGGCAGGTCAGCACTCCTTTTCTAAGCTGAATTACAACCTTAACCTAAGACCACATCTTAATATACAAGGGCACCAGAGATATGGAATATGTGCCTGAGAAGACAGCCCAGTGGACCTCCTGTTCTCCAATCTCCTCTCTTGGCAGAGTGATGATGAAATCAAGATGGGGGAACAACAGGTTGCCATCAGCATCTAGGCTCAACTGGAAGCCCCTGTTAAGATAATCCAACAACAGCTTCTTCCTCCCCAGGTGTTTAATTTTGCTGTGCTCCAAGAGACCCTGAATGCTGTGGAAAGTACCTGGGCAAAACAGGCACCCCAAGCCATGTGTGAGCAAGTGGTATTTTAGCTCCTCCTCTGAGACTAGGCATTTGCAGGAGAGGTAATGCATGGGCCTCTCTCTGTCCACTTCAGAAATAGTGCACACACGGCCACCTTTACTGGTTTAAGTCTCTCACTGGAGTTGAACTCACTTTGTCTGTGAGTCCCTTCCATGTGAGCCTGGTACACACCTGATGGGAAGAACACATTGCAAACTGGGCAGATTTTCCACTACTTGGCTTGGGGGGCAACAAGATTCATATCCACTTCAGGTGGATATGAATATGTTCTGGTCTGCATTGCTTACCAGCCCCAGGGAGGAAGAAAAGCTGGCTGGAGCACAGGAAATTGGCATACCCACACTGGGGGGTAGGAATTGGGTGGACACCTGGGATGAAACAGTCAAGACAATAGCTCCCTGAGGTATAGGCAGAGTGACAGGCATGGGTTCCAGAATGTAAAGGGGCTTCCCCTTGACCTGTGAGCCTGTTGGAAGCAGCTTCCTGAAAACAGAGCCTGACTGGAGGAACTGGGTTTTCTGGGAAGTGTCAGCTCTTACAAACTGGCTCTCCAACAGAGTGCTGGTGCCAACAGACTCACTGAGCTGAAGCATACCAGGCCCAACAAATGGACCTGAGTAAACAGGCTGACCAAGCAGAGGAATACCAGTGCTCACACCCTGGTTCACAAGGACATCTGAGACTACCACATTTTGGGGGGATAGCAACCCAGATGATACCACGTGACGTGTAAATAAAACCCTATCAGACATTGTCTGACAAGAGGTAAGAACCTGTGAGGAGACTGTCTGACCTATATGGGGAACTGTGGACTGGACTGCTTGACCAGTGGGGAGAACCCCAGAAGCTGCACTCTGTGCAGGAATCACAGAAGCAGAGGTCATCTGACCCTCTGGAAGGCCTGCCAATGAGACCAGCTCACCCACAGAAATTGTTCCTGGTGGCATGGTCGGGAGAAACCCAGGGTTGTTTGAATACCCAGAAGTCAGAGTATCAGGCCTGACCATTCCACTTGTGGGCTCCACTGGTCTACTTGTAAGCCACATTGATCTGACTGCAGGTCCTGCTGGCAACTTGTAGACCCCATGGGCTGTGTGGGTGGTAAAATCCCAGGCTGGATGGCTTGACTCACTGAGTGATTGCTCACTCCAACAGACTTATTCACAGGCCCAAGTGGCTGGCTCACAGATAGTGCAGGAGGGTCTACAGGCTTCTTAGGTGAAGCCTTGCCTGAGAAAAGGTCAGTTGAGGGAGATGAAGGCCTCAGTGTGAGGTTGGTCTGACCCACAGATAGAGGGCAAAAAGCCACATGGAACTGGGCCACATACTTCTGACCTTGTCCAGATTTTCCACAGGCACTTGAAACATTCTTAAACTGTTCTGCTCTGCTTAAAAGAGCATTTGCATAAGACACACATCTTGGGAATGAGAACCCAGCCCTTACCTTCCTCCTTCAACCTCAGCTGGCCATGTCTTCATCCCTCCATTCCACTCCCCACTTCCATCTCAGTCACACACTGCCACCCCTTCTACAGTCCTTCCCGGGCTTTTAGTCACACAGAGGCCTTGCATCACAGTCTTCACCTGTGGCTTCACTTCATACCAGAGCCTCCAGCCACAGTCCTTCCCAGGCCTCAGGTCACACCTGTGCCTAGAGACACAGTCCTCCCCTGTCCTCCATCACACCCAGGCCTGCCATCAGAGCCCTCCACAGTCGTTCCCTCTCCTCCAGTCACCCTAGAGCCACCACAACCCTCTGCAGTCCTCCCCCAGCCCCCGGTCCCGGACCCCACACAGAACTCTGCAGACCTCCCCTGTCCTTCAGGCACACATTGGAAGCCACAGTCCTCCAGTCCTCCTCTGGCCTCAGTTCGCACACAGCCCTGAACAGGACTCCCCCTGCCTCCAGTCACAAAAAGCCCTCCACAGTCCTCCCCAGACATCCATTCACACACAGACCTCCAGAGCCCTCCATAGTCCTCCCATGGCTTCACATCACACAGAGCCCTCCACAGTCCTCTCCTGTCCTCTGGTCACATATTGGCCTGACATCTCAGCCTTCCTCTGTGGCCTCCAGTCACAGTAGGTCCTCCTCCTTCCCTGCCTCCTCCAGTCTCACACCAGCCTTCTAGCGCCTGAGACCCCAAGAAATCACTTACACTGGGAGGCCCTCAAGCCTCTCCTCTGCCTGCTACTTGGCAAGGCTCACCACCCACAAGCCTTTCTGCAGGGGCTCTAGAAGACAGTTCCTAAAGACTCCTTCCAAACAGCATATATAGGAAGTGAGGTTTCCTCATTTTCATATTGCACCAGGCATGAAGAGAGCTTGAGTGTCCTCCCTGGCCTCTTCTTTTCCCCTTTTGCCCACCCTTCCTCCAGGCACTGATCTCATGCTGCCTGTCAGTGTTGTCCAGTCTCCTGTCATATCTCTTCAAGGGTGAGATACAGACCTCATCCACATTAGTGGCTCCACATTCTGAGCCATACTAGGCACCCACTAAATGTCAGTTCAAGACTGAATGAAGAAGGAAACAAAAGGCTACAGCACTGAGAGTTTCTTTTTGATAAAGTTCTAGAAGGAGAAGATTGCACTAGTTACTTTGCTTAAGGATGCTCCATGCTAAGGAAGGAAATAGTATTGTCCCTGAGGACCCAATAGGGCCTGGTTGAGATGGGGGAGGAGCAGCAGCATATAACTGCTGCTGCTACACCTTACAGAAGAATGACCTTTATGACAAAGAGACTTAAAGAGCTCAGACTGAGTGTGGTAATACATGCCTGTGTCCAGACCTGCGGTAATTCACTGGGTTTCTAAAATGGGGTCCAGGTATGTGTGTTGGGAAAGAATGGATAGGACACAGAGACACAAGGAGGGAGACTAAGTCTATTTTCTGATCAAAGCCTCGTTTATTTGAAATTTTTACACAACTATATAAGATAAGGCGGGAAAAGGGGGAAAAGGGGGAAGGCTAATTTACTGCTGCAAAAGATAGCAAAAATGATTTAAGGTTTGAGGAACCTCCTGCAAGTTACCTCAAGAATGTTTCCGTAAGGTATCTCAAGGATGTTCCAAGACTGACAAGCAGATGTTCTCACATAAATCTATCACCCATGACCTGGTGTCCTAGTGCAGCTGTTGGTAAATTTCCAATAAATGGGCATTGGCTCCACTAAATGGCTTTGGCTCAATAATTGGTTTTGGCTTCAGTAAATAGCTTTGGATGCCAGCATCTTCTCCTTTCTTAAACAATTTAAGAGTCTACTAGGTAGGCATTGACCTCATAAGCTCTTTTGCAGATGGTTGCTTCTGACCGTCAGGGACTCTGAGGTGGATTGATCTAGGAGGACACGTACCTGTAAAATAAGAATGGCAGGAGAAGAAATGGAGACCAGGCAGTAATGTTTCTTGTAGAGGTCTCAACTTTATTGAAACAGTTTAAGCTTTTTATAGGTTTGGAGGACAGGGGGTAGCAGGGATGGAGAGACCACCATAAGTGGTGGGAAAAAAACGAGAGGCTTCAGAGGGGAGGGGAAGTAGATCAGATAAGCCTGTTGGCAGTTGCAATAAGCCTATCACAGGAACACATTGTGACTCTTCACAGGACCTTGTCCTGGGGGGTGGTAATTTGGTGGGAAAGTTCCTTATGCACTTTCCCAGAGCAGACCTCCTTGGGGCCTTCATATGGCCCCCAACAAATGGCGGGCATTAACCAGAGTGGGAAGTATTGACCTGATCCTCCAAAGGCATTTTATAGCCTTTTTGGGTATCTTTTTGGGGAGGAGAAGTAGACCCCAACAACACCTGAGGGCATCCTCAGCAGATTGTCTTTAGGGGTAATCAGACACCAAACACAATGCAGTCAGTTTTGATTCTCAGGGGACTCAGAAACTGGCAATTAGGCCCTACCCCTGCCCTACACCATCTTGTACCCCTTACAGGTACCCAAGCTACATCAGGCAAGCATTTATCTGAGTTTTCTGATTTTCTCATGAGACCAAATGCAGCAGTCAAGACTGTTGAGATAGACTCTCAGCAGTTGCCCTGGAGCTCATCTAAGCCTCTGTTAGCCAAACCAAGTCTGTGATAATGAACTTGTAAGGGTTTAGATGCCAGGGAATCAATTTGCTGTTTTATAATACTAATTAAGTCTTTTAATGTCCCATGAGCCAATAGATATGAGGAGAAGGAAACCCCCAATGGGTCCCACAATTGACGGAAGGAGACTGGTAATCCAGGGAGACATTGAAAACCAATTGTGAAACCAACTTTCCTCTTGTTCTCTCTATCTCTTTCTCTCTTCTATGCCTTCCCTAACCTTAGCCATGCTGTGCCTTACAATCCCAGTATAAAGCAGCACTCTTCCCTTCAGGGCAGCACAGAGTCCCCCTTGCTGGAAGACAAGCAAGTCTAGAACTCTTCAATTTATAGGACAACTTCAGACAGTGAGAGGAGGGATTCCTCCAATTGGTAATGCCAATCTCCAATCTCTCAACATACATCTCACTTTTCAGGCGAAGGACAAAGTAATGCTTATTGGAGAGAATGAAAGAGGTGATACCTGTCCCAGCACCAGCAGCTCAGATTCCAAGGAGGACAGTTAGTGTAACAGCAAGTATAAACTCTATTTTTGTTCTGAGCAATGCATGGTCATTATGGGTTCCCCAAACTGGCAAAAACTTCCCAAGAACAATAAGTTTTGTGGACAATAAAAGGGACAATGACACAGATGATGTTGTAGTATTGCTTTTGAGGTGAGGGGTGTGTATATACAGGGAGTCAGGCCATCACTGAATTCCATCAGCTATTGTCACCTGGGAGGATAGAATTGGTAAAGTGGCTTGACTGTGTAATGGTTCCATTACAAAGATGTCTGTATCTGAGGAATACTATTGCCTATGCATAACCCAAGCCCAGAAACAGAAGGCAGTGTTAATCTAGCCTCAGCTTGTTGTGACCATCTGCATTTAGAATGGTCAGAGGAGTAGATTTCCTCAGTGACAGCAATGTCTTCATAAAAGGGAGGGGCAGCATCATAAAAAAACCTAGAGGACTAGGTAAGCTCAGGAATGTATGATTCAGGGCTAAAAAGTTATGATTAGCAAAGTCTAAAATAATATAGCATGTATCCATCCAATCTTCAAATAAGGAGGGGATAGGCTTACCAGCAAAGGAAGGAGTCGGGGAGGCAGGAACAGTTTCTTTAGGCTCTGTCTGTGTGGGAAAATCTTTTTTCCTGGTTCTATCTATGTGGGTGGGGAGAGGACAGGATTGGGTCCAATAGATACAGGTGGAATACCTGATTCTTTCCTTAGGGTGAGGTAAATGATAACTCCTGGACCATTCTTGGCACACCAGTACTATAGGTGTAGGCCCCATGTCAGGCCCGTATGCCAGAGAAGTGATTTTGGTTTTCCTTTAGAAGTAAAGACAGCTCTAAGATGGGGACCTGGAGCTGCTTCCAACTCTAGCACCATCTTAGCCTGTCACAGGTATTTGTCAAATAATAATGTGATTTCCAGGAGTTAATATCAATCTTAAATATATTAGTTATCACAATGTAATCATCACTATTAAGGTGTCCCCAAATTCCTGTGGCAATTACAACTGAGAGTTCACATCCCCAGAAGGCACAGTAAAAGGCTCCAGCAACTCCACATCCCTGAATCTTTTTATACTCTGGGCAGGTATAAAGCCCATTTGCTTGTTCTCATTGCTAACATGTGAAGAGTGACTTAGGGGCAAGAAAGGACATGTCAGGGCACCACTCAGTATCCAAAGTGACTTGTGATTTTGCATAATATACTTCACAATTTTCTCCAGAAACTTTCCAAGTATATTTATAGGGTTGTTGGACATTGTTCTTCTGGTCCTTAATCACCTTCTGGCCTTGCATTATCACTCCCAGGAATATTATCCAAAGTGCTATCATCTTAAAAAAAAAAAAAAAAAGAAGAAGAAGAAGAAGAAGTAGGATCGCAGAAGGGCTGGCTACCCTGGATGTCTGGAGTCCATGATTTGTCTCAGGCTACTTTTATTTTTTTCGGCTGTTTAGAGGAAAGCTGTCTATTTGTAATATTAGCCTTTCTGGCCGCCATCTGGCTGCTCCCTCCTTGGTGTCAATCAGGCAAATTGATCCTCAACACCGGATGTGTCTGGACCATTCCATTTGGATGTGAGTGGGTCTTTCCACATGACTGTGGCATAATTTTTGTTTCAGGACTCCAACGATGATAAGCAGGTGACTTGCCATAGGCATGCAAGCTTATGAAATTAAGAACAAACAGTGCATGATAAAGAATATTTCTTGGGGATGTGTTTAATTTGTAATTGATGGTAAAATTCCTAAAGGTTTTTCCAGAGTAAGCACGACCATTATGTCTTCTTAAAACCTTAGTTTTGCCCATAAATGAGAAGCATTTTAAAACATGAGCTATAATATTTTTTGAGGCTTCTCCTGTATGTAAACTGGCAAAAATGAATCCACTGAAGATATCTATTGTTTCACTAAGATATTTAACATTGCCAAATTCAGGTAAATGAGTAACATCCATCTGCCACATTTCATTTGGAAAGAGGCCTCTGAGATTAACTCCGAAATGGGGAGTGGGCAAGAGAGTGATACTGGGGGGACAGTGTTTGAAAATTTGGCATGCCTGCTCCCAGGTGATTTTAAAAAGCAGTTAAAATGTATGGGAATTTAAATGATGCAGGGCACATTTTTTATTCTGGCCTGCTCAACAGGGTTTACTGAAATGGGGAATGCCAAATGTGTGGAAGCATAGGCACATGAATTTCCCAAAGAGAATAGAACTGGAAGGTCTGCTTACTCTAGGAGGTGACCAAGATAAAAGGGTTGACTTCTAGAGTTCATTAACTTCTGGAACTTGACAAAAAGAGGAGCAAAACTTGTAGAAGGTCTAATATAGGGAACCCTTTCATGAAGTGGAACAGAGTGGCCAATATAGGCAGGCTCTGTCAGTATATAGATGAAAAGGGAAATTTACTAAAATCTGAAAAATTTTAACTACGGCAAAATGCTCTATAAGTGGTGCTGATTTAAAAGGAGAATGGATAGAATTAGTTTTTCCATTAATAGTATAGGCAAGGACACCATTATAGGAGCCATTTGTAAGCACTAAGTGTGCATTTAACGTTATCTTGGGGAAGATGAGAGTGTGGATTTTAATAATTGAAGTAACTCATTAGCAGGATAATGGTTATCAATTATCCCAGAAAAGGAAGAACAGACAATGGGACAAATATCAGTAGTTTGCATGAGCCATTCTAACTGACCTTTAGAATAGGGCAGTATTATTTTATCAGGAACTTTGCCAAAAAAATTACAGCTTTGTCTGTGTCCCACAAGGATGTGTTTTGCAACCAAAGGAGTATTAAGGGCAAGAACCTTTGGGAGAGGTGAAGACATGAGTCCACAACAGAGGATTATGTTGCCAGAACACCCCAGTGTGCTTATGGGATGAGGTACACAGGAGAAAGAGAAGGGGTTCCTAAGAGGAATAAAATGTACCTAGCTTGTTTTGGATAGGTGTTTTCACAACCTGAAGGGCCTCTGTCCCTGCTGTGGTTTAAGAGTGAAGGGAAGAAGGGTTAGATTCTCCCTTGAGAATATAAAAGAGAAGTTTAAGCTCCTTTTAGTGATTTTAAGAATAGGTCTTATCTGATTGATATTTCCTAGGATCTTTTGAAAAACATTGAAAGTCTTAAATGGCTAGTTCTTAACTGGATCTTTTTTGTAATAATTTTTTGACAATGGAGCTCAACTCGTAAATAAAAATATAAGTCTTTTAATTGAATTTTATCTAGTGTAAGTTGTAAACCATAATCTATTAATTTTTGTGAAAGGTTTGACAAGAATGAAGCAGCAGTGAGCCATCAGGTACAACTAAAAGGATATCGTCCATATAACATACTATATAAACAGAAAGCCAAAATGTTCTAAAAGGATCAATAATCTGGGCTACACACTTTTGACACAAAGTGGGACTATTAGCCATGCCTTGGGACAAAACATTCCATTGGAAGCAAGGCATAGGCCCTTTGAAGTTTGCTACTGGCAGGCTTAAAAAAAAAGCTCTTTTATCCTGTGAATGCAGGTGGATGGTAAAAAAGCAGGCTTTAATATCCATACCTGTCTTATAAAAGTCAGCAGGGAAGTCTACAGTGGTAGGCAGTCCTGGATGTAAAGCACCCATGGTAAGCAGAGTTTCATTAACTTCTCTTAGGTCTTGCACTAACCTCCATTTGCCAGACTTTTACTTAACAACAAAAAAAAAGGTTTGTTCCAAGGAGGAGGAGTAGGTTCAATGTGGCCAGTGGCAACCTGTTCCTGTACTAATGCCATACTTGCTGCTAACCTTTCTGAGGCTGAAGGCCATTGGTCAACCCAAAGAGCTTCTTCAGATTTCCAAGTGATTTTGTCTCCATGGAGTTTAGGGACTCCTCACCTAAAGAATTAGGCAAAATTTGTCATGCCTAATCCTGCATGGTCATGTTTTCAATTACCTGGATAGGTTCTTTTATTCCCTGCTAATGTTTTCATAAGCCTTGCCTGGGAAGGAAGGTCTGTTTTATTTTTAGCATTTGCTGGGTAAAATTTTCATTTGGACTACACATAATGATATTTAACTCTGAGACAATATCCCAACCCCAGAGATTATCTGGTAGGCCAAGCACACACTGTATTTCCTTCCTCATCTGTGCATTTGAAAAGTTTCGAACTATGCTGGGGATTGGACTTTCATCTCTAGACCCTGAGGTAGGTTAAGGAAGTTGAAAGGGGCTAGGAGGGAGGCCATTTATGTGTGTGTGTGTGTGTGTGTGTGTGTGTGTGTGTGTATAATTATAGTGGCATCAAAGCTTTTTCCATCCAATTTTAAATTGAGAAAGGTTCTATCCTATTGAATAATAGTCTGAATCCAGTAAACATGGAAGGAGTCAAAATTATTGCTGCCTCTGAAATATAAAAAGTTTTTCTGGTTAAAATGGATGAGGGAAGCAGTAAAAGCTGAGCAATTCTTTGTTTCTAGTTACAAGTTAAGAGACCAGAAGTGGAAGAAGCTAGAATCTTTATCTCTCCTGTATAATCATTGTCAATAACTCTGGCAGAGATATGTAGTCCCTGGAGAATTGAACTAGTGAGACCAAGAAGTAGTACAAAGTTGCCAGGAGGCAAGGGGCCAAAAACTCCCCTATGCAAGACCTGAATTCCCAGGTGTTAGGATTGTGCTGATGGAGGCACACAAGTCCAACCCTGTTCTTCCTGCCTGTTGCTATGAGTAGGGAGGGATGGCTTGATTGTTGGGGAATGGGGAAAATGTTTGAGATGCCTGATCATGAGGGGTTGATGTTTGGGGGACAAATGCTGTAGCCCCAGAGGTTTCCTTCTTGTTCGGGCCAGGGACAGGCCCCTTAAGAAGTTACCCTGCTTTGGTAGGGGATTGCCTTGAGTATCCTTTTTAGACATACAATCTGAGGGCCAGTGTTGAGAGGACCTCTAGTAGAAGCCAGGTGGTGCTCAGTTTTATTGGCCTTGCATTCCTTGGCAAAATGACATGGTTGTTTGCTTTAGGGAGGGTGCCATGAGGTAGGCCCTTGAATGCAGCTTCAACAGCTATGCCAATAGAATGAGCTGAGCTGATGCCTGCATAGTACTTGATATAAACAGAAATGTCTTTGCCTTCAGGGTATGGCCATAAGGCAGCTGGGCAGGGAGGGTTAGCATTTGGGTAAGCCAGAGGTTTTATGAATTCACTCTCATTTTCATGTGAGGCCAGAATCTGTTCTGAAATGTCAGTAATATGGCTGATGAAATTATTGTAGGGATCCTCTGGTCCTTGCTGGATTTTACCTAGGGAGTTTGTTTGGGCTTCCTTAGGGGGAAGCTGTTCCCAAGCCTTGAGTCCTGCAGTTTGTATTTGATAAAGAAGACCAGGTGGATACTTGACTTGTTGCTTATTGGTGTCATAGGGGTTATTAGCTCATAATTTCTGCAAGGTCAAGTGTTTGGAATCGCTGCCAAGGCACTGCGATGCACCATGTGGTTTCCATGCAAAATACATCAAATTCTGACTTCTAGAGGACAAAATCGCCCCCTGACAATACAGCTGGAATCAAAAATTACCCATCATTGTGTGTCAGCAAGTTTTCACTCAGAGTTTCATTTATGGACAGTGTGAAGGGAACAACTGGCCCATATTTTGAAACTGCACTTTTTAGTTCTTTTATATATCTAAGCCTATTGCAGCAATACTGTTGTTCATATGTTCCATCCCTCTACCCAGCTGAGGTGGCAGAAATTTCATTTTCATCTGCAGGAGCCCCTTCACTGGAGGTAAGATTCTCCTCCTCATCCTCTCCTTCAACTACAGGGCCTGAGGTGGACTGAACCTCTTTGGCAGGGCAAAGGGTAGGAGCCTGTGCTCTGCTAGGAGTTACAGGTAAAACCCGCAGTGTATTATGATCCTTGTTCTTTGGCTTTGGAGGGAGGGAAGAAGCTTCAGTTAGGGGTTAGGTCAATTCAAGATCCAATTTCCTCAGTTCTTCTCTTTATTTTTATATTTTTTTTAATTAATTACACTTTATTCACTTTGAATCCCCTCATATAGAGCCCCTCTCTCCTCCCCTCCCTATCCTACCCTGTCACCCCCATCTTCACACTTGCCCCTCCCCAAGTCCACTGAGAGGAATGTTACTCCTCTCTATCCTTCTGATCTTAATCTATCAGAGCTCATCAAGAGTGAATGGATTGTCATCTTTTGAGGCCTGGTAAAACTTCTCTCCCCTCAGAGGATATTGATTAAAGAGCAGGCCAATCAGATTATGTAAAAGGCAGTCTCTTTTCCCATTACTATGTAACCCAATTGGACAAGAAACTGCCATGGACTACATCTGTACAGTTGTTCTAGGTTATCTCCATGCATGGTACTTGATTGGAGTATGAGTCTCTGAGAAGACGCCTGTGTTCAAATTTCTGGTTCTGTTGCTCTGCTTGTGGAGTTATTGTCCTCTCCAGATCTTACTATTTCCCACTTCTTACATAAGATTCCAAGCACACTGCCCAAAGTTTGGCCATAAGTCTCATCATCTGCTCTGATAGTCTGTAGAGAAGAGCCTTTCAGAAGCCCTCTGTGGCTGCATTCTAGTTTGTTTCCTGTTTTCTTCTTCTTCTGATGTCCTTCCTCTTTGCTTTTCGGGATAGGGAGTTAGCATTTTAGTCAGGGTCCTCTCTCTTTTGTAGGTTCTTTAAATGTACAGATTTTAAAAGGTTCTTCCTATATTACATGTATGAATGCATGAGTATAGACTGTTTGTGTCTTTCTGCTTCTGGAACAGCTCACTCAGGATGATTCCAGATCCCACCATTTACCTGCAAGTTTCATGATTTCCTTATTTTTCATTGCTGAGTAATACTGCATTGTGTAGTTGTACCACACATTCTGCATCCATTCTTCAGTTGAGGGGCATCTGGGTTGTTTCCAGCTTCTGGCTATTACAAAGAAAGCTGCTAAAAACATGGTTGAACAAATGTCCTTATGTGTAATTGAGCCTCTTTTGGATATATGCCTAGGAGTGGGACGGCTGGATCTTGAGGAAACACTATTCCTATTTGTCTGAGAAAAAGACAGATTCATTACCAGAGTGGTTTTACAAGTTTACATTCCAATCAGCAGTGGAAGAAGGTTCCCCTTTCTCCACAACCTCTCCAGCATGTGATTTTGCTTGAGTTTTTCATCTTGGCCATTCTGATAAGTGTAAGGTGAAATCTCAGGTTCTTTTTGATTTGCATTTCCCTGATGGCTAATGACATTGAGCATCTTTAAGTGTTTCTCTGCCATTCCATATTCCTCTGCAGAGAAATCTCTGTTGAGCTTTGTTCCCTAGTTTTCAATTGGATTACATGGTTTGCTTCTTTTCAGCTTCTTTATTTTTTGTATATACTGTATATTATTGCTCTGTTAGAAAAAAGGTTGGTGAAGATTCTTTTCAAATCTGTAGGCAGTCATTTTGTTTTGATGACAGTGTCCTTTGATTTACAAAAGCTTTGCAGTTTCATGACATCCCCTTTATTGATTGTTGTTCTTAGAGCCTATGCTGTTAGTGTTCTGTTCAGGAAGTTCAAATCTCTATATGCCACAAAATTTGAAAATCTAAATGAAATGGACAATTTTCTTGATCGATTTCACTAACCAAAACTGAAGCACGACCAGGAAAATCTATTAAATAATGCTATATCCCCCAAGGAAATAGAAGTTCTCATCGAAAGTCTCCCATTCCAAAGAAGGCCAGGGCCAAAGGTTATTAGTGCAGAATTCTACCAGAATTTGAAAGAAGACCTAACTCCAGTTCTCTAAGATTCTAAGATTCTACAAATCAGAAACAGAAGGAGCACTACCAAACTCATTCTATGAAGCCACAATCACTTCCGAAAGTAAACTTGTCAAAGACCCAACAAAGAAAGAGTAATTCAGGCCAATCTCCCTTATGAACATTGCTGTGAAAATGCTCAACAAAATACTTGCAAACTGAATACAAGATCACACCAAAGATATCATCCACTATGACCAAGTAGGCTACATCCCAGATATGCAAGGGTGGTTCAACATAAGGAAATCCATCAATGTTATCCACTATAATAACAAACTAAATGAAAAAAATAATAGTACACATGATAATCTCCTTAGATGATTAAAAAGTATTTGACAAAATCAAATATCCATTCATGTTTGAAGTCTTGGAGAGATCAGGGATAAAAGGCACATAACTAAACATCAAACAGAACAGAGAGAAACTTAAAGCAATACCATTGAAATCAAAGACAACGCAAGGCTGCCCACTCTCTCCATATCTCTTCAACATAGTTGTGGAATTCCTTGCTAGAGGAATAACATTGTTGAAGGAGTTCAAGGGGATGCAAATTAGAAAGAAAGATCTCAAATTGTCACTATGTGCAGATGATATGATAGTTTACATGAGTGACCCCAAAAATCCTCCCAGGGATCTCCTACAGCTGATAAACACCTGTACCAAAGTGGCCTCATAACAAATATATCAAACCATTCAGTAGCCCTCCTGTATACAAATGATAAAATGGCTGTGAAAGAAATTAGGAAAACAATACCCTTCACAATAGCCACAAATGACATAACCAAGCAAGTCAAAGACTTGTTTGAAAAAAAAATTCAAGTTTCTGAAGAAAGAATTAGAAGAAGAGATCAGAAGATGGAAAGATCTCCCATGCTTATGGATTGGCAGGATTAACATAGTAAAAATGGCCATCTTACTAAAAGCAATGTACAGATTCAATGCAATTCCCATCCAGTTACCAACACAATTTTTTACAGACCTGGAAAGATAAATTCTCAATGTCCTATGGAATAACAAAAAAACCAGAATTGCTAAAACAATCCTCTACAATAACAGCTCTTCTGGAGCTATCTCCTTCCCTGATCTTAAGCTGTACTATAGAGCAACTGTAATAAAAACTGCATGGTACTGGCATAGAAACAGAATGGAGGATCAAATGGACTGAACAGAAGAAGCAGAAATAAATACACACACACACACACTTATGGACATGTGATCTTTGACAAAGATGCCAAAACCATACAATGGAAAAATATAGCATCTTCAAGAAATGGTGCTGGTCAAACTGGATATCTACATGTAGAAAAATGCAAATAGATCCATACTTATCAGACTGCACAAAACTAAACCTCCAGTGGATCAAAGACCTCAACATAATACCAGAGACATTAAATCAATTTGAAAAAAGAGTTTGGGAGGCCATAGAACTCATTGGTACAGGAGACAATTTCCTGCAGTTCTTTATGACATGTTAAATGCTCTCCTTTCTTTTGAAGCAGTTCCCCTGAGGGATTTGAACTCCTGACTGAGTTTAGTTTTAGTGTACTGAGCTGCATCCTCTATGTCAGAATCAAAAGATAAGGCTGGTGCACAGAAAGGAGGAACTTTAATATATGGAGTCCATAAAATGGGGCAGCTGCCAGAGCCAGGAAAGACAGAAGGTGATGCCAGTCTACATTACAATAGCTGGCAACTTTTTCCTCAAGGGGAGTGGCCTTTTCAGGGAAAGTCAGGTCATTATGACTGTCCTGTGTCTACAAGTGAAGAGTTGTAAGGGAGGGGTAAAGGAAATGGGCTGCAGGCTGAACTACGACTGGAGCCTCTGGTTCTGACATAGCTATGGAGAAAGAGAGGGAACTCGGGAATGTTGGGGTAGTGCAGACTTGTCCCTACCTACTTCAAGGGATTTGGGACTGCCTCTAGAATCCTTTTTGAGGAACTTTTCAGTTGAGAAACTACCTCAGCCAAGTCAGGTTGGGAATGTCTGACCTGAAGAATATCATTAATCAAATTCCAGTAATAAAATGTCTGGACAGGCACCTTTTGTGGACCAGAATAATCATAAATTTTTTAAGACAATTTCCATCTTTCTGCCAGAGTCTTACAACAATAGTGCCTTCTTGTGGAAACCAGGGGTAAATATTAGTAATTGAAACAAAGAAGCTAACTAAATCCTTTTTCTTAACCCTTCTTGAAGGAGTCTGGTAATTGGAATTCTGCCTCTTGGCCTTGGCAGGTGCCGGTCTTATACATCATTCTATTTCTTAGAGATTGTCCTTGGCAGTCAGTCTCTGCAGGTGGGGTGCTCTGAGCCTGAGAAGTAGCAAACAAGCTCCCTGCAACCTTGAGACAGACTTCGAACTTTGTGCAACCTCCAGTGAGACCTCTCAGGTTTTGGCTAGATAAAATTACTTGCCTAAGAAACTGTTTGCACACTTTTGCCTATGTTAAGTGTTAACCTGACACCCATTAAATCAGCATGTAGACTAGGTGTCCTTCTCTGGGTCGCCCTGTCTCTCTCTGTGTCCCCCTGTCTCTCTCTGTGTCCAGCTTTATCTCAGGTGGTATTAGGTGACACTGCTGGCAGGTGACATTCAGCCTTTTTAAATGAAGAATGTATTTCATAGTTTTTTTTTTTTATATGATGTATTGTAATAACTGAGGTTTTTGTTTAGTTGGCTCAAAGAGCATGGCTTCATTTTTACTTCTCAAAATTAATAAAATAATTACCAAGGTCTTTTGAACTTGCCCAAAGTTTTGAGAAACTGATTTAAGTTTCTTGTTAGACTGACCAAGGCTTATTGTTTTAAAATACCTGATAAATTTTAAAACATATTGTAAAATTTAACTCTGATGGTCCAGGACGAAATTCAGAGGTGTTGAGTCAAACTTCCTCATGTATAAAAATATTAATATATGTCTAACAAAATTAATATCATCAGCCAGATTTGAAAATATCATGTTTGTCCACAAATAAACATAAACACACATAGAGGCATAGCAAAGGAACATAGAAATCCTCCATTGTCACCTTGGAGTAACCAGAATACTCAAATACCAGGGCTTGACCAGCCTCTACAGGACACATGTACCATGAATTCCACACGGACTGGACCCTCTCATGGGTCCCTTCCACACACACAGATACCAGAAGGAGCAGAGCACCCATGGCCTTCTCCACAGCTTCCAAATGGAGAGTAAGCTCCAGCAGCCCTATTATCACACAAAATAAGGTCTCCTGGACCCTTTCTCCTGGTGCCAAAAAAAAGTAGAGCTTTTATAAGGTCCTTCTCAGGGAATTGGAGGGTCTTTCTTATTCCCTCGACCAGATTGCAAACTCTCCACGTTTTCCCAGACTTGGAGAGCAAACCAAAACCAAAAACCAAAGCAGAAAGCCAGCACACAAAAACAAAAAAAACAGAGACAAAGAGAAAGAACAATGGCGGTACCTGCTTTTTAAACATTTATATATTTTTTTAAAACCTGTTTTTGTAATATTAAAACAAAGCATGCTCTTTAGGAGTGAAATCATAAAGCACATTTATAATTTTAAAAGTAAACCAACTTTAAAATTTACCAGTGCAAACAATCCAATTTTATTATTGTTATTATTATTTACTATTATTATTATTACTAATTTTTATTTTAATTTTTTTAATTCTGTTAACTGAATTTTTTTTCTTTCCAATTGGACTTTCTCTTTAAGAACAGTAATATCTTCCTGCAGAGTCCTGTATCTCCTGCACATATGACAGGGAAAGCCATGGGGGGGAGGAGGCGGGCAGAGGGCACAGGCAGCCAGTCTGAATTATGAGACTTGGCAGTTTCTTAGGCTGACTACCTTTCACCCTCACTATCTAGCTCTTAAATTATTTTCTGCTCTCAAATTACACAAATCGGTTTGAGCTCCTTTATGAACATTTGAAAGAACATTAGAAGTAATTTTTTTTCCTCACTGTTTGGCTGCTCCAATTTCTTTAAGTCATTGTTTAGCTTGTGAGATCAAAATTTTTCATTTTATCAGTCTCTTGCCTAGGATCCAACACATCTCTAATTAGATTCCACAGAGGAACCCATATAACAGTTACCTTTCAGAACCATTATTAGTGTAAAACTCTTGCAAATGTTTCCCTACACTCTCCATGTTTCCATATTTACATACCTTCAACTGGGAAGGAGGCACATACTTCAATTACAATCTAAAGGGTATAAGGGTATTTCTCCCAATTCATCCTGTTTATTTTAACATTGAGTTTAAAGTCCCATAAATAACTCCCTGCTACTGCTCTGCCCAATGATTGAGCTGCCTGTCTACCTTATCTTCCTCTGTGCAATGGGCGGTATCATCAAGCACTGTTTTTACTTAGGCATCTGGAGCTCCAAAAATCCAATCTTTCTCACTTTTGTGCCTCTTTTTCAAGGTCCCTTTTTTGGGCACCAACTGACCCATCCCACAGGCTAGATGAACAGGATCCACCTGAAAGAGGGAAATTGGTAGACAGAGATGTGAAGAATGGAGGCAAGACAGATTCCTGATCAAGTCTCAATTTACTGAACATGCAAACAACACTTATAAAGCAAAGGGTACAAGCAAGTTTTTTTTTCACAGTAGCAACACACTTGTGCCACCTGGCAAGGCATTCAGAATTAGCTCAAGGTTATACAAAGTTTGCTGTCTGGATCCCAAGGGTGCAGGGAGCTTGCTATCTACTTCTCAGTTTCAGAGAAGACCACTTGCAGAGAATGAGTGCCAAGGACAATCTCTGAACAATAGAACTATTGATAAGACCAAGGCCAAGAGGCAGAATTCCAATTACCAGACTCCTTCACCTTACTCCTCCCATCTCGAGGTACTCCTTGAGACCCTGTAAAATTAAATCATGCTTACTCCCATAATTCATCATTCTGACTTACCTCTTAATAATTTACTGCTGCAGAAGACTGCATAACTGTTTTATGGTTTGAGATACCTCCTGCAAGATATCTCAGGAAAGTTTCCTTAAGATGTCTCAAAGATGATCCAAGACTGACAAGCAGATGTTCTCACCTAAATCTATCATCCATGACCTATGGTCGTAGTGCTGCTTTTGTTAACTTTTCCACTAATTGGCATTGGCTCCACTAAATGGCTTTGGCTCACTAGTTGGCTTTGGCTTAAGTAAATTGCTTTGTATCCAAGCATGCCTGTAGTTCCCACCCTCAGGAAGCTACAACAGGAGGATCACAGAAAGCTTGAGAACAGCCTGGACTTCATGGCAGGATTCTGTTTCAAAAATGGGAAGAATTAAGGTGGGCATGTGGTCAACTAGTCAGGGAAATGTCTCACATCAAAAGTCTCCCATCCAAAAAAAGCCCAGGACCAGATGGCTTCAGCGCAGAATTCTACCAGACCTTCAAAGAAGAGGTAACACCAATTCTCTTCAAACTATTCCAAAAAATAGAAACAGAAGGAATATTACCAAATTCATTCTATGAAGCCACAGTCACCTTGGTGCCTTAGCCTCACAAAGACTCAACAAAGAAAGAGAATTTCCGGCCAATCTCCCTTATGAACATTGATGTAAAAATACTTAATAAAATACTTGCAAACCGAACACAAGAACACATCAAAGATATTATCCACTATGACCAAGTAGGCTTCATCCCAGGCATGCAGGGGTGGTTCAGTATACAGAAATCGATCAATGTGATCCACCATATTAACAAACTGAAAGAAAAAAACCACATGATAATCTCCCTAGATGCTGAAAAAGCATTTCACAAAATCCAACATCCATTCATGTTCAAAGTATTGGAGAGATCAGGGATACAAGGCACATATCTAAACATAGAAAAAGCAATATACAGCAAGCCTATAGCCAACATCAAACAGAACAGAGAGAAAATTAAAGCGATCCCACTGAAATCAGGGACAAGACAAGGCTGCCCACTCTCTCCATATCTCTTCAACATAGTGCTGGAAGTCATTGCTAGAGCAATAAGACAGTTGAAGGAGATCAAGGGGATACAAATTGGAAAGGAAGAAGTCAAATTATCACTATTTGCAGATGATATGATAGTATACGTGACTGACCCCAAAAACTCTACCAGGGAACTCCTACAGCTGATAAACACCTTCAGCAAAGTGGCCGGATACAAAATTAACTCAAAAAAATCAGTAGCCCTCCTGTATACAAAAGACAAAAGGGCTGAGAAAGAAATTAGGGAAACAACATCCTTCACAATAGCCACAAATGACATAAGGTACCTCGGAGTAACCCTAACTAAGGAAGTCAAAGACTTGTATGAAAAAAATGTCAAACCTCTGAAGAAAGAACTAGAAGAAGATATGAGAAGATGGAAAGATCTCTCATGCTCATGGCTTGGTAGGATTAACATAGTAAAAATGGCCATCTTACCAAAAGCAATCTACAGATTCAATGCAATTCCCATCAAATTACCAACAGAATTCTTTACAGACCTGGAAAGAAAAATTCTCAACTTCATATGGAATAACAAGAAACCCAGAATTGCTAAATCAATCCTCTACCATCAAAGATCTTCTGTAGGTATCTTCATCCCTGATCTTAAGTTGTACTATAGACAACAGTTTTAAAAACTGCATGTTACTGGCACGGAAACAGAATGGTGGATCAATGGAACCGAACAGAGGACCAAGAAATAAACCCACACACTTATGGACACCTGATATTTGACAAAGATCACAAAACCATACAATGGAAAAAAAGATAGCATCTTCAACAAATGGTGCTGGTCCAACTGGATGTCTACATGTAGAAAAATGAAAATAGATCCATACATGTCACCCTGCACAAAACTGAAGTCCAAGTGGATCAAAGACTTCAACATAAAACCAGACACATTAAATCGGCTTGAAATAAAAGTGGGAAATACCCTAGAACTCATTGGTACAGGGGAAAACTTCCTGAACAGAACTCCAACAGCACACGCTCTAGAGGCAACAATCAATAAATGGGACCTCAAGAAACTGAAAAGCTACTGCAAAGCAAAGGACACCATCATCAAAACAAAGCGACCTCCTACAGATTGGGAAAGAATCTTCACCAACCCTTTATCTGACAGAGGACTCATATCCAGTATATATAAAGAACTAAAGAAGCTGAAAAGCAGCAAACCAAGTAACCCACTTAAAAAATGGGGAACAGAGCTAAACAGAGAATTCTCTGTAGAGGAATACCGAATGGCAGAGAAGCACTTAAAGAAATGCTCAACCTCACTAGCCATTAGGGAAATGCAAATCAAAACAACCCTGAGATTTCACCTTACACCCATGAGAATGGCCAAGATCAAAAAGTCAAGTGACAACACATGCTGGAGAGGTTGTGGAGAAAGAGGAACCTTTCTCCACTGCTGGTGGGATGTAAACTGGTAAGACCACTCTGGAAATCAATCTGGCATTTTCTCAGACAAGTAGGAATAGTGCTTCCCCAAGATCCAGCCATACCAATCCTAGGCATATATCCAAAAGAGGCTCAAGCACACAAAAAGGAAATTTGCTCAACCATGTTTGTAGCAGCTTTATTTGTAATAGCCAGAAGCTGGAAACAACACAGATGCCCCTCAACTGAAGAATGGATGCAGAAAATGTGGTACATCTACACAATGGAATATCAGCAATGAAAAACAAGGAAATGATGAAATTTGCAGGTACATGGTGGGATCTGGAAAGGATCATCCTGAGTGAGTTGTCCCAGAAGCAAAAAGACACACTCACTCATATAGACATACAACATAGGACAAACCCACTAAAACCTGTGTATCTAAAGAAACTAAGCAAGAGAGAGGACCCTAACTAAAATGTCCAATCCCCATCCGGAAAGGCAAAGAGGATGGACATAAGAAGAAGAAGAAAACAGGAAACAACCTAGTAACCTACTACAGAAGGCCTCTGAAAGCCTCTGCCCTACAGACTATCAAAGCAGATGCTAAGCCTGATGGGCAACTGTTGGGCAGTATGAATGGAATTTTATGTAAGAACTGGGAAATAGTAAGAGCTGGAGAGGACAGGGTCTCCACAAGGAGAGCAACAGAACAAGAAAATTTGAACACAGGGAACTTACCAGAGACTCATACTCCAACCAAGGACTATTCATAGAGATAACCCAGAACCCCTGCACAAATGTAGCCCATGGCAGTTCAGAGTCCAATTGGGTTACATAGTAATGTGAAAAGGGATTGCCTCTGACATGAACTGAATGGCCTGCTCTTTAGTCACCTACTCCTGACGGGGAGCAACCTTACCAGGCCATAGTAGAGGACAATGCAGCCACTTTTGATGTGAACTGATGGACTAAGATCAGAAAGGAGAGGATAACCTCCCCTATCAGTGGACTTGGGGCGTGGCATGTATGCAGAGGGAGAAGGGAGGGGGGATTGGGAGGGGAGGGAGGGGCTTATGGGGGGATGCAGAATGAATAAACTGTAATTGATGAAAAATTAAAAAAAAAACTGGGAAAAAATAATTTAAGAACCTTAAATGACTTTCAAAAGTGGAGGAAAACATGGAGTTAGTCAATTTACATCTCGCCACTGGGGGCAATGATCTCCTGAACCTACTCAGGCCTCAGAGAACACCACTGCTAGTTCTAGAACTGATGCAAGATGTTCCAACGAAGGGGTTAAGGCTTCTTATAATATTTCCTATAAGCCCACACCTGTTTGTTTAAATCCCCCATTTTTATTCATTATTAGTCAGATAGAGCCAAGTAATTGTGGTAATGATACTTGCTTTTTTCCCCAATGCTGGAATGCTAGTAAATTTAGGTATGCCCTGGTTACTCGCATGCCTCACTGGGTGCCTGTGCCCGTTGATGCCCCTCACACTATGACTCTCTTCAGACAAAAAAGGGATCTTGGAACTACAGCCACCATTGTTACTACCATCTCATTGGCGGCTGTTGGAGCTACCACCAGGGCATTAGCCATGAGTCATACTGGGCAGACTGCTCAGACCCTGAATAATCATTTAGCCAATGTAGCTCATGCCTTAGTTGTACATAAAGGAATTAATGCTCAACTCAAAGGAAGCTTGATGGTGTTCAATCAGAGGATTGACCTCTTGCAGGAGCAAATTGATACCCTATGGCAAATCGCTCAACCTGGCTGTCAATGAAAGTATGCTGGACTTTGTGTCACTAGCATACAACATGAGAATTTTTCCTGCGCTGCAAATCTGTCTAAACAATTGTCGAGCTATATTTTAGGTAATTGGACTGGACAATTCGATACTACGATGGAGCAGCTGAGAGTGGCCATTGTCACAGTAAATTCTACCAGAGTGGACACAGGACTAGCCACAGGATTATCAACATGGATTGCTGCAGCCATGAATCATCTGAAGGAATGGGCGGGCATGGGAGTGTTAGCAGGCCTTCTGGTGTTGGTCTCCTTGTTTTGCCTGTGGTATATATGCAAGATTAGAGTCTCACAACAGTGTGATGCAGCCATGATCATTCAGGCCTTACAGCCATTGAAGCAGGACATTCTCTCCAAGCATGGTTGGATACCATAAAAAGCTAAAATGATACACTCAGAATGCGAGGCTAAGCACTGCACTCAGGGTCAGCCGCTTTGGACCCAGAGAAGAGCATGTCTGATTGCATGCGGGTTGATGCCCCAGGTCCTGCCTCTGAGAAAAAGGTATCGGACGGGTCTGATGCTCTTTGGGTGGATGACACCTAAATGAACATCTGTACAAAGTCCCAATTTATTTCTAATATCAGAGATCAGACCTCTACTCTTGCCTGATGCGTCTAAAACAAAAAGGGGGAACTGTAGAGAGCTGCGGAATGCTATGCCTTAAAGATGGAGCTGGTTTCCGCCTTCCACCTTCCAGATGGTGAGTGCTCTTTGTCACGAACAACTCCACATTTGGCTAAGGCCAAGGATCTGGCTTGCTTCCATGTATGTGGACCTATCTGCATTGCCCCTGTGGCACGCCTGGGTTGGCTACCCAGAGGCTATTTAAGCTGTGGGCTGGCTTTCCCCGGGGTCCGAGGATTGTTCAATGTTCCTGAATAAACTGCATTGGAAAAAAAAAAAAAAGATATAAATAATAGAATGTGGGAAAAAAAAAAAAAGAATGATTGTTTGGTTAGCTTCCTTCTTTACATCTTTACATTCTTTCTTTGTATTTGAAACATTTTTTAATTTTGTTTTATGATGTCGGTTTTGAAACCTTCAATGGTCATCTTGAAATTCCATATTTTCTGTTGCTATAGTAAAGTAAATTGGTATATTAATTAAATCGTGATCATGAAACAGTTATTGATATTAAAATATCATTTATGCCCACTTATAACACTCAGCTGTGGGAAGGCAAAAAACAGAGATTTCAATGTTCTAATGTAATTTATGCATTTTGCTCTGAGTCTACAAATTATTTCATTAAAAATATTAAACTAAAAAAAAAAAAAAAAAAAGAATAGCACTGGCCACTACATGGATTTTAAAGAAATCATATAGCTTTCTCAGAATGTTTAATGTGACTTAAATAATAATTCACTACAATTTGGACTTACAGTTGTCACCTGGGAACTGCATATATGTTTAACTCTCTGCCTAACATATTTGTAGAGCTTACTTTCCACTCCCATGGAGGATCACTTAAAAAATTTCATCTCAAGCAGGTTTTGGTGGCATGCCTTTGATCCTAGCTCACTGAAGGCAGAGGCAGGTGGTTCTCTGTGAGTTCAAGGCCAGCCTGATCTACAGAGAGAGTCCAGGATAGCCAGGGCTGTTACACCCAGAAACACTGTATAATAAGCAAAGCTAAAAGAATCCAGTCTCACCCTGCCCTATTGTCTAGATCTCTGTCCTCTTGGGCTGAATGGATTGGGATGTCTGACCTAGCCAGACAGCATAACAGATTGTCCTTCTATGTAAGTATGTGCCAAAATAGGTCTTCAGCAGCAATCACTCAGAGAACAGCTCCCTGTATCCTGAAGAACCACTTGTTTCTACATTGGAGGCTCAGTACAACTCTCTGCATAAGGCAAGGCAGGAAACTGCTTCCTCTCTGGGCATGCTGGCTTCCCTGTGGCTATGCCCAGTCTCACCCCTTGCAATGTCACCCCAGTAGTAGGTTAGATAGGGCACATTTCCTCACAACCTGCTTTAAATGCTTTTTTCTTCATACTTGAACAACATTCCCAGGAGAATATTAACCAGAAATCAGTAAGTTCTTTGTTGGGTTTTGTCTTTGTTGTTGTTTTGTTTGGTTTTGAGGCAGGGATTTTCTGTGTGGCCTTGGCTGTTGTTAACTCACTTTGTAGACCAGTCTGATCTCTAATTCACAGAGATACACCTTCCTCTGACTCCCTGATTGATGGGAATAGAGGTACAAACCAATATATCTAAGTTCTATAAACTAAGAATTAGGGTATGTGGGTTGTTTTTTCTTTATTTTTGGTTGAATGTTTTTCTATCCAATTGATGAACACAACAATAACCTTTCTGGGCATGAATGAGACATTGTTGAGTTTGAGACAGGCCTTCATTCTCTGCAACCTTCTTACTCTAAAGACATAATAGAAGTCACATAGTCCTTTGTACACATTTGCACTCAAAAACCCATATGCACACACACAAGACTCTTTATCTGCCTTTTCATTTAAATTTACAAGTATGACCCAATTGAGAAAATCTTCACTGTTATAAAGATCCACAGATGAAGGAGGAAAAACAGATTGAGTCTCAAAAGAGAATGTGAGTCATCAAGCCAAATTCTGGGTGGAGTGGGGAAGGAAATTCTAGGATCTTCCCAGTGTGCCTGGAGTTACATCACATGGGATGCCATCATCTCTAATATCATATAAGTCTTTCCAGCTAGTAGCTAATAGTACTCAGGCCACTTTCTCTACTCTTGTGACTCAGAATGTTTCCCTGCAGTCCATGCTGACTACCACCTCAAATCTCACTGTCCTTGTACTAACCCAGCAAGCCATTGAGGACATGGACCAGAAAGAGAAACCCTTCTGGTTGTCACAGAACAATAATCCAGCCCTGATAAGTTGGGTGTCCTTTATCTTATCTTCCACGTAATATGACTGTTGTCAGAGTGAACATTCCTTAATTCTGATGCAGAAAAGAGACAAGATCCTTCACCAGGATGGCACAAGCAACCCTTCCCTCAGTCAGGATAATTTGTTAACAGCTGACTCTCAACCAGTGGTTCTCAACCTTCCAAATGAAGCACCCCTTTAATATAGTTCCACATGTTGCAGTGACCTGAACTATAAAAATATTTTCATAGCCATGTCATAATGGTAAATTTTTCAGTGTTATGAATTGTCATATAAGTCTGATAGGCAGGGTATCTGATATGGGACCCCCAAAGTGTTTGCAACCCACATTTGAAGAACCACTGTTAAACCAAGCAATGTGCTTTCTATAAAGCTCAGTTAACCCTCGGAACACCATTGAGATGGTTGTTAAACTTTTGACAGATGTGAAAAGTGAGGCACAAATGGTTAAACACTAATTCCAGCTAAGGGTCATTAATCAAAAGTGAGTGTAAAGTTTGCATACAGGACAGCATGGAATTTGAATGCCAAAACTGACTTCAGAGCTGATTTTCCTGTTGCATTTATCCCTGGTGCATGGATTTATTGTTTTATTGTGACCCTTATGACTACGTGCTTTAGATACCACACAGTCCCAGGCACTTACAGAGTGGTGGATCTGCAGGCACTGTCATCCTTGCATATGCTAGCAACATCATTGCTGGGAATCATCCTTCACGTGGACAAGGCAGATGGGGTAAGAGTACTGTCATCTGGCTCTTTGGGAAGTGGTACATTTCTGAAGTGTTGTGATGCAAATTTCCAGGTATGTACACAGAGAGAATAGATGCCGGTGTGACCATCACCCAGTTACAACAATGATCACACATATACACATTTTAAAGAGAAGAAATAGAGATGAAAACGATGACAACAACAACAAAAAACAAGTAGGCTACAGCAATATATTCATTAATTTTCTGCCCAGGAATTTAACCAAGGGTCTGACAAAAGCAACTTAAGGGCAGAGTTTGAGGGAACAGTCTCAAATCAAGGGGAAGTTACCATGGCAAGAGCAGAAAGTAGATGCTCACATTGCCCACAGTCAGGAGAGCTTAATGGGAGGGTGCTTGGCTAGCTTTCTACCTTTTGTGAAGTTCAGGCCTCCAGCCCAAGAACTGACATTCCTGAGATTTAGGTACTTCTTCCTATTCCCTTGTTCATGTGCCCTGGGGCTTGTTCCATGTGGACTCCAGAGTTCATTGAGACTTTGTATTACAAAAGAGAAAATTACCTTTATTCAATGGAATGTCATTGTGTATATTAACCATACTCCAGGGATGGCCTCATGGCTGGGAGTTTATGGTAAGCACAAAACTAATTGAATGGTTGTATTTCAGGATTTCTGGGATTTTTCATTCTCTTTATTTTTTTGTCTTACTGCCTTTTTGATTATTTTGATTTTCATTTGTGTGTGTGTATGTATTTAAGAAAGAAAGAACATAATGTTATGTGGGGAAAAAAGGGGGGAGGATCTGGGAGGAGTTAAGGGAACAGGAAAACATGAACAAAATATATTGTATGTGGCTGTAGAGAAGGCTCAGTAGTTAAGAACACTGACTGCTCTTCCAGAGTTCAATTCCCAGCAACCACATGGTGGTTCCCAGCTGTCTGTAGTGCAAACCAACTCCCTCTCTGGTGGGCCTGAAAGCAAATAACTCATATGCATAAAATAAAGGAATCTTTAAAATATATATTATATGAAAAAGAATAAGAAAAAAGGAAAAAGAAAAGGATTAGCTCTCTGAAGCAGTAATCCAAAATGCAGAGCAGCAAACTCCTCCTGACATGACCTGGAAAGGGTCAACATATTCAATTCTACACATTTCATTCTGGTGTGTAGTGATACAAACCTCCCAGTGGATCCATCATCAGTAAAAGGATGTCGTGTAAGTTAGCTAAACTACAAGCCTATTGTGAGTGCCAACTCTGCAGACACAGGTATCTTGGTGATAGAGCAAGAGCAATGTCCACAGAAGTGTAGAGCTCCAGAAAACCTGGTTGTCTCTTACCAGTTTCCTATAGTCTGTCAAGGACTCCCATGCCACTTCAAGGGGTAAGTCTGGCTTGATGCCTATGATTGGTTGGGTGTTAAATTCTTTCCATGAGTTGACAAGGTACAAATATGCAAGGGTTCTAGCAAGCAACTACTGTCACAATGACTCCTTAGGAAGCAATGGCTCAGAGTATCACAACTTCCCTATCAGCCTATGAGCACTGGGAAAAGAATCTAGTGAGCTGAGCCTACACAGCAGCTACATTGATAGCCTACATGTGCTTTCATGGATATCTTACAAATCTTTAGAAATTCCAGGAACACTCATATGTTATTTTCTGAATTGTTTCAATACAAATTTGGAGTACAATAGGGCACTGTGAAAAAAGACTTTAACCTCAGCCCTGGAGAAAACAGAGGCAAGTGGATCTATGTGAGCACTTGTGTGGAGTCCCACAGGTAATCTCCAGAGCTCCCCTGTAAAGCAACCAAGTAGCTGGAACAGAGGATTTGAACATTGTCATTCCAGGAAGAAATAAAGGATGAGGATGACAGAGAGCTTAAGTTTCCTAATTATTCCACTGTATAGTATATAAAATAGCACTGAAACACCACACTGCTCACAAGAGGTAATTATCCTTATTAATTTTCTTAATTTCCAACATGACTTTGTGTACTCATATAATGTGCTTTGTAAATTCATTGGCATTTCAAACCTTCAATTTTCTTCAAAACATTATCATCTACCCTGGCATGCTACAAGTCCTACAAGTCTCAAAATAAATCCAACAAGATCCTGGCCTACAGAAGGTAACCATCAAAAACAAGTGTTTCTCAAGTTCATTCCTGTGTGTAATACAATAAAAATATCCCATTTTAACAAAAGAAGATGTGACAGATGACATGTGATACCAAGGCCTCTGTACATTGTGCAGGTTTAAGCAAATGTCCTTCCTCTGTTAGATCACAAAAAAATTGCAAACAAAGGTCCCAGTAAGGGAAAAAAGGAAACCAAAAAAGAAAAATGGAGCTCAGTTTCTCTTGAATGGTAGATAATCCCGGTCTCTATTAGTTTGCAGAGATCTCTGTAAAAGGTACCACAAATGAGGGGGCTCTAACAAGAGTTGATATCCTCATAGTGCTGAAGGCCTCTGGAAGGCCAAAATAGGTATTGGTAAGAAATGATTCCCTGGGTGGGTAGTGAAGGACGGAGATGTTCCAGAATGCCACCTTGGCTTATTGGAATCTTCTCTGAATAGTGCTTTCTGTGAATTCCCTCTACATTTTTTTTAATAAAATCAAAGAGACTGTGTAAACAGAAAATTTATTCAATTGTTTCAATTGTTGACGAGAAGGCTCACTGCCTCCTTCTGCTAACCTAGACATGGAAGGCTGTCAACCTCTGAGACTTACTGCTTAGTCAGCTCCCCTTTTCTTGTTCTTTCTGAGATCTGGGCTGGGTGGTTCAACTCAACTCTTTTGGCTCAAACTCCTCTCCCAGCTGACTGGTTCAATCTGCCTTCTCTCTCAGCCCCTGAATTGCTCTGCTTGACCTCAGTCTATCTCCAGCATTCTGCTTTTTCTTCTCATTATCAGGCTCATTCCTTCTTCACCTCAGTCTAGCTTGTTCTCTCTCTGAAACCTAACTATCACTGTCCCAGGAAAACTGTCTCCTGTCATCTCTCTCTCTCCTCTCTCTTCTATTTTTCTCTCTCTCTTTTCTCTAAGGAACTTCCCTTTTCTCTCTTCGCATGAGAGTTGGGTGTATCCTCTTCTGTCAAAACTTTCTTTAATCATCAAAGTTTCTGTCACTCAATTAGACATCATTTTCAAAAGTGGGTGCTTTTTTTCTACAAACTACAGTTCCTTTCATTTTTTGGAATTAAACAATGAATATATCACCACACCTGGACCTAAGCTTTTCTTTATTTGCTACTTGGCCTTCAACTAAGATCTGCTTGCCTCTGTCTCCTGGAATAAAGATGCTGTTTGTAGTCCAGCCTAGGTGGTGTTTGGATGTGATCTCTTGCCAGAGAAGCCATGTTTTAAATGAAAATTCCTCTGCAAGAGTGGAAAAGACTGACAGTCAGAGAATACCCCTCATGGAGAATATGATTGTGTATCAGATTGTGATGTCAAATTGCTCACAATTTAAAATATTTAATGGCTCAAAACTACATGGATTCTGATGTTCAAAAGGCATAAAACCCAGAGAAAATAAAAAATCAAGTGCACTCACTTCCCCATTGAATTTGCACTTGCAAAATATCACAATTGGGGGGCATCCATTGTGGACTGTGACAATGCAGCAACAAATGGAGTGATACACATCATCAACAAGGTAAAGATGCCCCCTCCCACCTGGCAGAGTTGCTTCCCCTCTGTGATGTCTTCCTTTAGAGTACAGTTTGGTCAAAAACACAATGCTTAGCCTTAATATCAAATGAGTCTGCCTGTGATTCACTATCTTTGCTAGAATCTCATGATGCTCTCTCCCTTCAATCAGACACTGCTCTCTAATTCACCCCACCTCTCTGGCAGCAGGGCCTCTGTTTCATGTTGCCTCATGCAAATTCTTTCTCTAGTACATGGAAACATATTAAGAGGCACAAGTCTAAAATCAAGAATAAGGGAGAAAGACATTGGTTATCATTATTCACTCCCCTCCCTGTGATAAGATATCCTAAGAAAGAAGAGGATTAGGAGAATCTAATGGAAAGAATACGAGGAACACATCCAGAAGATTTTCACTTTTCAACCTACTTCCCAATTCAAAAATACTCATAGGCATGAAAAAGAAGAAAAACATGAAAAATGGGTTGTCAGCTCACTCATGAGGTCCAGTTAGTATGCTAGGATCTTCATTTTAGAAGAAATTTCCAGCATACAAGAAACATTCAGGAGGTGTAAGTCTAGGGGGAGAATTATTTCCTTGTATTTCCAATAAATTGTTCTCATTTGGCATTTACATCCTCAATTTTTAAAAATCATAACTGGACAATTTCTGTTCAAAATTGTGGATGTTTGGAGGTCTCCATGATATTGACAGTCCTTCCAATCCTCCTGCATTATCCAGACACTTTTCTCACAGCAGTGTTAAGCAAGAGAATTAGCTTTATGGGAAATTATGATTCCATATAATGCCAAGTGACACTGCTTACCACAGTTTTCTCTCTAGTCTTACTTTCCAGAGTACTAAAATGCCTATAAAATATGATTAAAAGCACATAAAATTGGACTGTGGAGATGACTCAGTAGGTAAATTGCTTGTCACACTGAATTCAGACAGAATTCAGAGCTGAATTCAGACTGTTGGTGTCCACATAAAAAACTGGTTACAGTTTCCTGGATCTGTAACCCCAGCACAGGGGAGAGGAAAGAAAATGATCTTTAGCCAGCCAGTCTAGATGAAATACTGAACTCCAGGCTCAGTGAACACAAAATACACACACTCATGTCTTCTCCCTTCATACATCTTTTGAATAGACAGGGCTTCTTTAGTAAGACGGCACCTCAACCCACCTCTTACTCATAGCTTATCACCATGGAATAGAGAGTCCCAACACTTCAGTGTCCTTCCCAAACAGTCCATATCTACAAAGTATGTTAAAATGATAGAGTCTGAGTTCTTCACTAGCTGAATAATCTCGTGGAAGTCATCTAATCCCTTCAAGCTTCATTTATCTTTCTTGGTGAAGATTAAATAACAACCTCTACTTCAAGGCTTGCCAGTAAAGGGCCTTCAATAAAGGCTGGCTTGATTCCCTTCTTGTTTTGAAATCCCATGGGTAATTTTGTTTAGAATGTACTAGGCATGACCAATATCCATTCTATACATGATGCCTGTTTCCTGCTATTCTTTAGTGACTCTGTCCTGGAGGCTTCAGAACACATTCCTTGCCCTGTGTATGATAATTGGAACTTCTGAGTGTCCAGTAGATTCCTCATATCACACCCCCACCTGGTGTTCCTTGTTTTTCCTATAATGCAAAAATGTGAGTGAGTGCTATATCATCCTCCTGTCACACATGAGGCAACACTCAAAAATAAGTCAGTGGACTAAGTTCATGATTGTTGTTTTCTTAGCCACTGGACTGTACTGCTCCTGCATGAAATCTTATGTCAACTGGAATCATGCCTCCATTGTTAGGATCATTATGTAGAGGTATGTGGGCTGTGTGCTGCATAAAGGCATTTGGTCAAAGGGTGATTGGAGGTGAAGTCCAGCCCACATTACTTGGCTTGCTTTGTACCCATCAGGAGTTAAAAACTTGAAAAGAAGAGGTTGCTTTTTCAAAGTTCAGGCCTACATAAATATGTATTTTGTTGTGACATGAATATTAAGCCTTCAAGGTCTAGCAGAACATTTCCTCACAGCACTCCTATCTGTGATGCTTATGGTACCTGAAGTTTCACACCCCACCCCCCTTCATCTATGTTTTACTGTTAAGGAAACTGTAGAACTAGCATTAGGTTGTATCATAATTACACTTTCTATTGCTGTGATGAAACACCATAATCAAAGAGCCACATGGGGAGGAAATGGCTTGTTTAGCATAAGCTTCCCTATCCCTGTTCATCTTATCAAAGGAATAGATATCAGGAACTCTGAAACAGAGTGAGAACCTGAACAAACACAGGAGCTGATGCAGAGGCCATGGAGGGTTGCTGCTTTCTGCCTTGCTTCATATGGCTTGCTCAGTCTGCTACCTTATAGAACCAAGAACCACCAGCCCAGGGATGGCACAACCACAGATTGACTGAGCCCTGCCCCATCCATCACTAAATTAGAAAATGCCCTAAAGGCAGTACTACAACCTGATGTTATGGAGGCATTTCCTTAATTGAGAGGAGGTACCTCCTCACATGACTTTAGCTTGTCAAGTTGAGATAAAATATCTAGCACAGATAGGACAAGATTTGATCAAGACACAGGGCCATCTCATCAGCCACTTGTATGGATGCCCAAATAGTTCATATGAGCAAATGCAGACCTTTATGGTGATGGAAACTATTAGCACATCATAGTCCCTTGCTTTGGCAGCTGCTTGGTCTGGCCTCAAGGGAAAGAGGGAAGTGTAATCTTTTAGCAGGAAACCATCTTTCCTAACTCTGAGAGGATATAAAAATGTAGGGTAAGGACACTGTAGCTTTTTTTTTAGCTGACGAGAGTCAGCTATTTTGAAGGAGAAGAGAGTCTTTGTCATGGGGGAAATTCTGGGCCCAATGAAAAGGTCATAGGGTAATGGGAGAGTCTTGAATTGATGGGCTGCATTCAATCATGCAATTGCTGTCTGTCTTATTCCCTCCTCCAAACCTCCCCATGAAAGTGTTTTTCTGTGAAACAGCCCTTGGCTGTCCTGGAACTCACTTTGTAAACTAGGCTGGCCGTGTCTCCTGAGTACTGGGAATAAGGTATGTGCCACCACCCATGACTGCTGTCTGCATTCTTGAAGGGACTTGGAAATAGAGAGTTACAAGATCATTTGGTAATAGCATAAATCCATGTGGTTTTTCTGGGAAGGTTGAGATATAGAGAGAAAAGAAAAAAACAAAAAACAAAAAACAAAAACTGGATCAGTGAGAGAAATTGGGCATACAGTTTTTTTAGGATGACCTTGACTAGTCCCATTGCCAGCATTGTTGCAACAAAATGAACTAGAAGTAGCAGCAGGTGACTACAGAAGATCAAGAGAAGTGAACAGGAGAAAATATAGGACTATTGTAAACAAGTATATCGAGCCTGGTGTGGAAAGGATAATGGACTCATTTAGCCACTTTCTTCACAGCATCTACAAGGTCACTTGCAGATGTATCAGGAACAAATGGAGCTGTTGTGAGGTAAGAGATATTGGGAGAGATTATATGGAACATCTGAGTAAAAGGTGAAGTTCAGTAAAAAAAATATATATATATATTTAACAGACAGGAGAATAATATAAGTATGAGGGTAGTAAGGATGAGAAAGTGATCCAGGGGAGAAAGTTTCCAAAAACTCAGAAATGTTTCTGCCTTCCTCTAATCTAGGTGCTGGGAAAAAATCTGTACAGAAACCAGAAAGCAAATATTAATTTTGCAGGTCCACTGATCTCTATCACTATTCGACTCTGCCTTTGCAATACAAAATTGACCTCAGACACCATGTAAAATAAATTTCTAAGACTGTGTTCCACAATAAACTTTATTTTTATTTTTTTGGCAGTGGTAAAACCAATTTTAATTCACAGCAGACACTCTCAAGAGAGATAACAACAGTAACAACAAAAAAGCCAGACAAGGTCTCAGAATTGACAAGAGATTACCAAGAGTCAAAACAGATTCAAAACTGCCTTAATGCATGTTACAGAAACTACATGCTAATGTTACAGTTAAAAAAAAGTCCATGTAACAGCTGAGCTATGGTGGCACAGGCTTGTAATCCCAGCACTCTGAAGTCAGAGCTGGATCTCTGGTGGAAGGCCATTCTGATCTACGAAGTGTGTTCTAGAACTAGAAAAGGCTATATAGAGAAGCCCTGTCACTGAAAAAAAAAAAAAAGAAAAATCCATCTAGCAACACTGTACTCCTTTCTGGAGCCCCATTCTGTGGGTGCTTTACCTGAAGGAAACAAGTTCCTCCTTTACACATCAAAGGGCAATACTCCCAATGGAGGTAATTTAATCTCGTGGTCAATGAAATGCACTTAGGAAGAAGGGGCTCATTTTGAACCATGCTAATGAAATAAATGTAACAATTAATTCTTTGTACTAGGAGCCTAACACAGGATAGTTGAGTCAACCATTAATAGTCCCAATTGCTAATTCTTATTCCAAGATAGAAAAATAAGAACCAAACATAATGTGTTTGAAGAGTATTTTAAAAGAAAGAGAGAAATATAAAACATGAGTCTTTTCTATCAAATATCAGAAAACTGGTACTTAGGGATTATATTGTTGTCTTCTTCATCTTATAAGATTTGCAAATGTTATAATCCCTCCCCTATCTCCAGTCAAACTAATGTTTATTCAAAAGGTCTGCTTCCTGTTCAAGAAACTTAATATCCTGAAGCAGTGATTCCTTTCTCCTTCCTTCATTTTTCTGTGCCCCAATTCCATTCAAATTAGACAAATGTGTAAGATGGAGGTCAGACCCCAGCCAACAGAGAAAAGACACAATCACCACCTTATTCAGAATAAACAGCAGTGGTATATTTTCCTCTGTGTATTCCTTCTTCATGAGCACAGCCTCATGATCAGATGTTGTTTGTTCTGCTAGAAAAAAATTATTCTGACCTGAGCTGGCTGATCTGCATTACTGTGCAATTTGCTGGTGCTTCTAGCCTGTGGAAAACACAGGGCGTGGCATCTACAGACCAGTAATAAACAGATTCCTTAGCAGAACCTCAAATGTATACCTGGGCCAGAGGTAATCCCACCTTCTCTATTCTAACACATATAGTAAGATACTCAAACTAGGAAGAAATGTCTAACACATTTCACCATTAAGATTGAAACTTGACTCCATTTCCCTAGGTTCCACACACAAGGGCAGAAATGCCATAGATGTGACCATGGTGTTTTCCTCCAACCTGCTTATTGGTAGTTCATTGTGTCTTCTCAATGTCTATTCTAAAAATTGTCTTATCTTTTCCTAGAGATTAAAGATCTGTATGTAATGGGAAACCCATTTAAATGTGGGATCATGGCTGTTACTCTGCCTTATCCTCTGCAAAACAGGCACAAGCCATGTGTAAGTAAGTCATACTAGGTCCAGCACCTTCCATGTCCTATGAAGTTAACAAAGGGATGCATCCCAGTCCTTACAAATACTTCACATATAAATGAACTTATTATGAGTTATATAGCAGTTCCTGAGATGGGAATCTTTTAATAATAATAATAAAGAAAAACATTTAGTACTGTATAGTCCATAGGCATATGAGTATTGTTTTCAGACACAGCTTTCAAAACAACCCTGAAAACATAAATCAAATTCATAATATGGTAATGAAATACTAACAGATGTTAATTTCAAAAAATGTGTTATTAGAAAGCCATACACATGTCAGTGCTCCCTTCTCTCAGCACTGCTGTGTCCTGGCTGCTGCATCTAACACTCCAGAAGATGCTGTTACTTTCACCTAAACATTTACAAACAAGAGAAATTTCCTGAAGTGAAAAGACAAGTATTTATAGACTTCTCTTCTTATGATGTAACATGGACAATACTAAGAATAAGGGATATATGAAATACCAAACTTCATTCTCATGATTTGGAAAAAAAAAAAGAAACCTTAGAAGTAACTGCTAAAAGACACAACTAAATCAATCAGTGAAGTGGAGGAGCATTTACTTTTTAACCTAAGTATTCCTAAGCCCTTGCAAAATCAAGAAAAGCTGCAGAAACCAACACAAGAGAGCAAAGGTGGCACCAAAATCATCACAAAATACTGCTTAGGACTTTTGTGGTTCATACTCAAAGTTCAGTTTGTGTTTAACATTTTTAACTTCAGACATATCAAAACCTAGAAGTATTGAGGGTCTATGGTCTTCCATTGCCTTCAAGCAAATATATCTTCTTGTTACAAAAAACAAAGCCACAATAATTTTTTCCATCTTCAAGAATAAAGATAACAATTCAACTTCTTTTCTGCTAGGATATGACTTCTTTTGGAAATAATCTCTAAGAAACTGCTTTTTTTCCTCAGAGGAGTAGTCTTTGCATTTGGTAGGATCTAATGCTAGGACCAGGAGTAAATCATTACTGGCCTCAAGTTCCTTAGTTGCTCTTTCATTCCTTTGTCTCTTCAAAGTCACAGCACTAGTCCCTTCTTCTGGATCTGATGCTTCATTACCCAGTACACACAAGGGACCGTTCCCATCCCTTTTCTGGTCTTCTGGACACCGATGGACATCTGGCCATTTTCTTTTGAAGGGACAGGTAGAATCAGTAACCTTTTCCTCACTGGAAAACTGCAGTTCACTGTTCTCCACAAAACTGGACCAAACTTGCATGTCTGAGCTGTCTTTGGGTGCATGTGCACAATGCAACAAATGAAGAGTGATAGCCCCCACAGTCAAGCTTCCAGGGTAGATCCCACCACAGTGGACACACCTATAGGTGGGCAAACTGAGGACTAAACATGCTGTGGGAATAATATCGTGTCCTTCCTTCAAGTGTAACATGTAGGCATTGGCTAACATAAATGTTGTCAAACAGAGGGGCAGGTCAGCTCTCCTTTTCTGAGCTGAGTTACCACATTAACATGAGACCACATCTTAACATACAAGGGCACCAGCGATGTGGAATATGTGCCTGAGAGGATAGCCAGGTGGACCTCCTGTTCTCCAATCTCCTCTCTTGGCAGAGTGATGATGAAATCAAGATGGGGGAACAACAGGTTGCCATCAACATCTAGGCTCAACTGGAAGCCCCTGTTAAGATAATCCAACAACAGCTTCTTCCTCCTCAGGTGTTTAATTTTGCTGTTCTCCAAGAGACCCTGAATACTGTGGAAAGTACATGGGCAAAACAGGCACCCCAAGCCATGTGTGAGTAAGTCGTACATTAGCTCCTCCTCTGAGACTAGGCATTTGCAGGAGAGGCAATGCATGGGCCCCACTCTTGTCCACTTCAGAAACGGAGCATGCACAGCCAGCTTTACTGGTTCAAGTTTCTCACTGGAATTGAACTCACTTTGTATGTGAGCCCCTTCTGTGTGAGCCTGGTAGACACTGGATGGGAAGTACACATTGCAAACTGGGCAGATTTTCCACTGCTTGGCCTGGGTGGCAACCAGATTCATATCCACTTCAGGTGAGGAGACCTGAACAAATATGTTCTGGTCTGCATTGCTTACCAGCCCCGGGGAGGAAGACAAGCTGGCTGGAGCACAGGAAATTGGCATACCCACACTGGGGGGTAGGAATTGGGTTGGCACCTGGGATCAAACAGTCATGATGGTAGAGCCCTGAGGAATAGGCAGAGTAACAGGCATGGGGTCCAGCATGGAAAGGGGCTTCCCATTGACCTGTGAGCCTGTTGGAAGCAGCTTCCTGAAAACAGAGCCTGACTTGAGGAACAGGGTGTTCTGGGAAGTGTCAGCTCTTACTAACTGGCTCTCTGGCAGGATGCTGGTGCCAACAGACTGACTGAGCTGAAGCATACCGGGCCCAACAGATGGACCTGAGTTAACAGGCTGACCAAGCAGAGGATTACCAGTGCTCACACCCTGGTTCACAAGGACATTTGAGATCACCACAATTTGGGGAGATAGCAACCCAGAGGATGCCACTTGACCTGTAGGGAAAACCCTATCAGACATTGTCTGACAAGAGGTAAGAACCTATGAGGAGACGTCTGACCTATATGGGAAACTGTGAACTGGACTGCTTGACCAGTGGGGAGAACCCCAGAAGCTGTACTCTGTGCAGGAATCACAGAAGCAGAGGTCATCTGACCCTCTGGAAGGCCTGCCAATGAGACCAGCTCACCCACAGAAATTGTTCCTGGTGGTGTGTTCTGGAGAACCCCAAGGTTGTTTGAATAGCCAGAAGTCAGAGTACCAGGCCTGACTAGTCCACTTGTGGGCTCCACTGGCCTACTTGTAAGCCCCACTGATCTGACTGCAGGTCCTGCTTTTTGACTTGTAGACTCCATGGGCTGTGTGGGTAGTAAAATCCCAGGCTGGATAGCTTGACTCACTGAGTGATTGCTCACTCCAGCAAACTTATTCACAGGCCCAAATGTCTGGCTCACAGATAGTGCAGGAGGGTCTACAAGCTTATTAGGTGAAGCCTTGCCTGAGAAAAGGTCAGTTGAGGGAGATGAAGGCCTCAGTGTGAGGTTGGTCTGACCCACAGGTAGAGGGCTAAAAGCCACATGGAACTGAGCCACATACTTCTGACCTTGTCCAGATTTTCCACAGGCACTTGAAACATTCTTAAAATGTTCTGCCCTGCAATAAGAGAACATTTGCTTAAGACACACCTCTTGGGCATGAGAACCCAGCCCTTACCTGCCTCCTTCAACCTCAGCTGGCCATGTCTTCAGCCCTCCAATCTACTCCCCACCCCCAGCTCAGTCACACACGGCCAACCTCTGCTGCAGTCCTTCCCGGGATTTTAGTCACACACAGGCCTTGCATCACATTCTTACCCTGTGGCTTCACTTCAAACCGGAGCCTCCAGCCACAGTCCTTCCCAGTCCTCGGGTCATACCTGGGCCTAGAGACACAGTTCACCCCTGTCCTCCAGCACACACAGGCCTGCCATCACAGCCCTCCACAGTCGTTCCCTATCCTCCTGTCACCGTAGAGCCATAGCCCTGTGCAGTCCTCCCCCTGTGACCTGCCCCTCATCCCACACAGACCTCCTCATTCCTCCCCTGTTCTTCAGTCACACATTGGACGCCACAGGCCTCCACAGTCCTCCCCCGGAATCCATTCACACACATTCCTTCACAGCCCTCTACAGCCCTCCACAGTCCTTCCCCGCCTGCGGTCACACACAGCATTCCACAGCCCTCCACAGTCCTCCCTGTCCTCACATCACACACAGCCCTCCACAGTCCTCCCCTGTCCTCAGGGTCACACACAGCCCTCCACAGCCCTCCATAGTCCTCCCCCGGCCTCTGGCCACACACAGCCCTCCACAGGCCTCCATAGCACTCCACAGTCCTCCCCCGGCCTCCATTCACACACAGCCCTCCACAGTCCTCTCCTGTCCTCTGGTCACACAGTGGCCTGACATCTCAGCCTTCCCCTGTGGCCACCAGTCACAGTAGGTCCTCCTCCTTCCCCGCGTCCTCCAATCTCACACCAACCTTCTAGTGCCCGAGACCCCAAGAAATCACTTACTCTGGGAGGCCCTCAGGCCTCTCCTCTGCCTGCTATTTGGCGTGACTCACCACAAACAAGCCTTCCTGCAGGGGCTCTAGAAGACAAAGCCCAAAGACACCTTCCAAACAGCCTATATAGGAAGTGACGTTTTCTCATTTGCATATTCGCACCAGGCAGCCAATGACATCAAGCGTTCTTGAGGGTCCTCCCTGGCCTCGCCTTTTCCCGTTCCGCCCACCCTTCCTCCAGGCACTGATCTCATGCTGACTGTCAGTGTTGCCTGGTCTCCTGTCAAATCTCTTCCAGGGTGAGATACAGACCTCGTCCACATTCGTGGCTCCACATCCTGAGCCATACTAGGCACCCACTAAATGTCAGTTCAAGAATGAATGAAGAAGGAAACAAAAGGCTACAGCATTGAGGGTTTCTGTTTGACAAGGTTCTAGAAGTAGAAGATTGCACTAGATACTTTGCCCAATTTTTCCGTGCTAGGGAAGGAAATGGTAAGTGTCCCTGAGGACCCAATAGGGCCTGGTTGAGATGGGGGAGGAGCAGCATCCTATAACTGCTGCTGCTACCCCTTACAGAAGAATGACCTTTAGGACAAAGGAGAGTCAAATAACTCAGACTGATTGTGGTAATACATGCCTGTGTCTGGACCCGCTCTAATTCACCGGGCTTCTAAAATGGGGTCCTGGTATGTGTGTGGGGAAATAATGGGTAGGACACAGAGAAACAAGGAGGGAGCATAAGTCTGTTTGTCCGATCAAAGCCTTGTTCATTGGAAATTTTTACACAACTATATAAGAGAAGGCAGGAAAAGGGGGAAGGCTAATTTCTGCTGCAAAGGTGTTTTATGGTTTGAGGAACCTCCTGCAAGTTACCTCAAGAATGTTTCCTTAAGATATCTCAAGGATGTTCCAATACTGACGAGCAGATGTTCTCACATAAATCTATCACCCATGACCTTGGGTCCCAGTGCAGCTGTTGGTAACTTTCCGATAATGGGCATTGGCTCCACCAAATGGCTTTGACTCACTAATTGCCTTTCGCTTTAGTAAATAGCTTTGGATCCCAGCATCTCCTCCCTTTTAAACAGTTTAAGAGTCTAGTAGGTAGGCTTTGACCTCCTAAGGTCTTTTGCAGATGGTTGCCCCTGACCAGCTGGGACTCTGAGGTGGAGTGATCGAGGAGGACACCTACCCGTAAAATGAGAATGGGCGGGAGAAGAAACAGAGATCAGGCAGTAATGACTCTTGTCGAGGTTTCAACTTTATTGAAACAGTTTAGGCTTTTCATATGTTTGGAGTACAGCAGGTAGGAGGGGTGTGTTTGACAATTTGGCATGCCTGTTCCCGGGTGATTTTAAAAGCAGTCAAAACATATGGGAATTTAAATGATGCAGGGCACATTTTTTTCTTATGGCCTGCTCAACAGGGTTTACTGAAATGGGGAATGCCAAACATGTGACAGCATATGCACATGAATTTCGCTGGAAGGTCTGAGTGCTCTAGGAGGTGACCAAGATAAAAGGGTTGACTTCTAGAGTTCATTAACTCATGGAACTTGAAAAAAAGAGGAGCAATATTTGTAGAAGGTCTAATATAGGGAACCCTTTCATGAAGTGGAACAGAATGGCCAATATAAGCAGGCACATATAGATGAAAAGGGAAATTTACTAAAATATGAAAAATTTTAACTTCTGCAAAATGCTCTAGAAGTGGTGCTGATTTAAAAGGAGATTGGATAGAATTAATTTTTCCATTAATAATATAGGCAGGGACCCCATTATAGCAGCCATCTGTAAACACTAAATATGCCTCTGATAATGGTTGAGGGAAAGTTATTTTGGAGAAGATGAGAGTGTGGGTTTTAATAATTGAAGTAACTCATTAGCAGGATAATGGTTATCAATTATCCCAGAAAAGGAAGAACAGACAATGGGCCAAATATCAGTAGTTTCCATCAGCCATTCTAACTGACCTTTAGAATAGGGCAGTATTATTTTATCACTAACTTTGCCAAAAAATTGACAGTTTTGTCTCTGTCCCACAAAGATGAGTTCTGCAACCAAAGGAGTATTAGGGGCAAGAACCTTAGTGGGAGAAGTGGAGAGATGAGTCCACAACAGGGGATTATGTTGCCAAAACACCCAGTGTGCTCATGGGATGAGGTACACACAAGAAAGTGAAGGGGTTCCTTAGAGGAAATAAAATGTACCTAGCTTGTTTAGGACAGTTGTTTCCACATCCTGAAGGGCCTCTGTCCCTGTTGGGGTTAAAGAACGAAGAGAAGAAGGGTTAGAGTCTTTCTTGAGAATATAAAAGAGAAGTTTAAGCTCCCTGTATTGAGTTTAAGAAAAGGTCTTATCTGATTAATATTTCCTAGGAGCTTTTGAAAATCATTGAAAGTTTTAAATGGCTAGTTTTTAACTGGATATTTTGTGTAGTAATTTTATGACGATGGAGCTCAACTCCTAAATAAAAATATGTCTTTTAATTGAATTTTATCTAGTGCAAGGTGTAAACCATAATCTATTAATTTTTGTGAAAGATTTGACAAGAATGAAGCAGTAGTGAGCCATCAGGTATAACTAAAAGGATAACGTCCATATAACATACTATATAAATAGAAGGCCAAAATGTTCTAAAAGGATGAATAATATGGGATACACACTTTTGACACAGAGTGGGACTATTACCCATGCCTTGGGGTAAAACCTTCCATTGGAAGCAAGGCATAGGCCCTATGAAGTTTGTTACTGGCAGGCTTAAAAAAAAGCACTTTTACCCTGTGGATGCAGAGGGATGGTAAAAAAACAGTCTTTAATATCCATACCTGTCTTATAAAAGTCAGCAGGGATGTCTACAGTGGTAGGCAGTCCTGGTTGTAAAGCACCCATGGTAAGCATAGTTTCATTAACTTCTCTTAGGTCTTTCACTAACCTCCATTTGCCAGACGTTTTATTAACAGCAAAAAATAGGTTTGTTCCAAGGAGGAGTAGTAGGTTCAATGTGACCAGTGGCAACCTGTTCCTGTACTAATGACATTTTTGCTACTAACTGTTCTGAGGCTTAAAGGCCATTGGTCAACCCAAACACCTTCATCAGATTTCCAAGTGATTTTGTCTGCATGGAGTTGAGGGATGCCAACCACCATTAGGCTAAATTTGTCATGCCTAATCCTGCATGGTCATATTTTCAATTACCTGGATAGGTTCTTTTATTCCCTGCAAATGTTTTCATAAGCCTTGTCTGGGAAGGAAGGTCTGTTTTATTTTTAGCATTTAGTGGGTAAAAATTTCATTTGGACTACAAATAATGACATTTAACTTGGAAAGAATATCCAAACACCAGAGATTAACTGTTAGGCTATGCACACACTTTATTTCCTTCCTCATCTGTCCATTTGAGGAGTTTAGAACTTTGCTGGGGATTGGACTTTCATCCCATGATCCTGATTTTGGTTAAATAACCTGAAAGGGGCCACGAGGGAGGCCATTTATGTGTGTATGTGTGTGTGTATGTGTGTGTGTGTGTGCTTGTGTAATTATGATGGCATCAAAGCTTTTTCGATCCAATTTTAAATTGAGGAAGGGTAGATCCTGAGTAATAGTCTGAATCCAGTAAACATGGAAGGAACCAAAATTATTGCAGCCTGTGGATTTTCAAAATGTTTTCTGGTTAAAATGGGTGAGGGGAAGCAGTAAAAGCTGAGCAATTCTTTGTCCCTAGTTACTAGTTAAGAGACCAGAAGTGGAAGTAGCTAGAATATTTATCTCTCCTGTATAATCATTGTCAATAACTCTGGCAGAGATATGTAGTCCCTGGAGAATTGAACTAGAGAGACCAAGAAGTAGTACAAATGTGCCAGGAGGCAAGGGGCCAAAAATCTCCCCTATGCAAGAGCTGAATTCCAAGGTGTTAGGATTGTGCTGGTTGAGACACACAAGTCCAACCCTGTTCATCCTGCCTGTTGCTATGGGTAGGGAAGGATGGCCTGATTGTTTGGGAATGGGGGAAAAGTTTGAGATGCCTGAACTTGAGGGGTTGAAGTTTGAGGGACAAACCCTGGAGCCACAGAATTTTTTTTCATGTTCGGGGCCAGAGACAGGCCCCTTAACAAGTTTCCCTGCTTTGGTAGGGGATTGCCTTGAGTATCCTTTTTAGAGTGACAATCTGAGGCCCAGTGTTGTGGGGACCTCAAGTAGAAGGCCAGTGTTGCTCAGTTTTATTGCCCTTGCATTCCTTGGCAAAATGTCCTGGTTGTTTGCAAATAAAGCAAGCTCTAGGGATGGTGCCCTGAGTTAGGCCCTGGAACACAGCTCCAACAGCTATGCCAAGAGAATGAACTGAGGTGATGCCTGCACAGTACTTGATATAAACAGAAATGTCTTTGCCTTCAGGGTATGGCCATAAGGCAGCTTGGCAGGGAGGGTTAGTATTTTGGAAAGCCAGAGGGTTTATGAATTCACTCTCATTTTCATGTGAGCCCAGAATCCATTCTGAAATGTCAGTAAGATGGCTGATGAAATTACTATAGGGTTCCAATGTTCCTTGCTGTATTTTAGCTAGGGAGTTTGTTAGGGCTTCCTTAGGGGGAAGCTGTTCCCAAGCCTTCAGTCCTGCAGTTTGTATTTGATAAAGAAGACCAGGAAGATACTTGACTTGTTGCTTTTTGGTGTCATAGGGGCTATTAGCTCATAATTTTTGCAAGGTCCAGTGTTTGAATCTCTGCCAAGCCACCAAGTTACACCATGTGGTTTCCTTACAAAATTCTTTAAAATCTGACTTCTAGAGGACAAAATCGCCCCCTTGTAATACAGTAGGAATCAAACATTACCCATCATTGGGTGTCAGCCACTTTTCACTCAGAGTTTCATTTATGGACACTGTGAAGGGAACAACTGGGTCATATTATGAAAATGCATTTTTTAGTTCTTTCATATATCTAAGCCCATAACGGTAATACTGTTGTTCATATGTTCCATCCCTCTACCCAGCTGAAGTGGCAGAAATTTCATTTTCATCTGCAGGGGCCTCTTCACTAGAGGTAAGATTCTCCTCCTCATCCTCTCCTTCAACTACAGGGCCTGAGGTGGACTGGACCTCTTTGGCAGGGGGTAGGGCAGGAGCCTGTGCTCTCATAGGAGTTACAGGAAAATCCTTCAGGGTATTAGGAACCTTGTTCTTTGTCTTGGGAGGGAGGGAGACAGCTTCAGTTAGGAATTGGGTCAATTCAAGATCCAATTCCCTTAGTTCTTCTTTTTTTATTTTTATATTTCTTTTAATTAATTACACTTCAATCACTTTGTATCCCCCCATAAGCCCTTCTCTCCTCCCCTCCCTATCCTACCCTTTCACCTCCTTCTTCACACATGACCCTCCCCAAGTCCACTGAGTGGGAAGTTCCTCCTCTCTATCCTTCTGATCTTAGTCTATCAGAGCTCATCAGGAGTGAATGGATTTTCATCTTTCGAGGCCTGGTAAGACTTCTCTCTGCTCAGGGGGAGGTGATCCAAGAGCAGGCCAATCAGATTATGAAAAAGGCAGTCCCTCTTCCTGTGACTATGTAACCCAATTGGACAGGAAACTGCCATGGTCTACACCTGTGCAGTGGTTCTAGTTTCTCTCCATGCATGGTACTTGATTGGAGTATGACTCTCTGGGAAGAACTCTGTGTTCAAATTTCTGGTTCTGTTGCTCTCCTTGTGGAGTTTTTGTCCTTTCCAGATCTTACTATTTCCCACTTCTTATATAAGATCCCGTGAACTCTGCCCAAAGTTTGGCCATATGTCTCACCATCTGCTCTGATAGTCTGTAGAGAAGAGACTTTCAGAGGACCTCTGTGGCTGGTTTCTAGTTTGTTTCCGGTTTTCTTCTTCTTCTGATGTCCTTCCTTTTTACTTTTTGGGATGGGGAGTTAGCATTTTAGTCAGGGGCCTGTCTCTTATGTAGGTTCTTTAGATGTACAGATTTCAAAGATTCTTCCTATTTTACATGTCTGCATGCAAGAGTATAGACTGTGTGTATCTTTCTGTTTCTGGAACAGCTCACTCAGAATGATTCCATATCCCACCATTTACCTCTAAAATTCATGATTTTCTTATTTTTCATCACTTTTTAATACTCCATTGTGTAGATGTACCACAAATTCTGCAGACATTCTTCAGTTGAGGGGCAACTGGCCTGTTTCCAGCTTCTGGCTATTACAAAGAAAGCTGCTAAGAACATGGTTGATCAAATGCCCTTATGTGTAATTGAGCCTCTTTTGGATATTTGCATAGGAGTGGTATGGCTGGATCTTCAGGAAGTGCTTGCTATTCCTTGTTGTCTGAGAAAAAGATAGTTTCATTACCAGAGTGGTTATACAAGTTTACATTCGAAACAGCATGACATGAATAATAAGCCTTCAAGGTCTAGCAGAACATTTCCTCACAGCACTCCTATCTGTGATGCATATGGTACCTGAAGTTTCACACCCTAACCCCCTTCACCTATGTTTTACTGTTAAGGAAACTGTAGATCTAGCATTTAGGTTGAATCATAACTACACTTTCTATTGCTGTGATGAAACACCATAATAAAAAAGCCACATGGGGAGGAAATGGCTTGTTTGGCATAAGCTACCCTATCCCTGTTCATCTTCTGCACCCTGAAGGCCATCTGGCCATTTTCTTTTGAAGGGACAGGTAGAATCAGTAACCTTTTACTCACTGGCAAACTACAGTTCACTCTTCTCAACAAAACAGGACTGAACTGGCAGGTCTGAGCTGTCTTTGGGTGCATGTGTACAATGCAACAAATGAAGAGTGATAGCCTCCACAGTCAAGCTTCCAGGGTAGATCCCACCACAGTGGACACACCTAAAGGTGGGCGAACTGAGGATTGTACAGGCTGTGGGAATAATATGGTATCCGTAATTCAAGTGTAATATGTAGACATTGGCTAACATAAATGTTGTCAAACAGAGGGGGCAGGTCAGCTCTCCTTTTCTGAGCTGAGTTACAACATTAACCTGAGACCACATCTTAACATACAAGGGCACCAGAGATGTGGAATATGTTCCTGAGAGGATAGCCAGGTGGACTTCCTGTTCTCCAATCTCCTGTCTTGGCAGAGTGATGATGAAATCAAGATGGGGGAACAACAGGTTGCCATCAGCATCTAGGCTCAACTGGAAGTGCCTGTTAAGATAATCTAACAACAGCTTCTTCCTCCTCAGGTGCTTAATTTTGCTGTGCTCCAAGAGAACCTGAATGCTGTGGGCAGATTTTCCACTGCTTGGCCTGGGTGGCAACCAGATTCATATCCACCTCAGGTGAGGAGATCTGATGAAATATGTTCTGGTCTACATTGCTTACCAGCCCTGGGGAGGAAGACAAGCTGGCTGGAGCACTGGAAATCGGCATACCAAAATTGGATAGTTGTTTCCAAAACCCACACTGGGGGGTAGGAATAGGGTGGACACCTGGGATGAAACAGTCATGATGGTAGAGCCCTGAGGAATAGGCCCAACAGATGGACCTGAGTTAACAGGATGACCAATGCTCACTCCCTGGTTCACAAGGACATCTGAGACCACCACAATTTGGGGAGATAGCAACCCAGATGATACCACTTGACCTGTAAGTAAAACCCTATCAGACATTGTCTGACAAGAGGTAAAAACCTGTGAGGATACTGTCTGACCTATAAGGGGAACTGTGGACAGGACTGCTTGATCAGTGGGGAGAACCCCAGAAGCTGCCCTCTGTGCAGGAATCACAGGAGCGGAGGTCATCTGACCCTCAGGAAGGCCTGCCAATGAGACCAGCTCACCCACAGAAATTGTTCCTGGTGGTATGTTCTGGAGAACCCCAGGGTTGTTTGAATAGCGAGAAATCAGAGTACCAGGCCTGACCAGTCCACTTATGGGCACCACTGCCCTACTTGTAAGCCCCACTGATCTGACTCCAGGTCCCCCTGGTCGACTTGTAGACCCCATGGGCTGTGTGGGTGGTAAAATCCCAGGCTGGATGGCTTGACTCACTGACTGATTGCTCACTCCAACAGACTTATTCACCGGCCCAAGTGGCTGGCTTACAAATATGCAGGATGGTCTTCAGGCTTATTAGGTGAAGCCTTCCCTTGGTCTGGCCCACAGGTATTGGGCTAAAAGCCACCTTGGACAGGGAAGTATCAAAAAGAGAATTGTTGAGGCTCCAGGAAGTGCCTGGGACCCCTTTTGGTGCCTGTACATTGGTGGAGATCACAGGTTGGGCCAATGTCACTGGGCATTGGCTGCACTAAATGGCTTTGGCTTTAGTTAATAGCTTTGGATCCCAGCATCTCCTCCCTTTTAAACAGTTTAAGAGTCTAGTAGGTAGGCTTTGACCTCATAAGGTCTTTTGCAGATGGTTGCCCCTGACCAGATGGTCTCAACTTTATTGAAACAGTTTAGGCTTTTCATATGTTTGGAGTACAGGGGGTAGGAGGGATGTGTTTGACAATTTGGCCTGCTTGTTCCCTGGTGATTTTAAAAAGCAGTCAAAACATATGGGAATTTAAATGATGCAGGGCACATTTTTTTTTTTTTATGGCCTGGTCAACAGGGTTTACTGAAATGGGGAATGCCAAACATGTGACAGCATATGCACATGAATTTCACTGGAAGGTCTGAGGGATCTAGGAGGTGACCAAGATAAAAGGGTTGACTTCTAGTGTTCATTAACTCATGGAACTTGAAAAAAAGAGGAGCAACATTTGTAAAAGGTCTAATATAGGGAACCCTTTCATGAAGTGGAACAGAGTGGTCAATATAGGCAGGCACTGTCAGTATATAGATGAAAAGGGAAATTTACTAAAATATGAAAAAAATTAACTACTTCAAAATGCTCTATAAGTGGTGCTGATTTAAAAGGAGATTGGATAGAATTAGTTTTTCCATTAATAATATAAGCAGGGACCCCATTATAGCAGCCATCTGTAAACACTAAATGTGCCTCTGATAATGGTTGAGGGGAAGTTATTTTGGAGAAGATGAGAGCGTGGGTTTTAATAATTGAAGTAACTCATTAGCAGGATAATGGTTATCAATTATCTCAGAAAAGGAAGAACAGACAATGGGGCAAATATCAGTAGTTTGCATCAGCCATTCTAACTGACCTTTAGAATAGGGCAGCATTATTTTATCATGAACTTTCCTAAAAAGTTGACAGCTTTGTCTGTTTCCCACAGTGATGATTTCTGCAACCAAAAGAGTATTAGGGGCAAGAACCTTAGTGGGAGAGGTGGAGAGATGTGTCTACAACAGGGGATTATGTTGCCAAAACACCCAGTTTGCTTATGGGATGAGGTACACACGAGAAAGTGAAGGGGTTCCTTAGAGGAAATAAAATGTACCTCCCAGATTTTAGATAGTTGTTTCCAAAACCTGAAGGGCCTCTGTCCCTGCTGGGGTTAAAGAATGAAGAGAAGAAGGGTTAGAGTCTTTCTTGAGAATATAAAGGAGAAGTTTAAGCTCCCTGTAGTGAGTTTAAGAAAAGGTCTTATCTGATTGATATTTCCTAGGAGCTTTTGAAAATCATTGAAAGTCTTAAATGGCTAGTTTTTGACCGGATTTCTTGTGTAGTAATTTTTTGACGATGGAGCTCAACTCTTAAATAAAAATATGTGTCTTTTAATTGAATTTTATCTAGTGCAAGTTGTAAATCATAATCTATTAATTTTTGTGAAAGGTTTGACAAGAATGAAGCAGCAGTGAGCCATCAGGTATAACTAAAAGGATATCAAAAATATAACATGCTATATAAATAGAAGGCCAAAATGTTCTAAAAGAATGAATAATCTGGGATACACGCTTTTAACACAGAGTGGGACTATTACCCATGCCTTGGGGCAAAACTTTCCATTGCAAGCAAGGCATAGGCCCTTTGAAGTTTGTTACTAGCAGGCTTAGAAAAAAGCACTTTTACCCTGTGGATGCAGGGGGATGGTAAAAAAGCAGTCTTTAAGATCCATACCTGTCTTATAAAAGTCAGCAGGGATGTCTACAGGGGTAGGCAGTCCTCATTGTAAAGCACCCATGGTAAGCATAGTTTCATTAACTTCTCTTAGGTCTTGCACTAACCTCCATTTGCCAGACTTTTTCTTAACAGCAAAAAATAGGTTTGTTCCAAGGAGGAGGAGTAGGTTCAATGTGAGCAGTGGCAACCTGTTCCTGTACTAATGACATATTTGCTGCTAACTTTTCTGAGGCCAAAGGCCATTGGTCAATCCAAACAGCTTCATCAGATTTCCAAGAGATTTTGTCTGCATGGAGTTGAGGGATGCCAACCACCATTACACTAAATTTGTCATGCCTAATCTTGCATGGTTATGTTTTCAATTACCTGGATAGGTTCTTTTATTCCCTGTGAATGTTTTCATAAGCCTTGTCTGGGAAGGAAGGTCTGTTTTAATTTTAGCATTTGGTGGGTAAAAATTTCATTTGGACTACACATAATGAGATTGAACTGGGAAAGAATATCCCAACCCCAGAGATTAGATGGTAGGCCAGACCCACACTGTATTTCTTTCCTCATCTGTCCATGTGAGGAGTTTAGAACTTTGCTGGGGATTGGACTTTCATCCCATGATCCTGATGTTGGTTAAGGAAGCTGAAAGGGGCCTGGAGGGAGGCCTTTTATGTGTGTGTGTGTGTGTGTGTGTAATTATGGTGGCATCAAAGCTTTTTCCATCCAATTTTAAATTGAGGAAGGATAGATCCTGAGTAATAGCCTGAATCTAGTAAGCATGGAAGGAACCAAAATTATTGCTGCCTCTGTATTTTCAAAAGATTTTCTTGTTAAAATGGGTTAGGGGAAGAAGTATAAGCTGAGCCATTCTTTGTCCCTAGTTACTAGTTAAGAGACCAGAAGTGGAAGTAGCTATAATCTTTATCTCTCCTGTATAATCATTGTCATTAACTCTGGCAGAGATATGTAGTCCCTGGAGAATTGAACTAGAGAGACCAAGAAGTAGTACAAAGGTGCCAGGAGGCAAGGGGTCAAAAATCTCCCCTATGCAAGACCTGAATTCTCAGGTGTTAGGATTGTGCTGGTTGAGACACACAAGTCCTACCCTGTTCATCCTGCCTATTGCTATGGGTAGGGAGGGATGGCCTGATTGTTTGGGAATGGGGGAAATGTTTGAGATGGCTGAACTTGAGGGGTTGATGTTAGGGGGACAAACGCAATAGCCCCAGAGGTTTCTTTCATGTTCGGGGCCAGAGACAGGGTCCTTAAGAAGTTACCCTGCTTTGGTAGGGGATTGCCTAGAGTATCCTTTTGAGAGTGACAATCTGAGGCCCTGTGTTGAGGGGACCTCAAGTAGAAGCCGGCTGGTGCTTAGTTTTATTGCCCTTGCTTCCTTGGCAAAATGTCATGGTTGTTTGCAAATAAAGCAAACTTTAGGGAGGGTGCCCTGAGTTAGGCCCTAGAATGCAGCTCAAACAGCTATGCCAATAGAATGAGCTGAGCTAATGCCTGCATAGTACTTGATCTAAACATAAATGTCTTTGCCTTCTGGGTATGGCCATAAGGCAGCTTGGCAGGGAGGGTTAGTATTTTGGAAAGCCAGAGGTTTTATGAATTCACTCTCATTTTCATGTGAGCCCAGAATCCATTCTGAAATGTGAGTAAGATGGCTGATGAAATTACAGTAGGGGTTCAATGGTCCTTGCTGGATTTTAGCTAGAGAGTTTGTTAGGGCTTCCTTAGAGGGAAGCTGTTCCCAAGGCTTGAGTCCTGCAGTTTGTATTTGATAAAGAAGACCAGGAGGATACTTGACTTGTTGCTTATTGGTGTCATAGGGGTTATTAGCTCATAATTTTTGCAAGGTCCAGTGTTTGAATCGCTGCCAAGCCACAACATTACACCATGTGGTTTCCTTGCAAAATTCATTAAAATCTGACTTGTGGAGGACAAAATCACCCCCTGATAATACAGCAGGAATCAAAAATTACCCATCAATGGGTGTCAGCCACTTTTCATTTATGGACAGTGTGAAGGGAACAACTGGTCCATATTGTGAAACTTCATTTTTAGTTCCTTTATATATCTAAGCCCAATGTGGAAATACTGTTGTTCATATGTTCAGTCCCTCTACCCAGCTGAGGTGGCAGAAATTTCAGTTTCATCTGCCCCATTACTGGAGGTAAGATTCTCCTCCTCATCCTCACCTTCAACTACAGGGCCTGAGGTGGACTGGACCACTTTGTAAGGGGGTAGGGCAGAAGCCTGTGCTCTGCTAGGAGTTACAGGAAAATCCTGCAGGGTATTAGGAACCTTGATCTTTTGCTTAGGAGGGCGGGAGGCAGCTTCAGTTAGGAGTTGGGTCAATTCAAGATCTAATTTCCTCAGTTCTTCTTTTATTTTCATATGTCTTTTAATTAATTACACTTTATTCACTTTGTATCCCCTCATAAGCCCCTCTCTCTTCCCCTCTCTATCCTACCCTCTCACCCCCTTCTTCACACATGCCCTGCCCCAAGTCCACTGAGAGGGAAGTTCCTCCTCTCTATCCTTCTGATCTTAGTCTATCAGAGCTCATCATGAGTGAATGGATTGTCATCTTTTGAGGCCCTGTAAGACTTCTCTTCCCTAAGGGGGTAGTGATCAAAGAGCAGGCCAATCAGATTATGTAAAAGCAGTCCCTCTTTCCATTACTATGTAACCCAGTTGGACAAGAAAATGCCATGGGCTACACCTGTGCAGTTGTTTTAGGTTATCTCCCTGCATGGCACTTGATTGGAGTATGAGTCTCTGTGAAGACCCCTGTGTTCAAATTACTGGTTCTGTTGCTCTCCTTGTGGAGTTATTGTCCTCTCCAGATCTTACTATTTCCCACTTCTTACATAAGATTCCATGAACCCTCCTCAAAGTTTGGCCATAAGTCTCAGCATCTGCTCTGATTGTCTGTAGAGAAGAGCCTTTCAGAGGCCATCTGTGGCTGCTTTCTAGTTTGTTTCCTGTTTACTTCTTCTTCTGATGTCCTTCCTCTTTGCTTTTCCGGATGAAGAGTTAGCATTTTAGTCAGGCTCCTCTCTCTTGTGTAGTTTCTTTAGATGTACAGATTTTAAAAGGTTCTTCCTATATGACATGACTGAATGCATAGACTGTGTGTGTCTTTCTGCTTCTGGGACAGTTCAATCATTATGATAGCAGATCCCACCATTTACCTGCAAATTTCATGATTTCCTTAATTTCATTGCGGAGTAATACACCACTGTGTAGTTGTTCCAAAAATTCTGCATCCATTTTTCAGTTGAGGGGCCAACTGGCCTGTTTCCAGCTTTTGGCTATTACAAAGAAAGCTGCTAAAAACATGGTTGAGCAAATGTCCTTCTGTGTAATTAAGCCTCCTTTGGATATATGCCTAGGTGTGGTATGGCTGCATCTTGAGGAAGCACTATTCCTCTTTGTCTGAGAAAAAGACAGATTCATTACCAGAGTGGTTTTGCAAGTTTACATTCCAATTAGCATGAAGGATGGTTCCCCTTTCTTCACAAACTCTCCAGCATGTGTTGTCTATTGTTTCAATTTTTCATCTTGGCCATTCTGAAAAATGTAAGGTGAAATCTCATGAACTTTTTGATTTGCATTTCCCTGATGCCTAATGACATTAAACATTTCTTGAAGTTTTTATCTGCCATTCTATATTCCTCTGCAGAGAATTCTCTGTTGAGCTCTGTTCCCTAGTTTTCAATTGGATTACATGGTTTGCTTCTTTTCAGGTTCTTTATTTCTTTATATATACTGTATATTAGCGCTCTGTCAGAAAAATGGTTGGTGAAGATTCTTTTTGAATTTGTAGGCAGTCATTTTGTTTTGATGACAGTGTCCTTTGATTTTCAAAAGCTTTGTGGTTTCATGTCGTCCACTTTATTGATCGTTGATCTTAGAGCCTATGCTGTTGGTGTTCTTTTCAGGAAGTTCAAATCTCTATATCCACAATATTTGAAAATCTAAATGAAATGGACAATTATCTTGATCAAATCCAGTTAACCAAAACTCAATGAAGACCAGGTAAATGAATTAAATAGTGTCATAAGCACCAAGGTAATAGAAGTTCTCATCAAAAGTCTCCCATACAAATGAAGGTACGGGCCAAATATTTTCAGCACAGTATTCTACCAGAATTTCAAAGAAGACCTAACTCCAATTCTATACAAAATATTCTACAAAACAGAAACAGAAGGAACACTACAAGACTCATTCTATGTAGCCACAGTCACTTCAGTACTTAAACCTCTCAAAGACTCAACAAAGAAAGAGAATTTCAGGCCAATCTCCCTTATGAACATTGATGTGAAAATACACAACAAAATACTTGCAAACTGAAAAGAAGATCACACAAAAGATATCATCCACTATGACCAAGTAGGCTTCATCCTAGATATGCAGGGGTGGTTCAACATAAGGAAATACATCAATGTGATCCACCATAATAACGAACAGAATAAAAAAAAAAAAAAAAAACACATGATAATCTCCTTAGATGCTTGAAAAGCATTTGACAAAGTCAAACATCCATTCATGTTTAAAGTCTTGGAGAGATCAGAGATAAAACGTACATATCTAAACATAGTAAAGGCAATATACATCAAACTGAACAGAGAGAAACTTAAAACAAACCCACTGAAATCAGAGACAAGGCAAGGGTGCCCACTCTCTCCATATCTCTTCAACATAGTTCTGGAATTCCTTGCTCGAGCAATAACAGAGTTGAAGGAGTTCAAGGGGATGCAAATTAGAAAGGAAGAACTCAAATTATCACTATGTGCAGATGATATGATAGTTTACATGAGTGACCCCAAAAATCCTCCCAGGGAACTCCTACAGCTGATAAACACCTTTAACAAAGTGGCTGGATAACAAATATATCAAAAAGTTCAGTAGCCATCCTGTATACAAAAGATAAAATGTCTGAGAAAGATATTAGGAAAACAACACCCTTCACAATAGCCACATATGACATAACCAAGCAAGTCAAAGACTTGTTTGAAAAAAAAATTCAAGTCTCTAAAGAAAGAATTAGAAGAAGATATCAGAAGTTGGAAAGATCTCCCATGCTCATGGCTTGGCAGGATTAATATAGTAAAAATGGCCATCTTAGCAAAAACAATGTGCAGATTCAATGCAATTCCCATCAAATCACCAACACATTTCTTTACAGACCTGGAAAGATAAATTCTCAATGTCATATGGAATAACAAAAAACCCAGAATTGCTAAAACAATCCTCTACAATAACAGCTCTTCTGGAGGTATCTCCTTCCCTGATCTTAAGCTGTATTATAGAACAAAAGTAATAAAAACTGCATGGTACTGGCATACAAATAAGATGGTGGATCAAATGAACTGAAGAGAAGAAGCAGAAATAAACCCACACACCTGTGGGTTATGGACACCTGATCTCTGACAAAGATGCCAAAACCATACAATGGAAAAAGATAGCATCTTCAAGAAATGGTGCTGGTCTAAATGGATGTCTACATGTAGAAAAAGGCAAATAGATCCATACTTATCAGACTGCACAAAACTAAACTTCCAGTAGATCAAAGACCTCAACATAAAACCAGACACATTAAATCAATTAGAAAAAAGAGTGGGGGAGGCCATAGAACTCATTGGTACAGGAGACAACTTCTTGCAGTTTTTTAAGATGTGTAAAATGGTCTCTTTTCTTTTGAAGCTGTTTCCCTGAGGGATTTGACCTCCTGACTGAGTTTAGTTTTAGTGTACTGAGCTGCATCCTCTATGTCAGAATCAAAAGGTAAGGCTGGTGCACAGAAAGGAGGAACTTTAATATATGGAGTCCATAAAAATGGGGCAGCTGCCAGAGCCAGGAAAGACAGGAGGGGTTACCAGTCTAGATTAAGGTATCTGGCAGCTTTTTCCTAAAGTCAAGTGGCCTTCTCAGGGAAAGTTAGGTCATTAGGACCGTCCTGTGTCTACAAGTGAACAGTTGTAAGGGAGGGGTAAAGAAATAGGCTGCAGGCTGAACTAGGACTGGAGCCTCTGGTTCTGGCATTGGTATGGAGATAGGGAGGGCACTCAGAAATGTTGGGGTAGTGCAGCCTTGTCCCTACCTACTTCAAGGGATTTGGGACTGCCTCTAGAATCCTTTTTGAGGAACTTCTCAGTTTGAGAAACTACCTCAGCCAAGTCAGGTTGGGAATGTCTGACTGAAGAATATCATTAATCAAATTCCAGTAATAAAATGTCTGGACAGGCACCTTTTGTGGACCAGAAGATTCATAAATTTTTTAAGACAATTTCCATCTTTCTGCCAGAGTCTTACATCAATAGTGACTTCTTGTGGAAACCAGTGGCAAATACTAGTAATTGAAACAAAGAAGCTAACTAAATCCTTTTCCTTAATCCGTACTGAAGGAGTCTAGTAATTGGAATTCTGCCTCTTGGCCTTGGCAGATGTGGGTCTTATCCATCATTCCATTTCTCAGAGACGGTTCTTGGCAGTCAGTCTCTGCAGATGGGATTCTCTGAGCCTGAGAAGTAGATAGCAAGCTCCCTGCAACCTTGAGAAACAGACTGCAAACTTTGTGCAACCTTGAGTGAGACCACTCATGTTTTGGCTAAGTAAAATTGCCTGCCTGAGAAACTGCTTGCACACTTTAGCGTATGTTAAGTGTTAAGCCGACACCCATTAAATCAGCATGTAGACTAGGTGTCCTTTTCTGTGTTGCCCTGTCTCTCTCTGTGTCCCAATGTCTCTCTCTGTGTCCAGCTTTATCTCAGGTGGTATTTAGCTGTCCCTGCTGGTAGGTGACATCCAGCCTCTTTAAGTGAAGAATGTATTTTATACATGACATATTCATAGTTTTGTTTTAAATGATGTATTGTAATAACTGTGGTTTTTGTTCAGTTGGCACAAACCTTATGGCTTGATTTTTACTTCTCAAAATTAATGAAATAAATACCAAGGTCTTTTGACCTCATCCAAAGGTTCTGAAACTGATTTAAGTTTCTTGTTAGACTGACCAAAGGTTATTTTTTTCAAATACCTGAAAAAATTTAAATGTATTATAAAATTTAAATTTTGATATTCCAGGAGCAAACTCACAGGTATTGAGTCAAACTGCCTTATGTCTAAAAATATTAATATGTGTCTAAAAATATTAATATCATCAGCCAGATTTGAAAATATCATCTGTTTGTCCACAAATAAACATGTATACACATATAGACATAGCTAAGGACCATAGAAATCCTCCATTGTCACCTTGGAGCAAACAGAATACTCAAATACGAGGGCTTGACCAGCCTGTACTGGGACACAAGTACCACAAATTCCAGAAGGAGTGGACCTTCTCATGGGTCCCTTCCACACACATAGATACCAGAGGAGCAGAGCACCCATGGCCTTCTCCACAGCTTCCAAATGGAGAGCAGGCTCCAGGAGCCCTTTTATCACACAAAATATGGTCTCCTTGACCCATTCTCCTGGTGTCAAAAAAATGTAGGGCTTTATAGGCCCCCTCCCAGGGAATTGGAGCTTACTTCATATTCCCTTGACCAGATTGAAAACTCTGCTAGTTTACCCAGACATCAAGAGCAATTCAAAACCAGAATTGTTTCTCCAACTAGACATGCTGCTTTGTTACCTGTTTTTCTCTTGTGATATTTTTCCTCCGTTTTATTGCCTTCCCCATCTCTCTTGCCCTCCCTCAAGGCCTAAAGTGTCCCATTTCTTAAAGAACATTCTCAGAATATTCTAAGCCCTCTCCACCCCTTTGGAACTGTAGCCCATTTGTCACATTTTATATGAACACAGCTGGCGTTTGTGGGTCCTTACATGTTTGGTGGGTTCCTCCTTTTCCAGGGTGCAGCAGAATTTGTTGGGCAATTTCTACACACAGAGCAGTCCTGAAAAGCTTTTGTTTGCCAAGTTGTCTGAGGCTTAACAATGAGCAACTGATCTCCCTATGCTGGGCTCTATGGGATAGTGGTCAGAGCTCCCCTTCGGGTTCCATGGACTCCTATGGGGTACCCAGAACATCCTGGATTTACACATGTTGAATGAGGTGTTCCTGTGTGTGTTTCTGTGTGCTCATCCTAATTGAGGTGTGTTCACATGTATGTGTACATGTGTGATCATATGCACATGCAAATGCCTTCTGTATGGCAGGATCTTTCTAGGTCCTTTATGAAGTAGCATCTCATTCAAACCTCACCACAGTTGTCTGGATTTAGTGCTATTATAATCCCCATTCCACAAGTCAGTAACCAGAGGCTATGAACACTTGTTTCCGAGTTGGTGTCTGTCCATGTGCCAGGCACAACATTTAATCACCAACATAGAGTATTTTATCTGTGTAGTATGGGTCATGCCCAACTGTCACTACCTCTCCATCTCTTTCTCCCACAGAATAGTTCTCTAAACTCAAGAGGGAGCATCTTCACCTTACTCCTTTGTCACATGTAAGCCTACAGAAATTCTGGGTTTCAACACCAGATGACTGAGAGGAAAGAAAAAAGAAACAACAAGAAGGACATGACTGCTTCTAAGTATAGTAGAACAAGAAGAAGGACAAGACTGCTTCTAAGTATAGTAGAGAAGAAGTTTTATTGTAGATAAAAGGTTAAATAGAGCCAGAGGATGAGACATCTGGGAGAATCCACAGTGAACATGGCCAAGCTGAGCAGGGTCATTTGAGGGGGGAGGAGAAGGGAGAGCAAGAGAGGAGACAGTCATAAACCAAGAGCAGCTGCCTGGGCCAGGAGACTGACCAAGAGATAAAAGGGCCAGAACAACCAGCTTAGCCAAAATAACTGGATTATATAGGGATGAGCAGCTGGCAGAATGGCAGGCTAGTCACTGGGCCGAAGGTTTCAGGGTAGGGGCAGGATATGCAAGCCAGGAGGACCCTGCAACATCCTTAAATGGAGAGATGCTTGCAGCACTTGGCTAGCCAGCCTCAGTTTTGATGTATTAACAAGTACAACATTTAGCAGTTTGTCCAGGGTTTGAGACCTGACACTGTGATGATTTCTTTCCTCACCTTTTCCTTTTTTTTTTTTTTTTAACACAGTCCAATTCTTGTGCCTCTTCTCCTACATAACTTTAACTCTAGAAATTGCCTAGGACCCTAAGCCTGGCAAACAAAAGCCACTCCAGTGCTTATCCCCAGGATGCTGTGAAGCCAACACCAGAAGACCCAACACACACACCCCTGCTGTGTGCCTAGAGGTCCCATAGTTTACTTCTCATTGGCACTCAATTGTACCTGACCCCACCCTGGAGCTTGGACACTTCCAACAGTAGTTTTTGACCCCAAAACCTCCAGCACCTCCAACTCCCATGTTCCTGTCTTCCCATGTAAACAAACTAACTTTCTCTGTCCATCCCTGATGAAAATTCACCCTATGCTTACTCATTTCTATCCAAAGATGTTTTATGTAGGCTGTGGCAAAACCACAGTATAAGTCCAGGCATGTTAGCCAAAAGCCCCAGTATGGGGCTTCTTCTACATGGGCCCTGACTGGGGGCTGTTTTCTTTAGGACCCTCCTTAAGGCCTAGGTGTCTAGTAAGCTAGACCTCACCTCAATCAGACAAGCATATCTTAACTGTAACCCACAGGTCTGTACACCCCAAGATTACTATGGTCCAAAATTGTTTTATTTAAAACATTATCAAGCCTGCTCTTGCATTTTTCTTTGTAATCCTTCTTTGTTCTATGGTTTCCAAGTGTCAACTTTGTAGACAACAACATGGATTTGTAGTGGCAATAGGTTGCACATGCCTACCTGTAAAGGAGCAGTTCTCAACCTGTGGGTCTCAACCACTTTGACGTAGAATGACCCTTTCATGGGACTCTCCTAAGACCATCAAAAAGCACAGGTATTTGCCATTGGAAAATTACACTTAGGGAGTAGCAAAGAAAATAATTTTTGTTGTGGGGAGTACACCACAACTTGAGGAACTGTATTAAAGTGTCATGGCACTAGGAAGGTTGAGGACCTCTGCTCCAGAGGAGAGTCAGGCCCCTGACTGTGGAGGCCACCTGCAGTTTTTGATTATAGGCTCACATAGGTGGAGTGCTGGTTCACATCAGCCTGGGGAGGCCTGCTGTGTAGACAGCACAGGCCAAGTGGGCAGGTGTTGGCTATCCAGAGAGAGACTGAGATAATGTTTCTATGTTCTCTTTCTGCTCTCCCACCCTCCTTGGAATGAATTAATAAACAATTGTCATTTCTCTCAGAATCACCTGTATTTTACCAGTGGATAAATGTGAGTCCCAGCCTTAGCATGCTAGCCCTGACAACATAAATTATTTTATAGAGAAGGAGTTTGTTCAATAGAAAACTGGCAATGTATCTTGGGGGTGGAGTTGGGAGGAATCTGCGGAGATGCTTCTCCTCTTTTTCTGCTCTTTATAATCTATCTCACTCCTGGAGACCCTGATTTAAAAGTCAGTGGGGCTTGGTCTGGTCACCAGTGTTAACATGAATAACCAAGCTGGAAACTGCAGGTAAAGGCCAGGTAGTTGATTTCCAAGAAATTCAAATAAATAAGAATAGCATTTGAACACAGGGAATTTCCCAGAGACTCATACTCCAACTAAGGACTATTCATAGAGATAACCCAGAACCCTGTACAGATGTAGCCCAGGGCAATTCAGAGTTCAATTGGGTTACATAGTAATGTGAAGAGGGACTGCCTTCTACATAATCTGATTGGCCTGCTCTTTGATCACCTCCTCCTGGTGGGGAGCAGCCTTACCAGGCCATAGTAGAGGTCAATGCAGTCACTTTTGATATGAACTGATAGAGTAAGATCAGAAAGCAGAGGAGAACCTCCTATATCAGTGGACTTGGGGAGTGGCATGCATGCAGAGGGAGGAGGGAAGGTGGTATTGGGAGGGGAGGAGAGAGGGGTTTATGGTGGGATGCAGAATAAATAAAGTGTAATTGATGAAAAATAAAAAAATACATAAAAAAAAGAATAGCACTATCCACCACATGGATTTTAAATAAATCACATAGCTTTCTCAGAAAGTTTAATGTTACTTACCTCTAATTCACTACAATTTGGACTTACAGTTGTCACGTGGGAACTGCATATATGTTTAGCTCTCTGCCTAAAATATTTGTAGAGCTTACATTCCAACCCCTCGGAGGATCACATAAAAAAAAAAAAAAATCATCTCAAGCAGTTTTTGGTCACATGCCTTTGATCCTAGCCCTCTGGAGTCTGAGGCAGGTGGTTCTCTATGAGTTCAAGGCCAGCCTGTTCTAAAGAGAGGATGCAGGATAGCCAGGGCTGTTACACTCAGAAACACTGTATCAAAAGCAAAGTTAAAAGAATCCAGTCTCACCCTGCCCAATTGTCTAGATCTCTTGGGCTGAATGGATTGGTATGTCTGTCCTAGCCAGACATCATAACAGATTGTCCTTCTATGTAAGTATGGGCCAAAATAGGTCTTCCTCAGGCAGCAGTCACTCAGAGAACAGCTCCCTGTACGCTGAAGAACCACTTGTTTCTACAGTGGAGGCTCAGTACAACCCTCTCCATAAAGCAAGGCAGGGAACTCCTTCCTCTCTGGGCATGCTGGCTTCCCTGTGGCTATGCCCAATTCTCACCCCTTGCAATGCCAGCCCAGTAGCAGGTTTGATAAGGCACATTTCCCCACAACCTGCTTTAAATGGTTTTATGTTCAAAGTTGAAAATCATTCAAAGGAGAATATTGACCAGAAATCTGTAAGTTCTTTGTTGGGTTTTGTAGTTGTTGTTTTGTTTTATTTTGAGGCAGAGAATTTTTGTGTGGCCTAGGCTGTCCTGAACTCAATTTGTAGATCAGTCTGGTTCTGGTTCGTAATTAAAAGAGATACACCTGACTCTGACTCCCTGAGTGATGGGAAGACAGGTACAGGCCAACATATCTGGCTTCAGTAAGTTGTATTTGGGTTGTTTTTTATTTATTTTGGGTTGAATATTTTTCTATCCAATTGTTGAACATAACAATAACCTTTCTGGGCATGAATGAGACATTGTTGAGTTTGAGACAGGCTTCATTCTATGCAGCCTTCTTACTCTAAAGACATAGTAGAAATCACATAGTCCTTTGTACACATTTGCACTCACAAACACATATGCACACACACAAGACTCTTTATCTGCTTTTTAAAGATAATTTACAACTATGACCCAATCAGGAAAATCTTCACTGTCATAAAGATCCACACATTAAAGAGGAAATAAAGATTGAGTCTCAAAAGAGAAAGTGAGTCATCAAGCCAAGGTCTGGGTAGAGTGGGGAATGAAAGCCTAGGATCTTCCCAGTGTGCCTGGAGTTACATCACATGGGATGCCATCATCTCTGATATCATATATGTCTGTCCAGCAAGTAGCTAACAGTAATCAGGCCACTTTCTCTCCTCCTGTGACTCAGAATATTTCCCTGAAGTCCATGCTGACTACCACCTCAAATCTCCCTGTCCTTGTGCCAACCCAGCAAGCCATTGAGGACATGGACCAGAAAGAGAAAACCTTCTGTTTGTCACAGAACAATAATCCAGCCCTGATGAGGTGGGTGTCATTTATATTATCTTCCATGCTATATGACTATTGTCATGGTGAACATTCCTTAATCTGATGCAGAAAAGGGACAAGATTTTTCACCAGGATGGCACAAGCAACCCTTCCTTGAGTCAGGACTATTTATCTGTTAACAGCTGATTCTCAACCAGTGGTTCTAAACCTTCCAAATGTAGCACCCCTTTAATATAGTTTCTCATGTTGTGGTGACCTGAACCATAAAATTATTTTCATAGCCATGTCATAACTGTAAATTTCCCAGTGTTATGAATTGTCATGTAAATCTGATAGGCAGGGTATCTGATATGGAACCCCCAAAGGGTTTACAAACCACATTTGAAGAACCACTAGTAAACAAAGCAATGTGCTTTCTATAAAGCTAAGTTAACCCATCGAACACCTTTGAGATGGTTGTTACACTTTTTTTTTCTTTCTTTCTTTCTTTTTTCTTATTCTCAATGCAGTTTATTCAGGAATCTTGAACAATCTTCTGACCCTGGGGAAAGCCAGCCCACTTTAAATAGCCTCTGGGTAGCCAACCCCAGCATGCCTTGTGGGCAATGCAGATAGGTCTAAATACATGGAAGCAAGCCAGATCCTCAGCCTTACCCAAATGTGGAGTTGTTTGTGACAGAGAGCACTCACCATCAGGAAGGTTGAAGGTAGAAACCAGCTCCATCTTTAAGGCACAGCATTATGCAGCTCTCTACAGTTCCCCCCTTTTGTTTTAGATGCATCAGGCAAGAGTAGAGGTGTGATCTCTGATATAAGAAATAAATTGGGACTTTGTACCAATGTTCATTTAGGTGTCATCCACACAAAGAGCATCAGCCCCGTCTGATACCTTTTCCTTAGAACCGGGACCTAGGGCATCAACCCATATGCAATCAGACATGCTCTTCTCTGGGTCAAAAGCAGCTGTCCCTGAGTGCAGTGCTTAGCCTCGCATCCTGAGCATAGGTTGTTACACTTTTGACAGATGTGAAAAGTGAGGCACAAGTGCTTAAAGAATAATTCCAGCTAAGGCTCATCACTGCAAAAGTGAGTGTTAAGTTTGCATACTGGAGAACATGAAATTTGAATGTCATAATTTGACTTCAGAGTTGATTTTTTTGTTGCATTTATCACTGGTGAATCGATTTATTTTTTATTGTGACCCCTATGACTAGGCGCTTTAGATACCACACACTCCCAGGCACTTACAGAGTGGTCGATCTGCCGACACTGTCATCCTTGCATATGCTAGCAATATCATTGCTGGGAAACTTCCTTCACCTGGACAAGACAGCTCGGGTAAGAGCACTGTCATCTGGCTCTTTGGGGAGTGGTACCTTTCTGAAGTGTTGTGATGCAAATTTCCATTTATGTACACAGAGAGAATAGATGCCTGTGTGAACATCACCCAGTTACAACAATGATCACACATATACACATTTTAAAGCAGAGAAATAGAGAGGAAAACAATGACAACAACAAGAAAAAACAACTAGGCTACAGCAATATAAATATTAATTTTCTGCCCAGGAAATTAGCCAAGTGTCTGACAAAAGCAACTTAAGGGTTTATTCTGGCTCAGAGTTTGAGGAAACAGTCTCAAATCAGGGGAAAGTTACTATGGCAAGAGCGGAAAGTAGATGCTCACATTGCCCACAGTTAGGAGAGCTTAAAAGGGAGGGTGCTCAGCTAGCTTTCTACCTTCTGTGAATCTCAGGGCTCCAGCCCAGGAACTGATATTCCTGAGATTTAATGTACTTCTTCCTATTTCCTTGGGCATGTGCCTTGGGGCTTGATCAATGGCGAGTATAGAGCTCATTGTGACTTGCTTATATAAAAGGGAAAATCACTTTTATCCAATGAAGTGTCACTGTGTATATTAATCATACTCCAGGGCTGGCCTCAAGACTGGAAGTTTATGATCAGCACAAAACAAATCCCATGGTTGTATTTCAGGTTTTGTGGGTTTTTTTTTTTTCTCTTTATTTTTTTGTCTTACTGCCTTTTTGTTTGTTTTTATTTTCATTTGTGGGTGTCTGTGTATTTAAGAGAGAAAGAACATAATGTTATGTGGGGAAGAAAGAGGGGAGGATCTGGGTGTAGTTAAGGGAACAGAAAAACATGAACATGACTATGAGGGTTTGGGTGTTAAAGTCTTTCCATGAGTTGACAAGGTACAAATATGCAAGGGTTCTAGCAAGCAACTACTGTCACAATGACTCCTTATGAAGCAATAGCTCAGAGCATCCCAGCTTCCCCGTCAGCCTATGAGCACTCGGAAAAGAATCTAGGTAGCTGAGCCTAGAGAGCAGGGATATGTGATAGCCTGCATGTGCTTTCATGGATATCGTACAATTCTTTGGACATTCCAGGGACAGTCATGTTATTTTCTGAATTGTTTAAATACAAATATGGAGTACAATAGGGCACTGGGAAAAAAGACTTTAACCTCAGCCCCCGAGAAAACAGAGGCAATTGGATCTCTGGGAGCACTTGTGTGGAATCCCAAATGTAATCTCCAGAGCTCCCATGTAAATCAATGGAATAGCTGGAACAGAGGATTTGAACGTTGTCATCCCAGGAAGAAATAAAGGATGAGGATGACAGAGAGCTTAAGTATCCTAATTAGACCACTGCCTAGTGTATAAAATTGCAGTGAAACACCACACTGCTCACAAGAGGTAATTATCCTTATTAATTTTCTTAATTTACAGCATGACTTTGTGTACTCATATAATGTGCTTTGTAAATTCATTGGCATTTCAAACCTTCAATTTTCTTTGAAACATTAAGATCTACCCTGGGATGCTACAAGTCCTACAAGTCCCAAAATAAATCCATGAAGATCGTGGCCTACAGAAGATAACCATCAAACACAAGTGTTTCTCAAGTTCATTTCTGTGTCTAATACAATAAAATATCCCATTTTGACAAGATGTTACAGATGACCTGTGATACCACCGCGTTTGTACATGGAACTCATGTGCAGGTTTAAGCAAATGTCCCTCCTCTGTAAGATCCCAAAAAGCTGCAAACAGAGGTCCCAGTAAGGGAAAAAAGGAAACCAAAAAAAAAAAAAAAAGAAAAGAACAATGGAGCTCAGTTTCTCTTTAATGGTAGATAGTCACTGTCTCTATTAGTTTGCAGAGATCTCTGTAAAAAGTATCACAAATGAAGGGCTCTAGCAAGAGTTAATATCCTCATAGTGCTGAAGGACTCTGGCAGGCCAAGAAAAGTATTGGCAAGAATTGATTCCCTGGGTGGGTAGTGAAGGACGGAGATGTTCCAGGCTGCCTCCTTGGCTTATTGATTTCCATGGTACTGATCTAAAGGAATCTCCTCGGAATAGTGCTTTGTGTGAATTCCCTCTACATTTCTTTTTAATAAACTCAAAGAGACTGTGTAAACAGAAACTTAATTCAATTGTTTCAATTGTTGTCTAGAAGGCTCACTGCCTCCTTCCGCTAACCTAGACATGGAAGGCTGTCAACCTCTGAGACTTACTGCTTAATAAGCTCCCCCTTTCTTGTTCTTTCTGAGATCTGGGCTGGGTGGTTCAACTCAACTGTTCTGGCTCAAACTCCTCTCCTAGCTGACTGATTCAATCTGGCAATTCTATCAACCCCTGAATTGCTCTGCTTGACCTCAGACTAACTCCAGCAATCTGCTTAATCTTCTCATTATCTGGCTCATTCCTTCTTCACTTCAGTCTAGCTTGTTCTCTCTCTGAAACCTAACTATCACTGTCCCAGGAAAACTGTCTCCTGTCAACTCTCTCTCTCCTCTCTCTTCTATTTCTCTCTCTCTCTCTCTTTTCTCTAAGGATCTTACATTTCCTCTCTTCTCATGAGAGTTGGGCGTATCCTCTTCTGTCAAATCTTTCTCTAATCATCAATGTTGCTGTCACTCAATTGGACATCATTTTCAAAGGTGGGTACTTTTTTTTCTACGAACTACAGTCCCTTTCATTGTTTGGGACTGAACAATGAATGTATCACCATTAATAGAACTAAGCTTTCTTTGTTTGCTACTTGGCCTTGAAGTCAGATCTGCTTACCTCTGTCTCCTGGATTAAAGATGCTGTTTGTATTCCAGCCTAGGTGGTGTTTAGATGTGATCTCTTGCCAGAGAAGCCATGTTTTGAATGAAAATTCCTCTGCCAGAGTGGAATAGACTGACAGTCAGAGAATACCACTCATGTAGAATATGATTGTCTATCGGTTTGTGATGTCTAATGGGTCACAATTTAAAGTATTCAATGGCCCAAAACTACATGGGTACAGATGCTCAAAAGGCAGAAAACCCAGATGTAATACAAAATCAAGTGCACTCACTTTCCCATTGAATTTGCACTTGCAAAATATCACAATTGGGGGGCATCCATTGTGGACTGAGACAATGCAGCAACAAATGGAGTGATACACATCATCAACAAGGTAAAGATGCCCCCTCCCACCTGGCAGAGTTTCTTCCCCTCTGTGATGTCTTCCTTTAGAGTGTATTTAGGTCAAACACAAAATGCTTATCCTTAATATCAAATGAGGCTCACTGTGCTTCACTATCTTTGCTAGAATCTCATGATGCTCTCTCCATTCAATCAGACACTGCTCTCTAATTCACCACACCTCTCTGGCAGCAGGGCCTCTGATTTATGTTGCCTCCTGCTTATTCTCTCTCTTGTACATGGAAACATATTAAGAGGCACAAGTCTAAAATCAAGAATAAGGGACAAAGGCATTGGTTATCATTATTCACTCCCCTCCATGTGACAAGGTATCCTATGAAAGAATAGGAATAGAAGAATCTAATGGAAAGAAAACTAGGAAAACATCCAAAAGATTTTCTTTTCAACTAAGTCCCAATTCAAAAGTACTCATAGGCATGAAAAAGAAGAAAAACATGGAAAATGGGTTGTCAGGAAATCATGAGTTCCAGTTACTATGTTAAGATCTTCGTTTTAGAAGAAATTTCCAGCACACAGGAAACATTCACGAGGTTAAGTCTAGAGAGAGAATTATTTCCTTGTATTTTCAATATATTGTTCTCATTTCGCATATACATTATCAATTTTTAAAAACCATAACTGGACAATTTCTGTTCAAAATTTTGGATGTTTGGAGGTCTCCATGGTATTGACAGTCCTTCCAATCCTCCTGCATTATCCAGACACTTTTCTCACAGCAGTGTTAAGCAAGAGATTTAGCTTTTATGGGAAATTTTGATTCCATATAATGCCAAGTGACACTGCTGACCACAGTTTTTCCTCTAGTCTTACTTTTCAGAGTACTAAAATTCCTATAAAATATGATTAAAAGAATATAAAATTGGACTATGGAGATGGCTCAGTAGGTAAATTGCTTGTCACACTGAATTCAGACTGAAGTCAGAGCTGAATTCAGACTGTTGGTGTCCACATAAAAAGCTGGTTACAGTTCCCTGGATCTGTAACCCCAGCACAGGGGAGAAGAAACAAAATGATCTTTAGCCATCCAGTCTAAATGAAATACTGAACTCCAGGCTCAGTGAACACAAAATATACACACTCACCTCTTCTCCCTTCTTACATACTTTGAATAGACAGGGCTTCCTTAGTAAGATGGCACCTCAACCCACCTCTTACTCTGAGCTTATCACCATGGAATAGTGAGTCCCAACATGTCAGAGTCCTTCCCACACAGTCCATATCTACAAAGTATATTAAAATGATAGAGTATGAGTTCTTCACTAGCTGAATAATCTTGTGGAAATCATCTAATCCCTCCAAGCTTCATTTATCTTTCTTGGTGAAGATTAAATAACACCCTCTACTTCAAGGCTTGCCAGTAAAGGGCCTTCAATAAATACTGGCTTGATTCCCTTCTTGCTTTGAAATCCCATGGGAAATTCTGTTTAGAATGTACTTGGCAAGACCACTATCCATCTCCTCACTGCTCTCCTATCTGTGATTCCTATCGAATCTGAAGTTTCCCACCCAACCCCCCTTCACCTATGTTTTACTGTTAAGCAAACTGTAGGTCTAGCTTTTAGGTTGTATCATAACTACACTTTCTTTTGCTGTGATGAAACACCATAATCACAGAGCCACTTGGGGAGGAAAGGGCTTATTTGGCACAAGCTTCCAAATTCCTGTTCATCTAAATAAGAAAATGCCCTAAAGGCAGGAAAACATGTTTCCTAACTCTGAGAGGTTAAAAAAAATGAAGGGTAGGGAGACTGTAGCTCTTTTGTAGTTGAAGAGAGTCTTTGTCATGGGGGAAATTCTGAGACCAATGAAAAAGTCATACAGCAATGGGAGAGTCTTGAATTGATGGGCTGCATCCAATCATGCAATTTCTGTCTGTCTTCCTTCCTCCTCCAAACCTCCCCATGAAAGTTTTTTTTTTTTTTTTTTGTGGAACAGCCCTTGGCTGTCCTGGAACTCACTTTGTAAACTAGGCTGGCCATGTCTCCTGAGTACTGGGAATAAGGTATTTGCAACCACCCCTTACTTCTGTCTGCATTCTTGAAGAGACTTGGAAAATAGAGAGTTAAGAAATCATTTGGTAACAGCATAAAACCATGTGGATTTTCTGAGAAGGTTGAGATATAGGGGGGGGACAAAAAAAAAAAAAAACTAGGTCAGTGAGAGAAAATGGGCATAGAGTTTATTTAGGATGACCATGACTAGTTCCATTGTCAGGGTTGTTGCAACAAAATGAACTAGAAGTAGCAGCAGGGGACTACAGAGCATCAGGAAAGGGAAGAGGAGAAAATAGAGGACTATTGTAAAGAAGTATATCCAGCCTGGGGTGAAAGGGATAAAGGTCTCCTTTATCCACTCTCTTCACAGCATCTAAAAGGTCACTTGCAGAAGTATCAGGAACAAATGGAGCTGTTGTGAGGTAAGAGTTATTGGGAGAGATTATATGGAACATCTAAATAAAGGTTGAAGTTCAGTAAGTAAAATATTTAAAAGATAGAAGAATAATATGAGTATGAGGCTAGTAAGGTTGAGAAAGTGATCCAGGGGAGAAAGTTTCCAGAAATTGAGAAATTTTTCTGCCTTCCTCTAATCTAGGTGCTGGGAAAAAAATCTGTACAGAAACCAGAAAGCAAATATTAAATTTCCAGGTCAGCTGATCTCTATCACTTTTCCATTCTACCTTTGTAATATAAAATTGACCTTAGACAATATTTAAAATAAATTTCTGAGACTGTGTTCCAAAACAAACTTTATTTTTATTTTTTGGCAGTGGTAAAACCAATTTTAATTCACAGCAGACACTCTGAAGAGAGATAACCATAGTAACAACAAAAAAGCCAGACATGGTCTCAGAATTGACAAAAGTTTACCAAGAGTCAAAACAGATTCCAAACTGCTTGGTGCATGTTACAGAAACTACGTCCTAATGTTAAAGTCAAAAAAAAAAATCCATTAGCAGCTGAGCTAAGGTGGTACAGGCTTGTAATGCCAGGACTCTGGAGTCATAAGTGGATCTCTGAGTGGGAGGCCAGCCTGGTCTACAAAGTGTGTTTCAGAACTAGCCAAGGCTATACAGAGAAGCCCGGTCTCTGAAAAAAAAAAAAAAAAATCCATCTAGCAACACAGTACTGCTTTCCGGAACCCCATCTGTGGATGCTTTACCTGAAGGAAACAAGTTCCTCTTTTACACATCAAAGGGCAATACTCCCAATGGAGGTAAATTAATCTGCTGGTCAAAGGAATGCCCTTAGGAAGAAGGGGCTCATTTCGAACCATGCTAATGAATTAAAAGTAACAATTAATTCTTTGTACTAGGAACCTAACACAGGATAGTTGAGTCAACCATTAATAGCCCCAATTGCTATTTCTTATTCCAAGATAGAAAAAGAAAAACCAAACATAATGTGTGTGAAGAGTATTTTAAAAGAAAATGGAGAAATATAAAACATGAGTCTTTTCTATCAAATACTATAAAACTGGTACTTAGGAATTATATTGTTGTCTTCGTCATCTTATAAGATTTGCAAATGTTATAATCCCTCCCCTATCTCAAGTCAAACTTTCATTTATTCAAATGGTCCTATTCCTGTTCTAGAAACTTAATATTAATAAACTTATTAAAAGTGATTCCTTTCTCCTTCCTCCATTTTCCTGTGCATCAATTCCATTCAAATTAGCCAAATGTGTAAGATGGAGGTCAGACCCCAGCCAATCGGGAAAAGACACATTCACCACATTATTCAGAATAAAAAACAGTAGTATACCTTCCTCTGTGTATTCCTTATTCATGAGCACAGCCACATGATCAGATGTTGTTTGTTCTGCTGGAAAAAAAGTTATTCCAGACCTACATTGTCTGATCTGCATCACTGTGCAATCTGCTGGTGCTTATAGCCTGTGGAAAACACAGGGCTTGGAATCCACAGACCAGTAATAAACAGGTTCCTTAGCAGTCCCTCAAATGGATACCTGGGCCAGAGGTAATCCCACCTTCTCGACTCTGACACATATAGTAAGATACTCAAACTAGGAGAGAGAATTCCCTGTCTAACCCATTCAACCATTAAGATTGAAACTTGTACTCCATTTCAATGGAGTCTACACACAAGGGCAGAAATGCCATAGATGTGACCATGGTGCTTTCCTCCAACCTGCTTATTGGTAGTTCAAGGAAGATAGAGTTCTGTGTCTTCTCGATGTCTATTCTAAAAATTGTCTTATCTTTTACTGGAGATTAAAGATCTGCATGTAATGGGAAGCCCATTTATATGTGGGACCCCATGGATGTTACTCTGCCTATTCCTCTCCAAAACAGGCACAAGCTATGTGTAAGTAACTCATACTAGAGTCCAGCACCTTGCATGTCCTATGAAGTTCACAAAGGAATGCATTCCAGTCCTTACAAATACTTCATTATAAAAGAACTTATTATGAGTTATATACCAGTTCCTGAGATGGGAATCTTTTAATAACAATAAAAAAAAAAACCATTTAGTACTGTATAGGCCATAGGCATGAGAGTTGTTTTTCAGACACAGCTTTAAAAACAACACTGGAAACATAAATCAAATTCTTAATATGGTAATCAAATACTAACAGAAGATGCTATTAATTTCTCCTAACCATTTACAAACAAGCAGAAATTTCCTAAAGTGAAAAGACAAATATTTATAGACTTGTCTTCTTATCATTTAACATGGACAATACTAAGAATAAGGGATATATGAAATACCAAACTTCATTCTCATAATAGGGAAAACTATTTAAGCTGTGGGCTGGCTTTCCCCAGGGTCAGATGATTGTTCAAGGTTCCTGAATAAACTGCATTGAAAAAAAACAGAAAGCTTAGAAGTAACTCCTAAAAGACACAACTACATCAATCAGTGCATCTGGGGTACCATTTACTTCTTAACCTAAGTATTCCTAAGCCCTTGCAAAATCCAGAAAAGCTGCAGAAACCAACACAAGAGAGCAAATGTGGCAGCAAAATCAGCACAAACTACTGCCTAGGACTTTTGTGGTTCATACTCAAAGTTCAGTCTGTGTTTAACATTTTTAAGTTCAGACATATCAAAATCTACAAGTATTGAGGGTCTGTTGTCTTCTATTGCCTTCTATCTTCTTGTTCCAAAAAACAAAGCCACAATAATATTTTCCATCTTCAAGAATAAAGATATTCTTTATTCAACTTCTTTTCTGCTAGGATATGGTTTCTTTTGGAAATAATCTCTAAGAAACTGCTTTTTTTTTCCTCAGAGGAGTAGTCTTTGCATTGGGTAGGAACTAATGCTAGGACCTGGAGTAAATCATTACTGGCCTCAAGTTCCTTAGTTGTGCTCTCATTCCTCTGTCTCTTCAAAGTCACAGCACTAGTCCCTTCTTCCGGATCTGATGCTTCATTACCCAGTACACACAAGGGACCTTTCCCATCCCTCCTCTGGTCTTCTGGACCCCGATGGCCATCTGGCCATTTTCTTTTGAAGGGACAGGTAGAATCAGTAACCTTTTACTCACTGGCAAACTGTAGTTCACTGTTCTCAACAAAACTGGACCAAACTGGCAGGTCTGAGCTGTCTTTGCACAATGCAACAAATGAAGAGTGAAAGCCTCCACAGTCAAGCTTCCAGGGTAGATCCCACCACAGTGGACACACCTAAAGGTGGGCAAACTGAGGACTGTACAGTCCGTGGGAATAATATGGTGTCCATCCTTCAAGTGTAACATTGGCTAACATAAATGTTGTCAAACAGAGGGGGCAGGTCAGCTCTCCTTTTCTGAGCTGAGTTACTACCTTAACGTGAGACAACATCTTAACATACTAGGGCACCAGAGATGTGGAATATGTTCCTGAGAGGATAGCCAGGTGGACCTCCTGTTCTCCAATCTCCTCTCTTGGCAGAGTGATGATGAAACCAAGATGGGGTAATAACAGTTTGCCATCAGCATCTAGGCTCAACTGGAAGCCCCTTTTAAGATAATCCAACAACAGCTTCTTCCTCCTCAGGTGTTTAATTTTGCTGTGCTCCAAGAGACCCTGAATGCTGTGGAAAGTACATGGGCAAAACAGGCACCCCAAAACATATGTGAGTAAGTGGTACATTAGCTCCTCCTCTGAGACTAGGCATTTGCAGGAGAGGCAATACATGGGCCTCTCTCTTGTCCACTTCTGAAATGGTGCACACATGGCCAGCTTTACTGGTTCAAGTTTCTCACTGGAGTTGAAATCACTTTGTTTGTGAGCCCCTTCCATGTGAGCCTGGTAGACACTGGATAGGAAGAACACATTGCAAACTGGGCAGATTTTCCACTGCTTGGCCTGGTTGGCAACCAGATTCATATCCACCTCAGGTGAGGAGACCTGAACAAATATGTTCTGGTCTGCATTGCTTACCAGCCCTGGGGAGGAAGACAAACTGGCTGGAGCACTGGAAATCAGAATACCCACACTGGGGGGTAGGAATTGGGTGGAAACCTGGGATGAAACAGTCATGATGATAGAGCCCAGAGGAATAGGCAGAGTAACAGGCATGGGGTCCAGCATGTAAAGGGGCTTCCCATTGACCTGTGATCCTGTTGGAAGCAGCTTCCTGAAAACAGAGCCTGACTTGAGGAACAGGGTGTTCTGTGAAGTGTCAGCTCTTACGAACTGGCTCTCTGGCAGGATAATGGTGCCAACAGACTGAGCTGAAGCATACTGGGCCCAAAAGATGGACCTGAGTTAACAGGCTGACCAAGCAGAGGAATACCAGTGCTCACACCCTGGTTCACAAGGACATCTTAGACCACCACAATTTGGGAGGGTAGCAACCCAGATGATACCACTTGACCTATAGGGAAAACGCTATGAGACATTGTCTGAGAACAGGTAAGAACCTGTGAGGAGACTGTCTGACCTATATGGGGAACTGTGGCCTGGACTGCTTGACCAGTGGGGAGAACTCCAGAAGCTGCACTCTGTGCAGCAATCACAGAAGGAGAGGTCATCTGACCCTCAGGAAGGCCTGCCAATGAGACCAGCTCACCCACAGATATTGTTCCTGGTGGTGTGTTCTGGAGAACCCCAGCAGATAGATCCCCATACATGGAAACAAGCCAGATCCTCAGCCTTAGCCAAATGTGGAGTTGTTTGTGACAGAGAGCAATCACCATCAGGAAGGTTGAAGGCAGAAACCAGCTCCATCTTTAAGGCACGGCATTATGCAGCTCTCTACAGTTCCCCCTTTTTGTTTTAGACGCATCAGGCAAGAGTAGAGGTCTGATCTCTGATATTAGAAATAAATTGGGACATTGTACCAATGTTCATTTAGGTGTCATCCACCCAAAGTGCATCAGACCTGTCCGATACCTTTTTCTCAGAGGCAGGACCTGGGGCATCAACCTGCATGAAATCAGACTTGCTCTTCTCTGGGTCAAAAGCACCTGACCCTGAGTGCAGTGCTTAGCCTCGCATCCTGAATGTAACATTTTAGCTTTTTATGGTATCCAACCATGCTTGGGGAGACTGTCCTGCTTCAATGGCTGTAAAAGCCTGAATGATCATGGCTGCATTACGCTGTTGTGAGACTCTAATCTTGCATATATAACACAAGCAAACCAAGGTGACCAACACCAGAAGGCCTGCTAATGCTCCCATGCCGGCATATTCCTTCAAATGATTCATGGCTGCAGCAATCCATGGTGATAATCCTGTGGCTAGTCCTGTGTCCACTCTGGTAGAATTTACTGTGATAATGGACACTCTCAGTTGCTCCATCATAGTATCAAATTCTCCAGTCCAATTACCTAAAATATAGCTAGACAATTGTTTAGACAGATTTGATGCACAGGAAAAATTCTCATGTTGTATGCTAGTGACACAAAGTCCAGCATACTTTAATTGACAGCCCAGTTGAGCCATTTGCCATAGGGTATCAATTTGCTCCTGCACGAAGTCAATCCTCTTATTGAACACCATCAAGCCTCCTTTTAGTTGAGCATCAATTCCTTTTTGTACATCTAAGGCATGAGCTACATTGGCTAAATGATTATTCAGGGTCTGAGCAGTCTGCACAGTCTGACTCATGGCTAATGCCAAGGTGGTAGCTCCAACAGCCACCAATGAGATGACAGTAACAATGGTGGCTATAGTTCCAAGATCCCTTTTCTGTCTGAAGAGACTCATAGCCTGAGGGGCATCAATGGGCACAGGCACCCAGTGAGGCATGCGAGTAACCAGGGCATACCTAAATTCATTAGCATTCCAGCATTGGGCAAAAAAGCAAGCATCATCACCACAATTACTTGGCTCTATCTGGGTAATAATGAATAAAAATGGGGGATATAGACAAACAGGTGTGGGCTTATAGGAAATATTATGAGAAGCCTTAACCCTCTCCTTGGAACATCTTGCATCAGTTCTAGAACTAACAGTGGTAGTGTCGGAGGTCTGAGTAGGTTTAGGAGACCATTGCCACCAGGGGAGAGACATGCTCCATGTAAATTGACTAACTCCATGTTTTGCTCCACTTTTGAAAGTCATTTAAGGTTCTTAAATTATTTTCCTCCTTTTTTAAATTTTTCCTCAATTACACTTTATTCATTCTGCATCCCCCCATAAGCCAGTCTCTCCTCCCCTCCGAATACCACCCTCCCTCCTCCCTCTGCATGCATGCCACTCCCCAAGTCCACTGATAGGGGAGGTTCTCCTCTCCTTTCTGATCTTAGTCTGTCAGTTCACATCAAAAGTGGCTGCATTGTCCTCTAATATGGCCTGGTAATGATTTGCTTTTCCCTGATTGCTAATGAGGATGAGCATTTCTTTAAGTGTTTCTCTGCCATTCCATATTCCTCTGTCAAGAATTCTCTGTTTAGCTCTGTTCCCCATTTTTTAATTGGATTACTTGGTTTACTGCTTTTCAGCTTCTTTAGTTCTTTGTATATACTGGATATTAGTCCTCTGTCACATAAAGGGTTAGTGAAGATTCTTTCCCAATCTGTAGGCAGTTGTTTTGTTTTGATGACAGTGTCCTTTGCTTTACAGAAACTTTTCAGTTTCATGAGGTCCCATTTATTGATTGTTGCTCTTAGAGCCTGTACTGTTGGTGATCTGTTCAATAAGTTGTCTCCTGTGCCAATGAGTTCTAGGCTGTTACCCACTTTTTTTTCCAATTGATTTAGGGTATCTGGTTTTATGTTGAGGTCCTTGATCCACTTTGACTTTAGATTTGTGCAGGGTGATAAATATGGATCTATTTTCATTTTTCTACATGTAGACATCCAGATGGTCCAGCACCATTTGTTGAAGATGCTGTCTTTTTTCCATTGAATGGATTTGGATTCTTTGTCAAATATCGAGTATTCATAGGTGTGTGGGTTTATTTCTGGGTCTTCTATGTGGTTCCATTGATCCTCCTTTCTGTTTCTATGCCAATACCATGAAGTTTTTATTACTGTTGCCCTATAGTACAGCTTGAGATCAGGGATGGAGATACCTCCAGATGATCTGTTGTTGTACAGGATCGTTTTGGAGATTTTGGGTTTTCTGTTTCTCCATATGAAGCTGAGAATCTTTTTTTCAAGGTCTGTAAAGAATTGAGTTGATATTTTGATGGGAATTGCATTGAATCTGTAGATTGCTTTTGGCAGTATGGCCATTTTCACAATGTTAATCCTACCAATCCATGAGCATGGGAGATCTTTCCATCTTCTGATATCTTCTTCGATTTCTTTCTTCAGAGACTTGAAGTTTTTCTCAAACAGCTCTTTCACTTGCTTGGTTAGAGTCACACCAAGGTACTTTATGTTATTAGTGGCTATTGTGAAGGATGTTGTTTCCCTAATTTCTTTCTCAGCCTTTTTTCTTTGGTATATAGGAGGGCTTCTGATTTTTTTTGAGTTGATTTTGTATCCTGCCACTTTGCTGAAGGTGTTTATCAGCTGAAGAAGTTCTCTGGTTGAATTTTTGGGGTTGCTCATGTATACTATCATATCATCTGCAAATAGTGACACTTTGACCTCTTCCTTTCCAATTTGTACCCCTTGATCTCCTTTAGTTGTCTTATTGCTCTGGGTAGCACTTCAAGTACTATGTTGAAGAGATATGGGGACAATGGGCAGCCTTGTCTGTCCCTGATTTCAGTGGGATTGATTTAAGTTTCTCTCCATTGAGTTTGATGTTAACTATAGGCTTGCTGTATATTGCCTTTACTATCTTTAGGTATGTGCCTTGTATCCCTGATCTCTCCAAGACTGTTAACATGAATGGGTGTTGGACTTTGTGAAATGCTTTTTCGGCATCTAAGGAGATGATCATGTGTTTTTTCTCCTTCAGTTTGTTTATGTAGTGGATTACGTTGATGGATTTCCTTTGTTGAACCACGCTTGCATGCTGGGATGAAGCCTACTCGGTCATGGCGGATAATATCTTTGATATGTTCTTGGATTCAGTTTGCAAGTATTTTATTGAGTATTTTTGTGTCAATGTTCTTAAGAGAGATAGGCCTGAAGTTCTCTTTTTTTGTTGGGTCTTTCTGTGGTTTAGATATCAAGGTGACTGTGGCTTCACAGAATGAGTTTGGTAGTGTTCCTTCTGTTTCTATTTTGTGGAATAGCTTGAGGAGAATTGGAGGTAGCACTTCTTTGAAGGTCTTGTAGAATTCTGTGCTGAAGCCATCTGGTCCAGGGTTTTTTTGTAGGGGAGACTGTTAAGGACTGCTTCAATTTCTTTGGGAGATATAGGGCTATTCAGTCTTTCTACCTGATCTTGACTTAGTTTTGGTAGATGGAATCTTTCAAGAAAATTATCCATTTCGTTTAGATTTTCAAATTTTGTGGCTTATAGGTTTTGTAGTATGACCTAATAATTGTTTGGATTTCCTCAGTGTCTGTGGTTATGTCCCCATTTTCATTTCTGATTTTGCTGATCTGGATGGTTTCTCTCTGCTTTTTAGTTAGTTTGGCTAAGCGTTTGTCTATCTTGTTGATTTTCTCAAAGAACCAGCTTTTTGTTTCATTGATTCTTTGGATAGTTATATTTGTTTCTAATTGATTGATTTCAGCCCTTAGTTGGATTATTTCCAGCCGTCTGCTCCTCTTGGGTGTATCTGCTTTTTTTTTTCTAGGTTTTTCAGTTGGGCCATTAAGTTGTTTGTATGTGATGTTACGAATTTCTTCTTGCAGGCACTTAGTGCTATAAATTTTCCTCTGAGCACTGCTTTCAATGTGTCCCATAAATTTGCTTATGTTGTGCCTTCCTTTTCATTGAATTCAAGGAAGTCTTTATTTCTTTATTTCTTCCTTAACCCAGCTGTCATTGAGTAGTAAGTTGTTCAGTTTCCATGTGTGTGTCGGCTTTTTGTTGTTTCTGTTGTTGTTGATGTCTAGCTTTAGTCCATGGTGGTCAGATAGTATACAAGGGATTGTTTCAATCCTTTTGTATCTGTTGAGGCTTGCTTTGTGACCCACTATATTGTCTATTTTGGAAAAGGTTCCATGCGGTGCTGAAAAGAAGGTGTACTCTTTTGAGATTGGGTGAAATGATCTGTAGATGTCTATTAGGTCCATTTGATTTAGGGATTCTGTGAGTGCTTTTATTTCCCTATTTGGTGTCTGTCTAGTTGATCTGTCCCTTGGTGAGAGTGGAGTGTTGAAGTCTCCCACTCTTAAGGTATTAGGATCAATGTATGATTTAAGCTTTAATAATGTTTCATTTACAAATGTTGGTGCTCTTGTATTTGGAGCATAGATATTCAAGATTGTGATGTCCTCTTGGTCGATTTTTCCTTTGATGAGAATATACTGTCCCTCCTTTTGATTTTTTTGATTAACTTGGGTTGAAAGTCTATTTTATTAGATATTAGGATGGCTACTCCAGCTTGTTTTCTGGAACCATTTGCTTGAAAAACAGTTTTCCAGCCCTTTACTCTGAGGTAGTGTTTATCTTTGTTGCATACGTGTATTTCTTGGATGCAACAGAATGTTGGATTCTGTTTCCTTAACCATTCTGTTAGCCTGTGTCTTTTTATTGGTGAGTTGAGTCCATTGATATTGATAGATAATAGTGACCAATACATGTTAGTTCCTTTTGTAATGGAGTCGGTGATCTAACCCTGTTTCATTGCTTGTTTCTTTTCATTTTTGTTGGGATATTATCTGTATGCCCTGTTTTCTTGGGTGAATTTGTTTTCATCCGATTGGAGTTTTCCTTCTAGTATCTTCTGTAGGGTTGGTTTGCTGTGTAGATATTGTGTAAATTTAGTTTTGTCATGGAATATTTTGTTTTCTCCATCTATGTTGATTGAAAGCTTTGCAGGGTATAGTAGTCTGGGTTGACATTTGTGATCTCTTAGAGTCTCCATGATACTTGCCCAGGCCCTTCTGGTTTTCATAGTTTCTGATGAGAAGTCCGGTGTGATTCTGATAGGTCTACCTTTATATGTTACTTGGTCTTTTTCCCTCGCTGCTTTTAAAATTTTTCTTTATTCTGTAGATTTAATGTTTTGACTATGATGTGACGTGATGTGTTTCTTTTCTGGTCTAGTCTATTTGGAGTTCTGTAGGCCTCTTGTATATTTATGGACATCTCTTTCTTTAAGTTGGGAAAATTTTCTTCTATGATTTTCTTGAAAATATTTTCTGGACCTTGGAGCCTGGAGTCTTCTTTTTCATAAATTCCTATTATTCTTAGATTTTGTCTTTTCATAGCATCTTTGATTTCTTAGATATTTTGTTACTGGAACTTTTCTGATTTTACTTTTTTTGAGAGAAGTATCCATTTGTGCAAGTGTGTCTTCAGCTCCAGAGATTCTCTCTTCCATCTCTTGTATTCTGTTGGTGATCTTACTTTTGTGGTTCCTGATCTTTTCTCCAAGTTCTCCAGCTCAAGGGTTTTCTCATTTTGTGTTTTTTTTATTGATTCTAATTCTGTTTTCATGCCTTGCACCATTTCTTTCATGTGTTTGAATTTGGAATCCTGTCTCTTTACGATGGCCTCTGTTTATATTTTCATTTCCTTTTAATATGCCACTAATTTTTCCTCTACTTGTGTATCTATTCGTTTATCTATGTTTGACAATAAGGATATTGTCTATTTATTCTTTCTTTGCCTCCAATTGACTGGCCATCTCTTTGAAAGACTTGTTCATTTCCTCCTTATGAGCCTCAAATAATTGGGCAACCATGGCTTTAAAATCATTTTCCTGTGCTTCTGCTGAATTGGAGTATCCATCGATTTTGGGGTTTGCTGGTGAAGTCATAATGTCCTGATTTATGTTGGAAGTGTTCTTTCGCCTACCCCTGGCCATTGGCTTATCTGAAACATTCCCTGTTTGTTTTTGGATTCTGCAGATCAGACTGGTGCTGTCTCTCTCTGGCATCTGGACAGTTCTTCAGCAAGCTGAGAACTCTCAGCATGTGCTGAGGACTAGCTGTACCTGTGGGAGGAAAGTATGCAGGAGCAAATGGGGCAAATGGAAGCGTGTGTGTGCACGCGCTTGTGGGTATCTGTGTGTATGCGTGTGTGTGTGCGTGTGTATGTGTGTGTGTGTGTCTGTGTAAGTGTGTCTTGAGGAACAGAGTGGCCAATATAGGCATGCACTGTCTGTATATAGATGAAAAGGGAAATTTACTAAAATCTGAAAAATTTTAACTCCTGCAAAATGCTCTATAAGTGGTTCTGATTTAAAAGGAGATTGGATAGAATTATTTTTTTTTTCCTTAATAGTATAGGCAGGGACCCCATTATAGGAGCCATCTGTAAACACTAAATGTGCCTCTGATAATGTTTGAGGGGAAGTAATTTTGGAGAAGATGGGAGTATGGGTTTTAATAATTGAAGTAACTCATTAGTAGGATAATGGTTATCAATTATCCCAGAAAAGGAAGAACAGACAATGGGCCAAATATCTGTAGGTTGCATCAGCCATTCTCACTGACCTTTAGAATAGGGCAGTATTATTTTATCATGAACTTCGACAAAAAATTGACAGCTTTGTCTGTGTCCCACAAGGATGAGTTCTGCAACCAAAGGAGTATTAGGGGCAAGAACCTTAATGGAAGAGGTGGAGAGATGAGTCCACAAAAAGGGATTATGTTGCCAAAACACCCAGTGTGCTTTTGGGATGAGGTACAGAGGACAAAGAGAAGGGGCTCCTTAGAGGAAATAAAATGTACCTCCCAGATTTTGGATACTTGTGTCCACAACCTGAAGGGCCTCTGTCCCTGCTGCGGTTAGAAATCAAAGGGAAGAAGGTTTAGAGTCTCCCTTGAGAATATAAAAGAGAAGTTTCAGCTCCCAGTAGGGATTTTAAGTAAAGATCTTATCTGATTGATATTTCCTAGGAGCTTTTGAAAATCATTGAAAGTCTTAAATGGCAAGTTTTTAACTGGATCTTTTGTGTAGTAATTTTTTGACAATGGAGCTCATCTCCTAAATAAAAATGTGTCTTTTAATTGAATTTTATCTAGTTCAAGTTGTAAACCATAATCTATTAATTTTTCTGAAATTTTTTGATAAGAATGAAGCCACAGTGAGCCATCAGGTACAATTAAAAGGATATAGTCCATATAACATACTTTAAAAATAGAAGGGTAAAATTTTCTAAAAGGATGAATAATCTGGGATACACACATTTGACACAGAGTGGGACTATTAGCCATGCCTTGGGGCAAAACTTTCCATTGGAAGCAAGGCATAGGCCCTTTGAAGTTTGTTACTGGCAGGCTTAGAGAAAAGCACTTTTATCCTGGGGATGCTGGGGGATGGTAAAAAAGCAGTCTTTAAGATCCACAACTGTCTTATAAAAGTCAGCAGGGATGTCTAGAGGGATAGGCAGTCCTGGTTTTAAAGCACCCATGATAAGCATAGTTTCATTAACTTCTCTTAGGTCTTGCACTAACCTCCTTTTGCCAGACTTTTTCTTAACAACAAAAAATAGGTTTGTTCCAAGGAGAAGTGGTAGGTTCAATGTGACTAGTGGCAACCTGTTCCTATACTAATGCCATACATGCTGATAACTTTTCTGAGGCTAAAGGCCATTGGTCAACGCAAACAGCTTCATCAGATTTCGAAGTGATATTGTCTGCATGGAGCTGAGGGATGCCAAGAATCATTAGGCTAAATTTGTCATGCCTAATCCTGCATGGTCTTGTTTTCAATTACCTGGATAGGTTGTTTTATTCCCTGTGAATGTTTTCATAAGCCTTGTCTGGGAAGGAAGGTCTGTTTTATTTTTAGCATTTGGTGGGTAAAAATTTCATTTGGACTACACATAATGACATTTAACTGGGAAAGAATATCCAAACACCAGAGATTAACTGTTAGGCTATGCACACACTTTATTTCCTTCCTCATCTGTCCATTTGAGGAGTTTAGAACTTTGCTGGGAATTGGACTTTCATCTCTAGACCCTGAGGTGGGTTAAGGAAGCTGAAAGGGGCCAGGAGGGAGGCCATTTGTGTGTGTGTGTGTGTGTGTGCGTGTAATTATGGTGGCATCAGAATTTTTTGCATCCAATTTTAAATTGAGGAAGGGTCCATCGTGAGTAATAGTCTGAATCCAGTAAGCATGGAAGGAACCAAAATTATTGCTGCCCCTGGATTTGGCCTTGCATTCCTTGGCATTCCTGGTTGTTTGCCCTTAAAGCAAGCTTTAGGGAGGTTGCCCTGAGTTAGTCCGTGGAATGCAGCTCCAACAGCTATGCCAATAGAATGAGCTGAGGTGATGCCTGCACAGTACTTGATCTAAACAGAAATGTCTTTGCCTTCAGAATATGGCCATAAGGCAGCTTGGCAGGGAGGGTTAGTATTTTGGAAAGCCAGAGGTTTTATGAATTCACTCTCATTTGCATGTAAGCCCAGAATCCCTTCCAAAATGTCAGTAAGATGGCTGATGAAATTACTATAGGGCTCCAATGGTGCTTGCTGGATTTTAGCTAGGGAGTTAGTTAGGGCTTCCTTAGAGGGAAGCTGTTCCCAAGCCTTGAGTCCTGCAGTTTGTATTTGATAAAGAAGACCAGGAGGATACTTGACTTGTTGCTTATTGGTGTCATAGGGGTTATTAGCTCATAATTTTTGCAAGGTCCAGTGTTTGAATCTCTGCCAAGCCTCTGCGTTACACCATTTGGTTTCCTTGCAAAATTCATTAAAATCTAACTTGTAGAGGACAAAATCACCCCCTGATAATACAGTAGGAAGCAAAAATTACTCATCATTGGGTGTCAGCCACTTTTCACTCAGAGTTTCATTCATGGAGAGTGTGAAGTGAACAACTGGGCCATATTGTAAAACTGCATTTTTTATTTCTTTTATATATCTCAGCCCAATGTGGCAATACTGTTGTTCATATATTCCATCCCACTACACAGCTGAGGTGGCAGAAAATCTGCAGGGGCCCCTTCACTGGAGGAAGATTCTCCTCCTCATCCTCTCCTTCAACTACAGGGCCTGAGGTGGACTGGACCTCATTGGCAGGGGGTAGGGCAGGAGCCTGTGCTCTGATAGGAGTTACAGGATAATCCTGCAGGGTATTAGGAACCTTGTTCTTTGTCTTGGGAGAGAGAAAGTCAGCTTCAGTTAGGGGTTGGGTCAATTCAAGATCCAATTCTCTCAGTTCTTCTTTTTTTATTTTTGTATTTCTTTTAATTAATTACACTTTATTCACTTTATATCCACTCATGAGCCCCTCTCTTCTCCCCTCCCTATCTTACCCTCTCACCCCCTTCGTCACATATGATGCTCCCCAAGTCCACTGAGAGGGAAGTTATTCCTCTCTATCCTTCTGATCTTAGTCTATCAGAAGAGCTCATCAGCAGTGACTGAATTGTCATCTTTTGAGGCCTGGTAAGACTTCTCTCCTCTCAGTGGGAGGTGATCTAAGAGCAGGCCAATCAGATTATGTAAAATCAGTCCCTCTTCCCATGACTATGTAACCCACTTGGACATAAAACTGCCAGGAGCTACATCTATGCAGGGGTTCTATGGTATCTCCATACAGGTACTTGATTGGAGTATGAGTCTCTGGGAAGACCCCTGTGTTCAAATATCTGGTTCTGTTGCTCTCCTTATGGAGTTATTGTCCTCTCCAGATCTTACTATTTCCCACTTCTTATATAAGATTCCATGAACACTGCCCAAAGTTTGGCCATAAATCTCAGCATCTGCTCTGACAGTCTGTAGAGAAGAGCCTTTAGAAGTCCTTTGTGGCTACTTTCTAGTTTGTTTCCTGTTTTCTTCTTCTTCTGATGTCTTTCCTCTTTGCTTTTTGGGATGGGGTGTTAGCATTTTAGTCGGGGTTCTCTCTCTTATGTAGTTTAATTAGATGTACAGATTTTAAAAGGTTCTTCCTATATTACATGTCTGAATGCATGAGTATAGACTGTGTGTTTCTTTCTGCTTCTGGAACAGCTCACTAGGAATGATTCCAGATCCCACAATTTACCTGCAAGTTTCAAGATTTCCTTATTTTTCATGCCTGAGTAATACTCCATTGTGGAGTTGTACCACACATTCTGCATCCATTCCTCAGTTGAGGGGCAACTGGCCTGTTTCCAGCTTCTGGCTATTTCATGAAAGCTGCTAAAAACATGGTTGAGCAAATGTCCTTATGTGTAATTGAGCCTCTTTTGGATATATGCCTAGGAGTAGTATGGCTGGATCTCTAGGAAGCACTATTCCTAGTTGTCTGAGAAAAAGATAGATTCATTACCAGAGTGGTTGATCAAGTTTACATTCCAATCAGCAGTGGAGGATGGTTCCCCTTTCTCCACAACCTCTCCAGCATGTGTTGTCACTTGAGTTTTTTATCCTGGCAATTCTGATAAGTGTATAGTGAAATCTCAGGGTCTTTTTGATTTGCATTTCCCTTATGGCTAATGACATTGAGCATTTCTCTAAGTGTTTCTCTGCCATTCTATATTCCTCTGCAGAGAATTCTCTGTTGAGCTCTGTTCCCCAGTTTTCAATTGGATTACATGGTTTGCTTCTTTTCAGCTTCTTTATTTCTTTATATATACTGTATATTAGCACTCTTTCAGAAAAAAGGTTTGTGAAGATTCTTTTCAAATCTGGATGCAGTCATTTTGTTTTGATGACAGTGTCCTTTGATTTACAAAAGCTTTGCAGTTTCATAACATCCACTTTATTGATTGTTGTTCTTAGAGCCTATGCTGTTCTTGTTCTGTTCAGGAAGTTCAAATCTCTATATGCCACAAAATTTGAAAATCTAAATGAAATGAATAATTTTCTTGATCGATTTCACTTAACCAAAACTGAAGCAAGACCAGGTAAATCAATTAAATAGTTTTATATCCCCCAAGGAAATAGAAGTTCTCATCGAAATTTTCCCATCCCAATGAAGGCCAGGGCCAGATGTTATTAGCACAGAATTCTACCAGAATTTCAAAGAAGACCTAACTCCAGTTCTCTACAAGATATTCTACAAAACAGAAACTGAAGGAGCACTACCAAACTCATTCTATGAAGCCACAGTCACTTCAGAATTTAAACCTGTCAAAGACCCAACAAAGAATGAGAATTTCAGGCCAATCTCCCTTATGAACATTGATGTGAAAATACTCAACAAATTACTTGCAAATTGAATACAAGATCACACCAAAGATATCATCCACTAGGACCCAGTAGGCCTCATCCCAGGCATGCAAGGGTGGTTCAATATAAGGAAATCCATCAATGTAATCCACCATAACAAATTTAATGAAAAAAAAAATAATACACATGATAATCTCCTTAGATGATTAAAAAGTATTTGACAAAATCAAACATCCATTCATGTTTAAAGTCTTGGAGAGATCAGGGATAAAAGGCACATAACTAAACATCAATCTGAAAAGAGAGAAACTTAAAGCAATCCCACTGAAATCAGAGACAAGGCATGGCTGACAACTCTCTCCATATCTCTTCAACATAGTTCTGGAAGTCCAATAATAATAATGGTTAATAACTGGTTAATAATAATAATAATGGTTAATAACATTAACTGGATGTCTACATGTAGAAAGATGCAAATAGATCCATACTTATCAGACTGCACAAAACTAAACTTCCAGTGGATCAAAGACCTCAACATAAAACCAGACACATTAAATCAATTGGAAAAAAGAGTTTGGGAGGCCATAGAACTCATTGGTACAGGAGACAACTTGCTGCAGTTCTTTATGACATGTTAAATGTTCTCTTTTCTTTTGAAGCAGTTCCCCTGAGGGATTTGAACTCCTGACTGAACTCCTGAGTTTAGTTTTAGTGTACTGAGCTACATCCTCTATGTCAGAATCAAAAGGTAAGGCTGGTGCACAGAAAGGAGGAACTTTAATATATGGAGTCATTAAAAATGGGGCAGCTGCCAGAGCCAGGAAAGACAGAAGGCGATGTCATTCTACATTACAGTATCTGGCAGCTTTTTCCTCAAGGGAAGAGGCCTTTTCAGGGAAAGTTAGGTCATTAGGACTGTCCTGTGTCTGCAAGTGAACAGTTGTAAGGGAGGGGTAAAGGAAATGGGCTGCAGGCTGAACTAGGACTGGAGTCTCTGGTTCTGGCATAGGTATGGAGATAGGGAGGGAACTTGGGAATGTTGGGGTAGTGCAGCCTTGTCCCTACCTACTTCAAGGGATTTGGGACTGTCTCTAGAATCATTTTTGAGGAACTTTTCAGTTTGAGAACCTAACTCAGCCAAGTCAGGTTGGGAATGTCTGACCTGAAGAATATCATTAATCATATTCTAGTAATAAAATGTCTGGACAGGCACCTTTTGTGGACCAGAAGATTCATAATTTTTTTAAGACAATTTCCAACTTTCTGCCACAGTCTTACATCAATAGTGACTTCTTGTGGAAACCAGGGGCAAATATTATTAATTGAAACAAAGAAGTTAACTAAATCCTTTTCCTTAATCCTTACTGAAGGAGTCTGGTAATTGGAATTCTGCCTCTTGGTATTGGCAGATGTGGGTCTTATCCAACATTCCATTTCTCAGAGACTGTCCTTGGGAGTCAGACTCTGCAGGCGGGATGCTCTGAGACTGAGAAGTAGATAGCAAGCTCCCTACAACCTTGAGAAACAGACTGCAAACTTTGTGCAACCTCAAGTGAGACCTCTCATGTTTTGGCTAAGTAAAATTGCCTGCCTGAGAAACTGCCTGCACACTTTTGCCAATGTTAATTGTTAACCCGACACCCATTAAATCAGCATGTAGACTAGGTGTCATTTTCTGTGTTGCCCTGTCTCGCTGTGTCCAGCTTTATCTCAGGTGGTATTTAGCTGACACTGCTGGCAGGTTCCATCCAGGCTTTTTAAATGAAGAATATATTTCCTAGTTTTTTGTACATGATGTATTGTAATAACTGAGGGTTTTTGTTCAGTTGGCTCAAAGAGCATGCATGGCTTGCTTTTTTCTTCTCAAAATTAATAAAAAAATACCAAGATCTTTTGAACTTGCCCAAAGGTTTGAGAAACTGATATAAGTTTCATGTTAGACTGACCAAGGTTTATTCTTTTAAAATACCTGATAAATTTTAAAATGTATTGTAAAATTTAACTGTGATGGTCCAGGACCAAACTCAGAGGTGTTGAGTCAAACTTCCTCATGTCTAAAAATATTAATATATGCCTAACAATATTAATATCATCAGCCAGATTTGAAAAGATCATCTGTTTTCCCACAAATAAACATATACACACATAGAGGCATAGCTAAGGAACATAGAAATCCTCCATTGTTACCTTGGAGTAACCAGAATATTCAAATACCAGGGCTTGACCAGCTTGTACTGGACAGAAGTACCATAAATTCCAAACAGATTGGACCCCCTTATGGGTCCCTTCCACACACATAGATACCAGAAGGAGCAGAGCACCCATGGCCTTCTCCACAGCTTCCAAATGGAGAGCTGGCTCCAGCAGCCCTATTATCACACAAAATACGGTCTCACTGACCCTTTCCCCTGGTGCCAAAAAAAAAGTAGAACTTTTATAAGCCCCTTCCCAGGGAATTGGAGGGTCCTTCATATTCCCTTGACCAGATTGCAAACTCTCCCAGTTTCCCAGACTTGGAGAGCAAACCAAAACTAAAAACAAAAGCAGAAAGCCATCACACAAAAACAAAAAAACAGAGACAAAGAGAAAGAACAATGGCGGTAACTGCTTTTTAACATTTACATATTTTTTTAAAACCTGTTTTTGTAATATTAAAACAAAGCATGCTCTTTAGGAGTGAAATCATAAAGCACATTTATAATTTTAAAAGTAAACCAACTTTAAAATTTACCAGTGCAAACAATCCAATTTTATTATTGTTATTATTATTTACTATTATTATTATTACTATTTTTTATTTTAATTTTTCTAATTCTCTTAACTGAACTTGTTTCCTTTCCAATTGTACTTTCTCTTTGAGAACAGTAATATCTTCCTGCAGAGGTCCTGTATCTCCTGCATATATGGCAGGGAAAGCCATGGGGGGGCAGGGGGGCAGAGGGTACAGGCAGCCAATCTGAATTATGAGACTTGGCAGTTTCTTAGTCTGACTCCCTTTCATCCTCACTATCTAGCTCTTAAATTATTTTCTGCTCTCAAATAACACAAATCTTTTGAGCTCTTATGAACATTTGAAATAACATTACAAGTATTTTTCCCCCTGATTTGCTGCTCCAATTTCTTTAAGCCACTCTTTAGCTTGTGAGATCAAAATTTTTTCTTTTTATCAGTCTCATGCCTAGGATCCAACACATCTCTAATTGGATTCCACAGAGGAACACATATAACAGGTACCTTTTCATGACCATTATTATTATTAACTAAGTCCATTATCAAGCCTGCTCTTGCATTTTTCTTTGTAATTGTTGTTTGTTTTATGGTTTCCAAGTGTCAACTTTGTAGACAACAACATGGTTTTATAGTGGCAATAGGTTGCACATGTGTACCTGTAAAGGAGCAGTTCTCAACCTGTGGTCACACCCCCTTTGAGGTAGAATGACCCTTTCATGGGACTCTCCTAAGACCATCAAAAAGCACAGGTATTTGCCATTGGAAAATTATAGTTAGGAAGTAGCAAAGAAAATAATTTTTGCTGTGGTGAGTACACCACAACTTGAGGATCTGTATTAAAGTGTCATGGCAATAGGAAGGTTGAGGATTTCTGCTCTAGAAGAGAGTCAGGCCCCTGACTGAAGAGGCCACCTGCAGTTTTTTATTATAGGCTCACATAGGTGGGGCACTGGTTTTCATCAGCCTGTTTAGGCCGGCTCTGTAGACAGCACAGGCCAAGGGGGCAGGTGTTGGCTATCCAGAAAGAGACTGAGTTAATGATTCTATGTTCTCTTTATGCTCTCCTACCCTCCCTTGAATAAATGAATAAGGAATTGTCATTTCTCTCAGAAGCAGTTGTATTTTACCAGTGGATAATGTGAGTCCCAGCCTTAGCAAGCTAGCCCTGAAAACATAAATTATTTTATAGAGAAGGAGTTTGTTCAATAGAAAACTGGCAATGTATCTTGGGGGTGGAGTTGGGAGGAATCTGAGGAGATGCTCTCCTCTTTTTCTGCTCTTTACAATCTATCTCACTCCTGGAGACCCTGATTTAAAAGTCAGTGGGGCTTGGTCTGGTCACCAGTGTTAACATGAATAGCCAAGCTGGAAACTGCAGGTAAAGGCCAGGTAGTTGATTTCCAAGAAATTCAAATAAATAAGAATAGCATTTGAACAAAGGGAACTTCCCAGAGACTCATACTCCAACTAAGGACTATTCATAGAGATAACCCAGAACCCTGCACAGATGTAGCCCAGGGCAGTTCAGAGTCCAATTAGGTTACATAGTAATGTGAAGAGGGACTGCCACTGACATAATCTGATTGGCCTGCTCTTTGATCACCTCTTCCTGGGGGGGGGGAGCAGCCTTACCAGGCCATAGTAGAGGATAATGCAGTCACTTTTGATGTGAACTGATAGACTAAGATCAGAAAGGAGAGGAGATCCTCCCCTATCAGTGGACTTGGAGAGTGGCATGCATGCAGAGGGAGGAGAGAGGGTGGTATTGGGAGGGGAGGAGAGAAGTGGGATGCAGAATGAATAAAGTATAATTGATGAAAAATAAAAAAAATAAAAAAAAAAGAATAGCACTAGCCACTACATGGATTTTAAATAAATCACATAGCTTTCTCAGAAAGTTTAATGTGACTTACCTCCAGTTCACTACAATTTGGACTTACAGTTGTCACCTGGAAACTGCATATATGTTTAGCTCTCTGCCTAAAATATTTGTAGAGCTTACTTTCCAACCCCTTGGAGGATCACATAAAAAATTTCATCTCAAGCAGGTTTTGGTCGCATGCCTTTGATCCTAGCCCTCTGGAGGCTGAGGCAAGTGGTTCTCTAAGAGTTCAAGGCCAGCCTGTTCTAAAGAGAGAGTCTAGGATAGCCAGGGCTGTTACAATCAGAAACACTGTATGAAAAGCAAAGCTAAAAGAATCCAGTCTCACCCTGCCCAATTGTCTAGATCTCTGCCCTCTTGGGCTGAATGGATTGGGATGTCTGTCCTAGCCAGACATCATAACAGATTGTCCTTCTATGTAAGTATGGGCCAAAATAGGTCTTCCTCAGGCAGCAGTAACTCAGAGAACAGCTCACTGTATCCTGAAGAACCACTTGTTTCTACATTGGAGGCTCAGCACAACCCTCTCCATAAAGCAAGGCAGGGAACTCCTTCTTCTTTGGGCATGCTGGCTTCCCTGTGGCTATGCCCAGTCTCACCCCTTGCAATGCCAGCCCAGTAGCAGGTTTGATAAGGCACATTTCCCCACAACCTGCTTTAAATGGTTTTATGTTCAAAGTTGAAAATCATTCCACGGAGAATATTGACCAGAAATCTGTAAGTTCTTTGTTGGGTTTTGTAGTTGTTGTTTTGTTTTGTTTGGAGGCAGAGAATTTTTGCGTGGCCTAGGCTGTCCTGAACTCAATTTGTAGAATAGTCTGGTTCCTAATTAAAAGAGATACACCTGCCTCTGACTCCCTGAGTGATGGGAATACAGGTATATGCCAACATATCTGGCTTCAGTAAGTTCTATAAACCAAGATTTAGGGGATTTGGGTTGTTTTTTATTTATTGTTGGTTGAATATTTTTCTATACAATTGTTGAACATAACAATAAACTTTCTGGCAATGAATGAGACATTGTTGAGTTTGAGACAGGCTTCATTCTATTCAACCTTCTCTAAAGACATAGTAGAAGTCACATAGTCCTTTGTACACATTTGCACTCAGAAACACATATGCACACACACAAGACTCTTTATCTGCCTTTTTACAGATAATTTACAACTATGACCCAATCAGGATAATCTCCACTGTTATAAAGATCCACACAAAAAGAGGAAATAAAGATTGAGTCTCAAAAGAGAAAGTGAGTCATCAAGCCAAGGTCTGGGTGGAGTGGGGAAGGAAAGCCTAGTATCTTCCCATTGTGCCTGGAGTTACATCACATGGGATGCCATCATCTCTGATATCATATATGTCTGTCCAGCAAGTAGCTAACAGTACTCAGGCCACTTTCTCTCCTCCTGTGACTCAGAATGTTTCCCTGCAGTCCATGCTGACTACCACCTCAAATCTCACTGTCCTTGTGCCAACCCAGCAAGCCATTGAGGACATGGACCAGAAAGAGAAACCCTTCTGGTTGTCACAGAACAATAATCCAGCCCTTATAAGGTGGGTGTCATTTATCTTATCTTCCATGCTATATGACTATTGTCATGGTGAACATTCCTTAATCTGATGCAGAAAAGGGACAAGATTTTTCACCAGGATGGCACAAGCAACCCTTCCTTGAGTCAGGACAATTTATCTGTTAACAGCTGACTCTCAACCAGTGGTTCTCAACCTTCCAAATGTAGCACCCCTTTAATATAATTTCTAATGTTGTGGTGACCTGAACCATAAAATTATTTTCATAGCCATGTTATAACTGTAAATTTCCAAGTTTTATGAATTGTCATGTAAATCTGATAGGCAGAGTATCTGAGATGGGACCCCCAAAGGTTTCACAACCCACATTTAAAGAACCACTAGCAAACCAAGCAATGGGCTTTCTATAAAGCTAAGTTAACCCATCGAACACCTTTGAGATGGTTATTACACTTTTTTTTTCTTTTTTCTTTTTTTTTTTTTTTTTTGTTCTTCTTGATGCAGTTTATTCAGGAACCTTGAAAAATCTTCTGACCCTGAGAAAAGCCAGCCCATAGCTTAAAATAGCCTCTGGGTAGCCAACCCCAGCATGCCTCGTGGGCAATGCAGATAGGTCCAAATACATGGAAGCAAGCCAGATCCTCGGCCTTAGCCAAATGTGGAGTTGTTTGTGACAGAGAGCACTCACCATCAGGAAGGTTGAAGGCAGAAACCAGCTCCATCTTTAAGGCACAGCATTATGCAGCTCTCTACAGTTCCCCCCTTTTGTTTTAGATGCATCAGGCAAGAGTAGATGTGTGATCTCTGATATAAGAAATAAATTGGGACTTTGTACCAATGTTCATTTAGGTGTCATCCACACAAAGAGCATCAGCCCAGTCTGATACCTTTTTCTTAGAGCCGGGACCTGGGGCATCAACCCGTATGCAATCAGACATGCTCTTCTCTGGGTCAAAAGCAGCTGTCCCTGAGTGCAGTGCATAGCCTTGCATCCTGAGCATAAGTTGTTACACTTTTGACAGATGTGAAAAGTGAGGCACAAGTGGTTAAAGAATAATTTCAGCTAAGGCTCATCACTGCAAAAGTGAGTGTGAAGTTTGCATACAGGAGAACATGAAATTTGAATGTCATAATTTGACTTCAGAGTTGATTTTTCTGTTGCATTTATCCCTGGTGCATGGATTTATTTTATTTTTTATTTTTTTATTTTTTTTATCAGTTCCATTTTATTAACTCTGTATACCAGCCATGTCCTGATCCCTCATTCCCTCCCAGCCCCTCCCTCCCTCCCTCATCTCCACTGTGTCTCTTTCCAAGTCCACTGATAGGGGGGACCTCCTCCCCATTCATCTTATCCTGTTTTCTCAGGTATCTTCAGTACTGGCTGCAAAGCCCTCCTCTGTGGCCTAACAGGACTGCTCCTCCCTTCTGGGGTGGGGAGACCAAAGAGCCAGTCATTGAGTTCCTGTTAGAAATAGTCCTTGTTCCCCTCACTTTGGGAAACCAATTGGTTACTGAGCTACCACAGGCTACATCTGAGTGAAGGTTATAGGTTATATCCATACATGGTCCTTGGTTGAATGTCAATCTCAGAAAAGACCCTGTGCCCAGATATATTTGGTCCTTGTGGAGCTCCTATCCTTTCCCCATCAGACTAACTCCCCTTCTTTCTTATGATTCCCTGTACTCTGCCAAAGGTTTGGTCATGAGTCTTTGCTTTGAAAACACTGCTAGTTAGAGTCTTTCAGATGCGCTCAGTAGACTCCTGTCATACATTCAATGCACATCCCATCTGTCTTTCTAAACGAGGATTGATCATCTTGCCCCATGTCCTCTCAATTGATTATCTTTTTTAGGTGTATAGATTTCATTATGTTTATCATATCTTATAGGTCTATATAAGTGAGTATATCCCATGTTTGTCTTTCTCTTTCTGGGATATTTCACTCAGAATGATCTTTTCTAGATCCCACCATTTGCCTGCAAATTTCATGATTTCCTCCTTTTTGATTGCTGAGTAGTATTCCATTGTATAAAAATACCACAATTTCTGTACCCATTCCACCGTTGATGGACATCTGGGTTGTTTCCAGGTTCTGGCTATTACAAATAGAGTTGCTATAAACATGGTTGAGCAAGTGTCCTTTTTGTGTACTTGGAAAAACTTTGGGTATAGACCTAGCAGTGGTATAGCTGGGTCTAGAGGAAGCACTATTCCTATTTATCTTAGAAAGCGCCACATAGCTTTCCAGAGTGGTTGTACCAGTTTACATTTCCACCAGCAGTGGAGGAGGGTTCCCCTTTCTCCACAACCTCTCCAGCATGTGTTATCGCTTGAGTTTTTCATCTTGGCCATTCTGATGGGTGTAAGGTGATATCTCAGGGTTGTTTTGATTTGCAATTCCCTGATGGCTAATGAGGATGATCATTTCTTTAAGTGTTTTTCTGCCATTCGATATTCCTCTGTCAAGAATTTTCTGTTTAGCTCTGTTCCCCATTTTTTAATTGGATTACTTGGATTGCTGCTTTTCAACTTCTGTTGCATTTATCCCAGGTGCATGGATTTATTTTTTATTGTGACCCCTATGACTAGGTGCTTTAGATACCACACAGTCCCAGGCACTTACAGAGTGGTGGATCTGCAGACCTTGTCATCCTTGCATATGCTAGCAACATCATTGCTGGACTCATGACTGGGAGTTTATGGTCAGGACAAAACAAATCCCATGGTTGTATTTCAGGTTTTGTGGTTTTTTTTTTTTTTTTTTTTGCTTTTTATTTTATTTTATTAATTTTGTCTTACTGCATTTTTGTTTGTTTTGATTTACATTTGTGGATTTCTGTGTATTTAAGAGAGAAAGAACATAATGTTATATGGGGAAGAAAGGAGGGAGGATCTGGGTGTAGTTAAGGGAACAGGAAAACATGAACAAAATATATTGTATGTGGCTGTAGAGAAGGCTCAGTAGTTAAGAGAACTGGCTGCTCTTCCAGAGTTCAATTACCATCAACCACCTGGTGGCTCCCAGCTGTCTGTAGTGCTATCTAACTCCCTCTCTGGTGGGCCTGAAAGCAAATCACTCATATGCATAAAATAAAGGAATCTTTAAAATATATATTATATGAAAAAGAATAAGAAAAAAGGAAAAAGAAAAGGATTAGCTCTCTGAAGCAGTAATACAAAATGCAGACCAGCAAACTCCTCCTGGACTGACCTAGAAAGGGTGAACATATTCAATTCCACACACTTCATTCTGGTGTCTACTGACACAAACCTCCCACTGGTTCCGTCATCAGTAAAAGGATGACATGTAAGTTAGCTAAACTACAAGCCTATAGTGGGGGCCAACTTTGCAGACACAGGTATCTTGGTGATAGAGCAAGGGCAATGTCCACAGAAGTGTAGACCTCTAGAGAACCTGGCTGTCACTTTCCAATTTCCTATAGTCTGTCAAGGACTCCCATGCCACTTCAAGTGTTAATTCTGGCTTCATGCCTATGATTGGTTGGGTGTTAAAGTCTTTCCATGAGTTGACAAGGTACAAATATGTGAGGGTTCTAGCAAGCAACTACTGTCACAATGACACCTTAGGCAGCAATGGCTCAGAGCATCCCAACTTCCCTGTCAGCCTATGAGCACTGGGAAAAGAATCTAGTGAGCTGATTAGCAGGGACATGTGATAGCCTACATCTGCTTCATGGATATCTTACAAATCTTTTGAAATTCCAGGGACGCTCATGTTATTTTCTGAATTGTTTAAATACAAATTTGGAGTACATTATGGCACTGTGAAAAAAGATTTTAACCTCAGCCCCAGAGAAAACCAGGCAAGTGGATCTCTGAGAGCACTTGTGTGGAGTCCCACATGTAATCTCTAGAGCTCCCATGTAAATCAAACAAATAGCTGGAACAGAGGATTTGAACATTGTCATGCCTGGAAGAAATAAAGGATGAGCTTGACAGAGAGCCTAAGTTTCCTAATTAGACCACTGCATAGTGTATAAAATTGCAGTGAAACACCACACTGCTCACAAGAGGTAATTATCCTTATTAATTTTCTTAATTTACAGCATGACTTTGTGTACTCATATAATGTGCTTTGTAAATTCATTGGCATTTCAAACCTTCAATTTTCTTCAAAACATTAACATCTACCATGGCATGCTATGAGTTGTACAAATCCCAAAACAAATCCATCAACATCCTGGCCTACGGAAGATAACCATCAAACACAAGTGTTTCTCAAGTTCATTCCTGTGTCTAATACAATTAAAATATCCTATTTTAACAAAAGAAGATGTGACAGATGACATGTGATACCACAGCCTTTGTACATGGAACTCATGCACCTTTCAGCAAATGTCCTTCCTCTGTAAATTCACAAAGAATTGCAAACAGAGGTCCCAGTAAGGGAAAAAAGGAAACCAAAAAAAAAAAAAAAAAAAAAAAGAAAAATGGTGCTCTGTTTCTCTTGAACAGTAGATAGTCGCCGTCTCTATTAGTTTCCAAGATCTCTGTAAAAGGTACCACAAATGAAAGGGCTCTAAAAAGAGTTGATATTCTCATAGTGCTGAAGGCCTCTGGCAGGCCAAGATAGGTATTGGCAAGAATTGATTCCCTGGGAGGGTAGTGAAAGACCGAGATATTCCAGGCTGCCTCCTTGGCTTATTATATGATTTCCCTTTTACTGATCTAAAGGAATCTCCTCTGAATAGTGCTTTGTGTGATTTTCCTCTACATTTCTTTTTAATAAACACAAATAGACTGTGTAAACAGAAAATTTATTCAATTGTTTCATTTGTTGACGAGAAGGCTCATTGCCTCCTTCTGCTAACCTAGACATGAAAGGCTCTCAACCTCTGAGACTTACTGATTAATAAGCTCCCCCGTTCTTGTTCTTTCTGATCTCTGGGCTTGGTGGTTCAACTCAACTGTTCTGGCCCAAACTCCTCTCCCAGAAGACTGATTCAATCTGCCTTCTCTCTCAGCCCCTGAATTGCTCTGCTTGACCTCAAACTAACTACAGCAATCTACTTAATCTTCTCATTATCTGGCTCATTCCATCTTCACTTCAGTCGAGATTGTTCTCTCTCTGAAACCTAACTATCACTGTCCCAGGAAAACTGTCTCCTGTCATCTCTCTCTCTCCTCTCTCTTCTATTTCTCTCTCTCTCTCTCTCTCTCTCTCTCTCTCTCTCTCTCTCTCTGTCTCTCTCTCTCTTTTCTCTAAGGATCTTACATTTCCTCTCTTCTCATGAGAGTTAGGTGTATCATCCTCTGTCAAATCTTTCTCAAATCATCAATGTTTCTGTCACTCAATTAGACATCATTTTCAAAAGGGGGTGCTTTTTTCTACAAACTACCATTCCTTTCATTGTTTGGGATTAAACATTGAATGTATCACCACACCTGGACCTAAGCTTTTCTTTATTTGCTACTTGGCCTTCAACTAAGATCTGCTTGCCTGTGTCTCCTGGATTAAAGATGCTGTTTGTATTTCAGCCTAGGTGGTGTTTGGATGTGATCTCTTGCCAGAGAACTCATGTTTTGAATGAAAATTTCTCTGCAAGTGTGGAAAAGCCTGACATTCAGAGAATACCACTCATGGAGAATATGATTGTCTATCGGTTTGTGATGTCTAATGGGTCACAATTTAAAATATTCAATGGGCCAAAACTACATGGATACTGATGCTCAAAAGGCAGAAAATCCAGAGGTAATACAAAATCAAGTGCACTCACATTCCCATTGAGTTTGCACTTGCAAAATATCACAGTTGGGGGGCATCCATTGTGGACTGAGACAATGCAGCAACAAATGGAGTGATACACATCATCAGCAAGGTAAAGATGCCCCCTCCCATCTGGCAGAGTTGCTTCCCCTCTGTGATGTCTTCCTTTAGAGTGCATTTTGGTCAAACACATAATGCTTAGCCTTAATATCAAATGAGGCTCACTGTGCTTCACTATCTTTGCTTGAATCTCATGATGCTCTCTCCATTCAATCAGACACTTCTCTCTAATTCACCCCACCTCTCTGGCAGCAGGGCCTCTGTTTCATGTTGCCTCCTGCATATTCTCTCTCTTGTACAAGGAAACATCTTAAGAGGCACAAGTCTAAAATCAAGAATAAGGGAGAAAGACATTGGTTATCATTATTCACTCCCCTCCCTGTGATAAGGTATCCTATGAAAGAATAGGAATAGAAGAATCTAATGGAAAGAAAACTAGGAAAACATCCAAAAGATTTTCACTTTTCAACCTACATCCCAATTCAAAAATACTCATAGGCATGAAAAAGAAGAAAAACGTGGAAAATGGGTTGTCAGCTAACTGGTGAGTTCCAGTTACTATGTTCGGATCTTTGCTTTAGAAGAAATTTCCACCACACAGGAAACATTCAGGAGGTGTAAGTCTAGAGAGAGAATTATTTCCTTGTATTTTCAATAAATTGTTTTCATTTGGCATTTATATCCTCAATTTTTAAAAACTGTAACTGGACAATATCTGTTCAAAAGAGTGGATGTTTGGGAATCTCCATGATCTTGAAAGTCCTTCCAAAACTCCTGCATTATGCAGACACTTTTCTCACAGCAGTGTTAAGCAATAGCTTTAGCTTTTATGGGAAATTATGATTCCATATGCTGCCAAGTGACACTGCTTACCACAGTTTTCTCTCTAGTCTTGCTTTCCAGAGTACTAAACTACCTATAAAATATGATTAAAAGCACATAAAATTGGACTGTGGAAATGGCTCAGTAGATAAATTTCTTTTCACACTGAATTCAGACTGAATTCAGAGCTGAATTCAGACTGTTGGTGTCCACATAAAAAGCTGGTTACAGTTTCCTGGATCTGTAACCCCAGCACAGGGGAGAAGAAACAAAATGATCTTTAGCCAGCCAGTCTAGATGAAATTCTGAACTCCAGGTTCAGTGAACACAAAATACACACACTCACATCTTCTCCCTTCTTATATCTTTTGAATAGACAGGGCTTCCTTAGTAAGATGGCACCTCAACCCACCCCTTACTCTGAGCTTATCACCATGGAATAGTAAGTCCCACCACTTCAGTGTCCTTCCCACACTGTCCATGTCTACAAAGTTTGTTAAAATGATAGAGTCTGAGTTCTTCACTAGCTGAATAATCTCGGGGAAGTCATCTAAACCCTCCAAGCTTCATTTATCTTTCTTTGTGTAGATTAAATAACACCCTCTACTTCAAGGCTTGCCAGTAAAGGGCCTTCAATAAATGCTGGCTTGATTCCCTTCTTGCTTTGAAATCCCATGGAATATTCTATTTAGAATGTACTTGGCATTGGCCACTATCCATGTTATACATGATGCCTATTTCCTGCTATCCTTTAGTGACTCTGTCCTGGAGGTTTCAGAACAAACTCCTTGCCCTAGGTATGATAATTATAACTTCTGAACATCCATTAGATTCCACATATCACACCCTCACCTGGTGTACCTGTGTTTCTTATAATACTAAAATGTGAGTGAGGGCTATATCATCCTCCTGTCACACATGAGGCAACACTCAAAAATAAGTCAGTGGACTAAGTTCATGATTGTTATTTTCTTAGCCCCTGGACTGTACTGCTCCCTCATGAACTCTTCTCTCAACAGGGATCATGCCTCCATGGTTAGGATCATTATGTAGTGGTATGCGGGCTGTGTGCTGCATAAAGGCACTTGGTCAAAGGGTGAGTGGAAGTAAAGTCCAGCCCACAGTACTTGGCTTGCTTTGTACCCATCAGGAGTTAAAAACTTGAAAAGTAGAGGTAGCTTTTTCAAACTACAGGCCTACATAAATGTGTATTTTGTTGTGACATGAATATTAAGCCTTCAAGTTCTAGCAGGCCATCTCCTCACAGCTCTCCTATCTGTGATGCCTATGAAACCTGAAGTTTCCCAACCCACCCACTTTCACCTATGTTTTACTGTTAAGGAACTTGTAGGTCTAGCTTTTAGGTTGTATCATAACTACAATTTCTATTACTATGATGAAACACCATAATCAAAGAGCCACTTAGGGAGGAAAAGGCTTATTTGGCATAAGCTTCAATATCCCTGTTCATCTAATCAAAGGAAGCCATAACAGGAACTTTGAAAGAGAGTGAGAACCTGAACAAACACAGGAGGTGATGAAGAGGCCATGGAGGGTTGCTGCTTTCTGTCTTGCTTCATATGGCTTGCTCAGTCTGCTACCATATATAACCAAGAGCCACCAGCACAGAGATGGCACAAACACACATGGACTGAGCTCTGCCCCATCCATCACTAAATTAGAAAATGCCCCAAAGGCAGTACTACACCCTGATCTTATGGAGGCATTTCCTTAATTGAGAGGAGGCATCTCCTCACATGACTTTAGCTTGTCAAGTTGAGATAAAATAGCTACCAGAGTTAGGACAAGGTTTATTCATGGCACAGGGCCACCTTATCAGCCACTTCTAAGGATGACCAAATGGTACATATGAGCAAATGAGGACCTTTATGTGGATGGAAACTATTAGCACATCATAGTCCCTTGCTTCTGCAGCTACTTGGTCTGGCCACAAGGAAAGAGGGAAGTGTAATTGTTTAACAGGGAAACATCTTTCCTCACTCTGAGAAGATATAAGAATGTAGGGTAGGGACACTGTAGCTGTTTTTTAGCTGACGAGAGTCTTTGTAATGGGAGAAATTCTGGGTCCAATTAAAAGGTCATAGGGCAATGGAAGTGTCTTGAATTGATGGGCTGCATTCAATCATGTAATTGCTGTCTGTCTTCTTCCCTCCTCTAAGCCTTCACAAGAATGTGTTTTTCTGTGTAACAGCCATTGGATGTCCTGGAACTCACTTTGTAAACTAGGCTGGCCATATCTCCTGAGTACTGGGAATAAGGTATGTGCTGCTACCCATGACTGTCTGCATTCTTGAAGGGACTTGGAAAATAGAGAGTTAAAGATCATTTGGTAATAGCATAAATCCATGTTGTTTTTCTGGGAAGGTTGAGATATATATAGAGAAAAAAAAACTGTGTCAGTTAGAGAAAGTGGGCATAGAGTTCATTTAGGATGACCATAACTAGTCCCATTGCCAGGATTGTTGCAACAAAATGAACTAGAAGTAGCAGCAGGGGACTACAGATCATCAAGAGAAGGGATCAAGAGAAAATAGAGGACTATTGTAAAAAAGTATATCCATCCTGGATTGAAAGGGATAAAGGTCTCCTTTAGCCACTTTCTTCACAGCATCAACAAGGTCACTTACAGAAGTATCAGGAACAAATGGAGCTGTTATGAGGTAAGAGATATTGGGAGAGATTATATGGAACATCTGAGTAAAGGGTGAAGTTCAATAAGTAAAATATTTAAAAGATAGGAGAATAATATAAGTATGAGGCTAGTAAGGATGAGAAAGTGATCGAGGGGAGAAAGTTTCCATAAGCTCAGAAATGTTTTTGCCTTCCTCTAATCTAGGTGCTGGGAAAAAAATATGTACAGAAACCAGAAAGCAAATATTAAATTTCCAGGTCCACTGATCTCTATCACTATTTGACTCTGCCTTTGTAATACAAAATTGACCTCAGACACCATGTAAAATAAATTTCTGAGACTGTGTTCCACAACAAACTTTATTTTTATTTTTTGGCAGTGGTAAAGCCAATTTTAATTCACAGCAGACACTCTGAAGAAAGATAACAACAGTAACAACAAAAAAGTGAGACAAAGGTCTCAGAACTGACCAGTTTACCAAGAGTCAAAACAGATTCCAAACTGCCCGAATGCATGGTACAGAAACTACATGCTGATGTTACAGTTTAAAAAAAAAAATCCATATAGCAGCTGAGCTATGGTGAACAGGCTTGTAATGCCAGGACTCTAGAGTCAGAAGTGGATCTCTTTTGAAGGCCAGCCTGGTCTTGAAGCGTGTTCCAGAACTAGCCAAGGCTATACAGAGAAGCCCTGTCAAAAAAAAAAAAAAAAAGAAAGAAAGAAAGAAAAACCCGAAAATCTTGGAGGAGGGGCAAGATGGCAGAGCCTGGAGGACTCTCATTCTGAGCAGCAGCACAGCAGGATCAGCACAGTGAACAGCAATCAGAACTCTTGGCCATAAAACACAGTCATTGTGTTTCCCAGGTGAGAGGATACCACACGGTGGGGGATTCAATCAGCTTTTAACTCACCCGGCTAAACCACGGAAGAGATCCCGGTTCCACCAGACACTTGGCTGCTGGCCACCAGCCCCAGCCCCAGCCCAGAGCCACAAGCCAGTGTCTCTGGTCACGGTCCCAGACTGAATCATGGGCACCACACTAACAGAGACTGGAATTTTCAGTGGAGAGATAACCCCAGGGTACAGGAAACGATTGGGACCGGCTTTAGGTCACCCAGACATCCCCTGGAAAAGACTCGGGCGGGTTCCACGGGCACCCCAGGAGCCAGCCAGGAGCCAGAGCTGGGGACCCAGGTTCCGGGACAGAGCCCTGCCTGCCTGTGCGCCCGATTCGCCACTGGAGATAGAAACGGGGGGTCTGATCTCAGAGCACTCAGCTCACCCCCAACCTGAAAAGGTCCCCAGAAAATTACCCAGCTTAGGGAGCCACTCAGGCTCCCAAAAGCCACAAAGGCAGACACAGGCAGTTTCTGCGCACCAGACAGCTGGCAGAGACTGAGGCGCCATCACACAGCTGTGCTCCAGGCACAGGCAATTTCTGCGGCCAGCCAGCTGGCGGACACTGAACAGTGTGCACCAGGGCAAAAAAAGACACTAGGGGTCCGTGTCTCCAGAGAATCCACAGAGAAGGAAGGAAAGTGTACTGATCTAAATCACCCAATCCTTCCCTAGAAAAAGTCTAGCAGTCTAGTGGGACCGAGGCGCCAGCACTCAGCTGTGCTCCAGACACAAGCACAAACAGTTGAGGTGCGCCTGATGTCCAACTGGGTCACAGCAGCTGATCATTAAATTTGCAACAAGAAACCCAGAAACAGGGCAGCTGCCCTCAGGACTTCCCTGGGTGAGAGGAGAACCCTCTCAACTAACAAAGACCACAGTTACCACTCAGGTCTATATCCCTGAGGGGAGCAACTCCTGAAAAAACACCAGCCATTCAGGGACTATACCCAAAAAGCTGAGAAGACATCCTTCAGGAAAAACCAGCTTTCTGAAAAGGGGATTCTCTCCACCACAGGATCCCCAGGAACCACCAGAAAATAACCCCAAACACCTAAGATAACACAATGGGTAGAGGCCAGCGGAAAAGCTCAAGCAACAAAAGACAGAGCAATATGGCATCTCCAGAACCCAGTTACCCAGGGGCAAGTAGCCCTGGACACCCCACCATAACTGAAATCCAAGAAGATGACCTAACAAGTATGCTCATGAAGATGATAACAGAGGAAACAAATAAGATTCGTAAAGACATAGAGGAAGATAAACTCAAATAGAATATTGCCATCAGTAAAGAAATAGAGGAAGCCGCAGCCAAACAGTTTATGGCCTTTAGAAAGGAAATGCTTAAAACACTGAATGAAATGATAGAAACAGAGTTGAAGGAACTAAAAGAAAAACAGGAAAGTACAATCAGACAGGTGAAGGAAGTAAACAAAACAACTCAAGACCTGAAGATAGAATTGGAAAAATTAAAGAAAACACAAATGGAAGAAATAATGGAAAGGAAGAATCTAGGGAAGAAAACAGGAACTACAGAGGTAAGCATAACCAACAGACTACAAGAGATGGAAGAAAGAATCTCAGGTGTAGAAGATACAATGGAAGAAATCGATGTATCTCTCAAAGAAAATGTTAAATCCGAAAAATTCCTGACACAGACCGTCCAAGAAATGCAAGACAATATGAAAAGACAAAACCTAAGAATAATAGGTATAGAGGAAAAAGAAGACTCCCTTCTCCAAGGCCCAGAAAATATTTTCAACAAAATCATTGAAGAAAATTTCCCCAAGCTAAAGGAGAGGCCAATTAGAATACATGAGGCCTACAGAACACCCAACAAATTTGACCAGAAAAGAAAATCCTCCCGCCACATAATAATCAAAACAGTAAGTATACAGAACAAAGAAAAAAATACTAAAAGCTGCAAGGGAAAAAGGCCAAGTAACATATAATGGCAAACCCATTAGGATCACACCTGACTTTTCAACAGAGACTATGAAAGCCAGAAGGGCCTGGACGGATATCATGCAGACCCTAAGAGAACACAGATGTCAGCCCAGGCTACTATACCCAGCAAAACTCTCAGTCCTCATAGATGGAGAAAACAAGATATTCAATGACAAAAACAAATTTCAACAATACCTACAAACAAATCCAGCATTACAGAAGACACTGGAAGGGAAAATACAACCCAAGAAAGCTAGCTATATTCAAGAAAACACAGGAAATAAATAACTTCACTTCAGTAAAACAAAAGCAACCAAGCACACAACCTGATGACCAGAGCCAACATCAAGATCAAAAGATCTAACAGCCACTGGTCATTAATCTCTCTCAACATCAATGGACTCAACTCTCCAATAAAAAGACACAGATTAACAGAATGGATACGTAAACAAAACCCAGCAATCTGTTGCATACAAGAAACACACCTAAGACACAAAGATAGACATTACCTGAGGGTAAAGGGTTGGAAGACGACTTTCCAAGCAAACGGACCCAAGAAGAAAGCAGGAGTAGCCATTTTAATATCTGATAAAATAGACTTTCAACCAAAATTAATCAAAAGAGATGGGGAAGGACACTTCATACTCATCAAGGGAAAATTCCACCAGGAAGACAACACAATCCTGAACATCTATGCCTCAAATGCAAGGGCACCCACATTTGTGAAAGAAACATTGATAAAATTTAAAGCGCATATAGTGGGAGACTTACACACATTAATAGTGGGAGACATCAACACCCCACTCTCAACAAAGGACAGGTCAACCGAACAGAAATTAAACAAAGAATCAATGTCTCTGACAGAGGTCATGAATCAAATGGACCTAACAGACATTTACAGAACTTTACACCCAAACAAAAAAGAATTTAACTTCTTCTCAGCACCTCATGGAACCTTCTCCAAAATAAACCACATAGTGGGTCACAAAGCAAGCCTCAACAGATACAAGAAGATTGAAATAATCCCATGTATCTTGTCTGATCACCATGGAATAAAGCTGGACCTCAACAATACCAGAAATAACAAAAAGCCTACACACACATGGAAACTGAACAACTTGTTACTAAATGACAGCTTGGTCAGGGAAGAAATAAAGAAAGAAATTAAAGTCTTTCTAGAAATCAAGGAAAATGAAGACACAACATACCCGAACTTGTGGGACACAATCAAAGCAGTGCTAAGAGGAAAGTTCATAGCACTAAGTGCCTGCAAGAAGAAATTCGAGACAGCTCATTCAAGCACCCTAATGGCTCACTTAAAAACCCTAGAAAAAGAAGAAGCAGACACACCAAGAAGGAGTAGATGGCTGGAAATAATCAAACTCAGGGCTGAAATCAATCAATTGAAAACAAATAAAACAATTCAAAGAATCAATGAAACCAAGAGCTGGTTCTTTGAGAAAATCAACAAGATCGACAAACCCTTAGCCAGGCTAACTAAAAGGCAGAGAGACACCACCCAAATCAACAAAATCAGAAATGAAAATGGGGATATAACTACAGACACTGAGGAAATCCAAACAATCATTAGGACTTACTTCAAAAGTCTATATGCCACAAAATTTGAAAATCTAAATGAAATGGACAATTTTCTTGATCGATTTGACTTACCAAAGCTGAACCAGCACCAGGTAAATCAACTAAATAGACCTATATCCCCCAAAGAAATAGAAGCGGTCATCAAAAGTCTCACATCCAAAAAAAAGCCCAGGACCAGATGGCTTCAGCGCAGAATTCTACCAGACCTTCAAAGAAGAGCTAACACCAATTCTCTTCAAACTATTCCACAAAATAGAAACAGAAGGAATATTACCAAATTCATTCTATGAAGCCACAGTCACCTTGGTACCTAAACCTCACAAAGACTCAACAAAGAAAGAGAATTTCCGGCCAATCTCCCTTATGAACATTGATGCAAAAATACTTAATAAAATACTTGCAAACCGAATCCAAGAACACATCAAAGATATTATCCACTATGACCAAGTAGGCTTCATCCCAAGTATGCACGGGTGGTTCAATATATGGAAATCCATCAATGTGATCCACCATATTAACAAACTGAAAGAAAAAAAAACACATGATAATCTCCCTAGATGCTGAAAAAGCCTTCGACAAAATCCAACATCCATTCATGTTCAAAGTATTGGAGAGATCAGGGATACAAGGCACATATCTAAACATAGTAAAGGCGATATACAGCAAGCCTATAGCCAACATCAAACTGAACGGAGAGAAACTTAAAGCAATCCCACTGAAATCAGGGAAAAGACAAGGCTGCCCACTCTCTCCATATCTCTTCAACATAGTTCTGGAAGTCCTTGCTAGAGCAATAAGACAGTTGAAGGAGATCAATGGGATAGAAATTGGAAAGGAAGAAGTAAAATTATCACTATTTGCAGATGATATGATAGTATACGTGAGTGACCCCAAAAACTCTACCAGGGAACTCCTACAGCTGATAAACACCTTCAGCAAAGTGGCCGGATACAAAATTAACTCAAAAAAATCAATAGCCCTCCTGTATACAAAAGACAAAAGGGCTGAGAAAGAAGTTAAGGAAACAACACCCTTCACAATAGCCACAAATGACATAAGGTACCTTGGAGTAACCCTAAACAAGGAAGTCAAAGACTTGTATGAAAAAAAAATTCAAATCTCTGAAGAGAAAATTAGAAGAAGATATGAGAAGATGGAAAGATCTCCCATGCTCATGGCTTGGTAGGATTAACATAGTAAAAATGGCCATCTTACCAAAAGCAATCTACAGATTCAATGCAATGCCCATCAAATTACCAACACAATTCTTTACAGACCTGGAAAGAAAAATTCTCAACTTCATATGGAATAACAAGAAACCCAGAATTGCTAAAACAATACTCTACAATAAAAGATCTTCCAGAGGTATCTCCATCCCTGATCTTAAGTTGTACTATAGAGCAACAGTTTTAAAAACTGCATGGTACTGGCATAGAAACAGAATGGTGGATCAATGGAACCAAACAGAGGACCCAGAAATAAACCCACACACTTATGGACACCTGATCTTTGACAAAGATGCCAAAACCATACAATGGAAAAAAGATAGCATCTTCAACAAATGGAGCTGGTCTAACTGGATGTCTACATGTAGAAAAATGAAAATAGATCCATACTTGTCACCCTGCACAAAACTGAAGTCCAAGTGGATCAAAGACCTCAACATAAAACCAGACACATTAAATCGGCTTGAAAAAAAAGTGGGAAATACCCTAGAACTCATTGGTACAGGGGAAAACTTCCTGAACAGAACACCAACAGAACAGGCTCTAAGAGCAACAACCAATAAATGGGACCTCATGAAACTGAAAAGCTTCTGTAAAGCAAAGGACACCGTCATCAAAACAAAGCGACCACCTACAGATTGGGAAAGAATCTTCACCAACCCTTTATCTGACAGAGGACTCATATCCAGTATATATAAAGAACTAAAGAAGCTGAAAAGCAGCAAACCAAGTAACCCACTTAAAAAATGGGGAACAGAGCTAAACAGAGAATTCTCTGTAGAGGAATACCTAATGGCAGAGAAGCACTTAAAGAAATGCTCAACCTCACTAGCCATTAGGGAAATGCAAAGCAAAACAACCCTGAGATTTCACCTTACACCCATGAGAATGGCCAAGATCAAAAACTAAAGTGACAACACATGCTGGAGAAGTTGTGGAGAAAGGGGAACCCTTCTCCAATGCTGGTGGGAATGTAAACTTGTACAACCACTCTGGAAATCAATCTGGCGCTTTCTCAGACAACTAGGAATAGCACTTTCTCAAGATCCAGCCATACCACTACTGGGCATATATCCAAAAGGGCTCAAGTACACAAAAAGGACATTTACTCAACCATGTTTGTAGCAGCTTTATTTGTAATAGCCAGAAGCTGGAAACAACCCAGATGCCCCTCAACTGAAGAATGGATGCAGAAATTGTGGTACATCTACACAATGGAATATTACTCAGCAATGAAAAATAAGGAAATCATGAAATTTGCAGGTAAATGGTGGGATCTAGAAAGGATCATCCTGAGTGAGTTGTCCCAGAAGCAAAAAGACACACATGGTATATACTCACTCATATAGACATACAACATAGGACAAACCCAATAAAACCTGTGCATCTAAAGAACCTAAGCAAGAGAGAGGACCCTAACAAAAATGTCCAATCCCCATCCGGAAAGGCAAAGAGGATGGACATCGGAAGAAGAAGAAAACAGGAAACAACCTAGGAACCTACCACAGAGGGCCTCTGAAAGCCTCTGCCCTAAAGACTATCAAAGCAGATGCTGAGCCTGATGGGCAACTGTTGGGCAGAGTGAATGGAATTTTAGGTAAGAACTGGGAAATAGTAAGAGCTGGAGAGGACAGGGTCTCCACAAGGAGAGCTTTAGAACAAGAAAATTTGAACACAGGGAACTTCCAAGAGACTCATACTCCAACCAAGGACTATTCATAGAGATAACCCAGAAATCCTGCACAGATCAGGGCAGTTCAGAGTCCAATTGGGTTACATAGTAATGTGAAGAGGGACTGCCTCTGACATAATCTCATTGGCCTGCTCTTTGATCACCTCCCCCTGGGGGGGGAGCAGCCTTACCAGGCCATAGTAGAGGACAATGCAGCCACTTTTGATGTGAACTGATAGACTAAGATCAGAAAGGAGAGGAGAACCACCCCTATCAGTGGACTTGGGGAGTGGCATGCATGCAGAGGGAGGAGGGAGAGTGAGATGGGAAGGGAAGATGGAGGGGCTTATGGGGGGATGCAGAATGAATAAAGTGTAATTGATGAAAAATTAAAAAAATAAATAAAGAAAGAACAATAAAAAAAATAAATAAAAAATACAGCTAAGTTAACACTCCGAACACCTTTGAGATGGTTGTTACACTTTTGACAGATGTGAAAAGTGAGGCATAGGTGGTTAAAGACTAATTCCAGCTAAGTCTCACCACTGCAAAAGTGAGTGTGAAGTTTGTATATGGGAGAACATGAAATTTGCATGTCATAATTTGACTTCAGAGCTGATTTTCCTGTTGCATTTATCCCTGGTGCATGGATTTATATTTTTATTGTGACCTTATGACTAGGTGATTTACATACCACAGAGTCCCAGGCACTTACAGAGTGGTGGATCTGCAGACCCTGTCGTCCTTGCACATGTTAGCAACATCATTGCTGGGAATCTTCCTTCACCTGGCCAAGGCAGATGGGGTAAGAGCACTGTCATCTAGCTCTTTGGGAAGGGGTACCTTTCTGAATTATTGTGATGGAAATTTCCAGGTATGTACACAGAGAAATTAGATGCCTGTGTGAACATCACCCAGTTACAACAATGATCACACATATACACATATTTAAGAGAAGAAATAGAAAGAGAGGAAAACAATGACAACAACAACAAAAAAACAACTAGGCTACACCAATATATTCATTAATTTTCTGCCCAGGAAATTAACCAAGTGTCTGACAAAAACAACTTAAGGGTTTATTCTGGCAAAGAGTTTGAGTGAACAGTCTAGTATCAAGGGGAAGTTACCATGGCAAGAGCAGAAATTAGATGCTCACATTGCACACAGCAGGAGAGCTGAATGGGATGGTGCTTGGCTAGCTTTCTACCTTCTGTGAAGTTCAGGGCTCCAGCCCAGGAACTGATATTCCTGAGATTTAAGGTACTTCTTCCTATTTCCTTGTGCATGTGCCTTGGGGATTGTTCCATGGCAAGTACAGAGCTCATTGAGACTTGCTATTACAAAAGAAAAAATCACTTTTATCCAATGGAGTGTCACTGTGTATATTAACCATACTCCAGGGCTGGTCTCATGACTGGGAGTTTATGGTCACCACAAAACAAATCCCATGGTTTTATTTCAGGTTTTGTGAGATTTTTTTTCTTTGCTCTTTATTTTTCTTGTCTTACTGCCTTTTTGTTTGTTTTTATTTTCATTTGTGTGTGTCTGTGTATTTAAGAGAGAAAGAACAAATGTTATGTGGGGATGAAAGGGGGGAGGATCTGGGAGGAGTTAAGGGAACAGGAAAACATGAACAAAATATATTGTATGTGGCTGTAGAGAATGCTCAGTAGTTAAGAGCACTGGCTGCTCTTCCAGAGTTCAATTCCCAGCAACCACATGGTGGTTCCCAGCTCTCTGTAGTGCAATCTAACTCCCTCTCCTGGTGGGCCTGAAAGATAATCACTCATATGCATGAAATAAGGGAATCTTTAAAATATATATTATATGAAAAGGAATAAAGAAAAAAAGAAAAAAGAAAAGGATTAGCTCCCTGAAGCAGGAATCCCAAATGCAGACCAGCAAGCTCCTCCTGATATGACCAGGAAAGGGTCAACATATTCAATTCCACACACTTCATTCTGGTGTGTAGTGACACAAACCTCCCAGTGGTTCCATCACCAGTAACAGGATGTCATGTAAGTTAGCTAAACTACAAGCCTATAGTGGGGGCCAACTCTGCAGACACAGGTATCTTGGTGATAGAGCAAGGGCAATGTCCACAGAAGTGTAGAGCTCCAGAAAACCTGTTTTCTCTTTCCAGTTTCCTATAGTCTGTCAAGGACTCCCATGTCACTTCAAGGGGTAAGTCTGGTTTCATGCCTATGATTGGTTGGGTGTTAGAGTCTTTCCATGAGTTGATAAGGTACAAATATGTGAGGGTTCTAGCAAGCAACTACTGTCACAATGACTCCTTACACAGCAATGGCTCAGAGCATCCCAGGTTCCCCGTCTACCTATGAGCACTGGCAAAAGAACCTAGTGAGCTGAGCCTACACAGCAGGACATGTGATAGCCTACATGTGCTTTCATGGATATCTTACAAATCTTTGGAAATTCCAGGGACACTCATGTTCTTTTCTGAATTGTTTAAATACAAATTTGGAGTACAATAGGGCACTGCGAAAAAATAATTTAACCTCAGCCCCGGAAAAAACAGAGGCATGTGGATCTCTGTGAGCACTTGTGTGGAGTCACACATTTAATCTCCAGAGTTCCTATGGAAATCTAACAAATAGCTGGAACAGAGGATTTGAACATTGTCATCCCAGGAAGAAATAAAGGTTGAGGATGACAGAGAGCATAAATTTCCTAATTAGACCACTGCATAGTGTATAAAATTGCAGTGAAACACCACACTGCTCACAAGAGGTAATTATCCTTATTAATTTTCTTAATTTACAGCATGACTTTGTGTACTCATATACTGTGCTTTGTAAATTCATTGGCATTTCAAACCTTCGATTTTCTTCAAAACATTAACATCTACCCTGGCATGCTATGAGTTGTGCAAGTCCCAAAATAAATCCATTAAGATCCTGGCCTACAGAAGATAACCATCAAACACAAGTGTTTCTCAAGTTCATTCCTGTGTCTAATACAATAAAAATATCCCATTTTAAAAAGATGTTAGAGATGACACGTGATACCACAGCGTTTGTACATGGAACTCATGTGCAGGTTTAAGCAAATGTCCCTCCTCTGTAAGATCACAAAGAAATTGCAAACAAAGGTCCCAGTAAGGGAAAAAAGGAAACCAGAAAAAAAAAAAAAAAAAAGAAAAATGGAGCTCAGTTTCTCTTGAACAGTAGAGAGTCACTGTCTCTATTAGTTTGCAGAGATCTCTGTAAAAGCTACCACAAATGAGGGAGCTCTAGCAAGAGTTGATATCCTCATAGTTCTGAAGGTATCTGGCAAGCCAAGATAGGTATTGGCAAGAATTGATTCTCCAGGAGGGTAGTGAAGGACCAAGATGTCCCAGGCTGTCTCCTTGGCTTATTGATTTGCATATTACTGATCTATAGGAATCTCCCCTGAATAATGCTTTGTGTGAATTCCCTCTACATTTTTTTAAATAAACACAAAGAGACTTTGTAAACAGAAACTTCATTCAATTGTTTCACTGCCTCCTTCTCCTAACCTAGACATGGAACGCTGTCAACCTCTGAGCCTTACTGCTTAATAAGCTCCCCCTTTCTTGTTCTTTCTGAGGTCTGGGCTGGATGGTTCAACTGAACTCTTCTGGCTCAAACTCCTCTCCCAGCTGACTGATTCAATCTGGCTTCTCTCTCAGGCCCTGAATTGCTCTGCTTGACCTCAGACTAACTCCAGCAATCTGCTTAATCTTCTCATTCTCTACCTCATTTGTTCTACACCTCAGTCTAGCTTGTTCTCTCTCTGAAACCTACCTATAACTGTCCCAGTAAAACTGTCTCCTGTCATCTCTCTCTCTCTCTCCTCTCTCTTCTCTCTGTCTCTCTTTCTCTTTTCTCTAAGGAAATTCCCTTTCCTCTCTTCTCATGAGAGTTGGGCGTATCCTCTTCTGTCAAATCGTTCTCTAATCATCAACATTTCTGTCACTCAATTAGACATCATTTTCAAAAGTGGGTGCTTTCTTCTATAAACTACCATTCCTTTCATTGTTTGGGATTAAACAATGATTGTATCACCACACATTGACCTAAGCTTTTCTTTATTTGCCTCTTGGCCTTCAATTCATATCTGCTGGCCTCTGTCTCCTGGATTAAAGATGCTGTTTGCATTCCAGTGTAGGTGGTGTTTGGATGTGATCTCTTGCCAGAGAAGCCATGTTTTGAATGAAAATTCCTCTGCAAGAGTGGAATAGACTGACAGTCAGAGAATACCTCTCATGTAGAATATGATTGTCTATTGGTTTGTGATGTACAATGGGTCACAAGTTAGAGTATTTAATGGCCCAAAACTACATGGACAAGGATGCTCAAAAGGCAGAAAACCCAGAGGTAATACAAAATCAAGTGTACTCACTTTACCACTGAATTTGCACTTGCAAAATATTACAATTGGGGGGAATCCATTGTGGACGATGACAATGCAGCAACAAAAGGAGTGATACACATCATCAACAAGGTAAAGATGCCCCCTCCCACCTGGCAGAGTTTCTTCCCCTCTGTGATGTCGTCCTTTATAGTGCAGTTTGTCAAATGAGTCTGACTGTGCTTCACTATATTTGCTAGAATCTCATGTTGCTCTCTCCATTCAATCAGACACTGCTCTCTAATTCACCCCACCTCTCTGGCAGCAGGGCCTCTGTTTCATGTTGCCTCCTGCATATTCTCTCTCTTGAACATGGAAACATCTTAAGAGGCACAATCTAAAATCAAGAATAAGGGAGAAAGACATTGGTTATCATTATTCACTCCCCTCCCTGTGATAAGGTATCCTATGAAAGAATAGGAATAGAAGAATCTAATGGAAAGAAAACTAGGAAAACTTCCAAAAGATTTTCACTTTTCAACCTACATCCCAATTCAAAAGTACTCATAGGCATGAAAAAGAAGAAAAACGTGGAAAATGAGTTGTCAGCTAACACATGAGTTCCAGTTACTATGTTAAGATCTTCGTTTTAGAAGAAATTTCAAGCACACAGGAAACATTCAGGAGGTGTAAGTCTAGAGAGAGAATTATTTCCTTGTATTTTCAATAAATTGTTCTCATTTGGCATTTATATCCTCCATTTTTAAAAACCATAACTGGACAATTTCTGTTCAAAAGAGTGGATGTTTGGAGGTCTCCATGATTTTGACAGTCCTTCCAATCCTCCTGCATTATCCAGACACTTTTCTCACAACAGTGTTAAGCAACAGATTTAACTTTTATGGGAAATTATGATTCCATATGCTGCCAAGTGACACTGCTTACCACAGTTTTCTCTCTAGTCTTGCTTTCCAGAGTACTAAAATGCCTATAAAATATAATTAAAAGCACATAAAATTGGACTGTGGAGATGGCTCAGTAGGTAAATTGCTTGTCACACTGAATTCAGACTGAATTCAGAGCTGAATTCAGACTGTTGGTGTCCACATAAAAAGCTGGTTACAGTTTCCTGGATCTATAACCCCAGCACAGAGGAGAAGAAACAAAATGATCTTTAGTCAGCCAGTCTAGCTGAAATACTGAACTCCAGGCTCAGTGAACACAAAATATACACACTCACCTCTTCTCCTTTCTTACATACTTTGAATAGTCAGGGATTCCTTAGTAAGATGACACCTCAACCCATCTCTTACTCTGAGCTTATCACCATGGAATAGTGAGTCCCAACACATCAGAGTACTTCCCACACAGTCCATATCTACAAAGTATGTTAAAATGATAGAGTCTGAGTTCTTCACTAACTGAATAATCTTGTGGAAATCATCTAATAGTCCAAGCTTCATTTATCTTTCTTGTTGAAGATTAAATAACACCCTCTACTTCAAGGCTTGCCAGTAAAGGGCCTTCAATAAATGCTGGCTTGATTCCCTTCTTGCTTTGAAATCCCATTGGAAATTCTGTTTAGAATGTACTTGGCAGGACCACTATCCATCTCCTCACTGCTCTCCTATCTGTGATGCCTATCGAATCTGAAGTTTCCCACCCAACCCCCCCCTTCACCAATGTTTTACTGTTAAGCAAACTGTAGGTCTAGCTTTTAGGTTGTATCATAACTACACTTTCTTTTGCTGTGATGAAACACCATAATCAAGGAGCCACGTGCTAAGGAAAGGGTTTATTTTGCATAAGCTTCCAAATCCCTGTTCATCTAAATAAGAAAATGCCTTAAAGGCAGGAAAACATGTTTCCTAACTCTGAGAGAATATAAAAATGCAGGGTAGGGACACTGTAGCTCCTTTGTAGCTGAAGAGAGATTTTGTCATGGGGGAAATTCTGGGACCAATGAAAAGGACATAGAGCAATGGGAGAGGCTTGAATTGATGGGCTGCATCCAATCATGCAATTACTGTCTGTCTTCCTCCCTCCTCAAAACCTCCACATGAAAGTTTATTTATTTATTTATTTATTTATTTATTTATTTATTTATTTATTTTTGTGGAACAACCCTTGGCTGTCCTGGAACTCACTTTGTAAACTAGGCTGGCCATGTCTCCTGAGTACTGGGAATAAGGTATGTGCCACCACCCCTGACTGCTGTGTGCATTCTTCAAGAGATTTGAAAGTAGAGAATTAAGAGATAATTTGGTAACAGCATAAAGCCATGTGGTTTTTCTGGGAAGGTTGAGATATAAGGAGAAAAAACAAAACAAAAAACTGTGTCAGTGAGAGAAAGTGGGCATAGAGTTTATTTAGTATGACTGTGACTAGTTCCATTGCCAGGTTTGTTGTAACAAAATGAATTAGAAGTAGCAGCAGGGGAATACAGAGCATCAAGAGAAGGGAAGAGGAGAAAATAGAGGACTATTGTAAAGAAGTATACCCAGCCTGGGTTGAAAGGGATAAAGGTCTCTTTAGCCTCTCTCTTCACAGCATCTACAAGGTCACTTGCAGATGTATCAGGAACAAATGGAGCTGTTGTGAGGTAAGAGTTATTGGGCGAGATTATGTGGAACAACTAAGTAAAGGGTGAAGTTCAGTAAGTAAAATATTTAACAGATAGGAGAATAATATAAGTATGATGCTAGTAAAAATGAGAAAGTGATCCAGGAGAGAAAGTTTCCAAAAACTCAGAAATGTTTCTGCTTTCCTCTATTCTAGGTGCTGGGAAAAAAATTTGTACAGAAACCAGGGAACAAATATTAAATTTCCCAGTCAGCTGATCTCTATCACTATTCAACTCTGCCTTTGTAATACAAAATTGACCTCAGACACCATGTAAAATAAATTTCTGAGACAGTGTTCCAAAACAAACTTTATTTTTTGGCAGTGGTAAAACCAATTTTAATTCACAGCAGACACTCTCAAGAGAGATAACAATAGTAACAACAAAAAAGCCAGACAAGGTCTCAAAATTGACCAGAATTTACCAAGAGTCAAAACAGATTCCAAACTGCCTGAATGCATGTTACAGAAACTACATGCTAATGTTAAAGTTTAAAAAAAAAAACTCCATATAGCAGCTGAGCTATGGTGGCACAGGCTTGTAATGCGAGGACTCTGGAGTCAGAAGTGGATCTCTGAGTGGGAGGCCAGCCTGGTCTACAAAATGTGTTCCAGAAGTAACCAAGGCCAGAGAAGCCCTGTCTTAAAAAAAAAAAGAAAGAAAGAAAGAAAGAAAGAAAGAAAGAAAGAAAGAAAATCCATCTAGCAACACTGTACTTCTTTCTGGAGCCCCATCTTTGGATGCTATACCTGAAGGAAAAAAGTTCCTCTTTTACACATCAAAGGGCAATATTCCTAATGGAGGTAAATTAATCTGCTGGTCAAAGGAATGCCCTTAGTAAGAAGGGGCTCATTTTGAACCATGCTAATGAAATAAATGTAACAATTAATTCTTTGTACTAGGAGCCTAACACAGGATAGTTGAGTCAACCATTAATAGCCCAAATTGCTATTGCTTATACCAAGATAGAAAAAGAAAAACCAAACATAATGTGTTTGAAGAGTATTTTAAATGAAACGAGAGAAATATAGAACATGAGTCTTTTCTAACAAATACGATAAAACTGGTACTTAGGAATTATATTGTTGTCTTCCTCATCTTATAAGATTTGCAAATGTTATAATCCCTCACCTATCTCAAGTCAAACTTTCGTTTATTCAAAAGGTCCTATTCCTGTTCTAGGAACTTTTATCCTGAGGCAGTGATTCCTTTCTCCTCCCTACATTTTCCTATGCACCAATTCAATTCAAATTAGCAAAATGTGTAAGATGGAGGTCAGACCCCAGCCAACAGGGAAAAGACACAATCACCACCTTATTCAGAAAAAAAACCAGTAGTACACTTTCCTCTGTGTATTCCTTCTTCATGAGCACAGCCTCATGATCAGACGTAGTTTGTTCTGATAATATATATATATATATATATATATATATATATATATATATATTCCAGAGTTAAGCTTGCTGATATGCATTATTGTTCAATCTGCTGTTGATTATAGCCTGTGGAAAACACAGGGCTTGGCATCCACAGACCAGTAGTAAACAGGTTCCATAGCAGTCCCTCAAATGGATACCTGGGCCAGATATAATCCCACCTTCTTGACTCTAACACATATAGTAAGATACTAAAAACTAGGAAGAGAGACTTCCCTGTCTAACCCATTCAACCATTAAGATTGAAACTTGTACTACATTTCAATGGATTCCACACACAAGGGCAGAAATGCCATAGATGTGACCATGGTACTTTCATCCAACGCGCTTATTGGTAGTTCAAGAAAGATAGAGTTCTGTGTCTTCTCAATGTCTATTCTAAAAATTGTCTTATCTTTTACTGGAGATTAAAGATCTGCCTGTAATGAGAAGCCCATTTATATGTGGGACCTCAGGGCTGTTACTCTGCCTATTCTTCTCCAAAACAGGTACAAGCTATGTGTAGGTCCAGCGCCTTCCATGTCCTATGAAGTTCACAAAGGAATGCATTCCAGTCCTTACAAATACTTCACTTGTAAGAGAACTTATTATGAGTTATATACCAATTCATGAAATGGGAATCTTTTAATAATAATAAAAAAACAAATATTTAGTACTGTATAGGCCATAGGCAAATGAGTTGTGTTTTCATACACAGCTTTCAAAACAACCCTGAAACATATATCAAATTCTTAATATGGTAATTAAATACTAACAGAAGTTAATATCAAAAATGTGTTAATAGAAAGACAAACACATGACAGTGCTCCGATCTCTCAGCACTGCTGTGTCCTAGCTGCTGCCTCTAACACTCTCGAAGATGCTATTACTTTCATCTAACCATTTACAAACAAGCAGAAATTTCCTAAAGTGAAAAGACAAATATTTATAGACCCCTCTTCTTATCATTTAACATGGACAATACTAAGAATAAGGGATATATGAAATACCAAACTTCATTCTCATGATTGGGAAAAAACAAAACAAAACAAAACAAAACAACAGAAAGCTTAGAAGTAACTGCTAAAAGACACAACTACATCAATCAGTGCATCTGGGGTAGCATTTACTTCTTAAACTAAGTATTCCTAAACCCTTGCAAAATCCAGAAAAACTGCAGAAACCAACACAAAAGAGCAAAGGTGGCACCAAAATCAGCACAAATTACTGCCTAGGACTTTTGTGGTTCATTCTCAAAGTTCAGTCTGTGTTTAACATTTTTAAGTTCAGACATATCAAAACCTAGAAGTATTGAGGATCTGTGATCTTCTCTTGCCTTCAAGGAAATATATCTTCTTGTTCCAAAAAAACAAAGCCACAATAATTTTTTCCATCCTCAAGAATAAAGACAACAATTCAACTTCTTTTCTGCTAAGATATGGTTTCTTTTGGAAATACTCTCTAAGAAAATGCCTTTTTTCCTGAGAGGAATAATCTTTGCATTCAGTAGGATCTAATGCTAGGATCTGGAGTAAATCATTACTGGCCTCAAGTTCCTTAGTTGTACTTTCATTCCTTTGTCTCTTCAAAGTCACAGCACTAGTCCCTTCTTCCTGATCTGATGCTTCATTACCCAGTACACACAAGGGCCCTTTCCCATCCCTCCTCTGGTCTTCTGGACCCAGATGGCCATCTAGCCATTTTCTTTTGAAGGGAGAGGTAGAATCAGTAACCTTTTTCTCACTGGCAAACTGCAATTCACTGTTCTCCACAAAACTAGACCAAACTGGCAGGTCTGAGCTGTCTTTGGGTGCATGTGCACAATGCAACAAATGAAGAGTGATAGCCTCCACAGTCAGTCTTACAGGGTAGATTCCACCACAGTGGACACACCTAAAAGTGGGCGAAAGAGGACTGTACTTGCCATGAGAATAATATGGTGTCCTTCCTTCAAGTATAACATGTAGGCATTGGCTACCATAAATATTGTCAAACAGAGGGGCAGGTCAGCTCTCCTTTTCTGAGCTGAGTTACAACCTTACCCTGAGACCACATCTTAACAAACAAGGGCACCAGCGATGTGGAATATGTGCCTGAGAGGATAGCCAGGTGGACCTCCTGTTCTCTAATCTCCTCTCTTGGCAGAGTGATGATGAAATCAAGATAGGGGAACAACAGGTTGCCATCAGCATCTAGGTTCAACTGGAAGCCCCTGTTAAGATAATCCAACAACAGCTTCTTCCTCCTCAAGTGTTTAATTTTGCTGTGCTCCAAGAGAACCTGAATGCTGTGGAAAGTACATGGTGAAAACAGGCACCCCAAGCCATTTGTGAGTAAGTAGTACATTAGCTCCTCCTCTGAGACTAGGCATTGGCAGGAGAGGCAATACATGGGCCTCTCTCTGTCCAATTCAGAAATCGTGCACCCATGGCCAGCTTTACTGGTTCAACTTTCTCACTGGAGTTGAACTCACATTGTGTGTGAGCCCCTTCCATGTGAGCCTGGTACACACCTGATGGGAAGAACACATTGCAAACTGGGCAGATTTTCCACTGCTTGGCCTGTGTGGCAACCAGATTCATATCCACCTCTGGTGAGGAGACCTGAACAAATATGTTCTGGTCTGCATTGCTTACCAGCCCTGGGGAGGAAGACAAGCTGGCTGGAGCACTGGAAATCAGCATACCCACACTGGGTGGTAGGAATTGGGTAGACACCTGGTATGAAACAGTCATGACAGTAGAGCCCTGAGGAATAGGCAGAGTGACAGGCATGGGGTCCAGAATGTAAAGTGGCTTCCCCTTGACCTGTGAGCCTGTTGGAAGCAGCTTCCTGAAAACAGAGCCTGACTTGAGGAACAGGTCAGCTCTTACTAACTGGCTCTCTGGCAGGATGCTGGTCCCAACAGACTGACTGAGCTGAAACATGCCAGACAAAACAGATGGTCCTGAGTTAACAGGCTGACCAAGCAGAGGAATACCAGTGCTCACACCCTGCTTCACATGGACATCTAAGACCACCACAGTTTGGGGGGGTAGTAACCCATCTGATACCACTTGACCTGTAAGTAATACCCTATCAGACATTGTCTGACAAGAGGTAAGAACCTGTGAGGAGACTGTCTGACCTATATGGGGAACTCTGGAATGGACTGCTTGACTATTGGAGAGAACCCCAGAAGCTACATTCTGTGCAGGAATCACAGAAGCAGAGGTCATCTGATCCTCAGGAAAGCCTGCCAATGAGACCAGCTCACCCACAGAAATTGTTCCTGGTGGCATGATCTGGAGAACCCCAGGGTTGTTTGAAAAGACAGAAGTCAGAGTGCCATGCCTGACCAATCCACTGGCCTACTTCTAAGCCCCACTGATCTGACTGCAGGTCTCACTGGTCAACTTGTAGACCCCATGGGCTCTATGGGTGATAACATCCCAGACTGGATGGCTTGACTCATTGAGTGATTGCTCACTCCAACAGTCTTATTCACAGGCCCAAGTGGCTGGCTCACAGATAGTGCAGGAGGGTCTACAGGCTTCTTAGGTGAAGCCTTGTGCCTGAGAAAAGGTCAGTTGAGGGAGACGAAGGCCTCAGTGTGAGGTTGGTCTGGCCCACGGGTAGAGGGCTAAAAGCCATGTGGGACTCAGCAGTATCAAAATGAGAATAGGTGAGGCTCCAAGAAGAGCCTGGGACCCCCTTTAGGGTGGCTGTACATTGGTGGAGATCACAGGTTGTGCTAAGGTCACTGGCTGTACAGTGGCTGGACTTGGGGTCTTCTCTGTCAAGGCTCAGTGAGACCAAGGGGGCTTGGCTGGAGCAGCTGTGTGTGAAGCCCTGCTCTTTGGTGGTCTGGACAAGCCTGCCTTTGCAACAATACGCCTTTGCTCCAGAAGCCCCGACCTCTTTTTGTCTTCTGAAATGATAGACCTCAACTTATTCTCCAAATCCTTGTGTATATCTGATGTCAAAATATGGGTCGTTAGATCATCCTGGCTGCTCATCCTGGTACTACACTTTTTACAAAAGTATCTTTCAGATGGTAGAGTGCTTGCCACAGAAAGAATATCACTGGCTCTTAACTGTTTCTGGACTTCCTTAGTGTGAAAGCCAACATAAGCATTAAGTAGAGAGTGAAAATGGGTGATCAGGCTACAGCAGTATGGCTTGCTTCAGTATCTCCTTTGCTTTCTGAAAAATTCCCCTGGAGAAACATCTGGCCAAGATGTATCATAAAAGTATCTGTCACTTGGGTCAAAGCCTTTAAGGCCCTTCAGCAATTCTTTGCTTTTGTCAAGTCCAGTCTTCAGAAGCATGCTCTTCACCCATGGCCACATACTTCTGACCTTCTCCAGATTTTCCACAGGCACTTGCAACTTTCTTAAATTGTTCTGCCCTGCATTAAGAGAGCATTTGCTTAAGACACAGCTCTCAGCCAGTACCTGCCTCCTTCAACCTCAGCTGGCCATGTCTTCAGCCCTCCATTCCACTCCCCACCCCCAGCTCAGTCACACACTGCCACCCCTGCTACAGTCCTTCCTGGGCTTTTAGTTACACAAAGGCCTTGCATCATAGTCTTCCCCTGTGGCTTCAGTTAACACCAGAGACTCCAGCCACAGTCCTTCCCAGACTTCCGGTCATACCTGGGCCTAGAGACACTGTCCTCCCCTTTCCTCCTTCACACAGAGTCCTGCCCTCATAGCGCTCCACAGTAGTTCCCTATCCTCCAGTCACCATAGTGCCACCACAACTCTCCTCAGTCCTCCCCAGGCCCCTGACCCCACCCAGAACTCTGCAGTACTCCCCTGTCCTTCAGTCACACAGTGGACACCACAGCCCTCAACAGACCTCCCCAGGACTCAGGTCACACACAGCCCTGCATAGGCCTACCCAGACTCCAGTCATAAACAGCCCTCCACAGTCCTCCCCTGTCCTCCATTAAACACAGGCCTGCAGTCATAGTCCTCCACAGTCCTCCTCCAGCCTCAGGTCACCCACATGCCTCCACATTCCTGCCCTGGCCTCTGGTCACACACAGCCCTCCACAGCCCTCCACAGCCCTCCACAGCCCTCCACAGTCCTCCACAGCCCTCCACAGCCCTCCACAGCCCTCCACAGCCCTCCACAGTCCTCCACAGCCCTCCACAGCCCTCCACAGCCCTCCACAGCCCTCCACAGTCCTCCACAGCCCTCCACAGCCCTCCACAGCCCTCCACAGCCCTCCACAGGCCTCCACAGTCCTCCACAGTCCTCCCACCCTCCTGTCACACACAGCACTCCACAGTCCTCCCCTGGCCTCAGGTCACACACAGCCCTCCACAGCCCTCCAAAGTCCTCCCCCAGCCTCCAGTCACAAACAGCCCTCCACAGTCCTCCTTGGCCTCCATCAAAAACAGGCCTGCCTTCACAGTCCTTCACAGTCCTCCCCCAGCCTCAGGTCACCCACAGTCCTCCAAAATCCTACCCCTGCAAAATCCTGTGCCTGCTCCTTGGTGATTTTAAAAAGCAGTCAAAAGGTATGGGAATTTAAATGATGCAGGGCACAATTTTTTTTTTTCTGGCCTGCTCAACAGGGTTTTACTGAAAGGGGAATGCCAAACATGTGGAAGCATAGGCACATGAATTTTCCAAAGAGAGAAGCCCTGGAATTTCTGAGTGCTCTAGGAGGTAACCAAGATAAAAGGGTTGACTTCTAGAGTTTATTAATTCCTGGAACTTGACAAAAAGAGGAGCAACATTTTTAGAAGGTCTAATATAGGAAACCCTTTCAAGAAGTGGAGCAGAGTGGCCAATATACGCAGGTACTGTCAGTATATAGATGAAAAGGGAAATTTTCTAGAATCAGAAAAACCTTAACTACTGCAAAAATCTGTACAAGGTGCGCTGATTTAAAACGAGACTGGATAGAATTAGTTTTTTTTATTAATAGTACAGGCAGGGTCCCCATTCCAGGAGCCATCTGTAAACACTAAATGTGCCTCTGATAATGGTTGAGGGGAAGTAATTTTGGGGAAGATGAGAGTGTGGGTTTTAATAATTGAAGTAACTCATTAGCAAGATAAGGTTGATCAATTATCCCAAAAAAGGAAGAACAGACAATGGGACAAATATCAGTAGTTTGCATGAGCCATTCTAACAGATCTTTAGAATAGGGTAGTTTTATTTTATCATGTATTTTGCCAAAAAAATTACAGTGTTGTTTGTGTCCCACAAGGATGAGTTCTGCAAACAAAGTAGTATAAAGAGCAAGAACCTTAGTGGGAGAGGCAGAGAGATTGGTCCACAACAGGGTATTATGTTACCAAAACACCCCAGTGTGAGTTTGGGATGAGGTACACAGGACCAAGAGAAGGGGTTCCTTAGAAGAAATAAAATGTAACTCCCTGATTTTGGATAGCTGTTTCCACAACCTGAAGGTCCTCTGTCTCTGCTGGGGTTAATGAGCAAAGGAAAGAAGGGTTAGAGTCACCCTTGAGAATATAAAAGAGAAGTTTAAGCTCCCTGTAGTGAGTTTAAGAAAAGGTCTTATCTGATTGATATTTCCTAGGAGCTCCTGAAAATCATTGAAAGTCTTAAATGGCTAGTTTTTAACTGGATATTTTGTGTAGTAATTTTTTGACAATGGAGCTCAACTCCTAAATAAAAATATGTATCTTGTAATTGAATTTTATCTAGTTCAAGTTGTAAACCATAATCTATTTTTGTGAAAGGTTTGACAAGAAGGAAGCAACAGTGAGCTATCAGGTATAACTAAAAGGATATCATCCATATAACATACTATATAAATAGAAGGCCAAAATGTTCTAAAAGGATCTATAATCAGGGCTGCACACTTTTAACACAGAGTGGGACTATTAGCCATGCCTTGGGCAAAACTTTCCATTGGAAGCAAGGCATAGGCCCTTTGAAGTTTGTTACTGGCAGGCTTAAAGAAAAGCACTTTTTACCCTGTGGATGTAGGGGAGATGGTATAAAAGCAGTCTTTAAGATCCATACCTGTCTTATAAAAGTCAGCAGGGATGTCTACAGGGGTAGGCAGTCCTGGTTGTAAAGCAATCATGGTAAGCATACTTTCATTAACTTCTCTTAGGTCTTGCACTAACCTTCATTTGCCAGACTTTTTCTTAACATCAAAAAATAGGTTTGTTCCAAGGAGAAGTAGTAAATCCAATGTGACCAGTGGCAACCTGTTCCTGTACTAATGCCATATATCCTGATAACTTTTCTGAGGATAAGGCCATTGGTCAATCCAAACAGCTTCATCAGATTTCCAAGTGATTTTGTCTGCATGGAGTTGAGGGATGCCAACAACCATTAGGCTAAATTTGTCATGCCTAATATTGCATAGTCATGTTTTCAATTACCTGGATAGGTTCTTTTATTCCCTGCTAATGTTTTCATAAGCCTTGTCTGGGAAGGAGGGCCTGTTTTTATTTTTAGCAGTTGGTGGGTAGCAATTTCATTTGAAGTACACCTAATGAGATTTAACTCGGGAAGAATATCCCAACCCCAGAGATTAACAGGTAGGCCAGGCACACACGTCCTTTCTTATCTGTCCATGTGGGGACTTTAGAACTTTGCTGGGGATTGTCCTTTCTTCCTATGACCCTGAAGTTGGATAAGGAAGCTGAAATGGGCCAGGAGGGAGGACATTGGTGTGTGTGTATGTGTGTGTGTGTGTGTGTGTGTGTGTGTGTGTGTAATTATGGAGGCATCAAAACTTTTTCTATCTAATTTTAAATTAAGGAAGGGTTGATCCTGAGTACTAGTCTGAATCCAGTAAGCATGTAAGGAACCAAAATTATTGTTGCCTCTGGATTTTCAAAACTTTTTCTGGTTAAAATGAGTGAGGGGAAGCAATAACAGTTGGGCAATTCATTGTCCCTGGTAACTAGTTAAGGGACCAGTAGTGGAAGAAGCTAGAATCTTTATCTCTCCTGTATAATCATTGTAAATAACTCTGGGAGAGATATGTTGTCCCTGGAGAATTGAACTAGTGAGACCAAGAAGTAGTACAAAGGTGCCAGGAGGCAAGGGCCCAAAAACTACCCTATGCAACACCTGAATTCCCAAGTGTTAGGATACTGCTGGTGGATAAACACAACTTCAACCCTGGGCTTCCAGCCTGTTGCTATGGGTAGGGAGGGATGGCCTGATTGTCTGGGAATGGGGGAAATATTTGAGATGCCTGAGCTTGAGGGGTTGAAGTTTGGGGGACAAACCCTGTATCCCCAGAGGGACCTCAATTAGAAGCCAGTTGGTGCTCAGTTTTATTGGCCTTGCAGTCCATGGCCAAATGTCATGGTTGTTTGCAAATAAAGCAAGCTTTAGGGAGGGTGCCCTGAGTTAGGCCCTGGAATGCAGCTCCAACAGCTATGCCAATAGATTGAGCTGAGCTGATGCCTTCCCAGTACCTGATATAAACAGAAATGTCTTTGCCTTCAGGGTATGGCCATCAGGGAGCTTGGCAGGGAGGTTTGGCAATTTTGAAAGCCAGACCTTTTATGAGATCACTCTCATTTTCATGTGAGCCCAGAATCTGTAGGGACATGTCAGTAAGATGGCTGATGAAATTATTATAGAGCTCCTCTGGTTCTTGCTGGATTTTAGGTAGGGAGTTTGTTACAGCTCCCTTAGGGGGAAGCTGTTTCCAAGCCTTGAGTCCTGCAGTTTATATTTGATAAAGAAGACCAGGAGGATACTTGACTTGTTGCTTATTGTTGTCATAGGGGCTATTAGCTCATAATTTTTTCAAGGTCCAGTGTTTGGAATCTCTGCCAGGCACCTCATTACACCATGAGGTTTCCTTGAAAAATTCATTAAAATCTGACTTCCAGAGGACAAAATCGCCCCCTGATAATACAGCAGGTATCAAAAATTACCCATCATTGGGTGTCAGCCACTTTTCACTAGGAGTTTCATTTATGGACAGTGTGAAGGGAACAACTGGCCCATATTGTGAAAAGGCATTTTTTAGTTCTTTTATATATCTAAGCCCAATGAGACAATACTGTTGTTCATATGTTTCATCCCACTACCCAGCTGAGGTGGCAGAAATTTCATTTTCATCTGCAGGAGCCCCATCACTGGAGGTAAGATTATCCTCCTCATCCTCTCCTTCAACTACAGGGCCTTGGGTGGACTGGACCTCATTGGCAGGGAGTAGGGCAGGAGCCTGTGCTCTGCTAGGAGTTACAGGAAAATCCTGCAGGGTATTAGGAACCTTGTTCTTTGTCTTTGGAGGGAGGGAGACAGCTTCAGTTAGGGGTTGGGTCAATTCAATGTCCAATTCCATCAGTTCTTCTTTTTTTTATTTTTATATTTTTTTAATTAATTATACTTTATTCACTTTGTATCCCCTCATAAGCCCCTCTATCCTCCCCTCCCTATCCTACCCTCTCACCCCCTTCTTCACATATGCCTGTCCCCAAGACCACTGAGTGGGAAGTTCCTCCTCTCTATCCTTCTGAACTTAGTCTATCAGAGCTAATTAGGAGTGACTGAGGCCTGGTAAGACTTCTCCCCCCTCAGGGGGAGGTGATCAAAGACCAGGCCAATCAGATTATGTAAATGGCAGTCTCTCTTCCCATAACTATGTAACCCAATTGGACAAGAAACTGCCATGGACTACATCTGTGCAGGGGTTCTAGGTTATCTCCATGCATGGTATTTGATAGGAGTATGATTCTCAGGGAAAACCCCTGTGATCAAATTTCTGGTTTTGTTGCTCTCCTTGTGGAGTTATTTTCCTCTCCAGATCTTACTATTTCCCCCTTCTTACATAAGATTCCAGGCACACTGCCCAAAGTTTGGCCATAAGTCTCAGCATCTGCTCTGATAGTCTGTAGAGAAGAGCCTTTCAGAAGCCCTCTGTGGATGCTTTTTAGTTTGTTTCAGGTTTCTTCTTCTTCTGATGTCCTTCCTCTTTGCTTTTCAGGATAGGGAGTTAGCATTTTAGTCAGGGTCCTCTCTCTTGTGTAGTTTCTTTAGATGTATAGATTTTAAAAGTTTCTTCATAAATTACATGATGGAATACATGAGTATAGACTGTGTGTGTGTTTCTGCTTCTGGTACAGCTCACTCAGGATGATTGCAGATCCCACCATTTACCTGCAAATTCCTTATTTTTCATTGCTGAGTAACACTCCATTGTGTAGATGTACCACAAATTCTGCATTCGTTCTTCAGTTGAGGGGCACCTGGGATGTTTCTAGCTTCTGGCTATTACAAAGAAAGCTGCTAAAAATATGGTTGAGCAAATGTCCTTATGTGCAAATGAGCCTCTTTTGGATATATGCCTAGGAGTGGTATGGCTGGATCTTGAGGAAAGGCTATTCCTAGTTGTTTGAGAAAAAGACAGATTCATTACCAGAGTGGTTTTACAAGTTTACATTCCAATCAGCAGTGGAGGATGGTTTCCCTTTCTCCACAACCTCTCCAGCATGTGTTTTTGCTTGAGTTTTTCATCTTGGCCATTCTGATAAGTGTAAGGTGAAATCTCATGGACTTTTTGATTTGCAATTCCCTGATGGCTAATGACATTGAGCATTTCTTTAAGTGTTTCTCTGCCATTCTATATTCCTTTGCAGAGAATTCTCTGTTGAGCTCTGTTCTCTAGTTTTCAATTGGATTACATGGTTTGCTTTTTTCAGCTTCTTTATTTCTTTATATATACTGTATATATTGCTCTGTCAGAAAAAAGGTTGTGAATGTCTGACCTGAAGAATATCATTAATCAAAATCCATTAATCAATTAATCAAGAAAATCATTAATCAATATCAGTAATAAAATGTCTGGACAGGCACCTTTTGTGGACCAGAAGAATCATAAATTTTTTAAAGACAATTTCAAACTTTCTGCCCAAGTCTTACATCAATAGTGCCTTCTTGTGGAAACTAGTGGTAAATATTAGTAATTGAAACAAAGAAGCTAACTAAGTCCTCTTTCTTAACCCTTACTGAAGGAGTCTGGTAATTGGAATTTTGCCTCTTGGCCTTGGCAGATGCTCGGTTTATCCATCATTCTATTTCTCAGAGACTGTCCCTGGGAGTCAGTCTCTGCAGGCAGGATGCTCTGAGCCTGAGAAGTAGATAGCAAGCTCCCTGCAACCTTGGGAAACAGACTGCAAACTTGTGCAACCTAGAGTGAGACCTCTCATGGTTTGGCTAACTAAAATTGCCTGTGTGAGAAACTGCTTGCACACTTTTGCCTATGTTAAGTGTTAACCTGACACCCATTAAATCAGCATGTAGACTAGGTGTCCTTCCCTGTGTCACCCTGTCTCTCTCTCTGTCCAGCTATATCTCAGGTGGTATTTAGCTGTCACTGCTGGCAGGTGATATCCAGCCTTTTTAAATAAACAATGTATTTCATAGGTTTTTTTTCACATAATATATTGTAATATCTGTGGTTTTTGTTAAGTTGGCTCAAACAGCATGGCTTGATTTTACTTTTAAAAATTAATAAAATAAATACCAAGGTCTTTTGACCTCACCCAAAGAAAGGTTTGAGAAACTGATTTAAGTTTCTTGTTAGACTGACCAAGGATTATTGTTTTAAAATACCTGATACATTTTAAAATGCATTATAAAATTTAACTCTGATGGTCCAGGACCAAACTCAGAGTTGTTTAGTCTAAAAATATTAATATCATCAGCCAGATTTGAAAATATCATGTTTGTCCACAAATAAACATATACACACATAGAGATATAGCTAAGGAACATAGAAATCCTCCATTGTCATCTTGGAGTAACGAGACTATTCAAATACGAGGGCTAAACCAGCCTCTACTGGACACAAGTACCACAAATTCCAAAAGGAGTGGATGCCATCATGGTTCCCCTCCACCCACATAGATACCAGAAGGAGCAGAGCACCCATTACCTCTCCACAGCTTCCAAATGGAGACCAGGCTTCAGCAGCCCTTTTATCACACAAAATATGGTCTCCTAAACCCTTTCCCCTGGTGCCAAAAAAAGTAGCGCTTTTATAAGCCCCTTCCCAGGAAATTGGAAGGTCCTTCATATTCCCTTGACCAGATTGCAAACTCACCAAGTTTCGCCAGACTTGGAGAGCAAACCAAAACCAAAAACCAAAGCAGAAAGCCAGCACACAAAAACAAAAAAACAAAGACAAAGAGAAAGAACAATGGCAGTACCTGCTTTTTAAACATTTACATATTTTTTTAAAACCTGTTTTTGTAATATTAAAACAAAGCATGCTCTTTAGGAGTGAAATCATAAAGCAGACTTTTAATTTTAAAAGAAAACCAGACTTTAAAATTTACCAGTGCAAACAATCAAATTTTATTATGGTTATTTTTATTTATTATTACTATTACTATTTTTATTACTATTAATATTTTTATTTTAATTGTTCTAATTCTCTTAATAACTGAACTTGTTTCCTTTGCAATTGCACTTTCTCTTGAAGAACAGTAATATCTTCCTGCAGTGGTCCTGGATCTACTGCATATATGGCAGGGAAAGTCATGGCGGGGAGAGGGAGGGCAGAGGGCACAGGCAGCCCATCTGAATTATGTGACTTGGCAGTTTCTTCCTCTGACTCTCTTTCATCCTCACTATCTAGCTCTTAAAGTAATTTCTGCTCTCAAATTACACAAATCTGTTTGGGCTCCTTTATCAACATTTGAAATAACCTTAGAAGTACTTTTTCTTTTTACTTACCTCTTTGGCTGCTCCATTTTCATTAAGCAATTCTTTAGCTTGTGAGATCAAAATTTTTCATTTTATCTGTCTCATGCCTAGGATCCAACACATCTCTAATTAGATTCCACAGAGGAACAGATATAACAGGTACCTTCTCTGGACCATTATTGGTGTAATACTCTTGCAATCATTTCCCTAAACTTTCCCATGTTTCCATATTTACATACCTTACACTAGGAAGAAGGGACATACTTCATTTACAAACTAAAGTGTATAAGGGCATTTCTCCCAATTCGTCTTGTTTATTTTAACTTTGACTTTAAAGTCCCATAAATAACTCCTGCTACTGCTCTGCCCAATGATTGAGCTGCCTGCCTACCTTGTCTTCCTCTGTAAAATGGGCGGTATCACAAAGTACTGTTTTTACTTAGGCATCTGGAGCTCCAAAAACCAGTGTTTCTCCCTTTTGACCCTCTTTTTCAAGGTCCCTTTTTTGAGCACCAACTGACCCATCTCACAGGCTAGATGAACAGGATCTACCTGAAAGAGGGAAATTGAGAGACAGAGATGTGAAGAATGGAGGCAAGACAGATTCCTGATCAAGTCTCAATTTACTGAACGTGCAAATAACACTTATAAAGCAAAGGGTACAAGCAATTTTTTTTTTCATGGTAGCAACACATCTGTGCCACCTGGCAAGGTATGCAGAATTAACTCAAGGTTATACAAAGTTTGCTGTCTGGATCCCAAAGTTGAAGGGAGCTTGCTATCTACTTCTCAGTCTCAGAGAAGCCCACCTGCAGAGACTGAGTGCCAAGGACAATCTCTGAGCAATAGAACTATTGATAAGACCAGCATCTGCCAAGGCCAGGAGGCAAAATTCCAATTAACAGACTCCTTCACCTTACTCCTCACATCTTGAGGGACTCCTTGAGACCCTGTAAAAATAAGAAATAAGTCATGATTCCACCCATTATTTATCATTCTGACTTACCTCTTACTAATTTACTGCTGCAGAAGATTGCAAAACAGTTTTATGGTTTGAGATACCTCCTGCAAGATATCTCAATGTTTCCTTAAGATATCTCAAAGATTATCCAAGACTGAGGAGCTGATGTTCTCACCTAAATCTATCACCTATGACCTAGATTCCTAGTGTCGCTTTTGGTAACTTTTCCACTAATTGGCATTGGCTACACTAGTTGCCTTTGGCTTCAGTAAATAGCTTTGTATCCAGGAATGCCTATAGTTCCCACCCCTCAGGAAGCTACAAACAGGAGGATCACAGAAAGCTTGAGAACAGCCTGGACTTCATGGCAGGATTTTGTTTCAAAAATGGGAAGAATTCAGGTGGGCGTTGGTCAACTATCAAGGGAAATGTCTCAGCAATAGCTACTTGCCCCATCTGCACAAGACTCTGACCTCCACCAGCCCCTCCTCTTTCTACTTTCCTCTCTTTCTGCTTCTCCTTCTACACCCCCTCTCACACAAACACAGAAAGAGAGAGAGAAATCTAACTATTTATGTAAAAATTGCCTGTCGTTGTAGTTTTATCAAGCAAAGCATTTTGCAGGCAAATTCAGGTCACTGAAGTATAGTAGAATTAAGCTTCTCAGGTTAAGCAAAGAAGTAACAAAAGTTAAAGGAAGTTAGAAGGGATTTCGTAGTCTTATAAAGTCTTCTGTATAAGATGAAATTTTCTGTAAATGGAAAATAAAATTAAGAGAAAGAATTAAGATTGAACTAACATTTCAAAGTTCCTTCTAGCCTAGTCAGTTTGCATCCTGGAATAACTTCCTTTGTAAATAAAATGTTTTCAGTCAATTCTTTTAACTGGCCAAAGAAACCAGCAGGACTTCCATAGTCATCAGTGAACTGCATATGGTACCAAAATTTGCTAACTAGAAATCTGAGGCTTCTTTTCCCAGGTGCTGATCCCAGAAGAGGTCTACGTGGCTCCTTACCAAACCTACTCATATGACTGGACCAGATGCTTGCCTATTCCATCTTCCAAGGCAACAACATTGTAAGTAACATGTTCTCTGCAAAAACATTTTGACAAGCTGTCTAGGAACTAGGGTCCCCTCATTGTCTAGCCTGTCTTTGCAGGAATACAATCTGGCAAATGCAATCATGGATGCAGTTGCTTAGCCAGTATTTGCTCCAAACAATGAAGCCATCAAGAAGTATGTCATGGAGAAGAAAGCCATAACTCTAGTGTCAACAGCAGCAGTCAACATTTTTACTTTAAGATTTCTTTTCAGAGCCAGATGCAATGGTGCACACCTGTAATGCCAGCACTTATGAAGGAAATGTCATGAGTATCTCTATGTGTTCAAGGACAGCCTGGTCTACAAAGTGAGTCCAGGACAACCAGAGACACTCTCTTTCAAAAAACAAACAAAAAAGTTTTTTTTGTGTGTGTGTGTGTGTGTGTTTTTAAATTTTTTTTATTAATTTTTGTTACATTATTTGTTCACTTAGTATCCCAGCTGTGGGCCCCTCCATCATCTCCTCCCAATCTCTCTCTCCTTTCCTCTTCTCTCCCTATGCCCCGCCCCTAGTCTACTGTTATGGGAGATCCTCCTCCCCTTCTATCTGATCCTAGCCTAGCAGTTGTCTTTAGGAGTGGATGCATTGTCTTCCTCTGTGGCCTGGCAAGGCTGCACTCACCCCCACCCCCTTCAGAGGCAATGATCAAAAAGGCTGCCCATGAGTTCACATTAGAGAGAATCCCTGTATTGCATACTAGTGAAAACACTTGGAGAATGAGTCTATGGGCTACATCTGAGCAGGGTTTTAGGTCCTCTTCCTGCATGGGACCTCAGAGCCCACAGGTAGGGAAAGGATCTTCCCCAAACCTGTATCTGACAGAGGGAGGTGTTTTCTCAGGCAATTAGGACTAGTCCTTCCTCAAGATCCAGCTATACCATGTAACCCAATTGGACTCTGAACTGCCCTGGGCTACATCTGTGCAGGGGTTCTAGGTTATCTCCATGAATAGTCCTTGGTTGGAGTAATGTGAAGAGGGACTGCCTCTGACATACTCTGATTGGCCTGCTCTTTGATCACCTCCCTCTGGGGGGGGGGAGCAGCCTTACCAGGCCACAGTAGAGGACAATACAGCCACTTTTGATGTGAACTGACAGACTAAGATCAGAAAGGAGAGGAGAACCTCCCCTATTAGTGGACTTGGGGAGTGGCATGCAAGCAGAGGGAGGAGGGAGGGTGGGATTGGGATGGGAGGAGGGAGGGGCTTATGGGAGGATGCAGAATGAATAAAGTGTAATTGATGAAAATTTTAAGAAAAAAGGGAAAAAAATAATTTAAGAACCTTAAATGACTTTCAAAATTGGAGGAAAACATGGAGTTAGTCAATTGGCATGGAGCACGTCTCGCCCCTGGGGGCAATGGTCTCCTGAACCTACTCAGACCTCGGACACCACCACTGCTAGTTCTAGAACTGACACAGGATGTTCCAACGAGGGGTTAAGGCTTCTCATAATATTTCCTATAAGCCCACACCTGTTTGTCTATATCCCCCATTTTTATTCATTATTAGCCAGATAGAGCCAAGTAATTGTGGTAATGATACTTGCTTTTTTGCCCAATGCTGGAATGCTAGTAAAGTTAGGTATGCCCTGGTTACTCGCATGCCTCACTGGGTGCCTATGCCCATTGATGCCCCTCACGCTATGACTCTCTTCAGACAGAAAAGGGATCTTGGAACTACAGCCACCATTGTTACTACCATCTCATTGACGGCTGTTGGAGCAACCACCAGGGCATTAGCCATGAGTCATACTGGGCAGACTGCTCAGACCCTGAATAATCATTTAGCCAATGTAGCTCATGCCTTAGTTGTACATAAAAGAATTAATGCTCAACTAAAAGGAAGCTTGATGGTGTTCAATCAGAGGATTGACCTCTTGCAGGAGCAAATTGATACCCTATGGCAAATCGCTCAACCTGGCTGTCAATGAAAGTATGCTGGACTTTGTGTCACTAGCATACAACATGAGAATTTTTCCTGTGCTGCAAATCTGTCTAAACAATTGTCGAGCTATATTTTAGGTAATTGGACTGGAGAATTGGATACTACGATGGAGCAGCTGAGAGTGGCCATTGTCACAGTAAATTCTACCGGAGTGGACGCAGGACTAGCCACAGGATTATCAACATGGATTGCTGCAGCCATGAATCATCTGAAGGAATGGGCGGGCATGGGAGTGTTAGCAGGCCTTCTGGTGTTGGTCTCCTTGGTTTGCCTGTGGTATATATGCAAGATTAGAGTCTCACAATAGTGTGATGCAGCCATGATCATTCATGCCTTTACAGCCATTGAAGCAGGACATTCTCCCCAAGCATGGTTGGATACCATAAAAAGCTAAAATGATACGCTCAGGATGCGAGGCTAAGCACTGCACTCAGGGTCAGTCGCTTTGGACCCAGAGAAGAGCATGTCTGATTGCATGTGGGTTGATGCCCCAGGTCCCGCCTCTGAGAAAAAGGTATTGGACGGGTCTGATGCTCTTTGGGTGGATGACACCTAAATGAACATCTGTACAAAGTCCCAATTTATTTCTAATATCAGAGATCAGACCTCTACTCTTGCCTGATGCGTCTAAAACAAAAAGGGGGAACTGTAGAGAGCTGCGGAATGCTATGCCTTAAAGATGGAGCTGGTTTCCGCCTTCCACCTTCCCGATGGTGAGTGCTCTCTGTCACGAACAACTCCACATTTGGCTAAGGCCGAGGATCTGGCTTGCTTCCATGTATCTGGACCTATCTGCATTGCCCCCGTGGCACGCCTGGGTTGGCTACCCAGAGGCTATTTAAGCTGTGGGCTGGCTTTCCCCGGGGTCCGAGGATTGTTCAATGTTCCTGAATAAACTGCATTGAAAAAAAAAAAAAAAAAAGAAAGGAAGGAAAGGCTGGTTTTTGTTGTTTTGTTTATTATCTTGTTTGGTTTGGTTTTTATTTGATTTGTTTTCTCATGCTCACCTTAACAGACTGAGAACCAGATTTGAAAGAGAATGTGGCAAATGCCAGAGGCTTCTGTTCTGTTTTCTGCTTTGGGAACAGAGACCATGAATGAAGACTTGTGAGGAGATTTATGAAACCCTGTGAGAAAACTCCAAGAAATAAGGCAGGAGTCTTGTGACTTCAGTTTCTTCAAAACATGGAATTGCTCATGGAATGTGTTTTTGCGTGTCCAGCTGTAGCGAATAAGAGTGAGTTTGCGTCAGTTGTTGTCATTCATGTGCGTTTAACGGAAAAAGATGTTTTGCCACCACGTGGCTCTAGCCTTATCACTGTATATTTTACTCAGTGACGCTTCTTAACCCACAGAGTATAAATTGTCTGCTGCTCTGAATAAAGCTGGCTACTGCAAAAAAAAAAAAAAAAAAAAAAATCCAGCTATACCACTCCTAGGCATATAAACCTTTATTTTTATTTTTAGTGGTGCTTGGGTGTGCATGTGTGTGTGCATGCCTGCATGAGTTTGTGTGTGTATATGAGTACAGATAGTCACAGAAGCCAGAGGTATAAAATCCAAAAGTGGTATAACTCCCAGAAGTTCCAATATTCATACCAGGAGCTGAACTAGCATCCTACTTCACAGTAATACCAACATTTAACCAGTGAGCCAGCTGTCAAGTGTCATCTACATTTCAATTTTTCAGTCATATGCCATTTAATTTTTTTGTCAAAACCTGTTCATTCAGCACTGCCTACTGAATAGAAAGACCCAAGCATGTCACAAACCTTCCAATGTCACAGCTACTGTGAAAACAAAGAAAGAGAGAAACTAAAATATTTAACAAAAAAAAAATGTTCAATATGTACAGCCAAGGTCTAGATCCTCTCCTGCATACAATTGTTGATGACCTGAAGGGATACAGAAGACAAGGTCTCTATGACATATTTATGAAATCAAATAATCCCCATCTATGATTGCCTTCAATCAGCCACAGTTGATTTGGAAGTTTGTTGGCAAGTCAAATGAATACTGACTTTAAATTCTGTGAATATAGAGACAAGCCGTGTTTGGATCAAATGTTAGAAGTGTTAAGAGTAGGGACCTAGAGGTGCTGTGCCAACAACCACAGGAAATTAGCTCTAGCCTATAAGCTTGTATTCTGCTATGCACAGGGTGTGCTTGGGTTTCCCATGGTTATAAAATATTGTACACTGTTATATAAAATATACACACTTGCCTTATAAAGCTCACATAGTAGGTGACACTGTTACAGTGAAAAGAAGTGGTCTTACTCACTTCTTCCCTCACCTGAATAGTGTTATATCAGCCCCAACAGGGGTGTGTTAAACTTTCAGAATCCATCCTGAACATCGTTTCTCCAACTAGATATGCTTCTGCTTTACCTCTGTTTTACTCTTGTGGTATTTTTCCTCAGTTTGAATGCTTTCCAAGCTCTCTTATCCTCCATCAAGGCCCACAGTGTCCCATTTCTTAAAGAATATTCTCAGAACATTCTAAGCCCACTCCACCCGTTCGGAACAGTAGCACATTTTTCCGATTTTATATGAAGACAGCTGGAATTTTCAGGTCCTTACATGTTTGGTGGGTTCCTCCTTTTCCCAGGGTGCAGCAGAATTTATTGGGCAATTTCTACACACAGAACAGTCCTGAAAAGCTTTTGTTTGCCAAGTTGTCTCAGACTTCCCTAGTGAGCAACTGATCTCCCTATGAAGGGCTCTATGGAATAGCTGTCAGTGCTCCCCTTTAGATTCCATGGACTCTTATGGGGAACACAGAACATCTTGGATTTACTCATGTTGAATGAGATGTTTGTGTGTGTGTGTGTGTGTGTGTGTGTGTGTGTGTTTGTGTGTGTGTGTGTGTGTGTGTGAGTGTGAATGTGCTCATCCTGATTGAGGTGTGTTCACATGCATGTGTACATGTGTGCTCATATGCACATGCAAATGCCTTCTGTATAGCAGGTTCTTTCTAGGTCCTTTATAAGTAGCATCACATTTAAAACTCACCACAGTTGTCTGGGTTTAGTGCTATTGTGATACTCATTCCACAGGTCAGTAACCAGAGGCTACGAACACTTATGTGCCTCAGAGTTGGTAGGCCCAACACTTAATCACAAACATAGAGTATTTTATATGAGTTTTATGGGTCATGCCCAACTGTCACTACCTCTCCATCTCTTTCTCTCACAAAATAGCTCTCTAATCTCAAGAGGGAGCATCTTCACCTTCTCCTTTCTCATAACAGGTACTCAGAAACAGAGTGAGAACCCGAACAAACACAAGAGATGATGCAGAGGCCATGGAGGGTTGCTGCTTCCTGTCTTGCTTCATATGGCTTGCTCAGTCTGCTTCCTTATAGAACCAAGAACCACCAGCCCATGGATGGCACTACCACAGATGGACTGAGCCCTGCCCCATCCATCACTAAATAAGAAAATGACCTAAAGGCAGTACTACACACTGATCTTATGGAGGCATTTCCTTAATTGAGACAGGCACCTCCTCACATGACTTTAGCTTGTCAAGTTGAGATAAAATAGCTACCACAGTTAGGACAAGGTTTGTTCACTGCACAGGGCCACCTTATCAGCCACTTCTATGGATGCCCAAATGGTTCATATGAGCAACTGCAGACCTTTATGTGGATGGAAACTATTAGCACATCATAGTCACTTGCTTCTGCAGCTGCTTGGTGTGGCCACAGGGGAAAGAGGGAAGTGTAATCTTTTAGCAGGAAACCATCTTTCCTAACTCTTAGAGGATATAAAAATGTAGGGTATGGACACTGTAGCTGTTTTGTAGCTGAAAAGAGTCTTTGTAATGATAGAAATTCTGGGTCCAATGAAAAGGTCATAGGGCTGGCCATGTCTGCTGAGTACTGGGAATAAGGTATGTGCCACCACCCATGACTGCTGTCTGCATTCTTGAAGAGACTTGGAAAATAGAGAGTTAAAAGATCATTTGGTAACAACCTAAAACCATGTGATTTTTCTGGGAAGGTTGAGATATAGGGAGAAAAAAAAAACTGGGTCAGTGAGAGAAAGTGGGCATAGAGTTTATTTAGGATGACTGTGACTAGTCCCATTGCCAGGGTTGTTGCAACAAAATGAACTAGAAGTAGCAGCAGGGGACTACAGAGCATCAAGAGAAGGGATCAAGAGAAAATAGAGGACTATTGTAAAGAAGTATATCCAGCGTGGGGTGGAAAGGATAATGGTCTCCTTTAGCCAGTTTCTTCACAGCATCTACAAGGTCACTTGGAGATGTATCAGGAACAAATGGAGCTGTTATGAGATAAGAGATATTGGGAGAGATTATATGGAACATCTGAGTACAGGGTAAAGTTCAGTAAGTAAAATATTTAAAAGATAGAATAATAATATGAGGCTAGTAAGGATGAGAAAGTGATCGAGGGGAGAAAGTTTCCAAAAACTCAGAAATGTTTCTGCCTTCCTCTAATCTAGTTGCTGGGAAAAAATCTGTACAGAAACCAAAAAGCAAATATTAAATTTCCAGGTCCACTGATCTCTATCACTATTCAACTCTGCCTTTGTAATAAAAAAAATTGACCTCAGACACCATGTAAAATAAATTTCTGAGACTGTGTTCCATAACACACTTTATTTTTTGGCAGTGGTAAAACGAATTTTAATTCACAGCAGACACTCTGTAGAGAGATAACAACAGTAACAACAAAAAAGCCAGACAAGGTCTCAGAATTGACAAGAGTTTAGCCAGAGTCAAAACAGATTCAAAACTTCCTGAATGCATGTTACAGAAATTACATGCTAATGTTAGAGTTTAAAAACAAATCCATAAAGCACCTGAGCTATGGTTGCACAGGCCTGTAATCCCAGCACTCTGGAGTCAGAGGTGGATCTCTGAGTGGGAGGCCAGCCTGGTCTACAAAGTGTGTTCCAGACCTAGCCATCGCTAAACAGAGAAGCCCTGTCTCTGGAAAAAAAAATAACAAAGAAAAATCCATCCAGCAAAACTGTACTGCTTTCAGGAGCCCCTTTATGTGGGTGCTTTACCTGAAGGAAACAAGTTCCTCCTTTACACATCAAAGGGCAATACTCCCAATGGAGGTAATTTGATCTCCTGGTCAAAGAAATGCCCTTAGGAAGAAGGGGCTCATTTTGTACCATGCTAATGAAATAAATGTAACAATTAATTCTTTGTACTAGGAGCCTAACGCAGGATAGTTGAGTCAAACATTAATAGCCCCAATTGCTATTTCTTATACCAAGATAGAAAAAGAAAAACCAAACATAATGTATTTGAAGAGTATTTTAAAAGAAAACAGAGAAATAAAAAACATGAGTCTTTTCTATCAAATACGATAAAACTGGTACTTAGGAATTATATTGTTGTCTTTCTCATCTTACAAGATTTGCAAATGTTATAATCTCTCCCCTATCTCAAGTCAAATTTTCATTTATTCAAAAGGTCCTATTTCTGTTCTAGAAACTTAATATCCTTAGGCAGTGATTCCTTTCTCTTTCGTCCATTTACCTGGGCATCAATTCCATTCAAATTCGCCAAAAGTGTAAGATGGAGGTCAGACCCCAGCCAAAAGGGAAAAGACACAATCACCACCTTATTCAGAATAAAAACCAGTAGTATACTTTCCTCTGTGTATTCCTTCTTCATGAACACAGCCTCATGATCAGATGTAGTTTGTTCTGCTGGAAAAAAAAAAAATATTGTGACCTAAGCTGGCTGATCTGCATTACTGTGCAATCTGCTGGTGCTTATAGCCTGTGGAAAACACAGGGCTTGGAATCCACAGACCAGTAATAAACAGGTTCCTTAGCAGTCCCTCAAATGGATACCTGGGCAAGAGGAAATCCCACTGTTTCAACTCCAACACATATAGCAAGATTCTCAAACTAGGAGAAAGATATCCCTGCCTAACCCATTCAACCATTAAGATTGAAACTTGTACTCCATTTCAATAGGGTCCACACACAAGGGCAGAAATGCCATAGATGTGACCATGGTGTTTTCCTCAAACTGCTTATCAGTAGGTCAAGTAAGATAGAGTTCTGTGTCTTCTCAATGTCTTATCTTTTACTGGAGATTAAAGATCTGCATGTAATGGGAAGCCCATTTATATATGGGAATCCATGGCTGTTACTCTGCCTATTCTTCTGCAAAACAGGCACAAGCCATGTGTAAGAAACTCATACTAGAGTCCAGCGCCTTGCATGTCCTATGAAGTTCACAAAGGAATGCATTCCAGTCCTTACAAATACTTCACTTATAAAAGAACTTATTATGTGTTATATACCAGTTCATGAAATGGAAATCTTTTAAGAATAATAACAAAAAAAACATTTAGTACTGTATAGGCCATAGGCATATGAATTGTGTTTTCAGACACAGCTTTCAAAACAACCCTGAAAACATAAATCAAATTCATAATATGGTAAGCAAATATTAACAGAAGTTAATTTCAAAAATGTCTTCTTAGAAAGCAAAACACATGACAGTGCCTCCATCTCTCAGCACTGCTGTGTCCTGGCTGCTACCTCAAACACTCCAGAAGATGATTTTATTTTCATCTAACCATTTACAAACAAGCTGAAATTTCCTTAAGTGAAAAGACAAGCATTTAAAGACTTCTCTTCTTATCATTTAACATGGACAATACTAAGAATAAGGGATATATGAAATACCAAACTTCATTTTCATGATTGGGAAAAAACAAACAAACAGAAACCTTACAAGTAACTGCTAAAAGACACAACTACATCAATCAGTGCATCTGTGGTAGCATTTACTTCTTAAACTAAGTATTCCTAAGCCCTGGCAAAATCCAGAAAAGCTGCAGAAACCAACGCAAGAGAACAATGGTGGCACCAAAATCAGCACAAACTACTGCCTAGGACTTTTGTGGTTCATTCTCAAAGTTCAGTCTGTGTTGAACATTTTTAAGTTCAGACATATCAAAACCTAGAAGTATTGAGGGTCTGTGGTCTTCTCTTGCTTTCAAGCAAATATATCTCCTTGTTACAAAAAAACAAAGCCACAATAATTTTTTCCATCTTCAAGAATAAAGACAACAATTCAACTTCTTTTGTACTAGGATATGGTTTCTTTTGGAAATAATCTCTAAGAAACTGCCTTTTTTTCCTGAGAGGAGTAGTCTTTGCATTCAGTAGAATGCTAGGATCTGGAGTAAATCATTACTGGCCTCAAGTTCCCAAAAGCCACATGGGACTGGGCCGCATACTTGTGACCTTGTCTAGATTTTCCACAGGCACTTGAAAGATTCTTAAAATGTTCTGCCCGGCAATAAAGAGAGCATTTGCTTAAGACACACCTCTCGGGCATGAGAACCCAGCCCTTACCTGCCTCCTTCAACCTCAGCTGGCCATGTCTTCAGCCCTCCATTCCACTCCCCTCCCCCAGCTCAGTCACACACTGCCTCCCGTGCTTCATTCCTTCCCGGGCTTTTAGTCACATACAGGCCTTGCATCACAGTCTTCCCCTGTGGCTTCACTTCACAACAGAGCCTCTAGCCACAGTCCTTCTCAGGCCTCGGGTCATACCTGGGCCTAGAGACACAGTCCTCCCCTGTCCTCCATCACACACAGGCCTGCCATCACAGCCCTCCACAGTCGTTCCCTATCCTCCTGTCACCCTAGAGCCACCATAGCCCTCTGCAGTCCTCCCCCGGCGCCCTGCCCCCGATCCCACACAGACCTCCTCATTCCTCCCCTGTCCTTCAGTCACACATTGGACGCCACAGTTCTCCACAGTCCTCCCCCTGCCTCGGGTTGCACACAGCCCTGCCCAGGCCTCCCCAAGCCTCCAGTCACAAACAGTCCTCCACAGTCCTCCCCCCTCCTCCATCACACACAGGCCTGCAGTCACAGACCTCCACAGTCCTCCCGTGACCTGCTGTCACACACAGTCCTCTCCTATCCTCTGGTCACACATTGGCCTGACATCTCAGCCTTCCCCTGTGGCCTCCAGTCACAGTAGGTCCTCCTCCTTCCCTGCCTTCTCCAGTCTCACACCAGCCTTCTAGCGCCAGAGACCTCAAGAAATCACATACACTGGGAGGCCCTCAGGCCTCTCCTCAGCCTGCTACTTGGCGTGGCTTACAACACACAAGCCTTCCTGCAGGGGCTCTAGAAGACAGAGCATGAAGATGCCTTCCAAACAGCATATATAGGAAGTGACGTTTCCTCATTTGCATATTCGCAGCAGGCAGCCAATGGCATGAAGAGTGCTTGAGGGTCATCTTCGGCCCCGCCTTTCCCATCATGCCCAACCTTCCTCCAGGCACTGATCTCATGCTGCCTGTCAGTGTTGTCTGGTCTCCAGTCATATCTCTTCAAGGGTGAGATACAGACCTCATCCACATTCGTGGCTCCACATCCTGAGCCATAATAGGCACCCACTAAATGTCAGTTCAAGACTGAAGGAAGAAGGAAACAAAAGGCTACAGCCTTGAACATTTCTGTTTCACACGGCTCTAGAAGGAGAAGATTGCACCAGTTACTTTCCCCAAGGATTTTCCATGCTAGGGTAGGAAATGGTAGTGTCCCTGAGGACCCAATAGAACCTGGTTGAGATGGGGAGGAGCAGCAACATATAACTACTGCTGCTACCCCTTACAGAAGAATGACCTTTAGGACAAAGGAGACTCAAATAGCTCAGACTGAGTGTGGTAATACATTCCTGTGTCCGGACCCGCGGGTGTTCAATGGCTTTCAAAATGGGGGGCCGGGTATGTGTGTGGGGCAAGAATGGGTAGGACACAGAGACACAAGGAGGGAGACTCTGTCTGTTTGTCCGATCAAAGCCTTGTTTATTGGAAATATTTACACAACTATGTAAGAGAAGGCAGGAAAAGGGGGAAGGCTAATTACTGCTGCAGAAGATAGCAAAGGTGTTTTATGGTTTGAGGAACCTACTGCAAGTTACCTCAAGAATGTTTCCTTAAGAAATCTCAAGGATGGTCCAAGACTGACGAGCAGATGTTCTCACATAAATCTATCACCCATGACCTAGTGTCCTAGTGCAGCTGTTGGTAACTTTCCACTAATAGGCATTGACTCCACTAAATGGCTTTGTCTCACTAATTGGCTTTGGCTTTAGTAAATAGCTTTGGATAACAGCATCTCCTCCCTTTTAAACAGTTTAAGAGTCTAGTAGGTAGGCTTTAACCTCATAATGTCTTTTGGAGATTGTTGCCGCTGAGCAGTGGGGACTCTTCAGTACCCTTACAGGTACTAAAGCTACATCAGGCAAGCATTTATCTGGGTATTATGATGTTCTCATGAGAGCCAAGTTCAGGCAGTCAAGACCCTTGAGATAGACAGTCAGCAGTTTCCCTGGGGCTCAACTAAGCCTCTGTCAGCCAAACCAAGTCTGTGATGAGGAACTTGTAAGGGTTTAGATGCCAGGGAATCAATTTGCTGTTTTACACAGCTAGTTAAGTCTTTTAATGTCCCATGGGCCAATAGATATCATGAGAAGGAAACCTCCAATGGGTCCCACAATTGAAAGAAGGATATTGGTGATCCAGGGAGACATTGAAAACCAATTATGAAACCAACTTTCCTCTTGTTCTCTCTATCTCTTTCTCTCTTCTAAGCCTTCCCTAACCTTAGCCATGCTGTGCCTTACAATCCCAGTATAAAGCAGCATTTTCCCCTTCAGGGCAGTACAGCAACTCCCTTGCTGGAAGACAAGCAAGTCTAGTCCTCCTCAATTAGTAGGACAACTTCAGACAGTGAGAGGAGGGATTTCTCCAATTGGTAATGCCAATCTCCAATCTCTCAACATCCTTCTCAGTTTTCAGGGAAAGGTCAGAGTAATGCTTATTGGAGAGAATGAAAGAGGTCATACCTGTCCCAGCAACAGCAGCTCAGAGTCCAAGGAGCACAGTTAGTGTAACAGCAATTATGGCCTCTATTTTGTTCTGAGCAGTGCATGGTCATTAAAGGTGTCACAAAACTGGCAAAAAATTCCCAAGAATAATAAGTTGTGTGGGGAATTAATGGGACAATGGCACAGAATGTCATAGTATTGCTTTTGAGGTGAGGGGTATATATATATATATATATATATATATATATATATACACAGGGAGTAATGCCATCACTGCAATTCCATCAGCTATTGTCACCTGGGAGGATATAATTGGGAAAGTGGCTTGTCTATGTAATGGTTCCATTACAATGATGTCTGTATCTGAGGAATATAATTTCCTATGCATAAACCAAGGCCAGAAACAGAAGGCAGTGTCAATCTAGCCTCAGCTTATTGTGACCATCTGCATTTAGAATGGTCAGAGGAGTAGATTTCCTCAGTGACAGAAATGCCTTCATAAAAGGGAGGGGATGCTTCATAAAAGCCAAAGGGACTCAGTAAACTCATGAATGTATGAATCAGGGCTAAAAAGTTATGATTAACAAGGTCTAAAATTAAATAGTATGTATCAATCCCATCTTCATATAAGGGGGGATAGGCTTATCAGCAAAGGAAGGAATCAGGAGTTGGGGAGGCAGGGACAGTTTCTTTAGGCTCTGTCTGTGTGGGAAAATCATTTTTCCTGGGTTCTATCTATGTGGATGGGGAGAGGACATGATTGGGTCCAATAGCTACAGGTGGAATACCTGATTCTTTCCTTAGGGTGAGGTAAATGATAACTCCTGGAGCATTCTTGGCACACCAGTACTATAGGTGTAGGCCCCAAGTCAGGCCCCATGCCAAAGAAGTGATCTTTTTTCCTTTAGAAGTGAAAGACAGATCTAAGATGGGGACCTGGAGCTGTTGCCAGCTCCAGCACCATCTTAGCCTGTCACAGGAATTTGTCAAATCATAATGTGATTTCCAGGAGGCAATAGCAATCTTGATTTATTAGTTATCAAAATGTAATCATCACTATTAAGGTGTCCCCTGCTTCCTGTGGCAATTACAGCTTAGGGTTCATATCCCCAGGAGGTACAGTAAAAGGCTCCTGCACCTCCACTTCCCGTAATCCTCTTATAATCTGGGCAGGCATAAATCCCATTTACATGTTCCCATTGTTAACAGGTGAAGAGTGATTCAGGGGCAAGAAAGGACATGTTAGGGTACCACTCAGTATCCAAAGTGACTTGTGATTTTGCATAATATACCTCACCAGTTCTTCAAGAAACTTTCCAAGTATATTTATAGGGTTGGTGGACATTGTTCTTCAGGTCCTTAATCACCTTCTGGCCTTGCATTATCACTCCCAGGAATAGTATCCAAAGTGGTTACATCTGTACCAAAAAAAAAAAAAAAAAGAAGTAGTATATCAGTAGGGCTCGCCTCCCTGGATGTCTGGAGTCCATGGTTGTTCTCAGGTTAGTTTTATTTTTTTCTGCTGTTTAGAGGAGGGCCTTCTATTTGTTTTATTAGCCCTTCTGGCAGCCATCTGGCTACTCCTTCCTTGGTGTCAAACAGGCACACTGATCCTTAACCCCAGATGTGTCTGTACCATTCAGTTTGTATGTGAGGGGGTCTTTCCACATGACTGTGACATAATTTAAGATATTTAAGATTGCCAAATTCAGGTAAGTGAGTAACATCCATCTGCCACATGTCTTTTGGGAAGAGGCCTCTGGGATTAACTCCCAAATGGAGAGTGGGCCAGAGAGTGACACTGGGGGGACAGTGTTTGACAATTTGGCAGGCCTGCTCCCTGGTGGTTTTAAAAAGCAGTCAAAACAAATGGGAATTTAAATGATGCAGGGCACAATTTTTTTTTTTCTGGCCTGCTCAACAGGGTATACTGAAATGGAGAATGCCAAACATGTGACAGCATAGGCACATGAATTTCCCAAAGACAGAAGACCTGGAATGTCTTAATGCTCGAGGAGTTGACCAAGACAAATGGGTTGACTTCTAGAGTTCATTAACTCCTGGAACTTGACAAAAAGATGAACAATATTTGTAGAAGGTCTAATATAGGGAACCCTTTCAAGAAGTGGAACAGAATGGCCAATATAGGCAGGTACTGTCAGTATATAGATGAAAAGGGAAATTTACTAAAATATGAAAAAAAAATTGATTTGCATTGTATTTTTCTTTTAATTTATTTCATTTTTTTTATCCGTTACATTTTATTAACTCTGTATCCCAGCCCTGTCCCAATCCCTAAATTCCCTCCCAGTCCCTCCCTCCCTCCCTCATCTCCACAGTGTCCCTTTCCAAGTCCACTGATGGGGGGACCTCCTCCCTATTCATCTGATCCTGTTTTATCAGGTATCTTTAGGACTGGCTGCAAAGCTGTCCTCTGTGGCCTAACAGGACTGCTCCTCCCTTTAGGGGTGGGGAGACTAAAGAGCCAGTCATTGAGTTCCTGTTAGAAATAGTCCTTGTTCCCCTCACTTTGGGAAACCAATTGGTTACTGAGCTACCACAGGCTACATCTGAGTGGAGGTTCTAGGTTATATCCATACATGGTCCTTGGTTGAATGTCAGTCTCAGAAAACACCCTGTGCCCAGATATATTTGGTCTTTGTGGAGCTCCTATCCTTTCCCCATCAGACTAACGCCCCTTCTTTCTTATGATTCCCTGTACTTTGCCACAGGTTTGGTCATGAGTCTTTGCTTTGAAAACACTGCTACTTAGAGTCTTTCAGATGCGCTCAGTAGACTCCTGTCATATGTTCAATGCACATCCCATCTGTCTTTCTAAATGAGGATTGATCATCTTACCCCATGTCTGTTCAATTGATTATCTTTTTTATGTGTATAGATTTCATTATGTTTATCATATCTTATAGGTCTATATAAGTGAGTATATCCCATGTTTGTCTTTCTCCTTCTGGGATATTTCAATCAGAATGATCTTTTCTAGACCCCACCATTTGCCTGCAAATTTCATGATTTCCTCCTTTTTTTGATTGCTGAGTAGTATTCCTTTTTGTAAAAATACCACAATTTCTGTACCCATTCCTCCATTGATGGACATCTGGGTTGTTTCCAGGTTCTGGCTATTACAAATAAAGCTGCTATAAACACGGTTGAGCAAGTATCCCTTCTGTGTACTTGAAAGAACTTTGTGTATATACCTAAGAGTGGTATAGCTGGGTCTTGAGGAAGCACTATTCCTAGTTGTCTTAGAAAGGGTCACATAGCTTTCCAGATTGGTTGTACCAGTTTACATTGCCACAAGCAGTGGAGGAGGGTTCCCCTTTCTCCACAATCTCTCCAGCATGTGTTTTTGCTTGAGTTTTTCATCTTGGCCATTCTGATGGGTGTAAGGTGATATCTCAGGGTTGTTTTGATTTGCATTTCCCTGCTGACTAATGAGGATGAGCATTTCATTAAGTGTTTCTCTGCCATTCGATAACTCTCTGTTGAGAATTCTCTGTTTAGCTCTGTTCCCCATTTTTTAATTGGATTACTTGGTTTGCTGCTTTTCAGTTTCTTTAGTTCTTTGTATATACTGGATATTAGTCCTCTGTCACATAAAGGGTTAGTGAAGATTCTTTCCCAATCTGTAGGCAGTCGTTTTGTTTTGATGACGGTGACCTTTGCTTTACAGAAGCTTTTCAGTTTCATGAGGTCCCATTTATTGATTGTTGCTCTTAGAGCCTATGCTGTTGGTGTTCTGTTCAGGAAGTTTTCCCCTGTACCAATGAGTTCTAGGGTATTTCCCACTTTTTTTTTCAAGCTGATTTAATGTGTCTGGTTTTATGTTGAGGTCCTTGATCCACTTTGACCTTAGTTTTGTGCAGGGTGATAAATATGGATCTATTTTCATTTTTCTGCATGTAGACATCCAGTTGGTCCAGCACCATTTGTTGAAGATGCTTTCTTTTTTCCATTGAATGGATTTGGCTTCTTTGTCAAATATCGAGTATTCATAGGTGTGTAGATTTATTTCTGGGTCTTCTATGCGGTTCCATTGATCCTCCTTTCTGTTTCTATGCCAATACCATGCAGTTGTTATTACTGTTGCCCTGTAGTACAGCTTGATATCAGGGATGGAGATACCTCCCGATGATCTGTTGTTGTACAGGATTGTTTTGGAGATTCTGGGTTTTTTGTTTCTCCATATGAAGCTGAGAATCTTTTTTTCAAGGTCTGTAAAGAATTGAGTTGGTATTTTGATGGGAATTTCATTGAATCTGTAGATTACTTTTGGCAGTATGGCCATTTTCACAATGTTAATCCTACCAATCCATGAGAATGGGAGATATTTCCATCTTTTGATATCTTCTTCGATTTATTTCTTCAGAGACTTGAAGTTTTTCTCAAACAAGTCTTTCACTTGCTTGGTTAGAGTCACACCAAGGTACTTTATGTTATTAGTGGCTATTGTGAAGGATGTTGTTTCCCTAATTTCTTTCTCATCCTTTTTGTCTTTGGTATATAGGACGGCTTCTGATTTTTTTGAGTTGATTTTGTATCCTGCCACTTTGCTGAAGGTGTTTATCAGCTGAAGGAGTTCTCTAGTTGACTTTTTGGGGTTGCTCATGTATACTATCATATCATCTGCAAATAGTGACACTTTGACCTCTTACTTTCAGATTTGTATCCCCTTGATCTCCTTTAGTTGTCTTATTGTTCTCTTTCTGCTCTCCCACCCTCCTTGGAATGAATGAATAAGGAATTGTCAATTCTCTCAGAAGCAGCTGTATTTTACCAGTGGATAAATGTGAGTATCAGCCTTAGCACACTAGCCCTAACAACATAAATTAGTTTACAGATAAGGAGTTGTGTAATAGAAAACTGGCAATGTATCTTGGGGGTGGAGATGGGAGGTTCCTGAGGATCTGCTCCTCCTCTTTTTCTGCTCTTTACAATCGATCCCACCCCTGGAGACCTTGATTTAAAAGTCAGTGGAGCTTGGTGTGGTCACCAGTGTTAACATGGATAGCCAAGCTGGAAACTGCAGGTAAAGGCCATGTAGCTGATTTCCAAGCAATTCAAATTCATAAGAATAGCACTAGCCACCACATGGATTTTAAAGAAATCACTTAGCTTTCTCAGAAAGTTTAATATGACTTAAATAATAATTCACTACAATTTGGACTTACAGTTGTCACCTGGGAACTGCATATATGTTTAGCTCTCTGCCTAACATATTTGTAGAGCTTACTTTCCAAGCCCATGGAGGATCACATAAAAAATTTCATCTCAAGCAGGTTTTGGTGGCATGCCTTTGATCCTAGGCCTCTGGAGGCAGAGGCAGGTGGTTCTCTATGAGTTAAAGAACAGCCTGTTCTACAGAGAGAGTCCAGGATAGCCAGGGCTGTTACAACCAGAAACACTGTATCAAAAGCAAAGCTAAACGAATCCAGTCTCCCCTGCCCAATTTTCTAGATCTCTGTCTTCTTGGGCTGAATGCATTGGGATGTCTGATGACCTAGCCAGACATCATAAAAGACTGTCCTTCTATGTAAGTATGGGCCAAAATAGGTCTTCCTCAGCAGCAGTCACTCAGAGAACAGCTCCCTGTATCCTGAAGAAGCACTTGTTTCTACAGTGGAGGCTCAGTACAACCCTCTCCATAAAGCAAGGCAGGAAACTGCTTCCTCTCTGGGCATGGTGGCTTCCCTGTGGCTATGCCCAGTCTCACCCCTTGCAATGCCAGCCCAGTAGCAGGTTAGATAGGGCACATTTCCCCACGAATTGCTTTAAATGGTTTTGTGTTCAAACTTGAAAATCTTTCCAAAGATAATATTCACCAGAAATCAGTAAGTTCTTTGTTGGGTTTTGTTGTTGTTGTTTTGTTTTGTTTGTTTTGAGGCAGGGATGTTCTGTGTGGCCTTGGCTGTCCTGAACCCAATTTGTAGACCAGTCTGGTCTCTATTTCACTAGATGTACCTTACTCTGACTCCCTGAGTGATGGGAATAGAGCTAAAAAACAACATATCTAAATTCTATAAACTAAGATTTAGGGGGTATGGGTTGTTTTTTCTTTATTTTTGGTTGAATATTTTTCTATTCAATTGTTGAACATAACAGTAACCTTTCAGGGCATGAATGAGAAATTGTTGAGTTTGAGACAGGCCTTCATTCTCTGCAATCTTCTTACTGTAAGACATAGTAGAAGTCACATAGTCCTTTGTACACATTTGCACTCAAAAACCCATATGCACACACACAAGGCTCTTCATCTGCCTTTTCATTCCAATTTACAAGTATGACCAAATCAGGAAAATCTTCACTGTTATAAAGATCCACATATGAGGGAGGAAAAACAGATTGAGTCTCAAAAGAGAAAGTGAGTCATCATGCCATGTTCTGGGTGGAGTGGGTAAGGAAAGACTAGGATCTTCCCAGTGTGCCTGGAGTTACATCGCAGGGGATGCCATCATCTCTGATATCATATAAGTCTGCTCAGCTAGTAGCTAACAGTACTCAGGCCACTTTCTCTCCTCCTGTGACTCAGAATATTTCCTTGCAGTCCATGCTGACTACCACCTCAAATCTCACTGTCCTTGTGCCAACGAAGCAAGCCATTGAGGACATGGACAAGAAAGAGAAAACCTCCTGGTTGTCAAAGAACAATAATGCAGCCCTGATAAGGTGGGTGTCCTTTATCTTATCTTCCTTGTTATATGACTGTAGTCTGGATGAACATTCCTTAATCCGATGCAGAAAAGAGACAAGATCCTTCACCAGGATGGCACAAGCAACCCTTCTCTGAGTCAGGACAATTTATCTGTTAACAGCTGACTCTCAACCAGTGGTTCTCAACCTTCCAAATGTAGCACCCCTTTAATATAGTTCCTCATGTTGTGTTGACCTGAGCCATGAAATTATTTTCATAGCCATGTCATAACTGTAAATTTCCCAGTGCTGTGAATTGTCATGTAAATCTGATAGGCAGGGTATCTGATATGGAAACACCAAATGGTTTGCAACCCACATTTGAGGAACCACTGGTAAACCAAGCAATGTGCTTTCTATAAAGCTAAGTTAACCCATCGAACACATTTGAGATGGTTGTTACACTTTTTACAGATGTGAAAAGTGAGGAACAAGTGGTTAAAGACTAATTCCAGCCAAGACTCATCACTGCAAAAGTGATTGTGAAGTTTGCATATGGGAGAACATGAAATTTGAATGTCATAATTTGACCTCAGAGCTGATTTTCCTGTTGCATTTATCCCTGATTCATGGATTTATTTTTTATTGTGACCCTTATGACTAGGCGCTTTAGATACCACACAATCCCAGGCACTTACAGAGTGGGGGATCTGCAGACACTGTCTTCCTTGCATATGCTCCCAACATCATTGCTGGGTAACTTCCTTTACCTGGACAAGGCAGATGGGGTAAGAACACTGTCATCTGGCTCTTTGGGGAGTGGTATCTTTCTGAATTATTGTGATGGAAATTTCCAGGTATGTACATGAGAGAATATATGCCAGTGTGAGCATCATCCAGTTAAAACAATGATCACACATATCCACATATTAAAGAGAATAAATAGACAGGAAAACAATGACAACAACAACAAAAAACAACTAGGCTACAGCAATATATTCATTAATTTTCTGCCCAGGAATTTAACTAAGTGTCTGAGAAAAGCAACTTAAGTGTTTATTCTGACTCAGAGATTGAGGGAACAGTCTCAAAACAAGGGGAAGTTACCATGGCAAGAACAGAAAGTAGATGCTCACATTGCCCACAATCAGGAGAGCTTAATGGGAGGGTGCTTGGCTAGCTTTCTACCTTCTGTGAATTTCAGGGCTCCAGCCCAAGAACTGACATTCCTGAGATTTAGGTACTTCTTCCTATTCCCTTGTTCATGAGCTGTGGGACTTGTTCCATGGAGAGTCCAGAGATCATTGAGACTTGCTAGTACAAAAGGGAAAATTATTTTTATCCAATGGAGTGTCACAGTGTATATTAACCATATTCCAGGGCTGGACTCATGACTGGGAGTTCATGGTTAGCAGAAAACGAATCTGATGGTTGTATTTCAGGTTTTGTGGGATTTTTTTTTTTGCTCTTTATTTTTTTGTCTTACTGCCAAGTGACACTGCTTACCACAGTTTTCTCTCTAGTCTTGCTTTCCAGAGTACTAAAATGCCTATAAAATATGATTAAAAGAACATAAAATTGGACTGTGGAGATGGCTCAGTAGGTATATTGCTTGTCACACTGAATTCAGACTGAATTCAGAGCTGAATTCAGACTGTTAGTGTCCACATAAAAAGCTGGGTACAGTTTCATGAATCTGTAACCCCAGCACAGGAGAGAAGAAAAAAATGAACTTTAGCCAGCCAGTCTAGATGAAATACTGAACTCCAGGCTCAGGGAACACAAAATACACACACTCATATCTTCTCCCTTTTTTCATCTTTTGAATAGACAGGGCTTCCTTAGTAAGATGGCACCTCAAACCACCTCTTACTCTGAGCTTATCACCATGAAATAGTGAGTCCCAAAACTTCAGTGTCCTTCCCACACAGTCCATACCTACAAAGTATGTTAAAATGATAGAGTCTGAGTTGTTCACTAGCTGAATAATCTTCTGGAAGTCATCTAATAACTCCAAGCTTCATTTATCTTCCTTTGTGAAGATTAAATAACACCCTCTATTTCAAGGCTTGCCAGTAAAGAGCCTTCAATAAATGCTGACTTGATTCCCTTCTTGCTTTGAAATCCCATGGGAAATTCTGTTTAGAATGTACTTGGCTGGACCACTATCCATCCTATACATGATGCCTGTTTCCTGCTATACTTTAGACTCTGTCCTGGAGGCTGTGGAACAAACTCCTTGCCCTAGGTATGATTACTGGAACTTCTGAAGGTCCATTAGATTCCACATATCACACCCCCACCTGGTGTTCCTTGTGTTTCTTATAATAGTAAAATGTGAGTGATTGCTATATCATCCTCCTGTCACAGATGAGGCAATACTCAAAAATAAGTCAGTGGACTAAGTTCATGATTATTCTTTTCTTAGCTCCTGGATTCTGTCAATGGGCAACATGCCTCCATGGTTAGGATCATGACGTACAGGTATGTGGGCTGTGTGTTGCATAAAGGCACTTGGTCAAAGGGTGAGTAGAGGTGAAGTCCAGCCCACAGTACTTGGCTTGCTTTGTACCCATTAGGAGTTAAAATCTTGAAAAGAAGAGGTAGCTTTTTCAAAGTTCAGGCCTACATAAATGTGTATTTTGTTGTGACATGAATAGTAAGCCATCAAGGTCGAGCAGACCATCTCCTTACAGCTCTCCTATCTTTGATGCATATGGAACCTGAAGTTTCCCAACCCACACCCCTTCACTTATGTTTTACTGTTAAGGAAACTGTAGGTCTAGCTTTTAGGTTGTATCATAACTACAATTTCTATTGCTGTGATGAAACACCATAATCAAAGAGCCACTTGGGGAGGACAGGGCTTACTTGGCATAAGCTTCCATATACCTGTTCATCCTATCAAAGGAAGTCATTACAGGATCTCTGAAACAGAGTGAGAACCTGAGCAAACACAGGTGCTGATGCAGAGGCCATGGAGGGTTGCTGCTTTCTGTCTTGCTTCATATGGCTTGCACAGTCTGCTACTTTATAGAACCAATAACCAACAGCTCAGATATGGCACAATCACAGATGGACTGAGCCCTGCCCCATCCATCACTAAATAAGAAAATGCCCTAAAGGCAGTACTACACCCTGATCTTATGGAGGCATTTCCTTAATTTAGAGGAGGCATCTCCTCACATGACTTTAGCTTGTCAAGTTGAGATAAAATAGCTACCACAGATAGGACAAGGTTCATTCACAGCACAGGGCCACCTTATCAGCCACTTGTATGGATGCCCAAATGGTACATATGAGAAACTGCAGACTTTTATGTGGATGGAAACTATTAGCACATCATAGTCCCTTGCTTCTGGAGCTGCTTGGTCTGGCCACAAGGGAAAGAAGGAAGTGTAATCTTTTAGCAGGAAACCATCTTTCCTAACTCTGAGAGGATATAAAAATGTACGGTAGGGACACTGTAGCTGTTTTGTAGCTGAAGAGAGTCTTTGTCATGGGGGAAACTCTGGGCCCAATGAAAAGGGACGGCTAAGGTCATGGATAATGGGAGTCTTAAATTGATGGGCTGCATTCAATCATGCAATTGCTGTCTGTCTTTCTCCATCCTCCAAACCTCCCCACAAAAGTGTTTTTCTGTGTAACAGCCCTGGGCTGTCCTAGAACTCACTTTGTAAACTAGGCTGGCCATGTCTCCTGAGTACTGGGAATAAGGTATGTGCCGCCACCCATGACTGCTGTCTGCATTCTTGAAGGGACTTGGAAAATAGAGAGTTCCAAGATCATTTGGTAACAGCATAAAAACATGTGATTTTTCTGGGAAGGTTGAGATATAGGGAGAAAAAATTGGGTCAGTGAGAGAAAGTGGGCATAGAGTTTATTTAGGATGACTGTGACTAGTCCCATTGCCAGGGTTGTTGCAACAAAATGAACTAGAAGTAGCAGCAGGGGACTACAGAGCATCAAGAGAAGGGAACAGGAGAAAGTAGAAGGACTATTGTAAAGAAGTATATCCAGCCTGGGTAGAAAGGTATAAAAGACTCCTTTAGGCACTTTCTTCACAGCATCTACAAGGTCACTTGCAGATGTATAAGGAACAAATGGAGCTGTTGTGAGGTAAGAGATATTGGGAGAGATTATATGGAACATCTAAGTAAAGGGTGAAGTTCAGTAAGTAAAACATTTAAAAAATAGGAGAATAATATAAGTATGAGGCTAGTAAGGATGAGAAAGTGATCCAGGGGAGAAAGTTTCCAAAAGCTCAGAATTGTTTCTGCCTTCCTCTAATCTAGATTCTGGGAAAAAATCTATACAAAAACCAGAAAGCAAATATTAAATTTCCAGGTCCACTGATCTCTATCACTCTTCAACTCTGCCTTCGTAATACAAAATTGACCTCAGACACCATGTAAAATAAATTTCTGATACTGTGTTCCAAAAAAAACTTTATTTTTATTTTTTGGCAGTGGTAAAACCAATTTTAATTCACAGCAGATACTCTGAAGAGAGGTAACAACAGTAAGAACAAAAAAGTGAGACAAGGTCTCAGAATTGACAAGAGTTTACCAAGAATCAAAACAGATTCAAAACTGCCTGAAGGCTTGTTACAGAAACTACATGCTAATGTTACAGTTAAAAAAAAAAAAATCCATATAGCAGCTGATCTATGGTGGCACAGGCTTGTAATCCCAGCACTCTGGAGTTAGAGGTGGATCTCTGAGTGGGAGGTCAGCCTGGTCTACAAAGTGTGTTCCAGAACTAGCCAAGGCTATACAGAAAAGCCCTATCTCTGAAAAACAAATACAAACAAAGAAAAATCTATCTAGCAACACTGTACTGCTTTCTGGAGCCCATTTTGTGGGTGCTTTACCTGAAGGAAACAAGTTACTCCTTTACACATCAAAGGGCAATACTCCCAACGGAGGTAATTTGATCTCCTGGTCAAAGAAATACCCTTAGGAAGAATGGGCTCATTTTGAACCATGCTAATGAAATAAATGTAACAATTAATTCTTTGTACTAGGAGCCTAACACAGGATAGTTGAGTCAACCCTTAATAGCCCCAATTGCAATTTCTTATTCCAAGATGCAAAGAAAAACCAAACATAATGAGTTTGAAGATTATTTTAAAAGAAAAGAGAGAAATAAAAAACATGAGTCTTTTCTATCAAATACTATAAAACTGGTACTTAGGAATTATATTGTTGTCTTCCTCATCTTATAAGATTTGCAAATACTATAATCCCTCCCCTATTTCAAGTCAAATGTTCCTTTATTCAAAAGGTCCTATTCCTGTTCTAGGAACTTTTATCCTGAGGCAGTGATTCCTTTCTCCTCCCGCCATTTTCCTATGCACCAATTCAATTCAAATTAACAAAATGTGTAAGATGGAGGTCAGACCCCAGCCAACAGGGAAAAGACACAATCACCAACTTATTCAGAATAAAAAACAATAGTATACTTTCTTCTGGGTAGTCCTTCTTCTTGGGCACAACCTCATGATCAGATGTTGTTTGTTCTGCTGGAAAAAAAATTATTCCAGAAATAAGCTGGCTGATCTGCATTGCTGTGCAATCTGCTGGTGCATTATAGCCTGTGGAAAACACAGCACTTGGCATCCACAGACAAGTAATAAACAGGTTCCTTAGCAGTCCCTCAAATGGACACCTGGGCAAGAGGAAATACCACTTTTCAATTCTAACACATATGGTAAGATATTCAAACTAGGAAGAGAGACTTCCCTGTCTAACCCATTCAACCACTAAAATTGAAACCTGTACTCCATTACAATAGTGTCCACACACAAGGGCAGAAATGCCATAGATGTTACCATAGTGCTTTCCTCCAACCTGCTTATCGGTAGTTCAAGTAACATAGAGTTCTGTGTCTTCTCAATATCTATCCTAAAAATTGTCTTGTCTTTACTGGAGATTAAAGATCTGCATGTAATAGGAAGCCCATTTATATGTGGGAACCCATGGCTGTTACTCTGCCTATTCCTCTGCAAAGCAGGCACAAGCCATGTGTAAGTAAGTCATACGAGAGTCCAGCAACTTGCATGACCTATGAAGTTCACAAAGGAATGCATTCCAGTCCTTACAAATACTTCACTTATAAAAGAACTTATTATGAGTTATATACCAGTTCCTGATATGGGAATCTTTTAATAATAATAATAATAAAACATTTAGTACTGTATAGGCCATAGGCATGAGAGTTGTTTTTCAGACACAGCTTTCAAAACAACCCTGAAAACATAAATCAAATTCTTAATATGGTAAGCAAATATTAATGGAAGTTAATTTCAAAAATGTATTCATAGAAAGCCATACACATGATAGTGCTCCCATCTCTCATCACTGCTCTGTCCTAGGCTGATGGCTCTTACCCTCCAGAAGATGCTGTTACTTTCACCTAACCATTTACAAACAAGCAGAAATTTCCTAAGTTAAAAGACAAATATTTCTAGATTTCTGTTCTTATCATTTAACATGGACGCTAGTAAGAATAAGGGATATATGAGATACCAAACTTCATTCTCATGACTGGGAAATAACAAACACAAAAACAAACAGAAACCTTAGAAGTAACTGCTAAAAGACACAACTACATCAATCAGTGCACTGGAGTAGCATTTACTTCTTAACCTAAGAATTCCTAAGACCTTGCAAAATCCAGAAAAGCTGCAGAAACCATCACAAGAGAGCAAAGGTGGCACCAAAATCAGCACAAAATATTGCTTAGGACTTTTGTGGTTCATGCTCAAAGTTCAACATGTGTTTAACATTTTTAAGTTCAGACACATCAAAACCTAGAAGTATTGAGGGTCTATGGTCTTCCATTGCCTTCAAGCAAATAAATCTTCTTGTTCCAAAAAACAAAGCCACAATAATTTTTTCTATCTTCAAGAATAAAGATAACAATTCAACTTCTTTTCTGCTAGGATATGGTTTCTTTTGGAAATAATCTCTAAGAAACTGCTTTTTTTCCTCTGAGGAGTAGTCTTTCCATTCAATAGGATCTAATGCTAGGATCTGGAGTAAATCATTAGAGGCCTCAAGTTCCTTAGTTGTGCTTTAATTCCTCTGTCTCTTCAAAGTCACAGCACTATTCCCTTCTTCTGGATCTGATGCTTCATTACCCAGTACACACAAGGGAACTTTCCCATCCATCTTCTGGTCTTCTGGACCCCGATGGACATCTGTCCATTTTCTTTTAAATGGACAGGTAGAATCAGTAACGTTTTCCAAACGGGCAAACTGCAGTTCATTGTTCTCCACAAAACTGGACCAAACTGGCAGGTCTGAGCTGTCTTTCGGTGCATGTGCACAATGAAACAAATGAAGAGTGATAGCCTCCACAGTCCAGCTTCCATGGTCGATCCCACCACAGTGGACAAACCTAAAGTTGGGCGAAATGAGGACTGTACAGGCTGTGGGAATAATATGGTATCCATCCTTCAAGTGTAACATATAGGCATTGGCTAAGATAAATGTTGTCAAGCAGAGGGGGCAGGTCAGCTCTCCATTGCTGAGCAGAGTTACAACATTAACGTGAAACCACATCTTAACATACAGGGCACCAGCGATGTGGAATATGTGCCTAAGAGGAAAGCCAGGTGGACCTCCTGTTCTCCAATCTCCTCTTTTGGCAGAGTGATGATGAAATAAGATGGGGGAACAACAGGTTGCCATCAGCATCTAGGCTCAACTGGAAGCCCCTGTTAAGATAATCCAACAACAGCTTCTTCCTCCCCAGGTGTTTAATTTTGCTGTGCTCCAAGAGACCCTGAATGCTGTGAAAAGTACATGGGCAAAACAGGCATCCCAAGCCATGTGTGAGTAAGGGGTACATTAGCTCCTCCTCTGAGACTAGGCATTTGCAGGAGAGGCAATGCATGGGCCTCTCTCTTGTCCACTTCAGAAATGGTGCACGCACAGCCAGCTTTACTGGTTCAAGTTTCTCACTGGAGTTGAACTCACTTTGTCTGTGAGCCCCTTCCCTGTGAGCCTTGTAGACACTGGATGGGGAGAACACATTGCAAACAGGGCAGATTTTCCACTGCTTGGCATGGGTGGCAACCAGATTCATATCCACCTCAGGTGAGGAGACTTGAACAAATATGATCTGGTCTGCATTGCTTACCAGCCCCGGGGAGGAAGAAAAGCTGGCTGGAGCACTGGAAATTGGCATACCCACATTGGGGGGTAGGAATTGGTTGGACACCTGGGATGAAACAGTCATGATGGTAGAGCCCTGAGGAATAGGCAGAGTGACAGGCATGGGGTCCAGCATGTAAACAGGTTTCCCATTGACCTGTGAGCCTGTTGGAAGCAGCTTCCTGAAAACAGAGCCTGACTTGAGGAACAGGGTGTTCTGTGAAGTGTCAGCTCTTACTAACTAGCTCTCCAGCAGCATGCTGGTGCCAACAGACTGACTGAGCTGAAGCATACGGAACCCAACAAATGGACCTGAGTTAAAAGGCTGACAAAGCAGAGGAATACCAGTGCTCACACTCTGGTTCACAAGGACATCTGAGACCACCACAGTTTGGGGGGGTAGAACAAAGATGATACCACTTGACCTGTAGGGAAAACCCTATCAGACATTGTCTGAGAAGAAGTAAGAACCTGTGAGGAGACTGTCTGACCTATATGGGAAACTGTGGACTGGACTGCTTGACCAGTGGGGAGAACCCCAGAAGCTACACTCTGTGCAGGAATCACAGAAGCAGAGGTCATCTGACCCTCAGGAAGGCCTGCCAATGAGAGCAGCTCACCCACAGAAATTGTTCCTGGTGGTGTGTTCTGGAGAACCCCAGGGTTGTTTGAATAGCCAGAAGTCAGAGTACCAGTCCTGACCAGTCCATTTGTGGGCTCCACTGGCCTACTTATAAGCCCCACTGATCTGACTGTAGGTCCTGCTGGTCCAATTGTAGACCCCATGGGCTGTGTGGGTGGTAAAATCCCAGGCTGGATGGCTTGACTCACTGAGTGATTGCTCACTCCAACAGACTTATTCACAGGCCCAAGTGGCTGGCTCACAGATAGTGCAGGAGGGTCTACAAGCTTCTTAGGTGAAGCCTTGCCTGAGAAAAGGTCAGTTGAGGGAGATGAAGGCCTCAGTGTGAGGTTGGTCTGGCCCACAGGTAGAGGGCTAAAAGCCATGTGGAACTGAGCCATATACTTCTGACCATGTCCAGATTTTTCACAGGCACTTGAACATTCTTAAAATGTTCTGCCCTGCAATAAGAGAGCATTTGCATAAGACACACCTCTTGGGCATGAGAACCCAGCCCTTACCTGCCTCCTTCAACCTCAGCTGGCCATGTCTTCAGCCCTCCATTCCACTCCCCTCCCCCAGCTCAGTCACACACTGCCACCCCTGCTGCAGTCCTTCCCGAGCTTTTAGTCACACACAGGCCTTGCATCACAGTCTTCCCCTGTAGCTTCACTTCACACCAGAGCCTCCAGCCACAGTCCTTCCCAGGCCTCAGGTCACACCTGGGCCTAGAGACACAGCCCTCCCCTGTCCTCAGTCACACAAAGGCCTGCCATCACAGCCCTCCACAGTCGTTCCCTGTCCTCTAGAATCCTCAGAGCCACCACAGCCCTCTACAGTCCTCCCCTGGCCCCAGGCCCCCAACCAAAGAAGTATTAGGAGAAAGAACCTTAGTGGGAGAGGTGGAGAGATGAGTCCACAACAGAGGATTATGTTGCCAAAACACCCAGTGTGCTTATGGGATGAGGTACAGAGGACAAAGAGATGTTCCTTAGAGGAAATAAAATGTACCCAGCTTGTTTTGGATAGTTGTTTCTACATCCTGAAGGACCTCTGTCCCTGCTGGGGTTAAAGAGTGATGAGAAGAAGGGTTAGAGGCTTTCTTGAGAATATAAAAGAGAAGTTTAAGCTCCCTGTAGTGAGTTTAAGAAAAGGTCTTATCTGAATGATATTTCCTAGGAGCTTTTGAAAATCATTGAAGTCTTAAATGGCTAGTTTTTAATTGGATATTTTGTGTAGTAATTTTTTGGCAATGGAGCTCCACTCCTTAATAAAAATATGTGCCTTTTAATTGAATTTTATCTAGTGTAAGTTGTAAATCATAATCTATTAATTTTTGTGAATTTTTGACAAGAATGAAGCAGCAGTGAGCCATCAGGTATAACTAAAAGGATATCATCCATATAACATACTTTATAAATAAAAGGCCAAAATGTTCTAAAAGGATGAATAATCTGGGCTACACACTTGATACAGAGTAGGACTATTAGCCATGCCTTGGGGCAAAACTTTCCATTGGAAGCAAGGCATAGGCCCTTTGAAGTTTGTTACTGGCAGGCTTAAAAAAAGCACTTTTACCCTGTGGATGCATGGGGATGGTAAAAAAGCAGTCTTTAAGATCCATACCTGTCTTATAAAAGTCAGCAGGGATGTCTACAGGGGTAGGCAGTCCTCATTGTAAAGCAACCATGGTAAGCATAGTTTCATTAACTTCTCTTAGGTCTTGCACTAACCTCCATTTGCCAGACTTTTAACAACAAAAAATAGGTTTGTTCCAAGGAGGAGGAGTAGGTTCAATGTGAGCAGTGGCAATCTGTTCCTGTACTAATGCCATACATGCTGATAACTTTTCTGAGGCTAAAGGCCATTGGTCAACCCAAACAGCTTCATCAGATTTCCAAGTGATTTTTTCTACATGGAGTTGAGGGATGCCAACCACCATTAGGCTAATTTTGTCATGCCTAATCCTGCATGATCATGTTTTCAATTACCTGGATAGGTTCTTTTATTCCCTGCTATATTTTCAAGAACCTTGTCTGGGAAGGAAGGTCTGTTTTCTTTTTAGCATTTGGTGGGTAAAAATTTCATTTGGACTACACATAATGACATTTAACTCGGAAAGAATAACCCAACCTCAGAGATTTACCTGGTAGGCCAGGCACACACTGTATTTCTTTCTTCATATGTCCATGTGAAGAGTTTAGAACTTTGCTGGGGATTGGACTTTCATCCCATGATCCTGATGTTGGTTAGGAAGCTGAAAGGGGCCAGGAGGGAGCCATTTATATGGGGAGTGTGTGTGTGTGTGTGTGTGTGTGTGTGTGTGATTATGATGGCATCAAAGGTTTTTCCATCCAATTTTAAATTGAGGAAGTTTCAATCCTGAGTAATAGTCTGAATCCAGTAAGCATGGAAGGAACCAAAATTTTTTCTCGTTAAAATGGATGAGAGGAAGCAGTAAAAGCTGAGCAATTCTTTGTACATAGTTACTAGTTAAGAGACCAAAAGTGGAAGAAGCTAGAATGTTTATCTCTCCTATATAATCATTGTCAATAACTCTGGCAGAGATATGTAGACCCTGGAGAATTGAACTAGAGAGACCAAGGAGTAGTACAAAGGTGCCAGGAGGCAAGGGGCCATAAACTCCCCTATGCAAGACCTGAATTCCCAGGTGTTAGGATTTTGCTGGTTGAGACACATGAGTCCAACCCTGTTCTTCCTGCCTGTTGCTATGGGTAGGGAGGGATGGCCTGATAGTTTGGGAATGGGAGAAATGTTTGAGATAGCTGGGCTTGAGAGGTTGATATTTGGGACACAAACCCTGTAGCCCCAGAGGTTTCTTTCATGTTCGGGGCCAGAGACAGGCCCCTTAAGAAGTTTCCCTGCTTTGGTAGGGGATTGCCTTGAGTATCCTTTTTAGAGTGACAATCTGAGGCCCAGTGTTGTGGGGACCTCAAGTAGAAGCCGGCTGGTGCTTAGTTTTATTGCCCTTGCATTCCTTGGCAATATGTCCTGGTTGCTTGCAAATAAAGCAAGCTTTAGGGAGGGTGCCCTGAGTTAGGCCCTGGAATGCAGCTCCAACAGCTATGCCAATAGTATGAGCTGAGCTGATGCCTGCATAGTACTTGATCTAAACAGAAATGTCTTTGCCTTCAGGGTATGGCCATAAAGCAGCTTGGCAGGGAGGGTTAGTATTTTGGAAAGAAGAGGTTTTTTGAATTCACTCTCATTTTCATGTGAGCCCAGAATCCATTCTGAAATATCAGTAAGATGGCTGATGAACTTACTGTAGGGCCCCAATGGTCCTTGCTAGATTTTAGCTAGGGAGTTTGTTAGGGCTTCCTTAGGGGGAAGCTGTTCCCAAGCTTGAGTCCTGCAGTTTGTATTTGATAAAGAAGACCAGGAAGATACTTAACTTGTTGCTTTTTGGTGTCATAGGGGCTATTAGCTCATAATTTTTGCAAGGTCCAGTGTTTGAATCTCTGCCAAGCCATTGCATTACACCATGTGGTTTCCTTGCAATATTCTTTAAAATCTGACTTCTAGAAGACGAAATCACTCTCTGACAATACAGCTTGAATCAAAAATTACCCATCATTGGGTGTCAGCCCCTTTTCACTCAGAGTTTCATTTATGGACAGTGTGAAGGGAACAACTGGCCCATATTATGAAACTGCATTTTTTAGTTCTTTTATATATCTAAGCCCATTGCAGCAATACTGTTGTTCATATGTTCCATCCCTCTACCCAGCTGAGGTGGCAGAAATTTCATTTTCATCTGCAGGGGCCCCTTCACTGGAGGTAAGATTCTCCTCCTCATCCTCTCTTTCAACTACAGGGCCTGAGGTGGACTGGACCTCATTGGCAGGGGGTAGGGCAGGAGCCTGTGCTCTGCTAGGAGTTACAGGAAATCCTGCAGTGTATTAGGAACCTTGTTCTTTTTCTTGGGAGGGAGGGTGGCAGCTTCATTTAGGGGTTGGGTCAATTCAAGATTCAATTCCCTCAGTTTTTTTTTTATTCTTTTTATATTTCTTTTAATTAATTATACTTTATTCACTTTTAATCCCCTCATAAGAACCTCCTCCTTTGCTCCCTATCCTACACTCTCACCCCCTTCTTCACACATGCCAGTCCCCATGTCCACTGAGAAGGAAGTTCCTCCTCTGTATCCTTCTGATTTTAGTCTATCAGAGCTCATCAGGAGTGAAAGGATGGTCATCTTTTGAGGCCTGGTAAGACTTCTCTCTGCTTGGGGGGTAGTGAATCAAGAGCAGGCCAATCAGATTATGTAAAAGGCAGTCCCTCTTCCCGTGACTTTGTAACCCAATTGGAAACAAAACTTCCATGGGCTACACCTGTGCAGTGGTTCTAGGTTATCTCCATGCATGGTACTTGATTGGAGTATGAGTCTCTGGGAAGACCCCTGTGTTCAAATTTCTGGTTCTGTTGCTCTCCTTGTGGAGTTATTGTCCTTTCCATATCTTATTATTTCCCACTTCTTACATAAGTTTCCATGAACACTGCCCAAAGTTTGGCCATATGTCTCAGCATCTGCTCTGATAGTCTGTAGCGAAGAGTCTTTCAGAAGCCCTCTGTGGCTGCTTTCTAGTTTGTTTCCGGTTTTCTTCTTCTTCTGATGTCCTTCCTCATTGCTTTTTGGGATGGGGAGTTAGCATTTTCATTAGGGGCCTCTCTCTTGTGTAGGTTCTTTAGATGTACAGATTTTAAAAGATTCTTCCTATATTACATGTCTGATTGCATGAGTATAGACTGTGTGTGTCTTTCTGCTTCTGGAACAGCTCACTCAAGATGATTCCAGATCCCACAATTTACCTCTAAATTTCATGATTTCCTTATTTTTCATTGCTGAGTAATACTGCATTGTGTAGTTGTTCCAAAAATTCTGCATCCATTCTTCAGTTGTGGGGCAACTGGCCTGTTTCCAGCTTCTGGCTATTACAAAGAAAGCTGCTAAAAATATGGTTGAGCAAATGTCCTTATGTGTAATTGAGCCTCTTTTGGATATTTGCCTAGGAGTAGTATGGCTGGATCTTGAGAAAGCACTATTCCTAGTTGTCTGAGAAAAAGACAGATTCATTACCAGAGTGGTTTTACAAGTTTACATTTGAATCAGCTGTGAAGGATGGTTTCCCTTTCTCCCTTTCTCCACAACCTCTCCAGCATATGCTGTTGCTTGAGTTTTCCATCTTAGCCATTCTGGTAAGTGTAAGGTGAAATCTCAGGGCCTTTATAATTTGCATTTCCCTGATGGCTAATGACATTGAGCATTTCTTTTCTTTCTTTCTTTTTTTTTTTTATCAATGCAGTTTATTCAGGATCTTGAACAATCATCTGACCCTGGGGAAAGCCAGCCCACAGCTTAAATAGCCTCTGGGTAGCCAAGCCCAGTGTGCCATGTGGGCAATGCACATAGGTCCACATACATGGAAGGAAGCCAGATCCTCAGCCTTAGCCAAATGTGGAATTGTTCATGACAGAGAGCACTTACCATTGGGAAGGTGGAAGGCGGAAACCAGCTCCATCTTTAAGGCATAGCATTTCTTTAAATGTTCTCTGCCATTCTATATTTCTCTGCATAGAATTCCCTGTTGAGCTCTGTTCCCTAGTTTTCAATTGGATTACGTAGTTTGCTTCTTTTCAGCTTCTTTATTTCTTTGGATTACGTCGTTTGCTTCTTTTCAGCTTCTTTATTTCTTTATATATACTGTATATTAGCGCTCTGTCAGAAATAAAGGTTGGTGAAGATTCTTTTCGAATCCAGAGGCAGTCATTTTGTTTTGATGACAGTGTCCTTTGATTTACAAAAGCTTTGCAGTGTCATGACGTTGACTTTATTGATTGTTATTCTTAGAGCCTATGCTGTTGATGTTCTTTTCAGGAAGTTCAAATCTCTATAAGCCACAAAATTTGAAAATCTAAATGAAATGGACAATTTTCTGGATCAATTCCACTTAAGGAAAACTGAATCAACCCAGGAAAATCTATTAAATAGTGCTATATCACCCATGAAAAAAAAAAAAGCTCTCATCAAAATCTCCCATCCAAAAGAAGACCAGGGTCACATATTTTCAGCGCAGAATTCTACCAGAATTTCAAAGAAGACCTAACTCCAGTTCTCTACAAAATATTCTACAAAACTATAACAGAAGGAGCACTACCAAACTCATTCTATGAAGCCACAGTCACTTCAGAACTTAAACCTGTCAAAGACCCAACAAAGAAAGAAAATTTCAGGCCAATCTCCCTTATGAACATTGCTGTGAAAATACTCAACAAAATCCTTGCAAACTGAATACAAGATCACACCAAAGATATCATCCACTATGACCAAGTAGGCTTCATTCCAGATATGCAGGGGTGGTTCAATATGTGGAAATCCATCAATGTGATCCTCTATAATAACAAACTGAATGAAAAAACAAAACAAAACAAAACATGATAATCTCCTTAGATGCTTAAAAAGCATTTGAGAAAATCAAACATCCATTCATGTTTAAAGTCTTGGAGAAATTAGGGATAAAAGGAACATATATAAACATAGTATAGGCAATATACATCAAAATGAACAGGGAGAAACTTAAAGCATTCCCACTGAAATCAGAGACAAGTCAAGGCTGCCCACTCTCTCTATATCTCTTCAACATAGTTCTGAAATTCCTTGCTAGAGCAATAACAGAGTTGAAGGAGTTCAAGGGGATGCAAATTAAAAGTAAGAACTCAAATTATCACTATTTGCAGATGATATGATAGTTTACATGAGTGACCCCAAAAATCCTTCCAGGGAACTCCTACAGCTGATAAACACCTGTACCAAAGTGGCCTGATAACAAATATATCAAACCATTCAGTAGCCCTCCTGTACACAAAAGTTAAAATGGCTGAGAAAGAAATTAGGAAAACAACACCCTTCACAATAGCCACAAGTGACATAACCAAGCAAGTCAAAGACTTGTTTGAAAAAAATTCAAGTCTCTGAAGAAAGAATTAGAAGAAGAGATCAGAAGATGGAAAGATCTCCCATGCTCATGCGTGGCAGGATTAACATAGTAAAAATGGCCATCTTACCAAAAGCAATGTACAGATTCAATGCAATTCCCATCAAATTACCAACACAATTCTTTACAGACCTGGAAAGATAAATTCTCGATGTCCTATGGAATAACAAAAAACCCAGAATTACTAAAACAATCCTCTACAATAACAGCTCTTCTGGAGGTATCTCCTTCCCTGACCTTAAGTTGTACTATAGAGCAACAGTAATAAAAACTACATGGTACTGGCATAGAAACAGGATGGTGGATCAAACGGACAGAACAGAAAAAGCAGAAATAAACCCACATACACACTTATGGACACCAGATCTTTGACAAAGATGCCAAAACCATACACTGGAATAAGATAGCATCTTCAAGAAATAGTGCTGGTCAACCTGGATGTCTACATGTAGAAAAATGCAAATAGGTCCATATTTATTAGACTGCACAAAACAAAACCTCCATTGTATCAAAGACCTAAAAATAAAACCAGACACATTAAATCACTTAGAAAAAAGAGTGGGGAAGGCCATAAAACACATTGGTATAGGAGACAACTTTCTGCAGTTCTTTAAGTCTTGTTAAATGCTCTCCTTTCTTTTGAAGTAGATTCCCTGAGGGATTTTGACCTCCTGACTGAGTTCAGTTTTAGTGTACTGAGCTGCATCCTCTATGTCAGAATCAAAAGGTAAGGCTGGTGCACAGAAAGGAAGAACTTTAATATATGGAGTCAATAAAAAGTGGGCAGCTGCCAGAGCAAGGAAAGATGGGAGGCGTTGCCAGTCTACATTACATGATCTGACAGCTTTTTCCTCAAGGGAAGTGGCCTTTTCAGGGAAAAGGACTGTCCTGTTTCTGCAAGTGAAGAGTTGTAAAGGGAGGGTAAAGGAAATAGGCTGCAGGCTGAACTAGGACTGCAGCCTCTGGTTCTGGCATAGGTATGGCAATAGGGAGGGAGCTCAGGAAGGTTGGGGTATTGCAGCCTTTTTCCTACCTACTTCAAGATAATTGGGACTGCCTCTAGAATCCTATTTGAGGAACTTTCCATTTTGAGAAACTACCTCAGACAAGTCAGGTTGGGACTGTCTGACCTGAAGAATATCATTAATCAAATTCCAGTAATAAAATGTCTGGACAGGCACCTTTTGTGGATCAGAAGAATCATATTTTTTTAAGACAATTTCCAACTTTCTGCCAGTGTCTTACATCAATAGTGACTTCTTGTGGAAACCAGGGGCAAATATTAGTAATTGAATGAAAGAAGGTAACGAAATCCTTTTTCTTAACCCTTAGTGAAGGAGTCTGGTAATTGGAATTCTGCCTCTTGGCTTTGGCAGATTCGGGTCTTATCCATCACTGTCCTTGGTGGTCAGTCTCTGCAGGCTGGGTGCTCTGAGTCTGAGAAGTACATAGTGAGCTCGCTGCAACCTTAAGAAACAGACTGCAAACTTTGTGCAACCTCAAGTGAGACCTCTCATGTTTTGGCTAAGTAAAATTGCCTGCGTGAGAAACTGCCTACACAATTTGCCTATGTTAAGTGTTAAACTTACACTCATTAAGTCAGCATGTAGACTAGGTGTACTTCTCTGTGTCGCCCTGTCTCTCTCTGTCAAGCTTTATCTCAGGTGGTATTTAGCTGTCACTGTTGGCAGGTGACATCCAGCCTTTTTAAATGAAGAATGTATTTCATAGTTTTTGTTTGTTTGTTTTTTTACATGATATATTGTAATAACTGCGGTTTTTGTTTACTTGGCTCAAACAAAATGGCTTGATTTTTACTTCTCAAAGTTCATAAAATAAATACCAAGGTCTTTTGACCTCACCTCAATGTTTGAGAAACTTTTTTAAGCTTCTTTTTAGACTGACCAAAGGTTATTGTTTTAAAATACCTGATAAAATTTAAAATGTATTGTAAAATTTAACTCTGATGGTCCAGGACCAAACTCAGAGGTGTTGAGTCAAACTGTCTCATGTGTAAAAATATTAATATCATCAGCCAGATTTCAAAATATCATCTGTTTGTCCACAAATAAACATAAGCACACATAAAGACATAGCTAAGGAACATAGAAATCCTCCATTGTCACCTTGGAGTAACCAGAATACTCAAATATGAGGGCTTGACCAGCCTTTACTGGACACAAGCACCACAAATTCCAGAAGGAGTGGACCTTCTCAGGAGTCCCCTCCATACACATAGATACCAGAAGGAGTAGAGCACCCAGGGCCGTCTCCACAGCTTCCAAATGGAGAGTGGGCTCCAGCAGCCCTATTATCACACAAAATACAGTGTCAGCTACCCTTTCTCCTGGTGCCAAAAAAAGTAGAGATGTATAAGCCTCTTCCCAGGGAAGTGGAGAGTCCTTCATATTCCCTTGACCAGATTGCAAACTCTCCCAGTTTCCCCAGACTTGGAGAGCAAACCAAAACCAGAAACCAAAGCAGACAGCCAGCACACAAAAGCAAAATCAGAGACAAGAGAAAGATCAATGGTGGTCCCTGCTTTGTAAACATTTACCAATTTTTTTAAAACCTGTTTTTGTAATATTAAAACAAAGCATGCCCTTTAGGAGTGAAATCATAAAGCACATTTATAATTTTAAAAGTAAACAAACTTTAAAATTTACCAGTGCAAACAATCCAATTTTATTATTGTTATTATTATTTATTATTACTATTACTATTACTTTTATTATTATAATTATTACTATTGTTTTTATTTTTTCTAATTCTCTTAATAACTTGTCTTGTTTCCTTTCCAATTGGACTTTCTCTTGAAGAACAGTAATATCTTCCTACAGTGGTCATGTATCTCCTGCAATGGTGGCAGGGAAAGCCATGGGGGGAGGGGGTGGGTAGAGGGTTCAGGTTGCCAATGTGAATTATGAGACTTGGAAGTTTCTTCCTCTTACTCCCTTTCATCCTCACTATCTAGCTCTTAAATTATTTTGTGCTCTCAATTTACACAAATCTGTTTGAGCTCCTTTATGAACATTTGAAATAACCTTAGAAGTACTTTTTCTTTTTTCCTGCCTGTTTGGCTGCTCCATTTTCTTTAAGTCATTCTTTAACTTGTGAGATCAAAATTTTTCATTTTATCAGTCTCATGCCTAGGATCCAACACATCTCTAATTAGATTCCACAGAGGAAGAGATATAACATGTACCTTCTCAGGACCGTTATTTTTGTAATATTCTTGCAATCATTTCCCTACATTCTCCATGTTTCCATATTTACATACCTTACACTGGGAAGGAGGGACATACTTCATTTACAAACTAAAGGGTATAAGGGAATTTCTCCCAACTTGTCCTGTTTATTTTAAAATTGACTTTAAAGTCCCATAAATAACTCCCTGCTACTGCTGTGCCCAATGATTGAGCTGCCTACCTACCATATATTCCTCTGTGTGATGGGCAGTATCAAAAAGCACTGTTTTTACTTAGGCATCTGTAGCTCCAAAAACCAATGTTTCTCACTTTTGCCCCTTTTTTTCAAGGTCACTTTTTTGGGCACCAACTGACCCATCCCACAGGCTAGCTGAACAGATTCCACATGAAAGGGGGAAATTGAGAGACAGAGAAGTGAAGAATCGGGGCAAGACAGATTCCTGATCAAGTCTCAATTTACTGAATGTGCAAACAACACTTATAAAGCATAGGGTTCAAGCAATTTTTTTTCACAGTAGTAACACATCTGTGCCACCTGGCAAGGCATGCAGAATTAACTCAAGGTTATACAAAGTTTGCTGTCTGGTTCCAAAGGGTGCAGGGAGCTTGCCATCTACTTCTCAGGCTCAGAAAATTCCACCTGCAGAGACTGACCACCAAGGAAAATCTCTGAGAAACGGAACTATTGATAAGACCAGCATCTGCCAATGCCAAAAGGCAGAATTCCAGTTACCAGACTCCTTCCCCTTACTCCTCCCATCCTGATGAACTCCTTGAGACCCTGTAAAAATAAGTCATGCTTACTCTTATAATTCATTATTCTGACTTGCCTCTTACTAATTTACTGCTGCAGAAGATTACAAACTGTTTTATGGTTTGAGATACCTCCTGCAAGATATCTCAAGAATGTTTCCTTAAGATGTCTCAAAGATGCTCCAAGACTGACGAGCAGATGTTCTCTCCTAAATCTATCATCCATGACCTAGGGTCCTAGTGCGGATTTTGGTAACTTTTCCACTAATTGGCATTGGCTCCATTAAATGGCTTTGGCTCACTAATTGGCTTTGGCTTCAGTAAATAGCTTTGTGTCCAGGCATGCCTGTAGTTCCCACCCTCAAGAAGCTACAGCAGGAGGATCACAGAAAGCTTGAGAACAGCCTGGACTTCATGGCAGGATTCTGTTTCAAAAATGTGAAGAATTCAGGTGGGCGGTTGGTCAACTATCAAGGGAAATGTCTCAGCAATAGCTACTTGCCCCATCTGCACAAGACTCTCACCTCCACCAGACCCTCCTCTTTCTACTTTCCTCTCTTTCTCCTTCTCACTCTACACCCCCTCTCACACACACACAGAAAGAGAGAGAGAAAACTAAGTATTTATGTAAAATTGCCTGTCATTGTAGTTTTATCAAGGAAAGCATTTTGCAGGCAAATTCAGGTCACTGGAGTATAGTAGACTTAAGGTTCTCAGGATAAACATAGAAATAACAAAAGTTAATTGAATTTTTAAGGGATTTCGTGGCTGGATAAATGAAGTATTTTTTATAAGATAAAATTTTCTCTAAATGGAAAATAAAATTAAGAGAAAGAATTAAGATTGAACTAACATTTCATAGTTCCTTCTAGCCTTGTCAGTTTGCATCCAGAAATAACTTCCTAGGTAAATAAAATGTTTTTCCTCAATTCTTTTAACTGGCCAAAGAAGCCAGCAAGACTTCCATAGTCAATAGTGAACAGCAAATGGTACCAGAATTTGTTAACTAGAAATCTGGTGCTTCTTTTCCCAGTGCTGCTTTCTCAAAGAGGTCTAAGTGGCTCCTTACCAATTCTACTCATGTGACTGGACCAGTTGCTTTCCTATTCCATCTTCCAAGGCGACATCATTGTAAGTAATATGATCTCTGCAAAACCATTTTGTCAAGCTGTCTAGGAAGGAGGGTCCCCTCATTGTCTAGCCTGTCTTTGCAGCAATACAATTAGGCAAATGCAAACAAGGCTGCAGGTGCTTACCCAGTGTTTGCTCCAAACAATGAGGCCATCAAGAAGTATGTCAGGGAGAAGAAAGCCACAACTCTAGTAAGTGTCAACAGCAGTAGTCAACATTTTGTCTTTAAGATTTCTTATTAGAGCCAGATGCAATGGTGCACACCTGTAATGCCAGCACTTATGAAGGAAATAGCATGAGGATCTCTGTGTGTTCAAGGACAGCCTGGTCTACAAAGTGAGTCCAGGACAACCAGAGACACTCTCTTTCAAAATCCAAACAAAAAAGATTTATAATTTTTGTGTGCTTTTAAATTTTTTTATTAATTATTTGTTACATTTTCTTTCACTTTGTATCCCAGCTGAGGGCCCCTCCATCATCTCCTCCCAATCTCTCTCTCGCCTTTCCTCTTCTCACCCTAAGCCCCTCTCCTAGTCTACTGTTAGGGGAGATCCTCCCCTGCTTCTATCTGATCCTAGCCTAGCAGTTCTCATTAGGAGTGCATGCATTGTCTTCCTCTATGGCCTGGCAAGGCTGCACTCACCCCCACCCCCCTCAGGGGGAGTGATCAGAGAGCCAGCCCATGAGTTCACATCAGAGAGAGTCCCTGTATGGCATACTAGTGAACACACTTGGAGACTGAGTCTATGGGCTACATCTGAGCAGGGGGTTTATGTCCCGTCCATGCATGGGACCTCAGAGCCCACAGCTAGGGAAAGGATCTTCCCCAAACCTGTATCTGACAGAGGGAGGGTTACTATCCAGAGTACATGAAGAACCTAAGAAGTTAATCACCAACAAACCATGCCATCCAATTTAAAAGTGGGGTTCACAGCTAAACAGAGAATTCTCAATAGAGGAATATCAAATGTCACAGAAACACTTAGAGAAATCTTCAACATCCTTACTAATGAGGGAGATGCAAATTAAAAAACCATGAGATTTTACCTTACCCCCATCAGAATGGCTACAAAATAAAAACCTCCTGTGACAACACATGCTGGAGAATACATGGAGAAAGAGGAACCCTCCCCCATTACCATTGCTGGTGGTAATGTTAACTTGCACAACCACTTGGGAAATCAATCTGGTGCTTTCTTGGGCCATTAGGACTAGTCCTTCCTCAAGATCCAGCTATACCACTCCTAGGCATATAACCTTTTATTTTTATTTTTAGTGCTGCTTGGATGTGCATGTGTGTGTGCAAGCCTGCATGAGTTTGTGTGTGTATATGAGTACAGATGGTCACAGAAGCCAGAAGTATAAAATCCAAAAGTGTTATACCTCCCAGGAGTTCCAATATTCATACCAGGAACTGAACTAGGGTCCTCCTTGCCTCAAATACCAATCTTTAACCAGTGACCCAGCTGTCAAGAGTCATCTAAATTTCAATTTTTCAGTCATATGCCATTTAAATTCTTGTCAAAACCTGTTCATTCAGTGCTGCCTACTGAATAGAAAGACCCAAGCATGTCACAAAACTTCCCATGTCACAGCTACTGTGAAAACAAAGAAAGAGAGAAACTAAAATATTAAAAAAAAATGTTCAATATGTACAGCCAAGGTCAAGATCCTCTCCTGCAAACAATTGTTGAATGACCTGAAGGGATACAGAAGACAGGGTCTCTATGACATATTTATGAAATCAAATAAGCCCTATCATTGCCTTCAATCAGCCACAGTTGATTTGGAAGTTTGTTGGTAAGTCAAATGAATACTGACTTTAAATTCTGTGAATATAGAGACAAGCCATGTTTGGATCAAATGTTAAAAGAGTTAAGATTGGGCCATAGAGGTTCTGTGCCAACAACCACAGGAAATTAGCTCTAGCCTATAAGCTTGTATTCTGCTATGCAAAGGGTGTGCTTGGGTTTCACATGGTTATAAACTATTATACACTGTTATATAAAATATACACACTTGCCTTACAAAGCTCACATAGCAGGTGTCACTGTAACAGTGAAAATTCATACAATGGATGGTCTTACTCTTCTTACCTCACCTGAATAGTGTGATATCAGACCCAACTGGGGTGTGTTAGACCTTCAGAATCCATCCTCAACATCGTTTCTCCAACTAGACACACTTCTTCTTTACCTCTGTTTTTCTCTTGTGATTTTTTTCCTTAGTTTGAATGCCTTCCCCAGCTCTCTTGCCCTCCCTCAAGGCCCACAGTGTCCCATTTCATAAAGAACATTCTCAGAACATTCTAAGCCCACTCCACCCTTTTGGAACAGTAGCCCATTTGTCAGATTTCATATGAACACAGCTGGCATTTGCAGGTCCTTACATGTTTGGTGGGTTTTTCCTTTTCCCAGGGTGCAGCAGAATTTATTGGGCAATTTCTACACACAGAGCAGTCCTGAAAAGCTTTTGTTTGCCAACTTGTCTCAGACTTCCCAAGTGAGCAACTGATCTCCCTATGCAGGGCTGTATGGGATAGCTGTCAGAGCTCCCCTTTGGGTTCCATGGACTCCTATGGGGTACCCAGAACATCCTGGATTTACTCATGTTGAATGAGATGTTTGTGTGTGTGTGTGTGTTTGTGTGTGTGTGTGTGTGTGTGTGAATGTGTGTGTGTGTGTGTGTGTGTGTTTGTGTATGTGCTCATCTTGATTGAGGTGTGTTCACATGCATGTGTACATGTGTGCTCACATGCAAATGCCTTCTGTATAGCAGGTACTTTCTAGGTCCTTTATATAGTAGCATCACATGAAAAACTCACCACAGTTGTCTGGGTATAGTGCTATTATGATCCTCATTCCACAGGTCAGTAACCAGAGGCTACAAACACTTACTTGTCTCATTGTTGGTGTCTGTCCATGTGCTAGGCACAACACTTAATCACCAACATAGAGTATTTTATCTGTGTAGTATGGGTCATGCCCAACTGTCACTAACTCTTCATCTCTTTCTCCCACAGAATAGTTCTCTAATCTCAAGAGGGAGGATCTTCACCTTACTCCTTTGTCACATGTAAGCCTACAGAAATTCTGGGTTTTGACACCAGATGACTGAGAGGAAAGAAATAAGAAACAATAAGAAGGACATGACTGCTTCTAAGTATAGTAGAACAAGAAGAAGGACAAGACTGCTTCTAAGTATAGTAGAGAAGAAGTTTTATTGTAGATAAAAGGTTAAATAGAGCCAGAGACTGAGACATCTGGGAGAGTCCACAGTGAACATGGCTAAGCTGAGCAGGGTCATTTGAGGGGGGAGGAGAAGGGAGAACAAGAGAGGAGACAGTCATAAACCAAGAGCAGCTGCCTGGGCCAGGAGACTGAACAAGAGGTAAAAGGGCCAGAACAACCAGCCTAGCCAAAATAACTGGATTATATAGGGATAAGCAGCTGGCAGAATGGCAGGCTAGTTCCTGGGCTTTAGGTTTCAGGGTATGGGCAGGATATGTAAGCCAGGAGTACCCTGCAACAGCTAGAAATGGAGGGATGCTTGGAGCACTTGGCTAGCCAGCCTCAGCTTTGATGTATTAACAAGTACAACAGTTAGTATTTTGTCCAGGGTTTGACACCTGACACTGTGATGATTTCTTTCAACACCTTTTTTTTTTTTTAACACAGTCCAGTTCTTATGCATCTTCTCCTACATAACTTTAAATCTAGAAATTGCCTAGGACCCTAATCCTGGCAACCAAAAGCCACTCCAGTGCTTGTCCCCAGGATGCTGTGACTCCCCCACCCGAAGCCCAAACACACACCCTTGCTGTGTGCCTCGAGGTCCCATGATTTGCTTCTCATTGGCACTCATTGTACTTGACCCCACCCTGGAGGTTGGACTCTTCCAACTGTAGTTTATGACCCCAAAACCTCCAGCACCACCAACTCACATGTTCCTGTCTTCCCATGTAAACAAACTAACTTTCAATGCCTCTGCCCATCCCTGATGAGACTTCTACCAGGCTTACTCATTTCAATCCAAAGATGTTTTCTATAGGCTATGGCAAAACCACAGTACAACTCTAGGCATGTTAGCCACATGCCTCAGTATGGGGCTTCTTCCAAATGGACCCTGACTGTTTGCTTTAGGACCCTCATTAAGGCCTAGTTGTGCAAAATCTACACTCCCGGTGCAGGGTCTGTACCGCTCCCTCCCCCAAAGAGACTCACAGCCTGTGGTTCAATGCAAAAACAAGAGGCAGTTTATTCAGATAGTGATGGGGGTCGTCCCGTCAAAGCAGGAGACGACCCTGAGCATACTAAGCACAGAGTTTTAATTCCAAAAAAAAATCAGGCCTTTACATTGATTAGTCAGCAGAAAAGATAGCAGTAATGTGGGCTGGCAGCTGTAGCGGGGAGCTCACAGCGCCAAGGACAGTCCTCCCTTCTTCTCCCATCTCTTGGTTTTGTAGCAGGCCGCTTACAGCTTCAAGGACAGTCCTCCCCTAAATTGCCTGACTTGTTCTTCTTTCTTTTTAGCTAGCCCTTATTCAAGGTCCAGTTGTTTTTCTTTCTAATTTGGGATGGTCCCATTTCTCATTCCCCCCTTTTTTGGCATAATTTTAACCCTAAAATTACAGGCTAGATTCAGCTTGCATCTCTAATTGCTGATACTGCTGTTGAAGCATAAGGACCTGAACAGTACTGATCCGTTCTGTCACAAAATTGACTAGCTTATTAAGAATGCAGGATGATTCCAGATCCCACCATTTACCTGCAACTTTCATGATTTCCTTATTTTTCATCGCTGAGTAATACTCCATTGTGTAGATGTAGCACAAATTCTGCATACATTCTTCAGTTGAGGGGCAACTGGCCTGTTTCCAGCTTCTGGCTATTACAAAGAAAGCTGCTAAGAACATGGTTGAGCAAATGTCCTTATGTGTAATTGAGCCTCGTTTGGATATTTGCATAGGAGTGGTATGGCTGGATCTTCAGGAAGTGCTATTCCTAGTTGTCTGAGAAAAAGACAGATTCATTACCAGAGTGGTTGTACAAGTTTACATTCGAATCAGCAGTGGAGGATGGTTTCCCTTTCTCCACAACCTCTCCAGCATATGCTGTTGCTTGAGTTTCCATCTTGGCCATTCTAATAAGTGTAAGGTGAAATCTCAGGGCCTTTATAATTTGCATTTCCCTGATGGCTATTGACATTGAGCATTTCTTTAAATGTTCTCAGCCATTCTATATTCCTCTGTACAGAATTCTCTGTTGAGCTCTGTTCCCTAGTTTTGAATTGGATTACATGGTTTGCTTCTTTTCAGCTTCTTTATTTCTTTATATATACTGTATATTAGCGCTCTGTCAGAAAAAAGGTTGGTGAAGATTATTTTCGAATCTAGGGGCAGTCATTTTGTTTTGATGACAGTGTCCTTTGATTTACAAAAGCTTTGCAGTTTCATGACTTCGACTTTATTGATTGTTGTTCTTAGAGCCTATGCTGTTGGTGTTCTTTTCAGGAAGTTCAAATCTCTATAAGCCACAAAATTTGAAAATCTAAATTAAATGGACAATTTTCTTGATTGATTCCACTTAACCAAAACTGAATCAACCCAGGTAAATCTATTAAATAGTGCTATATCCCCCATGGAAACAGAAGCTCTCATCTAAATCTCCCATCCAAAAGAAGGCCAGGGTCAGATGTTTTCAACACAGAATTCTACCAGAATTTCAAAGAAGACCTAACTCCAGTTCTCTACAAAATATTCTACAAAAAGAAACAAAAGGAGCATTACCAAACTCATTCTATGAAGCCACAGTCACTTCAGAATTTAAACCTGTGAAAGACCCAACAAAGAAAGAATTTCAGGCCAATCTCCCTTATGAACATTGATGTGAAAATACTCAACAAATTACTTGCAAATTGAATACAAGATCACACCAAAGATATCATCCACTATGACCAAGTAGGCTTCATCCCAGGGGTGGTTCATATGCAGGGGTGGTTCAATATAAGGAAATCCATCAATGTGATCCATCATAATAACAAACTGAATGAAAAAAAACAAAATAAAACATGATAATCTCCTTAGATGCTTAAAAAGCATTTGAGAAAATCAAACATACATTCATGTTTAAAGTCTTGGAGAGATCAGGGATAAAAGGCATATATCTAAACATAGTAAAGGCAATATACATCAAACTGAACAGAGAGAAACTTAAAGCATTCCCACTGAAATTAGAGACAAGGCAAGGCTGCCCACTCTCTCCATATCTCTTCAACATAATTCTGGAATTCCTTGCTAGAGTAATAACAGAGTTGAAGGAGTTCAAGGGGATGCAAATTAGAAAGTAAGAACTCAAATTATCACTAGGTGCAGATGATATGATAGTTTACATGAGTGAACCCAAAAATCTTTCCAGGGAAATCCTACAGCTGTTAAACACCTTTACCAAAGTGGCTGGATAACAAATATCTCAAAAAGTTCAGTAGCCCTCCTGAATACAAAAGATAAAATGGTTGAGAAAGAAATTAGGAAAACAACACCCTGCACAATAGCCACAAGTGACATAAACAAGCAAATCAAAGACTTCTTTGAAAAAAAAAATTAAGTCTCTGAAGAAAGAATTAGAAGAAGAGATCAGAAGATGGAAAGATCTCCCATGCTCATGCTTGGCAGGATTAACACAGTAAAAATGGCCATCTTAGCAAAAGCAATGTACAGATTCAATGCAATTCCCATCAAATTACCAACACAATTTTTTACAGACCTGGAAAGATAAATTCTCAATGTCCTATGGAATAACAAAAAACCCAGAACTGCTAAAACAATCCTCTACAATAACAGCTCTTCTGGAGGTATCTCCTTCCCTGACCTTAAGCTGTACTACAGAGCAACAGTAATAAAAACTGCATGGTACTGGCATAAAAACAGAATGGTGAATCAAATTGACCGAACATAAAAGGCAGAAATAAACCCACACACTCATTTATGGACATGTGATCTTTGACAAAGATGCCAAAACCATACACTGGAATAAGATAGCATCTTCAAGAAATGGTGCTGGTCAACCTGGATGTCTACATGTAGAAAAATGCAAATAGATCCATACTTATCAGACTGCACAAAACTAAACTTCCAGTGGATGAAATACCTCAACATAAAACCAGACACATTAAATCCCTTAGAAAAAAGAATGGGGGAGGCCATAAAACACATTGGTACAGGAGACAACTTCCTGCAGTTCTTTAAGTTGTATTAAATGCTCTCCTTTCTTTTGAAGTAGATTCCCTGAGGGATTTGACCTCCTGACTGAGTTCAGTTTCAGTGTACTGAGCTGCATCCTCTATGTCAGAATCAAAAGGTAAGGCTGGTGCACAGAAAGGAGGAACTTTAATATATGCAGTCAATAAAAAGGGGGCAGCTGCCAGAGCCAGGAAAGATGGGAGGCATTGCCAGTCTACATTACAGGATCTGGCAACTTTTTCCTCAAGGGAAGTGGCCTTTTCAGGGAAAGTTAGGTCATTAGGACCGTCCTGTGTCTGCAAGTGAAGAGTTGTAAAGGGAGGGTAAAGGAAATGGGCTGCCGGCTGAACTAGGACTGTAGCCTCTGGTTCTGGCATAAGTATGGAGATAGGGAGGGAACTCAGAAATGTTGGGGTAGTGCAGCCTTGTCCCTACCTACTTCAAGGGATTTGGGACTGCCTCTAGAATCATTTTTGAGGAACTTTCCAGTTTGAGAAACTACCTCAGCCAAGTCAGGTTGGGAATGTCTGACCTGAAGAATATCATTAATCAAATTCCAGTAATAAAATGTTTGGACAGGCACCTTTTGTGGACAAGAAGAATCATAAATTTTTTAAAGACAATTTCCAACTTTCTGCCAGAGTCTTACATCAATAGTGACTTCTTGTGGAAAATAGGGGCAAATATTAGTAATTGAAACAAAAAAGCTAACTAAATCCTTTTTCTTAACCCTTACTGAAAGAGTCTGGTAATTGGAATTCTGCCTCTTGGCCTTGGCAGATGCAGGTCTTATCCATCATTCCATTTCTCAGATACTGTCCTTGACATTCAGTCTCTGCAGGCAGGGTCCTCTGAGCCTGAGAAGTAGATAGCAAGCTCCCTGCAACCTTGAGAAACAGACTGCAAACTTTGTGCAACCTCGAATGAGACCTCTCATGTTTTGGCTAAGTAAAATTGCCTGCCTGAGAAACTGCTTGCACACTTTTGCCAATGTTAATTGTTAACTGGACACCCATTAAATCAGCATGTAGACTAGGTGTCCTTCTTTGGGTTGCCCTGTCTCTCTTTGTGTCCCAATGTCCCTCTCTGTGTCCAGCTTTATCTCAGGTGGTATTTAGCTGACACTGCTGGCAGGATCCATCCAGGCTTTTTAAATGAAGAATATATTTCGTACTTTTTTTTTACATGATGTATTGTAATAACTGAGGTTTTTGTTTAGTTGGCTCAAAGAGCATGGCTTGCTTTTTTCTTCTCAAAATTAATAAAATAAATACCAAGATCTTTTGAACTTGTCCAAAGGTTTGAGAACATCCAGCCTTTTTATTTTATTTTATTTTATTTTATTTTTTTCAATGCAGTTTATTCAGGAACATTGAACAATCCTCGGACCCCGGGGAAAGCCAGTCCACAGCTTAAATAGCCTCTGGGTAGCCAACCCAGGCGTGCCAAAGGGGCAATGCAGATAGGTCCACATACATGGAAGCAAGCCAGATCCTCGGCCTTAGCCAAATGTGGAGTTGTTCGTGACAGAGAGCACTCACCATCGGGAAGGTGGAAGGCGGAAACCAGCTCCATCTTTAAGGCATAGCATTCCGCAGCTCTCTACAGTTCCCCCTTTTTGTTTTAGACGCATCAGGCAAGAGTAGAGGTCTGATCTCTGATATTAGAAATAAATTGGGACTTTGTACAGATGTTCATTTAGGTGTCATCCACCCAAAGAGCATCAGACCGTCTGATACCTTTTTCTCAGAGGCGGGACCTGGGGCATCAACCCGCATGCAATCAGACATGCTCTTCTCTGGGTCCAAAGCGACTGACCATGAGTGCAGTGCTTAGCCTCGCATCCTGAGCGTATCATTTTAGCTTTTTATGGTATCCAACCATGCTTGGGGAGAATGTCCTGCTTCAATGGCTGTAAAGGCCTGAATGATCATGGCTGCATCACACTGTTGTGAGACTCTAATCTTGCATATATACCACAGGCAAACCAAGGAGACCAACACCAGAAGGCCTGCTAACACTCCCATGCCCGCCCATTCCTTCAGATGATTCATGGCTGCAGCAATCCATGTTGATAATCCTCTGGCTAGTCCTGCCTCCACTCCGGTAGAATTTACTGTGACAATGGCCACTCTAAGCTGCTCCATCGTAGCATCGAATTCTCCAGTCCAATTACCTAAAATATAGCTCGACAATTGTTTAGACAGATTTGCAGCACAGGAAAAATTCTCATGTTGTATGCTAGTGACACAAAGTCCAGCATACTTTCATTGACAGCCAGGTTGAGCGATTTGCCATAGGGTATCAATTTGCTCCTGCAAGAGGTCAATCCTCTGATTGAACACCATCAAGCTTCCTTTTAGTTGAGCATTAATTCCTTTATGTACAACTAAGGCATGAGCTACATTGGCTAAATGATTATTCAGGGTTTGAGCAGTCTGCCCAGTATGACTAATGCCCTGGTGGTAGCTCCAACAGCCGTCAATGAGATGGTAGTAACAATGGTGGCTGTAGTTCCAAGATCCCTTTTCTGTCTGAAGAGAGTCATAGCGTGAGGGGCATCAATGGGCATAGGTACCCAGTGAGGCATGCGAGTAACCAGGGCATACCTAACTTTACTAGCATTCCAGCATTGGGCAAAAAAGCAAGTATCATTACCACAATTAGTTGGCTCTATCTGGCTAATAATGAATAAAAATGGGGGATATAGACAAACAGGTGTGGGCTTATAGGAAATATTATGAGAAGCCTTAACCCCTTGTTGGAACATCCTGCGTCAGTTCTAGAACTAGCAGTGGTGGTGTCCGAGGTCTGAGTAGGTTCAGGAGACCATTGCCCCCAGGGGTGAGACGTACTCCATGCCAATTGACTAACTCCATGTTTTCTTCCAATTTTGAAAGTCATTTAAGGTTCTTAAATTACTTTTTTTCCCTTTTTTCTTAAATTTTTCATCAATTACACTTAATTCATTCTGCATCCCCCCATAAGCCCCTCCCTCCTCCCATCCCAATCCCACCCTCCCTCCTCCCTCTGCTTGCATGCCACTCCCCAAGTCCACTAATAGAGGAGGTTCTCCTCTCCTTTCTGATCTTAGTCTGTCAGTTCACATCAAAAGTGGCTGTATTGTCCTCTACTGTGGCCTGGTAAGGCTGCTCCCCCCTCCCCCAGAGGGAGGTGATCAAAGAGCAGGCCAATCAGATTATGTCAGAGGCAGTCCCTCTTCACATTACTATGTAACCCAATTGGACTCTGAACTGCCCTGGGCTATATCTGTGCAGGGGTTCTAGGTTATCTCCATGAATAGTCCTTGGTTGGAGTATGAGTCTCTGGGAAGTTCCCTATGTTCAAATTTTCTTGTTCTGTTGCTCTCCTTGTGGAGACCCTGTCCTCTCCAGCTCTTACTATTTCCCAGTTCTTACCTAAAATTCCGTTCACTCTGCCCAACAGTTGCCCATCAGGCTCAGCATCTGCTTTGATTGTCTGAAGGGCAGAGGCTTTCATAGGCCCTCTGTGGTAGGTTCCTAGGTTGTTTCCTGTTTTCTTCTTCTTCTGATGTCCATCCTCTTTGCCTTTCTGGATGGGGTTTGGACGTTTTAGTTAGGGTCCTCTCTCTTGCTTAGTTTCTTTAGATGCACAGGTTTTAGTGGGTTTGTCCTATGTTGTATGTCTATATGAGTGAGTATATACCATGTGTGTCTTTTTGCTTCTGAGACAACTCACTCAGGATGATCCTTTCCAGATCCCACCATTTACCTGCAAATTTCATGATTTCCTTATTTTTCATTGCTGAGTAATATTCCATTGTGTAGATGTACCACAGTTTCTGCATCCATTCTTCAGTTGAGGGGCATCTGGGTTGTTTCCAGCTTCTGGCTATTACAAATAAAGCTGCTACAAACATGGTTGAGCAAATGTCCTTTTTGTGTACTTGAGCCTCTTTTGGATATATGCCCAGTAGTGGTATGGCTGGATCTTGAGGAAGCGCTATTCCTAGTTGTCTGAGAAAGCGCCAGATTGATTTCCAGAGTGGTTGTACAAGTTTACATTCCCACCAGCAGTGGAGAAGTGTTCCCCTTTCTCCACAACCTCTCCAGCATGTGTTGTCACTTGAGTTTTTGATTTTGGCCATTCTCATGGGTGTAAGGTGAAATCTCAGGGTTGTTTTGATTTGCATTTCCCTAATGGCTAATGAGGTTGAACATTTCTTTAAGTGCTTCTCTGCCATTCAGTATTCCTCTACAGAGAATTCTCTGTTTAGCTCTGTTCCCCATTTTTTAAGTGGATTACTTGGTTTGCTGCTTTTCAGCTTCTTTAGTTCTTTATATATACTGGATATGAGTCCTCTGTCAGATAAAGGGTTGGTGAAGATTCTTTCCCAATCTGTAGGTGGTCGCTTTGTTTTGATGACGGTGTCCTTTGCTTTACAGAAGCTTTTCAGTTTCATGAGGTCCCATTTATTGGTTGTTGCTCTTAGAGCCTGTGCTGTTGGTGTTCTGTTCAGGAAGTTTCCCCCTGTACCAATGAGTTCTAGGGTATTTCCCACTTTCTTTTCAAGCCGATTTAATGTGTCTGGTTTTATGTTGAGGTCTTTGATCCACTTGGACTTCAGTTTTGTGCAGGGTGACAAGTATGGATCTATTTTCATTTTTCTACATGTAGACATCCAGTTAGACCAGCACCATTTGTTGAAGATGCTATCTTTTTTCCATTGTATGGTTTTGGCGTCTTTGTCAAAGATCAGATGTCCATAAGTGTGTGGGTTTATTTCTGGGTCCTCTGTTGGGTTCCATTGATCCACCATTCTGTTTCTATGCCAGTACCATGCAGTTTTTAAAACTGTTGCTCTATAGTACAACTTAAGATCAGGGATGGAGATACCTCCAGAAGATCTTTTATTGTAGAGGATTGTTTTAGCAATTCTGGGTTTCTTGTTATTCCATATGAAGTTGAGAATTTTCCTTTCCAGGTCTGTAAAGAATTGTGTTGGTAATTTGATGGGCATTGCATTGAATCTGTAGATTGCTTTTGGTAAGATGGCCATTTTTACTATGTTAATCCTACCAAGCCATGAGCATGGGAGATCTTTCCATCTTCTCATATCTTATTCTAATTCTTTCTTCAGAGATTTGAATTTTTTTTCATACAAGTCTTTGACTTCCTTGGTTAGGGTTACTCCGAGGTACCTTATGTCATTTGTGGCTATTGTGAAGGGTTTTGTTTCCTTAATTTCTTTCTCAGCCCTTTTGTCTTTTGTATACAGGAGGGCTACTGATTTTTTTGAGTTAATTTTGTATCCTGCCACTTTGCTGAAGGTATTTATCAGCTGTAGGAGTTCCCTGGTAGAGTTTTTGGGGTCACTCACGTATACTATCATATCATCTGCAAATAGTGATAATTTGACTTCTTCCTTTCCCATTTGTATCCCCTTGATCTCCTTCAACTGTCTTATTGCTCGAGCAAGGACTTCCAACACTATGTTGAAGAGATATGGAGAGAGTGGGCAGCCTTGTCTTGTCCCTGATTTCAGTGGGATTGCTTTAAGTTTCTCTCCATTCAGTTTGATGTTGGCTATAGGCTTCCTGTATATCGCCTTTACTATGTTTAGATATGTGCCTTGTATCCCTGATCTCTCCAGTACTTTGAACATGAATGGATGTTGGATTTTGTCAAAGGCTTTTTCAGCATCTAGGGAGATTATCATGTGGTTTTTTTCTTTCAGTTTGTTAATATGGTGGATCACATTGATGGATTTCCGTATATTGAACCACCCCTGCATACCTGGGATGAAGCCTACTTGGTCATAGTGGATAATATCTTTGATGTGTTCTTGGATTTGGTTTGCAAGTATTTTATTAAGTATTTTTGCATCAATGTTCATAAGGGAGATTGGCCGGAAATTCTCTTTCTTTGTTGAGTCTTTGTGAGGTTTAGGTACCAAGGTGACTGTGGCTCCATAGAATGAATTTTGTAATATTCCTTCTGTTTCTATTTTGTGGAATAGTTTGAAGAGAATTGGTGTTAGCTCTTCTTTGAAGGTCTGGTAGAATTCTGCGCTGAAGCCATCTGGTCCTGGGCTTTTTTTGGATGGGAGACTTTTGATGACCGCTTCTATTTCTTTGGGGGATATAGGTCTATTTAGTTGATTTACCTGGTCCTGGTTCAGCTTTGGTAAGTCAAATTGATCAAGAAAATTGTCCATTTCATTTAGATTTTCAAATTTTGTGGCATATAGACTTTTGAAGTAAGTCCTAATGAGTGTTTGGATTTCCTCAGTGTCTGTAGTTATATCCCCATTTTCATTTCTGATTTTGTTGATTTGGGTGGTGTCTGTCTGCCTTTTAGTTAGCCTGGCTAAGGGTTTGTCGATCTTGTTGATTTTCTCAAAGAACCAGCTCTTGGTTTCATTGATTCTTTGAATTGTTTTATTTGTTTCCAATTGATTGATTTCAGCCCTGAGTTTGATTATTTCCAGCCGTCTACTCCTTCTTGGTGTGTCTGCTTCTTCTTTTTCTAGGGTTTTTAAGTGAACCATTAGGGTGCTTGAATGAGCTGTCTCGAATATCTTTTTGAAGGCACTTAGTGCTATGAACTTTCCTCTTAGCACTGCTTTCATTGTGTCCCACAAGTTCGGGTATGTTGTGTCTTCATTTTCATTGATTTCTAGAAAGACTTTAATTTCTTTCTTTATTTCTGCCCTGACCCAGCTGTCATTTAGTAACAAGTTGTTCAGTTTCCATGTGTGTGTAGGCTTTTTGTTATTTCTGTTATTGTTGAGGTCCAGCTTTTTTCCATGGTGATCAGACAAGATACATGGGATTATTTCAATCTTCTTGTATTTGTTGATTCTTGCTTTGTGACCCACTATGTGGTCTATTTTGGAGAAGGTTCCATGAGGTGCTGAGAAGAAGGTAAATTCTTTTGTGTTTGGGTGTAAGGTTCTGTAAATGTCTGTTAGGTCCATTTGATTCATGACCTCTGTCAGAGACATTGTTTCTTTGTTTAATTTCTGTTTGGTTGACCTGTCCTTTGTTGAGAGTGGGGTGTTGAAGTCTCCCACTATTAATGTGTGTGGATCTATATGTGCTTTAAATTTTATCAATGTTTCTTTCACAAATGTGGGTGCCCTTGTATTTGGGGCATAGATGTTCAGGATTGTGATGTCTTCCTGGTGGAATTTTCCCTTGATGAGTATGAAGTGTCCTTCCCCATCTCTTTTGATTAATTTTGGTTGAAAGTCTATTTTATCAGATATTAGAATGGCTACTCCTGCTTGCTTCTTGGGTCCGTTTGCTTGGAAAGTCGTCTTCCAACCCTTTACCCTCAGGTAATGTCTATCTTTGTGTCTTAGGTGTGTTTCTTGTGTGCAACAGATTGCTGGGTTTTGTTTACGTATCCATTCTGTTAATCTGTGTCTTTTTATTGGAGAGTTGAGTCCATTGATTTTGGGAGAGATTAATGACCAGTGGCTGTTAGATCTCTTGATTTTGATGTTGGCTGTGGTCATCAGGTTGTGTGCTTGGTTGCTTTTTGTTTTACTGAAGTGAGGTTATTTATTTCCTGTGTTGTCTTGAATGTAGCTAGCTTTCTTGGGTTGTATTTTCCCTTCCAGTGTCTTCTGTAATGCTGGATTTGTTTGTAGGTATTGTTGAAATTTGTTTTTGTCATTGAATATCTTGTTTTCTCCATCTATGAGGACTGAGAGTTTTGCTGCATATAGTAGCCTGGGCTGACATCTGTGTTCTCTTAGGGTCTGCATGATATCTGTCCAGGCCCTTCTGGCATTCATAGTCTCTGTTGAAAAGTCAGGTGTGATTCTAATGGGTTTGCCATTATATGTTACTTGGCCTTTTTCCCTTGCAGCTTTTAGTATTTTTTCTTTGTTCTGTATACTTACTGTTTTGATTATTATGTGGCGGGAGGATTTTCTTTTCTGGTCAAATTTGCTTGGTGTTCTGTAGGCCTCATATATTCTAATTGGCCTCTCCTTTAGCTTGGGGAAATTTTCTTCAATGATTTTGTTGAAAATATTTTCTGGGCCTTGGAGAAGGGAGTCTTCTTTTTCCTCTATACCTATTATTCTTAGGTTTTGTCTTTTCATATTGTCTTGCATTTCTTGGACGGTCTGTGTCAGGAATTTTTCAGATTTAACATTTTCTTTGACAGATACATCAATTTCTTCCATTGTATCTTCTACACCTGAGATTCTTTCTTCCATCTCTTGTAGTCTGTTGGTTATGCTTACCTCTGTAGTTCCTGTTTTCTTCCCTAGATTCTTCCTTTCCATTATTTCTTCCATTTGTGTTTTCCTTAATTTTTCCAATTCTATCTTCAGGTCTTGAGTTGTTTTGTATACTTCCTTCACCTGTCTGATTGTACTTTCCTGTTTTTCTTTTAGTTCCTTCAACTCTGTTTCTTTCATTTCATTCAGTGTTTTAAGCATTTCCTTTCTAAAGGCCATAAACTGTTTGGCTGCAGCTTCCTCTATTTCTTTACCGATGGCAATATTCTGTTTGAGTTTATCTTCCTCTATGTCTTTACGAATCTTATTTGTTTCCTCTGTTATCATCTTCATGAGCATACTTGTTAGGTCATCTTCTTGGATTTCAGTTATGGTGGGGTGTCCAGGGCTACTTGTCCCTGGGTAACTGGGTTTTGGAGATGCCATATTGCTCTGTCTTTTGTTGCTTGAGCTTTTACGCTGGCCTCTACCCATTGTGTTATCTTAGGAGTTTGGGGTTATTTTCTGGTGGTTCCTGGGGATCCTGTGGTGGAGAGAATCCCCTTTGCAGAAAGCTGGATTTTCCTGAAGGATGTCTTCTCAGCTTTTTGGGTATAGTCCCTGGATGGCTGGTGTTTTTTCAGGAGTTGCTCACCTCAGGGATATATACCTGAGTGGTAACTGTGGTCTTTGTTAGTCGAGAGGGTTCTCCTCTCACCCAGGGAAGTCCTGAGGGCAGCTGCCCTGTTTCTGGGTTTCTTGTTGCAAATTTAATGATCAGCTGCTGTGACCCAGTTCGACATCAGGCGCACCTCAACTGTTTGTGCTTGTGTCTGGAGCACAGCTGAGTGCTGGCGCCTCAGCCCCACTAGACTACTAGACTTTTTCTAGGGAAGGATTGGGTGATTTAGATCAGTACAGTTTCCTTCCTTCCCCGTGGATTCTCTGGAGACACGGACTCCTAGTGTCTTTTTTTGTCCTGGTGCACAGTGCTCAGTGTCCGCCAGCTGGTTGGCCACAGAAATTTGCCTGTGCCTGGAGCACAGCTGTGTGATGGAGGCTCAGTCTCTGCCAGCTGTCTGGTGCGCAGAAACTGCCTGTGTCTGCCTTTGCGGCTTTTGGGAGTCTGAGTGGCTCCCTAAGCTGGGTAATTTTCCGGGGACCTGTTCAGGTTGGGGGTGAGCTGAGTGCTCTGAGATCAGACCCGCCATTTCTATCTCTGGTGTGGTGCCCAAGGTTCAGTCTGGGACCGTGACCAGAGACACTGGCTTGTGGCTCTGGGCTGGGACTGGGGCTGGCGGCCGGCAGCCAAGCGTCTGGTGGAACCGGGATCTCTTCCGCGGTTTAGCCGGGTGAGTTAAAAGCTGATTGAATCCCCCACTGTGGGGTATCCTCTCACCTGGGAAACACAATGACTGTGTTTTATGGCCGAGAGTTCTGATTGCTGTTCACTGTGCTGATCATGCTGTGCTGTTGCTCAGAATGAGAGTCCTCCCGGCACCGCCATCTTGCCTCTCCATCCAGCCTTTTTAAATGAAGAATGTATTTAATAGTTTTTTTGTTTGTTTGTTTGTTTTTTTAACATGATGTATTGTAATAACTGCGGTTCTTGTTTACTTGGCTCAAACAGCATGGCTTGATTTTTACTTCTCATAATTCATAAAATAAATACCAAGGTCTTTTTACCTCACCTAAAGGTTTGAGAAACAGATTTAAGTATCTTGTTAGACTTACCAAAGGTTATTGTTTTAAAATACCTGACAAATTTTAAAATGTATTGTAAAATAAAACTCTGATGGTCCAGGACCAAACTCAGAGGTGTTGAGTCAAACTGTCTCGTGTAAAAATATTATTATCATCAGTCAGATTTCAAAATATCATCTGTTTGTCCACAAATAATCATAAACACACATAGAGACATAGCAAAGGAACATAGAAATCCTCCATTGTCACCTTGGAGTAACCAGAATACTCAAATACCAGGGCTTGACCAGCCTCTACCGGACACAAGTACCACAAATTCCAGAAGGAGTGGACCCTCTCATGGGTCCCCTCCACACACATAGATACCAGAAGGAGCAGAGCACCCATTGCCTTCTCCACAGCTTCCAAATGGAGAGTGGGCTCCAGCAGCCCTATTATCACACAAAATACGGTCTCACTGACCCTTTCTCCTGGTGCCAAAAAATGTAGAGATGTATAAGCCTCTTCCCAGGGAATTAGAGAGTCCTTCATATTCCCTTGACCAGATTGCAAACTCTCCCAGTTTCCCCAGACTTCGAGAGCAAACCAAAACCAGAAACCAAAGCAGACAGCCAGCACACAAAAGCAAAATCAGAGACAAGAGAAAGAACAATGGCGGTCCCTGCTTTTTAAACATTTACCTATTTTTTTAAAACCTGTTTTTGTAATATTAAAACAAAGCATGCTATTTAGGAGTGAAATTATAAAGCACATTTATAATTTTAAAAGTAAACCAACTTTAAAATTTACCAGAGCAAACAATCCAATTTTCTTATTGTTATTATTATTTACTATTACTATTACTTTTATTATTATTATTATTATTACGATTGTTTTTATTGAAGTTTTTCTAATTCTCTTTTTTTTATTTTTTATTTTTTTTTATCAGTTACATTTTATTAACTCTGTATCCCAGCCGTGTCCCGATCCATCATTCCCTCCCAGTCCCTCCCTCCCTCCCTCATCTCCACCATGCCCCTTTCCAAGTCCACTGATAGGGGGGACCTCCTCCCCATTCATCTGATCCTGTTTTATCTGGTATCTTCAGGACTGGCTGCAAAGCCCTCCTCTGTGGCCTAACAGGACTCCTCCTCCCTTCGGGGGTGGGGAGACCAAAGAGCCAGTCATTGAGTTCCTGTTAGAAATAGTCCCTGTTTCCCTCACTTTGGGAAACCAATTGGTTACTGAGCTACCACAGGCTACATCTGAGTGGAGGTTCTAGGTTATATCCATACATGGTCCTTGGTTGAATGTCAGTCTCAGAAAAGACCCTGTGCCCAGATATATTTGGTCCTTGTGGAGCTCCTATCCTTTCTCCAACAGACTAACTCCCCTTCTTTCTTATGATTCCCTGTACTCTGCCAAAGGTTTGGTCATGAATCTTTGCTTTGAAAACACTGCTAGTTAGAGTCTTTCAGATGCGCTCAGTAGACTCCTGTCATACTTTCAATGCACATCCCATCTGTCTTTCTAAATGAGGACTGATCATCTTACCCCATGTCTGTTCAATTGATTATCTTTTTTATGTGTATAGATTTCATTATGTTTATCATATCTTATAGGTCTATGTAAGTGAGTATATCCCATGTTTGTCTTTCTCCTTCTGGGATATTTCACTCAGAATGATCTTTTCTAGATCCCACCATTTGCCTGCAAATTTCATGATTTCCTCCTTTTTGATTGCTGAGTAGTATTCCATTGTATAAAAATACCACAATTTCTGTATCCATTCCACCGTTGATGGACATCTGGGTTGTTTCCAGGTTCTGGCTATTACAAATAGAGCTGCTATAAACATGGTTGAGCAAGTGTCCTTTTTGTGTACTTGAACAAACTTTGGGTATATACCTAGCAGTGGTATAGCTGGATCTGGAGGAAGCACTATTCCTATTTGTCTTAGAAAGCACCAGATAGCTTTCCAGAGTGGTTGTAGCAGTTTACATTCCCACCAGCAGTGGAGGAGGGTTCCCCTTTCTCCACAACCTCTCCAGCATGTGTTATCACTTGAGTTTTTCATCTTGCCATTCTGATGGGTGTAAGGTGATATCTCAGGGTCGTTGTGATTTGCATTTCCCTGATGGCTAATAGGATGAGCATTTCGTTAAGTGTTTTTCTGCCATTCGATATTCCTCTGTTGAGAATTCTCTGTTTAGCTCTGTTCCCCATTTTTTGATTGGATTACTTGGATTGCTGCTTTTCAGCTTCTTTAGTTCTTTGTATTTACTGGATATTAGTCCTCTGTCAGATAAAGGGTTAGTGAAGATTCTTTCCCAATCTGTAGGCAGTCATTTTGTTTTGATGACGGTATCCTTTGCTTTACAGAAACTTTTCAGTTTCATGAGGTCCCATTTATTCATTGTTGCTCTTAGAGCCTGTGCTGTTGGTGTTCTGTTCAGGAAGTTGTCTCCTGTGCCAATGAGTTCTAGGCTGTTCCCCACTTTTTTTCCAATTGATTTAGGGTATCTGGTTTTATGTTGAGGTCCTTGATCCATTTTGACTTTAGTTTTGTGCAGGGTGATAAATATGGATCTATTTTCATTTTTCTGCATGTAGACATCCAATTGGTCCAGCACCATTTGTTAAAGATGCTGTCTTTTTTCCATTGAATGGAATTGGCTTCTTTGTCGAATATCGAGTATTCATAGGTGTGTTGATTTATTTCTGGGTCTTCTATGCGGTTCCATTGATCCTCCTTTCTGTTTCTATGCCAATACCATGCAGTTTTTATTACTGTTGCCCTGTAGTACAGCTTGAGATCAGGAATGGAGATACCTCCAGATGATCTGTTGTCGTACAGGATTGTTTTGGAGATTCTGGGTTTTTTGTTTCTCCATATGAAGCTGAGAATCTTTTTTTCAAGGTCTGTAAAGAATTGAGTTGGTATTTTGATGGGAATTGCATTGAATCTGTAGATTGCTTTTGGCAGGATGGCCATTTTCACAATTTTAATCCTACCAATCCATGAGCACGGGAGATCTTTCCATCTTCTGATATCCTCTTCGATTTCTTTCTTCAGAGACTTGAAGTTTTTCTCAAACAGGTCTTTCACTTGCTTGGTTAGAGTCACACCAAGGTACTTTATGTTATTAGTGGCTATTGTGAAGGGTGTTGTTTCCCTAATTTCTTTCTTAGCCTTTTTGTCTTTGGTATATAGGAGGGCTTCTGATTTTTTTTAGTTGATTTTGTATCCTGCCACTTTGCTGAAGGTGTTTATCAGCTGAAGGAGTTCTCTGGTTGAATTATTTGGGTCCCTCATGTATACTATCATATCATCTGCAAATAGTGACACTTTGACCTCTTCCTTTCCAATTTGTATCCCCTTGACCTCCTTTAGTTGTCTTATTGCTCTGGCTAGGACTTCAAGTACTATGTTGATGAGATATGGGGCAATGGACAGCCTTGTCTTGTCCCTGATTTCAGTGGGATTGATTTAAGTTTCTCTTCATTGAGTTTGATGCTAGCTATAGGCTTTCTATATATTGCCTTTACTATGTTTAGGTATGTGCCTTGTATCCCTGATCTCTCCAAGACTTTAAACATGAATGGGTGTTGGACTTTGTGTTGGACTTTGCGAAATGCTTATGTGGCATCTAAGGAGATGATCATGTGGCTTTTCTCCTTCAGTTTGTTTATGTAGTGGATTACGTTGATGGATTATGTTGAACCACCCGTGCATGCCTGGGATGAAGCCTACGGGGTCATGGTGGATGATATCTTTGATATGTTCTTAATACCTGGACTAGTTTCCTTTCCAATTGAACTTTCTCCTGAAGAACAGTAATGTCTTCCTGCAGTGGTCATGTATCTCCTGCACATGTGGTAGGGAAAGCCATGGGGGGCAGGGAGGGCAGAGGGCACAGGCAGCAAGTGTGCATTATGAGACGTGGCAGTTTCTTCCTGTGACTCCCTTTCATCCTCACTATCTAGCTCTTAAATTATTTTCTGCTCTCAAATTACACAAATCTGTTTCAGCTCCTTTATGAATATGTAAAATCACATTGGAAGTATTTTTGTTTTCCTACCTGTTTGGCTGCTCCATTTTCTTTAAGCCTTTCCTTAGCTTGTGAGATCAAAATTTTTCATTTTATCTGTCTCATGCCTAGGATCCAACACATCTCTAATTAGATTCCACAGAGGAACAGATATAACAGGTACCTTCACAGGACCGTTATTAGTGTAATATTCTTACAATTGTTTCCCTACACTCTCCATGTTTCCATATTTACATACATTACACTGGGAAGGAGGGACATACATCATTTACAAACTAAAGGGTATAAGGGAATTTCTCCCAACTCATCCTGTTTATTTTAACATTGACTGCTATTGTTCTGAACAATGATTGAGCTGCCTGCCTAACTTGTCTTCCTCTGTTCAATGGGCAGTATCACAAAGCACTGTTTTTACTTAGGCATCTGGAGCTCCAAATACCAATGTTTCTCACTTTTGCCCCTTTTTTTCAAGGTCCCTTTTTTGGGCACCAACTGACCTATCCCACAGGCTAGCTGAACAGGATAAACCTGAAAGGGGGAAATTGGGAGACAGAGATGTGAAGAATGGAAGCAAGACAGATTCCTGATCAAGTCTCAATTTACTGAATGTGCAAACAAAACTGATAAAGCAGCATAGGATACAAGCAATTTTTTTTTAACAGTAGCAACACATCTGTCCACCTGCCAAGGCATGCAGAATTAACTCAAGGTTATACATAGTTTGCTTGTGGTTCCCAAGGGTGCAGGGAGCTTGCTATCTACTTCTCAGTCTCAGAGAAGCCCACCTGTAGAGACTGACCACCAAGGACAATCTCTGAGCAATAGAACTATTGATAAGCCCAGCATCTGCCAAGGCCAGGAGGCAGAATTCCAATTACCAGACTCCTTCACCTTGCTCCTCACATCTTGAGGTAGTCCTTGAGACCCTGTAAAAATAAGTCAGGATTACACCCATTATTCATCATTCTGACTTACCTCTTACTAATTTACTGCTGCAGAAAATTGCAAAACTGTTTTATGGTTTGAGATACCTCCTGCAAGATATCTCAATGTTTCCTTAAGATATCTCAAAGATGATCCAAGACTGAGGAGCTGATGTTCTCACCTAAATCTATCACCCATGACCTAGATTCCTAGTGTAGCTTTTGGTAACTTTTCCACTAAATGGCATTGGCTCCACTAGTTGCCTTTGGCTTCAGTAAATAGCTTTGTATCCAGGCATGCCTGTAGTTCCCACCCTCAGGAAGCTACAGACAGGAGGATCACAGAAAGCTTGAGAACAGCCTGGACTTCATGGCAGGATTCTGTTTCAAAAATGGGAAGAATTCAGGTGGGAGGTTGGTCAACTATCAAGGGAAATGTCTCAGCAATAGCTACTTGCCCCATCTGCACGAGACTCTGACCTCCACCAGCCCCTCCTCTTTCTACTTTCCTCTCTTTCTCCTTCTCCTTCTACACCCCCTCTCACACAAACACACACAGAGAGAAATCTAACTATTTATGTAAAAATTGCCTGTCGTAGTTTTATCAAGCAAAGCATTTTGCAGGCAAATTCAGGTCACTGAAGTATAGTAGAATTAAGCTTCTCAGGATAAGCAAAGAAGTAACAAATGTTAATGGAATTTAGAAAGGATTTCGTAGCTGGATCCATGAAGGCTTTTGTATAGGATGAAATTTTTTGTAAATGGAAAATAAAATTAAGAGAAAGAATTAAGATTGAACTAACATTTCAAAGTTCCTTTCACCCTAGTCAGTTTGCAATCACGGCTGCAGTTGCTTACCCAGTGTTTGATCCAAACGATGAGGCCATCAAGAAGTAGGTCATGGAGAAGAAAGCCATAACTCTATTAAGTGTCAACAGCAGCAGTCAACATTTTTACTTTAAGATTTCTTTTCAGAGCCAGATGCAATGGTGCACACCGGTAATGCCAGCACTTATGAAGGAAATGTCATGAGTATCTCTATGTTTTCAAGGACAACCTGGTCTACAAAGTGAGTCCAGGACAACCAGAGACACTCTCTTTCAAAAGACAAACAAAAAAGTTTTTTTGTTTTTTTTGTGTGTGTGTTTTTAAATTTTTTTTATTAATTTTTGTTACATTATTTTTTCACTTAGTATCCCAACTGTGGGACCCTCAATCATCTCCTCCCAATCTCTCTCTCCTTTCCTCTTCTCTCCCTATGCCCCGCCCCTAGTCTACTGTTAGGGGAGATCCTCATCCCCTTCTATCTGATCCTAGGCTAGCAGTTGTCATTAGGAGTGGATGAATTGTCTTCCTCTGTGGCCTGGCAAGGCTGCACTCACCCCCACTCCCCTCAGTGGCAGTGATCATAGAGGCTGCCCATGAGTTCACTTCAGAGAGAATCCCTGTATTGCATACTAGTGAACACACTTGGAGACTGAGTCTATGGCCTACATCTGAGCAGGGGGTTTAGGTCCTCTTCGTGCATGGGACCTCAGAGCCCACATGTAGGGAAAGGATCTTCCCCAAACCTGTATCTGACAGAGGGAGGACTTATATCCAGAATATATGAAGAACATAAGATGTTAATCACCAACAAACCAAGTCATTCAATTTAAAAGTGGGGTTCAGAGCTAAGCAGAGAATTCTCAATAGAAGAATATCAAATGGTAGAGAAACATGTAGAGAATTCTTCAATATCCTTACTCATGAGGGAGGTGCAAATTAAAAGAACCTGAGATTTTACCTTACCCCCATTAGAATGGCTAAAAAATAAAAATCTCCTGTGATAACACATGCTGGAAAAGACATGGAGAAAGAGGAACCCTCCCCCATTGCTGGTGGGAATGTAAACTTCTACAACCACTTTGGAAATCAATCTGGTGCTTTCTCAGGCAATTAGGACTAGTCCTTCCTCAAGATCCAGCTATACCACTCCTAGGCATATAACCCTTTATTTTTATTTTTAGTGGTGTGTATGTGTGTGTGCATGCCTGCATGAGTTTGTGTGTGTATATGAGTACAGATAGTCACAGAAGCCAGAGGTATAAAATCCAAAAGTGGTATAACTCCCCAGGAGTTCCAATATTCATACCAGGAGCTGAACTAGCGTCCTATTTCACATTAATACCAACATTTAACCAGTGAGCCAGCTGTCAAGTGTCATCTACATTTCAATTTTTCAGTCATATGCCATTTATTTATTTTTGTCAAAACCTGTTCATTCAGCACTGCCTACTGAATAGAAAGACCCAAGCATGTCACAAACCTTCCCATGTCACAGCTACTGTGAAAACAAAGAAAGAGAGAAACTAAAATATTTAACAAAAAAAAAGTTTCAATATGTACAGCCAAGTTCTAGATCCTCTCCTGCATACAATTGTTGAATGACCTGAAGGGATACAGAAGACATGGTCTCTATGACATATTTATGAAATCAAATAAGCCCCATCTATGATTGCCTTCAATCAGCCACAGTTGATTTGGAAGATTGTTGGCAAGTCAAATGAATACTGACTTTAACTTCTGTGAATATAGAGACAAGCCATGTTTGGATCAAATCTTAGAAGTGTTAAGAGTGGGGACCTAGAGGTGCTGTCCCAACAACCAGAGGAAATTAGCTCTAGCCTATAAGCTTTTATTCTGCTAAACACAGGGTGTGCTTGGGTTTCACATGGTTATAAAATATTGTACACTGTTATATAAAATATACACACTTGCCTTATAAAGCTCACCTAGCAGGTGACAGTGTTACAGTGAAAAGAAGGGGTCTTACTCACTTCTTCCCTCACCTGAATAGTGTTATATCAGCCCCAACAGAAGTGTGTTAAACTTTCAGAATCCATCCTCAACATCGTTTCTCCAACTAGATATGCTTCTGCTTTACCTCTGTTTCACTCTTGTGGTATTTTTCTGCAGTTTGAATGCCTTGCAAGCTCTCTTACCCTCCATCAAGGCCCACAGTGTCCCATTTCTTAAAGAACATTCTCAGAACATTCTAAGCCCACTCCACCCCTTCGGAAATGTAGCACATTTTTCAGATTTTATATGAAGACAGCTGGCATTTTCAGGTCCTTACATGTTTGGTGAGTTCCTCCTTTTCCCAGGGTGCAGCAGAATTTATTGGGAAATTTCTACACACAGAACAGTCCTGAAAAGCTTTTGTTTGCCAAGTTGTCTCAGACTTCCCTAGTGAGCAACTGATCTCTCTATGAAGGGCTCTATGGAATAGCTGTCAGTGCTCCCCTTCGATTCCATGGTCTCTTATGGGGTACACAGAACATCCTGGATTTACTCATATTGAGTGAGTTGTTTGTGTGTGTGTGTTTGTGTATGTGTGTGTGAGTGTGTGTGTGTGTGAGTGTGAGTGTGCTCATCCTGATTGAGGTGTGTTCACATGCATGTGTACATGTATGCTCATATGCACATGCAAATGCCTTCTGTATAGCAGGTTCTTTCTAGGTCCTTTATAAGTAGCATCACATTTAAAACTCACCACAGTTGTCTGGGCTTAGTGCTATTGTGATACTCATTCCACAGGTCAGTAACCAGAGGCTACGAACACTTATGTGCCTCAGAGTTGGTAGGCCCAACATTTAATCATGAACAGAGTATTTTATATGAGTTTTATGGGTCATGCCCAACTGTCACTACCTCTCCATCTCTTTCTCTCACAAAATAGCTCTCTAATCTCAAGAGAGAGCATCTTTACCTTCTCCTTTCTCATAACAGGTACTCTGAAACAGAGTGAGAACCCAAACAAACACAAGAGCTGATGCAGAGGCCATGGAGGGGTGCTGCTTCCTGTCTTGCTTCATATGGCTTGCTCAGTCTGCTTCCTTATAGAACCAAGAACCACCAGCCCATGGATGGCACTACCACAGATGGACTGAGCCCTGCCCCATCCATCACTAAATAAGAAAATGCCCTAAAGGCAGTACTACACCCTGATCTTATGGAGGCATTTCCTTCGTTGAGAGGAGGCATCTCCTCACATGACTTTAGCTTGTCAAGTTGAGATAAAATAGCTACCACAGATAGGACAAGGTTCATTCACAGCACAGGGCCACCTTATCAGCCACTTGATGCCCAAATGGTTCATATGAGCAACTGCAGACCTTTATGTGGATGGAAATTATTAGCACATCATAGTCCCTTGTTTCTGCAGCTGCTTGGTCTGGCCACAGGGGAAAGAGGGAAGTGTAATCTTTTAGCAGGAAACCATCTTTCCTAACTCTGAGAGGATATAAAAATGTAGGGTATGGACACTGTAGCTGTTTTGTAGCTGAAAAGTCTTTGTAATGATAGAAATTCTGGGTCCAATTAAAAGGTCATAGGGCTGGCCATGTCTGCTGAGTACTGGGAATAAGGTATGTGCCACCACCCCTGACTGCTGTCTGCATTCTTGAAGAGACTCAGAAAATAGAGAGTTAAAAGTTCATTTGGTAACAGCCTAAAATCATGTGATTTTTCTGGGAAGGTTGAGGTATAGAGAGAAAAAAAAAACTGGGTCAGTGAGAGAAAGTGGGCATAGAGTTTATTTAGGATGACCATGACTATTCCCATTGCCAGGGTTGTTGCAACAAAATGAACTAGAAGTAGCAGCAGGGGACTACAGAGCATCAAGAGAAGGGATGAAGAGAAAATAGAGGACTATTGTAAAGAAATATATCCAGCCTGGGGTGGAAAGGATAATGGTCTCTTTAGCCACTTTCTTCACAGCATCTACAAGGTCACTTGCAGATGTATCAGGAACAAATGGAGCTGTTATTAGATAAGAGATATTGGGAGGATTATATGGAACATCTAAGTAAAGGGTGAAGTTCAGTAAGTAAAATATTTAAAAGATAGAATAATAATATAAGTACGAGGCTAGTAAGGATGAGAAAGTGATCTATGGGAGAAAGTTTCCAAAAACTCAGAAATGTTTCTGCCTTCCTCTAATCTAGTTGCTGGGAAAAAATCTGTACAGAAACCAAAAAGCAAATATTAAATTTCCAGGTTCACTGATCTCTATCACTATTCATCTCTGCCTTTGTAATAAAAAATTGACCTCAGACACCATGTAAAATAAAATTCTGAGACTGTGTTCCATAACACACTTTATTTTTTGGCAGTGGTAAAACCAATTTTAATTCACAGCAGACACTCTGTAGAGAGATAACAACAGTAACAACAAAAAAAGCCAGACAAAGTCTCAGCATTGACAAGAGTTTAGCCAGAGTCAAAACAGATTCAAAACTTCCTGAATGCATGTTACAGAAATTACATACTAATGCTAGAGTTTAAAAAAAATCCTTACACATGGCTTGTGCCTGTTTTGCAGAATAGGCAGAGTAACAGCCATGGGTTCTCACATATAAATGGGCTTCCCATTACATGCAGATCTTTAATCTCCAGTAAAAGATAAGACAATTTTTAGAATAGACATTGAGAAGACACAGAACTCTGTCTTACTTGACCTACTGATAAGCAGTTTGAGGAAAACACCATGGTCACATCTATGGCATTTCTGCCCTTGTCTGTGGCACAGGCCTGAGCTATGGTGGCACAGGCCTGTAATCCCAGCACTCTGGAGTCAGAGGTGGATTTCTGAGTGGGAGGCCAGCCAGGTCTACAAAGTGTGTTCCAGACCTAGCCATGGCTAAACAGAGAAGCCCTGTCTCTGGAAAAAAAATAACAAAGAAAAATCCATCTAGCAAAACTGTACTGCTTTCTGGAGCCCGTTTCTGTGGGTGCTTTACCTGAAGGAAACAAGTTCCTCCTTTACACATCAAAGGGCAATACTCCCAATGGAGGTAATTTGATCTCCTGGTCAAAGAAATACCCTTAGGAAGAATGGGCTCATTTTGAATCATGCTAATGAAATAAATGTAAAAATTAATTCTTTGTACTAGGAGCCTAACACAGGATAGTTGAGTCAACCATTACTAGCCCCAATTGCTATTTCTTATACCAAGATAGAAAAAGAAAAACCAAACATAATGTATTTGAAGAGTATTTTAAAAGAAAACAGAGAAATAAAAAACATGAGTCTTTTCTACCAAATACGATAAAACTTGTACTTAGGAATTATATTGTTGTCTTCCTCATCTTACAAGATTTGCAAATGTTATAATCTCTCCCCTATCTCAAGTCAAATTTTCGTTTATTCAAAAGGTCCTATTTCTGTTCTAGAAACTTAATATCCTTAGGCAGTGATTCCTTTCTCCTTCGTTCATTTACCTGGGCATCAATTCCATTCAAATTCGCCAAAAGTGTAAGATGGAGGTCAGACCCCAGCCAAAAGGGAAAAGACACAATCACCACCTTATTCAGAATAAAAAACAATAGTATACATTCCTCTGTGTATTCCTTCTTCATGAGCACAGCCTCATGATCATGTAGTTTGTTCTGCTGGAAAAAAAAATATTCTGACCTAAGCTGGCTGATCTGCATTACTGTGCAATATTCTGGTGCTTATAGCCTGTGGAAAACACAGGGCTTGGAATCCACAGACCAGTAAGAAACAGATTCCTTAGCAGTCCCTCAAATGGATACCTGGGCAAGAGGAAATCCCACTTTTTCAACTCTAACACATATAGCAAGATACTCAAACTAGGAGGAAGATATCCCTGTCTAACCCATTCAACCATTAAGATTGAAACTTGTACTCCATTTCAATAGGGTCCACACACAAGGGCAGAAATGCCATAGATGTGACCATGGTGTTTTCCTCAAACTGCTTATCAGTAGGTCAAGTAAGACAGAGTTCTGTGTCTTCTCAATGTCTATTCTAAAAATTGTCTTATCTTTTACTGGAGATTAAAGATCTGCATATAATGGGAAGCCCATTTATATGTGAGAACCCATGGCTGTTACTCTGCCTATTCTTCTGCAAAACAGGCACAAGCCATTTGTAAGAAACTCATACTAGAGTCCAGTGCCTTGCATGTCCTATGAAGTTCACAAAGGAATGCATTCCAGTCCTTACAAATAATTCACTTATAAAAGAACTTATTATGTGTTATATACCAGTTCATGAAATGGAAATCTTTTAATAATAATAATAATAATAATAATAAACATTTAGTACTGTATAGGCCATAGGCATATGAATTGTGTTTTCAGACACAGCTTTCAAAACAACCCAGAAAACATGAATCAAATTCATAATATGGTAAGCAAATATTAACAGAAGTTAATTTCAAAAATGTCTTCTTAGAAAGCAAAACACATGACAGTGCCCCCATCTCTCAGCACTGCTGTGTCCTGGCTGCTACCTCTAACACTCCAGAAGATGATCTTATTTTCATCTAACCATTTACCAACAAGCTGAAATTTCCTAAAGTGAAAAGACAAGTATTTAAAGACTTCTCTTCTTATCATGTAACATGTACAATACTAAGAATAAGGGATCTATGAAATACCAAACTTCATTCTCATGATTGGGAAAATACAAACAAACAGAAACCTTACAAGTGACTGCTAAAAGACACAACTACATCAATCAGTGCATCTGTGGTAGCATTTACTTCTTAACCTAAGTATTCCTAAGCCCTGGCAAAATCCAGAAAAGCTGCAGAAACCAACTCAAGAGAACAATGGTGGCACCAAAATCAGCACAAACTACTGCCTAGGACTTTTGTGGTTCATTCTCAAAGTTCAGTCTATGTTGAACATTTTTAAGTTCAGACATATCAAAACCTAGAAGTATTGAGAGTCTGTGGTCTTCTCTTGCCTTCAAGCAAATATATCTCCTTGTTACAAAAAAACAAAGCCACAATAATTTTTTTCCATCTTCAAGAATAAAGACAACAATTCAATTTCTTTTGTACTAGGATATGTTTTCTTTTGGAAATAATCTTAAGAAACTGCCTTTTTTCCTGAGAGCAGTAGTCTTTGCATTCAGTAGGATCTAATGCTAGGATCTGGAGTAAATCATTACTGGTCTCAAGTTCCTAAAAGCCACGTGGGACTGGGCCGCATACTTGTGACCTTGTCTAGATTTTCCACAGGCACTTGAAAGATTCTTAAAATGTTCTGCCCTGCAATAAAGAGAGCATTTGCTTAAGACATACCTCTAGGGCATGAGAACGCAGCCCGTACCTGCCAATTTCAACCTCAGGTGGCCATGTCTTCAGCTCTACATTCCACTCCCCTCCCCAAGCTCAGTCACACACTGCCACCCCTACTTCATTCCTTCCCTGGCTTTTAGTCACATATAGGCCTTGCATCACAGTCTTCCCCTGTGGCTTCACTTCACACCAGAGCATCCAGCCACAGTCCTTCCCAGGCCTCAGGTCATACCTGGGCCTAGAGACACAGTCCTCCCCTGTCCTCCATCACACACAGGCCTGCCATCACAGCCCTCCACAGTCGTTCCCTATCCTCCTGTCACCCTAGAGCCACCATAGCCCTCCGCAGTCCTCCCCCTGGGCCCTGCCCCTGATCCCACACAGACCTCCTCATTCCTCCCCTGTCCTTCAGTCACACATTGGACACCACAGTTCTCCACAGTCCTCCCCCTGCCTCAGGTTGCACACAGCCCTGCCCAGGCCTCCCCAAGCCTCCAGTCACAAACAGTCCTCCACAGTCCTCCCCCCTCCTCCATCACACACAAGCCTGCAGTCACAGACCTCCACAGTCCTCCCGTGACCTGCTGTCACACACAGTCCTCTCCTATCTTCTGGTCACGCATTGGCCTGACATCTCAGCCTTCTGCTGTGGCCTCCAGCACAGTAGGTCCTCCTCCTTCCCCGCCTTCTCCAGTTTCACACCAGCCTTCTAGCGCCAGAGACCTCAAATATCACATACACTGGGAGGCCCTCAGGCCTCTCCTCAGCCTGCTACTTGGCGTGGCTTACCACACACAAGCCTTCCTGCAGGGGCTCTAGAAGACAGAGCATGAAGATGCCTTCCAAACAGCATATATAGGAAGTGACGTTTCTTCATTTGCATATACGCAGCAGGCAGCCAATGGCATGAAGGGTGCTTGAGGGTCATCTTCGGCCCCGCCTTTCCCATCATGCCCAACCATCCTCCAGGCACTGATGTCATGCTGCCTGTCAGTGTTGTCTGGTCTCCAGTCATATCTCTTCAAGGGTGAGATACAGACCTCATCCACATTCGTGGCTCCACATCCTGAGCCATACTAGGCACCCACTAAATGTCAGTTCAAGACTGAAGGAAGAAGGAAACAAAAGGCTTCAGCGTTGAATATTTCTGTTTGACACTGTTCTAGAAGGAGAAGATTGCACCAGTTACTTTGCCCAAGGATTTTCCATGCTAGGGTAGGAAATGGTAGTGTCCCTGAGGACCCAATAGAACCTGGTTGAGATGGGGAGGAGCAGCAACATATAACTACTGCTGCTACCCCTTACAGAAGAATGACCTTTAGGACAAAGGAGACTCAAATAACTCAGACTGAGTGTGGTAATACATTCCTGTGTCCTGACCCGCGGGTGTTCAATGGCTTTCAAAATGGGGGCCCGGGTATGTGTGTGGGACAAGAATGTGTAGGACACAGAGACACAAGGAGGGAGACTCTGTCTGTTTGTCCGATCAAAGCCTTGTTTATTGGAAATATTTACACAACTATGTAAGAGAAGGCAGGAAAAGGGGGAAGGCTAATTACTGCTGCAGAAGATAGCAAAGGTGTTTTATGGTTTGAGGAACCTCCTGCAAGTTACCTCAAGAATGTTTCCTTAAGAAATCTCAAGGATGTTCCAAGACTGACGAGCAGATGTTCTCACATAAATCTATCACCCATGACCTAGTGTCCTAGTGCAGCTGTTGGTAACTTTCCACTAATAGGCATTGACTCCACTAAATGGCTTTGGCTCACTAACTGGCTTTGGCTTTAGTAAATAGCTTTGGATCCCAGCATCTCCTCCCTTTTAAACAGTTTAAGAGTCTACTAGGTAGGCTTTGACCTCATAATGTCTTTTGCAGATTGTTGCCGCTGACCAGTGGGGACTCTTTAGTACCCTTAGAGGTACTAAAGCTACATCAGGCAAGCATTTATCTGGGTATTATGATGTTATCATGAGAGCCAAGTGCAGGCAGTCAAGACCCTTGAGATAGACACTCAGCAGTTGCCCTGGGGCTCATCTAAGCCTCTGTCAGCCAAACCAAGTCTGTGATAAGGAACTTGTATGGGTTTAGATGCCAGGGAATCAATTTGATGTTTTATACAGCTAGTTAAGTCTTTTAATGTCCCATGGGCCAATAGATATCAGGAGAAGGAAACCCCCAGTGGGTCCCAGAATTGAAAATAGGAGATTGGTGATCCAGGGAGACATTGAAAACCAATTATGAAACCAACTTTCCTCTTGTTCTCTCTATCTCTTTATCTCTTTTAAGCCTTCCCTAACCTTAGCCATGCTGTGCCTTACAATCCCAGTATAAAGCAGCACTCTTCCCTTCAGGGCAGCATGGCATCCCCCTTGCTGGAAGACAAGCAAGTTTAGTCCTCTTCAATTTGTAGGACAACTTCAGACAGTGAGAGGAGGGATTTCTCCAATTGGTAATGCCAATCTCCAATCTTTCAACATCCTTCTCACTTTTCAGGCGAAGGACAAAGTAATGCTTATTGGAGAGAATGAAAGAGGTGATACCTGTCCCAGCACCAGCAGCTCAGAGTCCAAGGAGGACAGTTAGTGTAACAGCAATTATGGCCTCTATTTTGTTCTGAGCAATGCATGGTCATTAATGGGGTCCCCAAACTGGCAAAAATCTTCCCAAGAATAATAAGTTATGTGGGGAATTGATTGGACAATGACACAGAATGTTGTAGTATTGCTTTTGAGGGGTGTATATATACAGGGAGTAAGGCCATCACTGCTATTCCATCAGCTATTGTCACCTGGGAGGATATAATTGGTAAAGTGGCTTGACTGTGTAATGGTTCCATTACAAAGATGTCTGTATCTGAGGAATACAATAACCTATGCATAACCCAAGGCCAGAAACAGAAGGCAATGTCAATCTAGCCTCAGCTTGTTGTGACCATCTGCATTTAGAATGGTCAGAGGAGTAGATTTCCTCAGTGACAGCAATGCCTTTATAAAACGGAGGGGCAGCATCATAACAAAACCAACAGGACTCAGTAAGCTCAAGAATGTATGAGTCAGGGATAAAAAGTTATGATTAACAAGGTCAAAAATAATACAGCATCTATCAATCTCATCTTCAAATAAGGAGGGGATAGGCTTATCAGCAAAGGACGGAGTCGGGGAGGCAGGGACAGTTTCTTTAGGCTCTGTCTGTATGGGAAAATCATTTTTCCTGGGTTCTGTCTATGTGGGTGGGGAGATGACAGGATTGGGTCCAAAAGCTACAGGTGGAATACCTGATTCTTTCCTTAGGGTGAGGTAAATGAAAACTCCTGGACCATTCTTGGCACACCAGTAGTATAGTTGTAGGCCCCAAGTCAGGCCCCTATGCCAGAGAAGTGATTTTTGTTTTCCTTTAGAAGTGAAAGACTGCTCTAAGATGGGGACCTGGAACTGCTTCCAGCTCCAGCACCATCTTAGCCTGTCACAGGTATTTGTCAAATCATAATGTGATTTCTAGGAGTTAATATCAATCTTAGATATATTAGTTATCACAATGTAATCATCACTATTAAGGTGTCCCCACCTTCCTGTGGCAATTACAACTGAGGGTTCACATCCCCAGGAGGCACAGTAAAAGGCTCCAGCACCACCACATCCTTTAATCCTTTTATACAGTCTGGGCAGATATAAAGCCCATTTGACTGTTCCCATTGCTAACAGGTGAAGAGTGACTCAGGGGCAAGAAAAGACATGTCAGGGTACCACTTGGTATCCAAAGTGACTTGTGATTGTGCATAATATACCTCACCATTTTCTCCAGAAACTTTCCAAGTATATTTATAGGGTTGGTGGACATTATTCTTCTGCTCCATAATCACCTTCTGGCCTTGCATTATCACTCCCAGGAATATTATCCAAAGTGGTTTCATCTGAACAAACAAACAAACAAACAAACAAAAAGAAGTAGGATTGCAGAGGGCTGGCTACCCTGGATGTCTGGAGTCCATGGTTTCTCTCAGGCTAGTTTTATTTTTTTCTGGTGTTTAGAGGAGTGCAGTCTATTTGTAATATTAGCCTTTCTGGCAGCCATCTGGCTGCTCCCTCCTTGGTGTCAGTCAGGCAAACTGATCCTCAACACTGGATGTGTCTGGACCATTCCATTTGGATGAGAAGGGATCTTTCCTCATGACTGTGGCATAATTTTTGTTTCAGGACTCCAAACGAGATAAGCAGGTTACTTGCCATAGGCATGCAAGCTTATGAAATTAAGAGCAAACAGTGCATGATAAAAAATATTTCTTGGGGATGTGTTTAATTTGTAATTGATGGCAAAATTACTGAAAGGTTTTTCCAGAGTAATCAGGACCATTGTGTGTTCTTAAAACCTTAGTTTTGCCCATAAATGAGATGCATTTTAAAACATGAGCTATAACATTTTTTGAGGCCTCTCCTGTATGTAAACTGGCAAAAATGAATCCACTGAAGATATCTACTGTTTCAGTAAGATATTTAACATTGCCAAATTCAGGTAAGTGAGTAACATCCATCTGCCACATGTCATTTTGGAAGAGGCCTCTGGGATTAACTCCCAAATAGGGAGTGGGCAAGAGAGTGACACTGGGGGGACAGTGTTTGAAAATTTGGCATGCCTGCTCTCAGGTGATTTTAAAAAGCAGTCAAAACATATGGGAATTTAAATGATGCCTGGTACATTTTTTGTTTCTGGCCTGCTTAACAGGGTTTACTGAAATAGGGAATGCCAAACATGTGGAAGCATAGGCACATGAATTTCCCAAAGAGAGAAGAACTGGAAGGTCTGAGTGCTCTAGGAGGTGACCAAGATAAAAGGGTTGACTTCTAGAGTTCATTAACTCCTGGAAATTGAAAAAAAGAGGAGCAACATATGTAGAAGGTCTAATATAGGGAACCCTTTCAAGAAGTGGAACAGAGTGGCCAATATAGGTAGGCACTGTCAGTATATAGATGAAAAGGGAAATTTACTAAAATCTGAAAAAAATTAACCACTACAAAATGCTCTATAACTGGTGCTGATTTAAAAGGAGATTGGATAGAATTAGTTTTTTCATTAATAGTATAGGCAGGTACCCCATTGTAGGACCCATCTGTAAACACTAAATGTGCCTCTGATATTGTTTGAGGGGAAGTAATTTTGGATAAGATAAGAGTGTGGTTTTTTATAATTGAAGTAACTCATTATCAGGATAATGGTTATCAATTATCCCAGAAAAGGAAGAACAGACAATGGGCCAAATATAGGTAGTTTGCATCAGCCATTCTCACTGACCTTTAGAATAGGGCAGTATTATTTTATCACAAACTTTGCCAAAAAATTGACAGCTTTGTCTGTGTCCCACAAAGATGATTTCTGCAACCAAAGGAGTATTAGGGGCAAGAACCTTAGTGGGAGAGGTGGAGAGATGAGTCCACAACAGGGAATTATGTTGCGAAAACACCCCAGTGTTCTTATGGGATGAGGTACACAGGATAGAGAGAAGGGGTTCCTTAGAAGTAATAAAACGTACCTCGCAGATTTTGGATAGTTGTTTCCAAAACCTGAAAGTCCTCTGTCCCTTCTGGTGTTAAAGAGCAAAGGGAAGAAGGGATCCAGTCTCCCTTGAGGATATAAAAAAAGTTTAAGCTCCCTGTAGTGAGTTTAAGAAAAGGTCTTATCTGATTGATATTTCCTAGGAGATTGTGAAAATCATTGAAAGTCTTAAATGGCTACTTTTTAACTGGATATCTTGTGTAGTACTTTTTGACAATGGAGCTCAACCCCTAAATAAAAATATGGGTCTTTTAATTGAATTTTATCTAGAGCAAGTTGTAAACCCTAATCTATTAATTTTTTTGAAAGTTTTTGACAAGAATGAAGCAACAGTGAGCCATCAGGTACAACTAAAAGGATATAATCCATATAACATACTTTAAAAATAGAACGGCAAAAATTTCTAAAAGGATGAATAATTTTGGCTACACACTTTTGACACAAATGGGACTTTTAGCCATGCCTTGGGGCAAAACTTTCCATTGGAAGCAAGGCATAGGCCCTTTGATGTTTGTTACTGGCAGGCTTAGAGAAAAGCACTTTTACCCTGTGGATGCAGGGGGATGGTAAAAAAGCAGTCTTTAAGATCCATACCTGTCTTATAAAAGTCAGCAGGGATGTCTACAGGGGTAGGCACTCCTAGTTGTAAAGCACCATGGTAAGAATAGTTTCATTAACTTCTCTTAGGTCTTGCACTAACCTCCATTTGACAGACTTTTTCTTAACAACAAAAATAGTTTTTTTTTTTGTTTGTTTGTTTTTTTCAAGGAGGAGTAGTAGGTTCAATGTGATCAGTGGCAACCTGTTCCTGTACTAATGCCATACTTGCTGATAACTTTTCTGAGGCTAAAGGCCATTGGTCAACGCAAACAGCTTCAGCACATTTCCAAGTGATATTGTCTGCATGAAGCTGAGGGATGCCAACCACCATTGGCTAATTTTGTCATGCCTAACCCTGCATGGTCATGTCTTCAATTACCTGGATAGGTTGTTTTATTCCCTGAGAATTTTTTCATAAGCCTTATCTGTGAAGGAAAGTCTTTTTTATTTTTAGCATTTGGTGGGTAAAAATTTTATTTGGACTACACATAATGACATTTAACTGGGAAAGAATATCCAAACACCAGAGATTAACTGTTAGGCCATGCACACACTGTATTTCATTCCTCATCTGTCCATGTGAGGAGTTTAGAACTTTGCTGGGGATTGGACTTTCAACCCATGACCCTGAGGTGGGTTAAGGAAGCTGAAAGGGGCCAGGAGAGAGGCCATTTATGTGTGTGTGTGCGTGTGTGTGTGTGTGTGTGTTTCCATCCAATTTTAAATTGAGGAAGGGTAGATCCTGAGTAATAGTCTGAATCCAGTAAGCATGGAAGGAAACAAAATTATTGCTGCCTCTGGATTTGGCCTTGCATTTCTTGGCAAAATATCCTGGTTGTTTGCCCTTAAAGCAAGCTTTAGGGAGGGTGCCCTGAGTTAGTCCCTGGAATGCAGCTCCAACAGCTATGCCAATAGAATGAGCTGAGCTGAATGCCTGCATATTACTTGATCTAAACAGAAATGTCTTTGGCTTCAGGGTATGGCCATAAGGCAGCTTGGCAGGGAGGGTTAGCATTTTGGAAAGCCAGAGGTTTAATGAATTCACTCTCATTTTCTTGTGAGCCCAGAATCCTTTCTGAAATGTCAGTAAGATGGCTGATGAAATTACTGTAGGGCTCCAATGGTCCTTGCTGGATTTTACCTAGGGAGTTTGTTAGGGCTTCCTTAGAGGGAAGCTGTTCCAAAGACTTGAGTCCTGCAGTTTGTATTTGATAAAGAAGACCAGGAGGATACTTGACTTGTTGCTTATTGGTGTCATAGGAGTTATTAGCTCAAAATTTTTGCAAGGTCCAGTGTTTGAATCTCTCCCAAGCCACCACATTACACCATTTGGTTTCCTTGCAAAATTCTTTAAAATCTGACTTCTAGAGGACAAAATCGCCCCCTGATAATACAGCAGGAATCAAAAATTACCCATCATTAGTTGTCAGCCACTTTTCACTAGGAGTTTCATTTACGGACAGTGTGAAGGGAACAACTGGCCCATATTGTGAAACTGCATTTTTTAGTTCTTTTATATATCTAAGCCCAATGTGGAAATACTGTTGTTCATATGTTCCATCCCACTACCCAGCTGAGGTGGCAGAAATTTCATTTTCATCTGTAGGGGCCCCTTCACTGGAGGTAAGATTCTCCTCCTCATCCTCTCCTTCAACTACAGGGCCTGAGGTGGACTGGACCACTTTGGCAGTGGGTAGGGCAGGAGCCTGTGCTCTGCTAGGAGTTACAGGAAAAACCTGCAGTGTTTTAGGAACCTTGTTCTTGTCTTGGGAGGGAGAAAGGGAGCTTCAGTTAGGGGTTGGGTCAATTCAATGTCCAATTCCATCATTTCTTCTTGTTTTATTTTTATATTTCTTTTAATTAATTACAATTCATTCACTTTGTATCCCCTCATAAGCCCCTCCCTCTTCCCATCCCTATCCTACCCTCTCACCCCCTTCTTCACACATGCCCTTCCCCAAGTCCACTGGCAGGGAAGTTCCTCCTCTCTATCCTTCTCTCTTTAGTCTAACAGAGCTCATCAGGAGTGACTGCATTGTCATCTTTTGAGGCCTGGTAAGACTTCTCTCCCCTCAGGGGGAAGTGATCAAAGAGCAGGCCAATCGGATTATGTAAAATCAGTCCCTCTTCCCATGACTATGTAATCCATTTGGACACAAAACTGCCAGGAGCTACATCTATGCAGGTATTCTAGGGTATCTCCATGCAGGTACTTGATTGGAGTATGAGTCTCTGGGAAGACCTCTGTGTTCAAATATCTGGTTCTGTTGCTCTCCTTATGGAGTTATTGTCCTCTCCAGATCTTACTATTTCCCACTTCTTACATAAGATTCTATGAACACTGCCCAAAGTTTGGCCATAAGTCTCAGCATCTGCTCTGATAGTCTGTAGAGAAGAGCCTTTCAGAGGCCATCTTTGGCTACTTTCTTCCTTGTTTCTAGTTTTCTTCTTCTTTGGATGTCCTTCCTCTTTTGCTTTTCGGGATAGGGAGTTAGCATTTTAGTCAGGGTCCTCTCTCTTGGGTAGGTTCTTTAGATGTACAGATTTTAAAAGGTTCTTCCTATATTACATATCTGAATGCATGAGTATAGACTGTGTGTTTCTTTCTGCTTCTGGAACAGCTCACTCAGGATGATTCCAGATCCCACCATTTACCTGCAAGTTTCATGATTTCCTTATTTTTCATTGCTGAGTAATACTGCATTGTGTAGTTGTACCACACATTCTGCATCCATTCCTCAGTTGAGGGGCAAATGGCCTGTTTCCAGCTTCTGGCTATTACAAAGAAAGCTGCTAAGAACATGGTTGAGCAAATGTCCTTATGTGTAATTGAGCCTCTTTTGGATATATGCCTAGGAGTGGTATGGCTGGATCTTGAGGAAGCGCTATTCCTAGTTGTCTGAAAAATTAAGACAGATTCATTATAAGAGTGGTTGAACAAGATTACATTCCAATTAGCAGTGGAGGATGGTCCTCCTTTCTCAACAACCTCCCCAGCATGTGTTGTCTATTGTTTCAATTTTTCATCTTGGCCATTCTGATAAGTGTAAGGTGAAATCTCAGAGTCTTTTTAATTTGCATTTTCCTGATGGCTAATGACATTGAGCATTTCTTGAAGTGTTTCTCTGCCATTCTATATTCCTCTGCAGAGAATTCTCTGTTGAGCTCTGTTACCCAGTTTTTAATTGGATTACATGGTTTGCTTCTTTTCAGCTTCTTCATTTCTTTATATATATACTGTATATTAATGCTCTGACAGAAAACAGGTTAGTGAAGTTTCTGTCCAAATCTGGAGGCAGTCACTTTTTTTTGATGACAGTGTCCTTTGATTTACAAAAGCTTTGCAGTTTCATGACATCCACTTTATTGATTGTTGTTCTTAGAGCCTATGCTGTTGGTGTTCTTTTCAGGAAGTTCAAATCTCTATATGCCACAAAATTTGAAAATCTAAATGAAATGGACAATTTTCTTGATCGATTTCACTTAACCAAAACTGAAGCAAGACCAGGTAAATCAATTAAATAATGCTACATCACCCAGGGAAATAGAAGTTCTCATCGAAAGTCTCCCATCCCAAAGAAGGCCAGGGCCAAATGTTATCACCACAGAATTCTACCAGAATTTCAAAGAAGACCTAAATCCAGTACTCTACAAGATATTCTACAAAACAGAAACTGGATTGGACTTTATTATTCAACATAGATGTGGAATTCCTTGCTAGAGCAATAACAGAGTTGAAGGAGTTTAAGGGGATGCAAAGTAGAAAGGAAGAACTCAAATTATCACTATGTGCAGATGATATGATAGTTTACATGAGTGACCCCAAATATCCTCCCAGGGAACTCCTACAACTGATAAACACCTGTACCAAAGTGTCCTAATAACAAATATATCAAAAACTTCAGTAGCCCTCCTGTATATAAAAGATAAAATGGCTGAGAAAGAAATTAGAAAAACAACACCCTTCACAATAGCCACAAAAATGACATAACCAAGCAAGTCAAAGACTTGTTTGACAAAAAGTTCAAGTTTCTGAAGAAAGAATTAGAAGAAGAGGTCAGAAGATGGAAAGATCTCTCATGCTCATGGCTTGGCAAGATTAACATAGTAAAAAAGGCCATCTTACCAAAATCAATGTACAGATTCAATACAATTCCCATAAAATTACCAACACAATTCTTTACAGACCTGGAAAGATAAATTCTCAATGTCCTATGGAATAACAAAAAAACCCAGAATTGCTAAAACAATCCTCTGCAATGACAGCTCTTCTGGAGCTATCTCCTTCATGATCTTAAGCAGTACTATAGAGCAACAGTGATAACAAGTGCATGGTACTGGCATAGAAACAGAATGGTGGATCAAATGAACTGAACAGAAGAAGCAGAAATAAATCCACACACACACACACTTATGGACACCTGATCTTTGACAAAGATGCCAAAATCATACCATGGAAAAATATAGCATCGTCAAGAAATGGTGCTGGTCAAACTGGATATCTACATGTAGAAAAATGCAAATAGATCCATACTTATCAGACTGCACAAAACTAAACTTTCAGTGGATCAAAGACCTCAACATAAAACCAGACACATTAAATCAATTGGAAAAAAGCATGGGGAGGCCATAGAACTCGTTGGTACAGGAGACAACTTCCTGCAGTTCTTTATGACATGTTAAATTCTCTCTTTTCTTTTGAAGCAGTTCCCCTGAGGGATTTGAACTCCTGACTGAGTTTAGTTTTAGTGTACTGAGCTGCATCCTCTATGTCAGAATCAAAAGGTAAGGCTGGTGCCCAGAAAGGAGGAACTTTAATATATGGAGTCCATAAAAAGGGGGCAGCTGCAAGGGCCAGGAAAGACAGAAGGTGATGCCAGTCTACAATATCTGGCAACTTTTTCCTCAAGGGGAGTGGCCTTTTCAGGGAAAGTTAGGTCATTATGACTGTCCTGTGTCTACAAGTGAAGAGTTGTAAGGGAGTGGTAAAGGAAATGGGCTGCACAACCTTGAGTGAGACCTCTCATGTTTTGGCTAAGTAAAATTGCCTGCGTGAGAAACTGCTTGCACACTTTTGCCTATGTTAAGTGTTAACCCGACACCCATTAAATCAGCATGTAGACTAGGTGTCCTTCTGTGGGTCGCCCTGTCTCTCTTTGTGTCCCCCTGTCTCTCTCTGTGTCCAGCTTTATCTCAGGTGGTATTTATCTGACAGTGCTGGTAGGTTACATCCAGCCTTTTTAAATGAAGAATATATTTCATAGTTTTTTTTTTTTTACATGATGTATTGTAATAACTGAGGTTTTTGTTTAGTTGGCTCAAAGAGCATGGCTTCATTTTTACTTCTCAAAATTAATAAAATAAATACCAAGGTCTTTTGAACTTGCCCAAAGGTTTGAGAAACTGATTTAAGTTTCTTGTTAGACTGACCAAGGCTTATTGTTTTAAAATACCTGATAAATTTTAAAATGTAGAGTTGTTCATGACAGAGAGCACTCAGGCCAAGGATCTGGCTTGCTTCCATGTAGGTGGACCTATCTGCATTGCCCCCGTGGCACGCCTGGTTTGGCTACCCAGAGGCTATTTAAGCTGTGGGCTGGCTTTCCCCGGGGTCCGAGGATTGTTCAATGTTCCTGAATAAACTGCATTGAAAAAAAAAATTTTAAAATGTATTGTAAAATGTATTGTAAAATTCTCATGGTCCATGAGCAAACTCAGAGGTGTTGAGTCAAACTGCCTCATGTCTAAAAATATTAATATATGCCTAACAATATTAATATCATCAGCCAGATTTGAAAATATCATCTGTTTGTCCACAAATAAACATACACACATAGAGGCATAGCAAAGGAACATAGAAATCTTCCATTGTCACCTTGGACTAAACAGAATACTCAAATACCAGGGCTTGACCAGTCTCTACCAGACACAAGTACCATAAATTCCAGAAGGACTGGACTCCCTCATGGGTCCCTTCTAAACACATAGATACCAGAAGGAGCAGAGCACCCATGGTCTTCTCCACAGCTTCCAAATGGAGAGCTGGCTCCAGCAGCCCTATTATCACTCAAAATATGGTCTCAGTGAACCTTTCTCCTGGTGCCAAAAAAAAAGTAGAGCTTTTATAAGCCACTTCCCAGGGAATTGGAGGGTCCTTCATATTCCCTTGGCCAGATTGCAAACTCTCCATGTTTCTACGGACTTCAAGAGCAAACCAATACCAGAAACCAAAGTAGACAGCCAGCACACAAAAACAAAAAACAGAGACGAAGAGAAAGAATAATGGCGGTACCTGCTTTTTAAACATTTACATATTTTTTTAAAACCTGTTTTTGTAATATTAAAACACAGCATGCTCTTTAGGAGTGAAATCATGAAGCACATTTATAATTTTAAAAGTAAACCAACTTGAAAATTTACCAATGCAAACAATACAATTTTATTATTGTTATTATTTTTGACTATTATTATTATTATTTATTACTATAGTTTTTCTATTAATTTTTGTAATTCTCTTAATAACTGAATTTGTTTCCTTTCCAATTGGACTTTGTTTTGAAGAACAGTAATATCTTCCTGCAGAGGTCCTGTTTCTCCTGCACATATGGCAGGGAAACCCATGGGAGGGAGGGGGCAGACAGAGGGCACAGGAAACCAGTCTGAATTATGAGACTTGGCAGTTTTTTAGTCTGACTCCCTTTCATCCTCACTATCTAGCTCTTAAATTATTTTCTGCTCTCAAATAACACAAATCTGTTTGAGCTCCTTTATGAACATTAAAGAACATTAGAAGTACTATTTTTTTTTCCTCCCTGTTTGGCTGCTCCAATTTCTTTAAGCCATTCTTTAGCTTGTGAGATCAAAATTTTTTCATTTTATCAGTTTCATGCCTAGGATCCTACACATCTCTAATTAGATTCCACAGAGGAACATATATAACAGGTACCATCTCAGGACCATTATTAGTGTAATACTCTTGCAATTGTTTCCCTACACTTTCCATGTTTCCATATTTACATACTTTACACTGGGAAGGAGGGACATACTTCACTTACAATCTAAAGTGTATAAGGGCATTTCTCCCAATTTGTCCTGTTTATTTTAACATTGACATTAAAGTCCCATAAACAACTCCCTGCTACTGCTCTGCCCAATGATTGAGCTGCCTGCCTACCTTGTCTTCCTCTGTGCAATGGGCAGTATCATGAAGCACTGTTTTTACTTAGGCATCTGGAGCTCCAAAAACCAATGTTTCTCACTTTTGCCCCTCTTTTTCAAGGTCCCTTTTTTGGGTATCAACTGACCCATCCCACAGGCTAGATGAAGAGGATCCACATGAAAGGGGGAAATTGGGAGACAGAGATGTGAAGAATGGAGGCAAGACAGATTCCTGTTCAAGTCTCAATTTACTGAATGTGCAAACAACACTTATAAAGCAAAGGGTACAAGCAATTTTTTTACACAGTAGCAACACATCTGTGCCACCTGGCAAGGCATGCAGAAATAACTCAAGGCTATACAAAGTTTGCTGTCTTGTTCCCAAGGTTGCAGGGAGCTTGTTATCTACTTCTCAGTCTCAGAGAACCCCACCTGAGAGACTGAATGCCAAGGACAATCTCTGAGCAATGGATGTATTGATAAGATAATGATATATTGTATTCTGCCAAGGCCACGAGGAAGAAATCCAATTACCAGACTCCTTCACCTTACTCCTCCCATCTTGAGGGACTTCTTGTGACCCTGTAAAAATAAGTCATGCTCACTCCCTTAATTCATCATTCTGACTTAACTCTTACTAATTTAGTGCTGCAGAAGATTGCAAAACTTTTTTATGGTTTGAGATACCTCCTGCAAGATATCTCAAGAATGTTTCCTTAAGATGTCACAAGGATGATCCAAGACTGACAAGCAGATGTTCTCACCTGAATCAATCACCCATGACCTAGGGTCCTAGTGCTGCTTTTGGTAACATTTCCACTAATTGGCATTGGCTCCACTAAATGGCTTTGGCTCACTAATTGGCTTTGACTTCAGTAAATTGCTTTGAATCCAGGCATGCCTGTAGTTCCCACCCTCAGGAAGCTACAACAGGAGGATCACAGAAAGCTTGAGAACAGCCTGGACTTCATGGCAGGATTCTGTTTCAAAAATGGGAAGAATTAAGTTAGGCGAGTGGTCAACTAGTCAGGGAAATGTCTCACTAATAGCTTCTTGCCCCATCTACACATGACTCACAACCCCCTCTCACACACACACAGAAAGACAGAGAGAAATATAACTATTTATGTGAAATTGCCTGTTGTTGAAGTTTTATCAAGGAAAACAATTTGCAGGCAAATTCAGGTCACTGGAGTATAGATGACTTAAGGTTCTCAGGATAAGCAAAGAAGTAACAAAAGTTAATGGAAGTTAGAAGGGATTTCATAGCTGGATCCATAAAGCCTTTTGTATATGATGAAATTTTCTCTAAATGGAAAACAAAATTAAGAGAAAGAATTAAAAATGAACTAACATTTCAAACTTCCTTCCAGCCTAGTCAGTTTGCATCCTGGAATAACTTCCTCTGCCCATCCCTGTTGAGACTTCACCCAGGCTTACTCATTTCTATCCAAACTTGTTTTCTGTAGGCTGTGGCAAAACTACAGTATAAGTCCAGGCATGTTAGCCCCATGCCCCAGTGTGGGGTTTCCTCCACACGGACCGTGACTGGGGGCTGTTTGCTTTAGTACCCTCCTTAAGGCCTAGGTGTCTAGCAAGCTAGACCTCACCTCAATGGGACAGGCATGTCTTAACTGTAGCCCATAGGTCTGTACACCCCGAGATTACTATGGTCCAAAATTGTTTTATTTAAAACATTATCAAGCCTGCTCTTGCATTTTTCTTTGTAATTCTTCTTTGTTCTATGGTTTCCAAGTGTCAACTTTGTAGACAACAACACGGTTTTGTACTGGCAATAGGTTGCACATGCCTACCTATAAAGGAGCAGTTCTTAACCTGTGCATCCCAACCCATTTGATGTAGAATGACCCTTTTGTGGGACTCTCCTGAGACCATGAAAAAGCACCGGTATTTACAATAGGAAAATTATGGTTATGAAGTAGCAAAGAAAATAATTTTTGGTAGTAGAGAGGACACCACAACTTGAGGATCTATATTAAAATATCATGGCACTAGGAAGGTTGAGGACTTCTGCTCTAGAGGAGATTAAGGCCCCTGACTGTGGAGGCCACCTGCAGTTTTGCTTATAGGCTCACATAGGTAAGGTGCTGGTTCACATCAGTCTGGGGAGGCCAGCTCTGTAGACAGCACAGGGTAAGGGGGCAGATGTTGGCTATCCAGAAAGAGATTGAGATGACGATTCTATGTTCTAGTTCTGCTCTCCCACCCTCCTTGGAATAAATGAATAAGGAAATGTCATTTCTCTCAGAAGCAGCTGTATTTTAAAAGTGGATAAATGTGAGTCCCAGCCTTAGCATGCTAGCCCAGACAACATAAATTACTTTAAAGATTAGGAGTTTGTGCAATAGAAAACTGGCAATGTATCTTGGGGTGGAGATGGGAGGAACCTGAGGAGCTGCTTCTCCTCTTTTTCTGCTCTTTACAATCTATCCCACCCCTGGAGAGCCTGATTTTAAAGTCAGTGGGGCTTGGTCTGGTCACCAGTGTTAACATGGATAGCCAATCTGGAAATTGCAGGTAAAGGCCAGGTAGCTGATTTACAAGCAATTCAAATACATAAGAATAGCACTAGCCACCACATGGATTTTAAAGAAATCACATAGCTTTGTCAGAAAGTTTAATGTGACTTACCTCATGATTCACTACAATTTGGACTTACAGTTGTGACCTTGGAACTGCATATATGTTTAGCTCTCTGCCTAACATATTTCTACAGCTTACTTTCCAAACCCGTGGAGGATCAAATAAAAAATTTCATCTCAATCAGGTTTTGGTGGCATGCCTTTGATCCTAGCCCTCTGTAGACAGAAGCAGGTGGTTCTCTATGAGTTCAAGCCAGCCTGTTGTACAGAGTCCAGGATAGTCAGGGCTGTTACACCCAGAAACACTGTATCAAAAGCAAAGCTAAAATAATCCAGTCTCACCCTGTCCAATTGTCTTGATCTCTGTCCTCTTGGGCTCAATGTATTGGGATGTCTAACCTAGCCAGACATCATAACAGATTGTCCTTCTATGTAAGTATGGGCCAAAATAGGTCTTCCTCAGGCAGCAGTCACTCAGAGAACAGCTCCCTGCATCCTGAAGAACCACTTGTTTCTACAGTGGAGGCTCAGTACAACCCTCTCCATAAAGCAAGGCAGGGAACTCCTTCCTCTCTGGGCATGCTGGCTTCCCTGTGGCTATGCTCAGTCTCACCTTTTGCAATGCCATCCCAGTAGCAGGTTAGATAGGGCACATTTACCCACAACCTGATTTAAATGGTTTTGTGTTCAAACTTGAAAATCTTTCCAAGGAGAATATTCGCCAGAAATCAGTAAGTTCAGTGTTGGGTTTTGTTGTTGTTGTTGTTGTTTTGTTTTGTTTTGTTTTGTTTTGAGGCAGGGATTTTCTGTGTGGCCTTGGCTGTCCTGAAGTCAATTTGTAGACGAGTCTGGTCCCTTATTCAAAGAGATTCACCTGTGTCTGACTCCCTGAGTGATGGGAATAGAGGTACAGGCCAACATATCTGGATTCAGTAAGTTCTATAAACCAAGATTTAGGGGATTTGGGTTGTTTTTTATTTATTTTTGGTTGAATATTTTTTTATCGAATTGTTGAACATAGCAATAACTTTTCTGAGCATGGATGAGACATTGTTGAGTTTGAGACAGGCTTCATTCTCTGCAACTTTTTACTCTAAAGACATAGTAGAAGTCACATAGTCCTTTGTACACATTTGCACACACAAACACATATGCACACACACATGACTCTTTATGTGCCTTTTCATTCCAATTTATAAGTATAACCCAATCAGGAAAATCTTCACTGTTATAAAGATCCACACATTAAAGAGGAAAAACAGATTGAGTCTCAAAAGTGAAAGTGAGTCATCAAGCCAAGTTCCGTTTTGAGTGTGGAATGAAAGCCTAGGATCTTCCCAGTGTGCCTGGAGTTACATTGCATGGGATGCCATCATCTCTGATATCATATCAGTCTGCCCAGATAGTAGCTAACAGTATTCAGGCCACTTTCTCTCCTCCTGTGACGCAGAATGTTTCCTTGCAATCCATGCTGACTATCACCTCAAATCTCACTGTCCTAGTGCCACCCCAGGAAGCCATTGAGGACGTGGACCAGAAACAGAAACCCTTCTGGTTGTCACAGAACAGTAATCCAGCCCTGATAAGGTGGGTGTCATTTATCTTATCTTCCATGCTATATGACTGTAGTCTGGGTGAACATTCCTTAATCTGATGCAGAAAAGGGACAAGATCCTTCACCAGGATGACACAAGTAACCCTTCCCTGAGTCAGGACAATTTAACAGCTGACTCTCAACCAGTGGTTCTCAACCTTCCAAATGTAGCACCCCTTTAATATAGTTCCTCATGTTGTGGTGACCTGAACCATAAAATTATTTTCATACCATGTCATACAGTAAATTTCCCAGTGTTATGAATTGTCATGTAAGTCTGATAGGCAAGGTTTCTCATATGGGACCCCCAAAGGGTTTGCAACCCACATTTGAAGAACCACTGGTAAACCAAGCAATGTGCTTTCAATGAAGCTCAGTTATCTTTTCATATTGTCTTGGGTTTCTTGGACGGTCTGTGTCAGGAATTTTTCGGATTTAACATTTTTTTTGACAGATACATCGAGTTCTTCCATTGTATCTTCTACACCTGAGATTCTTTCTTCCATCTCTTGTAGTCTGTTGGTTATGCTTGCCTTTGTAGTTCCTGTTTTCTTCCCTAGATTCTTCCTTTCCATTATTTCTTCCATTTGTGTTTTCTTTAATTTTTCCAATTCTATCCTCAGGTCTTGAGTTGTTTTGTTTACTTCCTTCACCTGTCTGATTGTACTTTCCTATTTTTCTTTTAGTTCCTTCAACCCTATTTCTTTTATTTCATTCAGTGCTTTAAGCATTTCCTTTCTAAAGGCCATAAACTGTTTGGCTGCAGCTTCCTCTATTTATTTACGGATGGCAATATTCTGTTTGAGTTTAACTTCCTCTATGTCTTTACATTTCTCATTTGTTTCCTCTGTTATCATCTTCATGACCATAGTTGTTAGGTCATCTACTTGGATTTAAGTAATGCTGCGTGTCTAGGGCTACTTGCCCCTGGGTAACTGGTTTCTGGAGATGCCATATCGCTCTATCTTTTGTTGCTTGAGCTTTTACGCTGGTCTCTACCCATTGTGCTATCTTAGGTGTTTGGGGTTATTTTCTGGTGGTTCCTGGGGATCCTGTGGTGGAGAGAATCCCCTTTGCAGAAAGCTGGTTTTTCCTGAAGGATGTCTTCTCAGCTTTTTGGGTATAGTCCCTGGATGGCTGGTGTTTTTTCAGGAGTTGCTCACCTCAGGCATATAGACCTGAGTGGTAACTGTGGTCTTTGTTAGTCGAGAGGGTTCTCCTCTCACCCAGGGAAGTCCTGAGGGCAGCTTGCCTGTTTCTAGGTTTCTTGTTGTAATTTTAATGATCAGAAGCTGTGACCCAGTTGAACATCAGGCGCACAGCAACTGTTTGTGCCTGTGTCTGGAGCACAGCTGAGTGTTGGCGCCTCGGCACCACTGGTCTGCTAGACTTTTTCTAAGGAAGGATTGGGTGATTTAAGTCAGTACAGTTTCCTTCCTTCCCTGTGGATTCTCTGGAGACACGGACTCTCAGTGTCTTCTTGTTTTTTGCCCTGGTGCACAGTGCTTAGTGTCCACCAGCTGGCTGGCCACAGAATCTGCCTGTGCCTGGAGCACAGCTGAGTGATGGCGGCTCAGTTTCTGCCAGCTATCTGGTGCGCAGAAACTGCCTGTGTCTGCCTTTGTGGCCTTTGGGAGCCTGGGTGCCTCCCTAAGCTGGGTAAATTTCCTTGGACCTTTTCAGCCTGGGGGTGTCGGCTGAGTGCTCTGAGATCAGACCAGCCGTTTCCTTCCTTGTGTGTTTGTACCGGACAGTGAAACTCATTTGCTGGTGCCCTGGTGCCCACAGTTCTATCTCAGGTGGTGAATCAGGCACGCAGGCAGGCAGGGCTCTGTGCTGAAGCCTGGGTCCCTGGCTCTGGCTCCGGGCTGGCTCCTGGGGTGCCCGTGGAGCCCAAAACTTTTTCAGGGGATGTCTAGGTGACCTAAGGCCGGTCCTAATCGTTTCTTGTATGCTGGCGTTATCTCTAGACTGAAAATTTCAGTCTCTGATAGTGTGGAGCACATGGTTCAGTCTGGGAGCGTGACCAGAGACACTGGCTTGTGGCTCTGGGCTGGGGCTGGGGCTGGCGGCCAGCAGCCAAGCACCTGGCAGTACCCACACACTTATAGACACCTGATCTTTGACAAAGATGCCAAAACCATACAATGGAAAAAAGATAGCATCTTCAACAAATGGTGCTGGTCCAACTGGATGTCTACATGTAGAAAAATGAAAATAGATCCATACTTATCACCCTGCACAAAACTGAAGTCCAAGTGGGTCAAAGACCTCAACATAAAACCAGACACATTAAATTGGCTTGAAAAAAAAAAGTGGGAAATACCCTAGAACTCATTGGTACAGGAAAAAACCTCCTGAACAGAACACCAGCAGCACAGGCTCTAAGAGCAACAATCAATAAATGGGACCTCATGAAACTGAAAAGCTTCTGCAAAACAAAGGACACGATCATCAAAACAAAGTGACCACCTACAGATTGGAAAGAATCTTCACCGACCCTTTATCTGACAGAGGACTCATATCCAGTATATATAAAGAACTAAAGAAGCTGAAAAGCAACAAACCAAGTAATCCACTTTAAAAACGGCTGGTCAGAAAAAGGTATCGGACGGGTCTGATGCTCTTTGGGTGGATGACACCTAAATGAACATCAGTACAAAGTCCCAATTTATTTCTAATATCAGAGATCAGACCTCTACTCTTGCCTGATGTGTCTAAAACAAAAAGGAAGAACTGTAGAGAGCTGCGTAATGCTACGACTTAAAGATGGAGCTGGTTTCCACATTCCACCTTCCACCTTCCCGACGGTGAGTGCTCTCTGTCAGTAACAACTCAGGCTGAGGATCTGGCTTGCTTCCGTGTATGTGGACCTATCTGCATTGCCCACGTGGCATGCTGGAGTTGGCTACCCAGAGGCTATTTAAGCTGTGGGCTGGCTTTCCCCAGGGTCAGGTGATTGTTCAAGGTTCCTGAATAAACTGCATTGAAAAAAAAAAAAAAGAAAGAAAGAAAATGGAAAGATCTCCCATGCTCAGGGTTTGGCAGGATTAACATAGTAAAAATGGCCATCTTACCAAAAGCAATGTACAGATTCAATGCAATTCCCATCAAATTACCAACAGAATTTTTTGCAGACCTGGAAAGATAAATTCTCAATGTCCTGTGGAATAACAAAAAACCCAGAATTGCTAAAACAATTCTCTACATTAACAGCTCTTCTTGAGGTATCTCCTTCCCAGATCTTAAGCTGTATTATAGAACAAAAGTAATAAAAACCACATAGTACTGGCATAGAAACAGGATGGTGGATCAAATGGACTGAACAGAAGAAGCAGAAATAAACCCCCCCACACACAATTATGGACACCTGATCTTTGACAAAGATGCCAAAATCATACAATGGAATATGATAGCATCTTCAAGAAATGGTGCTGGTCTAAATTGCTGGTCTACATTCATGATCTATTTGCATATAGAAAAATGCAAATAGATCCATGCTTATCAGACTGCACAAAACTAAACTTTGTGCAACCTGGAGTGAGACCTCTCATGTTTTGGCTAAGTAAAATTGCCTGCCTGAGAAACTGCCTGCACACTTTTGCCTATGTTACGTGTCAACCCGACACCCATTAAATCAGCATGTAGACTAGGTGTCCTTTTCTGTGTTGCCCTGTCTCTCTCTGTGTCCAGCTTTACTCAGGTGGTATTTATCTGACAGTGCTGGCAGGTTACATCCAGCCTTTTTAAACTTTTTCAGTTTTTTTTTTTTACATGATGTATTGTAATAACTGAGGTTTTTGTTTAGTTGGCTCAAAGAGCATGGCTTCATTTTTACTTCTCAAAATTAATAAAATAAATACCAAGGTCTTTTGACCTGGCCCAAAGGTTTGAGAAACTGATTTAAGTTTCTTGTTAGACTGACCATGGGTTATTGTTTTAATATACCTGATAAATTTTAAAATGTATTATAAAATTTAACTCTGATGGTCCAGGAACAAACTCAGAGGTGTTGAGTCAAACTCTCTCATGAATAAAATAATTAATATATGCCTAACAATATTAATATCATCAGCCAGATTTGAAAATATCATCTGTTTGTCCACGAATAAACATACACACACATAGAGACATAGCTAAGGAACATAGAAAGCCTCCATTGTCACCTTGGAGTATACAGAATACTCAAATACCAGGGCTTGACTAGCCTCTACAGGACACAAGTGCCATAAATTCCAGATGGACTGGATCCCCTCATGGGTCTTCTCCACACATATAGATACCAGAAGGAGCAGAGCACCCATGGCCTTCTCCACAGCTTCCAAATGGAAAGCGGGCTCCAGCAACCCTATTATCACACAAAATCTGGTCTCAGCAACCCTTTCTCCTGGTGCCAAAAAAAGTAGAGCTTTTATTAGCCCCTTCCCAGGGAATTGGAGGGTCCTTCCTATTCCCTTGACCAGATTGCAAACTCTCCAAGTTTCCCCAGACTTCAAGAGCAAACCAAAACCAGAAAGCAAAGTAGACAGCCAGCACACAAAAACAAAAAAACAGAGACAAAGAGAAAGAACAATGGCGGTACCTGCTTTTTAAACATTTACCTATTTTTCTAAACCTGTTTTTGTAATATTAAAACAAAGCATGCTCTTTAGGAGTGAAATCATAAAGCACATTTATAATTTTAAAAGTAAACCAACTTTATAATTTACCAGTGCAAACAATCCAATTTTATTATTGTTATTATTATTTACTACTATTATTATTATTGTTATTATTATGATTTTTTATTTTAATTTTTCTAATTCTCTTAACTAAATTTGTTTCCTTTCCAATTGGGCTTTCTCTTGAAGAACAGTAATATCTTCCTGCAGAGCTCCTGTATCTCCTGCACATATGGCAGCAAAAGCCATGGGGGGTGGGGGCTGGCAGAGGGCACAGGCAGCCAATCTGAATTATGAGACTTGGCAGTTTCTTAATCTGACTACCTTTCATCCTCACTATCTAGCTCTTAAATTATTTTCTGCTCTCAAATAACAAATCTTTTGAGTTCCTTTATAAACATTTGAAAGAACATTAGAAGTATTTTTTTTTTCCTCCCTGACTGGATGCCAATTTCTTTAAGCCATTCTTTAGCTTCTGAGATCAAAATTTTTCATTTTATCAGTCTCATGCCTAGGATCCAACACATCTCTAATTAGATTCCACAGAGGAACACATATAACAGTTACCTTCTCAAGACCATTATTAGTGTAATACTCTTGCAATTGTTTCCCTACTCTCTCCATGTTTCCATATTTACATACCTTACACTGGGAATGAGGGACATACTTCAATTACAATCTAAAGGGTATAGGGGCATTTCCCCCAATTCGTCCTGTTTATTTTAACATTGACTTTAAAGTCCCATAAATAACTCCCTGCTACTGCTCTGCCCAATGAATGATCTGCTTGCCTACCTTATCTTCCTCTGTTTGATGGGCGGTATCATGAAGCACTCTTTTTACTTAGGCATCTGTAGCTCCAAAAACCAATGTTTCTCACTTTTGCCCCTTTTTTTCAAGGTCCCTTTTTTGGGCACCAACTGACCCATCCCACAGGCTAGCAGAACAGGATCCACATGAAAGGGGGAAATTGAGAGACAGAGATGTGAAGAATGGAGGCAAGACAGATTCCTGATCAAGTCTCAATTTACTGAATGTGCAAACAACACTTATAAAGCATAGGGTTCAAGCAATTTTTTTTCACAGTAGCAACACATCTGTGCCACCTGGCCAGGCATGCAGAATTAACTCAAGGTTATACAAAGTTTGCTGTCTGGTTCCAAAGGGTGCAGGGAGCTTGCTATCTACTTCTCAGGCTCAGAGACTGAGTGCCAAGGAAAATCTCTGAGCAATAGAACTATGGATAAGACCAGTATCTGCCAAGGCCAAGAGGAAGAATTCAAATTACCAGACTCCTTCACCTTACTCTTCCCATCTTGAGGGACTCCTTCAGACCCTGTAAAAATAAGTCATGATTACTCCCATAATTCATCATTTTGATTTACCTCTTACTAATTTACTGCTGCAGAAGATTGCAAAACTATTTTATGGTTTGATATACCTCTTGCAAGATATCTCAAGAATGTTTCCTTAAGATGTCTCAAGGATGATCCAAGACTGAATAACAGATTTTCTCACCTAAATATATCACCCATGACCTATGGTCCTAGTGCGGCTTTTGGTAACTTTTCCACTAATTGGCATTGGCTCCACTAAATGGCTATGGCTCACTAATTGGCTTTGGCTTCAGTAAATTACTTTGAATCCAGGCATGCCTGTAGTTCCCACCCTCAGAAAGCTACAACAGGAGGATCACAGAAAGCTTGAGAACAGCCTGGACTTCATGGCAGGATTCTGTTTCAAAACTGGGAAGATTTAAGGGGAGTGGGTGGTCAACTAGTCAGAGAAATGTGTCACCAATAGCTTCTTGTCCCATCTGCACACAGCTCTAAACCACCTTTCACACACACAGTGAAAGAGAGAGAGAAATATAACTATTTATGTAAAGTTGCCTGTTGTTGTAGTTTTATCAAGCAAAGCATTTTGCAAGCAAATTCAGGTCGCTTAAGGTTCTCAGAATTAGCAAAGAAGTAAAAAAAAAAATTAATGGAATTTAGAAGGGATTTCGTAGCTGGATCCATAAAGTCTTTTGTATAAGATTGAATTTTCTCTAAATGGAAAACAAAATTAAGAGAAAGAATTAATAATGAACTAACATTTCAAACTTCCTTCCACCCTAGTCAGTTTGCATCTTGGAATAACTTCCTCTGCCCTTCCCTGATGAGACTTCACCGAGGCTTACACATTTCTATCCAAACATCTATTCTGTGGGCTGTGGCAAACCTACAGTACAATTCCAGGCATTTTAGCCTCATGCCCCAGTGTTGGAGCTTCTTCCACATGAGCCCTGATTGGGGACTGTTTGCTTTAGGACCCTCCTTAAGGCCTAGGTGTCTAGTAAGCTAGAGTTCACCTCAATCAGACAGGCATGTCTTAATCCATAAGTCTGTAAACCCCCAGATTACTACAGTCCAAAATTTTTTATTTAAAACATTATCAAGCTTGCTCTTGCAATTTTCTTAGTAATTGTTCTGTGTTCTATTGTTTCCAAGTGTCAACTTTGTAGACAACAACATGGTTTTGTAGTGGCAATAGGTTGCACATGCCTACCTGTAAAAGAGCAGTTCTCAACCTGTGGGTTGCATCCCTTTTGAGGTAGAATGACCCTTTCATGGGACTTTCCTAAGACCATCAAAAAGTGCAGGTATTTACCATAGGAAAATTATGGTTATGAAGGAGCAAAGAAAATAATTTTTGGTTTGGGGAGGACACCACAACTTGAGGAACTGTATTAAAGTGTCATGGCACTAGGAAGGTTGAGGACCTCTGCTCTAGAGGAGAGTCAGTCCCCTGACTGTGGAGGCCACCTGAAGTTTTTGCTTATAGGCTCACATTGGTGGGGCACTGGTTCACATCAGCCTAGGGAGGCCGGCTCTGTAGACAGCAAAGGCCAAGTGGGCAGGTGTTGGCTATCCAGAAAGAGACTGAGATAATGTTTCTATGTTCTCTCTCTGCTCTTCCAACCTCCTTGGAATGAATGAATAAGGAATTGTCAATTCTCTCAGAAGCAGCTATATTTTACCAGTGGATAAATGTGAGTCCCAGCCTTAGCATGCTAGCCCTGAGAACATAAATTATTTTACAGAAAAGGAGTTTGTGCAATAGAAAACTGGAAATGAATCTTGGGGGTGGATTTGGAAGGAACTTAAAGCAGCTGCTCCTCCTCTTTTTCTTCTCTTTACAATCTATCCCACCACCAGAGACCCTGATTTTAAAGTCAGTGGGGCTTGGTCTGGTCACCAGTGTTAACATGGAGAGCCAAGCTGGAAACTTCAGGTAAAGGCCAAGTAGCTGATTTCCAAGCAATTCAAATACTTAAGAATAGCACTAGCCACCATGTGGATTTTAAAGAAATCACATAGCTTTCTCAGAAAGTTTAATGTGACTTAAATAATAATTCACTACAATTTGGACTTACAGTTGTCACCTGGGAACTGCATATATGTTTAGCTCTCTGCCTAACATAGTTGTAGAGCTTACTTTCCTACCCTGTGGAGGATCACATAAAAAATTTCATCTCAAGCAGGTTTTGGTGTCATGCCTTTGATCCTAGTCCTCTGAAGGCAGAGGCAGGTGTTCTCTGTGAGTTCAAGGCCAACCTGTTCTACAGAGAGAGTGGAGGATAGCCAGGGCAATTAACCCAGAAACACTGTATCAAAAGAAAAGCTAAAAGAATCCAGTCTCACCCTGCCCAATTGTCTAGATCTCTGTCCTCTTGGGCTGAATGGATTCGGATGTCTGACCTAGCCAGACATCATAACAGCTTGTCCTTCTATGTAAGTATGGGCCAAAATAGGTCTTCCTCAGCAGCAGTCACTCAGAGAACAGCTCCCTGTATCCTGAAGAAGCACTTGTTTCTACAGTGGAGGCTCAGTACAACCCTCTCCATAAGGCAAGGCAGGAAACTGCTTCCTCTCTGGGCATGCTGGCTTCCTTGTGGCTATGCCCAGTCTCACCCCTTGCAATGCCAGCCCAGTAGCAGGTTTGATAGGGCACATTTCCGCACAACCTGCTTTAAATGCTTTTTTTTTTCATACTTGAACATCATTCCCTGGAGAATATTCACCAGAAATCAGTAAGTTCTTTGTTGGGTTTTGTCTTTGTTGTAGTTTTGTTTTGTTTTGTTTTGAGGCAGGGATTTTCTGTGTGGCCTTGGCTTTCCTGAACTCAATTTGTAGACCAGTCTGGTCCCTAATTCACAGAGATGCACCTTCCTCTGACTCCCTGATTGATGGCAATAGAGGTATAAACCAATATATCTAAGTTCTATAAACTAAGAATTAGGGTATGTGGGTTGTTTTTTCTTTATTTTTGGTTGAATATTTTTCTATCCAGTTGTTGAACATAACAATAACCTTTCTGGGCATGAATGAGACATTGTTGAGTTTGAGACACGCCTTCATTCTCTGCAACCTTCTTACTCTAAAGACATAGTAGAAGTCACATAGTCCTTTGTACACATTTGCACTCAAAAACCCATATGCACACACACAAGACTCTTTATCTGCCTTTTCATTCCAGTTTACAAGTATGACCCAATCAGGAAAATCTTCACTGTTATAAATATCCACATACTACGGAGGAAAAACAGATTGAGTCTCAAAAGAGAATGTGAGTTGAATCATCAACCAAATTCTGGGTGGAGTGGGGAAGGAAATTCTAGGATCTTCCCAGTATGCCTGGACTTAGATCGCATGGCATGCCATCATCTCTGATATCATATGTCTGCCCAGCTAGTAGCTAATAGTACTCAGGCCACTTTCTCTCCTCCTGTGACTCAGAATGTTTCCCTGCAGTCCATGCTGACTACCACCTCAAATCTCAGTGTCCTTGCACCAACCCAGCAAGCCATTGAGGACATGAACCAGAAAGAGAAAACATTCTGGTTGTCAGAGAACAATAATCCAGGCCTGATAAGGTAGGTGTCATTTATCTTATGCTCCTTGTTATATGACTGTAGTCTGAGTGAACATTCCTTAATCCGATGCAGAAAAGGGACACAATCCTTCTCCAGGATGGCACAAGCAACCCTTCTCTGAGTCAGGACAATTTATCTGTTAACAGCTGACTCTCAACCAGTGGTTCTCAACCTTCCAAAAGTAGCATCCCTTTAATATAGTTCCTCATGTTGTGGTGACCTGAACAATAAAATTATTTTCATAGCCATGTCATAAATGTAAATTTCCCAGTGTTATGAATTGTCATGTAAATGTGATAGGCAGGGTATCTGATATGGGCACACCAAAGGATTTGAAACCCACATTTGAAGAACCACTGGTAAAGAAAGCAATATGTTTTCTATAAAACTAAGTTAACTCACCGAACACCTTTGAGATGGTTGTTACACTTTTTACAGATGTGAAAAGTGAGGAACAAGTGGTTAAAGACTAATTCCAGCTAAGCTTATCACTGCAAAATTGAGTGTAAAGTTTGCATCCAGGAGAGCATGGAATTTGAATGCCATAATTGACTTCAGAGCTGATTTTCCTGTTTCATTTATCCCTGGTGCATGGATTTATTTTTTATTGTGACCCCTATGACTAGGCGCTGTAGATACCACACAGTCCCAGGCACTTACAGAGTGGTGGATCTGCAGACCCTGTTGTCCTTGCACATGCTAGCAACATCATTGCTGGGAAGCTTCCTTCACCTGGACAAGGCAGATGGGGTTAGAGCACTGTCATCTGGCTCTTTGGGGAGTTATACCTTTCTGAATTATTGTGATGGAAATTTCCAGGTATGTACACAGAGAAATTAGATGCCTGTGTGAGCATCACCCAGTTACAACAATGATCACACATATACACATTTTCAAGAGAAGAAATAGTGATGAAAACGATGACAACAACAACAAAAAACAACTAGTCTACAGCAATATATTCACTAATTTCCTGCCCAGGAATTTAACTAAGTGTCTGACAAAAGCAACTTAAGTGTTTATTCTGACTCAGAGTTTGAGGGAACAGTCTCAAATCAAGGGGAATTTACCATGGCAAGAGCAGAAAGTAGATGCTCACATTGCCCCCAGTCAGGAGAACTTAATGGGAGGGTGTTTGTCTAGTTTTCTACCTTCTGTGAACTTCAGGGCTCCAGCCCAAGAACTGACATTCCTGAGATTTAGGTACTTCTTCCTAGTCCCTTGTTCATGTGTCCTGGCAATTGTTCCATGGCAAGTCCAGAGCTCATTGAGACTTGGTATTACAAAAGGGAAAATCACTTTTATCCAATGGAATGTCACTGTGTATATTAACCATACTCAAGGGCTGGCCTCATGACTGGGAGTTCATGGTAAGCACAAAATGAATCAGATGTTTGTATTTCAGGTTTTGTGGGATATATTTTCTCTTTTTTATTTTTTATTTATTTATTTATTTTGTCTTACTCCTTTTTGTTTGTTTTGATTTTCATTTGTGTGTGTCTATGTATTTAAGAAAGAAAGAACATAATGTTATGTGGGAAAGAAAGGGGGGAGGATCTGGGAGGAGTTAGGGAACAGGAAAACATGAACAAAATATATTGTATTGGGCATTAGAGAAGGCTCAGTAGTTAAAAGACCTGGCTGCTCTTCCAGAGTTCAATTCCAAGCAAACACATGGTGGCTCCCAGCTGTCTGTAGTGCAAACTAACTCCCTCTCCTCTTGGGCCTGAGATCAAATCACTCATATGTATAAAATAAAGGAATCTTTAAAATATATATTATATGAAAAAGAATAAGAAAAAAGGAAAAAGAAAAGAATTAGCTCTCTGAAGCAGTAATCCAAAATGCAGACCAGCAAGCTCCTCCTGACATGACCTGGAAAGGGTCAACATATTCAATTCCACATACTTCATTATGGTGTCTACTGACACAAACCTCCCAGTGGATCCATCACCAGTAACAGGATGTGATGTAAGTTAGCTAAACTACAAGCCTATGGTGAGTGCCAACTCTGTAGACACAGGTATCTTGGTGATAGAGCAAGGGCAATGTCTACAGAAGTATAGAGCTCCAGAGAACCTGGTTGTCTCTTTCCAGTTTCCTATAGTCTGACAAGGACTCCCATGCCACTTCAAGTGTTAAGTCTGGCTTGATGCCTATGAGGGGTTGGGTGTTAAAGTCTTTCCATGAGTTGACAAGGTACAAATATGCGAGGGTTCTAGCAAGCAAGTACTGTCACAATGACTCCTTAGGCAGCAATATCTCGGAGCATCCCAGCTTCCCCGTCACCCTATAAGCACTGGGAAAAGAGTCTAGTGAGCTGAGCCTACACAGCAGGGAATTGTGATACCCTACATGTTCTTTCATGGATATCTTACAAATCTTTAGAAATTCCAGGGACACTCATGTTATTTTCTGAATTGTTTAAATACAAATTTGGAGTACAATAGGGCACTGTGAAAAAAGACTTTAACCTCAGCCCTGGAGAAAACAGAGGCAATTGGATCTCTGTGAGGACTTGTGTGGAGTTCCACATGTAATATCCAGAGCTCCCATGTAAATAAACGGAATAGCTGGAATAGAGGATTTGAACATGGTCATCCCAGGAAGAAATAAAAGATGAGGATGACAGCGAGCTTAAGTATCCTAATTAGACCACTGCATAGTGTATAAAATTGCACTGAAACACCACACTGCTCACAAGAGGTAATTATCCTTATTAATTTTCTTAATTTACAGCATGACTTTGTGTACTCATATAATGTGCTTTGTAAATTCATTGGCATTTCAAACCTTCAATTTTCTTCAAAACATTAACATCTACCCTGGCATGCTACAAGTTGTACAAGTCCCAAAATAAATCCATTAAGATCCTGGTCTACAGAAGATAACCATCAAACACAAGTGTTTCTCAATTTCATTCCTGTGTCTAATGCAATAAAAATATCCCATTTTAACAAGATGTTACAGATGATCTGTAAAACTACAGCTTTTGTACATCGAACTCATGTGCAGGTTTAAGCAAATGTCCCTCCTCTGTAAGATCACAAAGAAATTGCAAACAGAGGTCCTGGTAAGGGAAAAAAGGAATCCAAAAAAAAAAAAAAGAAAAAGAAAAAAGAAAAATGGAGCTCAGTTTCTCTTGAAGAGTAGATAGTCACTGTCTTGATTAGTTTGCAGAGATCTCTGTAAAAGATACCACAAATGAGGGGGCTCTAGCAAGAGTTGATATGCTTATAGTGCTGAAGACATCTGGCAGGTCAAGATAGGTATTGGCAAGAATTGATTCTCTAGGAGGGTAGTGAAGGACCGAGATGTTCCAGGCTGTCTCCTTGGCTTATTGATTTGCATATTACTGATCTATAGGAATCTCCCCTGAATAATGCTTTGTGTGAATTCCCTCTACATTTTTTTTTAATAAACTCAAAGAGATTTTGTAAACAGAAACTTTATTCAATTGTTTCAATAGTTGACTAGAAGGCTCACTGCCTCCTTCTGCTAACCTAGACATGGAAGGCTGTCAACCTCTGAGACTTACTGCTTAATAAGCTCCCCCTTTCTTGTTCTTTCTGAGGTCTGGGCTGGGTGGTTCCACTCAACTTTTCTGGCTCAAACTCCTCTCCCAGCTGACTGATTCAATCTGGCTTTTCTATCAGCCCCTGAATTGCTCTGCTTGAGCTCAGACTAACTCCAGCAATCTGCTTAATCTTCTCATTCTCTGGCTCATTTGTTCTTCACCTCAGTCTAGCTTGTTCTCTCTCTGAAACCTACCTATCACTGTCCCAGTAAAACTGTCTCCTGTCATCTCTCTCTCTCCTCTCTCTTCTATTTCTCTTTCTCTCTCTCTCTCTCTCTCTCTTTCTCTCTCTCTCTCTCTCTCTCTCTCTCTCTCTCTCTCTCTCTCCTCTAAGGAAAATCCCCTTTCTCTCTTCTCATGAGAATTGGGCATATCCTCTTCTGTCAAATCTTTCTCTAATCATCAACATTTCTGTCACTCAATTAGACATCATTTTCAAAAGTGGTGCTTTCTTGTACAAACTACCATTCCTTTCATTGTTTGGGATTAAACAATGAATGTATGTATCACCACACATTGACCTAAGCTTTTCTTTATTTGCTACTTAGCCTTGAACTCAGATCTGCTTGCCTCTGTCGCCTGGATTAAAGATGCTGTTTGTATTCCAGCCTAGGTAGTGTTTGGATGTGATCTCTTGCCAGAGAAGCCATGTTTTGAATGAAAATTCCTCTGCAAGAGAGGAATAGAATGACAGTCAGAGAATACCCCTCATGTAGAATATGATTGTCTATTGGTTTGTGATGTACAATGGTTCACAAGTTAAAGAATTTAATGGCCCAAAACCACATGGATACTAATGCTCAAAAGGCAGAAAACCCAGAGGTAATACAAAATCAAATGCACTCACTTTCCCATTGAGTTTGCACTTGCAAAATATCACAATTGGGGGGCATCCATTGTGGACTGTGACAATGCAGCAGCAAATGGAGTGATACACATCATCAACAAGGTAAAGATGCCCCCGTCCACCTGGCAGAGTTGCTTCCCCTCTGTGATGTCTTCCTTTAGAGTGCAGTTTGTCAAATGAGGCTGACTGGGCTTCACTATCTTTGCTAGAATCTCATGATGCTTTCTCCATTCAATCAGACACTGCTCTCTAATTCACCCCACCTCTCTGGCAGCAGGGCCTCTGTTTCATGTTGCCTCCTGAATATTCTCTCTCTTGTACATGGACACATCTTAAGAAGCACAAGTCTAAAATCAAGAATAAGGGAGAAAGGCATTGGTTATTATTCACTCCACTCCCTGTGATAAGGTATCCTAAGAAAGAAGAGGAATAAAAGAATCTAATGAAAAGAAAACTAGGAAAACGTCCAAAAGTTTTTCACTTTTCAACCAAAGTCCCAATTCAAAAGTACTCATAGGCATGAAAAAGAAGAAAAACATGGAAAATGGGTTGTCAGCTAACTCATGAGTTCAAGTTACTATGTTAGGATCTTCGTTTTAGAAGAAATTTCCAGCACACAGGAAACATTCAGGAGGTGTAAGTCTAGGGAGAGAATTATTTCCTTGTATTTTCAATACATTGTTCTCATTAGGCAGTTAAATCCTCAATTTTTAAAAACCATAACTGGACAATTTCTATTCAAAAGAGTGGATGTTTGGAGATCTCCATGATATTGACGTGGAGACCTTCCAATCCCCTGCATTATACAGACACTTTTCTCACAGCAGTGTTAAGCAAGAGATTTAGCTTTTATGGGAAATTATGATACCATATACTGCCAAGTGACACTGCTTACCACAGTTTTCTCTCTAGTATTGCTTTCAAGAGTAATAAAATGCCTATAAATTATGATTAAAAGAACATAAAATTGGACTGTGGAGATGGCTCAGTAGGTAAGTTGCTTGTCACACTGAATTCAGACAGAATTCAGAGCTGAATTCAGACTGTTGGTGTCCACATAAAAAGCTGGTTATAGTTTCTGTAACCCCAGCACAGGGGAGAAGAAACAAAATGATCTTTAGCCAGCCAGTCTAGATGAAATACTGAACTCCAGGCTCAGTGAACACAGAAAACACACACTCACCTCTTCTCCCTTCTAACATATTTTGAATAGACAGGGCTTCCTTTGTAAGAAGGCACCTCAACCCACCTCTTACTCTGAGCTTATCACCATGGAATAGAGATTCCCAACACTTCAGTGTCCTTCCCACACAGTCCATATCTACAAAGTATGTTAAAAGAGTTCTTCACTAGCTGAGTATTCTTGTGGAAGTCATCTAATCCCTCCAAGCTTCATTTACCATTCTCTGTGAAGATTAAATAACACCCTCTACTTCATGACTTGCCAGTAATGGGCCTTCAACAAATGCTGGCTTGATTCCCTTCTTGTTTTGAAATCCTATAGGATATTCTGTTTAGAATGTACTTGGCAGGACCACTATCCATCCTATACATGATGCCTGTTTCCTGCTATCCTTTAGTGACTCTGTCCTGGAGGCTTCAGAACAAACTCCTTGCCCTACATATGATAATTGGAAATTCTGATCATCCATTAGATTCCACGTATCACACCCCCACTTTGTGTTCCTTGTGTTTCTTATAATACTAAAATGTTAGTGAGTGCTATATCATCCTCCTGTCACAGATGAGGCAACACTCAAAAATAAGTCAGTGGACTAAGTTCATGATGGTTCTTTTCTTAGACCCTGGACTGTACTGCTCCCTCATGAACTCTTCTGTCAACTGGCATCATGCCTCCATGGTTAGGATCATTTTGTAGAGGTATTTGGGCTGTGTGCTGCATAAAGGCACTTGGTCAAAGGGTGAGTAGAGGTGAAGCCCAGCCCACATTACTTGACTTGCTTTGTACCCATCAGGAGTTAAAAACTTGAAAAGAAGAGGTAGCTTTTCAAACTTCAGGCCTACATAAATGTGTATTTTGTTGTGACATGAATATTAAGCCTTCAAGGTCTAGCAGACCATCTCCACACTGCTCTCCTATCTGTGATGCCTATGGAACCTGAAGTTTCCCATGCCTACCCCCCTTTAACCTATGTTTTACTGTTAAGAAAACTGTAGATCTAGCTTTTAGGTTGTATCATAACTACACTTTCTATTGCTGCGATGAAACACCATAATCAAAGAGCCACATGGGGAGGAAAGGGCTTATTTGGCATAAGCTTCCAAATCCCTGTTCACCTTATCAAGGAAGTTATAACAGGAACTCTGAAACAGAGTGAGAACCTGAACAAACACAGGAGCTGATGCAGAGGCCATGGAGGGTTGCTGCTTTTTGTCTTGCTTCATATGGCTTCCTCAGTCTGCTGCCTTATAGAACCAAGAACCACCAGCCCAGGGATGGCACAACCACAGAAGGACTGAGCCCTGCCCCATCCTTCACTAAATAAGAAAATGCCCTAAAGGCAGTACTACAACCTGATCTTTTGGAGGCATTTTCTTAATTGAGAGGAGGCACCTCCTCACATGACATTAGCTTGTCAAGTTGAGATAAAATATCTATCACAGATAGGACAAGATTTGTTCATGGCACAGGACCATCTCATCAGGCACTTATATGGATGCCCAAATGGTACATATGAGCAAATGGAGATCTTTACGTGGATGGAAACTATTAGCACATCATAATCCCTTGCTTCTGGAGCTGCTTGGTCTGGCCACAATGGAAAGAGGGAAGTATAATCTTTTAGCAGGAAACCATCTTTCCTAACTCTGAGAGGATATAAAAATATATGGTAGGGACACTGTAGCTGTTTTGTAGCTGACAAGAGTCTTTGTAATGGGAGAAATTCTGGGTCCAATGAAAAGGTCATAGGGCAATGGGAGAGTCTTGAATTGATGGGCTGCATTCAATCATGCAATTGCTGTCTGTCCTCTTCCCTCCTCTAAACCTTCACAAGAAAGTGTTTTTCTGTGTAACAGCCATTGGCTGTCCTGGAATTCACTTTGTAAACTAGGCTGGCCATGTCTCCTGAGTACTGGGAATAAGGTATGTGCCACCACCCAGACTGCTCTCTGCATTTTATGAAGAGACATGGAAAACACAGAGTTACAAGATCATTTGGTAAAAGCATAAAACCATGTGATTTTTCCGGGAAGGTTGAGATATAGGGAGAAAAAACACTGAGTCAGTGAGAGAAAGTGGGCATAGAGTTTATTTAGGATGACCGTGACTAGTCCCATTTCGGGAACGGGAGAAAATAGAGGACTAGTGTAAAGAAGTATATCCAGCCTGGGGTAAAAGGGATTAAGGTCTCCTCTAGCCACTTTCTTCACAGCATCTACAAGGTCACTTGCAGATGTATCAGGAACAAATGGAGCTGTTGTGAGATAAGAGATATTGGGAGAGATTATATGGAACATGTGAGTACAGGGTGAAGTTCAATAAGCAAAATATTTAAAAAATAAGAGAATAATATAAGTATGAGGCTAGTAAGGATGAGAAAGTGATCCAGTGCAGAAAGTTTCCAAAACTCAGAAATGTTTCTGCCTTCCTCTGATCTAGTTGCTGGGAAAAATTTGTACAGAAAAAAAGAAAGCAAATATTAAATTTCCGGATCTGCTGATCTCTACCACTATTCGACTCTGCCTTTGTAATACAAAATTGACCTCAGACACCATGTAAAATAAATTGATAAGACTGTGTTCTAAAAAATACTTTATTTTTATTTTTTGGCAGTGGTAAAACCAATTTTAATTCACAGCAGACACTCTGAAGAGAGGTAACAACAAAAAAGCCAGACAAGATCTCAGAATTGACCAGAGTTTAGCAAGAGTCAAAACAGATTCAAAACTTCCTGAATGCATGTTACAAAAACTACATGCTAATGTTAGAGTTAAAAAAAATCCATATATCAGCTGAGCTATGGTGTCACAGGCTTGTAATCCCAGCACTATAGAATCAGAGGTGGATCTCTGAGTGGGAGGCCAGCCTGGTCTACAAAGTGTGTTCCAGAACTAGCCAAGGCTATACAGAGAAGCCCTGTCTCTGAAAAACAAAAACAAACAAAGAAAAATCCATTTAGCAACACTGTACTGCTTTTTGGAGCCCCATTCTGTGGGTGCTTTACCTGAAGGAAACAAGTACCTCCTTTACACATCAAAGGGCACTACTCCCAATGGAATTAATTTAATCTCCTGGTCAAGGAAATACCCTTAGGAAGAAGGGACTCATTTTGAACCATGCTAATGAAATAAATGTAACAATTAATTCTTTGTACTAGGAGCATAACACAGGATAGTTGGGTCAAACATTAATAGCCTCAATTGCAATTTCTTATTCCAAGATAGAAAACGAAAAACCAAACATAATGTGTTTGAAGAGTATTTTAAAAGAAAAGAGAGAAATATAAAACATGAGTCTTTAGAATCAAATATGAGAAAACTGGTACGTAGGGATTATATTGTTGTCTTCCTCATCTTATAAGATTTGCAAATGTTATAATCTCTCCCCTATCTCAAGTCAACCTTTCATTTATTCAAAAGGTCCTATTCCTGTTCTAGAAATTTAACATCCTGAAGCAGTGATTCCTCTCTCCTTCCTCCATTTTTCTGTGCACCAATTCCATTCAAATTAGCCAAATGTGTAAGATGGAGGTCAGACCCCAGCCAACAGGGAAATGACACAATCACCACCTTATTCAGAATAAACACCAGTGGTATACTTTCCTCTGTGTATTCTTTCCTCATGAGCACAGCCTCATGATCAGATGTAGTCTGTTCTGCTGGAAAAAAAAAAAATTATTCTGCGCTAAGCTGTCAGATCTGCATTACTGTGCAAACTGCTGGTGCTTATATCCTGTGGAAAATATATCATGTAGGGCTTGGCATCTACAGACCAGTAATAAACAGATTCCTTAGCAGTCCCTCAAATGGATACCTGGGCCAGAGGTAATCCCACCTTCTCTATTCTAACACATATAGTAAGATACTCAAACTAGGAAGAGAGACTTCCCTGTCTAACCCATTTCACAATTAAGATTGAAACTTGTACTCCATTTCCCTAGGTTCCACACACAAAGGCAGAAATGCCATAGATGTGACCATGGTGCTTTCCTCCAACCTACATATCGGTAGTTCAAGAAAGATAGAGTTCTGTGTCTTCTCAATGTCTATTCTAAAAATTGTCTTATCTTTTCCTGGAGATTAAAGATCTGCATGTAATGGGAAGCCCATTTATATGTGGGACCCAATGGCTGTTACTCTGCCTATTCCTCTGCAAAACAGGCACAAGCCATGTGTAAGAAACTCATACTAGAGTCCAGCACCTTGCATGTCCTATGAAGTTCACAAAGGAATGCATTCCAGTCCTTACAAATACTTCACTTATAAAAGAACTTATTATGAGTTATATACCAGTTCCAGAGATGGGAATCTTTTAATAATGATAATAATAAAAAAAAAAACATTTAGTACTGTATAGGCCATAGGCATATGAGTTGTGTTTTCAGACACAGCTTTCAAAACAACCCTGAAAACATAAATTAAATTCATAATATGGTAATCAAATACTAACAGAAGTTAATTTCAAAAATGTGTTATTAGAAAGCACATGTCAGTGCTCCCATCTCTCAGCACTGCTGTGTCCTGGCTGCTGCATCTAACACTCCAGAAGATGCAGTTACTTACCCCTAAACATTTACAAACAAGAGAAATTTCCTAAAGTGAAAAGAGAAGTATTTATAAACTTCTCTTCTTATGATTTAACATGGACAATACTAAGAATAAGGGATATATGAAATACCAAACTTCATTCTCATAATAGGGAAAAAAATAATAAAAGAAACCTTAGAATTAACTGCTAAAAGACACACCTAAATCAATCAGTGCACTGGTGTAGCATTTACTTCTTAAACTAAGTATTCCTAACTCCTTGAAAAATCCAGAAAAGCTGCAAAAACTAACACAAGAGAGCAAAGGTGGCACCAAAATCAGCACAAACTACTGCTTAGGACTTTTGTGGTTCATACTCAAAGTTCAGTCTGTGTTTAACATTTTTAAGTTCAGACACATCAAAACCTAGAAGTATTGAGGGTCTATGGTCTTCCATTGCCATCAAGCAAATATATCTTCTTGTTCCAAAAAAAAAAACAAAGCCACAATAATTTTTTCCATCTTCAACAATAAAGACAACAATTCAACTTCTTTTTTGCTAGGATATGGTTTCTTTTGGAAATACTCTCTAAGAAACTGCCTTTTTTCCTAAGAGGAGTAGTCTTTGCATTCAGTAGCATCTAATGCTAGGATATGGAGTAAATCATTACTGGACTCAAGTTCCTTAGTTGCTCTTTCATTCCTTTGTCTCTTCAAAGTCACAGCACTAGTTCCTTCTTCTGGATCTGATGCTTCATTACCCAGTACACACAAGGGACATTTCCCATCCCTCTTCTGGTCTTCTGGACCCAGATGACCATCTGGCCATTTTCTTTTGAAGGGTCAGGTAGAATTAGTAACCTTTTCCTCACTAGCAAACTGCAGTTAACTGTTCTCAACAAAACTGGACTGAAATGGCAGGTCTGAACTCTCTTTGGGTGCATGTGCACAGAGCACCAAATGAAGAGTTATAGCCTGCACAGTCAAGCTTCCAGGGTAGATCCCACCACAGTGGACACACGTAAAGGTGGGCAAACTGAGGACTGTACAGGCAGTGGGAATAATATGGTGCCTGTCCTTCAAGTGTAACATGTAGGCATTGGCTAACATAAATGTTGTCAAACAGAGGGGGCAGGTCAGCTCTTCTTTTCTGAGCTGAGTTACAAGCTTAACGTGAGACCACATCTTAACATACAAGGCCACCAGCAATGTGGAATATGTGCCTGAGACAATAGCCAGATGGACCTCCTGTTCTACAATCTCCTCTCTTGGCAGAGTGATGATGAAATCAAGATGGGGGAACAACAGGTTGCCATCAGCATCTAGGCTCAACTGGAAGCCCCTGTTAAGATAATCCAACAACAGCTTCTTCCTCCCCAGGTGTTTAATTTTGCTGTGCTCCAAGAGACCTTGAATGCTGTGGAAAGTACATGGGCAAAACAGGCACCCCAAGCCATATGTGAGTAAGTGGTACATTAGCTCCTCCTCTGAGACTAGGCTTTTGCAGTAGAGGCAATGCATGGGCCTGTCTCTTGTCCACTTCAGAAATGGTGCACTCACGTCCAGATTTACTAGTTCAAGTTTCTCACTGGAGTTGAACTCACTTTGTCTGTGAGCCCCATCCTTGTGAGCCTGGTAGACACTGGATGGGAAGAACACATTGCAAACTGGGCAGATTTTCCACTGCTTGGCCTGGGTGGCAACCAGATTCATATCTAGTTCAGGTGAGGATACCTGAACAAATATGTTCTGGTCTGCATTGCTTACCAGCCCTGGGAGGAAGACAAGCTGGCGGGAGCACTGAAAATCAGCATGCCCACACTGGGGGGTAGGAATTGGGTGGACACCTGGCATGAAACATTCATGACAGTAGAGCCATGAGGAATAGGCAGAGGGACAGGAATGGGGTCCAGCATGTAAAGGGGCTCCCATTGACCTCTGAGCCTGTTGGAAGCAGCTTCCTGAAAACAGAGCCTGACTTGAGGAACATAGTGTTCTGTGAAGTGTCAGCTCTAAATAAGTGGCTCTCAAGCAGGATGCTGGACTCAACAGACTGAGTGAACTGAAGCATACCAGGCCCAACAGATGGACCTGAGTTAACAGGCTGACCAAGCAGAGGAATACCAGTGCTCACACCCTGGTTCACAAGGACATCTGAGACCACCACAATTTGGGAGGGTAGCAACCCAGATGATAACATTTGACCCTTAGGTAAAACCCTATCAGACATTGTCTGACAAGAGGTAAAAACCTGTGAGGAGATTGTCTGACCTATATGGGGAACTGTGGACTGGACTGCTTGACCAGTGGGGAGAACCCCAGAAGCTGCACTCTGTGCAGGAATCACAGAAGCAGAGGTCATCTGACCCTCAGGAAGGCCTGCCAATGAGACCAGCTCACCCACCGAAATTGTTCCTGGTGGTGTGTTCTGGAGAACCCCAGGGTTGTTTGAATAGCCAGAAGTCAGAGTACCAGTCCTGCCCAGGCCACTTGTGGGCTCCACTGGCCTACTTGTAAGCCCCACTGATCTGACTGCAGGTACCACTGTTTGACTTGTAGACCCCATAGGCTGTGTGGATGGTAAAATCCCAGGCTGGATGGCTTGACTCACTGAGTGCTCACTCCAGCAGACTTATTCACAGGCCCAAGTGGCTGGCTCACAGAGAGTGCAGGAGGGTCTACAAGCTTATTAGGTGAAGCCTTGCCTGAGTAAAGGTCAGTTGAGGGAGATGAAGGCCTCAGTGTAAGGTTGGTCTGGCCCACAGGTAGAGGGCTAAAAGCCACATGGAACTGGGCCACATACTTTTGACGTTGTCCAGATTTTCCATAGGCACTTGAATCATTCTTAAAATGTTCTACCCTGCAATAAGAGAGCATTTGCTTAAGACACACCTCTTGGGCATGAGAACCAGCCCTTACCTGCCTCCTTCAACCTCAGCTGACCATGTCTTCAGCCCTCCATTCCACTCCCCACCACCAGCTCAGTCACATTCACACCCCTCCATTCACACCTGCCTCTATTCACACCCCTGCAGCAGTCCTTCCCAGGCTTTTAGTCACACACAGGTCTTGCATCAAAATCTTCCCCTGTGGCTTCACTTCACACCAGAGCTTCCAGCCACAGTCCTTCCCAGTCCTCATGTCACACCTGGGCCTAGAGACACAGTCCTCCCCTGTCCTCCATCACTCAGGGGCCTGCCATCACAGCTCTCCACAGTTGTTCCCTCTCCTCCTGTCACCCTAGATCCACCACAGCCTTCTGCAGTCCTCCCCCGGCCCCCAAATCCAAACAGACCTCCTCATTCCTCCCCTGTCCTTCAGTCACACACTGGAAGCCCAGCCCTCCACAATCCTCCGCAGGACTGAGATTGCATACAGCCCTGCACAGGCCTCCCTCAGCCTCCAGTCACAAACAGCCCTCCACAGTCCTCTGTCCTCCATCACACACAGACTTGCCATCACAGTCCACCACAGTCCTCCCTTGGCCTCAGGTCACCCACAGGCCTCCAAAGTCCTTTCCAAGCCTCTGGTCACACACAGCCCTCCACAGCCCTCCACAATCCTCCATAGTCCTCCCCCAGCCTCTGGTCACACACAGCCATCCACATTCCTCTCCCGGCCTCCATTCACACACAGCCCTCCACAGTCCTCTCCTGTCCACTGGTCACACAGTGGCCTGATATCTCAGCCTTCCCCTGTGTCCTCCAGTCACAGTAGGTCCTCGTCCTTACCCATGTCCTCCAGTCTCACAGCAAACTTCTAGTCCCTGAGACCACAAGAAATCACTTACTCTGGGAGGCCCTCAGGCCTCTCCTCAGCCAGCTACTTGGCGTGGATCACCACCTACAGGCCTTCCTGCAGGGGCTCTAGAAGACAGCGCCTGAAGATGCCTTCCAAACAGCCTATATAAGAAGTGATGGTTTTCTCATTTGCATATTCGCACCAGGCAGCCAATGATATCAAGCATTCTTGAGGGTCCTCCCTGGCCTCGCCTTTTCCTGTTCAGTCCACCCTTCCTCCAGGCACTGATCTCATGCTGCCTGTCAGTGTTGTCCAGTCTCCTGTCATATCTCTTCAAGGGTGAGATACAGACCTCATCCACATTCGTGGCTCCACATCCTGAGTCATACTAGGCACCCATTAAATGTCAGTTCAAGACTGAAGGAAGAAGGAAACAAAAGGCTACAGCGTTGAATATTTCTGTTTGACACGGTTCTAGAAGTAGAAGATTGCACCAGTTACTTTGCCCAAGGATTTTCCAAGCTAGGGTAGGAAATGGTAGTGTCCCTGAGGACCCAATAGGGCCTGGTTGAGATGGGGGAGGAGCAGCAACATATAACTGCTGCAGCTACCCCTTACAGAAGAATGACCTTTAGGACAAAGGAGACTCAAAGAACTCAGACTGAGTGTGGTAATACATGCCTGTGTCCGGACCGCCGGGTTCAATGGCTTTCATAATGGGGGGCCAGGTATGTGTGTGGGGAAAGAATGGGTAGGACACAGAGACTCAAGGAGGGATCCTAAGTCTGTATGTCTGATAAAGCCTCGTTTATTCAAAATTTTTACACAACTATATAAGAGAAGGCAGGAAAAGGGGGAAGGCTAATTACTGCTGCAGAAGATAGCAAAGATGTTTTATGGTTTGAAGAACCTCCTGCAAGTTACCTCAAGAATGTTTCCTCAAGATATCTCAAGGATGTTCCAAGATTGACTAGCAGATGTTCTCACATAAATCTATCACCCATGACCTGGGGTCCTAGTGCAGCTGTTGGTAACTTTTCACTAATGGGCATTGGCTCCACTAAATGGCTTTGGCTCACTAATTGGCTTTTGCTTCAGTAAATAGCTTTGGATCCCAGCATCTCCTCCCTTTTAAACAGTTTAAGAGTCCAGTAGGTAGGCTTTGACCTCATAAGGTCTTTTGCAGATGATTGCCCCTGAACTGCGGGGACTCTGAGGTGGAGTGATCCAGGAGGACACCTACCCATAAAATGAGAATCAGCAGGAGAAGAAACAGAGACCAGGCAGTAATGATTCTTGTCGAGGTCTCAACTTTATTGAAACACTTTAGGCTTTTAATAGGTTTGGAGTACAGGGGGTAGGAGGGGTGTAGAGACCACCATTGGTGCTCAGAAAATACCAGATGCTTCAGAGGGGAGGGGAAGTAGATCAGATAAGTTGCGATAAGCCTGTCACAGGAGCACATTGTGACTTCTCAGGACCATGTCCTGAGGGTCATAATTCTGTGGGAAAGTCCGCTTGTGCTATTTCCCAGAACAGACTCTCCTTGGGGCTTTCATAGGGCCTGAAAAAGATGGTGGGCATTAACCAGAGGGGGAAGTATTGACCAGATCCTCCAAAGGCATTTTATAGCCTTTTTATTATCTTTTTAAGGAGGAGAAGTAGACCCCATCAACACCTGAGGGCATCCCCAGCAGGTTGTGTTTAGGGGTAATCAGACACAAAACTCAATGCAATCAGGTTTGATTCTCAGGGGACTCAGAAACAGTCAATTAGGCCCTCCCCCTGCCCTACCTCATTTTGTACCCCTTACAGGTACCCAAGCTACATCAGGCAAGCATTTATCTGAGTTTTATGATTTTCTCATGAGAGCCAAATGCAGGCAGTCAAGACCCTTGAGATAGACTCTCAGGATTTTCCCTGGGGCTCATCTAAGCATCTGTCAGCCAAACCAAGTCTGTGATAATGAACTTGTAAGGGTTTAGATGCCAGGGAATCAATTTGCTGTTTTATAAAAATAGTTAAGTGTTTTAATATCCCATGGGCCAATTGATATCAGGAGAATGAAACCCCCAATGGGTCCCACAATTGAAGGAAAGAGACTGGTGATCCAGGGAGACATTGAAAACCAATTATGAAACCAACTTTCCTCTTGTTCTCTCTATCTCTTTCTCTCTTCTAAGCCTTCCCTAACCTTAGCCATGCTGTGCCTTACAATCCCAGTATAAAGCAGCACTCTTCCCTTCCGGGCAGCACAGAGTCCCCCTTGCTGGAAGACAAGCAAGTCTAGACATCTTCAATTTGTAGGACAACTTCAGACAGTGGGAGGAGGGATTTCTCCAATTGGTAATGCCAATCTCCAATCTCTCAATATCCTTCTCAGTTTTCAGGGAGGGTCAGAGTAATGTTTATTGAAGAGATTGAAAGAGGTCATACCTGTCCCAGCACCAGCAGCTCTGCTCAGAGTCCAAGGAGCACAGTTAGTGTAACAGCAATTATGGCCTCTATTTTTGTTCTGAACAATGCATGGGCATTAATTGGGTCCCCAAACTGGCAAAATCTTCAAAAGAATAATAAGTTATGTGGGCAATTAATGGGACAATGGCACAAAATGTCGTATTATTGCTTTTGAGGTGAGGGGTGTGTATATACAGGGAGTAAGGCCATCACTGCAATTCCATCAGCTATTGTCACCTGGGAGGATATAATTGGGAAAGTGGCTTGACTGTGTAATGATTCCATTACAAAGATGTCTGTATCTGAGGAATACTATTGCCTATGCATAACGGAAGACCAGAAACAGAAGGCAGTGTCAATCTAGCCTCAGCTTGTTGTGACTATCTGCATTTAGAATGGTCAGATGAGTAGATTTCCTCAGTGACAGCAATGCCTTTATGAAACTGAGGGGAAGCATCATAACAAAACCAACAGGACTAGGTAAGCTCATGAATGTATGAATCAGGGCTAAAAAGTTATGATTAACAAGGTCTAAAATAATATAGCATGTATCAATCTCATCTTCAAATGAGGAGGGGATAGGCTTATCACCAAAGGAAGGACTCAGGGAGGCTGGGACAGTTTCTTTAGGCTCTGTCTGTGTGGGAAAATCATTTTTCCTGGGTTATATCTATGTGTGTGGGGAGAGGACAGGATTGGGTCCAATAGCTACAGGTGGAATACCTGATTCTTTCCTTAGGGTGAGGTAAATGATAACTCCTGGACCATTCTTGGGCCATCCATAGTATAGGTGTAGGCCCCAAGTCAGGCCCCTATGCCAGAGAAGTGATTTTTGTTTTCTTTTAGAAGTGAAAGACAGCTCTAAGATGGGGACCTGGAGGTTTTGCCAGCTCCAGCACCATCTTAGCCTGTCACAGGTATTTGTCAAATCATAATGTGATTTCCAGGAGTTAATATCAATCTTAGATGTATTAGTTATCACAATGTAATCATCACTATTAAGGTGTCCCCAGCTTCCTGTGGCAATACCAACTGAGGGTTCACATCCCCAGGAGGCACAGTAAAAGGTTCCAGCACCACCACATCCTTTAATCCTTTTATAATCTTGGCAGGCATAAATCCCATTTGCCTGTTCCCATTGCTAACAGGTGAAGAGTGACTCAGGGGCAAGAAAGGACATGTCAGGGTACCACTTGGTATCCAATGTGACTTGTGATTGTGCATAATATACCTCACCATTTTCTCTAGAAACTTTTCAAGTATATTTATACTGTTGGTGGATATTGTTCTTCTGGTCCTAAATCACCTTCTGGAAGAAGAAGAATCACAGAAGGGCTTGCTACCCTGGATGTCCAGAGTCCATTGTTTGTCTCAGGCTGTTTTTTTTTTTTTTTTTTTTTTTTTTCTGCTGTTTAGTGTAGGGCCTTCTATTGTTTTATTAGCCTTTCTGGCATCCATCTGGCTTTTCCCTCCTCTGTGTCAAACAGGCAAACTGATCTTCAACACCAGATGTGTCTGGACCAGTCCATTTGGATGTGAGGGGATCTTTCCACATGACTGTGGCATAATATTTGTTTCAGGACTCCAAAGGTGATAAGCAGGGGACTTACCATAGGCATGCAAGCTTATGAAATTAAAAACAAACAGTGCATGATAAAGAATATTTCTTGGGGATGTGTTTAATTTGTAATTGATGGCAAAATTCCTGAAAGGTTTTTCCAGAGTAAGCAGGACCATTATCAGTTTTTAAAACCTTAGTTTTGCCCATAACTGAGGCATTTTAAAACAGGAGCTATAACATTTTTTGAGGCTTCTCCTGTATGTAAACTGGCAAAAATGAATCCACTAAAGATAACTATTGTTAAATGAAGATATTTAACATTGCCAAATTCAGGTAAGTGAGTAACATCCATCTGCCACATGTCATTTTGAAAGAGGCCTCTGGGATTAACTCCAAAATGGGGAGTGGGAAAGAGAGTGACACTGGGGGGACAGTGTTTGACAATTTGGCAGGCCTGCTCCATGGTGATTTTAAAAAGCAGTCGAAAAGTATGGGAATTTAAATGATGCAGGGCACATTTTTTTTCTGGCCTACTCAACAGGGTTTACTGAAATGGGGAATGCCAAACTTGTGACAGCATATGCACATGAATTTCCCAAAGAGAGAAGACCTGGAAGGTCTGGGTGCTCTAGGAGGTGACCAAGATAAAAGGGTTGACTTCTAGAGTTCATTAACTCCTGGAACTTGAAAAAAAGAGCAGCAACATTTGTAGAAGGTCTAATATAGGGAACCTTTTCATGAAGTGCAACAGAGTGGCCAATATAGGCAGGCACTGTCAGTATAGATGAAAAGGGAAATTTACTAAAATATGAAAAATTTTAACTACTGCAAAAAGTTCTAAAGTGGTGCTGATTTAAAAGGTGATTGGATAGAATTAGTTTTTCCATTAATAATATAGGCAGGGACCCCATTATAGCAGCCATCTGTAAACACTAAATGTGACTCTGATAATGGTTGAGGGGAAGTTATTTTGGAGAAGATGAGAGTGTGGGTTTTAATAATTGAAGTAACTCATTAGTAGGATAATGGTATTCAATTATCCCAGAAATGTAAGAACAGACAATGGGCCAAATATTGGTAGTTTGCATCAGCCATTCTAACTGACCTTTAGAATAGGCAGTATTTTTTATCATGAACTTTGCCAAAAAATTGACAGCTTTGTCTGTGTCCCACAAAGATGAGTTCTGCAACCAAAGGAGTATTAGGGGCAAGAACCTTAGTGGGAGAGGTGGAGAGATGAGTCCACAACAGGGGATTATGTTGCCAAAACACCCAGTGTGCTTATGGGATGAGGTACACATGACAAAGAGAAGGGGTTCCTTAGAGGAAATAAAATGTACCTAGCTTGTTTTGGATAGTTGTTTCCAGAACCTGAAGGGCCTCTGTCCCTGCTGTTGTTAAAGAGTGAAGAGAAGAAGGGTTAGAGTCTTCTTGAGAATATAAAAGAGAAGTTTAAGCTCCCTTTAGTGAGTTTAAGAAAAGGTCTTATCTGATTGATATTGCGTAGGAGCTTTTGAAAATCATTGAAAATCTTAAATCACTAGTTTTTAACTGGATATTTTGTGTAGTAATTTTTTGAAGATGGAGCTCAACTCCTAAATAAAAATATGTGTCTTTTAATTGAATTTTATCTAGTAAAAGATGTAAACCATAATCTATTAATTTTTGTGAAAGGTTTGACAAGAATGAAGCAGCAGTGAGCCATCAGGTATAACTAAAAGGATATCATCCATATAACATACTATATAAATAGGAGGCCAAAATGTTCTAAAAGGATGAGTAATCTGGGCTATACACTTTTGACACAGAGTAGGACTATTAGCCATGCCTTGGGGCAAAACTTTCCATTGGAAGCAAGGCATAGGCCCTTTGAAGTTTGTTACTGGAAGGCTTAAAAAAAAGCACTTTTACCCTGTGGATGCAGGGGGATGGTAAAAAACAGTCTTTAAGATCCATACCTGTCTTATAAAAGTCAGCAGGGATGTCTACAGGGGTAGGCAGTCCTGGTTGTAAAGACCCATTGTAAGCATAGTTAATGTCATTAACTTCTCTTAGGTCTTGCACTAAACTCCATTTGCCAGACTTTTTCTTAACAACAAATAATAGGTTTGTTCCAAGGAGGAGGAGTAGGTTCAATGTGACCAGAGGCAACCTGTTCCTGTACTAATGCCATACTTGCTGCTAACTTTTATGAGGCTAAAAGCCATTGGTCAACCCAAACAGCTTCATCACATTTCCAAGTGATTTTGTCTGCATGGAGTTGAGGGATGCCAACCACCATAAGGCTATATTTGTCATGACTAATCCTGCATGGTCATGTTTTCAATTACCTGGATAGGTTCTTTTATTCCCTGAGAATGGTTTCATAAGCCTTATCTGGTAAGGGAGGTCTGTTTTGTTTTTAGCATTTGGTGGGTAAAAATTTCATTTGGACTACACATAATGACAATTAACTCTGAAAGAATATCCAAACACCAGAGATTAACTGTTAGGCCATGCACACACTGTATTTCATTCCATGTCTGTCCATGTGAGGAGTTTAGAACTTTGCTGGGGATTGGACTTTCAACCCATGACAGTGAGGTGGATTAAGGAAGCTGAAAGGAGCCAGGAGGGAGGCCATTTGTGTGTTTGCATGTGTGTGTGTGTTTAATTATGGTGGCATCAGAGCTTTTTCCATCCAATTTTAAATTGAGGAAGGGTCAATCCTGAGTAATACTCTGAATCCAGTAAGCATGGAAGGCAACAAAATTCTGTTGCCTCTGGATTTGGCCTTGCATTCCTTGGCAAAATGTCCTGGTCGTTTGCCATTTAAGCAAGCTTTAAGGAGGGTGCCCTGAGTTAGTCCCTGGAATTCAGCTCCAAAAGCTATGCCAATAGAATGAGCTGAGCTGATGCCTGCACAGTACTTGATCTAAACAAAAACGTCTTTGCCTCTAGGGTATGGCCATAAGGCAGCTTGTCAGGGAGGGTTAGCATTTTGGAAAGCCAGATGTTTTATGAATTCACTCTCATTTTCATGTGAGCCCAGAATCTGTTCTGAAATGTCAGTAATATGGCTGATGAAATTACTATAGGGCTCCAATGGTCCTTGCTGGATTTTACCTAGGGAGTTTGTTAGGGCTTCCTTAGGGGGAAGCTGTTCCCAAGCCTTGAGTCCTGCAGTTTGTATTTGATAAAGAAGACCAGGAGCATACTTGACTTGTTTTCTTATTGGTGTCATAGGGGTTATTAGCTCATAATTTTTGCAAGATCCAGTGTTTGAATCTCTGCCAAGCCACCACGTTACACCATTTGGTTTCCTTGCAAAATTCAATAAATCTGACTTGTAGAGGACAAAATAACCCCTGATAATACAGCAATAAGCAAAAATTACCCATCATTGGGTGTTAGCCACTTTTCACTCAGAGTTTCATTTATGGACAGTGTGAAGGGAACAACTGGGCCATATTGAGAAACTGCATTTTTTAGTTCTTTTATATATCTAAGCCTATTGCAGCAATACTGTTGTTCATATGTTCCATCCCACTACCCAGCTGAGGTGGCAGAAATTTCATTTTCATCTGCTGGGGCCCCATCACTGGAGGTAAGATTCTCCTCCTCATCCTCTCCTTCAACTACAGGGCCTGAGGTGGACTGGACCTCTTTGGCAGGGGGTAGGCAGGAGCCTGTCCTCTGCTAGGAGTTGCAGGAAAATCCTGCAGGGTATAAGGAACCTCGTTCTTGTCTTGGGAGGGAGGGAGGCAACCTCAGTTAGGGGTTGGGTCAATTCAAGATCCATTTCCCTCAGTTCTTCGTTTTTTATTTTTATATTTCTTTTAATTAATTACACTTTATTCACTTTGTATCCCCTCATAAGCTCCTCTCTCCTTCCCTCCCTATCCTACCCTTTCACCCCCTTCTTCACACATGACCCTCCCCAAGTCCACTGACAGGGAAGTTCCTCCTCTCTATCCTTCTGATCTTAGTCTAACAGAGCTCATCAGGAGTTACTGCTTTGTCATCTTTTGAAGCCTGGTAAAACTTCTCTCCCCTCAAGGGGAAGTGATCAAAGAGCAGGCCAATCAGATTATGTAAAAGGCAGTCCCTTTTCCCATCACTATGTAATCCACTTGGACACAAAACTGCCAGGTGCTACATCTATGCAGGGGTTCTAGGGTATCTCCATGCAGGTACTTGATTGGAGTATGAGTCTCTGGGAAGACATCTGTGTTCAAATTTCTGGTTATGTTGCTCTCCTTGTGGAGTTATTATCCTCTCCAGATCTTACTATTTCCCACTTCTTACATAAGATTCCATGAACACTGCCCAAAGTTTGGCCATAAGTCTCAGCATCTGCTTTGATAGTCTGTAGAGAGGAGCCTTTCAGAGGCCATCTGTGGCTGCTTTCTAGTTTGTTTCCTGTTTTCTTCTTCTTCTGATGTCCTTCCTCTTTTTTTTTTTTCAGGATAAGGAGTTAGCATTTTAGTCAAGGTCCTCTCTCTTGTGTAGGTTCTTTAGATGTACAGATTTTAAAAGGTTCTTCCTATATTACATGTCAGAATGCATGAGTATAGACTGTGTGGGTCTTTCTGCTTCTGGAACAGCTCACTCAGGATGACTCCAGATCCCACCATTTACCTGCAAGTTTCATGATTTCCTTATTTTTCATTGTTGAGTAATAGTTCATTGTGTAGTTGTACACATTCTGCATCCATTCTTCAGTTGAGGGGCACCTGACCTGTTTCCAGCTTCTGGCTATTTCAATGAAAGCTGCTAAAAGCATGGTTGAGCAAATGTCCTTGTGTAATTGAGCCTCTTTTGGATATATGCTTCGGAGTAGTATGGCTAGATCTTGAGAAAGCACTATTCCTAGTTTTCTGAGAAAATGACAGATTCATTACCAGAGTGGTTGAACAAGTTTACATTCCAATCAGCAGTGGAGGATGGTTCCTCTTTCTCCACAACCTCTCCAGCATGTGTTTTCTCTGCTTTCAATTTTTCATCTGGGCCATTCTGATAAGTGTAAGGTGAAATCTCAGGGTCTTTTTGATTTGCATTTCCCTGATGGCTAATGACATTGAGCATTTCTTTAAGTGTTTCTCTGCCATTCTATATTCCTCTGCAGAGAATTCTCTGTTGAGCTCTGTTCCCCAGCTTTCAATTGGATTAAATGGTTTGCTTCTTTTCAGCTTCTTTATTTATTCATATATAATATATATTCACGCTCTGTCAGATAAAAGGGTTGTAAAGATTCTTTTCAAATCTGTAGGCAGTCATTTTGTTTTGATGACATTGTCCTTTGATTTACAAAAGCTTTGTAGTTTCATGAAGTCCACTTTATTGATTGTTGATCTTAGAGCCTATGCTGTTGTTGTTCTTTTCAGGAAGTTCAAATCTCTATATGCCACAAAATTTGAAAACCTAAATGAAAGGGACAATTTTCTTGATCAATTTCACTTAATCAAAACTGAAGCAAGACCAGGTAAATAAATTAAATAATGCTATATCCCCTAGGGAAATAGAAGTTCTCATCAAAGTCTCCCATCCAATAGAAGGCCAGGGTCAGATGATTTCAGCTCAGAATTCTACCAGAATTTCAAAGAAGATCTAACTCCAGTTATCTACAAAAGATTCTACAAAACAGAAACAGAAGGAGCACTACCAAACTCATTCTATGAAGCCACAGTCACTTCAGAAAGTAAACTTCTCAAAGACCCAACAAAGAAAGAGTATTTCAGGCCAATCTCCCTTATGAAGATTGATGCGAAAATACTCAACAAAATACTTGCAAACTGAATACAAGATCACACCAAAGATATCATCCACTATGACCAAGTAGGCTACATCCCAGGCATGCAAGGGTGGTTCAATATAAGGAAATCAATCAATGTAATCAACCATAATAACAAACTTAATGAAAAAATAATAATACACATGATAATCTCATTAGATGATTAAAAATATTTGACAAAATCAAACATCCATCCTTGTTTAAAGTCTTGGAGAGATCAGGGATAAAATGCTCATAACTAAACATCAAACTGAACAGAGAGAAACTTAAAGCAATCCCACTGAAATCAGAGACAAGGCTGCCCACTCTCTCTTCAACATAGTTGTGGAATTCCTTGTTTGAGCAATAACAGAGTTGAAGGAGTTCAAGGGCATGCAAGTTAGAAAGGAATAACTCAAATTATCACTATGTGCAGATGATATGATAGTTTACATGAGTGACCCCAAAAATCCTCCCAGGGAACTCCTACAGCTGATAAACACCATTACCAAATTGGCCTGATAACAAATATATCAAAAACTTCAGTAGCCATCCTGTATACAAAAGATAAAATGGCTGAGAAAGAAATTAGGAAAACAACACCCTTCACAATAGCCACAAATGACATAACCAAGCAAGTCAAAGACTTGTTTGAAAAAAAAATTCAAGTCTCTGAAGAAAGAATTAGAAGAATAGATCAGAAGATGGAAAGATCTCCCATGCTCATGGCTTGGCAGGATTAACATAGTAAAAATGGCCATCTTACCAAAAGCAATGTACAGATTCAATGCAATTCCCATCAAATTACCAAGACAATTCTTTACAGACCTGGAAAGATAAATTCTCAATGTCCTATGGAATAACAAAAAACCCAGAATTGCTAAAACAATCCTCTACAATAACAACTCTTCCGGAGGTATCTCCATCCCTGATCTTAAGCTGTACTATAGAGCAACAGTAATAAAAACTGCATGGTACTGGCATAGAAACAGGATGGTGGATCAAATGGACCAAACAGAAAAAGCAGAAATAAAACCACACACACACTTATGGACACCTGATCTTTGACAAATATGCCAAAACCATAAAATGGAATAAGATAGCATCTTCAAGAAATGGTGCTGGTCTAAATGGATGTCTACATGTAGAAAAAGGCAAATAGATCCATACTTATCAGACTGCACAAAACTAAACTTCCAGTGGATCAAAGACCTCAACATAAAACCAAACACATTAAATCAATTTGAAAAAAGAGTTTGGGAGGCCATAGAACTCATTGGTACAGGAGACAACTTCCTGCAGTTTTTTATGACATGTTAAATGCTCTCTTTTCTTTTGAAGCAGTTCCCCTGAGGGATTTGACCTCCTGACTGAGTTTAGTTTTACTGTACTGAGCTGCATCCTCTATGTCAGAATCAAAAGATAAGGCTGGTGCATAGAAAGGAGGAAATTTAATATATGGAGCCAATAAAAAGGGGGCAGCTGCCAGAGCCAGGAAAGAGGGAAGGTGATGCCAGTCTACATTACAGTATCTGGCAACTTTTTCCAAAATGGAAATGGCCTTTTCAGGGAAAGTTAGGTCATTAGGACCATCCTGTGTCTAAAAGTGAAGAGTTGTAAGGGAGGGGTAAAGGAAATGGGCTGCAGGCTGAACTAGGACTGGAGCCTCTGGTTCTGGCATAGGTATGGAGATAGGGAGCTAGCTCGGGAATGTTGGGGCCTTGTCCTTACCTACTTCAAGGGATTTGGGACTGCCTCTAGAATACTTTTTCAGGAACTTTTCAGTTTGAATAACTACCTCAGCCAAGTCAGTATCTTCACCAAACCTGTATCTGACAGAGGGAGAGCTTATATCCAGAATATATGAAGAACTTAAAAAGTTACTCACCAACAAATCAAGTCATCCAATTTAAAAGTGGGGTTCAGAGCTAAACAGAGAATTCTCAATAGAGGAATATCAAATGGCACAGAAACACTTAGAGAAATCTTCAACATCCTTACTCATGAGAGAGATGCAAATTAAAAAACCCTGAGATTTTACCTTACCCCCATCAGAATGGCTAAAAAAATAAAAATCTCCTGTGACAACACATGCTGGAGAAGACATGGAGAAAGAGGAACCCTCCCCCATTGCTGGAGGGAATGTAAACTTGTACAAACACTTGGGAAATCAATCTGGTGCTTTCTCAGTCCTAACTAGTCCTTCCTCTAGATCCAGCTATACCCCTCCTAGGCATATAACCCTTTATTTTTATTTTTAGTGGTGCTTGGGTGTGCATGTGTGTATGCATGCCTGAATGAGTTTGTGTGTGTATATGAGTACAGATGGTCACAGAAGCCAGAGGTATAAAATCTAAAAGTGTTATAACTCCCAGGAGTTCCAATATTCATACCAGGAACTGAACTAGCGTCCTCCTTCCCTCAAATACCAATCTTTAACCAGTGAGCCAGCTGTCAAGATTCATCTACATTTCAATTTTTCAGTCATATGCCATTTAAATTTTTGTCAAAACCTGTTCATTCAGCGCTGCCTACTGAATAGAAAGACCCAAGCATGTCACAAAACTTCCCATGTCACAGCTACTGTGAAAACAAAGAAAGAGAGAAACTAAAATATTTAACAAAAAATAAATTGATCAATATGTAGAGCCAAGGTCTAGATTGTCTCCTGCAAACAGATGTTGAATGACCTGAAGGGATAGAGAAGACAGGGTCTCTATGACATACATATGAAATCAAATAAGTCCCATCTAAGATTGCCTTCAATCAGCCACAGTTGATTTGGAAATTTGTTGGCAAGTCAAATAAATACTGACTTTAACTTCTGTGAATATAGAGACAAGCCATTTTTATATCAAATGTTAGAAGTGTTAAGAGTGTGGACATAGAGGTGCTGTCCCAACAGTCAGAGGAAATTAGCTCTAGCCTATAAGCTTAGATTCTGTTATGCACAGGGTGTGCTTGGGTTTCATATGGCTATAAAATATTGTACACTGTTGTATAAAATATACACACTTGCTTTATAAAGCTCACATAGCAGATGGCACTGTAACAGTGAAAATTCATACAATGGATGGTCTTACTCACTTCTTCCCTCACCTGAATAGTGTTATATCAGCACCAACTGGGCTGTGTTAGACTTTCAGAATCCATCCTCAACATCATTTCTCCAACTAGACATCCTTCTTCTTTACCTCTGTTTTTCTCTTGTGATATTTTTCCTCAGTTTGAATGCCTTCCCCAGCTCTCTTGCCCTCCCTCAAGGCCCACAATGTCACCTTTCTTAAAGAACATTCTCAGAACATTCTAAGCCCACTCCACCCCTTTGGAACAATAGCCCATTTGTCAGATTTTAAATGAACACAGCTGGCATTTGCAGGTCCTTACTTGTTTTTTGGGTTCCTCCTTTCCCAGGGTGCAGAAAGCAGAATTTATTGGGCAATTTCTTCACACAGAGCAGTCCTGAAAAGCTTTTGTTCACCAAGTTGTCTCAGACTTCCCAAATGAGCAACTGATCTCCCTATGCTGGGCTCTATGGAATAGCTGTCAGAGCTCTCCTTTGTGTTCCATTGACTCCTATGGGGTTCCCAGAACATCCTGGATTTACTCATGTTGAATGAGGTGTTTGTGTGTGTGTGTGTGTGCTTGTGTGTGTGTGTGTGTGTGTGTTTGCTCATCCTGATTGAGGTGTGTTCACATGCATGTGTACATGTGTGCTCATATGCACATGCAATTGCCTTCTGTATAGCAGGTTCTTTCTAGGTCCTTTATAAAGTAGCATCACATTCAAAACTCACCACTGTTGTGTGGGTTTAGTGCTATTATGATCCCCATTCCACAGGTCAGTATACAGAGGCTACTAACACTTACTAACCTCAAAGTTGATGTCTGTCCATGTGCCAGGCCCAACACTTAATCACCAGCATAGAGTATCTTATCTGTGTAGTATGGGTCATGCCCGACTGTAACTACCTCTCCATCTCTTTCTCCCACAGAATAGTTCTCTAATCTCAAGAGGGAGCATCTTCACCTTACTCCTTTGTCACATGTAAGCCTACAGAAATTCTGGGTTTCAACACCAGATGACTGAGAGGAAAGAAAAAAGAAACAAGAAGTACAAGACTGCTTCTAAGTATAGTAGAACAAGAAGGTCAAGACTGCTTCTAAGTATAGTAGAGAAGAAATTTTAATGTAGATAAAAGGTTAAATAGAGCCAGAGGCTGAGACAGCTGGGAGAGTCCACAGTGAACATGGCCAAGATGAGCAGGGTCATTTGAGGGGGGAAGAGAGGGGAGAGCAAGAGAGGAGACATTCACAAATCAAGAGCAGCTGCCTGGGCCAGAAGACTGACCAAGAGGTAAAAGGTCCAGAACAATCAGCCTAGCCAAAATAACTGGATTATATAGGGATGAGAGGCTGGCAGAATGGCAGGCTAGTCCCTGGGCTGAAGTTTTCAGAGTAGGGGCAGGATATGCAAGCCAGAAGGACCTTGCAACATCTAGAAATGTAGGGATGCTTGAAGCACTTGGCAAGCCAGCCACAGCTTTGATGTGTTAATAAGTACAACACTTAGCAGTTTGTCCGGGGTTTGAGACCTGACACTGTGATGATTTCTTTCCTTACCTTTTTTTTTTTTTTTTTTAACACAGTCCAGATCTTGTGCCTCTTTTCCTACATAACTTTATCTCTAGAAATTGCCTAGGACCCTAAGCCTGGAAACCAAAAGCCACTCTAGTGCTTGTCCCCAGGATGCTGTGAAGAAAGATACTGAGATAACCTTTCTTTGTTCTCTTTCTGCTCTCCCACCATCCTTTGAATAAATGTATAAGAAATTGTCATTTCTCTCAGAAGCAGCCGTATTTTACCAGTGGATAAATGTGAGTCCCAGCCTTGGCATGCTAGCCCTGAGAACATACATTTGTTTACAGATAAGAAGTTTGTGCAATAGAAAACTGGCAATGTATCTTGGGGGTGGAGTTGGGAGGAACCTGAGGAGCTGCTTCTCCTCTTTTTCTGCTCTTTACAACCTATCCCACCCCTGGAGAACCTGATTTAAAAGTCAGTGGGACTTGTTCCGGTTACCAGTGTTAACATGGATAGCCACGCTGGAAACTGCAGGTAAAGGCCAGGTAGCTGATTTCCAAGCAATTAAAATACATAAGAATAGCACTAGCCACTACATGGATTTTAAAGAAATCACATAGCTTTCTCAGAAAGTTTAATGTGACTTAAATAATAATTCACTACAATTTGGACTTACAGTTGTCACCTGGGAACTGCATATATGTTTAGCTCTCAGCCTAACATAGTTGCAGAGCTTACTTTCCATCCCCATGGAGGATCAAAAAAAAATTCATCTCAAGCAGATTTTGGTGGCATGCCTTTGATTCTGGCCCTCTGGAGGCAGAGACAGGTGGTTCTCTATGAGTTCAAGGCCAGCCTGTTCTAAAGAGAGAGTCCAGGATAGCCAGGGCTATTACACCCAGAAACCCTGTATCAAAAGCTAAGGTAAAGAATCCAGTCTCACCCTGCCCAATTGTCTAGATCTCTGTCCTCTTAGGCTGAATGGATTGGGATGTCTAACCTAGCCAGACATCATAACAGCTTGTCCTTCTATGTAAGTATGGGGCAAAATAGGTCTTCCTTAGGCAGCAGTCACTCAGAGAACAGCTCCCTGTATCCTGAAGAACCACTTGTTTTTACAGTGGAGGCTCAGTACAACCCTCTCCATAAGGCAAGGCAGGAAGCTGCTTCCTCTCTGGGCATGCTGGCTTCCCTGTGGCTATGCCCAGTCTCACCCCTTGCAATGCCAGCCCAGTAGCAGGTTAGATAGGGCACATTTCCCCACAACCTGCTTTAAATGCTTTTGTCTTCAAACATGAACATCATTCCCAGGAGAATATTCACCAGAAATCAGTAAGTTCTTTGTTGGGTTTTGTCATTGTTGTTGTTTTGTTTTGTTTTGAGGCAGGGATATTCTGTGTGGCCTTGGCTGTCATGAACCCAATTTGTAGACCAGTCTGGTCTGTAATTCACAGAGATGCACCTGCCTCTGACTCCCGGAGTGATGGGAATACAGGTACAGGCCAAAATATCTGGCTTCAGTAAGTTCTATAAACCAAGATTTAGGGGATATGGGTTGTTTTTTATTTATTTTTGGTTGAATATTTTTCTATTCAATTGTTGAACATAACAATAACCTTCCTGGGCATGAATGAGACATTGTTGAGTTTGATACAGGCCTTCATTCTCTACAACCTTCTTACTCTAAAGACATGGTAGAAGTCACATTGTCCTTTGTACACATTTACACTCACAAACACATATGCACACACACAAAACTATTTATCTGCCTTTTCATTCCAAATTACAACTATGACCCAATCAGGAAAATCTTCACTGTTATAAATATCCACACATTAAAGAGGAAAAACAGGTTGAGTCTCAAAAGAGAAAATGAGTCATCAAGCCAAGTTCTGGGTGGAGTGGGGAAGGAAAGCCTAGGATCTTCCCATTGTGCTTGGAGTTACATCACATGGGATGTCATCATCTCTGATATCATATATGTCTGTCCAGCAAGTAGCTAACAGTACTCAGGCCACTTTCTCTCCTCCTGTGACTCAAAATGTTTCCCTGCAGTCCCTGCTGACTAACACCTCAAATCTCACTGTCCTTGTGCCACCCCAGAAAGCCAATGAAGACATGGACAAGAAAGAGAAACCCTTCTGGTTGTCACAGAACAATAATCCAGCCCTGATAAGGTGGTTGTCATTCATCTTATCTTTCATGCTATATGACTGTTGTCAGGGTGAACATTCCTTAATCCAATGCTGAAAAGGGACAAGATCCTTCACCCGGATGGCACAAGCAACCCTTCCCTGAGTCAGGACAATTTATTTGTTAACAGCTGACTCTCAACCAGTGGTTCTCAACCTTCCAAATGTAGCACCCCTTTAATATAGTTCCTCATGTTGTGGTGACCTGAACGATAAAATTATTTTCATAGCCATGCCATAACTGTGAATTTCCCAGTGTTATGAAATGTCATGTAAATCTGATAGGCAGGGTATCTGATATGGGACCCCAAAAGGGTTTGCAACCAACATTTGAAGAACCACTGGTAAACCAAGCAATGTGCTTTCTATACAGCTCAGCTAACCCTCCGAACACCTTTGAGATAGTTTTTTCACTTTTGACAAATGTGAAAAGTGAGGCACAGGAGGTTAAAGACTAATTTCAGTTAAAGGCTCATCACTGCAAAAGTGAGTGTGAAGTTTGCATATAGTAGAACATGAAATTTGAAGGTCATAATTGACTTCAGAGCTGAATTTCCTGTTGTATTTATCCCTGGTGCATGGATATTATTTTTTATTGTGACCCTTATGACTAGGCGCTTTAGATACCACACACTCCCAGGCACTTACAGAGTGGTGGATCTACAGACCCTGTTGTCCTTGCACATGGTAGCAACATCATTGCTGGGAAGCTTCTGTCATCTGGACAAGGCTGATGGGGTAAGAGCACTGTCATCTAGCTCTTTGGGGAGTGGTACCTTTCTGAATTGTTTTCATGGAAATTTCCAGGTATGTACACAGAGAGAATAGATGCCTGTGTGAGCATCACCCAGTTACAACAATGATCACACATATACACATATTTAAGAGAAGAAATAGAAAGAGAGGAAAACAATGACAACAACCACAAAAAACAACTAGGCTACAGCAATATAATCATTAATTTTCTGCCCAGGAAATTAACCAAGTGTCTGACAAAAGCAACTTAAGGGTTTATTCTGGCTCAGAGTTTGAGGGAACTGTCTAAAATCAAGGGGAAGTTACCATGGCAAGAGCGGAAGGTAGATGCTCACATTGCCCACAATCAGGAGAGCTTAATGGGAGGGTGCTTGGCTAGCTTTATACCTTCCGTGAAGTTCAGGGCTCTAGCCCAGGAACTGACATTTCTGAGATTTAAGGTACTTCTTCCTATTTCCTTGTGCATGTGCCTTGGGGCTTGTTCCATGTCGACTCCAGAGTTCATTGAGACTTGCTATTACAAAAGGAAAAATCACTTTTATCCAATGGAGTTTCACTATGTATATTAACCATGCTCCAGGGCTGGCCTCATGACTGGGAGTTTATGGTCAACACAAAGCTAATCCCATGGTTGTATTTCAGGTTTTGTGGGATTTTTTTTTCTCTTTTTTTTTCTTACTGCCTTTTTGTTCATTTTGATTTTCATTTGTGTGTGTCTGTGTATTTAAGAGAGAAAGAACATAATCTTATGTGGGTAAGAAAGGGGGGAGGATCTGGGAGGAGTTAAGGAAACAGGAAAACTTGGACAAAATATATTGTTTGTGGCTGTAGAGAAGGCTCAGTATTTAAGAGCACTGGCTGCTCTTCCAGAGTTCAATTCCCAGCAACCACATGGTGGCTCCCAGCTGTCTGTAGTGCAGTCTAACTCCCTCTCACAGTGGGCCTGAAAGCAAATCACTCATATGCATAAAATAAAGGAATCTTTAAAATATATATTATATGAAAAACAATAAGAAAAAAGGAAAAAGAAAAGGTTTAGCTCTCTGAAGCATTATTCCAAAATGCAGACCAGCAAGCTCCTCCTGACATGACCTGGAAAGGGTGAACATACTCAATTCCACACACTTCATTCTGGTGTGTACTGACACAAACCTCCCAGTGGTTCCATCACCAGTAACAGAATGTCATGTAAGTTAGCTAAATTACAAGCCTATGGTGAGTGCCAACTCTGCAGACATAGGTATCTTGGTGATAGAGCAAGGGCAATGTCCACAGAAGTGTAGAGCTCAAGAGAACCTGGTTGTCTCTTTCCAGTTTCCTATAGTCTGTCAAGGACTCCCATGCCACTTCAAGGGGTAAGTCTGACTTGATGCCTATGATTGGTTGGGTGTTAAAGTCTTTCCATGAGTTGACAAGGTACGAATATGCGAGGTTTCTAGCAAGCAACTTCTGTCACAAACTCCTTAGGCAGCAATGGCTCAGAGCATCCCAGCTTCCCCATCACCCTATGAGCACTGGCAAAAGAATCTTATTGAGCTGAGCCTACAGAGCAGGGATATGTGATAGCCTGCATGTGCTTTCATGGATATCTTACAAATCTTTGGAAATTTCAGGGACACTCATGTTATTTTCTGAATTGTTTAAATACAAATTTGGAGTAGAATAGGGCACTGTGAAAAAGGACTTTAACCTCAGCCCCGGAGAAAATAGAGGCAAGTGGATCTCTGGGAGCACTTGTGTGGAGTTCCACATGTAATCTCCAGAGCTCCCATGTAAATCAACCAAATAGCTGGAATAGTGTCAACAGCAGCAATCAACTTTTTCTCTTTAAGATTTCTTTTTAGAGCCAGATGTGATGGTGCACACCTGTAATGCCAGCACTTATGAAGGAAGGTGCATGAGGATCTCTGTGTGTTCAAGGACAGCCTGGTCTACAAAGTGAGTCCAGGACAACCAGAGACAAGCTCTTTCAAAAGACAAACAAAAAAAGATTTTTTTTGTGTTTTAAGTTTTTTTATTAATTATTTGTTACATTTTCTTTCACTTTGTATCCCAGTTGTTGGGCCCTCCATCATCTCCTCCCAATCTCTCACCTTTCCTCTTCTCTCCCTATGCCCCTCCCCTAGTCTACTGTTATGGCAGATCCTCCTCCCCTTCTATCTGATCCTAGCCTAGCATTTCTCATTAGGAGTGGATGCGTTGTCCCTATATCGAATACTAGTGAACACACATAGAGACTGAGTCTATGGGCTACATCTGAGCAGGGATTTAGGTCCTCTCCATGCATGGGCTCTCCAAGCCCACTGGTAGGGAAAGGATCTTCACCAAACCTGTGTCTGACAGAGGGAAGACTTATATCCAGAATATTTGAAGAGCTTAAGAAGTTAATCACCAACAAACCAAGTCATCCAATTTAAAAGTGGGGTTCAGAGCTAAGCAGAGAATTCTCAATAGAGAAATATGAAATGGCACAGAAACACTTAGAGAAATCTTCAACATCCTTACTCATGACGGAGATACAAATTAAAAAACCCTGAGATTTTACCTTACCCCCATCAGAATGTCTAAAAAATAAAAATCTCATGTGACAACAGGTGCTGGAGAAGACATGGAGAAAGAGGAACCCTCCTCGATTGCTGGTGGGAATATAAACTTGTACAACCACTTGGGAAATCAATCTGGTGCTTTCTCAGGCAATTAGGACTAGTCCTTCCTCAAGATAAAGCAATACCACTCCTAGGCATATAACCCTTTGTTTTTATTTTTTGTGGTGCTTGTGTGTGCATGCCTGGACGAGTTTGTGTGTGTATATGAGTACAGATGGTTACAGAAGCAAGAGTCCAAAAGTGTTATGACTCCCAGGAGTTCCAATATTCATGCCAGAATCTGAACTAGGGTCCCACTTCACTCTAATACCAATATTTAACCAGTGAGCCAGCTGTCAAGAGTCATCTACATTTCAATTTTTCAGTCATATGCCATTTAACTTTTTTATCAAAACCTGTTCAATTTAGCGCTGCCTACTGAATAGAAAGACCTAAGCATGTCACAAACCTTCCCATGTCACAGCTATTGTGAAAACAAAGAAAGAGAGAAACTAAAATATTTAACAAAAAAAAAATGTTCAATATGTACAACCTGTGTCTACATCTTCTCCTGCAAACAAATGTTGAATGTCCTGAAGGGATACAGAAGACAGATTCTCTATGACATATTTAAGTAATCAAATAAGCCCAATCTAAGATTGCCTTCAATCAGCAACAGTTGGTTTGGAAGATTGTCGGCATGTCAAATGAATACTGACTTTAACTTCTGTGAATATAGCTTTAAAGAGACAAGCCATGTTTGGATCAAATGATAGAAGTGTTAAGAGTGCGGACATATAGGTGCTGTCCCAACAATCAGAGGAAATTAGCTCTAGCCTATAAGCTTGGATTCTGTTATGCACAGGGCAAGCTTGGGTTTCACAAGGCTATAAAATATTGTACACTGTTATATAAAATATACATACTTGCTTTATAAAGCTCACATAGCAGTTGACACTGTTACAGTGAAAATTCATACAATGGATGGTCTTACTCACTTCTTCCCTCACCTGAATAGTGTTATATCAGCACCAACAGGGGTGTGTTAGACTTTCAGAATCCATCCTCAACATCGTTTCTCCAACTAGACATGCTTCTGCTTTACCTCTGTTTTGCTCTTGTGATATTTTTCCTCAGTTTGAATGCCTTCCCCAACTCTCTTGCCCCCCCTCAAGGCCCACAGTATCCCATTTCTTAAAGAACATTCTCAGAACATTCTAAGCCCATTCCACCCCTTTGGAACAGTAGCCCATTTGTCAGATTGTATATGAACACAGCTGTCATTGGTAGCCCCTTACATGTTTGGTGGGTTCCTCCTTTCCCAAGGTGAAGCAGAATTTATTGGGCAATTTCTTCACACAGAGCAGTCCTGAAAAGCTTTTGTTCGCCAAGTTGTCTCAGACTTCCCAAGTGAGCAACTGATCTCCCTATGCTGGGCTCTATGGGATAGCTGTCAAAGCTCCCCTTTGGGTTCCATGGACTCCTATGGGGTACCTAGAACATCCTGGATTTACACATGTTGAACGAGGTGTTTGTGTGTTTGTGTGTGTGTGAGTGTGAGTGTGCTCATCCTGATTGAGGTGTGTTCCCATGCATGTGTACATGTGTGCTCATATGCACATGCAAATACCTTCTGTATAGCAGGTTCTTTCTAGGTCCTTTATGTAGTAGCATCACATTTAAAACTCACCACAGTTTAGTCTGGGTTTAGTGCTATTATTATCCCCATTCCACAGGTCAGTAACCAGAGGCTATGAACACTTACTTCCCTCAGAGTTGGTGTCTCTCCATGTGCCAGGCACAACACTTAATCACCAACATAGAGTATTTTATCTGTGTAGTATGGGTCATGCCCAACTGTCACTACCTCTCCATGTCTTTCTCCCACAGAATAGTTCTCTAATCTCAAAAGGGAGCATCTTCACCTTACTCCTTTCTCACATGTAAGCCTACAGAAATTCTGGGTTTCAACACCAGATGACTGAGAGGAAAGAAAAAAGAAACAAGAAGAAGGACATGACTGCTTCTAAGTATAGTAGAACAAGAAGAAGGACAAGACTGCTTCTAAGTATAGTAGAGAAGAAGTTTTATTGTAGATAAAAGGTTAAATAGAGCCAGAGGCTGAGACATCTGGGAGAGTCCACAGTGAACATGGCTAAGCTGAGCAGGGACATTTGAGGGGAGAGGAGAGGGGAGAGCAAGAGAGGAGACAGTCATAAACCAAGAGCAGCTGCCTGGGCCAGGAGACTGACCAAGAGGTAAAAGGGCCAGAACAACCAGCCTAGCCAAAATAACTGGATTATATAGGGATAAGCAGCTGGAAGAATGGCAGGCTTGTCCCGGAGTAAAGTTTTCAGGGTATGGGCAGGATATGGAAGCCAGGAGGACCCTGAAACAGCTAGAAAAGAAGGAATGCTTGGAGCACTTGGCTAGCCAGCCTCATCTTTGATATGTTAACAAGTACAACACTTAGCAATTTGTCCAGGGTTTGAGACCTGACACTGTGATGATTTCTTTCCTCACCTTTTGCTTTTTTTTTTTTTAACACAGTCCAATTTTTTGCCTCTTCTCCTACATAACTTTAACTCCAGAAATTGGCTAGGACCCTAAGCCTGGAAACCAAAAGCCACTCCAGTGCTTGTCCCCTGGATGCTGTGACGCCCCCACCAGGAGACCCAACACACACACCCCTGCTGTGTGCCTCAAGGTCCCATTGTTTGCTTCTCATTGGCACTCATTGTACCTGACCCCACCCTGGAATTTGGACTCTTCCAACTGTAGTTTATGACCCCAATACTTCCAGTAACTCCAAATCCCATGTTCCTGTCTTCCCATATAAACAAACTAAATTTCAGTTCCTCTGTCTATCCCTGATAAGACTTCACCCAGGCTTACTCATTTCTATCCAAAGATGTTTTCTATAGGCTATGGCAAAAGCACAGTACAAGTCAGGTATGTTAGCCCTGTGCCCCAGTGTGGAGCTTCTTCCACATGGGCCCTGACTGGGGGCTGTTTGCTTTAGGACCCTCCTTAAGGCCTAGTTATATAGTAAGCTAGACTTAACCTCAATCAGAGAGGTATGTCTTAACTGTAGCCCATAGGTCTTTACACCCCCAGATTACTATGGTCCAAAATTGTTTTATTTAAAACATTATCAATCCTGCTTTTGCAATTTTCTTTGTAATTGTTCTTTGTTCTATGGTTTCCAAGTGTCAACTTTGTAGACAGCACCATAGTTTTGTAGTGGCAATAGGTTGCACATGCCTACCTGTAAAGGAGCAGTTCTTAACCTGTGGGTCCCAACCCCTTAGAGGTAGAATGACCCTTTCATGGGACTTTCCAAAAACCATCAAAAAGCAGGGGAATTTACCATTGGAAAATTACTGTTATGAAGTAGCAAAGAAAATAATTTTTAGTTGTGGGGAGGACACCACAACTTGAGGAACTGTATTAAAGTGCCATGGCACTAGGAAGGTTGAGGACCTCTGCTCTTGAGGAGATTCAGGCCCCTGACTGTGGAGGCCACCTGCCATTTTGCTTGTAGGCTCCCATAGGTGGAGTGCCAATTCAAATCAGCCTGGGGAGGCCAGCTCTGTAGACAGCACAGGCCATGTGGGCAGGTGTTGGCTCTCCAGAAAGCCACAGAGATAACCTTTCTATGTTCTCTCTATGCTCTCCCACCCTCCTTGGAATGAATGAATAAAGAATTGTCAATTTTCTCAGAAGCAACTGGATTTTACCAGTGGATAAATGTGAGTCCAAGCCTTAGCATGCTAGCCCTGACAACATTAATTAGTTTACAGATAAGGAGTTTGTGCAATAGAAAACTGGCAATGTATCTTTGGGGTGGATTTGGGAGGAACCTTAGCAGCTGCTTCTCCTCTTTTTCTGCTCTTTACAATCTATCACACCCCTGGAGACCCTGAATTAAAAGTCAGTGGGGCTTGGTCTGGTCACCAGTGTTAGCATGGATAGCCAAGCTGGAAACTGCAGGTTAAATCTAGGTAGGTGAACGGGAGGGTGTTTGGCTAGCTTTCTACCTTCTGTGAAGTTCAGGGCTCCAGCCCAGGAAGTGATACTCCTGAGATTTAAGGTCCTTCTTCCTATTTCCTTGTGCATGTGCCTTGGGGCTTGTTCCATGGTGAGTACAGAGCTCACTGAGATTTGCTATTACAAAAGGGAAAATCACTTTTATCCAATGGAGTGTCAAAGTGTATATTAACCATACTCCAGGGCTGGACTCATGACTGGGAGTTCATGGTCAGCACAAAACAAATCCCATGGTTGTATTTCAGGTTTTGTGGGATTGTTTTTTCTCTTTATTTTTTTTGTGTTACTGTCTTTTAGTTTGTTTTGATTTTTATGTGTGTGTTTCTGTGTATTTAAGAGAGAGAGAACATAATGTTATGTGGGGAAGAAAGGGGGGAGGAGATGGGAGGAGTTAAGGGAACAGGAAAACATGAACACAATATATTGCATGTGGCTGTAGAGAAGGCTCAGTATTTAAGAGCACTGGCTGCTCTTCCAGAGTTCAATTCCAAGCAAACACATGGTGGCTCCCAGCTGTCTGTAGTGCAGTCTAACTCCCTCTCCTGGTGGGCCTGAAAGCAAATCACTCATATGTATAAAATAAAGGAATGTTTAAAATATATATTATATGAAAAAGAATAAGAAAAAAGGAAAAAGAAAAGGATTAGCTCTCTGAAGCAGTAATCCAAAATGCAGACCAGCAAGCTCCTCCTGACATGACCTGGAAAGGGTGAACATATTCAATTCCACACACTTCATTCTGGTGTGTGGTAACACAAGCCTCCCAGTGGTTCCATCACAAGTAACAGGATGACATGTAAATTAGCTAAACTACAAGCCTATGGTGAGGGCCAACTCTGCAGACACAGGTATCTTGGTGACAGAGCAAGGGCAATGTCCACATAAGTGTAGAGGTCCAGAGAACCTGGTTGTCACTTTACAGTTTCATATACTCTGTCAAGGACTCCCATGCCACTTCAACTGTTAAGTCTGGCTTGATGCCTATGAGGGATTGGGTGTTAAAGTCTTTCCATGAGTTGACAAGGTACAAATATGCGAGGGTTCTAGCAAGCAACTACTATCACAATGACTCCTTAGACAGCAATGGCTCAGAGCATCCCAACTTCCCAGTCAGCCTACAAGCACTGGGAAAATCATCCAGTGAGCTGAGCTTACACAGCAGGTACTTGTGATAGCCTACATGTGCTTTCATGGATATGTTACAAATCTTTGGAAATACGCTCATGTTATTTTCTGAATTATTTAAATACAAATTTGGAGTAGAATAGGGCACTGTGAAAAAAGACTTTAACCTCAGCCCCAGAGAAAACAGAGGCAAGTGGATCTCTGGGAGCACTTGTGTGGAGTTCCACATGTAATCTCCAGAGGTCCCACGTAAATCAAACAAATAGCTGGAACAGAGGATTTGAACATTGTCAACCCAGGAAGAAATAAAGGATGAGAATGACAGAGAGCTAAAGTTTCCTAATTATTCCACTGCATAGTGTATAAAATTGCACTGAAACACCACACTGCACACAAGAGGTAGTTATCCTTAGTAATTTTCTTAATTTACAACATGACTTTGTGTACTCATATAATGTGCTTAGTATATTCATTGGCATTTCAAACCTTCAATTTTTTTTCGAAACATTAACATCTACACTAGCATGCTAAAAGTCCTACAAGTACCAAAATAAATGCATCAAGATCCTGGCCTACAGAAGATAACCATCAATCACAAGTGTTTCTCAAGTTCATTCCTGTGTCTAATAAAATAAAAATATCCCATTTTAACAAAAGAAGATGTGAGGGATGACATTTGATACCACAGCCTTTGTACATGGAACTGTTGTGCAGGTTTAAGCAAATATCCCTCCTTTGTAAATCACAAAGAAATTGCAAACAGAAATCCCAGTAAGTGAAAAAAGGAAACCAAAAAAAGAAAAATGGAGCTCAGTTTCTCTTGAATTGTAGATAGTCACCATCTTTTTTTTTCTTAAATTTTTCATCAATTACACTTTATTCATTCTGCATCCCCCCATAAGCCCCTCCCTCCTCCCCTCCCAATCCCACCCTCCCTCCTCCCTCTGCTTGCATGCCACTCCCCAAGTCCACTAATAGGGGAGGTTCTCCTCTCCTTTCTGATCTTAGTCTGTCAGTTCACATCAAAAGTGGCTGCATTGTCCTCTACTGTGGCCTGGTAAGGCTGCTCCGCCCCCCAGAGGGAGGTGATCAAAGAGCAGGCCAATCAGATTATGTCAGAGGCAGTCCCTCTTCACATTACTATGTAACCCAATTGGACTCTGAACTGCCCTGGGCTACATCTGTGCAGGGGTTCTAGGTTATCTCCATGAATAGTCCTTGGTTGGAGTATGAGTCTCTGGGAAGTTCCCTGTGTTCAAATTTTCTTGTTCTGTTGCTCTCCTTGTGGAGACCCTGTCCTCTCCAGCTCTTACTATTTCCCAGTTCTTACCTAAAATTCCGTTCACCTGCCCAACAGTTGCCCCTCCGGCTCAGCATCTGCTTTGATAGTCTGAAGGGCAGAGGCTTTCAGAGGTCCTCTGTGGTAGGTTCCTAGGTTGTTTCCTGTTTTCTTCTTCTTCTGATGTCCATCCTCTTTGCCTTTCTGGATGGGGATTGGACGTTTAAGTTAGGGTCCTCTCTCTTGCTTAGTTTCTTTAGATGCACAGGTTTTAGTGGGTTTGTCCTATGTTGTATGTCTATATGAGTGAGTATATACCATGTGTGTCTTTATTACTTTGCAGAGATCACTGTAAAAGGTACCTCCTCTATCAGTGGACTTGGGGAGTGGCATGCATGCAGAGAGGAGAGTGAGGGTAGGATCGGGAGGGGACGAGGTAGGGGCTTATGGGGGGATGCAGAATGAATAAAGTGTAATTGATGAAAAATTAAAAAAAAAGAAAAAAAAGAAAAGATAATTTAAGAACCTTAAATGACTTTCAAAAGTGGAGGAAAACATGGATTTAGTCAATTTACATGGAGCATGTCTTGCCCCTAAGGTCAAGGGTCTCCTCAACCTACTCAGACCTTGGACACCACCACTGCTAGTTCTAGAACTAATGTAGGGTGTTCCAACGAAGGAGTTAAGGCTTCTCATAATATTTCCTATAAGTCCACACCTGTTTGTTTATAACCCCCATTTTTATTCATTGTTAGGCAGATAGAGCCAAGTAATTGTGGTAATGATACTTGCTTTTTTGCCCAATGCCGGAATGCTAGTGAATTTAGGTATGCCCTGGTTACTCGCATGCCTCGCTGGGTGACTGTGCCCGTTGATGCCCCTCACGCAATGACTCTCTTCAGACAGAAAAGGAATCTTGGAATTACAGCCGCCATTGTTACTGCCATCTTATGGGCGGCTGTTGGAGCTACCACCACGGCATTAGCCATGAGTCATACTATGCAGACTGCACAGACTCTAAATAATCTTTTAGCCAATGTACCTCATGCTTTAGATGTACAAAAAGGAATTAATGCTCAACTGAAAGGAGACTTGATTGTGTTCAATCAGAGGACTGACCTAGTGCAGGAGCAAATTGATACCCTATGGCAAATCAATCAACTTGGCTGTCAATGGAAGTATGCAGGACTTTGTGTCACTAGCATACAATATGAGGATTTTTCCTGTACTGCAAATCTGTCTAAAGAATTGTCTAGCTATATTTTAGGCAATTGGACTGAAGAATTCGATACTATGATGGAGCAGCTGAGGGTGAGTGGAGGTGAAGTCCAGCCCACAGTACTTGGCTTGCTTTGTACCCATCAGGAGTTAAAAACTTGAAAAGAAGAGGAAGCTTTTTCAAACAACAGGCCTACATAATGTGTATTTTGTTGTGACTTGAATATTAAGCCTTCAAGGTCTAGCAGATCATCTCCTCACAGCTCTCCTATCTGTGATGCCTATGGAACCTAGAGTTTCCCAACCCACCCACCTTCACCTATGTATTACTGTTAAGGAACTTGTAGGTCTAGCTTTAGGTTGTTCCATAACTACAATTTCTATTACTATGATGAAACACCATAATCAAAGAGGCACTTGGGGAGGAAAAGGCTTATTTGCCATAAGCTTCAATATCCCTGTTCATCTAATTAAAGGAAGGCATAACAGGAACTCTGAAACAGAGTGAGAACCTGAACAAACAAAGGAGCTGATGCAGTATGGAGGGTTGCTGCTTTCTGTCTTGCTTCATATGGCTTGCTCAGTCTGCTACCTTATAGAACCAAGAACCACCAGCCCAGGGATGGCACAACCACAGATGGACTGAGCCCTGCCCCATCCATCACTAAATTAGAAAATGGCCCAAAGGCAGTACTACAACCTGATCTTATGGAGGCATTTCCTTCATTGAGAGGAGGCACCTCCTCACATGACTTAACTTGTCAAGTTGAGCTAAAATAGCTACAACAGTTAGGACCAGGTTTATTCACAGCAAAGGGCCACCTTATCAGCCACTTCTATGGATGCCCAAATGGAACATATGAGCAAATGCAGACCTTTATGTGGATGGAAACTATTAGTACATCATAGTCCCTTGCTTTTACAGCTCCTTGATCTGGCCACAAGAGAAAGAGGGAAGTGTAATCTTTTAGCAGGAAACCATCTTTCCTAACTCTGAGAGGATATAAAAATGTAGGGTAGGGACACTGTAGCTGTTTTGTAGCTGACAAGAGTTTTTGTAATGGGAGAAATTCTGGGTCCAATGAAAAGGTCATAGGGCAATGGGAGAGTCTTGAATTGATGGGCTGCATTCAATCATGCAATTGCTGTCTGTCTTCTTCCCTTCTCTAACCTTCACAAGAAAGTGTTTTTCTGTGTAACAGCCATTGGATGTCCTGGAACTCACTTTGTAAACTAGGCTGGCCACGTCTCCTGAGTACTGGGAATAAGGTATGTGCCACCACCCCTGACTGCTGTCTGCATTCTTGAAGGGACTTGGAAAATAGCGAGTTACAAGGTCATTTGGTAATAGCATAAATCCATGTGGTTTTTCTGAGAAGGTTGAGATATATAGAGAAAAAAAAACTGGTTCAGTGAGAGAAAGTGGGCATAGAGTTCATTTAGGATGACCATGACTAGTCCCATTGCCAGGGTTGTTGCAACAAAATGAACTAGAAGTAGCAGCAGGGGACTACAGGGCATCAAGAGAATGGATAAGGAGAAAATAGAGGACTATCGTAAAGAAGTATATCCAGCCTGGGGTGAAAGGGATAAAGGTCTCCTTTAGCCACTTTCTTCACAGCATTTACAAGGTCACTTGAAGATGTATTAGGAACAAATCTAGCTGTTATGAGATAAAAGATATTGGGAGAGATTATATGGGACATCTGAGTACAGGGTGAAGTTCAGTAAGTAAAATATTTAAAAGGTAGAAGAGTAATATAAGTATGAGGCTAGTAAGGATGAGAAATTGATCCAGTGCAGAAAGTTTCCAAAAACTCAGAAATGTTTCTGCCTTCCTCTAATCTAAGTGCTGGGAAAAAATCTGTACAGAAACCAGAAAGCAAATATTAAATTTCCAGGTCCGCTGATAATACAAAATTGTAATACAAAATTGACCTCAGACGCCATGTAAAATAAATTTCTGAGACTGTGTTCCAAAACAAACGTTATTTTTATTTTTTGGCAGTGGTAAAACCAATTTTAATTCACAGCAGACACTCTGAAGATAGATAACAACAATAACAACAAAAAAGGGAGACAAGGTCTCAGAATTGACCAGAGTTTACCAAGAGTCAAAACAGATTCAAAACTGCCTGAATACATATTACAGAAACTACATGCTAATGTTACAGTTAAAAAAAAAAAAAAAACCCACATAGCAGCTGAGCTATGGTGGCACAGGCTTGTAAGGCCAGGACTCTGTAGTCAGAAGTGGATCTCTGAGTGGGAGGCCAGCCTGGTCTAAGAAGTCTGTTCCAGAACTAGCCAAGGCTATACAGAAAAGCCCTGTCTCTGAAAAAAAAAAAAAAGAAAGAAAAGAAAACACACACAAAAAAAGAAAGAAAAATCCATTTAGCAACACTGTACTGCTTCCTAGAGCCCCATATTGTAAGTGCTTTACCTGAAGGAAACACGTTACTCCTTTACACATCAAAAGGTAATAATTCCAATTGAGGTAATTCAATCTCCTGGTAAAAGAAATACCCTCAGGAAGAAGGGGCTCATTTTGAACCATTGTAATGAAATAAATGTAACAGTTAATTTTTTTTACTAGGAGCCTAACACAGGATAGTTGAGTCAACCATTAATATCCCCAATTGCTAATTCTTATTCCAAGATGGAAAAAGAAAAAAACAAAACATAATCTGTTTGAAGAGTATTTCAAAAGAAAAGAGAGAAATATAAAACATTAATGTTTTATATCAAATAAGATAAAACTGGTACTTAGGAATTTTATTGTTGTCTTCCTCATCTTATAAGATTTGCAAATGTTATAATCCCTCCCCTATCTCAAGTCAAACTTTCATTTATTCAAAAGATCCTATTCCTGTTCTAGAAACTTAATATCCTGAGGCAGTGATTCCTTTCTCCTTCCTCCATTTTCCTATGCACCAATTCCATTCAAATTCGCCAAATGTGTAAGATGGAGGTCAGACCCCAGCCAACAGGAAAAAGACAAAATCACCACCTTATTCAGAATAAAAACCAGTAGTATACTTTTCCTTTGTGTATTACTTCTTCATGAGCACAGCCTTATGATCAGATGTAGTTTCTTTTGCAGAAAAAAGATTATTCTGAACTAAGCTGTAAGATCTGCATTACTGTGCAATCTGCTGGTGCTTATAGTCTGTGGAAAACACAGGGCTTGGCATCCACAAACCAATAATAAACAGGTACCTTAGCAACCCTCAAATGGATACCTGGGCAAGAAGTAATCCCACTTTCTCAACTCTAACACTCAAACTAGGAGAGAGATTTCCCTGTCTAACCCATTCCACCATTAAGATAGAAACTTGTACTCCATTTCAATAGGGTCCACACACAAGGGCAGAAATGCCATAGATGTGACCATGGTGCTTTCCTCCAACCTGCTTATCAGTAGATTCAAGTTAAGATAGAGTTCTGTGTCTTCTCAATGTCTATTCAATAAATTATCTTATCTTTTACTGGAGATTAAAGATCTGCATGTAATGGGAATCCCATTTATATGTGGGACCCCAAGGCTGTTACTCTGCCTATTCCTCTGCAAAACATGCACAAGCCATGTATAAGTAACTCATACTAGATTCCAGCGCCTTGCATGTCCTATGAAGTTCACAAAGGAATGCATTCCAGTCCTTACAAATACCTCCCTTAGAAAAGAACTTATTATGAGTTATATAACAGTTCCTGAAATGGGAATATTTTAATAATAAAAGAAAATATTTATACTGTATTTGCCATAGGCATATGAATTTTGTTTTCAGACATAGCTTTCAAAACAACCCTAAAAACATATATCAAATTCATAATATGGTAAGCAAATATTAATAGAAGGTAATTTCATAAATGTCTTCTTAGAAAGCAAAACACATGACAGTGCTCCCATCTCTAAGCACTGCTGTGTCCTAGGCTGCTGCCTCTAACACTACAGAAGATGATCTTACTTTCACCTAACCATTTACAAAGAAGCAGAAATTTCTTAAAGTGAAAAGACAGGTATTTATAGACTTCTCTTCTTATCATTTAACATGGACAATACTAAGAATAAAGGATATATGAAATACCAAACTTCATTCTCATGATTGGGAAAAGAAAAAACAAAAAAACAAAACAAAACAAAAAAAAACAGAAATCTTTGAAGTAACTGCTAAAAGACACAACTAAATCAATCAGTGCATGTGTGGTAGCATTTACTTCTTAACCTAAGTATTCCTAACTCCTTGAAAAATCCAGAAAAGCTGCAAAAACCAACACAAGAGAGCAAAGGTGGCACCAAAATCAGCACAAACTACCACCCAGGATTTTTGTGGTTCATTCTCAATGTTCAGTCTGTGTTTAACATTTTTAAGTTCAGACATATCAAAACCTAGAAGAATTGAGGGGATGTGGTCGTCTATAGCCTTCAAGCAAATATATCTTCTTGTTCCAAAAAGCAAAGCCACAATAATTTGTTCCATCTTCAAGATTAAAGGCAACAATTCAACTTCTTTTCTGCTAGGATATGGTTTCTTTTGGAAATAATCTCTAAGAAACTGCTTTTTTTTTTTTTTTTTCTCAGAGGAGTAGTTTTTGCATTCAGTAGGATCTAATGCTAGGATCTGGAGTGAATAATTACTGGCCTCAAGTTCCAAAGCTGTCCTTTCATTCTTTTGTCTCTTCAAAGTCACAGCACTAGTCCCTTCTTCCGGATCTGATGCTTCATTACCCAGTACACACAAGGGACCTTTCCCATCCCTCCTCTGGTCTTCTGGACCCCGATGGCCATCTGGCCATTTTCTTTTGAAGGGACAGGTAGAATAAATAACCTTTTCCTCACTGGCAAACTGCAGTTCACTCTTCTCAACAAAACTGGACTGAACTGGCAGGTCTGAGCTGTCTTTGGGTGCATGTGCACAATGCAACAAATGAAGAGTGATAGCCTCCACAGTCAAGCTTCCAGGGTATATCCCACCACAGTGGACACACCTAAAGGTGGAAGAATTGAGAACTGTATAAGCCATGGGCATAATATGTTGTCCGTCCTTCAAGTGTAACATGTAGGCATTGGCTAACATAAATGTTGTCAAACAGAGGTGGCAGGTCAGCTCTCCTTTTCTGAGCTGAATTACAACCTTAACCTGAGAAGACATCTTAACATAGAAGGGCACCAGATGTGGAATATGTGCCTGACAGGATAGCCAGGTGGACCTCCTATTCTACAATCTCCTCTCTTGGCAGAGTGATGATGAAATCAAGATGGGGGAACACCAGGTTGCCATCAGCATCTAGGCTCAACTGGAAGCCCCTGTTAAGATAATCCAACAATAGGTTCTTCCTCCTCAGGTGTTTAATTTCACTGTGCTCCAAGAGACCCTGAATGCTGTGGAAAGTACATGGGCAAAACACAAACCCCATGCCATGTGTGAGTAAGTGGTACATTAGCTCCTCCTCTGAGACTAGGCATTTGCAGGAGAGGCAATGCATGGTCCTATCTCTTGTCCACTTAAGAAATGGTGCACGCAAGGCCAGCTTTAGTGGTTCAAGTTTCTCACTGGAGTTGAACTCACTTTGTTTGTGAGCCCCTTCCATGTGAGCCTGGTAGACACTGGATGGGAAGAACACATTGCAAAATGGGCAGATATTCCACTGCTTGGCCTGAGTGGCAAACAGATTCATATCCACCTCAGGAAAGGAGATCTTAACAAATATGTTTTGGTCTGCATTGCTTACCAGCCCCGGAGAGGAAGAAAGTTGGCTGGAGCACTGGAAATTGGCATACCCACAGTGGGGGGAAGAAATTTGGCGGACACCTGGGATGAAACAGTCTTGATGGTAGAGCCCTGAGGAATAGGCAGAGTGACAGGCTTGGGGTCCAGCTTGTAAAGGGGCTTCGCATTGACCTGAGAGCCTTTTGGAAGCAGCTTCCTGAAAACAGAGCCTGATTTGAGGAACAGGGTGTTCTGTGCAGTGTCAGCTCTTACTAACTGGCTCTCCAGCAGGATGCTGGTGCCAACAGACTGACTGAACTGAAGCATGCTGGGCCCAAAGATGGACCTGAGTTAACAGGCTGACCAAGCAGAGGAATACCAGTGCTCACACCCTGGTTCACATGGACATCTGAGACCACCACAGTTTGGGGGTGTAGCAACCCAGATAATACTACTTGACCTGTAAGTAAAATCCTATCAGACATTGTCTGACAAGAGGTAAGAACCTGTGAGGAGACTGTCTGACCTATATGGGGAATGGTGGACTGGACTGCTTGACCAGTGGGGAGAACCCCAGAAGCTGCACTCTGTGCAGGAATCACAGAAGCAGAGGTCATCTGACCCTCAGGAAGGCCTGCCTATGAGACCAGCTCACCCACAGAAATTGTTCCTGGTGGCATGGACTGGAGAACCCCAGGGTTGTTTGAATAGCCAGAAGTCAGAGAACCAGGCCTGACCAATCCACTTGTGGGCTCCACTGGCCTACTTGTAAGCCCCACTGATCTGACTGCAGGTCCTGCTGGTCCACTTGTAGACCCCACGGGCTGTGTGAGTGGTAAAATCCCAGGCTAGATGGCTTGACTCACTGATTGATTGCTCACTCCAACAGATTTATTCACAGGCCCAAGTGGCTGGCTTACATATAGTGCAGGAGGGTCTACAGGCTTATTAGGTGAAGCCTAAAAGTCAGTCGAGGGAGATGAAGGCCTCAGTGTGAGGTTGGTCTGGACCACAGGTAGAGGGCTAAAAGCCACATGGGACAGGGTAGTATCAAAATGAGAATTGGTGAGGCTACAGAAAGAGCCTGGGACCCCCTTTGGTGGCTGTACATTGCTGGAGATCACAGGTTGGGCCAAGGTCACTGGCTGTACCATGGCTGGACTTGGGGTCTTCTCTGTCAAATCAAAGTGACACCTAAGGGGCTTGGCTGGAGCAGCTGTGTGTGCAGCCCTGCTGTTTGGCTGTCTGGACAAGCCTGCCTTTGCAACAATGGGTGTTTGCTTCCAAAGCCCTGGCCACTTTTTGTCTTCTGAGATTATAGACTTCAACTTATTCTCCCAATCCTTGTATATATCTGATGTCAAAATATGGGCCATCAGATCATCCTGACTGCCTATCCTGGTACTACACTTTTTACAAAAGTATCTTTCAGGTGGTAGAGTGCTTGCCACAGAAAGAATATCACTGGCTGTTAACTGTTTCTGGACTTCCTTAGTGTGAAAGCCAACATAGGCATTAAGAAAAGAGTGAAAATGGGTGATCAGCACATGCTTCTTCATGCTACAGAAGGAAGTGTTGGAAAGGTTACATTTTAAACATGTGAAATGTCTTATACCACCCTTCATTGGCTTTTCATTGCCCAGAACCTTGTCCTTGGGGCTGTGAACTTTCACAGCAGCCCCATGGAACAACTGGAAGTGTTTGCTCACCATATCAGGCCATGAAACAAATGAGCAATCTGGACACTGGATCTGCTACTCTTGGTCAGCCTCATCTTCATGGCAATGATGCAAATGATTTTTCAGAGAAGTAAGCACATCTGCTGAGTATTCGCACAGGCTACAGAAGTATGGCTTGCTTCTGTATCTCATTTGCTTTCTGAAAAATTCCCCTGGAGCAACATCTGGCCAAGATGTAGTATAAAAGTATCTGTCACTTGGGTCAAAGCCTTTAAGGCCCTTCAGCAATTCTTTGCTTTTGTCAAGTCCAGTCTTCAGAAGCATGCTCTTTACCCATGGCAGCATACTTCTGACCTTCTCCAGATTTTCCACAGGCACTTGAAACATTCTTAAAATGTTCTGCCCTGCATTAAGAGAGCATTTGATTAAGACACAGCTCTCAGCCAGTACCTTCCTCCTTCAACCTCAGCTGGCCATGTCTTCAGCCCTCCATTCCACTCCCCTCCCCCAGCTCAGTCACATACTGCCAACCCTGCTTCACTAAGGATCTTCCCTTTCCTCTCTTCTCATGAGAGTTGGGCGTATTCTGTTCTGTCAAATCTTTCTCTAATCATCAATGTTTCTGTCTCTCAATTAGACATCACTTTAAAAGAGGATGCTTTCTTCTACAAACTACCTTTCATTGTTTGGGATTAAACAATGGATGTATCACCACACCTGGACCTTAGCTTTTTTTTATTTGCTACTTGGCCTTCAACTCAGATCTGCTTGCCTCTGTCTCCTGGATTAAAGATGCTGTTTGCATTCCAGCCTAGGTGGTGTTTGGATGTGATCACTTGCCAGAGAAGCCATGTTTTGAATGAAAATTTCCCTGCAAGAGTGGAACAGACTGACATGCAGAAAATACCCCTCATGTAGAATATGTTTGTCTATCTGTTTGTGATGTCTATTGGGTCACAATTTAAAGTATTTAATGGCCCAAAACTACATGGATACTGATGCTCAAAAGGCAGAAAACCCAGAGGTAATACAAAATCAAGTGCACTCACTTTTCCATTCAGTTTGCCCTTGCAAAGTATCACAATTGGGGGGCATCCATTGTGGACTGTGACAATGCAGAAACAAATGGAGTGATACACATCATCAACAAGGTAAAGATGCCCTCTCCTACCTGGCAGAGTTGCTTCCCCTCTGTGATGTCTTTCTTTATAATGCATTTTGGTCAAATAAAAAATGCTTAGCCCTAATATCAAATGAGGCTCACTGTGCTTCACTATGTTTCCTAGAATCTCACGATCTTCTCTCATTCAATCAGACACTGCTCTCTAATTCACCCCACCTCTTTTGCAGCAAAGCTTCTGTCGTATGCTCCCTCATGCATATTTTCTCTCTTGTAAATGGAAACATCTTAAGAGGCACAAGTCTAAAATCAAGAACAAGGAAGAAAGACATTGGTTATCATTATTCACTCCCCTCCCTGTGCTAAGTTATCCTAAGAAAGAAGAAGAATAGAAGAATCTAATGGAAAAAAAATTTAGGACCAGAGCAGGAATGTAAAGAAATGTGTGCCTGTGCACCTGTGGACCAATGTTAGGACCAATGCACCGATGTGGAGGTCACATGCTAGTTCACAAATCACACCACGAGATCGGTTCCATGTGGGATGGTTATTAGGGGAAGGGGGGTTGCAGAGAGAGGAAGAGAGATAGAGAAGAGAGCAAGAGAGAGGAAAAGGAAGAAGGAGGGAGGGGGGAGGGCTCCAGTTCTCTTATAGGGTGACCCAGGGCATGCACAGGTAGTTCCAGGTGGTTAGCAGGTGGTCTGGGTGTCTTCACAATACCTGCTAACTGGTCTATAAGGTCCCTTGGGGTTGCCTGTAGAAGTGCCTGCTTACTGATCCCAACATTCCTCCCTTTTTCTCTAATTAAAAATAGGGAGCTTGGGCTGCCTTTTACAAGGTAAGTTATAGTATATAAATTTAGGCTCACTGGAAGCAGCTCTTGGTTGTCATGCAAGGGGTTGAGAGAGAGAAGAGTTATAGCAACAAATGGTCAGGTTGCAAGGTTAAGAATAAGAGAAGTCACTGCCCTGGAAAACTTAGGGTAGACAGTTGTCAACAGAGAGTTGCCAGCCATGCAAGGCAGCAGGGAAGGACTGGGGAACACTGGGAGAACCTGGAGCTGCTTGTCCTGGTCCTGAAGCATATCACTTCAGCCTTTTGTTAACAACAAATGAATAACAGGCGTAGATTCTCTTCTGGCTACTTCCTGCTGACGCTGGGGGCGATATAGGGAGGTCAAAAGGCTGAAGTGTTGGCCAAGTCCAGGAAGAATAGGCTGCTTTGATGCTCTCCCATGTCTGTGAGAGCACCCATGGCTGGGAGAGAAGGTGCATGTCCAGCTTGTTGCAAGTCTGTAAGGTCAGAGCTGAATACCTGTAGCTTGTTGGAAGTCCGTGAGGTCAGAGGTGAACACCTGTAGCTGCTTTGGTGCTGTTGTTGCTATAGGAAACATTTGTCTGGCAGGACACTGAAACACATGTATACGCAAAAGATAAAGTTGAGTATAGAGAAAATCCTGTAGGTATACATTGAAAGGTTTGGATTGATGAGGCTTGTACATGGGAACCTCTATCTACCTGGAGGGACCTTTATTTACCCAGTCACTGGCAATATTTAAAGAAGGTTTTGTTTTCCATTTGTCATCAAGGTGAAGTTTGGCTATAGAAGCATGTAAACTTTGAGGCCCTGGTGCCAGCTGGCACTAGGTGTAGAAACCTAAAATTCTCCAGCCTGTCTGGAGGGATGGGTGTCTGGGCATCTCCCATTGGGTCAGAGAAGTAGAGCAACCCTGTGGGAGAGGGGACCTTCCCATGAGCTAGGGAGCACGAGTGAGGGGGGAAGGAACCCATAGAGGGGGTATAGGGAGGGGTATAGCGCCCAAGGGAGAGTGTGGCCCTAAAGTGAAAGTCAGCAGACGGTCAAACCTAGACAATTAAGGCTATGACTAAGGGGGTCGTCCCTCCATCTCAAAAGATAGTAGGAAGTTGCCAGAGCTCTGTGGTCAAGCTTCCCCTACCAAGAGAGGCATGTATGCTGAGAAAATCGAGTGAACTCACACATCAGGCCATGAAACAAATGAGCAATCTGGACACTGGATCTGCTACTCTTGGTCAGCCTCATCTTCATGGCAATGATGCAAATGATTTTTCAGAGAAGTAAGCACATCTGCTGAGTATTCGCACAGGCTACAGAAGTATGGCTTGCTTCTGTATCTCATTTGCTTTCTGAAAAATTCCCCTGGAGCAACATCTGGCCAAGATGTAGTATAAAAGTATCTGTCACTTGGGTCAAAGCCTTTAAGGCCCTTCAGCAATTCTTTGCTTTTGTCAAGTCCAGTCTTCAGAAGCATGCTCTTTACCCATGGCTGAATACTTCTGACCTTCTCCAGATTTTCCACAGGCACTTCAAACATTCTTAAAATGTTCTGCCCTGCAATAAGAGAGCATTTGCTTAAGACACAGCTCTCAGCCCATACCTGCCTCCTTCAACCTTGGCCAGCCATTTCTTCAGTCCCCCATTCCACTCCCCACCACTGCTGTTGTCCTTCCTGGGCTTTTAGTCACACACAGGCCTTGCATCACAGTCTTCCCTTGTGGCTTCACTTCACACCAGAGCCTCCAGCCACAGTCCTTCCCAGGCCTTGTGTCACACCTGGGCCTAGAGACACAGTCCTCCCCTGTCCTCCATCACACACAGGACTGCCATTAAAGCCTTCCACAGTCGTTCCCTGTCCTCCAGTCACCCTAGAGCCACCCTAGCCCTCCTCAGTCCTCCTCTGGCCCCCGACCCCACCCAGAACTCTACAGTACTCCCCTGTCCTTCAGTCACACAGTGGACACCACAGCCCTCCACAGTCCTTCCCAGGACTCAGTTCACACACAGCCATGCATAGGCCTACCCAGACTCCAGTCACAAACAACCCTCCACAGTCCTCCCCTGTCCTCCATTAAACACAGGCCTGCAGTCACAGTCCTCCACAGTCCTCCCCCAGCCTCAGGTCACCCACATGCCTCCACATTCCTCCCCTGTCCTCTGGTCACACACAGCCCTCCACAGCCCTCCGTAGTCATCCCCGGCCTCCTGTCACACACAGCCCTCCATTGTCCTCTACTGTCTTCTGGTCACACAGTGGCCTGACATCTCAGCCTTCCCCTGTGACCTCCTGTCAAAGTAGATCCTTGTCCTTCCCTGCCTCCTCCAGTCTCACACCAGCCTTCTAGCGCCCGAGACCCCAAGAAATCACTTACTCCTGGAGGCCCTCAGCCATCTCCTCTGCCTGCTACTTGGAGTGGCTCACCACCCACAGGCCTTCCTGCAGGGGTTCTAGAATACAGTGCCTGCAGATGCATTCCAAAGAGCATATATAGGAAGTGACGTTTCCTCATTTGCATATTCGCACCAGGCAGCCAATGGCATGAAGAGTGCTTGAGGGTCCTCCCTGGCCTCCCCTTTTCCCGTTCCGCCCACCCTTCCTCCAGGCACTGACGTCATGCTGCCTGTCAGTGTTGTCCAGTCTCCTGTCATATCTCTTCAAGGGAAGGGTGAGATACAGACCTCATCCACATTCGTGGCTCCACATCCTGAGCGATACTAGGCACCCACTAAATGACAGTTCAAGACTGAAGGAAGAAGGAAACAAAAGGCTACAGCATTGAGGGTTTCTGTTTGACAAGGTTCTAGAAGTAGAAGATTGCACTACTTACTTTGACCAAGCATTTTCCATGCTAGGGAAGGAAATGGTAGTGTCCCTGAGGACCCAATACGGCCTGGTTGAGATGGGGAGGAGCAGCAACATATAACTACTGCTGCTACCCCTTACAGAAGAATGACCTTTAGGACAAAGGAGATTCAAAGAACTCAGACTGAGTGTGGTAATACATGCCTGTGTCCGGACCCGCGGGTGTTCAATGAATGTCATAGTATTGCTTTTGAGGTAAGGGGTGTGTATATACAGGGAGTAATGCCATCACTGCAATTCCATCAGCTATTGTGACCTGGGAGGATATAATTGGGAAGGTGGGGTGACTGTGTAATGGTTCCATTACAAAGATGTCTGTATTTCTGAGGAATACTATTGCTTATGCATAACCCAAGGCCAGAAACAGAAGGCAGTGTCAATCTAGCCTCAGCTTGTTGTGACCATCTGCATTTAGAATGGTCAGAGGAGTAGATTTCCTCAGTGACAGCAATGCCTTCATAAAAGGCAGGGGATGCTTCATAAAATCCAATGGGACTCAGTAAGCTCATGAATGTATGAATCAGGGCTAAAAAGTTATGATTAACAAGGTCTAAAATAATATAGTATGTATCAATCCCATCTTCAAATAAGGAGGGGATAGGCTTATCAGCAAAGGAAGGAGTCGGGGAGGCAGGGACAGTTTCTTTAGGCTCTGTCTGTGCAGGAAAATCCTTTTTCCTGGGTTCTATCTATGTGGGTGGAGAGAGGACAGGATTGGTTCCAATAGCTACAGGTGGAATACCTGATTCTTTCCTTAGGGTGAGGTAAATGATAACTCCTGGACCATTCTTGGCCCATCCAAAGTATAGATGTAGGCCCCAAGTCAGGCCCCTATGCCAGAGAAGTGATTTTTGTTATCCTTTAGAAGTGAAAGACAGATCTAAGATGGGGACCCGGAGCTGTTGCCAGCTCCAGTACCATTTTAGCCTGTCACAGGTATTTGTCAAATCATAATGTGATTTCCAGGAGTTAATATCAATCTTAGATGTATTAGTTATCACAATGTAATCATCACTATTATGGTGTTCCTAGCTTCCTGTGACAGTTATGGCTGAGGGTTCACATCCCCAGGAGGCACAGTAAAAGGCTCCAGCACCTCCACATCCCTTAATCCTCTTATAACCTGAGCAGGTATTAAGCCCATTTGGTTATTCCCATTGGTAACAGGTGAAGAGTGACTCAGGGGCAAGAAAGGCCATGTCAGGGTACCACTCCATATCCAAAGTGACTTGTGATTGTGCATAGTATAACTAACCATTTTCTACAGAAACTTTCGAAGTATATTGATAGGGTTGGTTGACATTGTTCTTCTAGTCTGTAATCAACTTCTGGCCTTGCTTGATCACTCCCAGGAATATTATCCAAAGTGGTTTGATCTGTACAAAAAAAAAAAAAAAATATAGAAGTAGGATTGAAGAAGGTCTCACCACCCTGGATGTCTGGAGTCCATGGTTGTTCTCAGGCTAGTTTTATTTTTTTTCTGCTGTTTAGAGGAGGGCCATCTATTTGTTTTATTAGCCTTTCTGGCAGCCATCTGGCTGCTCCCTCCTTGGTGTCAAACAGACACACTGATCCTCAACAGCAGATGTGTCTGGACCATTCCATTTGGATGTGAGGGGGTCTTTCCACATGACTGTGGCATAATTTTTGCTTCAGGGCTCCAAAGGTGATAAGCGGGGGACTTGTCATAGGTGTCCAAGCTTATGAAATTAAGAACAAACAGTGCATGATAGAGAATATTTCTTGGGGATGTGTTTAATTTGTAATTGATGGCAAAATTCCTGAAAGTTTTCTCCAGAGTAAGGAGGACCATTATCTGTTTTTAAAACCTTAGTTTTGCCCATAACTGAGAGGCAATTTAAAACATGAGCTATAACATTTTTTGAGGCTTCTCCTATATGTAAACTGGCAAAAATGAATCCACTAAAGATATCTATTGTTACATGAAGATATTTAAGATTGCCAAATTCAGGTAAGTGAGTAACATCCATCTGCCACATGTCATTTGGGAAGAGGCCTCTGGGATTAACTCCCAAATGGGGAGTGGGCAAAAGAGTGACACTGGGGGGACAGTGTTTGACAATTTGGCATGCCTGCTCTCTGGTAATTTTAAATAGCAGTCGAAACGTATGGGCATTTAAATGATGCAGGGCACAATTTTTTTTCTGGCCTGATTAACAGGGTTTACTGAAATGGGGAATGCCAAACTTGTGGCAGCATAGGCACATGAATTTCCCAAAGAGAGAAGACCTGGAAGGTCTGAGGGATCTAGGAGGTGAGCAAGATAAAAGGGTTGACTTCTAGAGTTCTTTAACTCCGGGAACTTGACAAAAAGATGAACAACATTTGTAGAAGGTCTAATATAGGGAACCCTTTCAAGAAGTGGAACAGAGTGGCCAATATAGGCAGGCACTGTCAGTATATAGATGAAAAGGGAAATTTACTAGAATCTGAAAAATTTTAACTACGGCAAAATGCTCTATAAGTGGTGCTGATTTAAAAGGAGATTGGATACAATTAGTTTTTTCATTACTAGTATAGGCAGCCACCCCATTATAAAAGCCACCTGTAAACACTAAATGTGCCTTTGATAATGGTTGAGGGGAAGTTATTTTGGAGAAGATGAGAGTGTGGGTTTTAATAATTGGAGTAACTCATTAGCAGGATAATGGTTATCAATTATCCTAGAAAAGGAAGAACAGACAATGGGACAAATATCAGTAGTTTGCATGAGCCATTCTAACTGACCTTTAGAATAGGGCAGTTATCACAAACTTTGCCAAAAAATTGACAGCTTTGTCTGTGTCCCACAAGGATGAGTTCTGCAACCAAAGGCATATAAGGGGCAAGAATCTTAGTGGGAGATCGGGAGAGATGTGTCCACAACATATGAGGGGATTATATTGCCAAAACACCCCAGTGTGCTTTTGGGATGAGGTACACACGATAAAGAGAAGGGGTTCCTTAGAGCAAATAAAATGTACCTTGCTGATTTTGGATAGTTGTTTCCACATCCTGAAGGGCTTTTGTTGCTGCTGGGGTTAAAGAGTGAAGAGAAGAAGGGTTAGAGTCTCCCTTGAGAATATAAAAGAGAAGTTTAAGCTCCCTGTAGTGAGTTTAAGAAAAGGTCTTATCTGATTGATATTTCCTAGGAGCTTGTGAAAATCATTGAAAGTCTTAAATGGCTAGTTTTTAACTGGATCTATTGTGTAGTAACTTTTTGACGATGGAACTCAACTCCTAAATAAAAATATGTGTCTTTTAATTGTATTTTATCTAGTGCAAGTTGTAAACCATAATCTATTATTTTTTGTGAAAGTTTTTGACAAGAATGAAGCAACAGTGAGCCATCAGGTACAACTAAAAGTTTATCATTCATATAATGTAATATATGAAAATTTCCAAAATGTTCTAAAAGAATCAGCAATCTGGGCTACACACTTTTGACACAGAGTGGAACTATTAGCCATGCCTTGAAGGCAAAACTTTGCATTGGAAGCAAGGCATAGGCCCTTTGAAATTTGTTACTGGCAGCCTTAATGAAAAGCATTTTTACCCTGGGGATGCAGGGGGGATGATAAAAAAGCAGTCTTTAAGATCCATAACTGTCTTATAAAAGTCAGCAGGCATATCTACAGGTCCTGGTTGTATAGCATCCATGGTAAGCATAGTTTCATTAACTTCTCTTAGGTCTTGCACTAAACCTCCATTTGCCAGACTTTTTCTTAACAACAAAAAGGTTTGTTCCAAGGAGGAGGAGTAGGTTCAATGTGACCATTGACAACCTGTTCCTGTACTAATGTCATACTTGCTGCTAACTTTTCTGAGGCTAAAGGCCATTGGTCAACCCAAACAGCTTCATCAGATTTTCAAGGGATTCTGTCTGCATGGAGTTGAGGGATGCCAACAACCATTAGGCTGAATTTGTCATGCCTAATCCTGCATAGTCAATGTTTTCAATTACCTGGATAGGTTCTTCTATTCCCTGTGAATGTTTTCCTTAGCCTTCTCTGGGAAGGAAGGCCTGTTTTATTTTTAGCATTTGGTGGGTAACAATTTCATTTGGACTACATGTAATGAGATTTAAATGGGAAAGAATATCCCAACCCCAGAGATTAACAGGTAGGCCTGGCATACATAGGGTTTAATAGGAGCCTGTATTTCCTTCCTCATCTGTCCATGTGAGGACTTCAGAACTTTGCTGGGGATTGGACATGTCCTATGCTACTGAGGTGTGTTAAAGAAGCTGTAAGGGGCCATGAAGGTGGCCATTTTGTATGTGTGTGTGTGTGTGTGTGTGTGTGTGTAATTATGGTGGCGTCAAAATTTTTCTGTCCAATTTTAAATTGAGGAATTATGGATCCAAAGTAATAGTCTGAATCCAGTAAGCATCTTAGGATCCAAAATTATTGCTGCCTCTGGATTTTCAAAAACTTTTCTGGTTAAAATGTGTGAGGAGAAACAGTAACAGCTGAGCAATTCTTCGTCCCTGGTTACTAGTTAAGGTACCATAACTGGAAGAAGCTAGAATCTTTATCTCTCCTGTATAATCATTGTCAGTAGTTGTGGGAGAGACATGTAGTTGCTGGTGAGTTGAACTAGGGAGACTAAGAAGTAGTCCAAATGTGCCAGGAGGCAAGGGGCCAAATACTCCTGTATGCAAGCCCTGAATTCCCATATCAGGTGTTAGTATTGTGCTGGTGGAGGCACACAAGTCCAACTCTGCACTTTCTGTCTCTTGCTCTGGGTAGGGAGGGATGGCTTGATTGTTTGGGAATGGGGGAAATGTTTGAGATGCCTGAGCTTGAGGGGGTGATGTTTGGGGGACAAACCCTGTAGCCCCAGAAGTTTGTTTCATGTTTGGGCCAGAGGCAGGCCCCATAAGAGGTTTCCCTGCTTTGGTAGGCGATTGGCTTGACTATCCTTTTAAGAGTGACAATCTGAGGCCCAGTGATGCTGAGACTTGGATTAGAAAGCAGCTGGCACTCAGTTTTATTGGCCTTGCATTCCTTGGCAAATGCCCTGGTTGTTTGCAAATAAAGCAAGCTTTAGGGAGGGACACCTAATTTAGGCCCTGGAATGCAGCTCCAATAGAGATGCCAATAAAATGAGCTGAGCTGATTTCTTTCCAGTACTTGATATAAACAGAAATGTCTTTGCCTTCGTGGTATGTCCTTATGGCAGCTTGGCAGGGAGGGTTAGCATTTTGGAAAGCCAGAGGTTTAATGAATTCACTCTCATTTTCATGGGAGCCCAGAATCCATTCCAACATGTCAGTAAGAAGGCTGATGAAATTAGTATAGGGCTCCTCTGGTCCTTGCTGGATTTTAGCTATGGAGTTTGTTAGTGCTTCCTTAGAGGGAAGCTGTTCCCAAGCCTTGAGTCCTGCAGTTTGTATTTGAGAAAGAAAACCAAGAGGGTATGTGGCTTGTTGCTCATTTGTATCATAGGGGCTATTACCTCGTAATTTTTGCAAGGTCCAGTGTTTGGAATAGCCGCCAAGCCACCGCATTAAGCCATGTGGTTTCTTTGCAAAAATTCATTAAAATCTGACTTCTAGAGGACAAAATCACCCCCTGATAATACAGCAGGAGTCAAAAATTACCCATCATTGGGTGTCAGCCGCTTTTCACTAGGAGTTTCATTTACTGACAGTGTGAAGGGAACAACTGGCCCATATTGTGAAACTGCATTTTTAGATCTTTTCTATATCTAAACCCCGTGCGGCAATACTGTTGTTCATATGTTCCATCCCACTACCCAGCTGAGGTGGCAGAAATTTCATTTTCATCTGCAGGGGCCCCTTCACTGGAGGTAAGATTCTCCTCCTCATCCTCTCCTTCAACTACAGGGCCTGAGGTGGACTGGACCTCTTTGGCAGGGGGTAGGGCAGTAGCCTGTGCTCTGCTAGGAGTTACAGGAAAAGCCTGCATGATATTAGGAACCTTGTTCTTTGTCTTGGGAGGGAGGAAGGCAGCTGCAGCAGGAGGTTGGGTCAATTCAAGATCCAATTCCCTCATTTCTTCTTTCTTTATTTTTATATTTATTTTATTAATTACAATTTATTCACTCTGTATCCCCTCCCTCTTCCACCCTCCCACCTTCTTCTTCATGTATGCTCTTCCCCAAGTTCACTGAGAGGGAAGGTCTTCCTCTCCATCTTTCTGATCTTAGTCTATCAGAGCTCATCAGGAGTGAATGGATTGTCATCTTTTGAGGCCTGGTAAGGATTCTCTCTCCTCAGGGGGAGGTGATCAAAGAGCTGGCCAATCAGATTATGTAAAAATCAGTCCCTCTTCCCATTACTATGTAACTAACCAACTTGGTTACGAAACTGCCTTGGGCTACGTCTGTGTAGGGTTTCTAGGTTATCTCCATGCATGATACTTGGTTGGAGTATGAGTCTCTGGGAAGACCCCTGTGTTCAAATTTCTGGTTCTGTTACTTTCCTTGTAGAGTTATTGTCCTCTCCAGATCTTACTATTTCCCACCTCTTACGTAAGATTTTATGCACACGGCCCAAAGTTTGGCCATAAGTCTCAGCACCTGCTTTGATAGTGTGCATGGAAAAGCCTTTCAGAGGCCCTCCGTGGCTGCTTTCTAGCTGGGTTCCTGTTTTCTATTTCTTATGATATCCTTCTCCTTTGCCTTTCCAGGTGGGGTTTGAGCATTTTAGTCAGGGTACTCTCTCTTGATTAGGTTCTTTAGATGGACAGATTTTAAAAGGTTCTTCCTATATTACATGTCTAAATGCATGAGTATAGACTGTATGTGTCTGTCTGCTTTTGGGACAGCTCACTCAGGATTATCCTTTCCAGATCCCACCATTTACCTGAAAATGTCATGATTTCCTTATTTTTCATTGCTTAGTAATACTCCATTGTGTAGATGTACCACAAATTCTGCATCCATTCTTCATTTGAGGGGCAACTGTGCTGTTTCCTGCTTCTGCCTATTACAAATAAAGCTGCTACAAACATGGTAAAGCAAATGTCCTTATTGTGTACTTGAGCCACATTAGGATATATGCCTAGGAGTGGTATGGCTAGATCTTGAGGAAGTGCTATTCCTAGTTGTCTGATAAAAAGACAGATTCATTACCAGAGTGGTTGTACAAGTTTACATTCCAATCAGCAGTGGAGGATGGTTGCCCTTTCTCCACAACCTCTCCAGCATGTGTTGTCCCTTGAGTTTTTCATCTTAGCCATTCTGGTAAGTGTAAGGTGAAATCTCAGGGTTGTTTTGATTTGCATTTCCCTAATGGCTAATAAGGTTGAGCATTTCTTTTAAGTGTTTATCTGCCATTCGGTATTCCTCTACAGAAAGTTCTCTGTTTAGCTTTGTTCTCCATTTTTTAATTGGATTACTTGGTTTGCATTTTATCACCTTCTTTAGTTTTTTATATATACTGGATTTTATTCCTCTGTCAGATAAAGGTTTGGTGAAGATTCTTTCCCAATCTGTAGGCAGTTGTTTTGTTTAGATGACAGTTTCCTTTGCTTTACAGAAGCTTTTCAGTTTCATGAGGTCCCAGTTATTGATTATTGCTCTTAGAGCCTATGCTGCTGGTGTTGTGTTCAGAAGATAGTCTCCTGTGACAATGAGTTCAACTGTATTCTCCACTTTTTTTTTTCTAACCAATTTAATGTGTCTCATTTAATGTCTTTGATCCACTTGGACTTTAGTTTTGTGCAGTCTAGTAATTATGGCTCGAATTGCATTTTTCAAATGTAGACATCCAATTAGACCAGCACCATTTGGTGAAGATGCTATCTTTTCTCCGTTATATGGTTTTGGCATCTTTGTCAAGGTTCAGGTGTCCATAAGTGTGTCGATTTATTTCTGGGTCCTGTGTTAGGTTCAGTTTGATCCACCATTCTGTTTCTATGCCAGTACCATGCAGTTTTTAAAACTGTGGCTCTATAGTACAACTTAAGATCAGGGATGGAGACACCTCCAGAAGATCTTTTATTGTAGAGGATTGTTTTAGTAATTCAGGGTTTCTTGTTATTACATATGAAGTTCAGAATTTTTCTTTTTAGGTCTGTAAAGAATTGTGTTGGTAATTTGATGGGAATTGCATTTAATCTGTTGATTGCTTTTGGTAAGATGACCATTTTTACTATGTTAATCCTGCCAAGCCATGAGCATGGGAGATCTTTCCATTTTCTGATATCTTCTTCTAATTCTTTCTTCACAGACTTGAAATTTTTTTCATACAAGTCTTCGACTTGCTTGGTTAGGGTTACTCCAATGTACTTCATGTCTTTTTTTACTATTGTGAAGGGTGTGGTTTTTCTAATTTCTTTCTCACCCCTTTTATCTTTTCTATGCACGAGGGCTACTGATTTTTTTGGAGTTAATTTTGTATCCAGCCACTTTGCTGAAGGTGTTTATCAGCTGTAGGAGTTCTCTGGTAGAGTTTTTGGGGTCACTCGTGTATACTATCATATCATCTGTGAAGAGTGATAATTTGACTTCTTCCTTTCAAATTTATATCCCCTTGATCTCCTTCAACTGTGTTATTGCTCTAGCAAGGACTTCCAGATCTATGTTAAACAGATATGGAGAGAGGGGGCAGCCTTGCCTTGTCCCTGATTTCAGTGGGATTGCTTTAAGTTTCTCTCCATTCAGTTTGATGTTGGCTATTGGCTTGCTGCATATCACCTTTACTATGTTTAGATATGTGCCTTGTATCTCTGATCTTTCCAATACTTTAAACATGAATTGATTTTGGATTTTGTCAAATTCATGTGGCTGTTTTCCTTTCAGTTTGTTAATAAGGTGGATCATATTGATGGATTTCCATATATTGAACTACCCCTGCATATCTGGGATGAAGCCTACTTGGTCATAATGGATGACATCTTTGATGTGTTCTTGTATTCAGTTTGCAAGTATTTTCGCAACAATGGTCATAAGGGAGATTGGCTTGAAATTCACTTTCTTTTTTAGGTTTTTGTGTGGTTTAGGTACCAAGGTGACTGTGGCTTCTTAAAATGAGTTTGGTAATGTTTCTTCTGTTTCTGTTTTGTGGAATAGTTTGTAGAGAATTGGAGTTCACTCTTCTTTGAAGGTCTGGTAGAATTCTGGGCTGAAACCATCTGTTCCTGGGCTTTTTTCTTTTTTCTTTTTTTTTTTTTTTTTTTTTTTTTTTTTTTTGATGGAAGAATTTCAATGACTGCTTCTACTTCCTTGGGGGTTATAAGACTATTTAATTCATTTTCCTGGTCCGGATTCAACTTTGGTATGTTGAATTGTTCAAGGAAATTGTCCATTTCATTTAGATTTTCAAATTTTGTGGCATATAGACTTTTGAAGTGAGTCCTAGTGATTATTTGGATTTCCTTAGTTGTCTGTAGTTATGCCCCCCTTTTCATTTCTGATTTTGTTGATTTGGATGGTGTCTCTCTGCCTTTTAGGTAGAGTGGCTAAGAGTTTGTCTATCTTGTTGATTTTCTCAAAGAACCAGCTTTTGGTTTCATTGATTCTTTGAATTGTTTTATTTGTTTCTAATTGATTGATTTCAGCCCTGAGTTTGATTATTTCCAGCCATCTACTTTATTTTGTTGTGTCTGATTCTTCTTTTCCTAGGGTTTTCAGGTGAGCCATAAAGTTGCTTGAATGAGCTGCCTCAAATTTCTTCTTGAAAGCACTTAGTGCTATGAACTTTCCTCTTAGCACGGCTTTCATTGTGTCCCACAAGTTTGGGTATGTTGTGTCTTCATTTTCATTGAGTTCTAGGAAGACTTCAATTTCTTTCTTTATTTCTTCCCTAACCTAGCTGTCATTTAGTAGAATGTTCTTCAGTTTCCAAGTGTGCTTAGGTTTTTTGCTATTTTTGTTGTTGTTGAGGTTCAGCTTTATTACATGGTGATCAGACAGGATACAAGGGATTATTTCAATCTTCTTGTATCTGTTGAGGCTTGCTTTGTGACCCACTATATGGTCTATATTGGAGAAGGTTCCATGAGGTGCTGAGAAGAAGGTAAATTCTTTTGTGTTTGGGTGTAAGGTTCTGTAAATGTATGTGAGGTCCATTTGATTCATGACCTCTGTTAGAGACATTGTATTTTTGTTTATATTCTGTCTTGATGACCTGTCTTTTGTTTAGAGTCCGGTGTTGAAGTCTCCCACTATTAATGTGTGGGGATCTATGTGTGGTTTAAGTTTTATCAATATTTCTTTTACAAATGTGGGTGCCCTTGTATTTTGGGCATATATGTTCAGGATTGTGATTTCTTCTTGTAATTTTCCCTTGATGAGTATGAAGTGTCCTTCCCCATTTCTTTTTATTAATTTTGGTTGAAAGTCTATTTTATCAGATATTAGAATGGCTACTCCTGCTTGCTTCTTTGTTCCATTTGCTTGGAAAGGTATCTTCCCACCCTTTTCCCTCAGTTAATGTCTATCTTTGTGCCATAGGTGTGTTTATTGCATGCAACAGATTGCTGGGTTTTGTTTAAGCATCCATTCTGTTAGCTTGTGTCTTTTTATTGAAGAATTGAGTCCATTAATGTTGAGAGAGATTAATGACTGGTGGCTGTTAGATTTTTTTATTTTGATGTTGGCTGTGGTCATAAGGTTGTGTGCATGGTTGCTTTTTGTTTTACTGTAATGAGGTTAATTATTTCCTGTGTTTTCTTGAATGTAGCTAGTTTTCCTGGGTTTTATTTTCCCTTCCAGTGTCTTCTGTAATGCTGGATTTGTGTGTAGGTATTGTTGAAATTTGTTTTTGTCATTGAATATCTTGTTTTCTCCATCTATGAGGATTGAGAATTTTGCTGGGTATAGTAGCCTGGGCTGGCATCTGGGTTCTCTTAGGGCCTGCATGATATCAGTCCAGGCCCTTCTGGCTTTCATAGTCTCTGTTGAAAAGTCCAGGAGTGATTCTAATGGGTTTGCCATTATATGTTACTTGGCCTTTTTCCCTTGCAGCTTTTAGTATCTTATCTTGTTCTGTATACTTACTGTTTTGATTATTATATGGTGGGAGGATTTTCTTTTCTTGTCTAATTTATTGGATGTTCTGTAGGCCTCTTGAATTCTTATTGGCCTCTCCTTTAAGTTGGGGAAATTTTCTTCAATGATTTTGTTGAAAATATTTTCTGGTCCTTGGAGGAGGGACTCTTCTTTTTCCTCCACACCTATTATTCTTAGGTTTTGTCTTTTTATGTTGTCTTGAATTTCTTGGATGGTCTGTGTCAGGAATTTTTTAGATTTAACATTTTCTTTGACAGATACATCTATTTCTTCCATTGTATCTTCCACACCTGAGATTCTTTCTTCCATCACTTGTAGTCTATTGCTTATGCTAACCTTTGTGGTTCCTGTTTTATTCCCTAAGTTGTTTCTCTCTACAATTTTCTCCATTTGTGTTTTCTTTAAGTTTTCCAATTCTATCTTCAGGTCTTGAGCCATTTTGTTGATTTCCCTCACTTGTCTGACTGTATTTTCCTGTTTTTCCATCAATTCCTTCAGCTGTGTGTTTGAACAATCCTCTTTTTCTATTATTTTATTCAGTGATTTAATCATTTCCTCTCTATAGGCCACTGTTTGGCTGTAACTTCCTCTATTTCTTTACAGATGGCCACAAACTGTTTGTTTTTATCTTCCTCTATTTCTTTATGCATTTTATTTGTTTCCTCTGTTATCTTCTTCATGATCAATGATGCTAGGTCCTGTACTTGCATTGCAATGATGCTGGGGTGTCTAGGGCTACCTGTCTCTGGAATACTGGGATCTGGAGATGCCATATTGCTCTGGCTTTTGTTGGTTGAAGTTTTATGCTGGCCTCTACCCATTGGGTTATCTTAGGTTTTTGAAGTTGGTTTCTGGTTTTTCCTGGAATCCTGTGGTTGAGAGAATCCCTTTGGCAGGAAGTTTTTTTTTTTTTTTTTTTTTTTTTTTTTTTTCTGAAGGAAGCCTCCTCAGCTTTTTGGGTATAGTCACTGGATGGCTGGTGTTTTTCAGGAGTTGTTGTCACTGCTCACCTCAGGTGTAGACATCTGAACTGTGGTCCTTATTAGCCGAGAGGCTCTCCTCACACCAGGAGAAGTCCTGAAGAGAGCTGCCCAGTTTCTTGCTGTGAATTTAGTGATCTGATGCTGTAACCTATGTGTCCCATGGTTTGGTCAGTTTTGTTAGGGATAAGTGGTTGCCCCATGGAGCAGTATCTGGGTTTGATCTCGGGGATCCCGGCTTTTGAAGGTCTGAGGTTGGGGCTCTGTGCCCCAGTACCCAAGCAGTAATCTATGGCAGGTGAGTACTGCTCTCCTGATAACAGCAGGCTATCTGGTGCATAGCAAGTCCCTGGGTTGGGCCAGTCTATGGGATCTTTTCCATTGATATATTGGGTGGCCTAAGTCCGTCCCCTTTGCTTAGTTCCCTGTGAGAATTTCTCCAGACAGTGACACCAAGTCTCTGGTGTCCTGGGGCACACAGTTCTATCTGTGAGGAATAGTTGGTACAAAGCAGGTCTCTGGGCTGGAGGCACACATGCCTGCCCGCTAGCCTACAGGAGCTGGGTGCCCAACTACTCTTTGTGCTTCCGGCCTGGGGCCAGTTCAGTGATGGAGCTTGTACCTGCTGGTCTGTGAGAGACTTTCCCCAGGAAAAGCCTGGCTGTCCCAAATCAGTACTGTTTCCATCCTTCCCTGTGGGGACCTCTCCCAACAGGAACTCCGAGACTGTGTTGCACTAGGGCATGCAGGTTCAGCTCTCTCTGTGCAAGAGAGCTGGACACACAGCCCATCTCTGTGCTGGCACTGGCAGTGGGAGCCCAGTTCAGTGATGGAGCTCTTATGCGCTGGTCTGTGAGAAACTTTCCCCAGGTAAAGCCTGGGTATCCCATGTCAGTGCTGTTTCCTTCCTTCCCTGTGGGGCCCTCTCCTGACAGGAACTGTCTCTGTTGCACTAGGATGCAAAGCTCCATCTATGCTAGAGAGCTGGCACACAACTCCTGTCTGTGCTGGTGGCAGGAGGCCAGTTAAGTGTTGGCGGCAGGTACCCGTGGTCTACAAGACTTTTTCCAGGGAAAGACTGGGTGACCAGTGGCCAGTCCCACTCTTTTCCTTCCCTTTGGGTTTTTCTCGTGACTGGGACTCCCTGTCTCTGGTGTTTTTGTGCCCACCGATGAGCCTGGGAAGGTGATCAGGATACACAGGCATGTGGCTCTGGTTTGGGGACCTAGTGCCTGTGCGACCAAGGATCTCTTCCAGGTTCTGGCTGGGTGGCCTGAGCGTGGACCCGCTTGATTCCCACACCATGGGGGTTTCCTCTCACTTGGGAAACACTATCGCTGTTGTTTTAGGGCCCAGAGTTCAGTCTCTTGGTTGCTGTATTGAAAATGTTGTCCTGCTTCTTAGATGCAATGTTCTCCTGGTGTTCTCCTGGCCTTCCCTGATCTAAACCTTTCAATATATACTTACAGGATTTTTCTCCATACTCAACTTTATCTTTTGCCTATATATGTGTTTCCGTGTCCTGCCAGACACAGGTGTTTCCTATAGCCACAATGGCGCCATAGCAGCTACAGGTGTTCAACTCTGATCTCAGGGATTTCCAACAAGCTACAGGTGTTCAACTCTGACTTCACAGACTTCCAACAAGCTGGACCTGTACCTTCCCTCCCAGCCATGGATGTTCTTGCAGACCCTGGAAAGCATCAAAGCAGCCTATTCTTCCTGGAATTCGCCAACATTTCAGCCTTTTGACCTCTCTGCAGCATCCAAAGTGTCAGCAGGAAGTAGCCAGAAGAGAATCTATACCCATTATTCACTTGTTGTTAACAAAAGTCTGAAGTGGTGTGCTTCAGGACCAGGATAAGCAGCTCCAGGTTCTAACAGCATTCTCCAACCCTTATCTGCTGCCTTGCATGGTGGGCAACTCTCCATTGACAACCCTCTAACCTAAATTTTCCAGGGCAGAGGCTTCTCTTACTCTTGACCTTGCAATCTGACCATTTTGTTGCTATAATTCTTCTTTCTCTCCAGCTCTTGCATGAGAACCAAGAGCTGCTTTCAATGAGCCTAAATTTATATATTTTAACTTACCTTATAAAAAGCACAACCTCCCCATTTTTTAATTATAGAAAAAGGGAGGAATGTTAGTAGTTTGGAACACAAGCTGCTTCTGGGTTACCCAGAAACCTATGATTATGTCATTATGTGTGGCCAGCCAGCCAGGTGGCCTCAACTGGAAAGGCATGGTTACCTTCCCCCTTAAAGGGCTGATACCAACATGTGGTCTCTCTCTTACTTTCCCCCTCATTCTCTCTTACACTCTTTCACTTTCTCTCTCTCTCTCTCAGGGTGCCACACCCCCTTTTTCCTCTCTCTCTCCCCATCATGTCCTGCTACCCACTCCCTCCTTACCCTCCTAATAAATCTCTTGCAGAGAATATCGATTGCCTCCTGCTTCTTTTTAATTTTTAACAGTGCCCACATCAGAACAGGAGCAGGAGCAGTAAACACTTGTAGTGGCTAAATCATCTTTTCAGCCTCCATAAAAGAAGTGGTCTCTGTTTTTCTATGTCCAGCTTAGTGTTACTATGCTCAGTGAGACTGTTTCTTTGTGCTGTGATATTTACATGCCCCAGCCCCTGCTCCCCCACTTTACATTCCTTGCTAGGTGCCACCTACTTTACAAACACCTAAGGGATCTGTGGATCAAGAGCCATGCTGTTCTGCCAATGTGTGTATGCACTGAGGGGTAAAAAAGAGATTTATTAAGAGGGTAAGGAGGGACTGGGTAGCAGGACATGGTGGGGAGAGAGAGAGGAAAAAGGGGGGTGTGGCACCCTGAGAGAGAGAGAGAGAGAGAGAGAAAGTGAAAGAGTGTAAGAGAGAATGAGGGGGAAAGTAAGAGAGAGCTCACATGAGGAACTTAGCTCATGTCTGTTTCCCGGGCAGACAGTTACAACTGGGGTGATGCCTGCATATCAGGGTGTGTTTTCTACTGGTGCTGTGCAGTGAGCTAAGACTGCCTGAGCTAGGCAAACTCTTAACAAGTAAGGCTCTGTGGAGGGTGGGTGCAGCACCTCTTGCTGGGCAGGAAATGAATTCTCTTGTTTTGAAGCAACAGACCAGCTGGTGGTTTGCTGACAGTTCTGATACATGAGAAAAGCCTTGACACAGAGGCCACCCACCAGCAGTGACCTAAAGGAAACATGATAATGACCTAAAATAGTCTCATCAGCTACTTCAGCCTCACAAGGCATCACAAATATGCCCCTGAAGCAAATTCTTAGATTGCTCTTTCAAATGCAGATGCTGAGAATGGCCGTTTTGCTAAGCACACTCTTAGCAGGACTCAAGGTGACACAGAATAATCTCAGATACATAAAACAAATGTTCATTTTGCTTTAATTTCTTCTATTTTAAAACCAATTGCATAATTTTTAGGTATTATTAAAAGACACACTTAAGCCATAAAATGAACAAGCTTCATCCCCATATTGTTGCTGTCCTTTTCCCAAACTCCCTATTTGCCTGCTAGTCAACACCTAACCACTTCCAAAAGATGCCACTCCCTGGGATCATCACACTGGAGTCTGGATTTATACATAGAAATCTCTGGGGACACATTACCTAGCAGTGAGTTCTCACACTAGTGAGCCATAAGCTGGTCAGGAGAAAGCAGCCTCTGCAGAGGAAAAAATGTCTCACCTCCAGCAAAATAGTAGCTTCCTGGCTTTTGGGGAAACCCTTAGGGGACAAACATTTCCAAATGGCCTTTATTCTTAGCAGAGCTGCAAGCAAACATCAGGCTTTCAGTTGGAGGGTTACCCATTTCAAAGACAGACACTCATGGATGCTCCTCTTTGAAGTAAGACTTGATAGTCCCTCTGTCCTGGTTAAACATTATTTTACTTTCCTCTGTAAACACAAAGAGAAGCCAACCTGGAAAATAACACTAAGCACTCAGCGAGTATTACATAATTCCCTTGGCTGAATCAGTGATTTGAAAAACCCACTGACTCGGAAAATCTCATACTCAATCGTGCAGAGAAGCCGTGATCAACTAGAGTTGGAGCCATTGAGAATCCTTTCCTGTAATGCTGTGTGACTTTGTTATCTGACACCTCTATGTCTCAGGTTCCTTTCAGGTAAATTGGTAACAGTAACCATACATGTGTAGGTGGCATAAATGTGCACACACATGTGTGCGTGTGTGTGAGTGTGTGTGTGCAGGCATGTGGATTTGTTGTCAAACCATGTCTTCCTTCTTGTGCTGCTGTGTATACCACTGTCATAGGTACCTTAAAGCACAGCTGGGCCCTGGCTTCTGAACATTCTCCTTTATTGCCTTCCATCTCAGCACAAGAAAGCTGGGCTCACAAGTGCATGTTCTCTGGTCTTCACTTACCACAGGTTCTGAGAATCCAAATCCAAGTCCTCGTGATTGCACAGGGCTGGCTTTACCTCAACCTTGTTTCCAGAATAGCCAGGCTTCTTTCACTTAGCAAGCTTCACTCCAGATCAAGCAGTTGGTCATAATTCTCCACAGTGGGGAATTCTCTGGCTGCTCACAGTTTAGACACTAAGCCAGATACATTCAGGGTTGTTTCCAGTCTAGGACAATTAAGAACAAAGATGCTGTGGACATTTAGGTGTGTGTTTTTTTTTTTTCTTTCACTTTGATAAATAACTAGAAGTAAGAAAGCTGGGTTATACTTTAGACATAAAAAAGATTAAAACAAAACAAAACAAACAAACCAAAGTACACTTCCAAGCCGCTTTCTGAAGTATCCAACCTTTTTTTACTCTTCATTCATTTTTTTTTTATCATTATTATTTGTGTTATTCTGGGCTGTGTCAAGTGTCGGTAGGTCACAGGGAAATTTTGGGGACAGTTGGCTTTCTTCTTCCAGTGTGTGGGTCACAGTTATTGAACTCAGATTATTGGGTATGACATTATTGTTGGGTATGAAATCAGGCACCCTCAGAGGAGCCACCTCTCCAGCTCATTTTTATTTTCAGTGTATAAGGACTCTGTATCCTGGAGATCCTTATAAAATATGATGTAACCATATTTTTTTTAAAATTTCTCTAGCCATTCTAAATATTGAATAAAAACCTCTATTGTTTTAATTTATATCTTTAATTTGCTTATTTCTTTTTTATAACAACCTCATTTATTTAAACATTTGTCCCTAAGTAAATCAAAACATTTCAACTCAGTGAACACACTTGCCAAGGTTCATTACAGAATGACCTCTGAAACTCAGCAAGCTCTAAAGATCATTGCCACTCATGGGAAGTCAAATGGGGAGTTGACTAACCTGAGTGGACATTACCTAATTATAACCACTTATTTATCTTCCTTTTTTTTATAACTACAGATAAGTAGTGGTATTTTGAGACCAACTTTCAACATTTCATAGATTGTAGATAATTCTCACTAAAGTTTACTTGTGTGGGTCACTAGTTTTTCCTGTCTGGACACACAGATTAAATAGGTATGTGCTTCATTCCTGTAACAGTTCAGCTCATTTGCATTCGTGGACAGACAGAATCTTAGAAAGCTCACCAAATAATTGAGATTCAAAATCATTCTTGGTGACTAGTACATTCACAAATGTTATTGCCTACACAGACCCTTGCTGGAATGGAATAAAATGTCCCAGTGTGCCAACAACAGAATACAGAAAGTCTGTCTCAGGCATCAGGCTTTTGAATCTTTTTTATTTCTATCTTTGCTTTAGATCCTGATCTCAGATTCACCTCCCTCCATCCTTCCAGTCCCTCCCTCTCATCTCATCTTGCCACCAGAAAAGTAGAGGCTTCCCATGGATACCAACCTGCCTTGGCATATCAAGTTGCAGTAGGACTAGGGACATGTTCTCTTGTGGCTACACAAGGCAGCCCAGTTAGGGGAAAGGGATCCAAAAATGGGCAACATAGTCAGAGAAAGCCACTGCTCTTGCTGCTAGGAGACCCACATGAAAACTGAGCTACACAACTGTTCCATATGTGCAGAGGGCTGTCTGTCTCATGTATGCTCTCTGTATGCCAGTTCAGTTTCTGTGAGCTCCCATGGGCCAGATTAGTTGATTCTTCAGGTTTTCTTGTGGTGTACTTGACCTCTCTGACTCTTTCTGTCCTTCCTCCTGCTCTTCTCCAGGATTCCCTGAGCTCTGCCTAATGTTTGGCTGTGTGTCTCCATCTGTTTCCACCTGATGGATGAAGCCTCTCAGATGACAGTTATGCTAGGCACCTGTCTGCAAGTACAGCAAAGTATCATTAACAGTGTCAGGGGTGGGCTCTTTCTCATGGCATGGGTCTCAAACTGAGCTGTTTCATCTATTTCTGCTCAGACTTTATCCTTGCACCTCTTGTAAGCAGGACAAGCTGTGGGTCTAAGGTTTCTTGCTTGGGTTGGTGTCCCTGTCCACTTGGAAGTCTGTGCTGATTACAGGAAATGTCCATTTCCACCACTGCTAAGAGTCCTAGCTAGGGTGACACTCATAGATTCCTGGGGGTTTCTAGCTTGTCCCAGAGATGGCCACACCCACTGATTTCAGTTCTCTCTCACAGTTCTCTCTCTCTTTCTCTCTCTCTCTCTGTCCTTCCCTGACTTGATCCCTCCTGCTCCTCTCTCCTCTCCAACCTAGCTTTCTCCATCCATCCACCCCCAATAGCCTATTCTATTTCCCCTACTCTGTGAGTTTCTGTGAGCTCTCCTTGTTACTTATATTCTTAGAGCCTTGAATTGTAACATGGTTATTGTATACTTTATGGCTAACATCCACTTATAAGTAAATATATATCATGTTTATCTTTCTGTGTCTGGGATACCTCACTAAAGATGATCTTTTCAATGATCATTGAAAACAATGACATCATTGTTTTTAATATTCTCTTGTGTAAATGTACCATGTTTTCTTTATCTATTCTTCCATTGAGAGGTTTCTAGGTTGTTTTCAGTCTCTGGCTATTCCAAATAGAGCTTCTATGAACATAGTTGAGTAAGTGTCCTTGTGGTATGGTGGAGCATCTTTTCAGTTCATGCCCAGGAGTGGGTATAGCTGGATCTTGAGGTAGAACTAATTCTAATTTTCTGAGAAACTGCCTAACTGCCTAACTGCTTTCCAAAGTGGTGATACAAGTGTGCATAGTGAGGGTAATTAATGAAGCACATGTTTTAGGGTGCAGTTTACTGATGTTGGGTGTGCTTTCAGAGAAGTTGGCGAGCAAGGTCTTAGTGAGGGGCCTTATTCAGTGATCCTGGTGCCATAAGGCCTCTGGAAAAGCAGGTAAAGTTTTGGGTTGGGAAATGCAGTGCAGGGTGTGGGCAAAAGCTTTTGGATGTGCTTTCAGTTGATGTCCAGGTTCTTGTTTCTATTTGCACACTTTTGCAGTCAGTTTTTCTTTTACCATTAAATTTGGAGATTTCTTTAAGTAGATTAGACACAGGCTGCTTATGGAATTTGTGACTCACAATAGTGGCTCACAGTTCTCTCCGTTGCACTGTCTTAACAGCATCGTTGCAAGGAAATCTTCCTCCATCATGTTGAGGCAAGGAACAAATAGTGTTCCTTGTATTATGTCTAGGAATTTTTGACTCACCTAGGATCTCACAGGATTTCTTCTAGAAGCTTATCAGTTTTAGGTTTATGTTTAGGTCATGTCAGCCCTTTCATCTGAGGAAAGGTACGGATCAAAGCTCAACTCCAACTATTTCCAATAATCCCAGCAACATTTGGGAGAGGTGGTCTTGTTGCTTTTTGTTTTTTGTTTTGTTTTGTTTTCTGTATGTTTGTTCATGTATGCATGTGTGCATGTGTTCCTGTGTCAGGATATCATGTAACCCAGGCTGGGTTCAAACTCTATATGTAGCTGAGAATCACCTTGGCCTCCTGATCCTCCTAACTCCACCTCTGATGCATGGGCTGTCACACTCAGATCCAGCAACCTTTTTCTCAGATGGCTCTCTCGAAAACAGTTAACCTTATGTGTGCTTCTCTTCTGGATGATCTGTAGTCCTTAGGCAATGCTCTGTAAGTGTTAATTAGGTCATGTTGATTGAAAGGGCTGCTCAAGGTCTCTCTAGCCTTAAATATTTGAGGAATACTTCATTCTATCATTTATTGAGAGAAAGGTATTGAACTCTGTGACTCTGTTGGTTTATCAGCTTCTCCTTGAGGTTTTATGAGATTTCATTGTATGTATTATGACTATTATCACGTTCATTAAAATTATGATGTATATTCTTTCCTGAGTTGCCATTATAATATTGTGAAATGAACTTTCTTATTCTTTGTAAAAAAGTCCCATTCTGAAATCTACTTGTCTACTGAACTCCAATCGCCCAGCTTGCTTGTAATTGGTGGTGTCTTAGTTACTTTTCTATTGCTGTAAAATGATGTCATGACATTCCAAGACATGGCATCTTTTTACAGCAATAGAGACAAAATGAAGTGTTTACTTAGGGCTTTCTTACAGTTTCAGAGTGTGTGTTCATGAGCATCATACCAGAAAGCATCATGGCCAGCAGGCATGGTGTTAGAGCAGTAGCTGGGAGCTCTATAAGTTGAAAGCAGAGAGACAGACTGAGCTTAGCATAAACTTTTGAAACCTCAAGCCCATTCCCAGTGACATACCTCCCACAACAAGGCCACAGCTCCTAGTCTCTTCCAAAACAGTTCTACCAACTGGGCACCAGCCTTCACATATATGACTTTATGGGGTCGTTCTCATTCAAACCACAAAATAAAACACAGAGAGAATTCTGGATACACCAAGAGAGTATGGGTGAGCTGTGTGACAATGTCAAGGGGAAAGGAAAAAAAGATACTGAAAATTAAGAGTCAGCATTTGTGCAGGTGTGCAGGTGATGTTCTATATCCTTTTATCTCCTTTATCTTCAACATATTTGAGTCTCTATATTTAAAGTATGAGCGTACATAATTGTAATTGCAGCACTTGTGAAACTGATGCAAAGCTATTGCCTGTGAAATCTGAGGGAGTCCTAGGCTACATTGTGGGTTTCAGGCTAGCCAGGGCAACACAGTGAGACCCTGCCTCAAAAATAAAGAAATAAAGCAAGTCTTCCATAGTCAGAATATAGTTAGTTCTTAATATATTTTGCATGTGTGTGTGTGTGTGTGTGTGGTTTGCACTATAAATGCTCGTATGAGCACATTTATAGGGAGGCCTGAGGCAGATGTTGGGAGCCTTCCTCAACTGCTGTCCACCATTGAGGTAGAGCCTGACAATTTAATTCAGAGCTCACCAAAGCAGCTAGTCTAGCTAGCCAGCTGGAGTGAGATCCTATTTCTCTGCCTGGCCCTTATATGAGCTTGAAGGATCTGAACTTCAGTTTTCACCCTGTGAGAGAAGTACATTTTCCACTGAGCCATCTACGCAGTTAAGTTCTTAACTTTTCATCTAGTTTGATAACCCACACTTTTATTTAAGGTATTTGACCATTTATACCTAAAAGGTCAGGTTTATATTCACTACCTGATTTGCTTTCCATTATGTGAAACTGTTCTGTTGCTTTGTCTGCTTCTTTGGTTCCCTCTCAATTATATTATATTATCCTATTTCTTCCTCTTTGTTGATGTATTTGCTGTCCTGTTTATTTAGGGGATTAAGCATTTGCTTCTGTGTATATAAAAACACCCCTTGTTTTCTGCAGTCTGCCTTCAGGTCATATTACACCACCCAATACGCAGACATCTACAACATCACACATCCTTCTCTGCATCCCAGGCTTGATAGTCTAGTTCTCTGTCCTTCCCTGCAGTGTGCTAAAAGGCACATGATACAGCATTAGTAATTTGGTCTTAACCAGCCATTGGTTATTTTGTTTTTGTTGTTTTGTTTTGTTGCTCATAATGATCATGTCCAGCATTTTCCATTCCTTTGTGTGACTCAAGATCTCTACCTGCTGTTATTTTGCTTCTTCCTAGTCAATTAATTACATTTCTCTTTCAGCATTTTTATAACTGAAAAAAAAAATCTTTGTTATGTCTTTTTTCTTTAGAGCTATCACTATTTTAGGTGGTATTTTAGATTGCAATAGTGTTTCTTTTCTAGTACTTTGAAAAGGAATGCTTCATTGTTTTCTAGGTCGACTTGAGTACAAGCAGAGAGCTGTTTTCATGGTAACTCAATTCTCACTACACGTTGAATTTTTCTGCTTGTAAGATGGTCTTGTCATCGATTTTAAGTTTTGTGGTCATGTGCAATCTTCATCACATTGCTTTCCTTCTTTGCAAACTGGTCAAGGGGTGTCTAGCATCTCCATCACATTTGGGAAATGCTGACTCTTAATTTTCAGTATCTTTTTTTCCTTTCTCCTTGACATTGTCACACAGCTCACCCATACTCTCTTGGTGTATCCAGAATTCTCTCTGGGTTTTATTTTGTCTTTACTGCTTGTTGGTAGACTGAACATTTTGCTGTAAGTGTTTGGACAACTGCTAATTGGATACATTTTGTTACCACTCAAATGTGTTTTTATCTGTAAATGTTTGGCTTTTCCAAACACTGTTGTCTCTGTTCTCCTCTTTAATACATCCAATAGGATTTTAACTTTCTCAGTCTCTGTCTGAAATGTCTGTCCTCTTTTTTGGTTTTAATTAACTATTATTTTCTCTTTATTACTTCTGCCTAGATAGCTTCAAATATGGTATAAATTCTACTTTGGTTTGCTGTTTGATAAAACTTGTTTCTTTTATGTTTCTTAGGTGTGTGTGCGTGTGTGTGTGTGTGTGTGTGTGTGTGTGTGTGTGTGTGGTTTGCCACAGTGAGCATGTGAGAAGACTCAGAGAACAATTTGCAGAAATCAGTTCTCTCCCTCCACCACATTTGCTTCTGGAATCAAACTGCAGTCCTTAGGCTTGGTGGCAAGCTCATCACCAGGTTCTGTACTAGTAGTTCTTAAGTTCCCTTTGCAAACCTTGCCTCTGATGAATCTTTGCATCCTTAGCATTGTGTTTGCTATTTTGAGGGGTCATGGGCTTATCCCAGACTAGGAGAGACTTTATGCATTTTAGAAAAGGCCCTTAAAAATTGCACACACACATGCACACACATCCCAAGAGCTTTCCTGGTTCATGCTTAAGAAATGTCTGTCCATCTTTCTCTTCCCAACTTTTTTGTTAGCAAAGACTTCCATTTATACTCTGACCAGCCCTATCCTTTGAGCCAAAGGGAAACCAATCTGTCCTCTCAAAATTAGGCTATTTGAAAAAAAAAATCTGAAGTCTCCAGGAGGGGGCACTGTGGGGACCAGGCCTGTTACAAGGTGTCCTCAGCTGAGTTGTAAAAACCTGTGCCCTCATTAGGCTGATGATCAACTCTCTGCTCCCCACAGAGAAAAGTCTTTGCCCCCAACACATTCATTTTTATTTTCTTATTTTATTTTATTTTTTCCTGAGTGTCATTAACTGTTACCAGGCCAATCTCAAAGAAAGTAAATATCCAGATATCCAGCCAGAGTTGTAGCAGCTTACACTTACTGTCACCTATCTTTCTGCCCCAATAACACCCTGCCAAGGAAACAGCAAAGAGCTGAATCTCAGAGCCAGACCAGGGTTGTGCTGAGAGGAGAAAGAGACATGGCCATAAAAGCTCAAGCTGGCACTCCTGGAATGTCCTGATTGCCAGGCCCAGGCTTCTTCCATCAGACTTCCCTCCTGCATCTTCTGTTACTGACCAGCTCAGACCAGATCTTTTTCTTCTTTTCTTTCATCTTTCTCTCTCTTTCTTTCCTTCTCTTTTCTTTCTTTTTTCTTCCTTCCTTCCTTTTTTCCTTCCTTTCTTCCTTCCTTCCTTTTTTCCTTCCTTTCTTCCTTTCTTCCTTCTTTTCTTTTTTTTCTCTTTCTTTTTTCTTTATTTTCCTTCCTTTTATCCTTCCTTCCTTTTAATTTTGCTTTAAGGGATTGAGGCAATATTAATGTTATAAAAAATGAGTTCTACTTAGGATGTTTTCATATCAACAGCTCATTTTCAAAAATGACTGTCAGTGTAATTCTGAGTAGGATGGCTTCTTTTCCCCCACTTTGCTAAATTTTATGTCACCTGTGTCATAATCCTGTCCCTGTCTGGTTGTTTTAATGAGAGTCCATCACAGTAACACAGCACAACAGGGCCCTAGATCATCTGCAGGGCTTTGAAGAGTGGCTTTGCCACTATTGTGGAAAACTGGATTCAAAATACACATACCTTCAGTCCCAGCACTCAGTAGGCAGAAGAACCTATGTGAGCTCAAGGCCACCTGGGTCTACATGGAGGGTTCCAGAGCAGCCAGAGCAATAGAGTAAAACACTGTCTTGAAAAAAAAGTGCAAATATGTAAGCCACTGATATTTTGAATAGAAGGATGCAGAGGAAAAACCTGCAAATGTGTTGTCCAATGGGACAACTCAAGAATCATGTCCACAGTATCTGCAAATTGACAACCAACCATTTGTTGAAAGACCAACATAATGAGAGCCACCAGCATCTTTTAGAGAACATCTTTTCTCTGTGCTTATAAGTCATCTTACCTAAGAACTGTTTCTGTGGACTGAATATTTATAACCTGTCCCTCTGTGGTCATCAGGTGTTTTATTTTATTTTATTATTATTATTTTTTTTTTTTTACTATAATCTGAGGAAGCCTAAGTTTATAAAAAAAAGAGTTTTTAGCTGACAGTTCTGGACTTGAGGCATAGCATGGGCAGGGCCCAACTCTGGTGAGGGCCATCTTGGCTCTATTACAAGATGATAGGAACTCATGTGGGAAAAAGAGATCACACAGAGAGATTGGAAGCCAGGGGCCGATGTCAGCTTTTTATTGCAACTCTCTTGGAAGAACAAACAAGGGTCCCATCTAGAAATGCCTAGCATTCCCTTCTGAGGACGGACAGTATGAACTCACCCAAATTGACATTAAATCCATGTTAATATAACACATGCACACACACAAACAGACACACACACAGACACACAGACACACACACACACACACACACACACACACACACACAAAATAGACCAAACAACACATAAGAGGAGAGGAAACTCTCTCATCCACACAGCAGACATACTTTAAACTTCTGCCACTTACAACTCTTTCACATTCTGTTGGGCTGAAGCATTGTTCTTACTGGCTTCCTTGGTGCGTGTCCCTATGCCTCAGCATGCTTGTAATGTTTGGTAGATGGTTTGGTGACTAGAAAACCTTCTTGTAGAGGTTGGTCATAGCTCCACTAAAAAGGAAAGTGGTTGCTTGTTTGCAACCAGCTCTAGGAGAAATCTGGCTTCCTTTGCTCACCTTAATAAATAAATGTTTGGAGGAGGCTGGAAATATGCCTCAGTGGTTAAGAGCACTGGCTGTTCTTCTGGAGGATTAGGGTTCATTTCTGAGCACCCATGTTGAGCCTCACAACTACCTGTGGCTCCAGTTCCAGGGGATCTTACCCTCATACAGACCTATCTTCATGTAGGCAAAACACCAAGCATTAAAAATTAAATAATTAAAAATTAAGGACATCATGGAATGGCTCAAGTGACCCTCATGTGCCATATTAGCCTCACCCCTGCTGCTCCCAAGTCCAATTCTCAGTCCCCTAGCAGTCCCCCCACTTCTGCAAGGTCTCCAGCAAAAAGCTATATCTCCAGCCTTTAAATTTATGGCCTTGAATTCACTAGGAGTGGAGTTCCAGGTTGGCCTCTAACTTGTGATCAGAAAGAAAGGATCTTCAATTGCTTTTTCTGTCCCTGGCACGTAACACTAAGTGGCACACTGTTGGTGCCAACCGCATCTTGCAGCATGCATTTGATCAGGCTAGAATGGATGGATTTTTCTTGTCTGTTCAATTATTCCAGAGTGTCCAAGAGGAGCAGGTTCACCATGCAGTGGCAGGGGAATTTGCGATCATAGCATGGAAGGAACCAGAAGATGCTCTTGCCAAGTAAGTTCAGAGAATGGCTCCTGAAATGCTGCTTCCTGTGGAGAGCCAAGAGAGTGCAATCGCCATTATGAGATGGCGCCGACATCCGGCCCTGGCCCTAATGAACAAACAATAGACCACGTCTGCAAGTTGCAACAGCGCGCCAAGCCACTGTCCAGCCCGGGGGCGTTACTGCCCAGTCCGGGGCGTCACACGGGGCAATGGGCAAGCAGCCAACCAGCGGAGTACACGCCGCCATAGGGTGTATTTAAGCAGCACCATTCTGGCGGTTATCGTCTTCCTCTATTCATCCTAATAAACGTTACTGCAGAAGGATCCTTGTGTCCGCGTGTGCGTTCTTGCTGGTGAGACGATTGAGCGGGTCACAGCTGGTGGTGAAACCCCGGGACGCCGGGCAGCCATTGATCGCCAGCCCTGTGAGGAGACCCCCTGCCGCTCGCAGGGTGGTTTCGGAACTGCAATGCTAACGGGTAAGTTCTGAGAGGCGTGTCTGCTCTTGAAGAGATATCGCCCCATTTAATTGTCCCAGTTGCTCTTACATTTGTTTTGATGATGGCTTTAGCGATTTTTCTTTTGGTATTCATTTTGTTTCCATAAAGACTGGTGCTAAAGTGTTTTTTCTCCATGGGACATCGTTAGACGGACGTGTATAAGCTGCAGTGTCCTCCCCTCCCTTTTTGGTGTGCCGTTGGGACATTGTTAGTCTGTCGTACATAAGCAGCCTTGCCCCTCCCTGTGTCAGTTTCTCTCGTAGATAAGGGAGCAGCATGGGAGCTTCACATTCGGTGATCACGGCACTTCAGTTGCTTTTAAAACAGCATGAATTAAAGCTTTCAAAAAGAACGTTAAAAAGGTTTATTACGGAAATTGATCACATTGCTCCCTGGTTTGCATGTTCAGGGTCGCTGACGCTTGCTTCCTGGGATAAGGTAGAAGCTGATTTACAGAGAGCAGACAAAAATGAAAACCTAAAAGTTGGAGCTAGGTCATTGTGGATTTTAGTAAAATCTTGCTTAGAAGATGAGAGATGCCACCCATCTGTAGCAGCTGGCCAAGGGGTGTTAGAGGAATTACAAGACAGCATGTCAGAAACAGAATGGGAAAATAGGTTAGGGGCCCTTAAGAAAAAAAAAAAAAAGGACGTCTTTAAAAAAGACTCTTCTGCGGATGTTAAAACTGCAGAAGCGAAAAGTAAGGGAAAGGATGCCCTGGGAGAGAAAGGTGAAAAGGGAAGTAAAAATGCAAAAAGAAAGCCTCTCTATCCAATAAGAGAATTGGAGGCTTTGGGGTTTCATAGCTCTGAATCTGATAAACTAAGTTTCTCCAAGGGGTCAGATTTAGACGGAGAAGCGGCTCGCTCCGAGGAGGAGGGGCGCCACCCTCAGGAACCACAGTTACCACCAAATCGAGAACAAAAGAGGGGAGGAGCTGAGATTCGGGGGGCTTTCTCATTAACCCCTAAAGCTCCTCCGCCTTATGCTGAGAGACACGGTTTAGACTCCTTCTTTTGAAAAGGGGATAAAAAAAGGCTTTTACAAGCCTTCCCTGTATTTGAGGCTGCGGAAAGGGAACGTGTTTATGCACCGGTAGAATATCCTCTTGTTAAAGAACTGGCAGAGTCAGTTAACAAATACGGGGTAGATGCCAACTTTACAATTTTGCAGCTTGAAAGACTTGCTAGCGTGGCCATGACTCCAAATGATTGGCAAAGTACCATAAAAGCTGCTCTACCTAATATGGGACAGTACTTAGAATGGAAAGCCTTGTGGTATGATGCTTCCCAAACTCAGGCAAAGGCCAATGCCCATGCAGAAGACAATCAGCAGCAATGGACCTTTGATTTGCTAGCGGGGCAAGGCCAGTTTGTTCATAATCAGACAAATTATGACTGGGGGGGCATATGGTCAGATCTCTGCTGCTGCTATTAAGGCATGGAAAGCCCTTTCAAAGAAGGGTGAGGCCGGAGGACACCTGACAAAGATTATACAAGGCCCTCAGGAGTCATTCTCAGATTTTGTGGCCAGAATGACAGAAGCAGCAGGTAGAATATTTGGAGTTCCGGAGCGAGTTAGGCCAATGATAGAACAGCTGGTATATGAAAATGCTTCCCCAGAATGTAAGACAGTCATTACTCCTAGAAGGAACAAAGGGCTAACAGATTGGATAAAAGTTTGCCTAGGACTCGGAGGCCCGCTTATCAACGCAGGCCTGGAGGCAGCCATAATACATAACAAGAACCGCCCAAGTTCTGAAAACAATAAAGTTTGTTTTAATTGTGGCAAAATGGGCCATTTTAAAAGAGACTGCCGTGTGTCTGCACAAAAGAAAGTTCCTGGACTTTGCGCTAAGTGTAAAAAGGGCAATCACTGGGCTAATGAATGCCGTTCAGTTAGAGATATTCAGGGAAAGCTTATCCAGCATGAAACCCCCCTAATGAGAGGAATGAGAATATTCCAAGAAACAGGTCTTTGGGCCCCAAGTCTCAGGGCCCCAAAAATATGGGACACAGGCAGACAACAGGAGGGTTTATCCAGCTGTAGAGCGACAAGAGGATCAGCAGGCCTGGACCTCCGTTCCACCTCCCAATTCTTATTGATGCCACACATGGGGGTACGACCTGTCCCAGTGGAGTTGGAAGGCCCCCTGCCTGAAGGAAGTGTTGGTCTTATTTTAGGTCACTCCTCTCTCACTCTAAAAGGACTTATGGTCCATCCTGGAATATTAGATCAGGATTTTACGGGACAGCTCCAGGTGCTTTGCTCCTGCCCCCAAGGCGTATTTTCTATTTCTCCTGGAGATAGGATTGCTCAATTAGTCCTCCTCCCAAGCCTTCATGACTATTTTCCATCTACCGAAACACCAAGGGGCGCAAAAAGACTCGGTTCCACAGGAATGGATTTTGCTCATTTGGTAGTTGATCTTAAAACTAGACCTACCCTACAACTGCAGATAGAAGGGAAAAGTTTTACTGGTATTTTGGACACAGGGGCTGATAAAAGCATTATCTCTTCCACCTGGTGGCCTAAGGCGTGGCCTGTTACACAATCATCCCACTCCTTACAAGGGTTAGGATATGAGGCCAGCCCTACAGTTAGTTCACATTCTTTAATGTGGCAAGCACCGAAAGGTCAAACAGGAAGTTTCATACCATATGTTCTTCCTCTCCCTGTCAATCTCTGGGGAAGAGATATTTTGCAAGATTTAGGATTGACATTGACCAATGAGTACTCTCAACAAGCGGTTGATATAATGAAAAGGATGGGTTATAAGGAAGGAAAAGGCCTTGGTAAACAGGAACAAGGGAATTACATCCGATTTCACAGGAAAGTAATACAGGGAAACAAGACCTAGGTTTTCATTAGCTGCCATTGAGGGTTCCATGCCCATATCTTGGCTCACAGAGGAAGCCGTATGGGTTTCTCAATGGCCCCTTTCCTCTGAAAAGCTGGAAGCTGCTACAAGGCTGGTTAAAGAACAGGCACAGCTTGGTCATTTGGAACCATCTACTTCCCCCTGGAATACACCTATTTTTGTTATAAAAAAAATCAGGAAAATGGAGGCTTCTCCATGATTTGAGGGCTATTAATGCACAGATGTGATTATTTGGAACAGTACAACGAGGCTTGCCTCTGCTTTCAGCCCTGCCTAAGCAATGGAAAATTATAATAATAGACATCAAGGATTGTTTTTTCTCCATTCCATTGTGCCCACGAGACAGACAGAGATTTGCCTTTACCCTACCTGCTGTTAATCACCGTGAGCCAGACCAAAGATATCAGTGGATAGTTCTACCTCAAGGCACGGCTAATAGCCCCACCATGTGTCAATTGTATGTACAGATGGCTCTTGAACCAGTTAGACAGCAATTTCCATCCTTGTTACTGATTCACTATATGGATGATATTCTCTTGTGCCATGAGGAGTTAGCCATCTTGCAAGATGCGTATCCTTTGTTACAAAAAACCCTGCAACAATGGGGATTACATATTGCCACTGAAAAGGTCCAAATTTCAGAAGTAGGTTCCTTTCTAGGGACTGTTATTTATCCAGAACAAATAGTTCCTCAAAAAATAAAAATTCGCAGGGACCATTTGCATACCTTAAATGATTTTAAAAAATTATTAGGTGATATAAATTGGCTTAGGCCATTTTTAAAGATTCCTTCTGCTGAATTAAAACCCCTATTTGATATTTTGGAAGGGGATGCTCATATTTCTTCACCCAGAGCCTTAACACCAGCTGCAAGCCACGCCCTGCAAGTGGTAGAAGACGCTTTACAAGATGCCCAATTAAAACGTGTAGATGAAACTAAGACCTTTGACCTATGTGTCATTAAAACTAAACATTTACCAACTGCTGTATTATGGCAAGATGGACCCTTATTGTGGGTTCATCCCAATGCTTCTCCTGCAAAAATTATTGAATGATATCCAGATGCAGTTGCTCAACTTGCACTTCGTGGGTTAAAAGCAGCCATTACATACTTTGGAAAGGAGCCAAAGTCCTTAATAGTGCCTTATACAGCTCATCAAGTTCAGGTATTGACTGCTACCTCTAATACTTGCGCGGTGCTAGTTACCTCCTTTAGTGGTTTGATTGATAATCATTATCCTCGACACCCTGTTTTGCAATTTGCTTTAACTCAAGAGATAGTCTTCCCGCATATAACATCCCAGGAACCACTACGGGATGGACTGGTAGTATATACAGAGGGGTCAAAAACAGGAGTAGGAGCTTATGTGGTTAATAATAAAGTTGTTTCTAAACAATATCATAAAACCTCGCCCCAAATTGTGGAATGTCTAGTGGTATTAAAAGTTTTGGAAAAAATTTTGGGTCCTTTAAACATTGTTTCGGATTCCTGTTATGTGGTTAATGCAACAAAGATTTTGGAGGCTGCTGGGTTAATTAAAGCATCTAGCAAGCTTGCAAAAATTTTTCAAAGGATTCAGTTTGCCTTAATTACCAGAAGATCCCCTGTTTTTATTACACATATTAGGGCTCATTCCGGTCTACCATGTCCCATGTCCCATGGAAATGACCTGGCAGATCGAGCCACAAAGATAATTACATTTGCCCTCCTTTCAAATTTAGAATTGGCTAAGGAGTTTCATAAAAAATTTCATGTTACAGCTGAGACATTGCGTCATCGATTTGACATAACTAGAAAGGAAGCTAGAGATATTGTTACCCAATGTCAAAATTGCTCAGTTTTTACCTGTGCCTCATGTTGGGATTAATCCCAGAGGAATCCATCTGCTACAGATGTGGCAAATAGATGTTACTCACATTTCATCTTTTGGCAAACTACAATATTTACATGTTTCCATTGATAATTGCTCTGGAGTTATGTTTGCTTCTCCCCTGACTGGAGAAAAGGCAGCCCATGTTATTCAATATTACTTGGAGGCATGGAGTGCCTGGGGAAAGCCCAAAATTCTAAAAACTGACAATGGGCCAGCCTATACTTCTCAAAAATTTGGACAGTTTTGTCATCAAATGGTAGTGACCCGCCTAACAGGTCTCCCATATAACCCTCAGGGACAAGATATTGTTAAACGTGCTCATCGCACTCTAAAATCCTACTTAATAAAACAAAAAGGGGGAGTCGAGGAGGTTCTGCCCTCAGTGCCATGAGTGACTGTTTCCTTGGCACTCTTTACTCTCAATTTTTTAAATTTGGACAGTCAGGGCCTCTTGGCGGCTGATCGCCACTGCTTAGAGCCTGATAGGCCTAATGAAATGGTCAAATGGATGGATGTCTTGACTGGTCAGTGGAAAGGCCCGGATCCTATTTTAATAAGATCCAGGGGAGCTGTCTGTGTTTTCCCACAGGAAGAAAACAATCCATTCTGGGTACCGGAGCGTCTCACGCGAAAGCTCGCAGCAGCTGAAGATGATTCTCCAACAAATATACCTGCAACTAATTCCAGTTCTTGCTTGGATCCTTCTAAATCGGGTTCCTAGTATTGTGGGGGGTACAACGTTGGGCCATTTTGTCTGCATTCCTGAAGCCTATGCCGGTCAGACATAATTCATTGACTTTCCCAAAATTCTTCTCATCCAATAAAGATTTAGGCCTGCCTTATTTGCCTTATGAAGAGACTGAGGCATCATTAGGGGAAAGCCATGACTTTCCAGAAGCTGGCTCCCTTTGCTTTCAAATCGAGGATTCTGTAGGAGATTGTGTTCGGCTTACCAAAAGGATGCTTGGCTCATTTAGTTATAAGGATCGAAATTGGGAAGTTATGACCCAAAAGAAAAGGGATGATAACGACACCATCGATATCTATTATACCTTTTTGCAAAAGGTCACCTGGATAAATGGTTCCTTTTTAGGACCAAATGTTTTAGATAAAGATAGACCTCTTCAACCTAGGGTGGCCCCTTCATGTACATGGGAGGAAAATGAGACCATCCCTCCATAGTCCGACTGTCAGTCGCACTTTACTTGATGGGCTGACAAAAATAAAACCTTTTCTTTTTCCCCAAATATGTTAATGGATCCTACAAAAAGTTGGGTAATGAAAAAAGGGGCTCTTTATACAACATCGAAATATGGTCCCTTTTTATAAATGGATACTTTGTGGGATAAATGGTAGTTGTATGGACCTCAATCCTCTGGGATTCATTAGTGGTGGTACTGTAGGGAAATCGATCATCAGGGGCACCATAAATGGTACTCTGTTAAAAAAGGGTATGGAAATGGTAAATACAACATGGCAAATTACCAACTGGAATAGAACCATTACAAATCAGACAACTTTTCCACCTAGTCCTGTCTGTTTATCCTCCTTTTTTATTTGTTTTGTCCAATAATTCTTTTAAAAATTGTACCAATGAGACATGCTGGATGTCGCAATGTTGGAATGCCAGGCGTTACACTCGTGCCCTGGTTGTTAGAGTCCTGCAGTGGATCCCAATCCCTGTGGAGACTCCATCCACCCTCTCCCTGTTTAGACAGAAGAGAAATTTTGGCATCACCGCAGCCATTGTTACTGCCATCGCTGTCAGTGCAGCTGCTGCCACTGCAGCCGGCTTGGCAATGGCAAATTCAGTCCAAACAAGCACAACAGTAAATCAATTGTCAGCAGGTGTGGCTGAAGTCATGAACCTTCATGTATCTGCTAGTGCACAATTAAAAGGTGGATTGATGATTCTTAACCAGCGTCTGGATCTTATGGAAGAAAGAATAGATATTTTATTTCAATTGGCTCAATTAGGATGTGAGAGAAAAATAGGAGCACTCTGTATTACCAGTGTACAATATGAAAATCTTACCCAAGCCGCTAATTTGTCCAGGAAATTGTCCTTATATCTTGCAGGAAACTGGTCAGAAGGATTTGAAGAAACGCTTGAAAGAGCTAAGGGCAGCAGTGGTGACCATTAATTCTACTCGAGTGGATTTATCGCTCACAGATGGCTTATTATCCTGGGCTTCTTCTGCCTTTTCTTATTTTAAGGAATGGGTGGGCGTTGGAATGTTTGGTGCAGCCCTATGTTGTGGCTTAGTCTTCTTACATTGGTTGGTCTGCAAGCTCAAAGCCCAACAACAACGTGACAAGGTCATGATCACCCAAGCACTTGTGGCCTTGGAACAAGGATTATCTCCCAAAATTTGGTTATCCAGGTTAAAAAATTAAAACAGACTGTGACTCTCAGTTGATGCACCTCAGGGGTTTTACCCATTGCACTGAGTCAATGAGTGATCCAAGTCACAATGTTGCCTTTGCCTAAGCAGCTGCGGTACCAAGATAGGAGGATGACAGCCCTTGCACTCCCTGGAATTTTATTCCATTGCACGGGAATGGGTGTCACCTCCATTTTTAATCTTCTCCCTTAGCCCCTGCACCCAGAGGACTTGTCTCCATTGCACCTGGTGGGGTAAGGGAGTAATCTAAAGCTCTTAATCGCTTACTCTCCAAAGAAGGAGTCCGCTTGATCGAGCTTAGGGCTTTCTTGTGCCGCGATTACAAGGCTTTGAGGCAGTTTTCATTCATTAAAACAAAAAGGGGGAGATGTGGAGAGCCAAGAGAGTGCAATTGCCATCATGAGATGGCACCGACATCCAGCCCTGGCCCTAATGAACAAACAATAGACCACGTCTGCAAGTTGCAAAAGCGCGCCAAGCCACTGTCCAGCCCAGGAGCGTTACTGCCCAGTCCGGGACGTCACAAGGGGCAATGGGCAAGCAGCCAATCAGCGGAGTACACGCCGCCATAGGGTGTATTTAAGCATCACCATTCTGGCGGTTATCGTCTTCCTCTATTCATCCTAATAAACGTTACTGCAGAAGGATCCTTGTGTCTGGGTGCGTTCTTGCTGGCTAGATGATTGGGCGGGTCACAGCTTCCCCCTTCCTACCTGTTGATCTGCCTTCATGACATCGCATCATAGAATTCTGTAAGAGTAAAAGGGTTAATAAAGTGAGTTCACCATGTACAACAAAATGACCTTTCACCCATTTATACACCACTAAAACCTGAAGAAAGACCTATGGAATAAGCCTCTTTGAAGGTATAAAGTGAAGTCATTTATGTAAATCTAAATTATGAATGCATTTAAGGTTTAACGTTGTCACTTCTTGTTACTGGTAACAGTCATCCCTGCTACTAGACTAGCCTGGGGGCTATGCTCCCAACCCTGAGCCAACCAGGGACATGTGGCCATTGAAGAATTTCTTTAGCTAACCAAGGATGACTCTTGTGAATTTCAAACTGTGGTGGAATTGAACACAGGTCCTTCTAAAGGGGATTGATTTCAGCTGCCTTCTCAACAGAATTGAAAGTGGTTTTGTTTTGTCCTTGGGTGAAACTGTGATAACTGACAGCACTTACTGTCTGTTTATACCATTGGGCTGACAGTTTTCTTCCATAGAGTCTAGACCTTTAACAAAAGGAAAAACAAAACAAAACAAAAACAAAAAAGTAGCTTGGTAGTTTTGTGGGACTCCCTAACAGTTGGAGAGGGGGTGTCTCTGAATTTGTTGACTACTCTTCGGATCTTTTTTTTTTTTTTTTTTTTTTTTTTCACCGCAGCCTCATTCAGCCTTAATATGAGGACTTGTGCCTAGTCTTATTGCATCTTGTTATGCCATGTTTGGTTGGTATCTCTGGGCGACCTGCACTTTTCTGAAGGGGAACAGAGGAACAGCAGATCTTCCAGAGAGGGAAGGTCGAGGAGTGCGGACTGGAAGAATTGGAGCCATCAAGATGTATTGAAAACAAACAAAAATAAATGAAATTAAATAAACTGAAAAACAACAAAATGTGTACATTGTGACATGTACAGATTGCAAGGGACCTGAAAAAAGAAAGGCTCAGGGGAAAGGGAGTTTTGAGAAGCACATAATGGCCAGGCGATTGGTGGGTTACCCGGGGGCGTTCTGTATAACATAGGAGTCACCAGGTATGACCTTGGCTCTGATGTCATCCACCTGTAATTTTCAGGCTGGCTATGGGGAACAGCTTGTGAAATCTGTGCTGCTGACAATGTTTTCAGGCCAAATTTTTCATCAGGTACTTTTGATTTCTGTTCATTTAAAGCACTGTAAACGTTTAAAATCCCCAGAGATGGCTACTTTGATTTTTAACAGTGGTTTTGGATTTCTGGCCTCCAGAAATGGATAGAGTTGTGTAATTTTAAAATACAAAGTAGTTTGCCTTTCCCTGGCTGTGACAAAGAACATGAAACTGGAGCTTTAGTGAGGACAGAGGTTTGGGGGTACTGAGTTTGCGAGGTGGCACTTGTACATGCACCACAGTTTCATTAACCATCCATGAGTTGATGGGCATATAGGTTGGTTCTTTTTTTTCTTTGCTATTGAGAGTAAAGCTGCAATAAACATAGATGTGCAAGTGTCTCTGTGGTAGGATATGGAGTCCTTTGGGAATAAGCCCAGGAGTGTTATCTTGGGCTTATATGCTATATCTGGCCAGCAGTTTGCTTTCTTTCATTTTCAAAAAACCTATAAACACATACATACATTCAACCCCATAAGTTTTTCAGCATGTTGCATAATACATTTCACCTGGAGGAAAAGAAGACTTCCTCATTATGATGCATGGGTTGTTGTTGAAGGCAAGAATCCATTATATTTTTTTCTCTCCTAGCTTCTCTAGTGTGGACAGCACTGGAAACAATGTTGTTTGTTAGCCAAAATGAACAAATAAGTGTATGGATGAATGAATGAATGAATGAATGAATGACTCAGTCATATTATTCTGGCACAGAAGCACAATTTCAGGAGGTACATATGAAAGGATTAAAGCTGAAGCTTAGACCCTGGTAGGGCTCTTGCTCCAGGGCTGCTCACTGCAGCAACTGGAGAACTTATAGAACATGGTCTCTGTGAGCTTTTTACCTGTGAATGCAAGTAGTATGGCCATCTCTGGGGAGTGTGTAATGAGATAGAGCATAGTAGCTGTTAGCTGTCATTACTGTTGTTCCCTAGTTCCTCCTCATCTTTAAGTGTTCCTTCACTCTCTGCTCCACAAAGATCATTCCATAACTGCACTAGCAAAGCAAGTTGAATGTCATACTACTCCACAGGTTCTTAACATTTGCATTGCTTTGAAGGAGAGCAACTAACACACAACCAAAGTGATTAGAATCCTATTTTGTCTCTCCTTCTATACAGCTCCTTCCCTAGCACAATCAATTAGGGTTTAAATTAAATAAACTAAATGAATACTGAGGTGGGAAAGTAGGAAGCAAGCAAACAGTACCCCAGAAAAGTAAACTGCCTATGTGGGGATGAAAAGTTAGTATGAAGGTAATCCAGGGAACCTCTGTAATGCTGGGCATTGATTGCTGACAAGCACAAACATAACGGAAATTCCAGATATTTCTACATGAAAGAGGATATGCTTCCTGCTTGTGCCATGGGAGAAGCAGGGGCAAAAAGGATGAAGATGGTTCTGACACTACTTGTTTTTAATAAATGAAAATTTCTTCCTTTATTAATTGAAATAAATAAAATGTATTATTTATCCTCATTACATTGTAAACTTTTAGTTTGTGTGCTTACGTATGGGCATGCCAGAGGACATATGTAGAGGTCATGGGGCAATTTTCACAGCTCAGTTCTTCCCTTTCACCATGTAAGTTGAGTTCTGAGCATTGAACTCAGTTGGACCTTAACCTCCTGACCCATCTTGCTGGCTGCAAGCCCTGAATTGTTAAGAGGATTAAGCCTAAAAAGAGACCCAGAAAAAAGCTCTCTGAGTTCTAGATTAGAGTTCAACAGAGCTCCCTGTGATATTTCCCATATGTGTGTTTTCCAGCTTAGTAGCCACAGGTCTTGGCTTCAGTATACTGTTGGCTAGTTTGATAGTAAACTGTGTAAGAGATGGTTGTTGAAGCGTGGACCATTTATAACAAAGGCCCTTAATCTGCCATCTATGCTGGGCAGAAATAGGACATAGTCATTCTGGGCTCTATTGGTTTCCTTTTCTTTTCTAATCATAGCACTGCCCACTTGATTGAAGAAGATTTGATAACAGAGATGTCAGCCAGCTACAGGGCAGAGTTGAGGGGAACAGGGACTCTTCTCTTTATTCCCACTTTCAGGCTATCCAAAGGTGAAGCAAACATCTCAGTGGGGAAGAGAATACCAGTGCCTATTCTGTGCCAGGCATGCTTTAGATCCATTTCCTTACTTTACACTCTTAACAGCCGAGGCACCACTGCCCAACTCACACACTGAAAAATCCCAACTTCAATAGAAGAGAGATGAAGCCATGATGCAAACTAGTTTCTCTGGGAGTGACTCTCAGATGGGCTTCCTGAGACTGTTACCCATTTGTGATCTTTAGTAGCAATCCCCATCAGAGAATGACACACTCCCTTTTCTGCCTACAGCATGTCCATAGTGTGCCCTGCAGTGGCCTCAATCGTGATGGAGATTGCGACTGCTTCTCAGCCTACTGGGGCCCCAGGTATGACAAGCATTAAGTGTGCTTCCTCACTTAATAAGCCCTGCCACCCTGGGCTATTTCATGACTTCATATGAGAACACACTACATTTTTCCATGACATAGCATCTTTGCCTTGCTGTCCTCTTAGTGGTTGTTGTGGTTAAAAGTGATTCCCGGTCTGGGGAGATGACTCTGGGAGTTAGAGCCCTCGATTTGCAAGACTGAAGGCCTGAGTTCAAACTTCTACAACCTGCTGTGGCTTGTGCACATAGAACTCCAGCAGTATAGGACCCAGAGGCAAAATGATACTTGGGACTAGGCTACAAGCCTAGCTCCAGGCTCAGTGAGAAACCCTTTTTCCAAGCAATAAAACTACATAGCAAGTTGGAAGCCAACCTGAGTGAGTTACAAGAGATCCTGTTTGCTATATTTTAATAATTATTGCCATAAGCCTTATTTTTTTTTGTGTGTGTTTGCTTGTTTGTTTGAGACAGGGTTTCTCTGTATAGCCCTGTCTTTCCTTGCTCACTGTGCAGACTAGGCTGTTCTCAGTCTCACAGAATTTCACCTACCCCTGTTCCTGCCCCTACTTCTGTCTCCCTTAATGCTCAGAATATAGGCCTGCACCACCGTGCCTGGCAGCCTTAACATTTTTAATAAAAGACTTTTATAATTGGTTATCCTACTCACGGGAGTGCTTCTAAAACCTTCCTGTGCATCCATCCCAGAGTATGCAGCTTTGCTCTGCCCAGAAAACTCCATATGTGCACCTTCCAGCAAAGATGAAACCAAACTCGAATGCAAATGCCTTCCCGATTGTGAAGGTGATGGCCAAATCTGCAAGGGTGGGTAGGATCCCACCCTATTTGCCTTTCTGTGAAGCTCAGTAAGAAATTGACAAAGCTCCAGGAAGAAAGCTGAGAAATCTTGGAATAGTGGCAGATCCCCTTCCATTATCTAGCTAATACAAAGATTTCATAGGCAATTACAGTTTCTGTTTTTCCTGTGTGAATTCATGTTGGCAGAGCAGCGTGATCAGACAGCATAATAAGATGCATTCTTTCTGAATACTGTCCAACTGCCTTGATGTCTGTGATGCATTTGAGCCACTGCTGCCTGGCGGTTCATTTATCTCTCCTTCATCTCTGAGAATGCTAACCACCTCTTGTCTCACCTTCTCTCAAGCTATCAACCCATGTTTAAAAAATGTTTGCCACCCTCATGTAATCTCTTCCTACCTGGGACCAAATTGGCACATCTGTGCATGCTAAGAAGGCTACCAAGGGAATGGTCAGGTGTGTCTTCCAGTAGACCTCTGCCTGACAAACTGTGGAAACTGGCGTACGATATCTATGGGGTACAAATACAATGGGCCTAAACAGGTGAATTAATGGAACTGATATGTCCAGAAATAGGGAAGAGTTCAGATAACTGCCAATAAGGTGAACAGACTGAGGAAACCTAGAGCAACCTTTTTAAAGAGAGCATTGCTGCTGTACAACTGTATCCCAGAATCTGCAAAGCTGAGGTAGGAGTCTAGCCTGCATGACATAATGAGATCCTATTTAAAACATGTAACATTTGAATGCTTCCAGGGCTTGTGGTGGGCAGCAGATACACAATTCTTATATATTATTATGTAAGAGAAAAGGGTCAGAAGGGTTGAAACATACAGCTAACAGGTTTCTCTTCTGAGGAAGTCAACTTTGAGTTTCAACAAAGGGTGGATGGGAGAACAGAACAGCAATGGCAGTGGATGTTGGAGAAAACAAGTAATAGGACAGGAACCTACCACAAACTGCCTCTGAAAGAGCCTACCAGCAGTGTATCAGAGGAGATATTAAGACTCATAACCAATCTTCAGCACAGTGAAAGGAACCTTAAGAAAGAAGTAGGAGTTAATATGACCAGGAGAGGGAGGAGCTCCACAAGGACCAAATATATCTGGAAACGGGTCTTTTATAAGACTCTTTTTTCCAACCAAGGACTATGTATGAATATAACCTAGAACCTCTCCTTGGATGTAGCCCATGGTTGCACAGTATTCAAGTGGATACCCTAATATGAGGAATAGGGACTGTTTCTGACATGAACTCAATGGTGGGCTCTTTGGTCTCCCCACCCCCCAAAAGAGGAGCAGCTCTGATAGACCACAGAGGAGGCCTTTGCAGCCAATCCTGAAGATACCTGATAAACCGGAGTTAGATGAAAGGGGAGGAGGTCCTCCCATATCAGTGGACCTGGAAAGGGGCAGGGAGGAGATGATAGAGGAAGGGTTCAATTGGAGAGGAACTGAGAGAGGGGAGTACAGCAGGGATACAAGGTTAACAAACTGAAACTAATATTATTTTTTTAAAAAAAATGTCCAACAAAAAATAAAAATAAAAAATAAAGAAAACCAAAATGGTCACTGCTGCAATCCAGGCAACAGGGCTCTGAGAGGTTTGCCCCACTGATTTGAAAATATATCTGTTTTCCAAGAGATGGTGTTTATTTGCAGCTGGGTTCATGAGAGAATAGTTTAATCTGGAACATAGCCCTAACACATCTCTTCTATGCTGTGGTGGGAACCGACCAGTATCTCTTCATCTCCCTTAGCCTTTCTCTCTGGAAGATTTTTCCCATCCAATCTTTTTTTTTTCCTATCCAGAGTCACCATCCTACATGCTTTCTCAGTTTCCACTGTGAACTTTTCTGAAAACAGTGGTGAGTGTTTCCTCATTCAGAGCTGAGGGTTAAATTTTCAGGAATTTCTCAGGCTTGTTGACCACATATTAGTAGTATGAAATTAGCCAAGGCACAATGATAATGCACTGAGAGTGCCAAATGCTGTCAGTCAATGCTTTCCCACCGGGGCCTCGAGAGATAGTTTTCAGACTGTGGCCAGGCTCAGCCAGCACATCTTTACCTCTTTTTCTTATGAGACTATTGAGGCAAATTTCTGAGGAGGCTTCCCTGAGGAAGGAGAAAGCAGGGGCCATGTACTACGTATGGATGGTTCTAAGTCTTACTGTCCTGCAGGCTGCCTTTGTAGCATGTTTGCTCTTTTTTCTGTTACTATGAAAAATTGTCTTACAAAAGCAGCTTAAGGAAGGAGGGAGCACTTGGGTGCACAGCTTGGATTAAACTTCCATCGTGGTGAAGAAGTCACAAAACTAGGAGCCTTAGAGGCAGCTGCACATGCATGTCAGGGAGCAGAGTGACAATTGCTTCTGTGCAGGAAGCAGAGAGAGAGAGTGTGATGAACACTTGATACAGAAAGCAGTGAGAGTGATGATCCCTTGTTTGTGCCCACTCTCTTCTCCATTTTGTTTACCCCAGAATCCTAGTCCCGTGAATGCTGCCACCCACAGTTAAAGTGGGTTTTCCCTCCTCAGTTAGTCTAATCTAGAGACCCACACCCAAGCATGTCCATAGAGTTGTCTCCATGGTGATTCTACAGCTGACTACCTTGGCTATCAACCTTAGCTATGGGCAGTTTATTCTTGAGTCTACATTTGTAGCAAACATTACAGGTGATTCTGACATGGATGCTATCTGGACCACATTGTGGAAATTACTTCTAGAGAACACACAAAGCTATCTATTGTGTGTAAATGCACACATTATATTATTTAAACCCATCTAGAAAGGCAATGAGAGAAGCCAGGGTCTGAGCTTAAGGGAGCACTGAGTCTCTGCTTCTCCAACCCTGTTCTTTCTTATTGTTCTCCTCAATTGTGAAATGAAGACTTGGGCTGTATACTCTCAATTCAAGAACACTCCAAGTCCCTGAGAATGTGATTTACCCTCTCTACAGATGCATTTGCCAGAAAGGTTACTTGGGCGAAGTCCTAATCTGCTTTGGAGACAGCATGGAGAGACATAGGGAATTAAATACTGAAACTAGAAGAATGTGGCAAGGAAGGCTGACCTCTTTCATCTCCATCCTGGGTATGCAATTCCTTCCTTGAGGGCAGCACTCTTCCAGGCCAGGGCATCTGCAAGGTACAATAGGCAGAAGAGGGCATGCAAGGCTGGTGCATTTGGGCTAATCCTTGTAGGGACAGGCCAGTTGGGTGATGGGGAGAGGCAGAAGAGCTGTTTCCAAGGAGAGGGCTGTTTGACAGGCAGACTAGCACTGCAAAGACTAGCGGGAGGAGAGCTGAGGATAAGGTCATGATATCCACATAAATTAACAGACTAGCTATGAGAGCAAGAGGGACAGCCACTGGTGTAAAAGATTGTCCATTTCCCCTTGACTTCTTGTGTTTTTCAAGGATGAATAAAGGTTGCAGAGAATGCTGAAAATTGAGAAACCTGACAGCCACGTGGTGGTAGCCATGCCCAGCAGGGAAGGTGTCATTTAAATATTGGACTAAACATGCTGGTGTGCACCCTTAAGTATAAGCTACTAATTAACTTGTCATAGTAACAGATCTTCTCTGTGCCTGAGGGAGTGTGTGATAACACAACATGCTCACTTGTTTACAAATGCCTTCTACCAACTGTCACCCCACAGCCCCTGAAGGACAAAATATTATACCTGATCAGAGCACTGGGTAACACCTCACCCAAACATGAACAATCAAAGATAGATAGATAGATGATAGATGATAGATAGATAGATAGATAGATAGATAGATTGATAGATCACAGACCTGACCAGACAGAAACCTTAACATGTCATCATTTGTGTTAAAACTGGCCAAGTAAACTGAAACAATCTCCCAGAAAGAACACAGGGAAGAAGTCAGTGTCCTTGCAGGCCAATGCTGTGTTCTCTGAATAATTCTATCTTCTGTGTGATGCTCCACTCTTTGCAAGACCTCCTAGGGAAAATCAAGCATTACACACAGGGCTTGGGTGGGAGTACAGTCTTGCAGTAATTCAAACCTTCAGCTAAGAGTTCTAAGGAAGGTGAATGGGAATGGAAGGAGGTGAAGGTTTCCTATGAAATACAGACCACACAGCCACCCCCACCCCCTCCCCACATTTGTGCACGAGTGCTCCTAGACAGAGTACTGATTACCTTTCACCTTCCCCATGCACCTGGCTAATATATGACAGCATTAGCCTGTCCTAACCTCCTGGCATCTTCTGGGTAATGGAAACCATCAGAATACTTAACTTGCAAGGTCCAGGGCAGAATGCAAATGTAGGGTCCTTTGTTCAAACATTTTCCTTGTCAAAAGGGTACAAATGGAACAATTGGTCTATCATGGACTCCTCTGACCTTCCCTTGTGTGGATCTCGCATCTCTACATGTAGAGATGAAACAGCTCAGCAAGCCAGGCACTTGATCAGGGACTGTGGGACTGCCAGGCGGCCTTGACACACCTTGCCCTTTCAGAACAGAGCACCTACAAAGCCCCAGCTAGGTCTCCTGAGAAACTCCTAGAGAGTACTGGGAAGATGAGAGGCTTGCATATCACAGTACCATGTGTTCTTAGAGTACCTCAGTTGGACTTGGGTGAAGTCCTAATCTGCTTTGGAAACAGCATGGAGAGACATAGGGAATTAAATACTGAAACTAGAAGAATGTGGCAAGTAAGGCTGACCTCTTTCATCTCCATCCTGGGTATGCAATTCCCTCCTTGAGGGCAGCACTCTTCCAGGCCAGGGCATCTGAGAGTTACAAGTAGGCAGAAGAGGGCAGGCAAGGCTGGTGCACTTGGACTAGTCCTTGTAGGGACAGGCCAGGAACAGCACAGAGTAGAGGGAAGGCAGAAGGCATACAGGGACTAGACCTTACTCAAAACCCCCTGAGCAGTCTCAAAACCTATGTACCTCTGACCATGATATTTTCTTTTTTCCTGTGTTTGGTCTCTTAAGACAAAACTTATGCCTGGCCACTGAACAAGCCTTGACCCTTCAATGTGCTGCTGCCCTCAGATATGGGATTTAAAGTAATTGATGTGAGTATCTAAGATGACCCCATCTAAGGGGCCAATATAAAAGGCCTTAGTAGGCAGTACCTTATTTAAAGTGAGAAACATTTATCACACTCAAGATAAGGATGCTGCATATCTCATTTATTGTTCTATTGCTGTGAAGACAGAGGCAGCTTATAGTGGCCATCATGGCAGGGAACATGGAGGCAGGCAGGGACAGTGATGGAGCAGTAGCTAAGAGCTTTCTTTCATCTTGACTCTCAGGCAGCAGAGAAAGAGAGAGAGAGAGACTGGGTTTGGCATAAGCTTTTAATACCTCAAGGTTCACTGGAACCTTCCTAAACAGTTCTACCAACTGGGAACCAAACATTCAAACATATGAGCCATTAGGATCACATTCCACTCCCTGGCCCCCATCAGGCTTCTTACCCTATCATAAGGCAAAACATATTCAATTCAACCTCAAAAGTCCCTGAAATCGTCACAGTTTTGACAGTTTAAAAGTCCAAAGTCTCTTTTGAGACACAAGGAAATTGCTTATCTCAAACCCCCTGTAAAATCACAAAGCAAGTTACATAACTTCCAAAACACAAAGGGAGGAAAGGGGGCAAAGTATGGAAATACCAGCAAATTAAAAATCCTGACTTAGATGGCTCTTTCAATCACCCACTCCTTTGATACTTGTTTAGTACATCACACTTTCTTATGCTGGTTCCATGTCAGGTCTGCACAGCTCTCCTTTACATGCATCCAGGACTCTGGCATCTCTAACATCTTGGACTCTCCAGTGCAATCCCAGCTTTATGTTCACAGACTCACATAACAGCCTTTCTGTTCCTCCTTGTAAGATCTCATGTGCTACATGGCTGGAAGCCTTTTTTAAACCATGGTGTTCTAACCACAACTTTTTTACATCTGTATCTTTATTGATAAAGCCATAACTAAAGATGCTGAGTTCTTCTGAGTGCTTGGGATGGAATCTGTTTCCATCTTTTAATCACATTCACAATAAGGTATGATTTGGTGATGGCTCTCCTTGCTCTACAAGCTGTTTATTTTTTTTTAAGGATGCATTATCTCTCCTTCACAAAAGATGTTCTCAGATGACATTTTTGCTACCTTATGTTAAAGTCTAGTATGGGGCAGTCTCCTTCAAACTGGTACAATATTGCCATTCAACCACCCGAGATGAGCCTGTCTACTGGTGACCTACAGAGAGATGTCTTGTGTCTCCTCTGCTGTGGAGAAAAAACAATGTCATCATCCTACATCTTAGATATTTTTGAAGGAGACTCCTCCCTTTTAATATATAAAGTTTGTAGAGAACGCAATAAAACTGTATCTGTTGATTGTTCACTATTGAAGGAGTCTGGTAATTGGAATTCTGCCTCCTTCCCTGGCAGATGCAGGTCATATTCATAGTTCAATTTCTCAGAGACCGTCCTTGGGTGGATCTTTGCAGGCAGGGTGCTCTGAGCCTGAGAAGTAGATAGCAAGCTCCCTGCACCCTTGGGAACCAGACAGCAAACTTTGTGTAACCTTGAGTGAATTCCTACATGTCTTGCCAGGTGGCACAGATGTGTTGCTACTGTGAAAAAATGTTGCTTGTACCCTTTGCTTTATAAGTGCTGATTGCACATTCAATAAACTGTGACTTGATCAGGAATCTGTCTTGTCTCCATTCTTTGAGACTCTGTCCCCCAATTTCCACTCCCTCTTTCAGGTAGAACCTCTTCAACTAGCCCGCGGGACAGGTCAGATAATGGAGGAATAGCAAAGATACAGATTTGGTCCCATAAATTCATTATTCTAAAGCATCCTCATTCCATTGTACCTGCTCTTTATTTTTGACTGTCTGTTCTTTGATTGTGTTTTAAAAACATGGGGTGGTGCACATCTTCAAGTTCAGGACTACCTTCTCTTTTCATTTAAAAACAAAATCTTGAGAAGTTTTCATTCTGGTCCTCTTTTCTAGATTCCTCTATGCCTGGTACCCTCTTGCTCCCTTTGCAGTCATTGCTCTTTTCTCAATACCATGTGAGTTCCAGGGTGATACTCTGGGCATCAACTCAGACTCTCCAGATTCCCATTCTCATTAAGGCTTGTGCTCACCTGAAACATCACCTACTTCAGATAGAGCCCTGCAGAGCACTCCAGCTTGGGAGTCTTTTATGATGGGTGAGTCGTGGAATGTATTATAACACTTGTTTTCTCCAGACATCACCCAAGGTGGCTCTCTTTTCTTAGGTAAAGAGCTCTTAATGAACAAGGAGGCTGCTTGGTACCTTGTGAAGCTCCACATCATTGCTGGGCAAATGAGCACTGTAAAAAATGAATGACATGGACACATTCTATACCTTGCCGGGAAAGTCAGGGGAAATCTTCAACAGGGATAAGGTCAGAATTTCTCTGATTTTACTCCCATGACAGCACAAAGGCAATACCCAGGCTTTGTATTGGGGTTTGGGGGGACTTTGTATTGGGATTTGGGGAACTGTGTAGAGGGGTTTGGGAGAACTGTTATAGAAAAGGAACTCTTTGAGTCTGGCCTGACTTAGCATTCAAGGCAACATCATTCAGCTGCCACTTCTAAACCCACAGATGTGAGGACAATGACCACTGACCCAAAACATCTTGGTCAAATTAATTAAAAAAAGCAATTAATTAAACCACACTTTTTAAAATTTTGTGTACACAGGCTTGACTCTCCCCAAAGGTGGGGTTCAAGTGTTCAGCATTGGACATGAGTGAGATAAGGGTTTTTATAGTTCAGAAGTAGGGGGTTTCATATAGGGGATTGGCAGGCAAATAGGCAGGGTTACAGAAGCAGAACATAAGCATAATAAGATGGTCAAAACAACCTCCTGAAACACAGACATAATCAAAACAACAAGTGGTCATAATTACCTTTTGAAACAATGACATGGTTGCTGTTTCTATACTGCTGGAACAGGCAGTATAGAACCATTTGCAGTTAAGATTACAGGTAGGGCATAGCCGAATCCTTAAGAAACAGATATTTAATCATAAATTGTAATGAACCTACTTTGTCCTCACTATTGTGGTTTTCAAGCCCAAGATGAAGGCAGGCTGGCTTGTCACCACCATAAAGACAAAGTGCCCTGAGCCAGCTTCCTGGTTCCAAACCATCAGCATTCCTCTTACAAAAGAAAATGAATAGAGTGTGTTTGGTTTGGGTTGCTGTCACTGATGCATCTTCTCCATTCATCCTGCCAGTTTGTTTCCTGTTTTTTTGTTTGGTTGTTTGTTTTTAAATCAGACTACCTCACTTTCCTTCACAACACATTTTGTGTTTTGACTAAGCTGGTGAAGTAATTAACAGGAGCGCCTGGATGGGTTTTGTCCTGGGCTGTTTCTTATATTTCCCTTAATTTCAAGAGCTGGCAGACCGATGGGTGCTCTTTCCATGATAAGTACAAGCATCAACCTTTATTTAAATTATGTAAAACAATTCAGGAAAAGAGGATTCATCAGAATCCTTGGTTCTCCTACTGGCAGTGGAGAGGTCACAGAAAATATCTGAGCCAGGGTTCAAGTGTGGATCTTAGTGACACCAATCTGCTATGCTGTGAATGTGAGGATGGATGATAGCTATGATAGAGAAGCATATATGTGACACAGCATGTATTCATATTCCTGAATATGTATACATATCCATGTATTCATTCATTACATTTATTGTCTGTAATTCTTAGGACTAACATAATAGGAAAAGCAATTAGTTCCAGTTTCTCAGGCAACAAATTCATGTATTTTTCACATTCTCTGTGTAATATGTTAAAACAGTGGTTCTCCACCGTCCTGATGCTGTGACCTTTTAAGACAGTTCCTCATGGTATGGTGACAGCCACCCACAAAGTTACTTTGTTGCTACTTCATAACTGTAATTTTGCTACTGTTAGGAAGCGTAATTTAAATATCTGATATGCAGGGTAGCTGATGTGTGACCCCTGTGAAAGGGTCATTACCCCCCAAATGGGTCCTGGCTCACAGATTGAGAACCACTGTGTTAAAGCAAGAGAAGTATTTACAGTCAACTGAACTGTTACACCCTAGTAGGGCTTGCAGCTTATTGGAGGAGAGCATACACTGACCAACTCAAAATTTGAATGTGATACTCATCAGTGATGTCAATGACTGTACAATGCAAAGTAGGCCAAGCAGACACCTTGTCCTCATATAAGATTGTGTGATTTATCCAATGTCTCACAGCCACAAAACTTTTATTTTCTAATCCCAGAATTGTTCTTTCTAGAACACCATATTAATTTTATTCATTTATTTATTTTTCTTTCTTTGGTATTTTAGGACAACCTTAAAGTTCAAACTTTACAGAGGCAAAGAATGAAAATTATCCAGACGAACAGAGTTGCTTTAAATGGGCTGGTACATATCCTCCATAGTGCCATGGACAAGATAGAGCCCACACTTGAGAGCAACCCCCAGGTAAGGCAAGTTGGATACATTTGAGTTCTTTCTACCCCCACCATCTTTGCTGCCTGGAGAGTTAAATCTATGAAGAAAGTTTTACAAGGAAGATCTCAAGCTAGAGAAGGCAGGATGGTTTGTCCATTTTCAGTAGGCTACTGAGTGTTTCTGCAGAGAGAAAGGAAGGCATGCTGGGGTGGGAGATGATTTATAGATGTTTTCTTAAACTTTACTTATGGCCATATCAGACAACTCTGCCTGGTGCCAGGTTGTCACTGCAGTTCATTCCTTGGGCTGTATGGAGGATAGTCATGATCACAATGAATTTCTTCTTTCTCACCTGCATGATATGGCCAGAGACTGTTGTAGAATGCACAGATTACATGACCTGTCAAATCAAAACACTTGTATACACAGAGCAGTTGGCTTGGTCCTTTTATACATACTCACACCTTCACCTTAACTCTTCCATGTCTCTTAACATGAAGGTTCATATTACCAAAACTATTTTTTTTACTGACTTTTGAACAAAATCTGTCTTTTCAGCAAAGCATAATGACAATAGTACAAGCAAGATACAGCAAGTTCAGATTTTTGTTAGAGGAACGTGCTTTCATGTATTTCAGAAGAATGGAGTCAAGTCCTCTGTAAAATCATCAGAGACACCAATTTTAAACAGTTTTTCTAGCAGCTACTTCAAATGTTATTTTCAATAAGGAATACTGTTAAATTTTATTTTTCAAATGCAGGAAACCAATGTTGGATATGCCCTAGAAGAAGGTGGCTTTGTTGGTTCATATAGAATTTTTGTTCCAAGTGATGAAGCATTAAATAATATGAAGGCTGGCACCCTCAATTACCTCCTTTCTCCAGAGGTATAGTATCCCAGTTACCAAGGCATGGCATTGGCATCCCTGTCCCAGTCTCTGACCACTCTGGCATTTCTCCATACTAAAATCAATAGATAAGCAGGTAGATCGATACATAGATAGATAGATAGATAGATAGATAGATAGATTATATACAATAGATAGATGATAGATAGATAGATAGATAGATAGACATATGATAGACAATAGATACAGATACAGATAGATAGACACTTGATAGAAAATAAATAGTTGATAGATAAGAGATAGGTATGTAGATGATTGATTGATTGATTGATTGATTGATGACACAGAATGTGAGAGGTAGAGAGTACCCAATTCATTAAAATCAGTGACTCAAGGACTCCAGTGTAGTCAGGAATCACCTGTGAGGCTTGTCTAGCATGTTTTAGGACCTGATCCTAAACGTAGTGGCTAGTGATACTAAAGTGAGTGTAAGCAACAGATGTGTAGGTGCATCCCAACTCTAATACAGGCAGACTCAAGCACACTGCCATGCTGACCCTGAAATATGTTGCCTTTTTGGCTCATAGATTCATGGATAGAGTCCTTGCTAGAATACCTTCAGATACCAGCAAGGACATCTTCCATTCTGAAAGTGCTAAAGGAATAAACCACAGACACACACACACACACACACACACACACACACACACAATTTCACTTCCCAATACCCATATGGAGACTAACAATGATCTGTATCTCTAGTTCCAGGGAATCTGATGCCTTCTTCTGGTTTCTGAGAGTACGTATACATGAGATACACTTTCATTCATACATACACACATGCACGCAACACACTCATGCACATAAAATACAAACATAAATCTTTTGCTAAAAATTAGATGGTTGGTATGTCTCAGCCAACAATTTGTCAGTATATGAGAGTTTTCTAATGGTTTCCAGGTAATAGGCCAGATCCCCTGGGGTCTTTGGAAGGATTTATTTTTCCATAGCTGAGGACTGAACCAAGGTTATGCAAATGCTCTACCACTGAGCTGAATCTCCAACCCCAGGAAGGATGTTTTTAAAAAATACAAGCCATGTTTGAATGTTCTGAAAACTTGCTATTGTTGAAAAGCAGTTTTACTCCCCTTTAGAACTCACACTCACTTTAAGGTAATCTTTGAAAAGAAATATTGTTCTCCTGGGAAATTATTAAAATTCTAAAATTATATGGCCTCCCTAATAATGTTACTTTTAGAACTATGACAATAAAAGAGTTTTCGGCTACCTAAGGATATAGGTACTAAAGCCAAAATAAGCCAAATTATAGAAAAAATTAACTGCTCTACTCTCTGTCTTAGTTCAGAAATCTCTGTCAACCTTGGAGAACAAGCAGGAGCAGGCTCCTTCTGGGTTCTAAGCAAATGTGTGGATCTCATCTGCCTCACACTATGCAGTGAGACCTACAGCTTCTCATTGCTCCTATGGGACTGTTTTTACCTAGAGCAGCACCAACTGGCCAGCACCAATACTGCTCCTGGGTGTTGATTCTCTTTTTCTCCAGAGATTCAAATCTTTCTGCCTACAAAGAATGTAAAGCCTGGGTTCTTTGTTCTGAGGCAAAAACTTGTTTTGCCAATGTCATTTCTAGTGAATCTAGGTAGAATGGCCATTTTCTAGTCTTCAGGGACACGGCTGGGATACAGAGTTAATAAAATGTAACTGATAAAAAAATAAAAAATAAAAAATAAAATAAAAAGAAATTTCCAGAACACAGGAAACTTTCAGAAGGTGTAAGTCTAGGTAGAGAATTAGTTGCTTGTATTTTAAATAAATTGTTCTTATTTGGTATTTACATCCTCAATTTTTTTTATTTTTTATTTATTTTTTATCAGTTACATTTTATTAACTCTGTATCCCAGCCATGTCCCGATCCCTCATTCCCTCCCAGTCCCTCCCTCCCTCCCTCATCTCCACCGTGCCCCTTTCCAAGTCCACTGATGGGGGGGACCTCCTCCCCATTCATCTGATCCTGTTTTATCAGGTATCTTCAGGACTGGCTGCAAAGCCCTCCTCTGTGGCCTAACAGGACTGCTCCTCCCTTCGGGGGTGGGGAGACCAAAGAGCCAGTCACTGAGTTCCTGTTAGAAATAGTCCCTGTTCCCCTCACTTTGGGAAACCAATTGGTTACTGAGCTACCACAGGCTACATCTGAGTGGAGGTTCTAGGTTATATCCATACATGGTCCTTGGTTGAATGTCAGTTTCAGAAAAGACCCTGTGCCCAGATATATTTGGTCCTTGTGGAGCTCCTATCCTTTCCCCATCAGACTAACTCCCCTTCTTTCTTATGATTCCCTGTACTCTGCCAAAGGTTTGGTCATGAGTCTTTGCTTTGAAAACACTGCTAGTTAGAGTCTTTCAGATGCGCTCAGTAGACTCCTGTCATACGTTCAATGCACATCCCATCTGTCTTTCTAAACGAGGATTGATCATCTTACCCCATGTCCGCTCAATTGATTATTTTTTTAGGTGTATAGATTTCATTATGTTTATCATATCTTATAGGTCTATATAAGTGAGTATATCCCATGTTTTTCTTTCTCCTTCTGGGATATTTCACTCAGAATGATCTTTTCTAGATCCCACCATTTGCCTGCAAATTTCATGATTTCATCCTTTTTGATTGCTGAGTAGTATTCCATTGTATAAAAATACCACAATTTCTGTATCCATTCCACCGTTGATGGACATCTGGGTTGTTTCCAGGTTCTGGCTATTACAAATAGAGCTGCTATAAACGTGGTTGAGCAAGTGTCCTTTTTGTGTACTTGAACAAACTTTGGGTATATACCTAGCAGTGGTATAGCTGGGTCTGGAGGAAGCAAATTCCTATTTGTCTTAGAAAGCACCAGATAGCTTTCCAGAGTGGTTGTACCAGTTTACATTGCCACCAGCAGTGGAGGAGGGTTCCCCTTTCTCCACAACCTCTCCAGCATGTGTTATAGCTTGAGTTTTTCATCTTGGCCATTCTGATGGGTGTAAGGTGATATCTCAGGGTCGTTTTGATTTGCATTTCCCTGATGGCTAATGAGGATGAGCATTTCTTTAAGTGTTTTTCTGCCATTCAATATTCCTCTGTCGAGAATTCTCTGTTTAGCTCTGTTCCCCATTTTTTAATTGGATTACTTGGATTGCTGCTTTTCAGCTTCTTTAGTTCTTTGTATATACTGGATATTAGTCCTCTGTCAGATAAAGGGTTAGTGAAGATTCTTTCCCAATCTGTAGGCAGTCGTTTTGTTTTGATGACCATATCCTTTGCTTTACAGAAACTTTTCAGTTTCATGAGGTCCCATTTATTGATTGTTGCTCTTAGAGCCTGTGCTGTTGTTGTTTTGTTCAGGAAGTTGTCTCCTGTGTCAATGAGTTCTAGGCTGTTCCCCACTTTTTTTTCAATTGATTTAGGGTATCTGGTTTTATGTTGAGGTCCTTGAACCACTTTGACTTTAGTTTTGTGCAGGGCGATAAAGATGGATCTATTTTCATTTTTCTGCATGTAGACATCCAGTTGGTCCAGCGCCATTAGTTGAAGATGCTGTCTTTTTTCCATTGAATGGATTTGGCTTCTTTGTCAAATATCAAGTATTCAGAGGTGTGTGGGTTTATTTCTGGGTCTTCTATGTGGTGCCATTGATCCTCCTTTCTGTTTCTATGCCAATACCATGCTGTTTTTATTACTGTTGCCCTGTAGTACAGCTTGAGATCAGGAATGGAGATACCTCCAGATGATCTGTTGTCATACAGGATCGTTTTGGAGATTCTGGGTTTTTTGTTTCTCCATATGAAGCTGAGACTCTTTTTTTCAAGGTCTGTAATGAATTGAGTTGGTATTTTGATGGGAATTGCATTGAATCTGTAGATTGCTTGCTTTTGGCAGAATGGCCATTTTCACAATATTAATCCTACCAATCCAATGAGCACTGGAGATCTTTCCATCTTCTGATATCTTCTTCGATTTCTTTCTTCAGAGACTTGAAGTTTTTCTCAAACAGGTCTTTCACTTGCTTGGTTAGAGTCACACCAAGGTACTTTATGTTATTAGTGGCTATTGTGAAGGGTGTTGTTTCTCTAATTTCTTTCTCAGCCTTTTTGTCTTTGGTATATAGGAGGGCTTCTGATTTTTTTGAGTTGATTTTGTATCCTGCCACTTTGCTGAAGGTGTTTATCAGCTGAAGGAGTTCTCTGGTTGAATTTTTGGAGTCGCTCATGTATACTATCATATCATCTGCAAATAGTGACACTTTGACCTCTTCCTTTCCGATTTGTATCCCCTTGATCTCCTTTAGTTGTCTTATTGCTCTGGCTAGGACTTCAAGTACTATGTTGAAGAGATATGGAGACAATGGGCAGCCTTGTCTTGTCCCTGATTTCAGTGGGATTGATTTAAGTTTCTCTCCATTGAGTTTGATGTTAGCTATAGGCTTGCTATATATTGCCTTTACTATCTTTAGGTATGTGCCTTGTATCCCTGATCTCTCCAAGACTTTAAACTTGAATGGGTGTTGGACTTTGTCAAATGCTTTTTCGGCATCTAAGGAGATGATCATGCGGTTTTTCTCCTTCAGTTTGTTCATGTAGTGGATTACATTGTTGGATTTCCGTATGTTGAACCACCCTTGCATGCCTGGGATGAAGCCTACTTGGTCATGGTGGTTGATATCTTTGATGTGTTCTTGGATTCGGTTTGCAAGTATTTTATTGAGTATTTTTGCGTCAATGTTCATAAGAGAGATAGGCCTGAAGTTCTCTTTTTTTTTTGTTGGGTCTTTGTGTGGTTTAGGTATTAAGGTGACTGTGGCTTCATAGGATGAGTTTGGTAGTGTTCCTTCTGTTTCTATTTTGTGGAATAGCTTGAGGAGAATTGGAGGTAGCACTTCTTTGAAGGTCTTGTAGAATTCTGCGCTGAAGCCATCTGGTCCACGGCTTTTTTTGGAGGGGAGACTGTTAATGACTGCTTTGATTTCCTTGGGAGATATAGGGCTATTCAGTCTTTCTACCTGATCTTGACTTAGTTTTGGTAGATGGAATCTTTCAAGAAAATTATCCATTTCATTTAGATTCTCAAATTTGGTGGCATATAGGCTTTTGTAGTATGACCTAATAATTGTTTGGATTTCCTCTATGTCTGTGGTTATGTCCCCATTTTCATTTGTGATTTTGCTGATCTGGATAGTTTCTCTCTGCTTTTTAGTTAGTTTGGCTAAGGGTTTGTCTATCTTGTTGATTTTCTCAAAGAACCAGCTTTTTGTTTCATTGATTCTTTGGATAGTTTTATTTGTTTCTAGTTGATTAATTTCAGCCCTTACTTTGATTATTTCCAGCCGTCTGCTCCTCTTGGGTGTATCTGCTTCTTTTTTTTTCTAGGGTTTTCAGTTGGGCCATTAAGTTGTTTGTATGTGATGTTACAAATTTTTTCTTGCAGGCACTTAGTGCTATAAATTTTCCTCTGAGCACTGCTTTCAATGTGTCCCATAAATTTGGGTATGTTGTGCCTTCCTTTTCATTGAATTCTAGGAAGTCTTTAATTTCTTTCTTTATTTCTTCCTGTCATTGAGTAGTAAGTTGTTCAGTTTCCATGTGTGTGTCAGCTTTTTGTTGTTCCTGTTGTTGTTGATGTCTAGCTTTAGTCCATGATGGTCAGACAGTATACAAGGGATTATTTCAATTCTTTTGTATCTGTTGAGGCTTGCTTTGTGACCCACTATATGGTCAATTTTGGAAAAGGTTCCATGTGGTGCTGAAAAGAAGGTGTACTCTTTTGAGTTTGGGTGAAATGATCTGTAGACGTCTTTTAGGTCCATTTGATTTAGGGATTCTGTGAGTGCTTTTATTTCCCTATTTGGTGTCTGTCTAGTTGATCTGTCCCTTGGTGAGAGTGGAGTGTTGAAGTCTCCCACTCTTAAGGTATTAGGATCAATGTATGATTTAAGCTTTAATAATGTTTCATTTACGAATGTCAGTGCTCTTGTATTTGGGGCATACATCCTCAATTTTTAAAAACCATAACTGAACAATTTCTGTTCAAAAAAGAGGTTGTTTGGAAGTTTATAAGATTTTCAAAGTCCTTGCAATTCTGCTGAATTATCCAGAGGTTTTTCCCTCAGCAGTGTTAGGCAAGAGATTCAGCATTTTTGGGAAATTATGACTCCATATAATGCCAAGTGACACTGCTTACCAACAGTTTTCTCTCTAGTCTTAGCTTTCCAGAGTACTAAAATACTTTAAAAAAACTGATTACAAAAACATAAAATTGGACTGGGGAGATGGCTCAATAGGTAAAGTGCTTGTCATACAAATTGAAGAGTTGAATTCAGATCTTTAGTGTCTACGTAAAAACCTGGGTATAGTTTCATAGATCTGTAACACCAGCACAGGGGAGCAGAAACAAAAAGATCTTTAGCCAGCCAGTCTAGATGAAATATTGAACTCCAGGCTCAGTGAACACAAATACACACACTCACCTCATTTCCCTTCTTACGTATTTTGAATAGACATGACTTTCTTTCTGAACTTATCACCATGGAATAGTGAGTCCCAACACTTTGGTGTCCTTCCCACACAGTCCATATCTACAAAGTATGTTAAAATGATAGAGTCTGAGTTCTTCACTAGATGAATAATCTTGTGGAAGTCATCTAATCCCTCCAAGCATCATTTATCTTTCTTTGTGAAGATTAAATAACACCCTCTACTTCAAGGCTTGCCAGTAAAGGACCTTCAATAAATGCTGGCTTGATTCCCTTCTTGCTTTGAAATCCCATGGGATATTCTGTTTGAATGGCATGGCCACTATGCATCCTATACATGATGCCTGTTTCCTGCTATCCTTTAGTGACTCTGTCCTGGAGGCTTCAGAACAAACTCCTTGCCCTATGTATGATAATTGGAACTTCTGAAGGTCCATTAGATTCCAGATATCACACCCCCAGCTGGTTTTCCTTGTGTATCTTATAATGTTAAAATGTGAGTGCTATATCATCCTCCTGTCACAGTTGAGGCAACACTCCAAAATAAGTAATTGGACTAAGTTCATGAGTGTTCTTTTCTTAGCCCCTGGATTGTACAGCTGCGTCTTGAACTCTTAGTCAACTGGCATCACGCCTCCATGGTTAGGATCATTATGTACAGGAGTATGGGCTGTGTGCTGCATAAAGGCACTTGGTCAGAAGGTGAGTGGAGGTGAAGTCCAGCCCACAGTACTTGGCTTGCTTTGTACCCATTGGGAGTTAAAAACTTGAGAAGAGGTAGCCTTTTGAAAGAACGGGCCTTCATAAATGGGTATTTTGTTGTGACAGGTATATTAAGCCTTCAAATTCTAGCAGACCATCTCTTCACAGCTCTCAAATATGTTATGCCTATGGAACCTGAAGTTTCCCACCCCATTCCCCTTCAGCTCTGTTGTACTGTTAAGGAAGTTGTAGGTCTAGCTTTTAGGTTGCAACATAAATATACTTTCTTTTGCTGTGATGAAACACAATAATCAAAGAGCTACATGGGAAGGAAAGGGCGTATATGACATAAGTGTCCATATTCCTGTTTGTCTTATCAAATGAAGTCAAAACAGGAACTCTGAAATAGAGTGAGAACTTGAACAAAGACAGGAGCTGATTCAGAGGCCACGGAGTGGTGCTGCTTACTGTCTTGCTTCATATGGCTTGCTAAGTCTGCTCTCTTATAGAACTAAGAACCACCAGCCCAGGGATGGCACAACCACAGATGGACTGAGCCCTGCCCCATCCCTTCACTGAATAAGAAAATGCCCTAAAGGCAGTACTACAACATGATCTTATGGAGGCATTTCCTTAATTGAGAGGAGGCACCTCCTCTCCCATGACTTTTGCTTGTTGAGTTGAGATAAAACTAGCTAGCACAGATAGGACCAGGTTTACTCATGGCACAGTTCCACCTTATCAGCCACGTGTATGGATGCCCAAATGGTACAGATGATCAAATGCAGACCTTTAAGTGGATGGAAACTACTACCACATCATAGTCCCTTGTTTCTGGAGCTGCTTAGTCTGGCCACAAGGGAAAGTAAGAAGTGTAATCTTGTAGCAGGAAACTATCCTTCCTAACTCTAAGAGGATATAAAAATGTAGAGTAGGAACACTGTAGCTGTTTTTTAGCTGCAGTCTTTGTCATATGGAGAACTTCTGAGCCCAAAGAAAAGGGACTGCTAAGGTCATAGGGCAATGGGAGAGTCTTAAATTGATGGGCTGCATTCTATCATGCAATTGCTCTCTGTCTCCTTCCCTCCTCCCACCCTCCCCAAGAAAGGATTTCTCTGTGAAACAGCCCTTGGCTGTCCTGGAACTCATTTTGTAAAGTAGGCTGGGCTTGTCTCATGAGTATGGGGAATAAGGTATGTGCCACCACACCTGACTGCTGTCTGCATTCTCGAAGAGACTTGGAAAATAGTTATAAGAAGATCATTTGGTAACAGCATAAAACAATGTGGTTTTTCTGGGAAGGTTGAGATATAGGGAGAAAAAAACTGGGTCAGTGAGAGAAAGTGGGCATAGAGTTGATTTAGGATGACAGTGACTAGTCCCATTGCCTGGGTTGTTGCAACAAAATGAGATAGAAGTAGCAGCAGGGGACTACAGAGCATCAAGAGAAGGGATCAGGAGAAAATAGAGGACTATTGTAAAAAAGTATATCCAGCCTTGATTGAAAGGGATAAAGGTCTCCTTTAGCCACTTTCTTCATAGCATCTACAAGGTCACTTACAGATGTATCAGGAATAAATGGAGCTGTTGTGAGGTAAGAGATATTGGGAGAGATTATATGGAACATGTGAGTACAGGGTGAAGTTCAGTAAGTAAAATATTTAAAAAATAGGAGAATAATATAAGTATGAGGCTAGTAAGGATGAGAAAGTGATCCAGGGGAGAAAGTTTCCAAAAACTCAGAAATGTTTCTGCCTTCCTCTAATCTAAGTGCTGGGAAAAAAATCTGTAAAGAATCCAGAAAGCAAATATTAAATTTCGAGGTTTCCTAACCTTTCTCAATATTCGACTCTGTCTTTGTAATATAAAATTGACCTCAGACAACATGTAAAATAAAATTCTAAGACTGTGTTCCAAAACAAACTTTATTTTTTATTTTTTGGCAGTGGTATAACCAATTTTAATTCACTGCAGAACTCTGAAGAGATATAACAACAGTAACAACTAAAGAGCCAAATAATTTCTCAGAATTGACAAGAATTTACCAAGAGTCAAAACAGATTCAAAACTGCCTGAATGCATGTTACAGGAAATACATACTACTGTTTAAGTTTAAAAAATTCCACATAGCAGCTGAGCTATGGTGGTACTGGCTTGTAATCCCAGCACTCTGGAGGCAGAGGCGAATCTGAGTAAAAGGCCAGCCTGGTCTACAAAAAGTGCTCCAGAACTAGCCAAGGCTTTACAGAGAAGCTTTGTCTCTAAAAAACAAAAACAAACAAACAAACAAAAATCCATCTATAAACATTGTACTGCTTCCTGGAACCCCACACTCTGGGTCCTTTACCTGACATAAACAAGTTCCTTCTTATCATATCAAATGGCAATATTTCCAATGGAGGTAATTTAATTTTCTGGTCAAAGAAAAACCCATGGGAAGAAGGGGCTCACTTTGAACCATGCCAATGAAATAAATGTAACAATTAATTCTTTGAACTAAGAGCCTAACATGGGATAGTTGAATCAACCAATAGCCCCAATTGCTATTTCTTATTCCAAGATAAGATAAGAAAAAACAAACATAATGAGTTTGAAGAGTATTTTAAAAGAAAATAGAGACATATGAAACATGAGTGTTTTCTATCAAATACTATAAAACGTGTACTTAGGAATTATATTGTTGTATTCCTCATCTTCTATGATTTGCACTAGAAGTCTGCATACCCACACTGGGAAGTAGGAATTGGATGGACACCTGGGATGAAACAATCATGAAGGTAGCATCCTGAGGAATACGCAGAGTGACAGGCATGGGGTCCAGCATGTAAAGGGGCTTCCCATTGACCTGTGAGCCTGATGGAAGCAGCTTCCTAAAAACAGAGCCTGACTTGAGGAACAGGGTGTTCTGTGAAGTGTCAGCTCTTACTAACTGGCTCTCCAGCAGGATGCTGGTGCCAACAGACTGACTGAGCTGAAGCATACCGGGTCCAACTGATGGACCTGAGTTAACAAGCTGACAAAGCAGAGGAATACCAGAGCTCACACCCTGGTTCACAAGGACATCCTGAGACCGCCACCTTTGGGGGGTAGCAACCCAGATAATACCATTTGACCTGTAGGGAAAAATACTACCAGACATTATCTTATGAGAGGTAAGAACCTGTGAGGAGACTGTCTGACCTATATGGGAAACTGAGGACTGGACTGCTTGACCAGTGGGGAGAACCCCAGAAGCTACACTCTGTGCAGGAATCATAGAAGCAGAGGTCATCTGACCTTCAGGAAGGCCTGCCAATGAGACCAGCTCACCCACAGAAATTGTTCCTGGTGGTGTGTTCTGGAGAACTCCAGGGTTGTTTGAATAGCCAGAAGTCAGAGTACCAGGCCTGACCAGTCCACTTGTGGGCTCCACTGGCCTACTTGTAAACCCTACTGAACTGACTGCAGGTCCTGCTGGTCCACTTGTAGACCCCTTTGGCTGTATAACTGGTAAAATCCCAGGCTGGATGGCTTGACTCATTGAGTGATTGCTCACTCCAACAGACTTATTCACAGGCCCAAGTGGCTAGCTCACAGATAGTGCAAGAGGGTCTACAGGCTTATTAGGTGAAGCCTTGCCTGAGAAAAGGTCAGTTGAGGGAGCTGAAAGCGTCAGTGTGAGGTTGGTCTGGCCCACAGGTAGAGGGCTAAAAGCCACATAGGACTGAGCAGTAACAAAATGAAAATTGGTGAGGCTCCAGGATGAGCCTGAGACCCCCTTTGGTGGCTTTCCATTGGTAGACCTCACAGGTTGTGCCAAGGTCACTGGCTGTACCATGGCTGGACTTGGGGTGTTCTCTGTCAAGGCACAGTGAGACCAAGGGGGCTTGGCTGGAGCAGCTGTGTATGCAGCTTGGCTGTTTGGTGGTCTGGACAAGCCTGCCTTTGCAACAATTGCTCCCGAAGCCCCGGCCTCTTTTTGTCTTCTAAAATTATAGACTTCAAACTTATTCTCTAAATCCTTGTGTATATCTGATGTCAAAATATGGGCCATCAGATCTTCCTGGCTGCCCATCCTGGTACTACATTTTTTACAAAAGTATCTTTCAGGTGGTAGAGTGCTTGCCACAGAAAGAATATCACTGGCTGTTAACTGTTGCTGGTCTTCCTTAGTGTGAAAGCCAACATAGGCATTAAGCAAAGAGTGAAAATGGGTGATCAGCACATGCTTCTTCATGCTCCAGAAGGAAGTGTTGGAAAGGTTACATTTTAAACATGTGAAATGTCTTATACCACCCTTAATTGGCTTTCCATTGCCCAGAACCTTGTCCTTGGGGCTGTGAACTTTCACAGCAGCCTCATGAAACAACTGGAAGTGTTTGCTCACCACATCAGGCCATGAAACAAATGATCAATCTGGACACTGGATCTGCAACTCTTGGTCAGCCTCATCTTCATGGCAACGATGCAAATGATTTTTCAGAGAAGTAAGCACATCTACTGAGTATTAGCACAGGCTACAGCAGTATGGCTTGCTTCAGTATCTCCTTTGCTTTCTAGAAAGTTCCCCTGGAGCAACATCTGGCCAAGATGTAGTATAAAAGTATCTGTCACTTGGGTCAAAGCCTTTAAGGCCCTTCAGCAATTCTTTGCTTTTGTCAAGTCCAATCTTCAGAAGCATGCTCTTTACCCATGGCCTCATACTTCTGACCTTGTCCGGATTTTTCACAGGCACTTGAAACATTTTTAAAATGTTCTGCCCTGCAACAAGACAGCATGTAATAAGACACAGCTCTTGGACATGAGAACCCAGCCTGGATGGATCCGCCTCCTACAACCTTGGCTGGTCATGCCTTCAGCCCTCAATTCCACTCTGCACTCCCAACCCAGGCACATACTGCCCCCTTCCTCCCCCCCCCCCCCCCCGCAGTCCTTTCCTGGCTTTTAGTCACACAAAGGCCTCCCATCACAGTCTTTTCCTGTGGCTTCCAGTCACATCAGAGCCTCCCGCCACAGTCCTTCCCAGGCTTCCCAGGACACAGTCCTCCCCCATCCTCCAGAAACACACAGACTTACACAGTCCTCCCCCACCTCCTGTCACACACAGGCCCCCACAGTCCTCCCCCAGCCTCCAGGCATTCATAGCCTTCCACAGTCCTCCCCTGCCCTCCTTTCACACACAGCAGTCCATAGTCCTCACTAGGCCTGCTGTCACACACAGGCCCCCACAGTCCTCCCCCAGCCTCCAGTCACTCACAGCCCTCCACAATCCTCCACTGTCCCTGGTCACACACAGGCCTCCACAGTCCTCTCCTGGCTTCCTGTCACACACAGTCCCCCACAGTACTCCTCTGGCCTCCGGTCACACATTGGCCTGACATCTCAGCCTTCCCTGGTGGCCTCCAGTCACAGTAGGTCCTCGTCCTTCCCCGTGTCCTCCAGTCTCACACCAGCCTTCTAGCGCCCGAGACCCCAAGAAATCACTTACACTGGGAGGCCCTCAGCCCTCTCCTCTGCCTGCTACTTGGCGCGGCTCACCACCCACACGCCTTCCTGCAGGGGCTCTAGAAGACAGCGCCTGAAGACTCCTTCCAAACAGCACATATAGGAAGTGACATTTCCTGATTTGCATATTCGCACCAGACAGCCAATGGCATGAAGAGTGCTTGAGGGTCCTCCCTGGCCTTGCCTTTTCCCGTTCTGCCCACCCTTCCTCCAGGCACTGATCTCATGCTTCCTGTCAGTGTTGTCCGGTCTCCTATCATATCTCTTCAAGGGTGAGATACAGACCTCATCCACATTCGTGGCTCCACGTCCTGAGCCATACTAGGCACCCATTAAATGTCAGTTCAAGACTGAATGAAGAAGGAAACAAAAGGCTACATCATGTCGGCTCCCTGGTGATTTTAAAAAGCAGTCGATGTGTTTGGGCATTTAAATGACGCATGGCATGGTATTTTTCTGGCCTGCTCCACAGGGTTTACTGTAATGGGGAATGACAAGCATAGGTACATGAATTTCCCGCAGAGGACCTGGAAGTTCTGAGTTCTCTAGGAGGTAACCAAGATAAAAGGGTTGAATTCTAGAGTTAATTAACTTCTGGAACTTGACAAAAAGAGGAACAGCATTTGTAGAAGGTCTAATATAGGGAATCGTTTCAAGAAGTGGAACAGAGTGGCCAATATAGGCACTGTCCGAATATAGATTAAAAGGAAAATTTCCTAGAATCTGAAAAACCTTAACTACTTCCAAAGCAATAGTTTTCATCACCAAAATGCACTGCGAATTCACTACTTCAAAAATCTCCACAAGCTGTGCCGATGTAAAAGGAGGTTGGATAGAATTAGTTTTTCCATTAATAATATAGGCAGCGACCCCATTAGAGGAGCCATCTGTAAACACTAAATGTGCCTCTGATAATGGTTGAGGGGAAGTAATTTTGGGGAAGATGAAAGTGTGGGTTTTAATAATTGAAATAACTTATTAGCATGCTTGGTACTTGATTGGAGTATGCATCTCTGGGAAGATCCCTGTGTTCAAATTTCTGGTTCTGTTGTTCTACTTGTGGAGTTACTGTCCTCTCCAGATCTTACTATTTCATAAGATTCCATGCACACTGCCCAATTTTGGCCATATGTCTCAGCATCTGCTTTGATAATTTGGAGGGAAGAGCCTTTCAGAGGCCCTCCATGGGTACTTTCTAGCTTGTTTCCTGTTTTCTTCTTCTTCTGATGCCCTTCCTCTTTGCCTTTTGTGATAGGAATTAAGCATTTAATAGTCAAGGTCCTCTCTCTTGTATAGTTTCTTTACACATACAGATTTTAGAAGGTTTATCCTATATTACATGTCTGAAAGCATGAGTATAGACTGTGTATGTCTTTCTGCTTCTGAGACAACTCACTCAGGATGATCCTTTCCAGATCCCACCATTTACCTGAAAATTTCATGATTTCCTTATTTTTCATTGCTGAGTAATATACCATTGTGTAGATGTACCACAATTTCTGCATTGATTCTTCAGTTGAGGGGCATTAGGGCTATTTCCAGCTTCTGGCTATTAGAAATAAGACTATTAAAAACATGGTTAAGAAAATGTCCTTATTGTGTACTTGAGCCTCTTTTGGAGATATGCCTAGGAGTGGTATGGCTGGATCTTGAGGAAGCACTATTCCTGGTTGTCTCAGAAAGTACCAGATGGATTTCCAGTGTGGTTGTACAAGTTTACATTCCCACCAGCAGTAGAGGAGGGTTCCCCTTTCTCCACAGCCTCTCCAGCATGTGTTGTCATGTGAGTTTTTCATCTTGCCCATTCTGATGGGTGTAAGTTGAAATCTCAGGGTCTTTTTGATTTGCATTTCCCTTATGGCTAATGACATTGAGCATTTCTTTAAGTGTTTCTCTGCCCTTCTATATTCCTCTACAGAGAATTCTCTGTGGAGCTCTGTTCCTCATTCTTTAATTGGATTATTTGGTTTGCTGCTTTTCAGCTTCTTTGTTTCTTTATATGTACTGGATATTAGTCCTCTGTCAGAATAAAATTGTTCTGGATGTCCTTGCTAGAGCAATAACAGGCGATCAAGCAGATACAAATTGGAAAGGAAGAAGTCAAATTATCACTATTCACAGATGATATGATAGTTTACATTAGTGACCCCAAAACCTCTACCAGGGAACTCCTACAGCTGATGAACACCTTTAGCAAAGTGGCCAGATACAAAATTAACTCAAAAAATTCAGGAGCCCTCCTATATACAAAAGACAAAAGCGCTGAGAAAGAAATTAGGAAAACAACACCATTCACCGTAGCCACAAATGACATAAAGTGCCTTGGTCTAACCCTAACCAAGCAAGTCAAAGACTTGTATAAAAAAAATTTCAAGTCTCCGAAGAAAGAATTAGAAAAAGAGATCAGAAGATGGAAAGATCTCCCATGCTCATGGCTTGGAAGGATTAATATAGTAAAATTGGCCATCTTACCAAAAGCAAGTTCAATGCAATTCCCATTAAATTACCAACACAATTCTTTACAGACCTAGAAAGAAAACTTCTCAACTTCATATGTAATAAAAAAGTCAGAATTGTTAAAACAATCCTCTACAATAAAAGAGGTATCTCCATCCCTGACCTTAAGCTGTACTATAGAGCAACAGTAATAAAAACTGAATGGTACTGGCATAGAAACTGAATGGTGAATCAAATGGAACTGAGCAGAAGATGCAGAAATAAACCCACACACTTATGGACACCAGATCTTTGACAAAGATGCCAAAACCATACATTGCAAAATACAGCATCTTCAACAAATGCTGCTGGTCAAACTGGATGTCTACATGTAGAAAAATGCAAATAGATCCATAGTTATCGGACTGAACAAAACTAAAGTTCAAGTGGATCAAAGACCTCAACATAAAACCAGACACATTAAATCGCTTAGAAGAAAGAGTGGGGGAGACCATAGAACTCATTGGTATAGGAGACAACTTCCTGCAGTTCTTTATGACATGTTAAATGCTCTCTTTTCTTTTGAAGTAGTTCCCTGAGGAATTTGACCTCCTGAAAAAGTTTAGTTTTAGCATGCTGAGCAGCATCCTCTGTCAGAATCAAAATGTTAGGAGGAGCTTTAGTATATGGAGGTGGTAAAAAAGGGGCAGCTGCTGAAGCTGGGAAAGACAAGAGGGCTTGCCAGTCTAGACTAAGGTATGTGGCAGTTTTTTCCTCAAGGGAAGTGGCCTTTTCAGGGAAAGTTAGGTCATTTGGACCATGTTGTGTCTGCAAATGAAAGGCTGTAAGGAAGGGCTAAAGGGAATGGGCTGTAGGCTGAACTAGGACTGGAAACTCCTGTTCTGGCATAGGTATGGAGATAGGGTTGAGGGACAGAGCTCAGGAAAGTTGGGGAAGTGCTGACTTGTCCCTACCTATTTCAAAGGATTTGGTACTGCCTCTAGAATCCTTTTTGAGGAACTTTTCAGTTTGAGAAACTACCTCAGCCAAGTCAGGTTGGGAATATCTGACCTCAAAGATATCATTAATCAAATTCCAGTAAGAAAATGGATAGACAGGCACCTTTTGTGGACCACAAGAATCATAAAATTCTTTAAGACAATTTCCAACTCTCTGCCAGCATCTTACATCAATAGTGCCTTCTTGTGGAAACCAGGGGCAAATATTAGTAATTAAAACAAAGAAGCTAACTAAATCCTTTTTTCTTTAAATCTTACTCCTGGCATCTTGAGGAACTCCTTGAGACCCTGTAATAATAAATCAATAAATCGTGTTTACTCAATTCTTGTCCCATATTTCATTGTTCTGACTTACCTCTCGGATCAAACTCACAGACGGGTTGCTTTGTGGAGATCTCTTATGAAGGAGCTTTTTCATTTTCTGGTGGAAACACTAGCTCCTATGTAGATTTGTGGCCACTGAAGAAAGACAACCAATCAAGTCCCCCATACCTTAGGCCACACTGGGCACCAGAATGTCCTGACTCACTGGAGTTCAACGGGTTTAAAAAGGGGTGTGTGTGTGGAAAGAATGGGTAGGACACAGAGACACAAGGAGAGAGGCTAAGTCTGTCTGATCATGAGAAATGGGGCCATCTCAAATTAGAAAGAAAAACAACTGGACCTTGAATAAGGGCCAGCTAAGAAGAAAGAAGAACAAGTCAGGCGATTTAGGGGAGGACTGTCCTTGAAGCTGTAAGCGGCCTGCTACAGAACCGAGAGATGGGAGAAGAGGAGAGGACTGTCCTTGGAGCTGTGAGCTCCCCTCTACAGCTGCCAGCCTGCATTACTGCTATCTTTTCTGCTGAGTAATCAATGTAAAGGCCTGATTTTTTTTTTAGGAATAAAAACTCTGTGATTAGTATGCTCGGGGTCATCTCCTGTTTTGAAGGGATGACCCCCATTGTGATCGGAATAAACTGCCTCTTGCTTTTGCATCAAACCACGGTCTGTGAGTCTCTTTGGGGGAGGGAGCGGTATGGACCCTGCACCAGGAGTGCAGGTTTTGCATGTGGTGCTTCTCCCGGGAAACCGACGCGGCCCTTCCCTGACCCTCACCAGACCAGGTTCGGAGGTCAGGTTGAAACAGGTCAGTCATTTTGTTTGTTTGACTTCAGGTTTCTGCAGATTCTGTTTTGTTCTGGTTTTGTTCTGGTTAGGCACCTGTCTGAACCTTCTTGGTTGTCGGTAGGCTATTTCGATTGACGGGCGCATCAGATAATTGAAAAGCCAGGAAACTGGAGGACGCTCCTGGTTCCGTTTGTTGGGAGGTTGGATCAGAGACGATCCTCCTCCTGTCTGAGTCTGATTTTCGTAGAGACCGGCTGGGGAGCTGTTCCCTTAGGGCACTGTGGTATCACCCGCAAGGGCGTCCTTGTCTGATTGCTTGTTTGGTTCTTTTTGTCTCTGTTCTTGTTGCCTCTCTGACTTTTCTGATGGAAGATTTCATTATGGGACAGACTACACCTTTATCCCTCACCCTTGACCATTTCTCAGAAGTGAAATATAGGGCACATAACCTCTCAGTGGAAGTTAGAAAAGCGAAGTGGCAAGCCTTTTGCTCCTCGGAATGGCCTGCTTTTGAGGTTGGCCACCAGAGGGCACCTTTCACCTTGACACCTTGAGTCTTGCTGTTAAGGCTAAGGCCCTCCAAGTGCAGGGGGGCCATCCTGATCAGGTACCTTATGTCCTAACCTGGGAGGATATTGTTCACCATCCAACCCCCTGGGTGCGCCCCTTTGTTCTCCCCACAGAGACTCCTTCGACAACTGTTTGTGCCATTAAGGAAGAGGAGAAAAAGAATGCTCACTTCTCCAGAAACAGACCTCTGCCAGCCATGGACCCTACCCCTGCCAGTTCCCTGGCTGGTTCTCCTGCCAGACCTCTGACCGTTTCCCCTGTCAGTCTCCTGGAGGCTTTCAGTTCTCCCTCGGGGCCTAGGGCGGGGCTAGCATGCAACTTTCCTAGTCCCCTCACAGGTCCCTCAGCACTCCCGCTGCAGACACCGTTGGCTCTGCAGACACCGCCAGAGGTCTCCCTGCACTCACCAGCTGACCCTGCTCAGAATGAACGGGGCCCAACAGCTGGAACACGAAGCCTCAGAGCAACTCAGTCGGACTCAGTGGCTCTCCTGTTACAAGCCTATGGATTCCCAGATGGGGACGGGGAACACCCCCTTCAGTACTGGCCTTTTTCCACAGCTGATCTCTACAATTGGAAGGCTCACAATCCCCCTTTTTCTGAGAACCCCCAAGCCTTGACTGACTTGTTTGAATCTGTCCTTTTCTCTCACCAGCCCACTTGGGATGGTTGCCAACAGCTTTTACAGACACTCCTGACTACTGAGGAGAGGGGAAAAGTCCTTCTAGAAGCAAGGAAGAATGTCCCGGGGGGGATGGGAGGTCTACAGTTCTCCCCGACAAGATTAATAATGGGTTTCCTCTCTCTCGTCCTGATTGGGATTACAATACACCAGAGGGTAGGTAGCACTTGAAGGTTTACCGCCAGACTCTAATGGCAGGTCTCCGTGGGGCTGCTCGAAGACCCACCAATTTGACTAAGGTAAGAGAAGTGGTCCAGGGGCCGGAGAAATCTCCTGCAGCCTACTTAGAACAGCTGATGGATGCATTCTGCCGGTTTACTCCCTATGACCCTGCTTCAGATGAGCACCGGGCAACAGTAGCTGTATCTTTCATAGATCAGTCAGCTAGGGATATTCGTAGGAAACTTCAGAAATTAGAAGGTCTGCAGGATAAGTCCTTAAAGGATTTAGTGCAACTAGCAGAGAAAGTCTTCTATAGTTGAGAAACAGAAGAAGAAAAACAAGAAAGGAAACAGAAAGAACAGGAGATAAGAGAGAGAGAGAGAGAGAGAGAGAGACAGACAGACAGACAGACAGACAGACAAGAGGCAGAATAAAAAATGACTAAGATTCTGGCCACTGTAGTTCAGGAAAGTTGTACTGAAAGGGAGAGAGTTCATGGAAACCGTAAGGGCCCTTTGTCTAAGCACCAGTGTGCCTACTGCAAGGAGACAGGACACTGGAGGAGGGATTGCCCCAAAAGGAAGAAGAAGCAGCTGAATTCTCGAGCCACAGGGATCACGGTCCTGACCTTAAACAATGACAGCAATTAGGGAGGACGGGGTTCGGTTCCCCTCCCCAAACCCAGGGTAACCCTCAAGGTGAAAGGAAAGCCAGTCCATTTTCTAGTGGATACTGGCGCTCAGAATTCAGTTCTGTTGCAAGACTCAGGAGCTAAGAAAGAAAAAAAATCATGGGTTCAAGGGGCCACTGGATGTAAGCAATATACATGGACCACCCGAAGAACAGTGGACCTCGGAGTGGGCCGGGTATCCCACTCATTCTTAGTCATGCCTGACTGCCCATACCCATTGCTGGGACGGGATATCCTGACCAAAATAGGAGCCCACATCTATTTTAACCCAGAAGGCCCACAGGATACAGATAAAAGAGGGGATCCTATTCAAGTACTTACAATTCACTTAAAAGATGAATACTGGCTATTTGAAAATTTAAAAGAGGTGGAAAAAGACATTGACTGGTGGGTAAAACAAAGAACCCTGAGGCCTGGGCTGAAACACCTGGATTAGGGAAAGCAAGAAAGCAACCACCAGTCCAGATAGAGCTAAAACCTCATTCAGCCCCAGTTGCAGTGCGGCAGTATCCAATGTCTAAGGAAGCCCATGATGGGATTCGCTCTCATATACAGTGACTCCTTGACCTAGGGGTTTTGAAAAGGTGTCAATCTGCTTGGAATACTCCATTACTGCCGGTCCAGAAGCCTGGGAGCAACAATTATTGGCCTGTGCAAGACCTGAGGGAAGTTAACAAACAGGATATGGACTTACATCTAACACACCCCAACCCATATAACCTGCTGAGCTCCCCCTGACAGAGCCTGATATACTGTTCTAGACCTTAAAGATGCATTCTTTTGTCTTCAACTTAGCCCTGCCAGCCAAGACATTTTCGCTTTTAAATGGAAAGATCCCTTTTCCAGGGTCTCGGGCCAACTAACATGGACTCGACTTCCCCAAGGATTTAAGAATTCTCCTACCATATTTGATAAAGCCCTGAACTGAGACCTGGCACTCTTCCGGGCCACAAATACTCAGGTAACTCTTCTCCAGTATGTGGATGACATCTTACTAGCTGCAGATTGTCAGAAAACCTGTCTCAAAGCCACTGGCCAATGGTTACAAAAATTGGGTGAACTCAGCTATAGAGCATCAGCAAAGAAGGCCCAGATATGCCGGAAACAGGTCAGTTACCTGGGGTATATATTAAAGGAAGAAAAAAGATGGTTATCGGAGGCTAGAAAAGAGACTGTTTTTCATATTCCCCCTCCACGAACTACAAAACAACTGAGGGAATTTCTTGGTACAGTGGGGTTTTGCCGATTATGGATTCCTGGGTTTGCTAAAATGGCAGCCCCTCTGAATGCCCTTACAAAGGGTAATGACACTTTTTCCTGGGGAAAAGATGAACAGGCTGCATTTGATAATATTAAACAGGCTTTAATGTCAGCTCCAGCCTTGAGACTTCCTGATGTCACTAAACCTTTTCATCTCTATGTGGCCGAGAACCAGGGAATGGCTAAAGGGGTGTTAACTCAAAAGATTGGACCCTGGAAGAGACCGGTAGCTTATCTATCTAAAAAGCTTGATCCAGTAGCAGCAGGATGGCCGACCTGCCTTCGGATAATAGCAGCAGTCGCCCGCCGCATTGGTAAAGGATGCAGACAAGCTGACCTTGGGACAAGATCTTACTGTTTATGCCCTTCATGCCCTTGAGAGTGCTGTCAGACAGCCACCTGATCACTGGCTCAGAAATGCTCGCATGACTCATTACCAAACTTTGCTTTTGAATAATGACAGGATTACTTTTGCCCCAGCAATGGGGCTAAACCCTGCCACCCTGTTACCAGATCCAGAGATTCAGCCCCCAGAGCATGATTGCTTGCAGGTGTTGGCGGAAGAACAGGGATGGCGAAAGGACTTAAATGACCAGCCTCTGCCGGATGCAGAGGTGACATATTACACAAATTGGAGTAGCTTTTTGAAAAATGAAAAAAAAAAAAAAAAAAAAAAAAACAAACAAACAAACAAAAAAAAAATGGGAGCAGCGGTGGTGAATGGACACAAGGTAATATGGGCCCAAACACTGCCTGAAGGCACCTCTGCTCAACGAGCAGAACTAATTGCCTTAACTCAAGCATTAACTTTGGGGAAAGACAAAAAAAAAATAAACATCTACAGTGACAGCAGGTATGCCTTTGCTACAGCCCATGTGCACGGGGCCATCTACCAGCAGAAAGGCCTATTGACGTCAGCCAGTAAAGAAATTAAAAATAAAAATAAAATCTTGGCCTTGCTCAATGTCTTACTACTGCCCACCAAGGTAAGCATAATTCACTGCCTGGGACATCAGAAGAGAAATTCCAAGACAGCAAAGGGAAATAACATGGCTGATCAGAAGGCTAAAGCAGCTGCTAGAGGAAGTCCTGCTCCAATGATATTAACTATTAAATTGCCAGAGAAGGAACAGCTAAAATATACAGAGGACGACCTGGAACAAAGACAGAGAAAAGGGACATTCGATGCTAATGTGGGAGCATGGATTTACTCCAAAGGTAAGGTCATTTTGCCATAGGAAGATGCTAAGAGACTAATAGCACAAATGCATCAATGGACTCAGTTAGGGTCAAGGAAATTGACTGAAATCTTTCTCCAATTTCCTTACCGAATACTAAACCTCACTGCTCTAACCGAAAAAGTGACTAAGACATGTATCTCTTGCCAAAAGTAAACATAGGGAAGAATTTCCAAAGCTCGAGAAAATGGTTAAGGGGAACTAGACCTGGAATGCCTTGGGAAGTGGACTTTACCGAGATCAAGCCGGGCATGTATGGAAATAAATATCTTCTAGTCTTTGTAGATACCTTCTCAGGATGGGTGGAAGCTTTTCCCACCAAGAAAGAGACTGCTCTGGTTGTAGCCAAGAAGATTTTAGAAGACATTTTTCCCCAGTTTGGAGTTCCAAAGGTTATCGGGTCAGACAATGGGCCAGCCTTCGTTGCTCAGGTAATTCAGGAGGTGGCCAGATTTTTGGGGACTAATTGGAAATTACATTGTGCATATAGACCCCAAAGTTCAGGACAGGTAGAAAAAATAAGTAAAACTCTAAAAGAGACCCTTACTAAATTGACCATGGAGACTGGCAGTGACTGGGTGGTACTCCTCCCTCTGGCTCTTTTTAGGGTCAGGAATACTCCTTCCTTGTTGAATCTCACGCCTTTTGAACTATTGTATGGAGTTCCTGCTCCCTTGACTCTCCTGGGAGACCTTCTTGACATAACTAGTGGTAACTCTGACTTGTTGTCCAGGTTAAAGGGACTGCAGCTTATTAAAAAAAAATCTAAAACAAGGTTGGCAGTACATATGTGCCAGGATCCTTAGCGGTGCCACATCAGTTTCAAGTTGGAGACTTGGTTTATGTACGGCAACACCGTAGTCAAAATTTGGAACCGTGGTGGAAAGGTCCTTACTGCATCCTGCTCACCACCCCAACGGCTGTAAAGGTAAAAGGCATTGCTGCTTGGATCCACACATCACACATCAAACCCACTCCAGAGGACTCCACTTCTGACTGGAAAACCCAGCCCAGTGACAATCACTTAAAACTTAAACTTGTTAAGAATGTTAGCCGTGGGTGATATCCACAAACTGCTGGTGCTTTTCGCTCTGTTAAGCACTTACAATACTTGCTTGGGCTCCAGTCCTCACCAGCCCAAACTTTTGACTTGGGAAGTAACTAATCAGAGACATATTATAATTTGGTCTGTTTCAAAGATAGCCCCAACCTTCACATGGTGGCCAGACTTGTACCCTGACCTTTGTAAAATGGCTCTAGGAGCACCTGCTAACTGGGATTTGCAAAGCCACCTAGACCCCAATGTGGTTCCTGGGGACCATAGATGTAGGTCTTTTAGTGAGAGAAGGGGCTTAGATCCCTGGGGGGGCTGCAGGACAACCAACCACCGCAGTATGCTGCGAGTCCTAACCTTTTATGTATGTCCAGGACCCCACCAGCAACCTAAAATGGTAAACAAATGTGGGGGGAGAAATGACTTCTACTGCAAAAATTGGGGGTATAAAACCACTGGCAATACTTACTGGAAGCCTACCTCCAGTTGGGATTACATTGTTGTTAAAGCTAATTACAGTCATGCCCAGCCCCCAGAGCAGGGACCAAACAATAGGTGGACTGTACCACCTGGTGCTACCCCCTGCTAATCCGGTTCACAGACGCTGGAAAACAGATTTCAACTAACTGGGTAACGGGGTTCACTTGGGCATCATCTTGGCCTTGCTCAATGTCTTAAGTTCCCCTTAACCATAATCACAAATATATAAGGAAATATATGATGATGGGTTACTTTTTACCATCAAATTAAAAATAACAGCCCCATCTGCTGAAGTAGGGCCAAATAAAGCTGGCCCTCACCTGGTTCCCCCAGTGAAATCCGACCCCCAGACTATAGCCCCACATCCAGCAACCCCCTCACTGACTCCTAACTCAAAAATGGGTAAAGATTCTTCTTCCCCTAAGCCTCCTGGACCATACATTACTTCCCTAGCACAGGGGGCCTTTCAGGCCCTAAATAACACCAACCCCAAGGTTACTGAGTCTTGTTGGTTATGCTTTAAAATTGCTCCCCCATATTATAAAGGAATTGCCTTTACAGATGAGATAAGTAACTCCCAAGAGGCAACAGCCTGCCGTTGGATTCAAAGGGAGGCTAGACTTTCCCTGTCTGCCGTTTCAGGGCAAGGACTCTGTGTAGGTAAAGTCCCCCCACCCCCCAGTCATCAGTTTTTATGCAACCAAACCTATGATGTTGCAGGTCTGTCTGGGTACCTCATACCACCAATAGATGGATGGTGGGCCTGTGAGACAGTGATTACTACTTGTGTCAGTACTCAGGTGCTTGTCAATTCATCTGACTACTGTGTCCTGGTCCAGGTAATGCCCCGAGTCACCTATCACCCGTATGAAGAGCCCTTCCAATACTGGGACTGCTGATACGAACAAAAAGAGAGCTGGCAATTTTCTTAGCCATAATGCTTGGGGTCGGGCTAGGAGCAGTAGGGACAGCAGCTGGAGGGTCGGCTATAGCCCTCCAACATAGCGGGTTAAATGAGCTTAGGGCAGCTGTTGATGAGGACATAAAAAGATTAGAAAACACAATTAGAGAGCTCAAAGATTCCTTACAGTCATTATCAGAGATGGTGTTACAAAACAGAAGGGGCTTAGATTTATTTTTTTTGCAACAAGGAGGTTTATGCACTGCCCTAAAAGAAAAATGCTGTTTCTATGTCGACCATACTGGAGTTGTCACTGAGACCCTCAATAAGGTCAAAGAGGGCTTAGAAAAGAGAAAGCGAGAATGAGCCCAAAGCTTAGGATGGTTTGAAGGATGGTTTAATTCCTCTCCATGGATGACCACTTTAATCTCCACCTTGCTAGGCCCTTTGCTAATTCTTCTCCTGATTGTAACTCTTGGCCCCTGCATTCTTAATAAGCTAGTCAATTTTATGAGAGAACGGATCAGTACCGTTCAGGTCCTTATGCTTCGACAGCAGTATCAGCAATTAGAGATGCAGGCTAAATCTAGCCTGTAATTTTAGGGTTAAAATTATGCCAAAAAAAGGGGGGAATGAGAAATGGGGCCATCCCAAATTAGAAAGAAAAACAACTGGACCTTGAATAAGGGCCAGCTAAGAAGAAAGAAGAACAAGTCAGGCAATTTAGGGGAGGACTGTCCTTAAAGCTGTAAACGGCCCACTATAAAACCGAGATATGGGAAAAGAGGGGAGGACTGTCCTTGGAGTTGTGAGCTCCCTGATACAGCTGCCAGCCCGCATTACTGCTATCTTTTCTGCTGACTAATCAATGTTTGATCATCACGATCAAAATAAACTGCCTCTTGCTTTTGCATCAAACCGCGGTCTGTGAGTCTCTTTGGGGGAGGGAGCAGTATGGACCCTACACCGGGAGTGCAGGTTTTGCAATCAAAGCCTCCTTTATTTGAAAGTTTTACAGAATTATATAGGGAGAGTGCAAGAAAAGGGGAAAGGCAATTTACTCTGCAGAAGATAGCAAAAGTGTTTTATGGTTTAAGAAACCTCCTGCAAGATACCTCAAGAATGTTTCCTTAAGATGTCTCAAAGATGATCCAAGACTAAAGAGCAGATGTTCTCACCTAAATCTATCACTCATGACCTAGGGTCCTCGTGTGGCTTTTAGTAACTTTTCCACTAATTGGCATTGGCTCCACTAAATGGCTTTGGCTCACTAATTGGCTTTGGCTTTAGTAAATAGCTTTGGCTGCTGGCATATTTGTAGTTCCCACACTCAGGAAGCTAAATCAGGAGGGTCACAGAAAGCTTGAGAACAGCCTGGATTATGTTTTTTATTATTATTATAATCCTGGAGAACAGCAGGACTATGTTTCAAAAAATGGAAAGAATTAAGGGGGGCAGGTGGTCAACTATCGGGGAAATGTCTCAGCAATAGCTACTTGTACCATCTGCACAAGGCTCTGAACTCCATCAGCTCCTCCTCTTTCTACTTTCCTCTCTTTCTCCTTCTCCCTCTACACCCCCTCTCACACATACACACTGAAAGAGAAAGAGAAATCTAACTGTTTATGTAAAATTGCCTGATGTCATAGTTTTATCGAGAAAAGTTTTTTTTTTTCAGCAAATTTAGGTCACTGGATTAGAGTAGACTAAAGTTTCTCAGGATAAGCAAAAAATAGAAGAAGTTAATGAAAGTTAGAAGGGATTTCATAGCTGGATCCATAAAGTCTTTTGTATGAGATGAAATTTTCTCTAAATGGAAAATAAAATTAAGAGAAAAACTTAAAATTGAACTAACATTTCAAAGTTCCTTCCAGCCTAGTCAATTTGCATCCTGGAATAACTTACTCTTACTTGGTGGTAAATAATATGTTGTCAGTCAATTCTTTTAACTGGCTAAAGAAGACAGCAGGACTTCCATAGTTACCAGTGAAAAGCAAATGGTGCCAAAATTTGCTAACTAGAAATCTGGAGCTTCAATTCCCAGGTGCTGGTTCCTCAAAGAGGTCTAAGTGGCTCCTTACCATACTTACTCATGTGACTGGACCAGATGCCTGACTATTCCATATTCCAAGGCTACAACATAGTAAGTAACTTGTTCTCTGTGAAACCATTTTGTCAAGCTGTCTAGGAACTGGGATCCCTTCACTGTCTGTCCCGTCTTTGCAGCAATACAATCTGGCAAATGCAATCAAGGCTGCAGGTGCTTACACAGTGTTTGCTCCAAACAATGAGGCCATCAAGAAGTATGTCAGGGAGAAGAAAGCCACAACTCTAGTAAGTGTCAACAGCAGCAGTCAACATTCTCTCTTTAAGATTTCTTTTTAGAGCAGATGTGATGGTGCACACTTGTAATGCCAGCACTTATGAAGGAAGGGGCATGAGGATCTCTGTGAGTTCAAGGCCAGCCTGGTCTATGAAGTGATTCCATGACAACCAAGGCAACTCAGAGACACTCTGTTCAAAAGACAAACAAACAATATTTTTATTTTCTTCTGTTTTTAAAAATTTTTATAAATTTTTTGTTAGAATTTTTTTTCACTTTGTATCCCAGCTGTGGGCTCCTTCCTCTTCTCCTCCCAATCCCTCTCTCCCTCCCTCTTCTCTACCCAGGCCCCTCCCCTATTCTACTGTTAGGAGAGGTCCTCCTCCCCTTATATATGATCCTAGCCTAGCAATTCTCATTAGGAGTGGATGCATTGTTTTCCTCTGTGGCCTGGCAAGGCTGCACCTCCCCTCCCCCCAAGGGGCAGTGATCTGAGAGCCTGACACTGAGTTCACATTAGAGACAGTCCCTGTTCCACTTCTAGTGAACACACTTGAAGACTTGAGTCTATGGGCTACATCTAAGCAGGGGTTTTAGGTCCTCTCCGTGCATGGTCCTTGGTTGGGGTGTCAGTATCTGCATGGACTGCAGAGGCTACAGGTAGGGAATGGATCTTCACCAAACCTGTATCTGACAGAGGGAGGGCTAAGATCCAGAATATATAAAGAACTTAAGAATTTAAGCACCAACAAACCAATTAATTCAATTTAAAATGGGGTTCAGAGCTAAGCAGAGAATTCTCAATAGAGGAATATCAAATGGGAGAGAAATACTTAGAGAAATCTTCAACATCCTTAGTCATGAGGTAGATGCAAATTAAACAACCCTGAGATTTAACCTTACCCCTCTCCAAATAGCAAAAAAAAAAAAAAAAAAAAAAAAAAAAACTCATGTGACAGCAAAATGCTGGAGAAGACATGGAGAAAGAGGAACCCTCCTCCATTGCTGGTGGGAATGTAAACTTGTACAACCACTTCGGAAATCAATCTGGTGCTTTCTCAGGCAATTAGGACTAGTCCTTCCTCAAGATCCAGCTATACCACTCTTAGGCATATAACCCTTTATTTTTATTTTTAATGGTGCTTGTGTGTGTGTCTGCACATGTGTGTGTGTGTGTGTGCATGCTCAGAGGAGTTTGTGTGTGTACAGATGGTCACAGAAGCCAGAGGTAAAATCCAAAAGTGTTATAACTCCCCAGGAGTTCCAATATCCATACCAGGAATTAAACTAGTGTCCTCCTTCACTGTAATACCCATATTTAATCAGTGAGCCAGCTGTCAAGTGTCATCTACATTTCAATTCATCAGTCATATGCCATTTCATGTTTTTGTCAAAACCTCTTCATTCAGTGCTGCGTACTTAATAGAAAGACCCAAGCATGTCATAAACCTTCCCATGTCACAGCTACTAAGAACACAAAGAAAGAAAGAAACTAAAATATTTAACAAAAAATTGTAAGCTGAAGTCATTTATCTAGTACCTAGTGTTCATAAAAACATGTGCGCACTGTCTCTCTTAATGATTTTTTTTAAGACAGGATTTCTCCGTGTAACCTGTCCTTGTTTCACTTTGTAGACCAGGCTGGCATCAAAATCACAGAGATCTGTGCCTGCCTTTGCCTCCCCAAGAGCTGGGATTAAAGCCATGTGTTCTCTCTCCTTCTCTTAAATGTAGAAAAATGACTTAACATTTCATTAGGGATATAAAATAAAAATCAACAGAAAATAGTAATTTATATATCAAAGAAACATTTAAAATTATGGTCCAAACCACTTATTTTGGCAGAAACCACTGTGTATTTTTTTTTTTTAGAATTTTCCTCCACAGAGTTATTTTCTTTTAATGTCAGAAAAAAAAAAAATGCCCCTTTTGCTACTGCAGCTTTTTTTTTTTTTTAAGTCTTTGCTTTGATATAAATGATTGCAGCTATTGTGGAATGTTTTTAAGTGTTTTATTTTATTTTATTTTTTAACTTGGAGCTATATTATTTTAAAGTACTAAAATTCTTGGAATGATTTTTATAATCTTGCCACTAATATTATTTTATATTTTATCCAAAAATACATACTCTTATGGCATCAACTGCTATAGCTCATTGTATGCCAAATTTTTGAATCTGAAATATTTTTAATATCAAAGAAATTATTTTTTTTAAATCTACTCACCACTTTTAGCATGCCTGTCTAATGTTCTTGAGAACCCCACCTGGACATTCACAACTTATCTCATTATCTAATGTTTCTGAGCCCAAATGTCTTGCACATGGACAAAGGATAATACTTTGCTTTGCAACCCCATAGTTTTGGACCAGTAGAGCAGTTACTCACTACTCGAATAACCTTGAAGAAAGGAAAAGTGATCTGGAACCCCAGCTGTTGGCATCAACATGAATTTTGACAACCACAACAGGATGCAGACACCACTGTCTTCCAAGACAAGGACCAGTGTTCTGGAACATTCTCTCAATGCCTGGGACAATGTACAGTAATGGGCACTCCAGCCAATTCTCCCTATAGAAAATCTAAACTTGTATATTGGAAAGTAAAGGCTCAGAGTGCTCTATGGTGAAAGGTGGAAAGGGCAGAAGGCAGGACGAGTGAGGAGTGGGCAGTCAGCAACTCATATTCCAAACTATCTGCAGTCTTTGGCCCCTCCACCCTTGTAACATAAATGGTGACCCTTTCCCGACCCTCTGGAGCAATGACACCTTTGGAATTCTGTAAATGGAAGGTTTCTTCCTCTGCAGATTTTGTGTATTCTGATGAACTGAGAAGAGATGATGAAGTCTCCCCCACACCTGAACAGCACTGGGATGTCAGTATGACAAAGAAATATGAGATGTAGCCCTCTATGGCCTAGAATTCTTAAATAGAGAGCAGAGAACAACAACTGGGGTCCTAGGGTTATAGCTCAATTGGTAGAGTGTTGGCCTAACATTCACAGTGCCCTGGGTTCTATCCCTGCATCTGCATGTGCTCATTGTGATGGAACACACCCAGTTCTTTGGAAGTAGCAGCATGAGGATCAGAAGTTCAAGCTCATCTTTGGCCACATAGCATATTTGACAGGGAGTATGGCTGCTCAGGACCCTTTCTCAAAAACAAAATCAAACAAACAAACAAAAAAAAAAAACTGCTTGAGGACTTGAATGTGATCAAAGGAAGGAAGAATGAGTATAGTTTTGTGGATGAGGTAGTGAAAGCATGCCCTCGGGTGATCAAGGTTAGCCTAGGGTAGGGGAATGAACATTCCTGCAAGGTCAGACCATCATCAGGTGCAGAGGCAGGATAAAAAAGCATTTCAGGAGCCATCATCTATTACTATGTGCCTCTGGACACTGTGCCAGGTAGCTTGCAGCTCGCATGTTGTAGAAAGTCAGCTACCACTGTCTCCTTTTACAGCTAATAACAAGGAGTAGAAACTCATTCAAGGCTGTACACTTCACAAGATGTAGAATTTGACCCACACTACACCCTGGGCTCTGAAGTTTAGCCTGCCTTTTGCAGACCAAATTTGATGGACAGATTAGGGAAGCTTGGAAGACTTGGGGAGGGGAGGATTGTCTATCCAGGAGGGTCAGGAGTAACAGGGTCTGCCTATATCATTCATTTAAGCAGTTAGTTCTGGGCCACCTTATGCTTCTAGAGAGCTATTCCTAGTATGTCTGTATGATGTCCCCAATGGAGTAATTTAGGCAACATATATTTTCTGGATATAACCATGTGTCAGGCAGTATTCTGGGGGTTAAGGCTATAGCAATGAACAACAACAAAAAAAACAAAAACAAAAAAAAAAAAAACCTTGCTATCATGCCACCTGCTTTTTCGTTAGATTGAAATCTAAATACTACAAGTCTCTCTAGAACAGAAACTGTACACCAGGGCATTTAGCACAGCACTAGACCTACAGCAGATATTTCTGTGGAAAAAAATTCTGAAATATTATCCCTGAAGTTAACTAATCTTTGAACAATTGGCTTTGAATAACCCACTGTAGCAGTAAGCCACTTGATATAGGTACTCTGAGATATAACTCAGGTTTCTCATTTTGATAACTGAGAGTAGTGACTTTACCCTCTCTTGTGGGTTCCAGGTTCCAGGTGAGGGTTGGTGTAAGCAGTATCCCTGTCCACACACACAGCCATAGCAGACATTATCAGCAGATCACTGATTACAGCAGTCTCTCCAGATAAGACTGGGAGCAGCAAGCCAGGCGATCCCAATCAACCTCATTGCCATTCCTGACTCGCAGTGAGATGAAGCAGTTACAGAAGCAGCCATACCAGATATTTTTCTAGGCTCTGAGGAATCAGTGTTCTTTGGTGTATTTGCACAGGCAAAAAGATGTGATAAGTCTCTTCCTACAATCAAGACAGGGTGCCGATCCTGCTCCATTAGCTTTGCAACCATGTGTCCAGACAGTTACATAAAGGTTACCAATGGCTCTGTCAGGGTTCCAGATTATAGGTAAATGTTATGACAAGATAAGTGTGTCCACGCTTTCGTACCCTGAGAGTTGCAAATCCAATTGGAACACCCTGTCTCAAATACTGCAAAGTAGTTCCGGGATTTATCTCTTACTCTAAGACTAAAGCAAGCCCAAACTTAGGTAGCTCATAATGTATGGACTTGGGTCTAAATCTTTGTGCCTACTGACATTCATTTTAATACAAAATTGTGTTGTACACACTCTCCTTCCTCTTGCTCTTTTCGGTTAGTTAGTTAGTCTGTTTGATTGTTTGTTTGGAGACAGATTTCTCTGTGTAGCCTTGGCTATCCTGGATTCACTTTGTAGACCCAGGCTCGTCTCCAACTCACAGAGATCCTCTTTCCTCTACCTCCCCAAGTGCTGGGATTGAAGGCGTGTACAGCCAACATGCCCCAACTTTTTTTTTTATTGTAGTCTTATTTTATTTGGAAAAGGTTCTCCAACTGGAAAGATGTCTCAGTGGACTCCTGGCATGAGACCCTGAGGCAAAGTCCCCAGTGCCCAACTAAATGTGCTTGTGGGTGCCTGTGGCCCTGCATTGGGAGCCAGAGAAAGATGGAGATCACGGGCCTGCCAGCTTATCCAAATATCAATTTTCCAACTCAGTCAGAGACCCTGTCTCAAGAGGACAAGGTGGAATGTGACAAAGTAAGACACCAGATATCCTGACCCAGCCTCTACTCATGAGCATAAGCATCCTTCACACTCATGTGTGTGCAACACACACATGTACACACATGCACACAGAGTCTTAATTACTTAATTAGGGTTGTAATTTGAACTTGTTAAAAAAAAAACCTGTAGGTTGCCTTGGCTACATAGCAAGATCCTGTCTCAAAACCAAAATAAGTTTGTTAAGCCACAGGTCTTAATGTTACTAATTAGAACCCAAAGATGTAGGATGGAAAATCTTTTAGCATTGCTGGATTGTCTGTATTAAGTTCTTGAAGGTCATATATGATCTGGAACCCTCATAATCCAGGGCAGATCCTTTCAAAGAGGGACAGGAGGGTCTGTGAGCATACTAACAGTTGAATCCTGGAGGCTACAAAGGCAAACACATTTTTTTTTTAAATCTTCATTCAACTGGCTGGGTTAGAAATGAGGCATTGTTCAAAGAGTGAAGTTTTTAATTTATGCATTATAACCAGAATTCTGCAGCCTTTTTCAAACACCTCACTTTCCCCACATTGATGCTGGGCTTCTATCCATTTACTTATCTGTGCTTCCTCCTCTAAGTAGGATAAGGTGGTATTTGCCTTTTTGTGTTTAGTCTTTTCTCTTTGTATTCTACCCCCCCCAGTTAATCCATGTTGACTACAAATTGCATAGTCTCAGAGCTGGAGAGATGGTCCAACAGTTTAGAGTATTAGATGCTTTTCCAGAGGGGTCCAGGTTCAATTCCAAGCACCCACAGAGTGGTTCACAACTGTGTGTCACTGCAGTCCAGAGAGATATGATGCCATCTTCTGGCCTTTGGGCATGTAGTGCACAGAAAGTGAGTAAAACATTCACACAAATTAAAAAATAAAGTAAAATAAGACAAAAATTTAAAAGCCAAATTGTATAATCTTGCATTTTAAGGATAAATATTATCTATTGCAGATGCAAAGTTCAATGTTCTCAGTGCCAAATGAATGTTTTTTCTTCTTTATTCATTCACCCATCAGTTAAAGCTTAGGGTATTTCCCTGTTGTGGCTATTGTGAATAATACTAATATTACTATGGTCTCTACTGTGAAGTCTTATCCTAAAATGAGCTGGACTGTAGATACCCCATAAGCATACGGTGGCTTCCAGCCTTCAGAGATCTGCAGCCAGATCAGCACCTCACTTGGTGCTAGAAATTGTTCTAAGGGACGTACCAGAATATATCCTCCACAGTACAGTGGAGGAATTACAGTGTTATGGACTTCACTAACTACAATGTATCATCATACAGTTGGAATTTCTTTATAGATATAATGTCTGCAATGAATATACTAATCTGAAGAGAGGAGGTTTGTCTTAATCTGGAGCCTTGTGCAGCTTATAACTAACTCGTTATCCTTCCTTTCATGAGCTGGCTACTAGAATGCACAGTGACTACTTGACTCCTACTTCTAGACTCTCCCAAAACTAACCATCATCATTTATTTTATTTAATAACTTCTGATATCACTGTAGATGCTGGCAGCTGGTCCTGGCTCATATAAGAAAGCAGACTGCCACTTGAGTTTTTGATCATAGCCATTCTGATGGAAGTAAGTTGGAATCTCAGAGTCATTTTGATTTGCATTTGCATTTTATGACTAAGGACACTGAACATTTCCTTAAGTGCTTCTTGGCCATTCGAGATTCCTCTTTTGAGAATACTCCTTTTAGCTCTGTACCCCGTTTCTATTTGGATTGTTTGTTTTGTTGGTGTTTAATTTCTTTAGTTCTTTATATATTTTGGATATTAGCCCTCTGTCAGATGTAAGGTTGGTGAGGGTCTTTTTCCTAGTTTGTAGGCTATTGTTTCAGTCTATTGACAGTGCCCTTTGTTTTGTAATAGCTTTTCCATTTCATGAGATTTCATTAAGTAATTGTTGATCTTAGAGCCTGAGCTGTTGGTGTTCTGTTCACAAAGTGGTCTCCCATGACAATGAGTTTAAGTCTGATTCCCGACTTTCTCTTTGAATAGTTCTACAGTTTCTGGGTTTATGTTGAAGCCTCAAACCACTTAGACTTGTGTTTTATGCAAGGTGAAACATACAAGATATGCAGGGGAAAAATAGAACAGAGATTGAGGGACTGTCCAACCAGTGCCTAGCCCAACCTGCCTGAGACCCACCCCTGACATTATGAATGATGCTCTGCTATGCTTGCAGACAGGACCTTAGATAGTTGTCCTCTGAAAGACCTTACCCAGCAGTGGTGGATGGAGTGCAATGAGCCTTGTGATTAGAGGGAAGGATAGAAGAACCCAGAGGGGACAGGAGCTCCACAAGAAGACCAACAGAGCCAACTAACCAACCCTCTGGCAGGAAGGGGGGTTCTGCTGATACTAAAGCATCAACTCTGGACCATGCATGGACTGGACATATGCCCCCTACACAGATGTAGCAGATGGGAAGCTTGGTCTTCATTTGGGTTCCCTAGTAAATGGATTGGGAGCTGTCTCTGACATGGACTCGGTTGCCTGCTTTTTGATCAATTCACCCTAGTATGGCTGTTGCACCAGAACACAGGGGAGGAGATGTGCTCAGTCCTGATGACATGATGGGTTGGGGAGAGCTCCCCTTTTTCTGAGGAGTAGGGCTAGGAGGATAGAGGGAAGAGAAAATGAAGGTGGGACTGGGAAGAGAGGAGGGTGGCTATGATAAAAATAAAAATGAAGGAAGGAAGGAATAAGTTAGTTAATTAATTAACTAGCCAATAAGCAAGATTGCTGCATGGTCCCTGCTTCAGTTTATGCCATATATTTCCTCAATAATAGACTGAGATGTGCCAGCCAACTAGATCTCTTTACTCCTCCAAGTTTCTTTGGACAATGTTGTTTATCATAGCAATATAAGGCTCTTTATTTTCATTGTTTCTTAATTTTATTTGGCCATTTATAACAATTCAAAATAATGCATGATTTGGTTTATTCTACCTAGCAAGTCAAACAATATATGTTGGTTATGTGTTTATTGAATATATGTTTATTTACAATAAATATATTTAATATATATTAAAAACGTAAATTAAAGTCTAGGGCCTGGCACTGATAAGATGGTTCCGTGGGTAAAAGTGCTTGCCATACAGGCCTGATGACCTGAGTTAGATCCTCAGAAACTGTATAAAGTTGGAAGGGAGGAGCCAAATTGACAAAGTTATCCTCTGACCTTCAGATGCATTCGTGCTGTATAATTGCATACACACATACATATATACATGCATACACAAAAACATATATATATACACAAATACCATATACACATATAACAATAAATAATAAATAATAAAAATAATAAAAACAAAATCTAAGACAATTGTAGTATCTAGCATTAACTTGATTCTTTTTTAAAATAATTCTTATTTTCTAACATTAATTAAATTTTGTTCCCTTTGCATCCCAGCTATAACCCCCTCCCTCATTCCCTCTCAATCCTACCCTCCCTCCCTCTTCTCCCATGAACTTTATATTTATGGTCAGGGGTTAAAGTCCTCTCTTTATTTTCCAACGTTTTCATTTGAGATCTGAACATACATCCTGGCTCTCCCAGTGTGCCACCATATATGTAGGAAGGATTACCTCCAACCTCAATGTTGTCTAGGACACTGGAGCCCAGACTCCAAGGGTAAGTGACACAAACTTCAGATTTTAAAACATGCTTCTCCAGATACAAGAAATGTGACAGGAAGGAAGCGTAGGGAAAGAAAACTTAAAGATGGTTTTCTAGAACTTTGCATTTCATCTCTACATTGAAAACTCTCTTTTCCCATCAGCTTTTATACAGAAATCTGCTTGATATAGTTAGCTATCTATCTTCAAGAGAATTCCTTGAAGCCAAGCCTCCTGGTACATTCCTATAGACCCCATACTTAGGATGCACAAACAGGAGAATCATGATTTTGAGGCAAACAAACAGGGCCTGCAACACAAATTTTAGACCAACCTAAGCTATATAACAGGATCCTATCTCCAAAGAAAAAAGATGAAAGAATGAAAGAAAGATCTTTTATAAGTTATAAAACCTACAATTGAAAGAATATTTATATCATATACATGTGTATCGAGGAGAGCATATGTTAATGTGCATGTATGTATATGTACATATAAAAGGTAATGTCCAAAGAACATCTGGCATTTATTACGCCCCACATAACATATCTTAAGAAGAAACTCTTATTACAACATCTCAAACACTGTTATTTTCTTTATCTAAATAAAAAATAACCATGAATCACTGGGTGTAGTGGTGTACCCCTTTAATCCAAGCACTAGGAGGCAGAGGCAGTCACAACTCTGTGAGTTCCAGGCCAGCCTGGTTCCAAAAGCAAGGTCAGGACAGCCAGGGTGCTGTTACACAGAAAAGCCTTGTCTTAAAAAAAGCAAAAAATAAAGTAACCATGAAGAATTCTAAATTTTTTTACATCTATGATCTTATACATCAAAAACTATACTGTTGATCTTAAAAAAGAAAAAAACTAATGTAATAAGCTATGTAAAGTTAACTATATATGCAGTAATATGAACATATACAACATATATGCATACTGTTAGAGTACTTTGGTTGGTTGGTTAGTTAGTAGGTTGATTGATCTTGCATGTCAACTTGATACAAGCTAGAGACATCTGTTAAGAGGGACTCTCAATTGAGGAAATGCTTTCAACCAATTGGCCTATTATAGGTAAATCTAAGGGGAATGTTTTGATTACTGGTTTACATGAGAGGGTCCAGCGTACTCTGGGCAGTGCCGCTCCTGAGCAGGTGGTACTGGGCAGCCCAGAAGAGCAGGCTGAGTACAGCCTGGCAAGACTGCAGAAAGCAGCATTCTTCCATGGGCTCTGCTCAACTCCTTTCTCCAAGTTCCGGCCCTGAGTTCTGTCAGTGATGGACTGTGATGTGGAAGTGTAAACCAAATAAAACCTTTCTTTTGCAGACTTGCTTTGAGTTACGATATTTCTCCCAGCAACGGCAAGCTAACTCTCAGAGCATGGATACATAAAAATTAACTCCAACCAGGTTCCATCCACCCAGTTGATGATAACTTCAGACCTCTGTGACCAACTATAACATTTCCTAGTTGAAACTGATTCTAGAGGTCGATACCCAAAAATCCACTGGTCCTTTCTGTGGTGAGGAAATTATATGAGTCCCCTCCCTGTTTTGGGTAGCCAAAGGTGAAATTTTTAACTCATGATTTTTTTTCATTTGGTCCCTAGCTTCTAAGACAGTGTGGAAATATCCCTCTGGGAGCCAGTCATGAGGAGGTTTGTTTCTGCCTGAATAAATGACTGTGCATGGCCACAGAAATACCTATCTAAACACAAGAGAAGTGAGAAGGCAGTGACTCACACACTAACACCAGGGACTCTACCCTTCTGCATTAATCTTGATTTTGATGTTTTGCTACCTAACTTCCAAATCCTTGAGCTCATTTTCTATTTAAAACTGCTTGTTTTTCCATAAGTAATGACTAACTGAGTAATGGCTTCCAGTTCTTCCACATTCCTGGTGTTAGGTATAGGGAGGCCCTGGATTTTTTATCATCTGATATAATTTTTGAATATTTCCATTTTGACTAGAAAGAACCAGGTATTTGAAGTATGTGTCTTTTTCTAGCTTCCCTTCCTGATGCTACAAGATCAATCAGGCACTACAAGTTATCATATTTCCATGTTGTCCTCTACCTAAAGCAGAGCTTGTCAAGGAGAGAAAAGGGGACAGGAATGTGTGCTGTTTCTAACTCCTCTCTTGTTGTCTTCACCTCCCCTGCCACTGTCTTCAGTGTGTTTCTTGCCCTGGAAAGATACACATTAAAATATCCAAACCATTGTCATTAAAATATCCAAACTATTCTATTGACAGCTCTTTTTCTGCCTTTACTCCATATTCTGATTTCATTTCTGTTGGTGTGACAAAATACTTTGACCACAAAGCAACTTAGAGGAGAAAATAATTCATTTCATCTCATAATTCCAGCTCATATGCATCACTGTGGGGAAGGCAAGACAGGATCTTCAAATATTTAAACATGCAGTCAAGAACATAAAGAAAGATGTATGTGCATGCTCATTTGTTTGTGATAAGCTTGCTTTTGCCCCTCTTAGATGGTTCAGGATCCCTTGTGTAGGGAATAGTGTCACCCATAGTGGGCTGGGTTTTACCACATCAATTAACTTAACATAAAATCCTCTCTGTCGCTCTGTCTCTCTCTCTCTCTCTCTCTCTCTCTCTCTCTCTCTCTCTCTCACACACACACACACACACATACACACACACAGATCCAAAGACCAACTCAATATAACCACCCCCCCCACTGAAGAAGCTCTCTTCTCAGGTGATTCTGGATTCTGTCAAGTGGCAGTTGTAGCTAACCATCACACCTGCCCACAGACACTGCCTGCTCCTGTGACCATAGCACACCAGACTCTAGTGATCAAGTCAGTTTTCTTTAGAGTAGTCCCATGCTTTTTTAAAATTCAAGGATGGCTTTTGGTACCAAACATATCTGTGATGGGATGCAATTCTCATGGCCTCCTTGTTAGACTGGAAAGAGTGTTTTCATTTGCTTTTCTCCTTCTGCCGCATAAAAACTAATGTGATGTAGTTGTTGGCCTGCCATAGCATACAGAAGAACAAGCTTTGACTGAGGTGTATTAGGAAACTTAGAGTTTCTTTTCTAAGTTTCCAAACTTAGAAAGAATGGCACATCACAACCATACTACATGAGAGCATTTTCAAAATAGATCTCTAATAATAAAAGAAAAATAAAATGATGCCATTTTCTGAGCCCTTTAGTAAGCATAAACATTATCTAAAACATGAGCTGCAAACATGCTTGGTGTCACCCTTGATGCTAGCCAGATAGACTTTAACACACAATAACCAGAGACTGATTCCTCTTTTCCTTTTATTCCTCTCTTTCTCATGTCATGGATCCAACACTAACTAGACTTTAGAAGAAGAAAACCTATATAGACTTTCATGCTAATCCTTTTTTGTTTTTATTTTATTTTGGAGGGAAACTGAGCCTTAACAGTTAAGTGACTCATTCAAGGTCACATAGAAGCTAAAATGTATTGCTACCCAGACTTCAACACTCAAGCTATGTGCTGTTTATAACACCTCCTTTATTTTTAATTTGCTGGCACAAATGCTTTTGGAAAGTGACTGGTGCGTTCCTCATTCTGTCCTAACAAGACACAGAACAATAATAACAACTCAGCATTGAGAGACATCATCCTGTCATTCAGGAACTGACTATCTTTTCTTTTTTAAGTCTCTACTTCTGGGAAACATGGAAACACCAAGACCCAGAGGCTGACTACTTCAAGGTCACATGGTGACCCACCCAGGGCTGCAAAGAGCATTGTTTCTAGAGCTGGAAACTGGCAGAAAGCTCAGCATACTTACTGTAATGCAACTCTGCCCATCACACTATCATCTTTTATCTAATGCAGCCTTATCATCCATACTAAGATACTTTTGAGAATAAGCAGAGCAGCCAGACAACAGGTGTAAGTTACAACTGGACCACACAAACTGAGTTATGTGGTACTTACAGGTAATACCCTGGCATGGTGACCAAGGTCAAGAGGAGTCAGAGTGAGAGGGAAATGAGGTACAGCAAAGATTTCATTCTGCCTGAGACTTGACGTTGTGGGAATATGTCCGTTGAAAGGAAACCCTCCTGCTTAATTAGGCTCTTGGTCTGTAGTGCTTTGTCTGTCCAAGGATGCTACAAACCAAAGCCACTTATGCCTAGCTGAGTCAATGCATTAGAAACCACCATGGCGCCCACCTTCTGCCATGTGGCCATGTGGACATGTCATCCTCCATGTTACAGGCTCCCTCCAGGACACCTGCCTGCACCTCTGCCTGAGAGCTTCAGGATTCTAGTTGCAGTAGTGACAGGGTTGTGCAATTATGGTTTGGTATGGAGATGGTGACTTCTTTTGAGGGACTGGGTGATCAGGGTCCCCACAGCTGAACACTCCTAAAATATCAGTATGTGGCCTGACAAGCAAATGTTGACTTCCTGGGCAATTGAGAGTCATAAATAGATGGGTGTTATGAAAACTCCAACATGTAACCTGAGATGTGCACAGATGAGCAGAGTGGTTAATAGCTTAGGTTCATATGCTGAGGAAGCTGGGTGACTTAGCGTGTTTCAAAACTCAGTGTTATCATATGTAAAATGGGCTAATAGACTGTACTCACAGGGATGTTGGTATGAAATGTGCTTGCTTTGTTTTTGGAACAGCCAAGAGATTTGATGACAATCAGCTCTTTGTGCATGGAATTTTTCTTATCTTTAATTTCCATACAAAGAGGTTGCAACATTGTCTTTTATGATTAACATTCAAAGTCATTCTTGTGAAGGCTGTCAATAAAGAAGCATGTAGAGTTTCCTTCCTTGACTGTCATAGTGTATAGGTTCCTTTTCAGGGCTATCAGAAACTTTTGGGACTCCTCAGATACCACATTGTCCCACATAGAGCATGCTGCCTTTGGATATGTTATGTTTGTTTTTAGATGTTTAATAAATAGCACATCACAAGCCAGGAAGTGGTGGAGCAGGTGGATCTCTAAGTATTTGGACAGCCTCGTCTACAGAGTGAGTTCTGGTATGGCCAGGACTACAGAGAAGAAACCCTGTCTAGGAAAAAATAAATAATAAAATTATAATAAATAGCACTTAACTAATTCAAGTCCTTGCAGAAAACAAAACTTATCCAATATAGTTAAAAAGGATACAAATATTTGATGCTGAGAAACAACCAAGGCAGCTGTCCCACCCACTACCAAAGGGCTAAGAGGAACAGGGTTCCCTGTGAGAGTGGGAAGAGCTGAAGTGGCTATGTAGAGTGTGTAAGCCCATGTGGGAGCAGGGAGGAAATCTTTGCTCTCTTCCTGCAACAAGCACCCTGCTGGGGCCTCCAATTAACCAAAAGTGGCTGCAAGTTGGTCAAAGAGCTAGACAGAGGATGTCAAAGAACAGATCTGGACAGATTTGAGAATGTGCATTTTGTCCTTCCTTCCCAAATTAAAACCAGTGGAAGCAAAGCAAGAATGAGAAGGTTGAAGTTCATTGTTCACCTTTATTACTGTTAAGCTAATTGGTTAGCTCTGTGTCAGTGCTGACACTGTATTCCTGGAAAGGAACAACTGAAGGGTGCCCTCGGGGTCAGGTGCTTCTCATGCAGAGCTCAGACTGCTACAACCTGTTTGCTGCTGTTCTGTCCAGAGAGAGAAAAAGGTGTTCTGGGCATATTCAACTTCCCCAACACTAATCCAGCATTGGTTTCACTCCTGCACCCTGGGGAGGAATTGGAAGAACAGTGGGAGTGTCCAAAGGAGCCAACTTCACAAGGAGGGAAGCCTAGGCACCTTAGGGCAATCTCCTTATTTCTGTGAGGGCATGGAGATGCCTGGGATGACTCCTGCCTTTCATTGAGGGCTCTTGCATGAGCTGTTCCCTGGTATATTTAAGCAAATATATTGCTGACTCTGAGCCCACAGTGAGTGTGATAAAGTAGTTTTATGTGCAACCTGAGCAAACCCCACTGTTCTTTCTCATCTTTTCTACCTGCTTCCTTCTTTAAATGTGGGCTGCTATATGGCTTCTGCCCTACCAAGGCAGGGGTGGGAGAAAAAGACCCCACAGATCTGTGGTCAGCCATGGTTAAGTCACTTAGCCTCTTTATCCTAATTTTCTTTTTCTGTTGATAACAACAGGGAAAGTATAGATAAATTCATAATAGCCAAGGAAAAATAGCCTCTCAAGCTCAACTTCTCCCTCCCAAATAAAGGACAAGATTGGTATTTGCTCTTATCATGCATAATTCTGGAGAAATACACAGGAAAGATTACACACTTTAAATTACACAAGAAAAGTAAGTCCTAGGTTAGGGACAGAATCTTGACTGTATACAATAGGGTCTAATGTCCTGTGGAAAACTATTAACCAAAACCAGGAGAAAGTGAAGAATATGTTGGTATCACAATGACAGCTGGATGATAGCCATTGTACAATCCACTCTCTGCAGCAACCCTGGAGTATCAGTTACTTCTTCAGCTGCTGTGATAGAATTTCTTGTCAAAAGCAACCTAAAAAGGTAGGATTCATTCTGGCTTACAGTTCAAAAGAACACAGTTCACCACAGAAGTGAAAGCATAGGGTGAGGCTACTTGTTACATTGCGTCTGCAGTCAGGAACCAGAGAAAGATGGATGCCAAGGGCTTAGCTAGCTAGCTTTCACATTTTTATGGACTCTGGGATCCTAAAGAATGAAATGGTAATGCCCCAATTCAGGGATACATTTCCTCTAGATGATCTAGATTAATTAATCTAGATGATCCCTCATGGGTATGCCCAGAGACTTCTCTTATAGAAGATTCTAGAGCCTAAAGATTTAACAATAAATATTTACCATTAAACCTAGGAAGGATATATATCAGCTTGACTGCTGTGTGGCTTGGGATACAAGGCAAGGACACATAGCTGACTTGTAGAAGAATCAGGATTTGTTCTGTGAGTAGGACACTATTTAGTTAGCCTCAAAGAAAAGGGAGGAAAGAGGGAAGAAAAGGAAATGGGTGAGAACTACATAAGCTCCTGAGAACCCATGATACACTATTCGTTCATTCCCTAAAATATTCCTTCCCTCCTGAAATCAGAATGTATTTTACAGATAGGATTTTATGTTTTGTTGTCTGCTAAGGCCTCATCACTTTCTCCACCAAACCAGAGCCTAAGAAAAGGGGATAAACTTGGCACAGAGATCCATCTAATTAAAAATGTGAGCTGGGAAGTAACTTTGTGGGATGAGACTTGACATCTGCATTATTGTCCCATTGCATGTGAGGCAGCTGAGACCTGAGACTGTGTGATGTGCTCTTCATCCTAAACTCAATGAGTCAGGGCACCCGGTCTGTGGTCAAGATATTAGCAGTGTTAATGAAGTGGGGGTGAGTGGTTTAGCCTATCTGATCCCCAATTTTCTCACATATTAAAGGAGAAACAAGAGAGAACATTCAATGAATTGGCAGCCTGATAAACCATATGCAATATCTCTAGCATATTGTAAGTCCTCCATAAATGGGAGTTACAGCTAAGTACAATGGACATCAAAGATTAAAGAATAGAAGAGTGCAGTTAGTGAGACTCTGAACCTAAGAGGAGAGCCTTGTGTTTTGATATTTATTTTAGTTCGTGGGTTTGATTTTTGTTTGTTTTTTTTTTGTTTTATTTTTTATTTTTTGAAGAGATACTTACTGAATCCAAAATGTCAACATGAGCTTAAAGATGGCTGCAGCACAGAGGAGGAAGCCAGACCACTTGCAGGATGAATTGTCCTCCCTGAACGATTAGACATGTGTGCTATAACATGAGAAGTGTAAAGATCCCTGTGTCACAGGGTGTTCAAAGCTTGGCCCATATTCAACCAATAAATAGAGAGGCCCTGTGAAGATGGAAGGCTGACTTGGACTCTGGTGTGCCATTGTGGCCCTTGCTCTGGTATCGGCTGGCACAGGTTGTGTGATAACCATAGAATGCCAGAATACATAAAAGAATGATTTTACCCACTGCCTTTCTTCCAGGCACTGTTCACACACAAATGTTTCTACAGCAGCAAAGGAGGGACCCTGAAAAGTGGCTGTGCCCGATATTGTAATGCTACCATGAAGATGAGGAGGGTACAGCCATGGGCTCATCCAGGACACCAAGACTTGGGAAGCTCTGAGCTGCGTTGTTGAGCTCTGGGGTCCTTGTAGTCACGAGTGGCCTGCAGGAATTTAGGATGTCTTCCTGAATGGCAATGAAAAGCTAAACTGAGTAGTAACCACTTCCCTGAATCACATCCCTCTTAGTGCCCCTACCTCTTCACATAAAGCCCATGACACCTGCATGGGAGCCACCCTCCATCCAAGTCTCTGACCTGGTTATTACCCACATTTCCACCTTTATAATGTGTACACTTGATAGTCTCTTCAGAATGCTCATCCAGATATGCAGGATCTGACTCATCTTTCCAGGCTACTTCTACCTAACCCCTCCTGTCACTACCCAGCAGACCCTCACACTCCATCTCTCCAAGCCACCACTCCACTACAGCACTTCTCTTCCTAGACTCACCATTCCCTGGAATGCTCTTTTATTTCCCATCTGTTTGTTTACATATGGGTTCAAGCCCAGGGTCTTGCAAAGAACCACTGTGTGAGCCTCCAGTCCCATGATTTCTCTATTTTATCTGGCATGCTGACTCTCCCGAACTCTCATGTATTCTCTATATGCACTAGCCTCCATCTGCCTCATTCTCTTGTTCACAACAGAGACATGCTATAAGAAGGGGTGAAATCTCATAAGCCAAAAAGTTGCACAATTCTGTCCAGTGTTCCCAGAATTCACAAGATCTGTTATTAAAACAGGAGGTATCTACAGCAGAGGACTCTGGACCTGAGGAGGGAAGCAGGGGAGGAGAAGGGCACTTAGGAGGATGTTGTTTAGTCTCTCTTCCCTATAGTTCACTGTGAGATCTTAGACAACTCAAAACTGTCTGGACCTCACTTCCCAAACCTTTGCGAGATCCTAAGGTCCAAGGTTTTCATGGTAATTGAAAACAATAATAATATTAGCCAGTGCTTGCTTTGTGTGTGTTTTTTTTTAAACCAAATTTCAGAACCTAGTGCAATGTTTGTAGGCCAAGACCACCCAAAGGAAGGTAGAAATAGCTGTGATTATGTAGCAGAACTATAGATCTGGGGATTTAACAAATCCACATCTAAACTATGTCTCTTGCAAAGGAGAAAAAAATGGGGGGAGGAGTCTTAAAAAGAAAGAATAATAAGAGACCACTAATGATGCCTTGTGGCCTGGGTGTTAGTGGGGAAGGAAGCCTGCATCCAACTCTGGTGTTTAGCAGTCAGTACAAACCTGGTCTTGCCAGGACTATACAGGAAGAAGATCAAGCAGACTTTACAATGGAGACAAAGCACTGTAGCACAGGCCACAGCTGAGCAAGCAAGAGTGTGGAGAGAATAGGGCCAGGTCTCAGCTGAAGGCCCCTGTCTGCCTATTGCCATCCCCTAAATGTTGTGTGAAGGGTCTGATTTTACATTATAGCCTTCTCATTATCAGGAGATAAAAACAGGTGGATTCAGAGTACTGATAGAAAAAGAAAAGAGGAAAGGAAGGAAGGAAGGGAGGAAGAGAGGGAGGGAGGGAAAGAAGGAGGGAGAAAGATTACCAAGTCTATCATGATGAACTTCATCAGGTTTACAGTGACTTCATTAGGTTTACATTGGGATGCAAGAGTGACTCTGAGTCCCATAATAAAAAGGGTAAAGTTTACACAATTCAAGTTAACAAAAGCTGCATCCCATGGAGGAGCTGCCTACCCAAATGTCAGATGGCCCCACTGAAGAACCCCTGCCTCAGCAAGATTATGCTTCTTTTATGAATTCTGTGAGGCTCCCTGTGGGTCATAAATGTTTGGCATTCTTAAGCCTTGTGTTCTGTGAGTTTCATAAATCTAGTTAACCTTCTGAGTACTGGGACTCACTCCACCCAGAGTGTTTCAGTTTAGAGGGTACAGTCACACAATATACCCTTGCACCTTGTCTCTTAAAGTTCTAAGAGACAAGTTCTAAGTCCTAGATCAGAATCCTCAAACCAGGTGCCATCTCTGTATCTTACCTGATACAGAGATGAGTCCACCTCCCACAAGGAGTCCAAAGCCAACTTCCAACTGGACTGAGCCTGAGTTCAAATTCAAGCCATGGAGCAAAAGCAAGAACTTCACTTCCACATGTATCCTAATGGCCCATGAGGATTTTCTTTGCATAAATGGCCTCAGTGGCAATAGGACATGCATTTGTGAGGATGGCTTCCAAGACTCCAAGTGTCAGTTCTGCTCTGACCAAACAGATATAGATCTCACTGTAACAGAGGTGAGTGTGGCATCCACAAGCTCCTCTCATACTGAGCAGGCTAATGGTGTGCTCTGCTGTCTTGTGGATTATGCTTGTAGTGTGTCATCATGACAGTGTGGGTTTCTTAAGCACTGTTTCTCAATAGCATGTGTCAGACAGGCAGGCAAAGGCTTCTGAGTTCTGATTCTCTCTGGGATGACTGAAAAACAGCAATTTTAACAGGTTCCGGGAAGGGGGTGCTGGCAATCCCATTTAGGAACCCCACTTTGGAAACCACTATTTTCGCATGAAGACATAGTCCACTTCAAGAACTACATCTGCTCTCTTTTCAAATAACTCTTATTCATTGGTTCTTCCGTTTAAGAATTATGACCTCAGCCAGGTGATGGTGGCAGTGGTGTATGTCTGTGATCCCAGCATTCATTAGGAAGAGGCAGATGAATCTCTGTGAGGTCCAGGCCAGCCTAGTGTACACAGTGAGTTCCAGGATAGGCAGAGTGCCACAGAAAAACTCTGTCTTCCTCCTCCCATCCCCAACCAAAAAAAAAATGAGCTCTTGTTTTGGTGGGAGCACCCTTGAACTACAAAATAAGGGTGAAAGCACTAGTAAGTATTTTGTAAATTCAGTCCAAGCTATATATAGAAAGCACATATACATGCCTCTCTCTCTATACACACACACACACACACACACACACACACACACACACAAGCACCTAGCACATATTGCATACTAAAAACATGCTAGCTACTTATTCATTTAGCTGTTATTCTAAAAACAGTAACCATATCTCAGTGGTCTGCATTCCATAAGACCTATAGAACATGCAGAATATTCCACAACAGGCATGTTACAAATGCACTCCTATGCTTTCAGAAAATGTTAGTCTTTAAAAGATTATCATATGTATACTTCATTATACATATTTTTAGATGTCTGTTTAGAAGTTAAAATTGGAACTCTGCAGAGTGAAATGAATCAATAAGGCTTCCTATGGAGTCAGACCAACCAAAAGCTACATTCTTGTCTCTTCCTTGAGTGGCTGTGTGACCTGCGAAAGACTTTACAGTGTCTCTATTTAGAAAATAAAGAAAATATTGTACAGTTTCCCTGGGCATCCATGGGGATTGGTTCCAATATTCCTCTGTGCCCCTGAATTCTGCAGCTCCTCCTGTGCTCTCTATGGATAGGCATATTTTTGGCCTAGGTCCTATTCATATGCTCACACATGAATTTCCTCTCTATGACTTACCGTAACAAATGCTACATAAACAACACACAAATAATTGCCACAATATGCTTTTTAGGCAGTACTGATAAGAAAAAAAGGTATGTATACATTTAGAATAGATATGGAAATTTTTTTAAATATTTATGATCTAAGGTTGGTGACCATAGATACAAAATCCAAGAATATGCCACCAGTTGTTCTAACATCAACCTGTGTTCTTAATCAGGGGCTTTTAGCACAGAGATCATGTCTGGTAAATAACCAATAAACAAAGTCACATAAATGCTAGCCCCACACACTTGGTACAAGCACATCTCCTCTTTCATAGCATGTTTGGCTAAAAGCCCAGCAACATGGTGGTGTCAGTGTTGTTCAGTCCCATCTGCTTGTTTTTTTGGACAAGTAAGATTCCTGAGCCAAAAACAGGACCTTATTGCAAACCCAACAACCTTGGCATTTGTTACATCTCCAGCAGGATGTGGAGGCTCAGGTTGGGAGGAGGCCTCCTGCTTTGCCCCTGTCATGGGTCTGTGCTCACTGGAGTTCTGGGCTTGCAAATGAAGTCCTGGATTACTTAGGATGTCATAAAGTTAATTTTTGTTTTAAATCCAGACTCTTTCCTTTGAGTTTACTCACTCTTTCCTAGATATTGGCTCTAGGTACTGGTCTATGTTGGTTCCTGTCTCCTTTATCCTGGCTGGAGCAAGGCCTGGAGCCTTTCAGTTAGATGGTATTCAAACCCAATCTTTGCAGATTTCCTTTGAGAAACTCCACATCTCTCCATCCTTCTTACCTCTATCCACATGCACAGGTGACTGAGGGGTGTATGTGTGTGTGTGAGGGGGGTATGTGTATATATTAGGGAGAGAGAAAGAGTTTGTATGCATGTGGCAGTTTCTATACACTTGGGAGTGTATACACATGTTCATGTGGCACATGTGCATGGTGGTGTACATACATACACATGTAGAGGGCTGAGGTCACCCTTGGGTATCTTTCCTTAAGGACCCATCACCTTGTTGCCTGAGATAGGGTCCCTCATCAGTCAATGACCCAATGAATCCACCTGTTTCTGCCTCCCTGGTACTGGAATTACAAGCAGGGGTCACCATGTCTGGGTTGTTTGGTTGTTTCTACTGGGTTCTGGGGATTGAACCTGGGTCCTCAGGCTTGCACAGAAAGCTCATTTTCTGATTGAACTAAGCCCCACTTTGGACTTTTCATATACTAATAATATTCAGCAGCAAGGCAAAGCAGCTAAGGTTTAAAATGACAGGAGCTGTGGAAGTGCTGGTTAACATTGTGGCCCACTATGAGCTCAGTCACTGTAGATCTGAACTTGACAGTACAGGCTCATGTCTCTGCATGGGAACTTGGAGGCAAACTCTGTCGTTTGTGTCAGCTCCCTGAGCCTCTACCTATGCATCTGGAAAGTATAATGTTCCTGCCTTCTGGGACTGAGGGTGGTTAGTGAGACAGGGAAAAGCCAGTCCAGGGCCTTGAAGGACATCAGGGCCCAAATGCTGGCTACCAATTATCACTGCTTTGCTGTGAATCAAAGTCAAGGATTAGCACATGAGCCCATCTGGAGTTCTACAAACATTAGGAAGCTTTTCTATTTATTCTAGAATGTTTTCAGAAAGTGAGAAGCTTCTCAGCAGCTAACATCTTCAACCAATCAATAGCTGAAAACTGGGCTCCCTGGCTTCTTAGGCCACATTACAAACCATCTCCTTCCCTGTACTAACACACAGATGCATTAGAAGAATACTGGGGAACAACATACCCTCCTTCTGGGGGACAGTCAGCTCTCCAAGGCTGCCCCTGGCAGTCTGAGAAAGGCCGGTGACCCTGAGTTCAGCCCAGCTCTGATTCAACAGCAGTGATTCCAGGGAGGCGAAGGCACCCATTCTCCATGGTACTGTGCTCCAATAGCAAACACCCTCTTTGCCTCTCTTCCAGCCAACCTATGTGTTCACGGAACATGATTTAGCCTGACTCACAGGCAAGTGCAGAGAGGGCAAAAGTGGGTGGTTCTGTGACAAGAAGACTTCAGCCTGTGGGCCCTATGTACAGTTTTGTCACATCCTTGCCACCTGTGAATACAGCAATGAGACAGCCAAACAGGTCCCAGCCCAAGGCTACAGTGCCACCTGTGGGTGGAGCCAGCCCATATCAAATGCTTCATCATAAAGGAGGGCATATTCTACCCAGCTGACAGCCTGGCTCTTTAGGAGCTAAGTCTGAGCTTGAATCCAAATCTTAGCTCTCTTTGCTTGGAAAGCAGCAGCTGTGTGATCTTGGGCAAGTTACCTTACCTCTCTGAGCTTCACTTTCTGAATTAGCAGTGATGAACTCTAGCTAAGAGAAAGATAGTAGAGATTAAAAGAGCCAAAGATATGAGCATGCTGTCCCAGCCTGGACCTAACATTATGATAAGCACACTGCTGTGCAAGTTATGATTCCAGCACACCAGGTGCTAAAGCAAGAGGACTTCTTCCAGTTCTGGGAAGCCTGAACTACAGCAACACATTGTCTCAAAATTCCAAAGGGGGCAGAGGTAGAGAGGAAGTACAGCCTGGAAGAGCCCCTGCTGCTCCCCCAGAGGATCTGGGTTTGCTACCACAGCCATGCCTGCACCCCCAACTATAACTCCAGGGATCCACCAGTGTCTTCTGTCCTCTGACAGTGTGTGTATTTGTATGCCTATGTGTGTGTGTGCACATGTCTGTCTGTCTGTCTGTGTGCCTGTGTATGTCTGTATGTCTATGTATGTGTCTGTGAACACAAGTGCCCATGTGTGCACTTGTGTCTGTGTCTGTGTGTGTGCAAGCACATGTACATTCCTGTATTTGTGTATTTCCATGTGTGTAATATGTCTATGTGTTTGTATTTGTGTGTAATTGCATACATGGGTGCACATATGCATGTGTATTTATGCGTGTCTGTATCTATGTGTCTATGTTTTATATGTCTATATGTATATGAGTATACATGATTCTGTCTTTCTGTGTACCTGCATTCATGTGCGTATATGTTTATCTGTGTATGTGTGCAGGTGTGTTTGTGTGTGTGTCTGTGGCCCACTAATGACTCAATATGTGCACACACTCACTGTGGGCTTGGACAATGCAGTTGGCATCAAGGCCCTGCATGGAAATTCAGAGGAAACTGTGTGGTTTGCCTCAGATCCCTGGGCTTCTGCCTTAAAAGAAAAATCAAAAAAAAAAAAAAAAAAAAGGAAGAAGAGAGGAAATAAGTGATGGAATGAAGAAGGAGGGAGAAGGGAAGGAGGAAAGGAAAGACAGAAACAGGGAGAGAGGGAAGGAAGGAAGGGTTATGTGTTCTGCCACTGTGAAGAAATACCCTGAGGAAGTCAATTTAAACACAGAGGAGGTTGTTCAAATAGTTTCAAGGGACAGCACACCATGGCAGGGACATAACAGTGGAAGCTTAAGGAGTTGGTCACATGACATCTGCAGTTGGAAATGGAGGGGGAGAACAAATGTGTTCAGGTTGTTTCTCTTCATTCATTCCTGGAGTAGAGGCTGTGAACAGTGCTGCTGGTATGCACAGAGCAGGCCCTTGAACCTCAGTTAGCTTAATCTACATGACCCCTCTCAGGTGTGCCCAGAGGCTTCCTTCTTAGGTGAATCAGTGTCTGGTTAATCTAGCAGTCCATGTTAACCATCCCAGAAGAAAATCAATGAAATTCCCATGCTTTGAAGGCTCCTTTACCTAATAAAGCTGTCAATAGAAGCTCCATTGTAAAAGCCATCTGATTTCAAGTTGAAAGATGAAGAACTGCCACTCATTTTCTGAACTGTATGCCAAGTACTGCAGCCTTAGGAAGTAGAAAATGTTCTAGGAGCTTGCTATACTATAGTTTGATGGCTGGAACCACGTCAAGCACCCTGGAGGAAACTTAGGATGTCTGGAATCCCGATCCTGTACTGGCATCATTTTCTTAAGTTTACTTGCATAGTTTACTTGCTTGGTTTTGGCATAGCAGGCTGGATGAGGGCAAGGACTTGGCTTCTTTCCTGTGCTTACAGGAAAGATCATGATGGGGAAAATGTCCTCCAGAACCTCCTGCATCATTGACAGTGGGCTGTCTGCATTTCTGAATGACCTCAGCTTGGAGGCCAGAGCTGGAACAAATCAAACTTGTTCTTTGTGTAGATTCCACACAAAGACATTTTCTCTAGGAAACTAGATCCTGGACAGTCTATTGTTTTCTTAAGCTCATGTTGCTGAAGCTTCAGAAGGACATGGATAGATGGAAGCCATGTGTTATCCCCAGGCCACTGAAGACACTGATCTAACCAATAAATGAGTGAACAAGGAATAAATGAGCAAATGGCCCACATTAAATAGAAAAGGTATTGTGGTAGGATAATTTCATAAGGGATGTCTGAAAAGAGAGTGAAACTGTCATCTCACAGGAGGTACAGATGAGTGTGGACACATGCATGTGTGTAGTGTGTGTGTGTGTTTGTGTATTTGTGTGTTTGTATGTGTGTGTGTGTGTGTGTGTGTGTGTGTGTGTGTGTGTGTAGTGGGGGGTGTTATTTGAAGGACCAGAGAAGAAAAGAGAGGTCTCACCTGATTGATACATTGAGTATTTTCAGACATGTGCTACAGACAGTTTTGTCTTAAACTAGCATAAACACAAGGTTATAAAAGCTCAAATTCTGGTCCAGTAAGAAAAGGCCAGCTGCCAGCACTACCCCTCATGGTGCTATGGAGTCCTGCTAAGCTTACCCCAAGAATTAGTCCCATTTTTCTAAGTGAGGAGACAGTGTCCAGGCTGGGAAGAGACACAGGTGAGCCACACAAAGGGTAAGGTTCGGGTTCAGATTCCCACCCAGCCCTGACTGCCAAACCCCCAAAATCATGCACCCTTGCTTGCAAACGAAGGCTTCCTGCACAAAACTAATTTCTAATCACTTCCAGCTCCTCTCTGGCTGGCTACATGTGCCTGCACGTTGGGTGCTAGGCATCTCAGGCTGATACTGTGCATTTTCTCTTTCACAACTGTGTCTGCAATAAGAGCTATTGAAGAGATGGAACTCTCTCTTCTAAGAAGGACCCTTGTATGGAATTGACCTCCAGAGGAGGCTGCTGTCAGAATGTGAGTGTTATGTAGCCCGTGCCCTGGGCTTCCTTTTGTGTCATTCTGTTTACTTTTTTGTTAGTAGGTGCAGCAAGAAGCCACCACTCAAAGCCTCTCTGTGGCAATGAAAGCAGTTAGGTAAGAGAAAAAATAACCTGCCATGGTGCCTTGGATAGCAGCAGACAGTGACAGCTACAAAAGCTCTTTTGGTTTTATATGGGTAGGTGACAGGGGTGGCAGCTTGGGATGGGATAGCAGGGTGTTAACATGGCGTTCTTTGAGACAGACAAGATGCTGACAGTTGAAGACAGAGGTGTACATCCAGCAGTGAAGGACTTCTGAGAAATGCTGTAGGTCTCTGTTTCCCAGAAAACCCATCCCAGGTGGGAACAGAGATGAGAACAGAGCCATAATGCTACACTGCCATCAGCCCTGACAACTCGAGCCTGTTTTGTGACCTAACACTTTTTAAAGAAATCCTAGAGAAAGAGACACCCCAAAAGGCAGTACCTGATGATGCTTCATACACACAAAGTACATAGGTTTGAACTTGAATATGTATTTTTGTATTTGAATTTTTGAAATACCATACAAAGTAATGGGGTTTGGCTTGTTTTCTTCTCCCAATCCCCTCCCATCTCCTTACCCTCCTACATTGGTCCTCTCCCTGTCCCTCACTGGCCCTAATCTGCCTTCCTGTCACAGATATTCCATTAGCTTCATTCCTCCAATCCTTCCACAATAGAATAATGCATGGGAGTAGGAGAAGGACATGAAGGTAGAGGAAGGGGAGGGCAGCTGGGAGGTAAAGGCCATGAGAGCAGAGGACTGAAGGTGACCAAAGTATATTATAGATGTATATGAAATATCATAATGAAATCTGTTAGTTTATACAACTGATCCCTCTGCACACACATATGTACACACACACACACACATACACACACACAGAAATTATGACCTCAGATCCATATATAAGAGAAATCATGTGGCATTTTTTTTGCAAACTTTGCACTTGAAGAAAGGCTATCTGCTAGGTGCTCCCTGTGACTTCCCTAATTCAGATCTGTGGGCCCTGGGAAGATGAAGTGTGGAGAATAATAACCCTTGCTTCAGGCTCCATAACTAACATGGATTCTAGTGTAGCTGATATCTTTTATTCCTTTCATCAGCCCAATGAGGCTGACATGTTAGCCTTGCTGTACTAAAGAGAAAGCTGTCTCAAGGGAATTAAGAAACTTGTCTATGGCTGGGTGCCGTGATACACACGTTGAATCCCAACAAATCAGGTGGCAGAGGCAGAGGCAGAGGCAGAGGCAGAGGCAGAGGCAGAGGCAGAGGCAGAGGCAGAGGCAGAGGCAGATCTCTGTGAGTTCCAGGCCAGCTTAGTCTACAGAGCAAGTCCAGGATAGCCGAGGCTACAAAGAGAAACCCTGTCTGGAAAAAACAAAACAACAACAAAATAAGAGAAAGAAGAAAAAGAAACTTGCCTACATTTTGCTTTTGTTAGTACAACCAGGCCTGCCATTGTTTTCACTAGTATCACTCGAATATTGCTAGCACCATCTGACATCACCATTTACAATCATTACCCACAGTTGAGCAGTTGGTTGGCTTGCTTTGCCTGACACTAACCAGGTGCATGTGGCCAGAGTGGTTTGAAGCAAATCATGTCAATTCTCTCAGGCTTAACCCCTTTCAGTGATTTCCCTGGACCTGGGGATGAGATCTAGAATCAACTTCAGGCCCTGCCCACAATATTTCCTGGTAACTGGGTCCCACCCACTGCAGAGCACCACAACTCAACCACTTCTGCTCCTCTCCTCTTTTCCTAGGGTCCTTCAGCCTCCACAGTCTCCCTGCATATGGCTACTTTTCTTGTTGTTGTAACAAACTTTTACAAAAGCAATTCAGGAACAAAGTGGGTGTTTTAGCTCCCAGTTCAGGAGCATGATCTTTGGTGAGGCCTGGCCCCAGAAATCCAGGGAGCTAGTCATATGGCATCCTCAGTTAAAAAGCAGAGACACATGTCGGTGCTCAGCTCTTCCCTCCTGTTCACTCTGTCCAGGACTTCAACCAGTGACATGGTACCACCCACATTTAGGGTAGATCTTCTCACCTCAATTGCCCTATTCTAGAAACTCCCTGGCAGTCATGCCCAGAGGTCCATTTCCTATGTGACTCTAGATGCTGTCAAGTTGACAATATAACCATCACATCCTCCAATCAAGAGTCATAGTATAGCTTAGAGGGGCTTGCACACCAATATCATGGAGACTGAGATTCCTGTTTCTCTCTATAGCTGTGGGGACCCCTCTTTCCCCAAAGATAAATAAAAATGATCATAGTGCTTGCTTGCAGAGCAGTGGTTTTCAACCTGTGGGTCACAACCCCTTTGGGGGTCAAATGACCTTTTCATAGGGGTCGCATATCAAATATCCTGCATAGCAAATATTTACATTAGGCTCCAGAACATCAACAAAATTAAAGTTATAAAGTATATAAAAAATCTAACTTAAGCAGGCAGAGCAAGATGGCGGCACCAGGACGACTCTCATTCTGACCAGCAGCACATCAGGATTGGTATAGTGACCAGCAATCAATCAGAACTCTTGGCAATAAAACATACGTGATTGTGTTTCCTAGGTGAGAGGATACCCGATAGTGGAGGATTCAACCAGCTTTAACTCACCCAGCTAAACCTTGGAAGAGATCCTGGTTCCATCAGGACTTGGTTGCCAGCCCAGAGCCACATGCCAGCATGCACTAGTCACTATCCCAGACTGAACTGTGGGCACCACAACATCACAGACTGGAATTTCCAGTCCAGAGATAACCCAACAGTGCAGGAAACGATAGGGACTAACCTTAGGTCACACAGATATCCCCTGGAAAAGACTCGGGTTCCACTGGCACCCCATGAGCCAGCACAGATCCTGAGAATGGGACCCAGGTGCCAGCACAGAGCCCTGCCTGCACGCCTGATTTGCCGCCTCAGATAGAACTGTGGGCCCCAGGGCACCAAAGACTGTGGGTGCAAACCCACAGGGAGGGAAATGGCTGGTTTGATCTCAGAGCACTCAGCTGATACCACCACCCCAAAAAGGTCTTGGGAAAAATTACCCAGTTTAGGCAGATGCCCCCCAGGCTCCCAAAAGTCAGAAAAGAGGAGCCATGCACTTCTGTGCCTGCTGGTTCTACTCTCCATCCCAGACAGAAAGCAGTCCTCAAAGCAAAGACTTGGTGTCTCTGTCAGGAGGAAACCCCACAGCAGGGGGATCATCAGGTCTAATGCTTAGGACACCCAGCACCAAAAAACTTTCTGAATTCACACAGACTCTAGACTCTGGCCTTCTACTGAAGGCAGGAGCACTGTGCTCACCTGCCATTATTGAGTACCACTAGGGCACTGGGGTACACAGCTGCATCCTCAGACCTACAAAAACCAGAAAGCCATTACAGCAGCCCTCATATACTGTGCCAAGGATCAACCAGTTATCCCTAGCTAGGCTGACAAAACTGTGAGAATTCCTGTTCCTTCAAGAGGGCTACACCCAACAATTACACCTTAAGAGTAACAGCTGCTGCTCACTAAATTCAGAGCAAGAAACCCAGCAGCAGGGCAGCCATCAATGGGACACCTCTCATGATGAGAGGAGAACCTTTCTGAATACCACAGTTACCATACAGGTCCATACACCTGAAGTGAACTGTGACAATTCCTGAGAAGCACCACTATTCAGTTGACCATACCCAAAAAGCAGAGGAGAACTTCAGAACCCCACCAACTGTATTCTCCCCTCCCCAGGACTCAGCAGGCACCACAAATTAACAAACAACACCTGAGACAGAGAGATGGGTAAAGGCCATCGAAAAAACACACATCCAAGAAAAGGCAAAAAAAAACATGGAATCCCCAGAACCCAGTTATCCAGGGGCAAGTGGCCCTGGACACCCTAACATAAGTGAAATTCAAGAAGATGACCTTAAATTTATGCTAATGAAGAGGTTAATGGAGGAAGTAAATAAAATGCATAAAGAATTAGGGGAAGATATAATAAAACTGATTATAGTTATCTCTAAAGAAATACAGGAAGATGCAGCCAAACAGTCTGTGTCACTGAAAGAAATAAAAGAAACAGAGGAACGTCAAACAAACAGCTGAAGGAATTGAAGGAAAAGCAGGAAAATACAGTCAGACAGGTGAAGGAAATCAACAAAACAGTTCAAGATCTGAAGATAGAATGGGGTGAATTAAAGAAAACACAAACAGAGGAAATCACTGAGAGGGAGAACCTAGGAAAGAAAACAGGAACTACAGAGGTAAGCATAACCAACAGACTACAAGAGATGGAAGAAAGAATCTCAGGTATGGAAGATACAATGGAAGAAATCGATGTATACAAAGAAATAATACAAGCCGCCATAATAATAATAATAATAATAATAATAATAATAATAATAATCTGCCATCTTGCTCTGCCTGCTTAAGTTAGATTTTTTTATATACTTTATAACTTTAATTTTGTTGATGTTCTGGAGCCTAATGTAAATATTTGCTATACAGGATATTTGATATGCGACCCCTATGAAAAGGTCATTTTACCCCCAAATACAAAGAAAATAATAAATACAAAGAAAATAATAAATCTAAAAAACTCCTGACACAAACCATCCAAGAAATCCAAGACAACATAAAAACTATAGCTGGAAACACAGCTGCTCTTATGTCCTAGGCAAATAATGTGGTCTCATTTCAATGTCATGTAGGCCCAGGTTTAATTGTAAACCCCAGGACCAGGAGGGTTCCTCACTGACCACTGTTGTAGGACACAGCTGCTGAACTAGCCAGGTCAGCCAAGACATCTCTGCTCATAGAGGGTTGGCAAATCTAGGATAGGATAACACCAACTGTGAAATTATATCTTGCCCTTTAGTTCACAATTTACACTCAGAGATCTTTCTGTGTTTCAGCCAAACTATCCCAGGAATTGTCTGGTTTCCTTCTCTTTTTACTTCTCTTAAATATGCAATACCCCACTGAACCCTAGACCCTGCCAGCCTATTATATCCATAAGAATAGGAAGGTACATTTAGTGAGTATACCAGTAACAGCTCAGTTCAAAGTCACAAACTAGGAAATTTCAGATCCAAGAACACAGAAGCATACTACCTCGTCATTCGGTACATTCTCCTTAATGCCACATCACTTTGAAGCTTCCCTTTTAGCAAGCTCTCAAATTAAATAAACATTAAAGTTTCATTTCCGTCCTGACATTGTCACAGAGGTAAACAGGATTAAAGGTGTGGGCTTTGGACAAAAGGATGAGAAAAAGGCTTCTTGGGTTTCAAAAAAAAAAAAAAGTCACATGTGCACAGCATCAAAGATACTGGACATTGAGGAAAGTTTGTTTACTCATCCCCATGGAAACCTCAAGATTGTCTCAGGTGTTGACTGGCTGAAAGGGAGAATGATGTCATGACACAGTTAAGAACCCATAAGAGTTTCAGAAGCCAGTTATTAAAAGTCCAATTGGACAGACTGATTGAGAGACAGGCTGAACCACACTACAGGCTTCAATCTGGGCAGTTGAAAGGACCCAACCCAAATATGACCCAGAACTGGTGTCCAAGACTCTCAGTTCAGGAAAACTGCCACATATTTCTTTCAAGTAGTTATTAATAAAGTCACCTCTCCTTGACATGTGACTTTTACATTATCACAGATCCCATTATTATTTATTATATAGATAGATATGTCTTCAGTCAGTGAATTACTTACTGGGAAAACATAGCTGACCAAGGAAACCCTTTAAGCAAAAAGCATTTAATTGGCAGCTGGCTCATATTTTTACAGAGACTATTCACGATGTCGCATCAGCAAGCATACAACTTGTTGTAGTCCTTCAGCAGAACTGGAAGCTTTTCATACAGATCCACAAATGGCAGGTAGAGAAAGGGAGACTGAGAGAAACAGAGAGAGAAAGAGATAGACATTTTCAGAAATAGAGAGACTGAGACTGACAGAAACACATATATAAATGACAGAGACTTCATTATGTCTGGTCACTTTAATTTACTTATCAACCTCAAAGCACACCTTCCTATAATATAACTACCATAGGAAATATATATTATTAACAAGGACATAACTTCTAACTCTGCCAATACATTTCCTCACTGGGACTCAACATGTAAATAGATGAGCTTCAAGGGGACATTGCAATTCAAAGCACCAGGAAGTGCAAGAAGATCGAGGGCCTTTTAGGTGAAAAGAACATAGTTATCCTGATACTTTGTCATTCAACACAATGATTAAAAAACAATCAAATTCCTAGTTCTAGTAAACAGGACTGACAATCTTCTTTGGGAAAAATAAGGAGTATTTCCATAATGCAGTATTATTCAGCTAAGAAAATTACATCAAGACATTTTCAGGCAAAAGAATGGAAGTAGGAAAATCATCCTGGTTGCAGTAACTAAAATGGAGACAGACAAATATGGTATGTATTTACTTATTAGAAGGTTTCCTAATAATGGGGGAAAGTTCCAATAAGTCATCTACTGTGACCAAACCAGACTTCCACTAGGGGAATAGGGTGGCACTGAATTGAATTGTTGTGCCAGGTCATACTACAGAAATTCAAGCAACTAGGCTGTTGTTATTTAAATATGTTGCTCTCTGCCATCAACTGATAGATCAATGCCTTATTCTTCTATCTACAGTGATACTTCCTTCTGCATCAAAGGTGATTACATACAGAGACACACAGTCTGAGATTTAGCAGAGAGAGGCCTAAAATATCCAGCTTTAAATGGGATTTCCCTATGAAATTCTCCCTCCCCTCAGAATTCTTGGAAGATTGCAGGAGAAGGGTCAGGAAGAGTGGCATAAGTAGAGGGAATTGAGGACACAAGGAGAACAAATCCTTGAGAATAACTCTTCAGAGTAAGATGATGCAGCCATCATCTTCCTCTAGAGTCTGATAGATGGAGAGGAGGACCAACAACTATCTGCAAACAAGAAAAAAGGCTTAGGAAAGAAGAAAGAGGCTGGTTAGGACAAAAAGGAGAAGAGATAGGGAGCAGAATAGGGATACAAAATAAAACTTTATAAAGAAATACATAAATAAAATGTGATCAAAGTGATGAAGTATAGGGCTCTTCAGAACTGATGCTATTCTTGCGGGTGGTGCCAGGATGTGGCAAGGATGAACTCAGCTTTCATTAAGTAACTTGGCACTGAGACTCTGATCATGTTTTAATGAGTATATGAAAAACAAATATTTTAATTTATGTATTTTAAGAAAACTATTCATGTGTGACACATGGGTAGGTATTTTAACCTGGAGCAATGGAAAAGTAGTATAATATATATTATATGAAATTCCCACATAAGCAATAAAAATAACATGTTGACAACTTTTACAATGGCTTTTAACTTGAAGAAAAGATTTTGCTAATGGGGGGCAGACTTTGACTTTGTAAGGCATGCTTTCCAGGAACTCATTATGTAGCAGAGAATCCTAACCATGAACTAGTGTTTACCCAGCTACCTGAGACCCAATGAGCTCATGTGGCACCTCTGAACAATCAGTCCTGGCACTAACTCTATGTTTAGAGGGTTTGACTAGAGGACCACAGCAGAAAACACAGCTACTCTTCTGTCCTAGGCCTATAGCACAGACCTACTTCTTTGTCCTTAAGGCTCAGTTTTAACTGTTAACCCAAGGAACAGGAGAGTTCAAGACTCACCACTGCATAGGCACAACTACTAATTCAGTCAGGTCAAACAAGGTAGTCCTGCTCATAGACGGTTTGCAACACTAGTGTAGAACAGCATCAGCTGTCAAATAGTTTATTTCCCCTCAGTTCACCTTTTACATAAGCCCATCTTTCCTTGTTTCAGAGAAACCAGTCCCAGGAGTTGTTTTCTTCTTTTTTTCCTGCTCTTAAAGACTCAATAGGCCAGAGAACCCTAGACACTCTCAGCCTGTTATATCAATAAGAATGTGGGTGGGGGCAAGATGGTGGCGCCAGGAGGACTCTCATTTTGACCAGCAGCACCAGCACAGCAGGATCGGCACAGTGACCAGCAATCAAAACCCGAGGCCATAAGACACAGGCTATTGTGTTTCCCAGGTGAGAGGATACCGCACAGTGGGGTATTCAATCAGCTTTTAACTCACCTGGCTAAACCACAAAAGAGATCCCAGTTCCACCAGATGCTTGGCTGCCAGCCCGAGCCCAGAGCCATGTGTCAGTGTCTTTGCTCACTATCCCAGACTGAACCCTGTGCACCACACTATGAGAGACTGGAATTTTCAGTCTAGAGATAACCCAACAGTGGAGGAAATGATTGGGACTGAACTTAGGTCACCCAGACAGCCCTTGGAAAAGACTCAGGTTCTGAGAGCACCCCAGGAGCCATCCTGGAGCCAGAACCTGGGACCCAGGTACCTGCACAGAGCCCTCCCTGCACTCCAGATTCGCCACCTTAGATAGAACTGTGGGCACCAGGGCACCAGAGACTGAGTTTCACTGTCCAGTGCACGCCCACAGGGTGGGAAACGGCTGGTCTGATCTCAGAGCACTCAGCTGACAACCTCCACCTCAAAAACGTCTCAGGAAAATTACCCAGTTTAGGCAGACACCCTGGTTCCCAAAGGCTGGAAAGGCAGACACAGGCAGTTTCTGCATGCTAGCTAGCTGGCAGAGACTGAACAGTGTGCCCAGGGCAAAAAAGAGACTGGGAGTTCCTGTCTCCAGAGAATCCACAGGGAAGGAAGGAAACTGTACTGACTTAAATCATCCAGTCCTTCCCTGGAAAAAGTCTCACAGACCAGCGGGGCCTAGGAACTGTCACTAAGCTGTGCTCCAGACACAAGCAGTTTCTGAGTGCCAGCTAGCTGGCAGAGACTAAACGGTGCGCCCCAGGGCAAAAAAGAGACTGGGAGTCCCTGTCTCCAGAGAATCCACAAGGAAGGAAGGAAACTGAACTGACTTAAATCATCCAATCCTTCCCTGGAAAAAGTTTCGTAGACCAGCAGGGCCTAGCCATCATCATTCAGCTGTGCTCCAGACACAGGCACAAAGAGTTGCTGCACAACAGATGTCCAACTGGGTTACAGTAGCTGATCATTAAATTTAAAACAAGAATCCCAGAAACAGGGTAGCTGTCTTCAGGACTTCTCTGGGTAAGAGGAGAATGCTCTCAACTAACAAAGACCACAGTTACCACTCAGGTCTATATCCCTGAGGTGAGCAGCAGCAACTCCTGAAAAAATGCCAGCTATCCAGGGACTATACCAAAAAGCTGAGAAGACTTTCTTCAGGGAAAAACAGCTTTTTGCCAAGAGGATTCTTTCCACCACAGGATCCCAAGGAACAAACCAGAAAATAACCCCAAACACCTAAGATAGCACAATGGGTAGAGGCCAGCGTAAAAGCTCAAGCAACAAAAGACAGAGCAATATGGCATCTCCAGAACCCAGTTACCCAGGGGCAAGTAGCCCTGGATACCCCAGAAGAGGACCTAACAACTATGCTCATGAAGATGATAACAGAGGAAACAAATAAGATACATAAACACATACAGGAAGATAAACGCAAACAGAATATTGCCATCAGTAAAGAAAAAGAGGAAGTTGCAGCCAAACAGTTTATGGTATTTAGAAAGGAATGCTTAAATACTGAATAAAATAAAAGATACAGAGTTGAAGGAACTAAAAGAAAAACAGGAAGGTACAATCAGACAGGTGAAGAAAGTAAACAAAACAACTCAGGACCTGAAGATAGAACTGGAAAATTAAAGAAAACAAAAATGGAGAAAATAATGGAAAGGAAGTATCTAGGGAAGAAAACAGGAACTACAGAGGTAAGAATAACCAACAGACTACAAGAGATGGAAGAAAGAATCTCAGGTATGGAAGATACAATGGAAGAAATAGATGTTACTGTCAAAGAAAATGTTCAATCCAAAAATTTCCTGACACAGACCATCTAAGAAATCCAAGACAATATGAAAAGACAAAACCTTATAGAGGAAAAAGAAGACTCCCTTCTCCAAGGCCCAGAAAATATTTTCAACAAAATCATTGAAGAAAATTTCTAAACTTAAAGGAGAGGCCAATAAGAATATATGAGGCCTACAGAACACCCAACAAATTTGACCAGAAAAGAAAATTCTCCCACCACGTAATAATCAAAACATTAAGTATACAAAACAAAGGAAAAATACTAAAAGCTGCAAGGGAAAAAGGCCAAGTAACATATAATGGCAAACCCATTAGAATCACACCTGACTTTTCAACAGAGACTATGAAACCTAGAAGGGCCTGGACGGATATCATGCAGACCCTAAGAGAACACAGGCTACTATACCCTGCAAAGCTCTCAGTACTCATTGACAGAGAAAACAAAATATTTAATGACAAAAACACATTTCAACACTACCTACATACAAATCCAGCATTACAGAAGACACTGGAAGGGAAAATACAACCCCCCAAAAATTAGCTTCTTTCAAGAAAACACAGGAAATAATTAACCTTACTACAGTAAAACAGAAAGCAAACAAGCACACAACCTGATGACCACAGCCAACATCAAAATCAAGGGATCTAACAGCCACTGGTCATTAATCTCTCTCAACATCAATGGACTCAATTCTCCAAAAAAAAAAAAAAAAAAAAAAGACACAGGCTAACAGAATGGATGCTTAAACAAAACCCAGCAATCTGTTGTATACAAGAAACACACCTTAGGCACAAAGATAGACATTACCTGAGAGTAAAGGTTTGGAAGATGACTTTCCAAGCAAATGGACCCAAGAAGCAAGCAGGAGTAGCCATTCTAATATCTGATAAAATAGACTTTCAACCTAAATTAATAAAAAGAGAAGGGGAAGGACACTTCATACTCATCAAGGGAAAATTCCACCAGGAAGACATCACAATCCTGAACATTTATGCCCCAAATACAAGAGCACCCACATTTGTTAAAGAAACATTGATAAAATTTAAACCACATATAGATCCACACACATTAATAGTGGGAGACTTCAACACCCCACTCTCAACAAAGGACAGATCAACAAAACAGAAATTAAACAAAGAAACAATGTCTCTAACAGAGGTCATGAATCATATGGACCTAACAGACATTTACAGAACCTTACTCCCAAACACAGAAGAATTTACCTTCTTCTCAGCACCTCATGGAAACTTCTCCAAAATAGACCATATAGTTGGTCACAAAGCAAGCCTCAACAGATACAAGAAGATTGAAATAATCCCTTGTATCTTGTCTGATCACCATGGAATAAAGCTGGACCTCAACAATAACAGAAATAGCAAAAAGCCTACACACACATGGAAACTGAACAACTTGTTACTAAATGACAGCTGAGTCAGGGAAAAAATAAAGAAGTTAAAGTCTTCCTAGAACTCAATGAAAATGAAGGCACAACATACCCAAACTTGTGGGACACAATGAAGGCAGTGCTAAGAGGAAAGTTCATAACACTAAGTGCCTTCAAGAAGAAATTTGAGACAACTCATTCAAGCAAATTAATGGCTCACTTAAAAACCCTAGAAAAAGAAGATGCAGATACACCAAGAAGGAGTAGACTGATGGAAATAATTAAACTCAGGGCTGAAATCAATCAATTAGAAACAAATAAAACAATTCAAAGAATCAATGAAACCAAGAGCTGCTTCTTTGAGAAAATCAACAAGATCGACAAACCCTTAGCCATGCTAACTAAAAGGCAGAGAGACACCACCCAAATCAACAAAATCAGAAATGAAAAAGGGGACATAACTACAGACACTGAGGAAATCTAAATAACCATTAGGACTTACTTCAAAAGTCTATATGACACAAAATTTTGAAAATCTAAATGAAATAGACAATTTTCTTGATTGATTTGACTTACCAAAGCTGAACAGGACCAGGTAAATCAATTAAATGATTCTATATCCCCCAAAGAAATAGAAGAGTTCATCAAAAGTCTCCCATCCAAAAAAAGACCAGGACCAGATGGCTTCAGCACAGAATTCTACCAGACCTCTAAAGAAGAGCTAACACCAATTCTCTTCAAACTATTCCACAAAATAGAAACAGAAGGAACATTATCAAACTCATTCAATGAAGCCACAGTCACCTTGGTACTTAAACCTCACAAAGACTCAACAAAGAAAGAGAATTTCAGGCCAATCCCCCTTATGAACATTGATAAAAAAATACACCCATCAGAATGGCCAAGATGAAAAACTCAAGTGACAACACATGCTGGAGTGGTTGTGGAGAAAGTGGAACCCTCGTCCACTGCTGGTCGGAATGTCAGCTTGTACAACCACTCTGGAAATCAATCTGGCACTTTCTCAGACAACTAGGAATAGTGCTTCCTCAAGATCCAACCATACTACTCCTTGGCATATATCCAAAAGTGGCTCAAGTACAGAATAAAGACTTCTGCTCAACCATGTTTATAACGGCTTTATTTGTAATAGCCATGAGCTGGAAACAGTCCAGATGCCCTTCAACTGAAGAATAAATGCAGAAATAGTGGTATATCCACACAATGGAATATTACTCAGCAATGAAAAATAAGGAAGTCATGAAACTTGCAGGTAAATGGTGGGACATGGAAAGGATCATCCTGAATGAGCTGTCTCAGAAGCAGAAAGACACATCCAGTATATAGTCACTCATATAGACATATAACAGAGGAGAAACCTACTAAAACCTGTACATCTAAAAAACTGAGAGGACCCTGATTAAAACACTCAATCCCCATCCTGAAAGACAAAGATGATAGACATCAGAAGAAGAAAACAGGATCCTGCCACAGAGGGCCTCTGAAAGGCTCTGCCCTGCAGAATATCAAAGCAGACACTGAGACTTACAGCCAACTGTTGGACAAAGTGCAAGCAATCTTATGTAAGAAGTGGGAAATAATAAGATCTGGAGAGGACAGGGATCTCACAAGGAGAGCAACAGAACCAGAAAATTTGAACACCGTGATCTTCCCAGAGACTCATACTCCAACCAAGGACTATTCATGGAGATAACCTAGAACCCCTGCACAGATTTAGTCCATGCCAGTGCAGTGTCCAAGTGGGTTACATAGCAATGGGAAGATGGACTGCCTCTGACATAATCTGATTGGCCTGCTCTTTGATCACCTCTCCCTGAGGGGACAGCAGCCTTACCAGGACAGAGAAGATGACAATGCAGCCACTCCTGATGTGATCTGATAGACTAAGATCAGAAGGAAGGAGAGGAGGACCTCCCCTATCAGTGGACTTGGGGAGGGTTATTTGTGAAGAAGAGGTAGGGAGGGAACGACTGGGAGGGGAGAAGGGACGGGTTTATGGGGGGATACAAAGTGAATAAACTGTAATTAATACATAAAAAATACAGAAAAAAATTTCTGGGCCTTGGAGGAGGGAATCTTGGATGGTCTATGTCAGAATTTTTGTTTAGATTTAACCTTTTCTTTGACATATACATTGATTTCTTCCATTGTATCTTCCACACCTGAGATTCTTTCTTCCATCTCTTATTGTCTATTGTTTATGGCTACCTCTGTAGTTCCTATTTTCTGCCCTAAATTCTTTCTCTCCACAATTTCCCCCATTTGTGTTTTCTTAAATTTCTGGCTAAGGCTGAGGATCTGGCTTGCTTCCATGTATGTGGACCTATCTGCATTGCCCACGTGGCACGCCTGGGTTGGCTACCCAGAGGCTATTTAAGCTGTGGGCTGGCTTTCCCCAGGGTCCGAGGATTTTTCAAGGTTTCTGAATAAACTGCATTGAAAAAAAATAATTAGATATTTTAAATGTGGGAGTCAAATCTAAAGTCTAAGTTCATTTATTTCCATGTGTCATATAATGTTATATAATATATATAACAATATACATATAGCTTATTATCATATTTTAGTTTTCATATGTATTTTCTGTAACCCATAAGCTGAAGTCCAGAGTAAAATTTTACCACTTTTTTTAATCAAGATTTACAAATGGTAAATAGTCATATATTTCAATTTTGTATTTTTGAATTATGGGTTTTCAGCCTGTAATAGGAGTTATGATGTTACTCAGTGTATAGAGCTCATTCCCACATCTTGTAAAATTACCTGTTAATGAATGTTGGTTATGCTTAATAATTGTGTTTGTTTTTCCAAGTAGAATTCTACTGTCTGATTCCTTTCGTTGATATTAATATTATTCACTGGTACTTTTAGTATTTTTACCAAAATAAACTTTAGATAGCTATCTCTAGCTACTGAATGAGGTATTGTTCACTGCCGTGAATCATGCTCAAAGATGACATGGTTTACTGCAAAACTGTAATTGGAATAGTGTGGTAGACACATGCAATACTTTATTTTTCAGCATCACTATACAGAATCTAGATAGAGTAATATATACAGTGCATTAGCATTTTCCTAGACATGTGTATATGAACTGAGAGAATGAAATGGAGAAGAATATGGGGATGCTGTCAGAATATCATTCCATCACAATTCAGTAAACAGTAGAATCTTCGAAATTTAATCAAGTGCCTTTTTTTAACTCCCCATTTCTCTGCTGGCTCTGACTCTGAATGCTGAAATAAGAGTGCATCTGCACAAGAACTTCTCTGATGTACCAGCTACATGAATTATTGATTTTGTACACACATAAGACTCTATACTGACTAAAATCAAATCTACTATTAAAAGCATTAATTTCAATTCCTTAAAAAAAATATGAACGTTTCATGAATTTGTATGTTATCCTAGTGAAGAAGCCATGCTAATATTCTCTGTATTGTTTCAATTTTAGTATATGCGATGCCCAAGGGAGCACTACATATTTCTTTCAAGTGGTCATTAATAAAGTCACATGTCCTCGACTTGTGTGTTTCACATTATCACAGATTCCAGTATTATTTGTTAAATTCACAATTATGTCCTCAGTCAATGAATTATTTTCTGTGAAAATCCTCCCTAACCAACGCAAATCTTTGAACAAAAAGAATGTAATTGGGACATTGCTTATATTTTAACAGAGACCTTCCAGTATGTCACATCAAGAAGCATTCATCTTGTTGTAGTCCACCAATACTGAGAGTTTTTCACACTGAACCACAAATGGCAAGCAGAGAGAGGGAGATTGCAAGAGTCAGAGAGAGAGAGCTAGAGAGACAGATTCAGAAATATATAGATCAATACCAACAGAAACAAAGATATAAAGTGACAGTGACCAAGAGAGACTCCATTCTGTTAGTCACTTTTATTGGCCTATCTACCTCAAGAGACAACCTCCTATAATACAAATCAAAAAGGAATTACATTATTTAATATTTTAATTTAATTTTTATTTATTACAGTTTATTCACTTTGTATATCTCCATAAACCCCATCTACTCCCAATACCACCTCCATCCTTCCTCTCCATGCATGCCCCTCCCCAAGTTTACTGATAAATTAAGACTCCCTCTCATTTCTTCTTATCCTACTCTGTCAGATCACATCGGGAGAGGTTGCATTGTGTTTCTCTGTGGCCTGGTAAGGCAGGACCACTATCAGGGTGAGGGGATCAAAGAGGAGACCAATCAGTTCATCTAAGAGGCAGTTCATGTTCCCATTACTGTGGAACCTACTTGAACACGGAACTGCCATGGGCTACATCTGTGCAGAGGTTCTAGGTTATCGCCATACATGATATTTAGTTCTAGTATGAGTCTCTGCAAAGACATCTGTTCTCAGATTTTTTTTTTTTGTTCTGTTGCTCTCCTTGTGGAGCTGCTGGCCTATCCAGATCTGACTATTTCACACTTCATTAGATTCCATGCCCAACAGTTGGCAATAATTCTCAGCATACGCTTTGATAGTCTGCAAGGCAGAGCCTTTCAGGGACCCTTTGTGGCAAGGCTCCTAACTTGTGCACTGTTTTCTCCTTTTTCTGATGCCCATCCTCTTTACCTTTTGGGATGTGGATTGAGCATTTTAGGCAGAGAGCTCCCTCTTGATTAGTTTTGTTAGGTGTACAGATTTCAGTAGATTTATCCTATATTAAATGTCTATATGAGTGAGTATATACAGGCCAGTCTTTCTGCTTCTGGGATAGCTCACTCAGGATGATCCTTTCCAGTTCCCATCATTGACCTGCAAATTTCATGCTTTCCTTGTTTGTTTGTTTGTTTCTGGGTAATATTCCATTGTGTAGATATACCATAATTTCTCTATCCATTCTGCAGTTGGGGGACATCTTTGTTGTTTCCAGGTTCTGGCTATTACAAATAAAGCTGCTACAAACATGGTTGTGCAAAAGTCCTTATGGTATACTTGAGACTCTTTTAGATATATGCCTAGGAGTTTACTCATATGGGGACAATGATGTGTCTTTGTTTTTTCATAGGAAAACGATACAGCTCGATGGCTCCTGGAATGCCTGGTGCAACAAGTGGATGAGGCGTTTTCTCCTGACAATGATAATGATGACAATGAAGATCTCTTGGTTAAAATGATTGTTCATTAGGCATATGTTCCTAATTCACCTCTACTACATCCAATTTCCTGGGATGATCCAGAAGTCCTTGTTTATGTCAACAACACTTGGTTGCTGGGTTTTCCTGCTTTTGAAGGAACACAAGTAAAACATATTTTTAACTTTTCAGGACTATGAAGATGTCATCCTCCTTGCTTTAACAAAGAGAGTATTTCTACACCCTCTCCAGCGTCATCAGTGTAGCATATCAATAGATTGTGCTACTAGACAGGACATACATTTTCATTGGAAATATGCTCCCTGGAGGTCCCTAGCAAGAACCCTAACATGGCCATCTAAGCCAAGAAGATGTATTCTGGAAGTCCCATGCTTACTCGGTTGCAAGATTGGCTTGATGAGCTTTTTTCTGTTTCTCTATGATTCTTGGAATAGTACAATTAACTATTCAAGGAACCAAATTTCTAATGGATTACTAAAAGCTTTAGTAAATAAGAGTAGAAGGAAAATAAAATTTTAGAAGAGGTAATAAGACAGATTCAGCATCAGGAATTGCTTGTGGAAAAACCAAACATTGTAGGTAATAAAGGGACAAGAGTTTTAGGGCTTTCTAAAGAAAATATTTAATCAGGATCTGTTAGGATAATACTCTGGATATTTCCACTGCAGTAAATCAATTACAAAACCATTACCAAACGCAGGTGTTTATGATGAGGCAGAAAGAAGATAGGCAAACATAGGAGGTCAGAAAGTTTTATATTATACTATAAGTTTTACGAACAGGCTAACTCAAGCATCTTATCTCTAAGGAAAGATTGTAAATCCTTAGCAAGACAAACAGGAGGTTCAGCAGTGCTTATCTCTTGGGGGGTTGTAAATCTTTAGCCAACTTGGTTCCAAGGGCAATGACTACCCCTGTCCTTCCACTCACTAATTAGTAGAGGTAAACTGCGCAAACACCACTAGTTTAAGGTTTTGTATTTGTTTTTATTAAAAGCTTTTAGGCCAATATTTTTTTGTAGACACTACTTCTACCAGGTTACTTTTTCAGTTAAAATGTAAACTTTGTATTGTTGTTAAAAAGTCTGAATGCTCCTGGAGGTATGTCAACTTCAACATGCTTCTTTATGTAATCACTATATAAGTGTTGGCTTGACTTCAGTAAAATGTAGTAGATCCAAACCAACACTATCTGGTGTGGTCTCTGTCATTTTGCCTACCTGTGTCTAACCTGAAATCCGAATCCCTGTTCTCCTGCAGGTGAGGGACTCTGGGCTGGACTGGCCTGTGGCAGAGTATTTATCAGGACAGCTTACTAGTCTCCCCTGTCTAGGTCATAGGTCAGAATGACAACTACTCTAGAGTTAGAGTGGCAGGTCAAGCATCCCTTTGCACCCAGGCAAAGTGGAACATTGGAAGGACATTATTGTCCCTTCCTACAGGAGTCAAGAATGGCAGTCTTGCATCTCCAAGCAGTTAACCACCCTGTGAGAAAGGGGTTTCAAAGTACTTGTCCTCAAATGATGGTTCCGTGGAAAAATGCATAGGAGAAATGCCCACCATCTACTCCTGGGACAATGATGCTGTGTTTACTTGCAAACTGAGTACAAGAACCATCAAAGATATCATCATTATGACTAAGCAGGCTTCATTCCAGATATGCAGAGGTGGTTCAATATGGAAATCCATAAATGTAATCCACCATATTAACAAACTGAATAATAATAAAAACATAACAATCTTCTTAGATGCTAAAACAGCATTTGACAAAAAAGTAACATCCATTTTTGGCTAAAGTATTGGAGAAATCAGGGATACAAAGCACATACTTAAACATAGTAACATACAGGAAGCCTATACATCATCAAACTAAATGAAGAGAAACTTAAAGCAATCCCACTGAAATTAGGGACAATGCAAGGATGCCCCCTCTCACCATATCTCTTCAACATATTTCTGGACGTCCTTGCTAGAGTAATAAGACAATTGAAAGAGCTCCAGGGGATAGAAACCTGAAAGGAAGAAGTCAAAATATCTCTATTTGTATATGACATATGATAGTATCCCTGAGTGACTTCAAAAATTCTACCAAGGAACTCCTACAGCTGATAAGCACCTTCAGCAAAGTGACTGGAGACAAAATTAACTCAAAAAAAAAAAAAAAGAGTAGCACTCCTGTATATGAAAGACAAAAGAGATGAGAAATAAATTAGGGAAACAAAAGAAATTATATTATCTAACAAGTCCATACCTCCATACATTACCAGATATTTACTTGGGAGAAAGAGCTAGAGAGACAGTTTCAGAAATAGAGAGACCTAGACAATAAAAACAGATATAGAAAGTGACAGAGACTGAAAGATAGAGATGTCTAGTCATTTTCATTGGCATATCAAATTCAAAGCACACCCTTTTAAAATATCAAATAGGAATTATATTATCTAACAAAGCCATGTTGCCTGTTTACACAAAGTTGACACAAGGTCCTTAGAATAATTATATATATATATATATATATATATATATATATATATATATATATACATATATATATATAATGTTATAATGACATCACAATTATATGACATCTCTGTTGTATGTGTTGATTAATATTTACATTTGATATATCTTCTGGTAAAGCTGCAGTTAATCCTATAGCGCTGTATAACCAAATCACCACACAGATTCTGGTTATATTTAGTTAACCTAGAACACAATGATGGGCAATAATTACTCCCTCCTAACTTCCAAGCCCTCATAGTTTCCTAACATTTAGATTTTATACACTTTACTTGCTTTTTTGTGAAATCTTAGATCTGGTTCCTTCTCCACTGTAGTTCCTACTTCTCTTCTCAGCTCGGCTCTCTTAGCTCTGCCCTCACCTTTTTTTTCCTACAACCATTTCCTATACTCTGGATCCTCCCCACTTTCCTGTCCTCTGGCTCATCTCCTCTCCTGCTCAATATCGTGGCTAGTTTCTTTATTTTTGCCTGTTTACACAAAATTGAGACAGGATGCATAAAATAAGTATCACAATGCAATATCTGGATTGAAACCAGGGAGTGCGGGATAGAAATCTACATTTGATGGAACAAGGGTAAGGTGTATACATTTCAAAAGAACAGTGTACCAATATTCCTTCTTAAAGTCCAATAAGAAGCTTCTTTTTTTGCAATACAATAATAATTATGAAATTATGAAAACTATATTATGTAAAATCTACATGTGCAATGTCCATTGCATGTGAATTTAGCAAATTAGGAGAAGGTATCTGATTATCCCCTCTATCTTGACAAGTTGAGAGTTCTATACCTAAATTAACTTTTATCCTCATTGATATTACCTATATATGAAAATATTTCTTAACTTCTAAACAACTTAAGTTTTTTGTGGCACTGTACCTATTTGTTCTTCAACTCCATCAGAGACTTGAGAAGGAATAAAATTATTTACTAGAGTAAATAGGAAGTACATGTTAGCACCTTTGAAAAACTAAAAACAAAACAAAAAAAATGACAATTTGTTGCCTGAACAGTCACCCATAACTCTCTGTAACTTTGGAGCATCATCTTGAGCCTTCTTGCTCAGAATGTTTAACAGTCATATTTGTTAAGGAGGAACTATGTACCATGTCTTGATGGAGTCCAGAAAAGGTATGACATCAAAATTCTATGATGATATCTCAATGTTATGACATGACAGTGCTATTATGACATCATGATTGTATGACACCTCAATGCTATTATGACATGATTTTGGTATGACATAAAAAGGGAATTTTGATATCACAATGCTTTAAAAACATCAAATACTGTTATGATAAGATAGTTTTATGACATCACAAGGGAATTATGAAATCACAACACTATTATGACACAACAATGCTATGATTCCATCACAAAATTATGATATCTCAATGTTACTGAGAAATCACAATGGTTTTATGACATCACAATAGTATGATGACATCACAATGCTTACATGACATCAAATGTTATTATTACAACACAATGGTATACATCACAATGCTATTGTGACTTAAAAATTGTTTTATGACATAAAATTGGTAATATGATATCACAATGGTATTATGACATAAAAATGGTAAGATGACATCACAATGCTTTCATGACATCACAATTGTGTTATGACTTCACAAAGATATTACAACATTACATTGTGGTGATGACTTCACAGTGCTATTATGACATCACAATAGCATTAGAACATCAAAATTCATCACAAATTCCCAATGCTATTATGACATCACAATGCTATTAAAACATTAAGACATGATTGTGGTATGACATCGCAATGGAATTATGACATCATAATGGAATTTTGGTATCAAAATGATATTATAACATCACAATTCAATGATGATACCACAATGCTATTATGACATCACATTGATATTTTGACATCAAATTTTATCATGACATCCCAATGCTATTATGATATCAAAATATCATTACAAAATGATTGTGGTATGACATCACGATGGAATTTTGATATCAAAATGCTATTATGACCTAAAAAAGGTATTATGACTTCACAATGGTATTAAACATCATAATAGTATTACAATATCGCAATGGTCTGCCGACTTCAAAATGGTGTCTTCACATACCAATGGTATGACAAAGTAATGCTATAATAAAATAAAAATGCTATACAACATAACAACAGGATGACTTCACAATGGTGTTAGGACATCACAATGCTATCATGACATCACAATGGCATTATGACATCACAATGCTATTTTGAGTTCACAATGCTATTATGATATCTCAATGCTATTATGACATCACAATGCTATGATGACATCACAGTGCTTTTATACTATCAAAATGGTGTTATGACTCCACAATGATTTTGTGAAATCCAACTTCTCTTGTGAAATCACAATGCTTTTATAACATCACAATGAAATGATGAACTCACAATGTTTTGTTGACATCAGAATGCTATTAAGACATGATTTTGTTATGGCATTACAATGGAATTATGATGCCACAAAGCTATTATGACATGACAATGGGGGTTATGACCTCAATATGTTATTATGATATCACAATCATATTATGAATTCAAAAAGTTATGACTTAACAGTGATATTAGGATATCACAATTCTATGATGACATCACAATGGTATGATGATATCCCAAAGCTATTACCACATCACAATGGTATGAGGACATCCTAATGCTATGATGACATCAAAATGTGTCAATGCCTCATCTTGCAATGGTATTATGACACCACGATATTATGATGAAATCACAGTGCCATTACAACATGATTTTATTATGACATCACAATAGAATTATGACATGACAATACTAGTTTGACTTGACAACGATATGACTTTACAATGATATTAGAACATCTTATGCTATGATGACATCAAAATACTATTATGCTATCACAATGGTGCTAGGACTTCAAAAGGTTATTATGAAATTACAATGCTATTGTGACATCACAAAGGTATTATAACTTATGTCATGACCATCCTATCATAACATCACCACATGATTGTGTTTTGACATCACAATTAAATTATGACATTCTAATGCTATTATGACTTCAAAAAGCTATTACAACATAAAAATGCTATTAGGACATCACAAAGGTGTTATGACATCCCAAAGCTATTTTAACATCACAATTCCATTATGACTTCACAATGTTATTATGACATCACAATGCTATTATAACATCCCAATGCTCTTATGACAGCCTAATGCTGTTATGAAATGATTTGTATTATGACATCACAATGGAATTATGATATTTCAAAGCCTGTGGTAGTTCAGTAACCAATTGGTTTCCCATGGTAAGTGGAACAGGGACTATTTCTGACAACTACACTGTGGCTCAAAACCATCTATTGTGAGATCTGGAGACCTTTCTGGGATGCTGGCAGTACACTGTATATACAGTATAGATGTTTTATATATACATAAAACAAATGAGTAAATAAATTGTGGTAAAATGTTTTTTGGAATGTATATAATTTACCCTTGTTCATTCAAATGCTGATTTCTCTCCCCCACTCTCTGATTTGAATACAGAAATTGCACTATGATGCTTACTTTGCACATCACCTGTCTCAAGTTGTGTAAACATGCCACCATTTGTTCTCTGTATTTTCAATGAAACAACCAGCTACAGTGCTGAGCAATGGAGAGGAAAGGGTGGGACATGGTGGTCCATAGTGGGAGGAAGGGGAAAGAAGCAGGGGAGGAGAGGTGGAGAATCAGGAGGAGAGGTGTTGGAACTAAGTGGAGAAATGGACCATACCTAAGATATGACTAAAAGCACATATAATGACTGAATCTGAATGGTAGGAATCTATGAGGTCTTTGAGGTTTAGGATGGAATAACTACTGACCAGCATTGTGCTCTAGGTTAATTAAATAAATCTCAGTCTCAGTGTTGTGATTTGCATATACAGCTGGTTTAGGAATAAGCTCTGTTTAACTAAAAGATATTTCAATAGTAAATATCGATAACTATCAACAAATGGTACTCAGCTAATCTAACTGAACAATAAATGGCCACCAACTAATCTAAACATCCACACCCTGTTGGTATAATTTTTTTTTATGTATACACCTTACCCTTGTTGAGTCAAATACTGATTTCTTCCCACCCCTCAACTCTCTGGTTTCAATCTGGATATTACATTGTGATACTCATTCTAAGCATTCTGTCTCAACTTTTCTGTAAACAGGACAAAATAAAAAAACTAGATGCAATGTTGAGCAGGGAGGAGCCAGAGGACAGGAAAGAGGGGAGGAGCCAGAAGGCAGGAGATGAGAGGGAGGAGAAGGGGTGAAAGGAGAGCTAAGAGAGCAGAGCTGGAGGAGAGATCTTGGAGAATGTGGAGCATGAACCAGACCTAAGATTTCACAAAAAGCAAGTATAATGTGGGAAATCTAAACGTTAGGAAACTGAGGGCTTGGAGGTTTAGGAGGGAGTAAATATTGCCCAGCATTGTGTTCTAGGTTACCTAAAAACCCAGATTCTATATGGTGATTTGGTTATACAGCTGCTGAGGATTAACAACAGCATTGTTAATCCTAGAAGATTACCAATAGTAATACTAGAAGATAAACCAATAGTAAATATTGGTTTATATAAATATTGGTTTATAAATATTGTTTAATAACCTCTTAAAACAACACCCTTTAAATCACAATTTAACATAATTTGGTGGTGGTATTAAGCTTGCAGTAATACAATCCCCATAAGCCAATATTAAAATCTAAAAAATCCCAGGTCAATTACAGTCTCTTTAAGAGAGACTCTTAACAGGCCCAGGAGCAAAAGACAGCCTATTGTGGACAGACATGAGATATAACATAAAACTGGCTGCTGCTAGAGTCTAACAGGAGGATACCCAAGCATGACCTCCTTATACTGTGGCTGGCTCAGCCCAGCTAAACTCAGCAGCCATATTTGGAAAGATAGGAAGTGGAGGCACACAGACCTCTAGACAGAGCTTGGCCTAAAATTGAATCTAAAACAAAATCCATGCAGAGGGTGTTTTAATACACTTTGGCTTTGTTTTGGTTGTCATAGTCATGGATCTGGTTGCAATATATTTAATAGTGGTGGCTCTTCTGGAGGAATTCTCCAAGTGCAAGGAGAAAACAGGAAAATAAACCAAGGAATGGAATACTAAGTTACAGACAATAGAAAGGGCACTCTTCCTAATAAAAATTAGATTAATAATGACTAAAATTCAAAGCTCTTTGGTTGCAAGATACTTGTCAGCTCTTTCTGGTAAAAGTCCACCAATTCACTAAAACATCAAATAAATTCCAAAAAAACAACCAACTGGGCTTTTCATGTTACATCATAACAACTGACCCCAAACTTAAAATTTCCTTACCTCTTTGCTTAATTTTGATTTAAAGGCTTTGAGTTACGACTATATTGATTTGAGAAAAAAAAATTTGAACAAGTTGACAAAGGCACATGCTTTTAATTCCTACACAAAGTAAAAAGAAACAGGCAGATCTGTGAGTTCCTGATCAGCCTAATTTACATAATAAAAGCCAGGATAGCAACTCCTGCTGTTTAGCCACTTGCAGAGATAGCCTAAGATTCAAAATGACAAAATTTTCCTTAAGGTACACAGCAGCCTAATTAAGTACTAAAAACTCAAAAATTGTACTTCATATATTTAAAAGGCAAAACTGTTCATCTCATATCAAAAAAAGGCACAAAGATAGCCAAATAAAATCTCAAAACCTAGGTGCAAAATGCCAAACCCTAAAGCTAAACCTAATTCTAACCCTAACCTTATACTATGCTGACATCACAATAGTATAATGGCTTCAAAAATGCTATTATGACATCACTATGGAATTTTGTCATCAAAATTCTATTATGACCTCACAAAGGCATTGTACACTCAAAATATTATTATGATATCACTATGGAATTTTAACAACAAAATGATAGTATGACATCACAATGGAATTATGACATCACAATGGAATTATGACATCACAATACTATGATGACATCACAATTCTATTATGACATGATTGTTGTATGACATAACAATGGAATTCAAACATCATAATTTCATTATGACCTCAAAATTCAATTATGATATCAGAATGGTATTTTGACATCATAATAATAGTATGACATCACAATGGACTTATGATATTTCAATGGTATTATGACTTCCTATGGTATGATATAAAAATGGAATTAGAACATGAAAATAATAATATGGCATAACAATGCAACTATGGAGTCACAATGCTATAATGACAGCACAATGGTATGACATCCAATGGTATTATGATTTCACAACAGTTTTATGACATCACAATGGGATTATGACATGACAATGCTAGTATGACTTCACAATGGTATTAGAAAAATCACAATGCTATTATGACATCACAAAGTTGTCATGACATCCCAATGTTTTTTTGATATCACAATGCTATTATGACATCATAATGTTATTCTAACATAAATGTAGTATGACATCACATGGAATTTTGACATTACAAAGGCATTATGACCTAAAAATAATATTACATCATTACCATGCACTTATAACATCACAATGATATTATGATATCCCAATGGCAATATGATCTCAAAAGGCTATTATGACATCACAATGGTCTGACATATCAATGCTATTATGACATAACAATGCTATAATGACATTTCAATGGATGCTATAATGACATTTCAATGGTATTACGATCTCACAGTGCATTATGACATCACAATAGTATGACATCCAAATATTACATCACAATGTAATATTGTGGTATCACAATATCATGATATCACAATACCATGTGATATCATGGTATCACAAGGGTATGATGACATAACATTTGTGTCATGATATCCCAATGGCATTATGGAATTCCAATGTTATTATAACATCACAATACTATTTTGACATCACAATGCTATTATGTCTTCACAATTTAACATTACAATGGTATTATGACATCACAATGGCTTAATCACCTCACAATGGTATTACAACATCATAGTGCTATGATGACAACACAATGCTATTATGACATTAAAATGCCATTATGATATTACAATGGAATTTTGACTTAACAATGGTATTATAATATTGCAATTCTATTATGATATCACAATTGTAATATGACATCACAACTTTATTATGACATGTCAATGGTTTTATGTCATCACAATTGTGTCATGACAACTCAGTGCTCTTATGACATCACCCTGGTATTATGACATTTCAATTATATTATGACATCACAATTGTATTATGGTATCACAAATTATGACCTCTCAATGATCTTATATTACAGTCATGTCATGACATCTCAGTGCTATTATGACATCACAACGGTATTATACCATCACAATGGTGTCATGATATCACAATGGTATTATGACACACCAATTTTATTATAGCATCACAATGTTATTATGATATCACAATGGTATTTCAACATGATAGTGGTATGTAATCATGATATAATTTTGTTGTCACAATGGAATTATGACCTTAAAAGGGTATTATGACATTACAATAGTCTCAATGTTAATATGATATCACAATGGTGTTATGACATCAAAATGCTATTATGATATCTTATTGATACAATCACATCAAAATGGTATTATGGCATCACAAGTTTATTTTAAAATCTCAATGGAATTACGTCATCATAGGGTGTCATTACTTACAAGTGCTTTTATGACATAACAATGGTGTTATGAAATAAAGTTATCAAGAAATCCCAATGATAATATGACATCACAATGCAATTATAACATCACAATTATATGACATTCCAATGTTATTATAATATCAAAATGGCATTATGATAGCACAGTGCTGTTATGACATCTAATAGAATTATTACATGACAAATGGTAAGACATCCCAATGCTATACTATCCACCCAATGTTATGGCATGCCAATGGTATTATGATTTTAAAAACATTATTATGACATCACAATACTATTATGACATCACAATGCCATTATGATATCACAATGGTTTTATGACATCAAAATTCATCGTGACATCCCATTACTCTTATGACAGCACAATGCTATTAAGACATGATTGTGGTATGATATCAGAATGGATTTTTGATATCACAATGATAGTATATTATGACATAACAGTGGTATTATGACAACACTATGGTTTTATGACTTCACTATGGTACCATGACATTACCATGACATTATGAAATCACAGTGGCATAACAACATGACTGTGCTATAACATCACAATGGAATTTTGACATCAAAATTCTATTATGACTTCACAATGGTATGACTTCACAATGATATTAGGACATCCTAATGCTATGATGACATTCCAATGTTATTATGAAATCATAATGGCCTGATAACATCGAAATTCTTATGACATCCCAAAGCTATTGTCACATCACAATGCTATTATGACAGAATTGTGGTATGACATCACAGTGGAATTTTGATATAACAGTACTTTGCTGACATCACAAAGGTATTATGATTTCAAAATGGCATTATGATATCACAGTGCTTTGTTGACATAACAAAAGTATTATGATTTCAAAATGGCATCATGATATTAATACATTGGTATTACAACAAGATTGTGCTATGATATCACAATGGAATTTTGACATCAAAATGCTTTTTTCACAACAGTATGACTTCACAATGCTATAATGACATAACAATGGTATTATGATATCACAATGCTCTGATGACATCACAGTGTGATTATCCTATGACAATGGCATTATTACATCAAAATTCATGATATCCCAATGAAATTCTGAAGTCAAAATGCTATTATGACTTAAAAAACATATGACTATCCAAAGATATTAAGACAACTCAATGCTATTATTACATTGCAATGTTCTTATGACATTACAATATCATTATGATATCTCAATGCTATTATAATATCACAATGGTAGGAAATGACAATGTTATTATGACATCACAAATGTATTTGGACATCACAATTCTATAATGACAATCCAATATTATGACATCCTAATGGTATTATGATTTCACAATATTATATTGACATTACAAGGCTGTTATGACTTCAAAATGGTATTTGGACATGATTGTGAAATGACATCACAATGGAATTTTGAAATAAAAAAGGTGTTATGACTTTACAACAGTAAGATTTCACAATGCTATTAGGACATTCAAAGCTATGATGATATCACAATGCTATTATGACATCAAAATTCATCATGACATCAAAATTCATCATGATATACCAATGCTATTATCATATCACAATAGTTAGCTGCTGATTGGCTGAGAGGGAAAATGATGTCATGAAACAGGTAAAAGCCAATAAAAGTTTCTGGAGCTAGTTATTTAAAAAGCAAAGTGGACAGATTGCTTGAGAGAAAGGCTGAGGAGCTCTACATGCCTCAATCTAGGCAGCTGAATTCACACAACCAAGCTATGACAGATCCTTTGTCCAAGATGTTCAGTTAATTGGTCACATATTTCTTTCAAGTGGTCATTAGTAAAGTCCCATGTCCTTGATTTGTGACTTTCATCACAGATTCCAAAATTATTTATTAAATGTACAGATTATGTACTGAGTCTGTGAATTATTTACTGGGAAAACACTCCCTGATCAAGGCAACTTTTTGAACAAAAAGTGTTTAATTGAGACCTTGCTTATATTTTTATAGAGACTACCCATGATTTCACATCAGTAAGCACACTACTTGCTGTAATCCTTCAGCAGACCTGAGACCTTTTCATACTTAACCACAAGTAGCAAGCAGAGAATGGGAGAAAGAGAGAGACAGAGAGAGAAAGAGCTAGAGAGACAGATTCATAAATAGAGAAACTGAGACATACATACATACATATATATATATATATATATATATATATATAGAGAGAGAGAGAGAGAGAGAGATTAAGAGGCCTATTCTGTATTCTGTCTGGTCACTTCTATTGGCATATCAACCTCAAAGCACACTCTCCTACCATATAACTTCAATAGGAATTATATTATTTAATAAGGCCCTACCTCCTAACCCTTCTTCAGACATTCAGACATTTCCTCACTGGGGACTCAACATGTAAAGAGATGATCTTCAAGGGGACATTGCAATTCAAATCACCAGGAAGTAGAAGAAGATGGAGGGACTTCTAGGCTAAAATAATATAGTTATCCTGATAGTTTGTCATTCAATATAATGATTAAAGTCCCAGCAAATTACAAGTTCTAAAGACCATGACTGACAATCTCCTTTGGGGAAAATGTGAAATATTTCCACAATGGAATATTATTCTGCTAAAAAAATGACATCACGATATTTACAGGCAAATAGATGGAACCAGGAATAATCATCCAGGGTAAAGTAACTAAAATGCAGGAAGACAAATATAGTATGTATTCATTTATTAGGATGTCTCCTAATAATGGGTGATAAGTTCCAGTAGATCATCTAATTGGGACCAAACCAGTCTTCAAATAGGGGTATTGGGTGGCATTTACTTGAACTCTTTGGCCAGGGCATCTTACAGATATTTTCAAGCAACCCAGGTTGTTGTTATTAAAATATGCTGCTTTTTGCCCTCAATTAATTGATCATTGCCATGTTCTTGGATCCACACAGATTCTTCTTTGTGCATCAAATTGGATTGCATACAGAGACCCAGAATCCGATAATATGCAGAGAGAGACCTTAAAAAAACCCAGCTGGAAGTGGGATTTTTCTTATGAAATTCTCCCTTCCCTCAGAGCTCAGGGAAGCCTGAGGAAGGGAGGGAGGAAAAGTATCATAAGTAGAGGGCTTTGATACAAGGAGAACAATGCCCTGAGAACAGGACCACAGACAAAGATGATGCAGCCAGTCTTGATGAGACTTGATAAGTTAGGTTCAGAAGGACAAGGAGGACCTCCCCTCCCAGGGAACTAGAGAAAGGTCATAAGGGTAGAAGAAGGAGTGTGGGTGGGACTGGAAGAAAAAGGGGAGGAGACAGTAGAGGGGAATAAATTTAACAATATGTAATAAATAAATATAGCAGAAAAACTGTGGTCAAGGTGATGAATTATTGAGCTCTTCAGGACTGATGGCTTGTATTGGTGGTGATACCAGGGTGTAGTAAGGATGAACTCAGTTTTGTTTAAAGGATTTTGGACTGAGACTGTGATCATGTTTCAATGAGTATATGAACAACACATGCTTCAATTGATATATTTTAAAGACAAAAAAATTTAGTGTAACACATGGGTAAGAATTAGAACCTCGGAGCAATGGAATAGGAATGTAATGTATAGTATATGAATTTCCCACATAATCAATAAAAGTGATATGTTGAAACCTTTTTTCATTATTTATTTATGTATTTTTTATTAATTACACTTTATATCCTCCCATACGCCCCTCCTTCCACCCCTCCCGATATCACCCTCCATCCCCCTTCTTCACACATGCCCCACCCCTAGTCCACTGATAGGGGAGGTCCTCTTCTGTTTCCTTCTGATCTTAGTCTATCAGATCACATCAGGAGTGGCTTCATTGTCATCTTCTCTGGCCTGGTAAGGCTGCTCCCCACTCAGTGGGAGGTGATCAAAGAGCAGGCCAATCAGATTATGTCAGAGGCAGTTGCTCTTCCCATTACTATGTAACCCCCTTGGACAGGGAACTGTCATGTGCTGCATCTGTGCAAGGGTTCTAGGTTATTTCCATGTACAATCCTTTTTTTGGAGTATGAGTCTCTGGGAAGTTCACTGTGTTCAAATTTTCTGGTTCTGTTGCTCTCCTTGTGGAGTTCTTGTCCTTTCTAGCTTTTACTATTTCCTACTTCTTACATAAGATTCCCTGCACTCTGCCCAACAGTTGGCCATAAGTCTCACTGTCTGCTTTGATAGTCTGCAGGACAGAGGTTTTCGGAGGCCCTCTGTGGCAGGTTCCTAGGTTGTTCGCTGTTTTCTTCTTCTTTTGATGCCCAACCTCTTTGCCTTTCAGGATGGGGATTGAGCATTTTAGTCAGGGTCTTCTCTCTTGCTTAGTTTCTTTAGATGTACAGGTAGATTTATCCTATGTTATATGTCTATATGAGTGAGTATATACTGTGTGTGTCTTTCTGCTTCTGTGACAGCTCACTCAGGCTTATCCTTTCTAGGACCCACAATTTACATGCAAATTTCATGATTTCCATATTTTTCATTGCTGAGTAATACTCCATTGTGTAGATGTAACACAATTTCTGCATCCATTCTTCAGTTGAGGGGCATCTGGGCTGTTTCCAGCTTCTGGCTATTGCAAATAAAGCTGCTACAAACATGGTTGAGCAAATGTCCTTATTGTGTACTTGAGCCTCTTTTGGACATATGTCTAGGAGTGGTATGGCTAGATCTTGAGGAAGCGCTATTACTAGTTGTCTGAGAAAGCCCCAGATTGATTTCCAGAGTGGTTGTACAAGTTGACATTCCCACCAGCAGTGGAGGAGGGCTCCCCTTTCTCCACAACCTCTCCAGCATGTGTTGTCACTTGAGTTTTAGATCTTGGCCGTTCTGATGGGTGTAAGGTGAAATCTCAGGGTTGTTTTGATTTGCATTTCCCTAAGGGCTAATAATGTTGAGCATTTCTTTAAGTGTTTCTCTGCCATTCGATATTCCTCTACAGAGAATTCTCTGTTTAGCTCTGTTCCCCTTTTTTTAATTGGATTGCTTGGTTTGCTGTTTTTCAGCTTCTTTAGTTCTTCATATATACTGAATATTAGTCCTCTCTCAGATAGAGGGTTGGTGAAGATTCTTTCCCATCAACTTACCAACACAATTCTTTACAGACCTGGAAAGAAAAATTCTCAATTTCATATGAATTGCTAAAACAATCTTCTACAATAAAAGATCTTCTAGAGGTATCTCCAACCCTGATCTTACACTGTACTCTAGAGCCACAGTTATAAAAACTGCAAGGTACTGGAATAGAAACAGAATGGTGGATCAATGGAACTGAAAGAGGACCAAGAAATAAACCCATGCACTTATGGACACCTGATTTTTGACAAAGATGCCAAAACCATAGAATGGAGTAAAGGTAGCATCTTCAACAAATGGTGGTGGTATAACTGGATGTCTACATGTAGAAAAATGAAAATAGATGCATACTTATCATCCTACACAAAACTAAAGTCCAAGTGGAACAAAGACCTCAACATATAACTGGACACATTAAATTGGTTAGAAAAAAAATGGGGAATACCCTAGAACTCATTGGCATAGGAGACAACTTCCTGAAGAGAACACCACCAGCACAGGCTCTAAGAGCAACAATAAATAAATGGGACCCATGAAACTGAAAAACTTCTGTAAATCAAAGGTCACAGTCATCAAAACAAAATGACTGTTAAAAACGTTTACAATGAACTTTAACCTGGAAAAGAGATTCTGCTATCGGCAGGCAGAGTTTGACTTTGTAAGGCATGCTTTCCAGAAACTCATTATGTAGCAGAGAATCTCAGCCATGAACTAGTGGTTACCCAGATACCTCGGACCTCATGAGCTCAGGTGGCAACCCTCAGAAAGCAGTCCTGACAATAACACTACATTTGGAGTGTTTGCCTGAAGAACCACTGAAGGATACACTTCTTTTCTTGTGTCCTAGGCATATAAGATGGATATATTTCTCTGTCATGAAGGACTAGTTTGAACTGTAAACCGAGACAAGGAGAATTGCTCACTGATGCCTGAGTAGGACACAGCTCTTTCCAGCCAGGACAGCAAAGGCAAACCTTCACATAAAGGGTTGTTAACCCTAGTTTAAAACAGCACCAGCTGTCAGATCTTTTATTGACCAGAAATACTGGAAACTGAGGGTTTTTTTTTACTCCTCAGTATTCTCTCAGGTGCTGATTGGCTGAGAGGGAAAATGATGTACTGAAACAGGTAAAAGCCAGGTAAAGATTCAGGAGCCAGTAATTAAAAGGGCAAAGTGAACAGTTTACTTGCGAGAAGTTCTGAGTGGCCCTACATGCTTCAATCTGGTCAACTGAAATCACACAACACAGAGATGACAGTTCCTGTGTCCAAGACTCAGGAAAATGGTCACATATTGCTTTCAAGTATTCATTAATAAAAGTCACATGTCCTTGACATGTAACTTTCACATTATCTCATATTCCATTAGTATTTGTTAAATGAACAGATATGTCCTCAGTCAGTGAATTATTTACTGAGCAAATGCTCCCTGACCAAGGCCAATCTTTGAACAAAAAGTGTTTAATTTGGACCTTGTTTATATATTTACAGAGCCCAACCAGAATATCAAGTTGGTAAGCAGTCATCTTGTTGTAGTTCTTCAGCAAAACTGAGAACACTTCATACTGATCCACAAGCTTCAGACACAGAGAGGGTGACAGAGATAGATAGATAGATAGATAGATAGATAGATAGATAGATAGATAGATAGATATAGAGAGAGTGCTAGAGACATAGAGTCAGAAATAGAGAAACAGACACAAGCAAAAACAAATATATAAAGTGACAGAGACCTAGAGACAGAGAATCCATTCTGTCTGGTCACTTTTATTGGCATATCAACCATCAAGCACACCCTACTATAATATAACTCAAAAAGGAATTATTTTTTAATATCTTTCATTTTATTTTTTATTAATTACTCTTTATCCACTTTATATCAACCCATATGCTCCTCCCTCTTCTTCTCACCATCGCTCCCCCTTGCCCTTCCCCAAGTCCAGTGATCGGGGAGGTCTTCCTCTCCTTCTTTCTGATCCAGTCTATCAGATCAGGTGTGGCTGCATTGACTATGTCTCTGGTTGTTAAGGCTGATCCCCCATCAAGGTGTGGTTTTCAAAGAGCAGGCCAAACAGTTCATGTCAGAGGTATACCCTGTTCTCATTATTATGGAACCCCCTTGGACATTGAACTGCCATAGGCTACACCTGTGCATGGGGTTCTAGCTTATCTCCATGCATGGTACTTGGCTGAAGTATGAGTTTCAGGAAAGACCCTTGTGCTCAGATTTTTTGGTTCTGTTACTCTCCAGTTCTTACTATTTCCCACTTCTTTCATAAGATTTCATGCACTCTGCCCAACAGCTGGCCATAAGTCTCAGCATCTGCTTTGATAGTCTACAGAGGCCCTCTTTGGCAGTCTCCTAACATGTTCTCTGTTTTCTTCTTCTTCTGATGTCCATCCTCTTTCCCTTTGTGGATGGGGATTGAATATTTTAGCCAGAATACTCCCTCTTGAAGAGTTGCTTTAGGTGTACAGATTTTAGTAGGTTTATCCGATGTTATATGTCTATATGAGTGTCTTTCTGCTTCTGGTTCCCACCATTTACCTGCAAATTTCATGATTTCCTTGTTTTTTATTTCTGAGTAATATTCCATTGTGTAGATGTACCACAATTTCTGTATCCATTTTTCATTTGGCAAGCATCTGGATTGCTTCTAGGTTCTGGTTATTATAAATAAATCTGCTACAAACATGGTTGAGCAAATGTCCTTACTGTGTACTTGACCCACTTTTGGATATATGCCTAGGAGTGGTATAACTGGTTCTTGAGAAGCATACTTCGTAGTTGTATTATAAAGCACCATTGATTTCCAGAATGGTTGTTCAAGTTTATATTCCCACCAGCAGTGGCAGAAGTTTACATTCCCACCAGCAATGGAGGAGGGTTCCCTTTTTCTACCAATTCTCCAACATGTGTTGTCATTTGAGTTTTTAATCTTGGCCATTCTGATGGATGTAAAGGGAAATCTTTGGGTCATTTTGATTTGCATTTCCCTGACAGCTAATGACATTGAGCATTTCTTTAAGAATTTCTCTGCCATTTGACATTCCTATATCGAAAATTCTCTGTTTAGCACTGATCCCCATTTTTTAATTAGGTTACATAATTTGTTGGTTTTCAATTTCTTTTGTTGTTTATGTATACTGGATATTAGCCCTCTCTCAGATTTTAAGGGTTAGTGAAGATTCTTTCCCAAGCTGTAGGTATTCATTTTGTTTTGATGACAGTGTTCTTTGCTTTACAGAAGCTTTTCACTTTCATGAGGTCCCATTTCTTGATTGTTGCTTGTAGAGCCTGTGCTGTTGGTGTTCTGTTCAGGAAGTTGTCTCCTATACCAGTGAGTTCTAGGATCTTACCCAATTTTTCTTCTAACAGATTTAATATGTCTGGTTTTATGTTGAATTCTTTGATACAGTTGGACTTTAGTTTTCAGCAGGCTGATAAGTATGGATCTATTTAAATTTTTTTACATGTAGATATTCACTTAGACTAGCACCATTTGTTGAAAATGCTATCTTCTTTCCATTGTATGGTTTTGGCATCTTTGTCCATCTTTGTAGGTTTATTTCTGTATCTTCTATTCAGTTCCATTGATCCACCATTCCACCATTCTGTTTCTATGCCAGTACCATGCATTTTTTTTAACTGTTCCTCTATAGTACAGCTTGAGATCAGGGACAGTGATACCTCCAGAGGCTCTTTTACTGTAGAGGATTGTTTTAGCAGTTCTGGGTTTCTTGTTCTTATATATGAAGATGAGAATTTTTCTATCAACTTCTGTAAAGAATTTTGTGGTGATTTGATGGGAATTGAATTGAATTGGTAGACTGCCTTTGGTAAGATGGCCATTTTTACTGTTAACCCTGCCAAGCCATGAGCATGAGAGATTTTTCCATCTTACCATATCTTGTTCTAATTCTTTGTTCAGGGTCTTGAAATTTTTTACATACAAGTTTTTGACCTGCTTGGTTAGTGTCACACCAAGTTACATTATGTCTCTGACCAAATTCAAGAACACATCAAGGATATTATACACTATGACCAAGTAGGCTTCATTGCAGGTATTCAGGAGGGTTCAATATACGCCAATCCACCATATTAACAAACTGAAAGAAAAAAAAAAACATGGCAGGTGGAACCGGGAGAGGTTAAGTCTAGCTTACTAGACACCTAGGCCTTAAGGAGGGTCGAAAACAAACTGCCCCCAGTCAGAGCCCATGTGGAGGAAGCCCCACACTGGGGCAAGGAGCTAACATGCCTGGGCTTGTACTACGGTTTTTCCACAGCCTACAGAAAACATCTTTGGATAGAAATGAGTAAGCCTGGGTGATGTCTCATCAGGGATGGGCAGAGGCATTGAAATTTAGTTTGTTTATATGGGAAGACAGGAACATGGGTGTTGGAGGTGCTGGACGTTTGGGGGTCATAAACTACAGTTGGAAGAGTCCAAGCTCCAGGGTGGGGTCAGGTACAATGAGTGCCAATGAGAAGCAAACCATGGGACCTTGAGGCATACAGCAGGGTTGTGTGTGTTGGGGCTTCTGGTGGGGCATCATAGCATCCTGGGGATAAGCACTGGATTGGCTTTTGGTTGCTAGGCTTAGGGTCCTAGGCAATTTCTGGAGTTAAAGTTATGTAGGAGAAGAGGCAAAATAATTGGACTGTGTTAAAAAAAAAAGGTGAGGAAAGAATTCCTCACAGTGTCAGGTCTCAAACCCTGGACAAATTGCTTGGTTTTGTACTTGTTAACATATCAAAGCTGAGGCTGGCTAGCCAAGTTCTCCAAGCATCCCTCCATTTCTATCTGTTGCAGGGTCCTCCTGGCTTGCATATCCTGCCCCTACCCTGAAACCTTCAGCCCAGGGACTAGCCTGCCATTCTGCCAGCTGCTCATCCCTATATAATCCAGTTATTTTGGCCAGGCTGGTTGTTCTGGCCCTTTTACCTCTTGGTCAGTCTCCTGGCCCAGGCAGCTGCTCTTGGTTTATGACTGTCTCCTCTCTTGCTCTCCCCTCTCCTCTCCCCTCAAATGACCCTGCTCATCTTGGCCATGTTCACTGTGGACTCTCCCAGATGTCTCAGCCTCTGGCTCTATTTAACCTTTTATGTACTATAAAACTTCTTCTCTACTATACTTAGAAGCAGTCTTGTCCTTCTTCTTGTTCTACTCTACTTAGAAACAGTCTTGTCCTTCTTCTTGTTTCTTTTTTCTTTCCTCTCAGTCATCTGGTGTTGAAACCCAGAATTTCTGTAGGCTTACATGTGACAAAGGTGTAAGGTGAATATGCTCCCTCTTGAGATTAGAGAACTATTCTGTGGGAGAAAGAGATGGAGAAGTAGTGACAGTTGGGCATGACCCATACTACACAGATAAAATATTCTATGTTGGTGATTAAGTGTTGTGCCTGGCACATGGACAGACACCAACTGTGAGGCAAGTAAGTGTTCTTAGCTTCTGTTTACTGACCTGTGGAATGGGGATCATAATAGCACTAAACTGTGGTGAGTTTTAAATGTGATGCTACTTCATAAAGGACCTAGAAAGAACCTGCTATACAGAAGGCAATTGCATGTGTATATGAGCACACATGTACACATGCATGTGAACACACTTCAATCAGGATGAGCACATATACACACACATACACACACACACACACACACACACAAACATACACACGCAAACCTCATTCAACATGAGTAAATCCAGGATGTTCTGGGTACCCCATAGGAGTTCATGGAACCCGAAGTGGAGCACTGACAGCTATTTCATAGAGCCCTGCCTAGGGAGATCAGTTGCTCACTAGGGAAGTCTGAGACAACTTAGCAAACAAAAGCTTTTCAGGACTGCTCTGTGTATATAACTTGCCCAATAAATTCTGCTGCACCCTGGGAAAGGAGGAACCCACCAAACATGTAAGGATCTGCCAACGCCAGCTCTGTTTATATAAAATCTGACAAATGGGCTACTGTTTGGAAGGGGTGGAGTGGGCTTAGAATGTTCTGAGAAAATTCTTTAAGAAATCGGACACTGTGTGCCTTGAGGGAGGGCAAGAGAGCTGGGGAAGGCATTCAAAGTGAGGAAAAAATATCACAAGAGAAAAACAGAGGTAAAGGAGAAGCATGTCGGGGGAGCCAAGATGGGGGCGCCGGGAGAGGACTGTGTCTGAGAAGCAGGACAGCACTCTCAGTGCAGCAACCAGGAGACTGAACCACAGCAGCCCTGAAACCACAGCAGTCATGTTTCCCAGGTGAGGGGAGGCTCCCACGGCGTGGGAATTGGTCGGGTCCACTCTCAGCTGCCCAGCCAGAACCTGGAAGAGATGCTGTGTGGCATGGGCTTTGGGTCTCCTGAAAAATACAGGACATCCAGTGAATATACCCAAAAAGCTGGGAAGGCTTCCTTCAGGAAAAACCATCTTCCTGCCAAAGGGATTCTCTCCACTACAAGAGTCCAGGAACAACTAGAAACTAAATTCAAACAACTAAGATAGCCCAATGGGTAGAGGACAGGGTAAAAGTTCAACCAACAAAAGCCAGAGCATTATGGCATCTCCAGAACCCAGTTATCCAGGGGCAAATAACCCTAGACACCCCAGAATAAATAAAATTCAAGGAGAAGACCTAACATCTATGCTCACGAAGATGATAACAGAGGAAACAAATAAAATACAAAAAGAAATAGAAGAAGCTATAGCCAAACAGTGTGTGGCCTTTAGAGAGGAAAGGCTGAAATCACTGAATGAAATAAAAGAAACAGTGGATTGTTCAAACAAACAGCTGAAGGAATTGATGGAAAAACATGAAAATACAGTCAGACAGGAGAAGGATACCAACAAAATAGCTCAAGACCTGAAGATAGAATTGGAAAAATTAAAAAGAACACAAATGGAAGAAATTGTGGAGAGAAAGAACTTAGGGAAGAAAGCAGGAACTGCAGAGGTTAGCATAACCAATAGGCTACAAGAAATGGAACAAAGAATCTCAGATGTGAAAGATACAATGGAAGAAATAGATGTATCTGTCAAGGAAAATGTTAAATCTAAAAAATTCCTGACACAGACCGTCCAAGAAATTCAAGACAACATAAAAAGACAAAACCTAAGAATAATAGGAATAGAGGAAAAAGAAGATTCCCTGCACCAAGTCCCCGAAAATATTTTCAACAAAATCATTGAAGAAAATTTCTAAACTTAAAGGAGAGGCCAATAAGAATACAAGCAGCCTATAGAACACCCAATATATTAGACCCGAAAAGAAAATACTCCCGCCACATAATAATCAAAACCGTAAGTATACAGAACAAAGAAAAAATACTAAAAGCTGCAAGAGAAAAAGGCCAAGTAACATATAATGGCAAACCCATTAGAATTACACCGGACTTTTCAACAGAGACTATGAAAGCCAGAAGGGCCTGGACAGATATCATGCAGACTCTAAGAGAACACAGATGTCAGCCCAGGCTACTATACCCCGCAAAACTCTCAGTGCTCATAGATGGAGAAAACAAGATATTCAATGACAAAAACAAATTTCAAAAATACATACATACAAATCCAGCATTACAGAAGACACTGGAAGGGAAAATACAACCCAAGAAAACTAGCTACATTCAAGAAAACACAGGAAATATATAACCCCACTACAGTAAAACAGAAAGCTACCAAGCACACAACCTTATAACTACAGCCAACATCAAATTCAAAAGACCTAACAGCCACTGGTCATTAATTTCTCTCAATATCAATGGACTTAATTCTCCAATAAAAAGACACAGACGAACAGAATGGATGTGTAAACAAAACCCAGCAATCTGTTGTATGCAAGAAACACACCCAAGTCACAAAGATAGACATTACTTGAGGGTAAAGGGATGGAAGACAGCTTTTCAAGCAAATGGATGCAAGAAGCAAGCAGGAGTAGCCATTCTAATATCTGTTAAAATAGTCTTTCAACCAAAATTAATCAAAAGAAATGGGGAAGGACACTTCATACTCATCAAGGGAAAATTCCACCAAGAAGACATCACAATCCTGAACATCTATGCCCCAAATACAAGAGCACCCACATTTGTGAAAGAAACATTGATAAAACTTAAACCATAAATATATCCCCACACACTAATAGTGGGAGACTTCAACACCCCACTCTCAACAAAGGACAGATCAACAAAACAGAAATTAAACAAAGAAACACTATCTCTAACAGAGGTCATGAATCAAATGGACTGAACAGACATTTACAGATCCTTACACCCAAACACAAAAGAATTTACCTTCTTCTCAGCACCTCATGGAACCATTTCCAAAATAGACCACATTGTTGCTCACAAAGCCAGGCTCAACAGATACAAGAAGATTGAAATAATCCCTTGTATCCTGTCTGATCACCATGGAATAAAGCTGGACCTCAGTAACAAGAGAAATAACAAAAAGCCTACATTCGCATGGAAACTGAACATCTTGCTACTAAATGACATCTGGGTCAGAGAAGAAATAAAGAAAGAAATTAATGTCTTTCTAGAAATCAATGAAAATGAAGACACAACATACCCAAACTTGTGGGACACAATGAAGGCATTGCTAAGAGGGAAGTTCATAGCACTAGGTGCCTTCAAGAAGAAATTTGAGACAGCTCATTCAAGCAACTTAATGGCTCACTTAAAAGCCCTAGAAAAAGAAGAAGCAGACACACCAAGAAGGAGCAGACGGCTGGAAATAATCAAACTCAGGGCTGAAATCAATCAATTGGAAACAAATAAAACAATTCAAAGAATCAATGAAACCAAGAGCTGCTTCTTTGAGAAAATCAACAAGATAGACAAAGCTTAGCCAAGCTAACTAAAAGGCAGCAAGACACCATCCAAATCAGCAAGATCAGAAATGAAAAGGGGGACATAACTACAGACACTGAGGAAATCCAAGCAATCATTAGGACTTACTTCAAAAGCCTATATGCAACAAAATTTGAAAATTTAAATGAAATGGACATTTTTTTGATCGATTCCACTTACCAAATATAAATCGTGACCAGATAAATCAATTAAATAGTCCTATATCCCCCAAGGAAATAGAAGCAGTCATCGAAAGTCTCCCATCAAAAAAAGCCCAGGACCTGATGGTTTCAGTGCAGAATTCTACCAGACATTCAAAAAAGAGCTAACTGCAGTTATCTTCAAACTATTCCACAAAATTGAAACAGAAGCAACATTACCAAACTCATTCTATGAAGCCACAGTCACGTTGGTACCTAAACCTCACAAAGACCCAACCAAAAAAGAGAACTTCAGGCCAATCTCCCTTATGAACATTGATGCAAAAATACTCAACAAAATACTCGCAAACCGAATACAAGAACACATCAAAGATAACATCCACCATGACCAAGTAGGCTTCATCCCAGGTATGCAGGGGTGGTTCAATATAAGGAAATCCATCAATGTGATCCACCATATTAACAAAGTGAATGAAAAAAACCACATGATAATCTCCCTAGATGCTGAAAAAGCCTTTCACAAAATCCAACATCCATTCATGTTTAAAATATTGGAGAGATCAGGGATACAAGGCACATATCTAAACATAGTAAAGGCAATATACAGCAAATCTATAGCCAACATCATACTGAATGGAGAGAAACTTAAAGCAATCCCACTGAAATCAGGGACAAGACAAGGCTGCCCACTCTCTCCATATCTCTTCAAGTTAGTTCTGGAAATCCTTGCTAGAGCAATAAGACAGTTGAAGGAGATCAAGGAGATACAAATTGGAAAGGAAGAAGTCAAACTATCACTATTTGCAGATGATATGATAGTATAGGTGAGTGACCCCAAAAACTCTACCAGGGAACTCCTACAGCTCATAAACACCTTCAGGAAAGTGGCTGGATACAAAATTAACTCAAAAAAAAAATCAGTAGCACTCCTGTATACAAAAGACAAAAATGCTGAGAAAGAAATTAGGGAAACAACACCCTTCACAATAGCCACAAATGACATAAGGTACCTCGGAGTAAGCCTAACCAAGGAAGTCAAAGACTTGTATGAAAAAAATTTCAAATCTCTGAAGAAAGAATTAGAAGAAGATATGAGAAGATGGAAAGATCTCCCATGCTCATGGCTTGGCAGGATTAACATAGTAAAAATGGCCATTTTACCAAAAGCAATCTACAGACTCAATGCAATTCCCATCAAATTACCAACACAATTCTTTACAGAACTGGAAAGAAAAATTCTCAACTTCATATGGAATAATAAGAAACGCAGAATTGCTAAAACAATCCTCTGATTGGGAAAGAATCTTCACCAACCCTATATCTGACAGAGGACTCATATCCAGTATATATAAAGAACTAAAGAAGGTGAAAAGCAGCAAACCAAGTAATCCACTTAAAAAAATGGTGAACAGAGCTAAACAGAGAATTCTCTGTAGAGGAATACCAAATGGCAGAGAAACACTTAAAGAAATGCTCAACCTCATTAGCCATTAGAGAAATGCAAATCAAAACAACCCTGAGATTTCACCTTACACCCATCAGAATGGCCAAGATCAAAAACTCAAGTGACAACACATGCTGGAGAGGTTGTGGAGAAAGGGAAACCCTTCTCCACTGCTGGTGGGATTGTAAACTTGTACAACCACTCTGGAAATCAATCTGGGGCTTTTTCAGACATCTAGGAATAGTGCTTCCTCAAGATCCAGCCGTACCACTCCTGGGCATATATCCAAAAGAGGTCAAGTACACAATAAGGACATTTGCTCAACCATGTTTGTAGCAGCTTCATTTATAATAGCTAGAAGCTGGAAACAAAACAGATGCCCCTCAACTGAAGAATGGATGCAGAAATTGTGGTACATCTACACAATGGAATATTACTCAGCAATGAAAAATAAGGAAATCATGAAATTTGCAGGTAAATGGTGGGATCTGGAAAGGATCATCATGAGTGAGTTGTCACAGAAGCAAAAAGACACACATGGTATATATTATCTCATATAGATATACAACAAAGGACAAACCCACTAAAATCTCTACATGTAAAGAAACTAAGCAAGATAGAAGACCCTACCTAAAACTGTCAATCCCCATCCTGAAAGGCAAAGAGCATGGACATCAGAAAAAGAAGAAAACAGGAAACAACCTAGGAACCTACCACAGAGGGCCTGTGAAAGCCTCTGCCCTACAGACTATCAAAGCAGATGCTGAGCCTCATGGGCAATGGTTGGACAGAGTGAATGGAATTTTATATAAGAACTGGGAAATAGTAAAAGCTGGAGAGGACAGGGCCTCCACAAAGAGAGCAACAGAACAAGAAAATGTGAACACAGGGATCTTCCCACAGACTCATACTCCAAAAAAGGACTATTCATGGAGATAACCTAGAACCCCTGCACAGATGTACCCATGGCAGCTCAGTGTCCAAGTGGGTTACTTGGTAATGGGAAGAGGGACTGCCTCTGACCTAACCTGACTGACCTTCTCTTTGATCACCTCCCCCTGAGGGTGGAGCAGCCCTACCAGGCCACAGAAGAGGACAATGCAGCCACTTTTGATGGGAACTGATGGACTAAGATCAGAAAGGAGAGGAGAACCTCCCCTAATAGTGGACTTGGGCAGTGGCATGCATGCAGAAAGGAGAGGGAGGGTGGGATCTGGAGGGGAGGAGAGAGAGGCTTATGGGGGGATGCAGAATGAATAAAGTGTAATTGATGAAAAATTAAAAAAAAGAAAAGATAATTTAAGAACCTTAAATGACTTTCAAAAGTGGAGGAAAACATGGAGTTAGTCAATTTACATGGAGAACATCTCGTCCTTGGGGGCAAAGGTTTCCTGAACCTACTCAGACCTCAGACACACCACCACTGCTAGTTCTAGAACTGATGCAGGATGTTCCAACAAGGGGGTTAAGGCTTCCCATAATATTTCCTATAAGTCCACACCTGTTTGTTTATAACCCCCATTTTTATTCATTGTTAGCCAGATAGAGCCAAGTAATTGAGGTAATGATACTTGCTTTTTTGCCCAATGCCAGAATGCTAGTGAATTTAGGTAGGCCCTGGTTACTCGCATGCCTCGCTGGGTGCCTGTGCCCGTTGATGCGCCTCACGCTATGACTCTCTTCAGACAGAAAAGGGATCTTGGAATTACAGCCGCCATGGTTACTGCCATCTCATTGGCAGCTGTTGGCACCAATGGCACCGTGGCATTAAGCATGAGTCATACTCTGCAGACTGCCCAGACCCTAAATAATCTTTTAGCCAATGTAGCTCATGCTTTAGATGTACAAAAAAGAATTAATGCTCAACTAAAAGGAGACTTGATGGTGTTCAATCAGGGGATTGACCTCGTGCAGGAGAAAATTGATATCCTATGGCAAATCACTCAACTTGGCTGTCAATGGAAGTATGCTGGACTTTGTGTCACTAGCATATGTAGCTCATGCTTTAGATGTACAAAAAAGAATTAATGCTCAACTAAAAGGAGACTTGATGGTGTTCAATCAGGGGATTGACCTCGTGCAGGAGAAAATTGATATCCTATGGCAAATCACTCAACTTGGCTGTCAATGGAAGTATGCTGGACTTTGTGTCACTAGCATACAATATGAGAATTTTTCCCGTGCTGCAAATCTGTCTAAACAATTATCTAGCTATATTTTAGGTAATTGGACTGAAGAATTTGATACTATGATGGAGCAGCTGAGAGTGGCCATTGTTACAGTAAATTCTACCAGAGTGAACACAGGACTAGCCACAGGATTATCATCATGGACTGCTGCGGCCATGAATCATCTGAGGGAATGGGCGGACATGGGAGCGTTAGCAGGCCTTCTGGTGTTGGTCTCCTTGGTTTGCCTGTGGTGTATATGCAAGATTAGAGTCTCACAACAGCACAATGCAGCCATGATCATTCAGACCTTTACAGCCATTGAAGAAGGACAGTCTCCCCAAGCATGGTTGGCTACCATAAAAAGCTAAAATGTTAGGCTCAGGATGCGAGGCTAAGCACTGCACTCAGGGTCAGTCACTTTCGACCCAGAGAAGAGCAAGTCTCATTGCATGCAGGTTGATGCCCCAGGTCCCGCCTTTGACAAAAAGGTATCAGACAGGTCTGATGCTCTTTGGGTGGATGACATCTAAATGAACACTGGTACAAAGTCCCAATTTATTTCTAATATCAGAGATCAGACCTCTACTCTTGCCTGATGCGTCTAAAACCAAAAAGGGGAACTGTAGAGAGCTGCGTAATGCTGCGTCTTAAAGATGGAGCTGGTTTCTGCCTTCCACCTTCCCGATGGTGAGTACTCTCTGTCACAAACAACTCCATATATGGCTAAGGCTGAGGATCTGGCTTGCTTCCTTGTATGTGGATCTATCTGCATTGCCCATGAGGCACGCTGGGGTTGGCTACCCAGAGGCTATTTTAAGCTGTGGGCTGGCTTTCCCCAGGGTCAGAAGATTGTTCAAGGTTCCTGAATAAACTGCATTGAGAAGAACAAAAAAAAAAAAAAAAAAAAAAGATCAGAAAGAAGGAGGAGAGGATTACCTCCCCTATCAGTGGACTTGGGGAGAGGCATGCATGTAGAAAGGGGGGGAGGGTGGGACCAGGAGGTGAGGAGGGAAGGGCTTCTGGGGGGATACAAAAGGAATAAAGTGTAATTAATAAAAGTTAAATAAAATATTAAAAAAACATGATAATCTCCTTAGATGTGGAAAAAGCATTTGTCAAAGTCAAATATCCATTCATGATTAAAGTATTGGAGTGAACAGGATACAAGGCTCATATCTAAACATAGTAAAGGCAATATACAGTAAGCCTTTAGCCAACTAAACTGAGAGAAACTTAAAGCAATCCCACTGAAATCAGAAACATTACAAGGCTGTCCACTCTCTTCATATCTCTTCAACATAGTTCTGGAAGTCCTTGCTAGTACACTAAGTAATTTGAACAAGATCAAGTGGATAGAATTCAGAAAGGAAGGAGTCAAAGTATCACTATTTGCAGACTTTATGAAAATATATCTGAGTGAACCCAGAAATTCTACATGGAAAATCCTGCAGCTGATAAAAACTTTCAGTAAAGTGGTTCGATACAAAGTTAACTCCAAAAAACAAAAACAAAAAGAAACAAAACAAAGAAAAAACCAGTAGCCTTCTTTTATACAAAAGCCAAAAGAGCTGAGAAAGAAATTAGAGATAAAAAAGATATCATCCAACAAGAACATAACTCCTAACATTTCCCAGACATTTTTTTCTCTGGGGACTCCAAATGTAAACTAATTAGCTATAAGTCGAATTGCAATTCAAATCACCAGGAAGTGGAATAAGATGGAGAAACTTCTTGCCTAAAATAACCTAATTATCCTGATAGTTTGTAATTCAATACAATGATTAAATTCCCAGCCACTTCTAAGGATGAAATACCATGACCGACAATCTCCTTTGGGGGAAATGTGGAATATTTTCATAATGGAGTATTATTCAGTGAAGATAATGACATCATGATATATATTCATGCAAATTGGTGGAACTGGAATCATCCTGGGTGAAGTAACTAAAATGCAGAAAGGGAAATATGGTATGTATTCACTTATTAGGAGGTCTCCTAATAGTGGGGGATAAAGTTCCCATGGGCCCTCTATTGTGAGCAAACCAGTGTACCAGGGGTTTTAGATGGCAGTTACTTGAATTGTTGGGCAGGGCATCCTATGGAAATTTTCAAGCAGCCCAGGCTGTTGTTATTAAATTTGTTGCTCTGTGCCCTCAAATGATAGATAACTGATAGATAGCCATGTTCATGGATCCACAGAGATGCTTCCTTCTTCATCAAATGGAATTGCATACAGAGACTCACAGTCCAATACTATGCATGGAGAGACCTTAAAACATCCAGCTCTGAAAGGGATTTCCCTATGAAATTCTCCATCCCCTCAGAGCTCTGGGAACCCTGCAGGAGAGGAAGCAGGAAGAGTGTCATAAGTAGAGGGAATTGAGGACACAAGGAGAACAATGCCCTGAGAATCAGGCAACAGAGAAAGATAATAAAGCCAGCCATGATGTGACCTGAAAACTAGATTCAGAAAGCAGGGTGGGGAGTACCTCTCCTATCAGGGAACTAGAGAAATGGTACATCTGTAGAAGAAGGAGGGTGGGTAGGACTGGACAGAGATGAGGGAGGGGACAGCAGATGGGATACAAAGTGAACATATATTAATGAATACATAAGAAAAACTGTGATCAAGGTGATAAAGCATGGAACTATTCAGGACTGATGGCTACTTCTTGGGGGTGATTCTAGAGTACAGCAAGGATGAAGTCAGTTTTCTTTAAGGATTTGGCATTGAGACTCTGATCATGTTCCAAAGAGTACATATAATATTGACATAATATGTTCATAACTTTTACGCTGAGTTTTAACATTGAGAAATTAATCTGCTAAAAGAGGTCAGAGTTTAAATTTGTAAGGCATGCTTTCCAGGAACTTATTATAAAGCAGAGAATCCTAGTCATGAACTAGTGCTTACCCAGCTACCTCAGACCACATGAGCTCCATTGGCACTTCTGAACAATCACACCTGGAACTAACACTACATTTAAAGTGTTTGTCTGAAGGACACAGCTGCTCTTATGTCCTAGGCCTATTACACAGACTAATTTCTCTGTCCTGAAGGCTCAGTTTTAAGCATAAACCCCACACCTCAGGAGGGTTTCTCACTGACCACTGAGTAGGACATAGCTGCTAATTCAGCCAGGTCAGCCCAGGCAGCACTTCTTATAGACGATTGGCAAAACTATTGTGGAATATCACCAGTTGTCAAATAATATCTTGCACCTCAGTTCTCCCTTTACAATCACTGATCATTCTCTTTTTCAGCCAAGCCAGTCCCAGGAATTGTCTAGTTTCCTTCTCTTTTCCCTGCTCTTAAAGACTCAAATTCCAGGGAACTCTAGACCCTGCAAGCCTATGATATCAATAAGAATGTGAAGGTAAATTTAGTGAGTACATGAGTAATTGCACAGTTCAAAGTCACAACCTAGGAAATTTCAGATCCAAGGGTACAGTAGTAAACCACCTTGTCATTTGGTACATTCCCCTTGATCCCACATCAGGTTGAAGCTTTCCTACTTAGAAAGCTGTCCAATTAAATACACATTAAAAGTTTCATTTCCTACCAGACATTGTAACAGAGGTAAACAGGAGTAAATATATAGGAAATGGATGAAGGGAATAGAAATAGGCTTGTTGAAGTTTTCACAAGAAAAAGTCACGTTTGCACAGGATCAGAGATACTGGACAGTGAGGAAAGTTTGTTTACATATCTCTATGGAAACCTCAAGATTCTCTCAGATGCTGATTGGTTGAGAGGGATAATGATGTCAAGAAACAAGTGAAAGCCAGTTAGAGTTTCATGAGCCAGTTATTAAAAGGGCCAAGTGGACAGATTGCTTGAGAGAAAGGCTGAGGAGCACTACATGCCTCAATCTGGGAAGCTGAAAGCACAAACTCAGAAATTACAGTTCCTGTGTCCAAGACTCTTTTTTTCAGGAAAATTGTCACATATTTCTTTCAAGTGGTCATTATTGAAGTCACCTGTTATTGACATGTGACTTTTATGTTATAGCAGATTCCATTATTATTTGTTAAATGCACAGATATGTCCTAAGTCAGTGAATTACTTATTGTGAAAATGCTCCAAAGATTACTCTTTGAACAAAATCAGTTCCATTGGCAGCTTCCTTACATTTTCACAGAGACCATCCAGGATGTCACATCACCAAGCAGTCATCTTGTTGTAGTTCTTCATTATTTCTGAGAGTGTTTCACGAGCCACAGTCAGAGAGAGGGAGACAGAGATACAGAGATAGATAAAGGTAGAAAGAGAGATTCAGAAGGAGAGATGGAGAACAATTGAATCAAAGATAGAAAGTGATAGAGTCCAGGAGACAAAGACTCCATTTGTCTGGTCACTTTGACTGACATATCAACCTCAAAGCACACCTCCTATAATATAACTCCAATAGGAATATTATTATATAACAAGACCATTACTCCTAACCCTTCCCAGATATTTTCTCATGGGGGCTAAACTTATAAACAGATGAGTTTAAAGAGGACATTGAAATTCAAATCACCATGAAGTGGAAGAAGATGGAGGTACTTCTAGGCTAAAAGAACTTACTTATCCTGATATGTTGTCATTCAATACAATGATTAATGTCCTAGCAACTTCCAAGTTTGAAGAACAGGACTAACATTCTCCTGTGGGTTACCTGTGGAAAATTTTAATAATGGAGTATTATTCTTCTAAGAAAATGACATCAAGATATTTCAAGCAAATGGATAGAACCAGGAAAAATCATCCTGGTTGAAGTAACTAAAATGAAGAAAGACAAATATGGTATGCATTCACTTATTAGGAGGTTTCCTAATAGTGGGGAATAATGTTCCAATAGACCTTCTATAGTGACCAAACATCCTTAACTAGGTGAATAGAGTGGCAGTAAATTGAGTTTTTGGGCCAGGCCATCCTATGGAGATTTTCAAGCAACACAGGATGTTGTTAATTAAATATGTTGCTCTCTGCTGTCAATGGATAGATCAGTACCATCCATGTTTTTATAACCACAGAGATGCTTCCATCTGCATCAAATTGGATTGCATACAGAGACCCTCAGTCCGATATTATGCACAGAGAGACCTTAAAACTCACAGCTCTAAATGGGATTTCCTTATGAAATTCTCCCTACCCTCAAAGCTCTGGTAAGCCTGAAGTAGAAGTGGCAGAAAGAGTGCCATAAGTAGAGAAAATTGAGGACACAAGGAGAGCAATACACTGAGAATCAGGCCCCTGAGGAAGATGATGCAGCCAGCCTTGGGTGAGATAAGCTAGGGTGAGATAGAAGGGGGAGGAGGACCAATACCGTTCTGGGAATGAGAAGAGGGTATAGGGGTAGAAGAAGAGGGCTGGCTGAGACTGGAAAGAGAAGAGGGAGGAGGCAGAATAGGGGAATAGTAAACAAATCTTAATAAATGTGTACATAGAAAAACTGTGGTCAAGGTTGTGAAATGTAGAGCTCTTCATTACTGATGGTGGTGCCAGGGTGTTGCATGGATGAATTCAATTTTCCTTAAGGGACTTGGCACTGAGACTCTGATCATGTTTTAATGAGTATATGAACAACAAATACTTCAATTGATGTATTTAAAAAAATTATATGTGACACATGGGAAGGTATTTAAACCTGGAGGAATGGAAATGTAGTGTAATGTTTATTGTATGAAATATCCAAATAAGAAAAATAATATGTTGCCAAATTTTACAATGTCTTTTAATATGGAGAAAAGATTCTGGTAAAGGAGGGCAGACTTTGATTTTGTAAGATATGCTTTCCAGGAACTCATTATATAGCAGAGAATGCTAGCCATGAACTAGTGTTTACCCAGCAACCTGAGACCCAATGAGCTCATGTGGCACCTCTAAACAAGCAGTCCTGCTACTAACACTACATGTAGAGGGTTTGTCTGGAGGGCTACAGCAGAAAACACTGCTGCTTTTGGGTCCTAGGCATAAAGCAAGGACCCAATTCTCTGTTTTTAAGGCTCAGTTTTAACTGTAAACCCCAGGACCAGGAGTTCCAACTCACCACTCTTTGGGACAGACCTAACAGTCCAGCCAGGTCAGCCAGTGCAACCCTGATCATAGAGGGTTGTCAACACTAGTGTGGAATAGCACCAGCAGTCAAAGAGTTTATTGCCACTCAGTTCTCCCTTTACTTACACAGATTTTTCTCTGTTTCAATCAAACCAGTCCTAGGAACTTTCTGCTTTTTTTTTTCTTTCTTTCTTTTCCCTGCTCTTGAAGACTCAATACCCCAGGAAACCCTAGACTCTGCCAGCCTATTATATCACTAACAATAAGAAGGTACATTTAATGAGTATGCAAGTAACTGCTCAGTTTAGTCACAACTAGGAAATTTCAGATCCAAGACCACAATTGGAGACCATCATGTCTTTCCATACATTCCCCTTAACCCCACATCACCATCACCTGACATTGTCATAAAGGTAAACAGGGGTAAAGTTGGGATCTGGAAAAAAGCACAATGATTAAGTCCCAGCAAATTCCAAGGTCTAAAGAAAAGGTCTGACAATCTCCTTTGGGGAAAATGTAGAATTTTCCATAAAGGAGTATTTCTTTTTTTTTTTTTTTTTTCAATGCACTTTATTCAGGAACCTTGAACAATCTTCTGACCCTGGGGAAAGCCAGCCCACAGCTTAAATAGCCTCTGGGTAGCCAAACCAGGCGTGCCACGTGGGCAATGCAGATAGGTCCACATACATGGAAGCAAGCCAGATCCTCAGCCTTAGCCAAATGTGGAATTGTTCGTGACAGAGAGCATTCACCATCGGGAAGGTGGAAGGCGGAAACCAGCTCCATCTTTAAGGCACAGCATTCCGCAGCTCTCTACAGTTCCCCCTTTTTGTTTTAGACGCATCAGGCAAGAGTAGAGGTCTGATCTCTGATATTAGAAATAAATTGGGACTTTGTACTGATGTTCATTTAGGTGTCATCCACCCAAAGAGCATCAGACCCGTCTGATACCTTTTTCTCAGAGGCGGGACCTGGGGTATCAACCCGCATGCAATCAGACATGTTCTTCTCTGGGTCCAAAGCGGCTGACCATGAGTGCAGTGCTTAGCCTCGCATCCTGAGCATAACATTTTAGCTTTTTATGGTATCCAACCATGCTTGGGGAGACTGTCCTTCTTCAATGGCTGTAAAGGTCTGAATGATCATGGCTGCATCACACAGTTGTGAGACTAATCTTGCATATATACCACAGGCAAACCAAGGAGACCAACACCAGAAGGCCTGCTAATGCTCCCATGCCCGCCCATTCCTTCAGATGATTCATGGCTACAGCAATCCATGATGATAATCCTGTGGCTAGTCTTGTGTCCACTCTGGTAGAATTTACTGTGACAATGGCCACTCTCAGCTGCTCCATCGTAGTATCGAATTCTCCAGTCCAATTACCTAAAATATAGCTAGATAATTGTTTAGACAGATTTGCAGCTAAGAAAATGGTATCACGATATTTTCAGGCAAATGGATGGAACCAGAAAAATCATCCTTGCTGAAGTAACTGTAATGCTGAAAGACAAATATGGTATGTATTCACTTATTAGGAAGTCTCCTAATAGTGTGTGATAAAGTTCCAATAGCCCATCTATTGTGTACAAACCAGTCTTCCACTAGGGCAATTGGGGGGCAGTGAATTGACTTTTTGGCCAAGGTATACTATGGAAATTTTCAAGCAACACAGGTTATTATTATTAAAATATATTGCTCTGTGCCCTCAACTGATAGATAATTGCCATGTTCATGGATCCACAGAGATGCTTCCTTCTGCATCAAATGGGATTGCATAAAGAGACCCACAGTCTGATATTATGCACAGAGAGACCTTAAAACAGCCAGTTTTAAATTGGATTTCCCTATGAAATTATCCCTCCCCTAAGAGCTCTGGGAAGCCTGCAGTAGAGGAAGCAGGGGAAAATGTCATAAGTAGAGATAATTGAGTACACAAGAACCATACCCTGAGATTCAGGCCACAGAGGAAGATGACGAAGGCAGCCTTGGTGAGACCTGATACACTAGGGTCATATAGAAGGGCAAGGAGGACCTCTTCTATCAGGCAATTAGATGAAAGGGATAGGGGTAGGAAGGAGGAGGAAGGTAGGACTGGACTAAGAAGAGGAAGATTGAAACAGAGGCGATTCAAAGTGAACAAATCACAATAAATAAATACTGAAGAAAAACTGTGATCAAGGTGATGAAATATAGAGCTCTTCAGGACAGATGGCTTATTCTTGAGGGTGGTTCCAGAGAGAAGCAAGGATAAACTGAGTTTTCTTTAAGAGACTTGGCAGTGAGACTCTGATTATGTTCCAATGAGCATATGAACAACACATTCTTCAATTGATGTATTTTAAAGAAAATAATTTTTATTGTGACACTTGGGTAGGAATTTGAACCTTGGAGCAATGGAACAGGAATGTAATGTATAGTATATGATTTCCCCACATAATCAATAAAAATAATATGTTGACAACTTTTACAATGAATTTTAACCTGGAGAACAGATTCTGCTAAAGGAGGGCAGAGTTTGATTTTGTAAGGCATGCTTTTCAGTAACTCATTATGTAGCAGAGAATGCTAGCCAAGAACTGGTGGTTACCCAGCTACCTTAGACCTGAAGAGCTCAAATGGCACTTCTGAACAAGCAGTCCTGGCTCTACCACTACATTTAGCGGTTTTGTCTGGAGGACCACTGAAGGAAACACAGCTGCTCTTATGTTAAGGTTATATAAAACGGAACAATTTCTCTTTCCTGAACGCCCAGGTTTAACTGTAAATGCAAGGGACAGGAGGATTGCACACTAACCACTTAGTAGGACACAGCTGCTGAACCAGCCAGGTCAGACTAGGCAACCTTGTTCATACAGGGTTGGCAACACTAGTGTGTAACAACACCAACTGTCAACAGTTTATTGCCCCTCAATAATCCTTTTATGTATACCATGTGAAGGTACTTTAGTGAATATGCAAGTAACTACTCAGTTCAAATTCACAATGTAGATAATTTAAAATACAAGACCACAATATGAGACCACCTTGTCATTTGGTCCATTCCCCTTATCCTACATCAATCTGAAGCTTCCCTACATAGGAAGAACTCCAACTAAAAGAATATTAAAGTTTCATTTCCAAACTGATTTTGTCACACAGGTAAACAGAAATAAATGTGTGGGATTTGGATAAAGGGATGAGATAAAGGCATGTTGGGTTTCACAATAAAAAGTCATGTGTGCACAGGATTAGAGATACTGGACACTGAGGAAAGTTTGCTTACTCATCTCCAGGGAAACCTCAAGAATCTCTCATGGGCTGATTGGCTTAGAAATAGAATGATGTCATGCAACTGGTAAAAGCCAGTAAGACTTTCAGGAGCCAGTTATTAAAAGAGCTAATTGGAAAGCCTTCCTGAGAGAAAGCCTGAACAGCTGTATATGCCTCAATCTGGGCTGCTGAAAGCACACAACCCAGAGATGACAGTTCCTGTGTGCAAAACTCTTAGTTCAGGAAAAGTCTCACATATTCCTTTTTATATTTTAATTTTTTATTTATTATACTTTATTTATTTTGTCACTTCCAATGAACTCCTCCTTTCTCCACTCCTAATCCCATCTTCCCTCCCCCATCTCCATGAATGCCCCTCCTCAAGTCCACTGATAGGGGAGGTCTTCCTCTCCTTCCTTCTTAACCTAGTCTATAAAATCTCAAATGCAGTGGCTGCATTGTCATCTTCTGTGGCCTTGAAAGGCTGTTCCTTTCTCAGGGGAAGGTGATCAAAGATCATGCTAATCAGTTCATGTTGAGGCAGTCCCTGTTCCCATTTCTATGGAACTCACTTTGCATCTGAAATACCATGGGCAACATTTGTGCAGAGGTTCTAGATTATCTTCATGTGTGGTACTTGTTTGGAATATGGGCCTCAGGAATAAACCCTGTGCTCAGATATTTTGGTTCTATTGCTCTTCTTTTGGAGCTCCTGTCCTCTCCAGATCTTAATATTTCCCACTTCTTTCATTAGATTCCATGCACTTTGCCCAACAGTTGGCCATAGTCTCAGCATCTGCTTTGATAGTCTGCAGGGCAGAGCATTTCAGAGGCCCTTTGTGGCAGTCTCCTAACCTGTTCCCTGTCTTCTCCTTCTTCTCATGTCCATCCTCTTTGCATTTCGGGATGGGGATTGAGCATTTTAGCCAATGTCCTTCCTCTCTTTACTTTCTTTAGGTGTAGAAATTTTAGTAGGTTTATCCTATATTATATGTTTATATGAGTGAGTATATACCATGTGTCTTTCTGCTTCTGGGAGAGCTCACTGAAGTTGATCTTTTCCAGTTCCCACCATTTACCTGCTAATTTCATGATTTCCTTGTTTTTTTTTTTTATTGGCTAGTAATATTCCATTGTGTACATATATCACAATTTCTGTATCTGTTTTTTATTTGGAAGTCACGTGTATTGTTTCAAGGTTCTGGCTATTACAAATAAAGCTGTTACAAACATGTTTGGGTAAATGACCTTTTTCTGTACTTGAGCATATTTTGGATACATGCCTCAGAGTGGTACAACTAGAAGTTGAGAAATCACTATTCCTAGTTGTCTGACATAGGACCAGATTGATTTCTACAGTGTTTCTACAACTTTACATTCTCACTAACAGGGGAGGAAGGTTCCCCTTTCTCCATAACCTCTCCAGCATGTGTTGTCACTTGAGTTTTTTATCTTGGCCATTCTGATGGGTGTAAGGTGAAATCTCAGGGTCGTTTCAATTTGCATTTTCCTAATGGCTAATGACATTGAGCATTTCTTTAAGACATTTAATATTGTCTGTTATTCAATATTCTTATATTGAGAATTCTCTGTTTAACACTGTTCTCCAGTTTTTAAATTGATTACTTCATTTGTTGCTTTTCACATTCTTTAGTTCTTTATTTATACTGGATAATACCCCTCTGTCACACAGAGGGTTAGTGAAGATTCTTTCCCAATCTGTAGGCGGTCGTTTAGTTTTGACGACTGTGTGCTTTGCTTTACAGAAGCTTTTCAGTTTAATGAGACCCATTTATTGATTGTGCTGTTAGTGTTCTGTCCAGGAAGTTTTCTCCTGTGGCAATGAGTTCTAGGGTCCTCCCCACTTTTTCATGTAACTGATTTAATGTGTCTGGTCTTATGTTGAGTCTTTTGATTCGCTTAGACTTTAGTTTTGTGCAGGCTGATAATTATGAATCTTTTTGCATTTTTCTACATGTAGACATCCAGGTACACCAGCAACATTTGTTGAATGTGTTATCTGTTCTTTCCATTGTATGGTTTTGTCATTTTTGTCAAAACTCAGATGTCAATCAGATGTCAGTAAGTGTGTGGATTTATTTCTGGGTCTTCTACTCAGATCCATTGATCCAAGTTATGTTTTTATGCCAGTATCATGAACTTTTTATTACTGTTGCTTTAGAGTACAGCTTGAGATCAGGGATGGTGATACCTCCAGAAGATCTTTTATTGTGGAGGATTGTTTTAGCAATACTGGGTTTCTTGTTTTTCCATATGAAGATGAAAATTTTTTGTTCAAAGTCTGTAAAGAATTGTGTTGGTAATTTGATGGAAATTGCATTGAATTTGTAGATTGCTTTTGGTAAGATGGCCATTTTTTCTGCCAAGCCATGAGCATGGGAGATTTTTCCATTTTCTGATATCTTCTTCTAATTCTTTCTTCAGAGTCTTGAATTTTTTTTTCATACAAATCTTTGATTTGCTTGGTTAAGGTCATACCATGGTACTTTATGTCTTTAACTGAATACAAGAACATATCAAAGATATCATCTACCATGGCCAAGTAGGCTTTATCCCAGGTATGCAGGAGTGGTTCAATATATGCAAATCCATCAATGTGATCCACCACATTAAAAAAATAAAAAAAGAAACACATGATAATGTCTTTAGATGCTGAAAATGTATTTGACAAAATCCCACATCCGTTCATGTTTAAAATATTGGAGAGATCAGGAATACAAGGTACATATCTAAACATAATAAAGGCAATATACAGCAAGCCTATAGCCAACAGGAAACTTGACAGAGAAAGTTACAGCAATCCCACTGAAATCAGGGACAAGGCAAAGCTGCCTACTCTCTTCATATCTATTCAACATAGTTCTGGATGTCCTTGCTAGAGCAATAAGGCAATTGAATGAAATCATGAGGATAGAAATCTGAAAGGAAGAACTCAAAATATCACTGTTTGCAGATGATATATGATAGTATACCTGATTGACCCCAAAAATTCTACCTGGGAACTCCTACAGCTGATAAATACCTTCAGCAAAGTGGCCGGTTACAAAATTAGCTCAAAAAAATCAGTAGCCCTCCTGTACAAAAAAGATAAAAGGGTTGAGAAAGAAATTAGGGAAACAGAAGGAATTATATCATCTAACAAGCCCAAACCTCCTAAAACTAACCAGACATTTCCTCACTGGTAACTCTAAATGTAAATAGATTGTCTTTGAGGGACATTACAATTCAAATCACCAGGAATTAGAACATGATAGATGGAATTCTAGGGTAAAAGGACATTGTTATCCTGAAATGTATTTTATCACCACAAAGCAAGGCTCCAGTACCAGGTAGTTTAAATTGTTTTCTAGAATTACAGGTTGATCTGCGACCTTGTTTTTAATATGAACTACAAATTCTAAGAAATTAAATTTCAATGGAAGATTGGAATACCAATAACTTCTCAGATTTAAAATTACTTAAGTCATTTTATCCAGTTCTATTCTGTTAATAGTGGAAATGTACCTGTCATTGCCTTCATGAAGGTGAACATTTAGGATGACTGTATCTGTGGCAGAAAGCCACATGGGGAAACAGTCCTAGATTCTGCCTAATGCATATTTCCAAGCACTTTGTATAGACCACTGAGATATTCTATTTACACATCTGGTCTACTTGCTTCAAAGCCTTCGTCTTCCTCTTTTTCTAATGAATTATAACTTGACTAGAAAATAGAGTCTGACCTCATCCTGAGGTCAACTAACATAGTTATGATGACATCTTTTGATTCTGTGTATAATTGTGACAACTAAGAGAAAATAGCAAACTATATATGTTCCCAAAGAATACAAAGTGAATACAAAAAAGATCACTTGCTGCATACCAGTTCACTCAAATTCCAAGCAAGACTGAAAGAGAAATGACTCATTTGCATTCCCTTGCATCATCATGCTTTATTTTTACGTACTTACTCAGATAAATTTGTAGTGTTGATGGGAGCAGTGTGACTAGATTGATCATTCCTTCTTCCCATAGACAAATGGTTCTCCTTCTATGAGTTTTTACTCCTTTTGGTTTGGGTGGGGACAATGTAAGCCTTTCTCAGAGTTCACCTATCACATGTCCTGCAAATCAGATATTTACATTATGATTCATAACACTAGAAAAACTACAGTTTTAAAGCAACATACATGATGTTTTATTTTGGATCATGTTCACCTAATGTAAGGAAATCTTTTGAAGGGTCACAGCATTAGGAAAGTTGAGAACCACTACTCTAGATTGTGAGTACAATAGGACTGAGAAAGAAATTAGAGAAACAAAAGAAATTATATTATCTGACAATGCCTTAACTTCTAACACTTCCCAGACATTTCCTCACTGGGGACACCACATGTAAACAGATGGGCTTTAAGGGAACATTGCAATTCAACTACTAGTGGAAGAAGTTGGAGGTATTTCTAGGCTAAAAGAACATAGTTATCCCCAAAGTTTGTCATTCAGTACAATAATTAAAGCCCCAACAACTTTCAAAGACTAAAGAACAGCCCTCACAATCTTCTTTGGGAAAAAGACTATTCTCATAATGGAGTATTACTCAGCTAAGAAAATGACATCATGATATTTTCATGCAAATGGATGGAACCAGGAAAAATATTCCTAAGGGAAGTAAAAAAAAAAAAAAACAGACAAAAATATGGTATGTATTCACTTATTATGAGCACCATCTGTCAAAAAGTTTATTGCCCCTCAGTTCTTTCACATACACCAATCTTTCTCTCTTTCAGCCAGACCAGTCCCAGAATTGTCTGGTCTCCTTCACTTTTCCCTAATCTTAAGCCTCAATAGCCAAGGAAACCCTAGACCCTACCAGCCTATTATATCAATAATAATATGAAGGTACATTTAGTGAGTATGCAAGTAACTGCTCAATTCAGTCACAACATAGGAAATTTCAGATCGAAAATCACAGTAGGAGACCATATTGTCATTGGGAACATTTCCCTTAATCCCACATCACTTTGAAGCTCCCTACATAGGAAGCTGTCCAATTAAAAATTAAATTTTCATTTCTTACCTGACATTGTCACAGAGGTAAGCAGGAGTAAAGGTGTTGGATCTGTATAAAAGGATGAGACAAAGGCTTGCTGGTTTTCACAAGAAAATGTCACATATGTTCAGGATCAGAGATCCAGGACACTGCAGAAAGTTTGTTTACTCATGTCCATGGAAACCTCAAGATTCTCTTTGATGCTGATTGTCTGAGAGGGAGAATTATGTCATGAAACAGGTGAAATTGAGTAAGAGTTTTAGGAGCCAGTTAGTTGATGGCTTGCTGGAGTGAAAGTGTAGACAGACCTACAGACCTCAATCTGGACAGCTAAAGCATACAACCCAGAGATGACAGTTCCTGTGTCCAAGACTCTAGTTAGACAGACATATTCAGAAATAGAGATACCAAGACAGGCAGAAGCAAAAATATGATATGACAGATATCGAGAGACAGAGACTCCATTCTGTCATGTCACATTCATTGTCATATCAACCTCAAAGCACACAATCTGGTAATATAACTCCAATAGAAATTACATTATCTAACAAGGCCATATCATCTAATCTTTTCCAGACATTTTCTCACTGTGGACTAATCTTGTAAATAGAAGAGCTTCAAGGAGACATTGAAATTTAAATCAAAGGAAGTGGAATAAGATGGAAGGCCTTCTAGGCTAAAAGAACATAGTTATCTAGGTAGTTTGTTATTCAATACAATTAAACTCCCAGCAATTTCAAAGATCTAAAGAACATGACTGACAATATCCTTTGGTAAAAATGTGGATTATTTCCATAAAGGAGTATTATTTAACTAAAAAAAAAAAAAATGACATGATACTTTTATGCTAATAGATGGATGCACAAAAAATCATCCTGGCTGAAGTAACTAAAACACAGAAAACCAAATCAGGTATGTATGTATTCACTTATTAGAAGGTCTCCTAATATTGGGGATAAAGTTCCAATAGGCCATCTATTGTGACCAAGCCAATATTCCACTACTGGAATTGGGTGGCATTTAATTGAATTTTTAGACCAGGTCATCCTACAGATTTTTTCAAGCAACCCAGTCTCTTGTTATTAAAATATGTTGTTCTCTGCCCTCAACTGATATAATAATGCCATGTCCTTGTATCCATAAAGATGCTTCCTTCTCCATCAAATGGGTATGCATAAGAGACCCACATTCTGATATTATGCAGAGAGACACCCTAAAAAACCCAGGTCTAAATGGGATTTCCCTATGAAATTCTCCCTCCCCTCAGAGCTCTGGGAAGTCTTCAGGAGAGATGGCAGGAAGAGTGTCACAAATAGAGGGTATTGAGGACACAAGGAGAACAATGCCCTGAGAATCAGGACTTAGAGGAAGACAATGCAGCCAGCCTTGATGACACTTGATAAGCTAGGGTCATATAAAAAGGGGAGGAGGCCCACACCTATCAAAGAACTAGAGAAAGGTCATAGGGGTAGAAGAAAGAGTCTGTCTGAGTGAAACTGAACCAAAAAAAAGAGGGAGGGGTAGCAGAGATAAAAACAAAGTGAAAAAAAAATTGTAATAAGTAAATACATGAGAAAATCTGTGATCAAGGTGAAGAAGTATAGAGCTCTTCAGGACTGAGGACTTCTTCTTGGGGGTGGTTCCAGGGTGGGGCAAGGATGAATACTTTTCTCTGAGACTTGTCACTGAGACTCTATTCATGTTCCAATGAGTAGATGGAAAAAAACATGCTTCAGTTGATGTATTTTAATAAAAAATAATTTTTGTTGTGACACATAGGTAGAAATTTGAACCTGGGAGCAATGAAAAGGGAATGTAATATATGTCATATGAAACTCAAACATAATAAATAAAAATTATATGTTGACAACATTTACAATGACTTTAACATGGAGAAAAGAGTCTTCTAAAGGACAGCAGAGTTTGTCTTTATAAGACATGATTTCCAGGAAATCATTATGTAGCAGAGAATCCTAGCCATAAACTAGAGATTATCTAGCAATTTCAGACCCCATGAGCTCAGGTGGCACCCCCAAACAAGAAGTCCTGTCACTAACACTAGTTTTAGATATTTTCTCTGGAGAACACAGGTGCATTTTTTCCTAGGGATATAACACAGACCCATTCCTCTGTCCTGAATGAACAGTTTTAACTCTAAGCCCCAGGAACAGGAGGGTGCCTCACTGACCCAAGAGTAGGACACAGCTGCCAATAAAGCCAGGGCACCCAGGGCAACCCTGCTCATAGAATGTTGAAAACACTAGTGTGGAACAACACCAGCTGTCAAATAGTTTATTGCCTCTTGATTCTTCTTCACATATATCAAACTTTCTCTGTTACAGCCAAACCAGTCCGAGGAATTGTCTGGTTTCCTTTTCTTTTCTCTGCTCTTATGAACTCAATATCCCAGGAAACCCTAGACCCTGCAAGCCTATTTTATATCAATAAGAATGTGAAGCTAAACTTAGTGAGTACATGAGCTCAGTTAAAGTCACTACCTAGAAAATTTCTGATCAAGGCCATAGTAGGAGGCCACCTTTTCATTCTGTATATTTCCATAATCCCACATGACTTTGAAGTTTCCCTACTTAGGAAGCTTTCCAATTAAATAAACATTAGAATTTCATTTCCTAACTGACATTTTTACAGAAGTAAAAAGGAGTAAAGGTGTGGGATCTGGATAAAGGGATGTATAAAGACTTGTTGTGTTTCACAAGAAAAAGTCATGTGTGCACAGGATTAGAGTTACTGGACATTGAGGAAAGATTGTTTACTCATCTCCATGGAAATCTCAAGATTATCTGAGGTGCTGATTGGCTGAGAGGGAGAATGATGTCATGAAACAGGTGAAAGCCATTAAGAGTTTCAGGAGCCAGTATTTGAAAGGGCCAAGTGGACAGCCTGCTTAAAAGAAAGGCCAAGCTATGTGCCTCCATCAGAAAGCACACCAAGCAGCTGAAAGCACACAACACAGAGATGAAATTTTCTCTGTACAAGACTCTTAGTTCAGGAAATATGTCACATATTGCTTTCCCGTGGCCATTAATAAATCACATGTTCTTGACATGTGAGTTTCAGATTCCATTATTATTTAGTTGCAAAGATATGACTGCAACAGGAATTACATTATCTGACAAGGCCATACCATCCTCTTGCCCACACATTTCCTTAATATGGACTAACCTTGTAAATAGATGAGGTTCAAGGGGAGATTGCAATTAAAAAACCAGGAAGTGGAAAAAGATGGAAGGACTTCTAGGCTAAAAGAATATAGTTATTCTGAAAGTTTCTCATTCAATACAATGATTAAAGGCCCAGCAACTTCCAAAGACTAAAGAACAGAACAGACAATCTCCTTTTGGGAAAATGTTGAATATTTCCATAATAAAATATTATTTGGCTAGAAAATGATATCATGATATTTTCAGGCAAATGAATGGAATGAGGAAAAATTGTCCAGGGTGAAGTAACTAAAAAGGGAAAGACAAATGTGGTATGTATTTACTTATAAGGAGGTCTCTTAATTGTGGGGGCATAAAGTTCCAATAAGCCATCTATTGTGATCATGCCAGTCTTCCCCAGAGGTTTTGGGTGGCAGTTAATTGAGTTGTCGGGCTAGGGTATCCTAAGGAAATTTTCAAGCAACCCAAGCTGTTGTTATTAAAATATGTTGCTCTGCCTTCAACTGATAGATCAGTGGCATGTTCATATGTGGAGAGCCGAGACTCAGATGCCACTAGCTGGCGCTGACATCTCGCCCTCAAAACTATAAATCTCCAGGGTGCATGCGTAGATGCGTATACACGCTAAAGATTGCATGAGCACGCTAAGAATTGCGTAGGCACGCCGGTAAGAGTGAGCAGCCAATCAGGGTATTGACACGTCACAAAGGTGCAACCCGGGCTTATATAAACAGCGCCACTTCGGGGCCCGCTCTCTCCTTCGCTCTCTTCCTTCCCCGTTTCCCCGCCCAGGGCCGCGGCCCGCGGGAAGCCACCCGTGCCCACGAGGTGGCCGGGTGGTCTCTCTCCCCTCTTCATCGCGTGACTAATAAAGTTTACTGCGGAAGGATTCCTGTGGTGGCGTGCGTTTCTGCCGGCGAAACATTCACGCGGCAGCTCCCAACATCTGGTGCCAAAACCCGGGAACATTGCTGGGTAAGGAGGGCCCCCTTTAGCGGGGAGGAATTCAGAACCACAACATTAAGGTTTGTCCTGAAAGACATGTTCGATCTCGACTTATCCCGTTTCTCATTTTGGCTAGCAGAAGCCCTTATGGCCTTCTCTGCTGTGATAGCCGCCATAGCTTTCCTTTTTTTGGTCTCGTGCAAACTCAAGGGCTGCCTCGGGAGAAAAAGGAGTAGCAGAAGGTTAAGGATAGGAGGGATGCAAGACAACATGCCAGAATCAGGACGTGAGACGAGGTTAAGGGCCCCAATGGATAGAGATAGGGACGTCTCTAAGAAAAAAGGCCCTTCTGTGGACGTTAAAGCCACGGAAGAGAGAGGTCAGGGAAAGGACGCCCTGGTAATAAGAGGTAAAAGAAAAAGAAAAAACCCAATAAAAAGGCCTCTTTATCCAATAAGATTAAAATTCCCGCTAAATGCCTGGGCACAGCCATCTTGGCTTTCATCAGAGGCTTCCACGTGGCTGGCAACTGGGCGCAGCCATCTTGGCTTTGGGAAAAATGGGCGGGACCTTGGGTATGTCAGCAATCCCCATGTGGCTGGCGCCATCTTTGATTCGGGCTAGGAGGCCCCTGCCTCCCATGTGCTCTCCATATAATTCATTTAAAAGACTGGTGATTGTTCATTACAAAATGTTTTTATGCTCTTTTAAGAAAAAAAATTCTAGCTAATAGGTTTGATATGGCTAAAATAATTTTTACAGTTTAAAATTGTTCTGTTAAGCAGTTAATTTTAAAGCTTGTTTAATCATTAAAAAATTTTGGTTGTGGGGGATTACAGATGCTCCACAGTGTTAACATACTGTATCAGCAACACCTAGTGGCTGTACTTGGTGTTGTCAGTCGCAGCCTGCTAATGCTAACACATGGCCTGCTGCCATAATGGTTCAGCAATTAAAGGCACGTAAAGCTGTAGTTTGGCTGCCATGTTTGTTTAGGGTTTCCAGCTAAGTTTAGGGTTTTCAGCTGAGTTAAGTTACACGTGGCCAGCCACCATACTGGTCCGGAGATAAAGAGGGTAGAGCTATGAGTTTGCCACCATTCTGTTCAGGTACTGTTCAATTTTATTTAAAGATTCCTTCTGCTAAATTAAAGCCCCTATTTGATATTTTGGAAGGGGATGTTCATATTTCTTCACCCAGGGCCTTAACACCGGCTGCAAGCCACGCTCTACGAGTGGTAGAAAACGCTTTACAGGATGCCCAATTAAAACGTGTAGATGAAACTAAGGCCTTTGACCTGTGTGTCATTAAAACTAAACATTTGCCAACTGCTGTATTATGGCAAGGTGGGCCCTTAGTGTGGGTTCATCCCAATGCCTCTCCTACAAAAATTATTAAATGGTATCCGGATGCAGTCGCTCAACTCGCACTTCGTGGGTTAAAAACAGCCATTACATACTTTGGGAAGGAGCCAAAGTCTTTAATAGTGCCTTATACGGCTCACCAAGTTCAGGTATTAACTGCTACCTCTGATATTTGGGCGGTGCTGGTTACCTCTTTTAGTGGTTCAATTGATAATCATTATCCAAAACATCCTATTTTGCAATTTGCTTTAACTCAGGAGGTAGTCTTCCCGCATGTAACGTCCCAAAAGCCACTTCGGGATGGACTGGTAGTCTATACAGATGGGTCAAAAACAGGAATAGGAGCTTATGTGGTTAATAATAAAGTTATTTCTAAGCAATATCATGAGACCTCGCCTCAAATTGTGGAATGTTTAGTAGTGTTAGAAGTTTTGAAAAAATTTCCAGGTCCCTTAAATATTGTTTCTGATTCTAGTTATGTGGTAAATGCAACCAAAATCTTAGAGGCTGCTGGATTAATTAAAGCGTCTAGCAAGCTTGCAAAAATTTTTCAAAAGATTCAGTTTGCCTTAATTACCAGAAGATACCCTGTTTTTATTACACACATCAGGGCTCATTCCGGTCTACCGGGGCCCATATCCCGTGGAAACGACCTGGCAGATCGAGCCACAAAGATGATTGCATTTGCCCTCCTTTCAAATTTAGAATTGGCTAAGGAGTTTCATAAAAGATTTCATGTTACAGCTGAGACATTGCGTAATCGATTTAACATAACTAGAAAGGAAGCTAGAGATATTGTTACCCAATGTCAAAATTGCTGTCAGTTCTTACCTGTGCCTCATGTTGGGATTAATCCCAGAGGAATCTGTCCACTACAAGTGTGGCAGATGGATGTTACCCACATTTCATTTTTTGGTAAACTTCAATACTTGCATGTTTCTGTTGATACTTGCTCTGGAGTTATGTTTGCTTCTCCCCTGACTGGAGAAAAGGCAGCCCATGTTATTCAACATTGCCTAGAGGCATAGAGTGCCTGGGGAAAGCCCAAAATTCTAAAAACTGACAATGGGCCAGCCTATACTTCTCAAAAATTTAAACAGTTTTGTCATCAGATGGAAATAACCCATCTCACAGGTCTCCCCTACAACCCCAAAGTCAGGGCATCATTGAACGTGCTCACCGCACCCTAAAATCCTATTTAATAAAACAAAGGGGAGGAGACCAGGAGGCTCTGCCCTCAGTGCCACGAGTGACGGTTTCACTGGCACTCTTCACTCTCAATTTTTTAAATTTGGACAGTCAAGGCCATTCGGCTGCTGATCGCCACTGTTCAGGGCCTAACAGGCCCAAGGAGATGATTATATGGAAGGATGTCTTAACTGGACAGTGGAAAGGCCCGGATCCTATTTTAATAAGATCCAGGGGAGCTGTCTGTGTTTTTCCACAGGAAGAAAACAATCCATTCTGGGTACTGGAGCACCTCACGCGAAAGCTCGTGACAGCTGAAGATGATCTTTCAACAGACACACCTGCTACTGCTGAAAGAATCAAGGACAGCAAGGAGGACCACTAATTCTACTCGAGTGGATTCATTGCCCACAGACTGGCTTTACCCTGGGTTTCTTCTGCCTTTTCTTACTTCAGATTGGGTGGGGGTCGGAATGTTTGGTGTAGCATTGTGTCGTGGCTTAGTGTTTTTTACTCTGGTTGTTCTGCAAACTCTATACCCAAAACAAACGTGACTAGGTCGCAATCGCGCAAGCACTAGCACCCTTGGAACAAGGATCGTCTCCCAAAAATTTGGTTATCCATGTTAAAAAATTAAAACAGACTGTGACACTCAGTCGATGCACCTCAGGGGTTTCACCCATTGCACTGAGTCGATGAGTGATCCAGGTTAATGTTGCCTTTGCCTAAACGGTTATGGTACCTAGATAGGAGGGTGACAGCTCTTGCACTCCCTGGAATTTTATTCCATTGCACGGGAATGAGTGTCACCTCCTTTTTGAAATGTGGTACCTAGATAGGAGGGTGACAGCTCTTGCACTCCCTGGAATTTTATTCCATTGCATGGGAATGAGTGTCACCTCCTTTTAAAAATCTTCTCCCTTAGCCCCTGCACCCAGAGGACTTGTTTCCATTGCACCTGGTGGGGTAAGGGAGTAATCTAAAGCTTTTGACCGCTTACTCCCCAAAGAAGGAGTTTGCTTGATCGAGCTTAGGGCCCTCTTGTACCGTGCTTATAGGCTTTTAGGCAGTTTTCATTTATTTATAACAAAAAGGGAGATGTGGAGAGCCGAGACTCAGATGCCACTAGCTGGCGCTGACATCTCGCCCTCAAAACTATAAACCTCCAGGGTGCATGCGTAGATGCGTATACACGCTAAAGATTGCATGAGCACGCCGGTAAGAGTGAGCAGCCAATCAGGGTATTGACACGTCACAAAGGTGCGACCCGGGCTTATATAAACAGCGCCACTTCGGGCCTGCTCTCTCCTTCGCTCTCTTCCTTCCCCATTTCCCCACCCGGGGCCGCGGCCCGCGGGAAGCCGCCCGTGCCCACGAGGTGGCCGGGTGGTCTCTCTCCCCTCTTCATCGCGTGACTAATAAAGTTTACTGCGGAAGGATTCCTGTGGTCGCATGCGTTTCTGCCGGCGAAACATTCACGCGGCGGCTCCCAACATTCATAGATCTGCAGAGATGCTTCTTTTTGCCTTGAGTGGAATTGCATACAGAGAACCTTAGTACAATATTTGCAGAGAAAGAGAGAGATGTTGAAACACCCAGCTCTAAATGGGCTTTTCCAATGAAATTCTCCCTCCCCTCAGAGCTCTGAAGCCTGCAGGAGAGCAGTCAGGAAGAGTGCCATAAGTAGAGGGAATTGAGGACACAAGGAGAACAATGCCCTGAGAATCACGGCACAGAGAAAGATGATGCAACCAGCCTTGATGAGACCTGATTAGCTAGAGTCAGATAGGAGGAAGAGAACATCCCCTATGATGGAACTAGAAAAAGATCAAAGAGGTAGAAGAAGTAGGGTGGTTGGGACTAGAGGGAGAAGGAGAGGGGACAGCAGAGGGGATACAAAATAAACAAATCATAATAAATAAATAAGTGGGAAATAGTAAGAGCTGGAGAGGACAGGGTCTCCACAAGGAGAGCAACAGAACAAGAAAATTTGAACACAGGGAACTTCCCAGAGACTCATACTCCAACCAAGGACTATTCATGGAGATAACCTAGAACCCCTTCACAGATGTAGCCCATGGCAGTACAGTGTCCAAGTGGGTTACATAGTAATGTGAAGAGGGACTGCCTCTGACATAATCTGATTGGCCTGCTCTTTGATCACCTCCCCCTGAGGGGGATGCAGCTTTATCAGGCCACAGTAGAGGACAACGCAGCCACTTTTGATGAGAACTGATAGACTAAGATCAGAAAGGAGAGGAGAACCTCCACTATCAGTGGACTTGGGGAGTGGCATGCATGCAGAAAGGGGAGGGAGGGTGGGATCTGGAGGGGAGGAGGGAGGGGCTTATGGGGTATACACAATGAATAAAGTGTAATTAATAAAAAATTTAAAAAAAGATTCATCTAAAGGAAGTCACAGTTTTTCTTTGTAAGGCATGCTTTCCAGGAATTCATTATGGAGCTGAGAATACTAGCCATGAACTAGTGGTTACCAAGCTACCTGAGACAACATGAGCTCAGGTGGAACCTCTGAACAAGCTGTCCTTGCAATAACACTACCTTTAGAAGGTTTGCTGGAGGACACAATACTCTTGGGTCCTAGGCATATAACATGGACCCTTTATTCTTTACTATAGGCCAAGTTTTAGCTCTAAATCCCAGCACCAATTGGGTTCCTCAATGACCACTAAAGAGGACACAGCTGCAGTTTCAACCAGGTCAGCCAAGACAACCCTGCTCATAGAATTTTGGCAATACTAGTGTAGAACAGCAGTAGCTGTCAAATAGTTTATTGCCTCCCAGTTCTCCTTTTACACTAACCGTTCTTTCTCTGTTTCACCCAAACCAGTCCCAGGAATTACCCAGTTTCCTTTTATTTTCCCTACTGTTAAAGACTCAATATCCCAGTGAAGCCTAGACACTGCCAGCCTATTACATCAATAAGAATGTGAAGTGCATTTAGTGAGTGTATGAGTATCTGCTCAGTTGAAAATCACAAAGTAGGAAATTTCAGATCCAAGACTACAGAAGGAGACCACCTTGTCATTCAGTACATTCCTATTAATTCCACATCATGATGGAACTTTCCTACTTACTCTCTCCAATTAAATAAACACTGAATTTTCATTTCCTACCTGACATTGTCACAGAGGCAAACAGGAGGAAAAGTGTGAAATCTGGATAAAGGAATGAGATAAAGGCTTGTGATTTACAAGAAAATTCATGTGTGCACAGGATCAGAGATACTGGACTCTGTGGAAAGTTTGTTTACTCATCTCCATGCAAATCTCAAGATTCTCTGAGGTGAGGTGCTGATTGGCTGCTAGAGAGTCTGACATCATGGAACACGTGAAAGCCAGTAAGAGTTTCACAAGCCACTTATTAAAAAGGGCCAAGTAGACAACATGCTGGAGAGAAAGAGTGGTCAGCCCTACATGCCTCAATCTGGGCTGCTGAAAGCACACAACCGAAAGATGACAGTTTCTGTATTCAAGACTCTCTTATTTCAGGAAAAGAGTCACATATTTTCTTTCATATGGTCATAAAGTCACATGTCCTTGACATGGGAATTTCACATTATCACAGATTCCATTATTATTTGTTAAATGAACAGATATGTCCTCAGTCAGTGAATTACTTACAGAGAAAACTCTCCTTGATAAAGGTAAATCTTTGAACAAAAAGCATTTAATTGGGAACTTGCTTATATTTTTACAGAGACCATCCAGGATGTCACATAGGCAAGCAGTAATCGTGTTGTAGTTCTTCAGCAAAACTGAGAGCTTTTCATACTGAACCACAGGCAAGCAGGCAGAGAAACGGTTGGGGGGGGGAGAAATCAGGATTTGAATGAATAAGGGTAAGGGGTATATATTTCAAAAGAACATTATAACAACGTTTCCCTCTTTAATTTCAATAAAAGTCTCCTTTTCTTTCAATACAATAATAATTATGAAAACTGTTAGGTAAAATCTACATTTGAAATGTCCTGTCCATGTGTATTTAGTAACTTAGGAGAAAGTACCTGATTATCCTATCTACCTTGGTAAGTTAAAAGTTCTATACCTGAATCAACTTTTATCCTTATTGGTATTACCTATATGAAAAGATTCCTTAACTTCTAAACAACACAAGATTAATTTTGGCACTATAAACATTTGGTCTTCAATTGCATCAGAGACTTGAGAAGGAATCAAATTAGTTATTAGAATAAATAGAAAATGCATGTTAGCAGCTTACAAAAGATTTAAAATTGACAGAGACAGTTTGTTGCCTGAACAGTCACCCATAACTCTCTATAACTTTGGAGCATCATCTTCAGCCTTCAGGCTGAGAATAACTGACAGATATATATGTGAAGCAGGAACTATTTAGGACTTGCTTACCCTGTCTTGGCAGATTTTGGCAGTTGACTTGTCCTGCATTTAAGTTTGCCCATTTTTGTCAGAAGTTGTCTGTTGTGAAACGAAGGTATTTTCTTTACCCGAGTGTCTTATTTGCCATATTTGAAGCTATCTCCATATAGAGATTCTTCAATGCTCATTATCTTTTTTTAGGTAAGCAGGGTGCTGCCAGGAAATGATCTGTCTCATCATTAAAGAATCTTTAAAATAATAAAAACATTATAAATGCCTTATTCTGTAGGTCTCTGATGTTTTTGAAGGCTACCCAACTTTATGTAACCAATCCATCTACAAAATCATATCTATCTGTTAAACCTAGGATCTATACTCCTGTGATGAATTAGACTAGTGTCTGCCATGACTATGAGTTTAATAAGTAGCAAAATAAACTGCATTTCTTTAATATCTTAACCTGATTTTAATAGCTGTTTAAAATTATTAGAATTAACCTTGATTTTCTATCAATATACTAAAGCTTATGCCAATGTATTAAAAATAGACTTATTTTTGCATCAGTATGCAAAATCCTATACCAGTGGATTTTGGTTAAAATTAACCTTATTTGGGAATAACAAATAAAACCCTAAGTTTAATAAATTTTGATAATGTACCTTTTTCTTCCTATAAGATATCACTGTATATTTATTGTTTCACTTTGAATAAGACCATTAATAATAAAAATCTACCAATGACAATAAAATTTCATAGCCAGAGCAAACCACCAAAAACACCCAACCACATTTAAAGAAAATTGGATGCCATTCTCTTGGATTTCTTCTAGCTGACATTTTGGACATGTAGAAATCCTGAAGGGGGCCCAAATAAAAATGGTTAATTAAGCAAGCAATACCATTTGTGGTCCAGTCTTTGAATGTTGAGAAATTTCAGGATTAATAAAAGTCTCCTTTGGAACAGTCTAAAATGCTGGACCAATTAAGATTAGTAGCTTTCTTCAAAATTCTTTGGGAACAGGCTTTGAAGATTAAACAGCAATTGAAGCAGTTGAGGCAGGAACAGTAAGTATGCTGGAATATGCAAGAAACTGGAACAGATGTGTCAATGTCTCAGCATGCTGAAGAATGATTCTGTCAGGTTTGATCCAATATCTCTTTTGTCTAGTTCTTTTGTTCTGTAAACATATAACTTCTCACAAGCATTATACAGTTCTAAAATTATAAATGTATGAGATGTGCAGGATGAAACTAAACTGTATGTCAATTTTATCTATGCAATTAAAAGATTTTAAATTTTACATAAATACATTTTGAGGATATTATAGCTAAGAATTTATTGGCCAAGTATTGAAGGAGTTCTGGCTGTAGATATTTTTTATGTCTCAGTCAATTTTAGAGATATTTCCAGGTAAAGGGATTTATCAACTTATGTTACTGGTTCTGTTTGATCTTGATTTCTCTCTTCTTTTAAGTGGCTAAGGTCTTCCACTTCATCTGTCATTTCTGATTTTTATTAGTTTTGAAGGAATCCATAATTTCTCTTCACCTGCACGATCATAAGCAAAACCTTTTCCCCAGTGTAACACATTCCCCACGCTCCATTGTGAATAGGGTATCCTTGAAATGTATAGGCTGAAATAACTCAGCAGTTTTTTTTCTATAACCCAGTGTCTCTCCACCACTGTTGTTTGTTGTTCATTAACATTTAAGAAATTTAATGGCAATAAAGCATTATTTAATCTATCTCTTTGGGCTTTTAATACCCATCTCTTTTTGTTAAGCATGGCCTTTAAAGTACGATTGGATCTTTCAATGACTGTTTGACCAGTAGGATTGTAAGGTATACCTGTTAAATTTTATCTTATTATATGTAAAAATAATCACTCCATTTTATTAAAGATGTATGCTGTAGCATTATCAGTCTTAATTTGTTCAGGTATGCACATCACTTCTAATAAATGCATAATAACTGAATCAGCTTTTTCAAAATTTAAGGCTGTTGCTCATTGAAACCCGGAATATGTGTCTATAGTATGGTGCACATATTTCAGTTTACCAAACTGTAAAATAAAACACATCCATTGGCCAAATCTTATTTCTTTGGTTACCTTTAGGGTTACTTCCTGCAGATAGTGGAGCCTGGCTATGTAAAGAACAAGTGGGGCTTTTTCTCACAAGTTCTTTGGCTTGTTGTCAAGAGATAGAAAATTCTATTTTTAAACCTTTGCGGTTAACATGGTGTTTTAAATGAAATTCTGAGGCCTCTAACATGCTTCCTATCAATAGTTGATCAATTTCCTCATTGCCTTGTGCTAGAGGACCTGGTAAACCTGTATGAGATCTGATATGTGTTATATACAATGGATTATTTCTATTTCTGATTACTTGTTGTAATTGAAGGAACAGTGAAGTTAAGTCTGAATTATCCTGAATTAGATCAGCAGTTTCTATAAGCAGAACAACTCTTTTGGCACAATGAGAGTCAGTGAGTATATTAAGAGATTCCTGAAAATCTGATTACATCAAGAGGATTGCATATAATTTTGATTTTTGAACTGAATCATAAGGACTCTCCACCACTTTACTCAGATTTTCTGACTTATAACCTGCCATTTTTGATTTATTGGCATCTATATATAATGTGGGAGTTCCAGAAATTGGTGTTCCTTTTACTATATGGGGAAGAATCCAATTAGTTCTTTTTATAAACTGAAGTCACTTGCTTTTGGGGATTCTGTTGTTGATTTCTCCCAAAAATTCACAACAAGCTCTTTGCCAATATTCATTGTCTGCCCATAATGACACAATCTCAGCATTGGTAAAGGGCATTACAATTTCAGGTGGATCTATTCCTGCCAGTTGACGAAGTTCATTTTTCCTTTAGGACCAATTCAGAAAACTTTTCTATATAGGTTTTTAGTTTTTTATTTTGTTTGTGTGCCAAAATTATCCCTTCTAAAATACAGTCCTCCCTCTTCATAAGAATTCCTGTGGAAGAATGAGTAGAGTGCAAAATGACCAAAATATAGGCCCTCTTTGGATCAAAACAGTCTATACAAGTATCTTGTAATTTTATTTCTACCAGAGACCAATTCCTTTTCAGCTTTAGTTGATAACGTTCTGTGACTATTTAAGTCCTTATCACCCTGTAAGATTTGAAATAAGTTATTTAGTTCTTCTGTAGCTAAACCAAGGGTAGGCCATAGCCAGTTAATATCTCCCAGCAATTTTTGAAAATCATTAAGAGTTCTTAACTGTTTTTTTTTTCCAATTTGTACTTTTTGTTGTTGAATTTTCTGTAGACGTATTTCGTATCCTAGATAATTCTCTTAATAGAATTAATTAATAGAATAATTAATCAATTAATTGATAGAATTAATTAATTAATAGAATTAATAGAATCTCCTCTTTGATCACCTCCCTCTGACGGGGGGGGAGCAGCCTTACCAGGCCACAGTAGAGGACAATACAGCCACTTTTGATGTGAACTGACAGACTAAGATCAGAAAGGAGAGGAGAACCTCCCCTATTAGTGGACTTGGGGAGTGGCATGCAAGCAGAGGGAGGAGGGAGGGTGGGATTGGGATGGGAGGAGGGAGGGGCTTATGGGGGGATGCAGAATGAATAAAGTGTAATTGATGAAAAATTTAAAAAAAAGAAAAAAATAGAATAATTAATCAATTAATTGATAGAATTAATTAATTAATAGAATTAATAGAATCTCCTCTTTGCATTTTTTCAGGAGGAATCTGTAATCCCCAACAAGACAAAGTTGTATTTATTTCATTAAAAATATTTTTTAGTGTGTTCATAACTGAATCAGCTAATAAGATATCATTCATATAGTAAATTATATATTGCGGAACCTGCTTAAGAATTACTTCCAATGGTTGTTGTACAAAATATTGCCACAAAGTAGGACTATTTAACATTCCCTCTGGTAAGAGTACTGAGAAAGCAAGCCTTTCCCTATTGTGTTAATATAAAGGAATTGTGAAAAAGCAATCCTTTAAATCAATCACTATAATAGGCCATTTTTTAGGTAACAAGGAAGGCAATGGGATTCTGGATTCTAACAATCCCATTGGCAGAATAATTTTGTTAATTGCTTTTAGATCTGTTAAGATCCTCCATTTGTCAGATTTTATTTTAATGACAAATATCGGAGAATTCCAAGGGCTGTTGGACTACTCTTTATGTTGAGCCTCTGGCTGTTCCAGGATTAGCTGTTCTAATGCCAGTAATTTTTCTTTACTCATAACCATTATACAATCCAAATAGGTTGGTTTGCCAAACATCATAATGGTAAGGCTGTGGGAATTTTATTAGCAATGGTTTCCCAACATGAAGTTGAAAAGATGGCCTCCTCTATATTTTGTTATGGACAGCCTGGACAGTCTGAAAATGTTTTTGATGACATTTTTTAATAATATTATCTTCTTTATCAGGAGTATTACCTGTTTTTTGGCTTGTCTCAGAACTTGAAGGGATGTTAATCTGGGTCTTCCATTGTTGTAACAGATTTCTTCCCCGTAAGTTTATGACTATCTCAGCCACATAGGGTCTTAGTTTTCCTATTTGACCTTCTGGTCCTGTACATTTAATCGATCTAACACTTTATTTAACTTTAGATAAAGTTCCAACTCCTTGGAATTGAATATCTACTTCTTGAAGTGGGCAGTTTTGCAGCCAGGATTTAGGAGTAATAATTGTGACATCAGCTCCAGTATCTACCATGCCTTCAATTTCATTAGTAATAAAAATATCTTTTACTTTGGCCTTTGATCATTTATAGAGGTTTGCCAATACATTTGTTTGTTTGTTTGTTATCCCTGCATGGTGTTTTGATGTATCTATAGAATCTGCTTTGGTCACTGTATCCAAGTTTTTAATGTTTATTCCCAGAGCAGTGGTGTTTAATTTTCTTGTGGAGGAGTATCCCTCTCCAGTCTTTGGGCCTTCGAGAGGCTCCCTCAGGTGTTTTTTGATAAAGGATTACCCCATTTATCTGTGACTGCTCTACATTCACTAATACAATCTCAACCCTTTCCACATCTTCCACATATTCTAGAAAGCATAAGCTCCCTTCTTGAATTATTTTGTTTTTCCTGGTAAATTCTTTTGTGGTTATCTCACCCATCACAATTACAACATTTCCCAATGTCTTTTGGGATATCTTCTCCTATCAAGGTCAAATTGGGTGAATGAGGTCTTATATCAATCATATTTCTTATCCATTCATTTATTAGAGCAGATTTTGCTCTTAATGGCCTTATTTCCTCTTTGCAATCACTATTAGCATTTTCAAAAGCTAATGATTCTATTAGTGATTTTTTAGCCAGTGGATCTGAAATACTTCTATCTACAGCTGAAGTTAATCTTTGCAAAAAGTTAGTTAATGTTTCACTTGGACCTTGTATGACCTGGGAGAATGGCTCAAACTTTTTTCCTCATTCCTCAACCTTGTCCCAAGCATTTAAGGCTCCTAGGCAACATAATGCTAAGGTTTCTTCATTATATACAGCTTGTATCTTAATGTCATCATACTGGCCATCACCAAGCAGCTGTTTCTTAGAAACACCAACACATCCATCATGAAAGCCATTGTAAATATTGTCCAGGTTCTAATATTGCCTTTGCCATATCCTCCCAGTCCTTGGGGAATTACTCTGCTTTTGATTGACAAGGAGGTCAGCATCTGTTTTACAAATTGTGAATGCATTCCAAAATTAGTGACACTTTCTTTAAATTTCCTCAGATCTAGGACTTCCACAGGGCCCCAATTTAACTTCATCATAATTCAGTGGATGAGCATTATCTGCTAGTCTCTGCTGTATACTGACTGGATAAGTCAATGCTTGTTTTCTAAATCACCTTTGGTTGGCTTTTGCGAGAGCCAGCCAGCAGAGTCTTGAGTTGGGAGTGAGGATTGAAATTAATAAAATAAACACACAGCACACAGGAAACTTTTTAAAGGTCCAGACTGGACAGCCACAGCAAAAGACAGGCTGCTGCAGCAAGGTGTGCCAGCAGCAAGTCTTCCATCTCTGCCTCCAACCCTCTTCTCTAGCTCCTTCCCTCTTTCCTATCCTCTGGCTCCTCCCATTGCACAACATTGTATCTAGTTGCTTTATTTGTGTCCTGTTTACACAAGAGTTGAGACAGGATGCTTGAAACATCATCTTCAGCCTTCTTCTGCAGTAACTGTCTGCCTGTCTTTTTATTGTAGAGTTTCTAAGCCAGAGTAGAAACATCTCAGAACAATGGTTAATTTGCACAAGGAACCTGAGGAAGAGGCGTGATCCTCACAAGCTATCCTACCTGCTGTCACAAAACAAAAGGAGATGGACTTGCAAGTTCTTCTCTGCCATTAGTAAAGGCCTCCTAAAAGCAGTCTCTCCACTGAGATTTAAATATCAAAGCAGGCTGCTGGAGTCAAGGCTCCTGACAGGCTTTATTTTTGTCTTTTGCTTCTACCTGAGTATTTTCTTTACTTAGTATTCTAAACTCTTCTCTTAAGGTCTGTACCCATATTTCATACCTATCTTTGTTTTGTTCAATAAGTTTTTGTATCTCTTGTTTTATGCCTCTCTTCCAACTTTTAACTTTTTTCTTTATATTGTTCTAGTTGTCTTTGTGCTGTTCCAGTATCTTTTCTAAAACCTCTCCTTTATCTTCCTATTGTTTATTGCATTCTGTATGTTTTTGAATCTCCTGTTTAATATCCTGTTTCCAAACTTCATTTTTTCTTTTAAATATAAAAGAAATCTAATATCTTTTCTGAAGCCTTTGCCTTAAAACGCTAATGCAATGATTAAAGTTAAATTGATGACTATGAATGTAAGCATAGTCAAAATTTCTAGACTTTCCTTTATTTCACTCTTAATACCATATAATTGATTATGAGCCAAGCTCCAAGAAGACTGTTTTATTGTTTCTTCCATCCTGTTAGACTGTAGTGGCAGCCAGTTTTTTTATGTTAATTCTGAGGTCTGCCCACAGTAGGCTGCCATTTGCTCCAAGGCCTGTTTAAGAGTCTCTCTTAAAGAGACAGTAATTGACCTTAGAATTTTAGGCTTTAAGTTTGGGTTGTATCACTGGGAGCTTATTTCCCCCTCCAAATTATGTTTAACTATGATTTAAAGGGTGTGGATACTTAAATTAGTTGGGCACCATTTATTGTAATCAGAGATTAATATATACTATTGATTTATCTTACAGTAATGCTGCTATTAAGCCTAAACACCTGTACAACCAAATCATCACAGAGAGACTGGGTTTATCTAATTAACCTAGAACAAAATGCTGAGCAATACTTACTCCATCCTAAAGCTCCAAACCCTCATAGTTTCCTAACATTTAGATTTCCCACTTTATACTTGCTTTTTGTGAAATCTTGGATCTGGGTTCATGCTCAACATCCTCCAATATCTCTCCTCCAGCTCAGTCTCTCAGCTCTTCTCTTGACCCTTTTCCTCCCACATATTTCCTGCCCTCTAGCTACTCCCCCTTTTTTAGCTCCTCCCAGCTCAATATTGTGTCTTGTTGCTGTATTTGGAAGTTTTCACCAAGTTGAGACAGAATGTTTAGAATGGGTATCACAATGCAATATCCAGACTGAAACCAGAAAGTGTGTGTGTGGGGGGGGGATCAGAATTTGAATCAACAAGGGTAAGGCATATATATTTCAAAAGAATATTATAACTACAATCTTTATTGTGTACTTGAGGCTCTTTTAGAGATATGCCTACAAGTGTTATAGCTGGATCTTGAGGAAGCGATATTCCTAGTTGTCTGATTAAGCACCATATTGATTTCCAGAGTGGTTGTATAAGTTGGCATACCCAGCAGCAGTGGAGGAGGGTTCCCCTTTCTCCACAACCTTTCCAGTATTTGTTGGCACTTGAGTTTTTTTATCTTGGCCATTCTGATGGGTGTAAGGTGAAATCTTAGGGTTGTTTTGATTAACATTTTACTTTTTGCTAATGATGTTTAGCATTTACTTAAGTGTTTTTCAGCCATTTGATATTCCTCTATGGAGAATTCTGTTTTCCTCTGTTCCATATTTTATTTGGATTACTTGATTTGTTGATTTTCAACTTCTTTTATTCTTTATATATACTGGATATTAGCCCTATGTCACATAGAAGGTTCATGAAGATTCTTTTCCAATCTGTAGAAATTCGTTTTGTTTTTATGACAGTGTCCTTTGCTTTACAGAAGCTTTGCAGTTTCATGAGGTCCCATTTACTGATTTTTGCTCTTTTTTTTTTCCAATGCAGTTTATTCAGGAACATTGAACAATCCTCGGACCCCGGGGAAAGCCAGCCCACAGCTTAAATAGCCTCTGGGTAGCCAACCCAGGCGTGCCACTGGGGCAATGCAGATAGGTCCACATACATGGAAGCAAGCCAGATCCTCAGCCTTAGCCAAATGTGGAAATGTTCATGACAGAGAGCACTCACCATCGGGAAGGTGGAAGGCGGAAACCAGCTCCATCTTTAAGGCATAGCATTCCGCAGCTCTCTACAGTTCCCCTTTTTGTTTTAGACGCATCAGGCAAGAGTAGAGGTCTGATCTCGAGTATTAGAAATAAATTGGGACTTTGTACAGATGTTCATATAGGTGTCATCCACCCAAAGAGCATCAGACCCGTCAGATACCTTTTTCTCAGAGGCGGGACCTGGGGTATCAACCCGCATGCAATCAGACATGCTCTTCTCTGGGTCCAAAGCGGCTGACCCTGAGTGCAGTGCTTAGCCTCGCATCCTGAGCGTATCATTTAAGCTTTTTATGGTATATAACCATGCTTGGGGAGAATGTCCTGCTTCAATGGCTGTAAAGGCCTGAATGAACATGGCTGCATCACACTGTTGTGAGACTCTAATCTTCCATATATACCACAGGCAAACCAAGGAGACCAACACCAGAAGGCCTGCTGACACTCCCATGCCCGCCCATTCCTTCAGATGATTCATGGCTGCAGCAATCCATGTTGATAGTCCTGTGGCTAATCCTGCGTCTACTCTGGTAGAATTTACTGTGACAATGGCCACTCTCAGCTGCTCCATCGTAGTATCGAATTCTCCAGTCCAATTACCTAAAATATAGCTCGACAATTGTTTAGACAGATTTGCAGCACAGGAAAAATTCTCATGTTGTATGCTAGTGACACAAAGTCCAGCATACTTTCATTGACAGCCAGGTTGAGCGATTTGCCATAGGGTATCAATTTGCTCCTGCAAGAGGCCAGTCCTCTGATTGAACACCATCAAGCTTCCTTTTAGTTGAGTATTAATTCCTTTATGTACAACTAAGGCATGAGCTACATTGGCTAAATGATTATTCAGGGTCTGAGCAGTCTGCCCAGTATGACTCTTGGCTAATGCCCTGGTGGTAGCTCCAACAGCCGTCAATGAGATGGTAGTAACAATGGTGGCTGTAGTTCCAAGATCCCTTTTCTGTCTGAAGAGAGTCATAGCGTGAGGGGCATCAATGGGCACAGGCACCCAGTGAGGCATGCGAGTAACCAGGGCATACCTAAATTTACTAGCATTCCAGCACTGGGCAAAAAAGCAAGTATCATTACCACAATTACTTGGCTCTATCAGGCTAATAATGAATAAAAATGGGGGATATAGACAAACAGGTGTGGGCTTATAGGAAATATTATGAGAAGCCTTAACCCCTCGTTGGAACATCCTGCGTCAGTTCTAGAACTAACAGTGGTGGTGTCCGAGGTCTGAGTAGGTTCAGGAGACCATTGCCCCCAGGGGCGAGACGTACTCCATGCCAATTGACTAACTCCATGTTTTCCTCCAATTTTGAAAGTCATTTAAGGTTCTTAAATTATTTTTTCCCTTTTTTCTTAAATTTTTCATCAATTACACTTTATTCATTCTGCATCCCCCATAAGCCCCTCCCTCCTCTCCTCCCAATCCCACCCTCCCTCCTCCCTCTACTTGCATGCCACTCCCCAAGTCCACTAATAGGGGAGGTTCTCCTCTCCTTTCTGATCTTAGTCTGTCAGTTCACATCAAAAGTGGCTGTATTGTCTTCTACTGTGGCCTGGTAAGGCTGCTCCCCCCCTAGAGGGAGGTGATCAAAAAGCAGGCCAATCAGATTATGTCAGAGGCATTCCCTCTTCACATTACTATGTAACCCAATTGGACTCTGAACTGCCCTGGGCTACATCTGTGCACGGGTTCTAGGTTATCTCCATGAATAGTCCTTGGTTGGAGTATGAGTCTCTGGGAAGTTCCCTATGTTCAAATTTTCTTGTTCTGTTGCTCTCCTTGTGGAGACCCTGTCCTCTCCAGCTCTTACTATTTCCCAGTTCTTACCTAAAATTCTGTTCACCTGCCCAACAGTCGCCCATCCGGCTCAGCATCTGCTTTGATAGTCTGAAGAGCAGAGGCTTTCAGAGGCCCTCTGTGGTAGGTTCCTAGGTTGTTTCCTGTTTTCTTCTTCTTCTGATGTCCATCCTCTTTGCCTTTCTGGATGGGGATTGGACGTTTAAGTTAGGGTCCTCTCTCTTGCTTAGTTTCTTTAGATGCACAGGTTTTAGTGGGTTTGTCCTATGTTGTATGTCTATATGAGTGAGTATATACCATGTGTGTCTTTTTGCTTCTGGGACAACTCACTCAGGATGATCCTTTCCAGATCCCACCATTTACCTGCAAATTTCATGATTTCCTTATTTTTCATTGCTGAGTAATATTCCATTGTGTAGATGTACCACAATTTCTGCATCCATTCTTCAGTTGAGGGGCATCTGTTTTGTTTCCAGCTTCTGGCTATTACAAATAAAGCTGCTACAAACATGGTTGAGCAAATGTCCTTTTTGTGTACTTGAGCCTCTTTTGGATATATGCCCAGGAGTGGTATGGCTGGATCTTGAGGAAGCGCTATTCCTAGTTGTCTGAGAAAGCGCCAGATTGATTTCCAGAGTGGTTGTAAAAGTTTACATTCCCACCAGCAGTGGAGAAGGGTTCCCCTTTCTCCACAACCTCTCCAGCATGTGCTGTCACTTGAGTTTTTGATCTTGGCCATTCTGATGGGTGTAAGGTGAAATCTCAGGGTTGTTTTGATTTGCATTTCCCTAATGGCTAGTGAGGTTGAGCATTTCTTTAAGTGCTTCTCTGCCATTCGGTATTCCTCTACAGAGAATTCTCTGTTTATCTCTGTTCACCATTTTTTAAGTGGATTACTTGGTTTGCTGCTTTTCAGCTTCTTTAGTTCTTTATATATACTGGATATGAGTCCTCTGTCAGATAAAGGGTTGGTGAAGATTCTTTCCCAATCTGTAGGTGGTCGCTTTGTTTTGATGATGGTGTCCTTTGCTTTACAGAAGCTTTTCAGTTTCATGAGGTCCCATTTATTGGTTGTTGCTCTTAGAGCCTGTGCTGTTGGTGTTCTGTTCAGGAAGTTTTCCCCTGTACCAATGAGTTCTCGGGTATTTCCCACTTTTTTTTCAAGCTGATTTAATGTGTCTGGTTTTATGTTGAGGTCTTTGATCCACTTGGACTTCAGTTTTGTGAAGGGTGACAAGTATGGATCTATTTTCATTTTTCTACATGGAGACATCCAGTTAGACCAGCACCATTTGTTGAAGATGCTATCTTTTTTCCATTGTATGGTTTTGGCGTCTTTGTCAAAGATCAGGTGTCCATAAGTGTGTGAGTTTATTTCTGGGTCCTCTGTTCGGTTCCATTGATCCACCATTCTGTTTCTATGCCAGTACCATGCAGTTTTTAAAACTGTTGCTCTAAAGTACAACTTAAGATCAGGGATGGAGATACCTCCAGAAGATCTTTTATTGTAGAGGATTGTTTTAGCAATTCTGGGTTTCTTGTTATTCCATATGAAGTTGAGAATTTTCCTTTCCAGGTCTGTAAAGAATTGTGTTGGTAATTTGATGGGCATTGCATTGAATCTGTAGATTGCTTTTGGTAAGATGGCCATTTTTACTATGTTAATCCTACCAAGCCATGAGCATGGGAGATCTTTCCATTTTCTCATATCTTCTTCTAATTCTTTCTTCAGAGATTTGAAATTTTTTTCATACAAGTCTTTGACTTCCTTGGTTAGGGTTACTCCGAGGTACCTTATGTCTTGTGTGGCTATTGTGAAGGGTGTTGTTTCCCTAATTTCTTTCTCAGCCCTTTTGTCTTTTGTATACAGGAGGGCTACTGATTTTTTTGAGTTAATTTTGTATCCTGCCACTTTGCTGAAGGTGTTTATCAGCTGTAGGAGTTCCCTGGTAGAGTTTTTGGGGTCACTCACGTATACTATCATATCATCTGCAAATAGTGATAATTTGACTTCTTCCTTTCCAATTTGTATCCCCTTGATCTCCTTCAACTGTCTTATTGCTCTAGCAAGGACTTCCAACACTATGTTGAAGAGATATGGAGAGAGTGGGCAGCCTTGTCTTGTCCCTGATTTCAGTGGGATTGCTTTAAGTTTCTCTCCATTCAGTTTGATGTTGGCTATAGGCTTGCTGTATATTGCCTTTACTATGTTTAGATATGTGCCTTGTATCCCTGATCTCTCCAATACTTTGAACATGAATGGATGTTGGATTTTGTCAAAGGCTTTTTCAGCATCTAGGGAGATTATCATGTGGTTTTTTCTTTCAGTTTGTTAATATGGTGGATCACATTGATGGATTTCCATATATTGAACCACCCCTGCATACCTGGGATGAAGCCTACTTGGTCATAGTGGATAATATCTTTGATGTGTTCTTGGATTCAGTTTGCACGTATTTTATTAAGTATTTTTGCATCAATGTTCATAAGGGAGATTGGCCGGAAATTCTCTTTCTTTGTTGAGTCTTTGTGAGGTTTAGGTACCAAGGTGACTGTGGCTTCATAGAATGAATTTGGTAATATTCCTTCTGTTTCTATTTTGTGGAATAGTTTGAAGAGAATTGGTGTTAGCTCTTCTTTGAAGGTCTGGTAGAATTCTGCGCTGAAGCCATCTGGTCCTGGGCTTTTTTTGGATGGGAGACTTTTGATGACCACTTCTCTTTCTTTGGGGGATATAGGACTATTTAGTTGATTTACCTGGTCATGATTCAGCTTTGGTAAGTCAAATCGATCAAGAAAATTGCCCATTTCATTTAGATTTTCAAATTTTGTGACATATAGACTTTTGAAGTAAGTCCTAATGATTGGATTTCCTCAGTGTCTGTAGTTATATCCCCCTTTTCATTTTTGACTTTGTTGATTTGGGTGGTGTCTCTCTGCCTTTTAGTTAGCTTGGCTGAGGGTTTGTCGATCTTGTCGATTTTCTCAAAGAACCAGCTCTTGGTTTCATTGATTCTTTGAATTGTTTTATTTGTTTCCAATTGATTGATTTCAGCCCTGAGTTTGATTATTTCCAGCCGTCTACTCCTTCTTGGTGTGTCTGCTTCTTCTTTTTCTAGGGTTTTTAAGTGAGCCATTAAGGTGCTTGAATGAGCTGTCTCGAATTTCTTCTTGAAGGCACTTAGTGCTATGAACTTTCCTCTTAGCACTGCTTTTATTGTGTCCCACAAGTTTGGGTATGTTGTGTCTTCATTTTCATTGATTTCTAGAAAGACTTTCTTTCTTTATTTCTTCTCTGACCCAGCTGTCATTTAGTAACAAGTTGTTCAGTTTCCATGTGTGTGTAGGCTTTTTGCTATTTCTGTTATTGTTGAGGTCCAGCTTTATTCCATGATCAGACAGGATACAAGGGATTATTTCAATCTTCTTGTATCTGTTGAGGCTTGCTCTGTGACCAACTATATGGTCTATTTTGGAGAAGATTCCATGAGGTGCTGAGAAGAAGGTAAATTATTTTGTGTTTGGGTGTAAAGTTCTGTAAATGTCTGTTAGGTCCATTTGATTCATGACCTCTGTCAGAGACATTGTTTCTTTGTTTAATTTCTGTTTGGTTGACCTGTCCTTTGTTGAGAGTGGGGTGTTGAAGTCTCCCACTATTAATGTGTGTGGATCTATATGTGCTTTAAATTTTATCAATGTTTCTTTCACAAATGTGGGTGCCCTTGTATTTGGGGCATAGATGTTCAGGATTGTGATGTCTTCCTGTTGGAATTTTCCCTTGATGAGTATGAAGTGTCCTTCCCCATTTCTTTTGATTAATTTTGGTTGAAAGTCTATTTTATCAGATATTAGAATGGCTACTCCTGCTTGCTTCTTGGGTCCGTTTGCTTGGAAAGTCGTCTTCCAACCCTTTACCCTCAGGTAATGTTTATCTTTGTGTCTTAGGTGTGTTTCTTGTATGCAACTGATTGCTGGGTTTTGTTTACGTATCCATTCTGTTAATCTGTGTCTTTTTATTGGAGAGTTGAGTCCATTGATGTTGAGAGAGATTAATGTCCAGTGGCTGTTAGATCTCTTGATTTTGATGTTGGCTGTGGTTATCAGGTTGTGTACTTGGTTGCTTTTTGTTTTACTGAAGTGAGGTTATTTATTTCCTGTGTTTTCTTGAATGTAGCTAGCTTTCTTTGGTTGTATTTTCCCTTCCAGTGTCTTCTGTAATGCTGGATTTGTTTGTAGGTATTGTTGAAATTTGTTTTTGTCATTGAATATCTTGTTTTCTCCATCTATGAGGACTGAGAGTTTTGCTGGGTATAGTAGCCTGGGCTGACATCTGTGTTCTCTTAGGGTCTGCATGATATCCGTCCAGGCCCTTCTGGCTTTCATAGTCTCTGTTGAAAAGTCAGGTGTGATTCTAATGGGTTTGCCATTATATGTTACTTGGCCTTTTTCCCTTGCAGCTTTTAGTATTTTTTCTTTGTTCTGTATACTGACTGTTTTGATTATTACGTGGCGGGAGGATTTTATATCTGGTCAAATTTGTTGGGTGTTCTGTAGGCCTCATGTATTCTAATTGGCCTCTCCTTTAGCTTGGGGAAATTTTCTTCAATGATTTTGTTGAAAATATTTTCTGGGCCTTGGAGAAGGGAGTCTTCTTTTTCCTCTATACCTATTATTCTTAGGTTCTGTGTTTTCATATTGTCTTGCATTTCTTGGACGGTCTGTGTCAGGAATTTTTCGGATTTAACATTTTCTTTGACAGATACATCGATTTCTTCCATTGTATCTTCTACACCTGAGATTCTTTCTTCCATCTCTTTAGTCTGTTGGTTATGCTTACCTCTGTAGTTCCTGTTTTCTTCCCTAGATTCTTCCTTTCCATTATTTCTTCCATTTGTGTTTTCTTTAATTTTTCCTATTCTATCTTCAGGTCTTGAGTTGTTTTGTTTACTTCCTTCACCTGTCTGATTGTACTTTCCTGTTTTTCTTTTAGTTCCTTCAACTCTGTTTCTATCATTTCATTCAGTGTTTTAAGCATTTCCTTCCTAAAGGCCATAAACTGTTTGGCTGCAGCTTCCTCTATTTCTTTACGGATGGCAATATTCTGTTTGAGTTTATCTTCCTCCATGTCTTTACGAATCTCATTTGTTTCCTCTGTTATCATCCTCATGAGCATACTTGTTAGGTCATCTTCTTGGATTTCAGTTATGGTGGTGTGTCCAGGGCTACTTGCCCCTGGGTAACTGGGTTTGGAAAATGCCATATTGCTCTGTCTTTTGTTGCTTGAGCTTTTACACTGGCCTCTACCCATTGTGTTATCTTAGGAGTTTGGGGTTATTTTCTGGTGGGTCCTGGGGATCCTGTGGTGGAGAGAATCCCCTTTGCAGAAAGCTGGTTTTTCCTGAAGGATGTCTTCTCAGCTTTTTGGGTATAGTCCCTGGATGGCTGGTGTTTTTTCAGGAGTTGCTCACCTCAGGGATATAGACCTGAGTGGTAACTGTGGTCTTTGTTAGTCGAGAGGGTTCTCCTCTCACCCAGGGAAGTCCTGAGGGCAGCTGCCCTGTTTCTGGGTTTCTTGTTGCAAATTTAATGATCAGCTGCTGTGACCCAGTTGGACATCAGGTGTGCCTCAACTGTTTGTGCTTGTGTCTGGAGCACAGCTGAGTGCTGGCGCCTTGGCCCCACTAGACTGCTAGACTTTTTCTAGGGAAGGATTGGGTGATTTAGGTCAGTACAGTTTCCTTCCTTCCCCGTGGATTCTCTGGAGACACGGACTCCTAGTGTCTTTTTTTGCCCTGGTGCACACTGCTCAATGTCCGCCAGCTGGCTGGCCACAGAAATTTGCCTGTGCCTGGAGCACAGCTGTGTGATGGCGGCTCAGTCTCTGCCAGCTGTCTGGTGCGCAGAAACTGCCTGTGTCTTCCTTTGCGGCTTTTGGAAGCCTGAGAGGCTCCTAAGCTGGGTAATTTTCTGGGGACCTTTTCTGGTTGGGGGTGAGCTGAGTGGTCTGAGATCAGACCCGCCGTTTCTATCTCTGGTGGCAAATCAGGCGCGCAGGCAGGCAAGGCTCTGTGCCGGAACCTGGGTCCCCAGCTCTGGCTCCTGGCTGGCTCCTGGGGTGCCCGTGGAACCCGCCCGAGTCTTTTCCAGGGGATGTCTGGGTGGCCTAAGGCCGGTCCCAATCGTTTCCTGTACCCTGGGGTTATCTCTCGACTGAAAATTCCAGTCTCTGATAGTGTGGTGCCCAAGGTTCAGTCTGGGACCGTGACCAGAGACACTGGCTTGTGGCTCTGGGCTGGGGCTGGGGCTGGTGGCCGGCAGCCAAGCCTCTGGCGGAACCGGGATCTCTTCCGCGGATTAGCCGGGTGAGTTAAAAGCTGATTGAATCCCACACCGTGGGGTATCCTCTCACCTGGGAAACACAATGACTGTGTTTTATGGCCGAGAGTTCTGATTGCTGTTCACTGTGCTGATCCTGCTGTGCTGCTGCTCAGAATGAGAGTCCTTCCGGCGCCACCATCTTGCCCCTCCTCTACTTAATGTTTTTTTGTGGCTTTTGTGAAGGGTGTTGTTTCCCTAATTTCTTTCTCAGCCCTTTGATCTTTGTATACAAAATTAATACTGATTTTTTTGAGGTAATTTTGTATCCTGCAATTTTGCTGAAGAGTTTATTATCTGTAGGTGTCCCTGGTAGAATTTTTGGGTCAATCAGGTCATCACCTCATCTGCAAATAGTGATATTTTGACTTCTTCCTTTCTGATTTAAATCCACTTGATCTCCTTCAATTATTTTATTGCTAAAGCAAGGACTTCCAGAACTATGTTGAAGATATATGGAGAGTGTGGGGAGTCTTGCCTTGTCCCTGATTTCAATGCGATTATTTTAATTTTCTCTCATTAGTTTGATGTTGGCAATTGGCTTACTGTACATTGCCTTTAGTATATTTAGATATATGCTTTGTAACTCTGATCTCTCCAATACTTTAAACATGAATGGATGTTGGATTTTATCAATTGCCTTTTCAGCATCTAAGGAGATTATCATTAGGTTTTTCTTTCAGTTTGTTAATAGGGTGGATCTTGTTGATGTTTTTTCCATATATTGAATGATCTCTGCATACATGGGGTGAATCTTTCTTGGACATAGTGGATGATATCTTTGATGTGTTTATATATTCGGTTTGCAATTTTTTTTGTTGAGTATTTTTGCATCATTGTTCATAAGGAAATTGGCCTGAAATTCTCTTTCTTTGTTGAGCATTTGTGAGGTTTAGGTTCCAAGGTGACTGTGGCTTCATAGAATGAGTTTGGTAGTGCTCCTTATCTTTCTATTTTGTGGAATAGTCCAAAGAAAATTGGAGTTAGCTCTTCTTTGCAGGTCTGGTAGAATTTTGTGTTAAAACCATCTGGTCCTTGGCTTTTTTTTGGATGGACGATTTTGATTACCACTTCTATTTCCTTAGGGCATATAGGATTATTTAATTGATTTACCTGGACTTGATTCAGGTTTGGTAAGTAGAATCGATGAAGAAAAATGTTTATTTCTTTTAGATTTTCAAATTTTTGCATGTAGACTTTTGAAGTAAGTACTAATGATTACTTGGATTTCCTCAGTGTTTGTAGTTATGTCCCCCTTTTCCATTTCTGACTTTGTTGATTTTGATATTGTCTCTCTGCCTTTTAGGTAATTTGTTTAAGGGTTTATCATGTTGATTTTCTCAAAGAAGCAGCTCTTGGTTTCATTGATTCTTTGAATTGTTTTATTTGTTTCTAATTGATTGATTTCAGCACTGAATTTGATTATTTCCAGCCTTCTACTCCTTTTTGGTTTGTCTGCTTCTTCTTTTTCTAGGGATTTTAAGTGGGCCATTAAGTTTCTTGAATGAGCTGTCTCAAATTTCTTCTTGAAGGCACTTAGTGCTATGAACTTTCCTCTTAGCACTGCTTTCATTGTGTCCTACAAGTCTGGGTATGTTGTGTCTTCATTTTCATTGAGTTCTAGGAAGACTTTAATTTCTTTCTTTATTTCTTCCCTGATCCAGCTGTCATTTAGTAACAAGTTGTTCAGTTTCCGTGTGTGTGTATGCTTTTTGCTATTTCTGCTGTTGCTAAGGTCCAGCTTTTTTTCATGGTTATCAGACAAGATATAAGGGATTATTTCAATCTTTTTGTATCTGTTGAGGCTTGCTTTGTGACCAACTATATGGTCTAATTTGGAGTAGGTTCCATGAGTTGCTGAGAAGGAGGTAAATTCTTTTGTATTTGGGTGTAAAGTTGTATAAATGTCTGTGAAGTACGTTTGATTCATGACCTCTGTCAGAGATATTGTTTCTTTGTTTAATTTCTGTTTTGTTGATCTGTCCTTTGTTGAGAGTGGGCTGTTGAAGTCTCCCACTATTAATGTGTGGGGATCTATATGTGGTTTAAATTTTATCAATGTTTCTTTTACAAATGTGGGTGCTCTTGTATTTGGGGCATAGATGTTCAGGATTGTGATGTCTTCCTGGTGGAATTTTCCCTTGATGAGTATGAAGTGTCCTTCTCCTTCTCTTTTTATTAATTTTGGTTGAAAGTCTATTTTATCAGATATTAGAATGGCTACTCCTGCTTTCTTCTTGGGTCCATTTGCTTGGAAAGTCGTCTTCCGACCTTATACCCTTATGTAATGTCTATCTTTGTGTCTTAGGTGTGTTTCTTGTATGCAACAGATTGCTGGGTTTTGTTGATTATCCATTCTTTTAATCTGTGTCTTTTTACTGGAGAGTTGAAGCCACTGATGTTGAGAGAGATTTATAACCAGTGACTGTTAGATCCTTTGATTTTGATGTTGACTGTGGTCATAAGGTTGTGTGCTTGGTTGTTTTTTGTTTTACTGTAGTAAGGTTAATTATTTCCTGTGTTTTCTTGGGTTGTATTTTCCCTTCCAGTGTCTTCTGTAATGCTGGATTTCTATGTAGGTAGTGTTCAAATTTGTTTTTGTCATTGAAAATCTTGTTTTCTCCGTCTATGAGGACAGAGTTTTGCAGGGTATAGTAGCCTTGGCTGGCATCTGTGTTCTCTTTGGGTCTGTATGATATCCATCCAGGCCCTTCTGGCTTTCATAGTCTCTGTTGAAAAGTCAGGTGTGATTCTAATGGGTTTGCCATTATATGTTACTTGGCCTTTTTCCCTTGCAGCTTTTCGTATTTTTTCTTTATTCTGTATACTTACTGTTTTGATATGTGGTGGGAGGATTTTCTTTTCTGGTCAAATTTGTTGGGTGTTCTGTAGGCCTCATGTATTCTTATTGGCTTCTCCTTTAAGTTGGAGATATTTTCTTCAATGATTTTGTTGAAAATATTTTCTGGGCCTTGGAGAAGGGAGTCTTCTTTTTCCTCTATACCTATTATTCTTAGGTTCTGTCTTTTCATATTGTCTTGGATTTCTTGGATGGTCTGTATCAGGAATTTTTTGGATTTAACATTTTCTTTGACAGATACATTGATTTCTTCCATTGTATCTTCTACTCCTGAGATTCTTTTTTCCATCTTTTGTAGTATGTTGGTTATGCTTACCTCTGTAGTTCCTGTTTTCTTCCCTAAATTCTTCCCTTCATTATTTCCTCCATTTGTGGTTTCTTTAATTTTTCTAGTTTTATCTTCAGGTCTTGATTTGTTTTGTTTACTTCCTTCACTTGTTTGATTGTATTTCTCTCTTTTTCTTTTAGTTCCTTCAACTCTCTTTCTTTTATTTCTTTCAGTGATTTAATTATTTCTTCTCTGAAGGCTGCAAACTGTTTGGTTGCATCTTCCCATATTTCTTCTTGGATGGCCATAATCTGCCTCTCTTTAACTTCCTCCATTTCTTTACAGATAGCCATGATTTGTTTGGTTTTATCTTCTTCTAATTCTTTACGTATTTTATTTGTTTCCTCTATTATCCTCTTCATCAGCATAGATATAAGGTCATCTTCTTGATTTTCTATTATGCTGTTTTGTCCATGGCTGTTTTTCCCTGGATGCCTGGGGTCTGGAGATGCCATATTGCTCTGTCTTTTGTTGGTTGAGGTTTTACACTGACCTCTACCCATTGGGCTGTTTTAGGTGTTGGCTGTTAGTTTCTGTGCTTCCTGGAGTCCTCAGGTAGGGAGAATCCCCTTTGCCAGAAGATAATTTTTCCTGAAGGTGTCCTTCTCTGCATTTTGGGTATGGTCACTGTATGGCCAGTGTTTCTCAGGAATTGCTACTGCTCACCTCAGATATATATCCCTGAGTAGTAGCTGTTGTCTTTGTTAGGCCGGGGGGGGGGAGGCTCTCCTCTTACCCATAGAAGTTCTCAAGACAGCTGTCCCACTGCTGGGTTTCTCATTATAAATTTAGTGAGCTGCTCTTGTTGTTACAGTTTTCAAGGTACAGTACTCTTGAAGAACCTGCTGATTCCCTAGCTGTGGGGTTTTCTCCCAACAGGGAAACTCAGTCTGTTATCCTGGGGCACACAGTTCTGTCTGGGAAAGTGAGAGGAGCACCCAGCAATTCTCTGGGCCAGAGGCTGAGTGCTCTGCTCTGGCCCTGGAGAATGTGCACGTAGGTTGCGTTGGTGTCTAGGGGCGCTGCTTTGGTCTGGAAGCTGGGTGCTTCAGTCTGGACTGGAAGCTGTGTGTCCCTGTCTGGGATGTGGTCTGCAGGCACTGCTCTGGTCTGGATGCTGTGGCTGTGGGTGCAGCCCTCTTGAAGGACCAGGGATTCCCACAGTTTTGTCAGTCTAGTTAGGGATAACTGGTTGATCCTTGGCACAGTATCTTAGGGCTGCTGTAATGGCTCTCTGGTTTTGTAGGTCTGAGGATGCAGCTGTGTGCCCCAGTGCCCTAGGGGTTCTCAATAATGGTGGCTGAGCACAGCGCTCCTGCCTGCATTAGAAAGCTAGAGCCTAGAGACTGTGTGAATCCAGAAAGTCTTTTGGTGCTGGGTGTCCTGAGTGTTAGACCTGATGATCGCCCCTGCTAGGGGTTTCCTCCTGCCAGGGACACCCAGTCTTTGCTTTGGGGACCTCCATTCTGTCTGGGGTGGCGTCCAGTGGAATCCACAGTCATAGACACCTGCCCATGGCTCCACCTTTCTGGCTGTTGGGAGCCTGGGCGTCTGCTTAAACTGGGTAATTTTCCCGATACCTTTTTGGGGTGGTGGTATCAGCTAAGTGCTCTGAGATCAGACCAGCATTTTCCCTCCCTATGGGTTTGCACCGGACAGTGAAACTCAGTCTCTGGTGCCCTGGCGTTCTGGGTCCCACAGTTCTATCTGAGGCAGCGGATCAGGCACACAGGCAGGGCTCTGTGCAGGAGCCTGGGTTCCGGGATCTGGCTCCATGCTGGCACCTGGGGCACCCACAGAATCTGAGTCTTTTCCAGGGGATGTCTGGGTGAACTAAGGTCGGTCCCAATCATTTCCTTCTCTGTGGGGTTATCTCTTGATGGGAAAATACAGTCTGTGATGTTGTGGGCCCACAGTTCAGTTTGGGACAGTGACCAGATCATGCTGGTGTGGAGCTCTGGGCTGGTGACCAAGCACCTGGCAGAACCAGAATCTCTTCTGTGGTTTAGCTGTGTGAGTTAAAGCTGATTGAATCCCCCACCTTGCGGTATTCTCTCACCTGAGAAACACAACCACTTGTGTTTTGTGGCCGCAAGTTCTGATTGCCGGTCACTGTGCCGATCCTCCTGGGCTGCTGCTCAGAATGAGAGTCCTCCCCGCACCACCATATTGTCCCGCCCCCCTATTCCTATTATTCTTAGGTTTTGTATTTTTATAGTGTCTTGAATTTCTTGGATGGTCTGTGTCAGTTATGTTTTAGATTTAACATTTTCTTTGACAGATGCATCCATTCCTTCCATTGTATCTTCCACACCTGAGATTTTTTCTTTCATATCTTATAGTCTATTGGTTATGCTTACCTCTGTAGTTCCTGTTTTCTTCCCTAAGTTCTTTCTCTACACAATTTTAGGTATTTGTGTTTTCTTCAATTTCTCTAAAATTATACGGAACACTTCACAAATTTGCGTGTCATCCTTACGCAGGGGCCATGCTAATCTTTTCTGTATTGTTTCCAAATTTAGAATATGTGCTGCTGAAGTGAGCGCCATGTATTTCGTTCAGGTGGTCATTAATAAATCACATGTCCTTGACTTGTGAGATTCACATTATCACACATTCAATTATTATTTGTTAAAGGACAGATATGTCCTCAGTCAGTGAATTATTTTCTGTGAAAATGCTCCCTGACCAAGGCAAACTTTGAACAATTTTTTTAATTGGGACATTGCTTATATTTTTACAGTAACCATCCATGATGTCACCTTGCCAAATAACCATCATGTTGTAGTCCTTCACCAAAACTGAGAGCTTTTCATATTGAATCACAAGCAACAGGCAAAGAGAGGGACTCTGAAAGAGACATACAGAGAGAGAGAAAGCTATAGAGACATATTCAGAAATAGAGAGACCTAGACCAACAGAAACAAAGATATAAAGTGACAAAGCCAGAGAGACAGTGACTCCTTTCTCTCTTGTCACTTTCATTGGCATATCAACCTCAAAGCACCCTCTTCTATAGTACATATCCAAAAGGAATTATATTTTTAATATTTTATTTTAAATATTATTTATTGCACTTTATTTACTTTGTATCCACCCTTAACCCCTGCTCTCCTCCCAATCCCACCTTCACTCCCTCATGCCCCGATGCAAGTCTACTTATAGGGGAGTTCTTCCTTTCCTTTCTTCTGATTCTAGTCTATCAGATATTATCAGGAGTGGCTGCATTGTCTTTTTCTGTGGTCTGTTAAGGCTGATCAACCATCAGGAAGAAGTAATCAAAGAGAAGGTTGATCAATTAATGTCAGAGGCAATCCCTGTTCCAATTACTGTGGAACCCACTTGGACACTGAACTGCCATAGACTAAGTCCATGTAGGGGTTCCAGGTTATCTCCATGTATGGTACTAGTTTAGAGTATGAGACTCAGGAAAGACCTTTGTTTAGATTTGTTGGTTCTGTTGCTCTCCTTGTGGAGATCTTGGCCTCTCCATAACTTACTATTTCACACTTCTTTCATGAGATTCCATGCTTTCTGCCCAACAGTTGGACATAAGTCTCAGCATCTGCTTTGATACTCTGCAGGTTAAAGCCTTTTAGAGGCCTTCTGTGGCAACCTCCTAACTTATTCCCTGTTTTCTCTTTCTTCTAATGTCCATCCTCTTTGCCTTTCAGGATGGGGATAGAGCATTTTAACCAGAGTCCTCCTTCTTGATTAGTTTCTTTTGATGAACAGATTTTAGTAGGTTTATCCTATATTATATGTCTATATGTGTGAGTATGTACCTTGTGTGTCTTTCTGTTTCTGGGATAGCTCACTCAGGATAATCTTTCCAGTTCCAAATATTTACCTGAAAATTTCATTATTTCCTTGTTTTTATTACTGAGTAATATTCCACTGTGTAGATGTATCACAATTTCTGTATTTATTTTTCAGTTGCAGGGCATCTGAGTTGTTTCCAAGTTCTGACTATTACAAATAAAGCTGCTACAAACATGGTTGAACAAATGATCTTATTGTGCATTTGAGCCTCTTTTGGATAAATGCCTAGGAGTAGTATAACTGGATCATGATGATTTGCTACTTCAAGTAGTCAGAGAAAATGCCAGATTAATTTCTAGACTGGTCATACAAGTTTACATTCTCACCAGCAAGGGCACTTTCCTCCACAACCACTCCAGCATGTATTGTGACTTGTGTTTTTGATCTTGGCCACTCTGGTGAATGTAAGGTGAAATCTCAGGGTTGTTTTGATTTATACTTCCCTGATGGCTAATGTTATTGAGCATACGTTTCACTATGTCTCTGCCATTTGATATTCCTCTATGGAGAATTCTCTGTTTAGCTCTATACTCACTTTTTTTATTTTTTATTCATTAGACTTTATCCATTTTGTATCCCCCCATAATCCCCTCCCTCCTCCCCTCCTGATCTCACGTTCCCTCCCCTTTCTGCATGCATGCCACTCCCCAAGTCCACTGATAGGGGAGGTTCTCCTCTTTTTTCTAATCTTATTCTATCAGTTCTCATCAAAAGTGGCTGCATTGTCCTCTACTGTGGCTGTTAAGGCTGCTCCCCCTCAGAGGGAGGTGATCAAAGAGCACGCTAATCAGATTATGTCAGAGGCAGTCCCTCTTCCCATTACTATGTAACCCACTTGGACACTGTACTGCCATAGGCTATATCTGTGCAGGGGTTCTAGGTTATCTCCATGAATAGTCCTTGGTTGGAGTATGAGTCTCTGGGAAGTTCCTGTGTTCAAATTCTGTACTCACTTTTTAATTGGATTACTTGATTTGTTGCTTTTCAACTTCTTTTGTTCTTTATATGTACTGGATATTAACCCTATGTCACATTGGTTGATGAAGAGCCTTTCCCAATCTGTAGGAATTTGTTTTGTTTTCATGACTGTGTCCTTTGCTTTACAGAATCTTTTCAGTTTCACAAAGTCCCATTTATTGATTGTTGTTTTCAGAGCCTGTGCTGCTAGTGTTCTGTTCAGGAAGTTGTCTCCTGTGCCAATTGGTTCAAGGATCTTCCCCACTTTTTCTTCTAATCGATTTAATGTGTCTGGTTTTATGTAGAGGTCTTTGATCCACTTGGACTTTAGTTTTATGCAGGCAGATAAGAATAGGTCTATTTACATTTTTCTACATGTATACATACAGTTAGACCAGCACGATTTGTTAAAGATGCTGTCTTTTATCCATTGTATTGTTTTGGCATCTTTTTCAAAACTCAGGTGTCCATAAGTGTGTTGGTTTCTTTCTGTTTCTTCTATTTGTTTCCATTGACCAACATTCTGTTTCTATGAAAGTACCATGTAATTTTTATTACTGTTGCTCTATAATACAACTTGAGATAAGGGATGGAGATACCTCCAGAACACCTTTTATTGTTTCGCATTGTTTTACCAATTCTGGGTTTCTTGTTTTTCCATATGAAGTTGAAAATTTTTCTTTCAAGGTCTGTAAAAATATCTGTTGGCAATTTGATGGGAATTGCATTGAGTCTGTAGATTGCTTTTGGTAAGATGGCCATTTTTACTATGTTAATCTTGCCAACCCATGAGCATTGGGGGATCTCTCTATCTTCTGATATCTTCTAATTCTTTGTTCAGATTCTTGAAATTTTTTTCATACAAGTCTTTCACTAGCTTTGTTAGGGTCAAACCTAGGTACTTTATGACTTTGACCAAACACAAGAACACATCAAAGATATCATTCACTATGATCAAGTAGGCTTCAATCCAGGTTTGCAGGGGTGTTTCAATATACAGAAATACATCAATGTGATCCAACATATTAACAAACTGAAAGAAAAAAAATTCATGATAATCTCTTTAGAAGCTGAAAAAGCATTTGACAAAATCCAACCTCCATTCATCTCTGAATTATTTGAGAGTTCAGGAGTACAAGGCACATATCTCAAAATATTAAAGGCAACATAAAACAAGCCTATAGCTATTATCAAACTAAACTGAGAGAAACTTGAAGCAATCCCACTGAAATCATGGACAAGTTAAGGCTGCCCACTCTCTCCATATATCTTCAACATAGTTCTGGAAGTCCTTGCTAGAAGTATAAGACAGTTGAAGAGATCTAGCAGATACAAATTGGAAAGGAAGAAGTCAAATTATCACTATTTGCAGATGATACAATAGTATGCCTCAGTGACCCCCAAAATTCTACATGGGAACTCCTACAGCTTGCTGATTACCAAGTTTGGCAAAGTTACTGGATACAAAATTAACTCAAAAAAAACAACAAACAACAACAACAACAACAAACCAAAACAGTATTCTTTCTGTATACAAATGACAAAATGGCTGAATAAAAAATTAGGGAAACAAAAGGAATTATACTATCAAACAAGGCCACACCTCCTAACACTTTCCATACATTTCAACTCTGGGGACTAAAACTGTAAATAGATGCACTTCAAGGGGATTTACAATTTAAATCACCAAGAAGTAGAAGGAGATGGAGGTACTTCTAGGCTAAAAGGACATAGTTATCATGATAATGTTTCATTTAATACAATGATTAAAGTAACAACAACTTCCAAAGACTAAAGAACAGGACTGACAATCTCCTTTAGGGAAAATGTGGAATAATTCCATAATGGAGTATTATTCATCTAAGAAAAATGACATCATGATTTTTCAGGCAAATGGTGGAACAGGAAAATTCATCCTGATTGAAGCTATTAAAAAGCACAAATACAAATATAGTGTCTATTCCCTTACTAGGAGTTCTCCTAATGGTGTGAGAAAAAGTTCCAAAAGGTCATCTATTGTGAACAAACCAGGCTTCCACTAGGGGTATTGGATGGCAGTTAATTGAATTGTTGGACTAGGGTATCCTATGGAAATTTTCAAGCAATCCAGGCTGTTCTTATTAAAATATGTTTTTCTTTGCCCTCAGCTGATAGATCATTGCCATATCCTTGTATCTACAGAGATGATTACTTCTGCATCAAATTGGATTGCATACAGAGACCCATATTACTGTAATATGCAGAGATAGACCTTATAATACCCAACTGTAAATGGAATTTATGAAAGAAATTCTCCCTCCCCTCAGAGTTCTGTGAAGCCTGCAGGAGATGAGGCAGAAAGTGTCCTAATTAGAAGAAATTGAGGACACAAGGAGAACAATGCCCTGAGAATTAGTCCACAGTGGAAGATGTTTCAAATAACCTTGATGAGACCTGATAAGCTAGGGTCAGATAGAATGGGGTGGAGGAACTATCCTATCAGGGAAGAAGAGAAAGGGCATAGGGGTAGAAGAAGGAGGTTGGGTGGGACTAAGACTCTGATCACAATGGTGTTAAGTCATCACAAAGGCAGTAAGACCTCAAAATGCTATTATGACATTACAATGGTATAACATTACAACTTTATTATGACATCTCAATGATATCATGTCATATAGTGTCATGACATCTCATGATTTTTATTGCATCACAATGGTATTATGAAATAACAACAGTGTCATGATATCCCAAAGGAATTATCATATCAAAAAGTTATTTCAAAATGATTGTGGTATGAAATCCCAATGGAATTTTGAAATCACAAAGGCATTATGACGTCAAAAATGCTATTCTGACATTATAGTCTTATTAAGATATCATGATGTTATTATGACTTCACACTGATATTATGACATCACAATGGTATTTTGACATTAAAATGCTATTATGACATCAAAATAGTATGACATGCCAATATAATTATGACATCACTATAGTATTTTGACATCACAATGATATTATGAGATCACAATGCCATTGTGACATCACAATGGTATGACATTTCAATACTAATATGACATCATAATGGTAAGGCATCACAATGGTGTTATGAAAACACAATTGTATTATGATATCACAATGACTTTATGACATCAAAATGCTCTTATGTCATCATAATGTTTTTATGATATCTTTTTGATATAATCACATCGCAATGGTATTATGACATCAGAAATTTATTATGACTTCTGAATGGTATTATGTCATCAAAAGTGTGCATCACATATAAGTGATTTTAAGACATCACAATGGTGTTATGAAATATTAATGGTGTCATTAAATCCCAATTGTATTATGACATCACAATACTATCATGACATCACAATAGTATGTTATTCCAATGCTGTTAAAATATGAAAATTACATTATGCTATTGCAGTGCTATTATGACATCTAAGGGAATTATTACATGCCAATGGTAAGATATCCCAATGCTATAATATCCTCACAATGATATGACATCACAATGGTATTGTAATGTCACAATGTTGTTATGACTTTACAACTATATTACAACATCACAATGCTATTATGACACCACAATGCTATTATGACATGACAATGGTATTATATTTTCATAATGGTCTTATAGCATAAATATTCAATCATGAAATCACCTAAATAGTATTATGACATCAGAATGGTTTTATATCATCACACTGCTATTATGACTTCACAATGGTATTATGACTTCACAATGCTAAGATGACATCAACAAGTTATGGAATCTCAAGGCTGTTATGACATCACAATGGTATGACATCTCAATGCTATAATATCTTCATAATTATATGACATCACAATGCTATGTTGACACCACAATGCTATTATGACTTTACCATGGTATTATGACATCACATTGGTATTACAATATGTTTATGGTATGACATCACAATTAAATTTTGACATCAAAATGTTATGATTCATAACGATATAACTTCACAATGCTATGACATCACAATGTTATCATGATATCACAATGGCATTATGTTATCAAAATGGTATCACAATAGTTTTATCACTTCACAATGTTATTATGACATAACAATGGTATTATGTTATCATCATGCTATTATGACATGACAATGGTATTACAACATAATCTTGGTATGACATTACAATGGAATTTTGACATCACAATGATATTATGACTTTACAATTTATACAAGTTTACATGCCCACCAGCAGTGGAGAAGGGTTCCCCTTTCTCCAAAATCTCTCTAGCATGTGTTGTCACTTGAGTTTTTGATATTAGCAATTCTGATGGGTGTAAGGTGAAATCTAAGTGTCATTTTGATTTGCATTTCCCTTATGACAAAGGACTTTGAGCATTTCTTTAACTGTTTCACTGACATTCTATTTTCCTCTATCAAGAATTATCTGTTTAGCTCTGTACTCCATTTTTTAATTGGATTACTTGATTTGTTCCTGTGTAACTTCTTTTTTTTATTTTATTTTTTTTTATCAGTTACATTTTATTAACTCTGTATCCCAGCCATGTCCCGATCCCTCATTCCCTCCCAGTCCTCCCTCCCTCCCTCCCTCATCTCCACCGTGCCCCTTTCCAAGTCCACTGATGGGGGGGACCTCCTCCCCATTCATCTGATCCTGTTTTATCAGGTATCTTCAGGACTGGCTGCAAAGCCCTCCTCTGTGGCCTAACAGGACTGCTCCTCCCTTCGGGGGTGGGGAGACCAAAGAGCCAGTCATCGAGTTCCTGTAAGAAATAGTCCCTGTTCCCCTCACTTTGGGAAACCAATTGGTTACTGAGCTACCACAGGCTACATCTGAGTGGAGGTTCTAGGTTATATCCATACATGGTCCTTGGTTGAATGTCAGTCTCAGAAAAGACCCTGTGCCCAGATATATTTGGTCCTTGTGGAGCTCCTATCCTTTCCCCATCAGGCTAACTCCCCTTCTTTCTTATGATTCCCTGTACTCTGCCAAAGGTTTGGTCATGAGTCTTTGCTTTGAAAACACTGCTAGTTAGAGTCTTTCAGATGCGCTCAGTAGACTCCTGTCATACGTTCAATGCACATCCCATCTGTCTTTCTAAATGAGGATTGATCATCTTATCCCATGTCCGCTCAATTGATTATCTTTTTTAGGTGTATAGATTTCATTATGTTTATCATATCTTATAGGTCTATATAAGTGAGTATATCCCATGTTTGTCTTTCTCCTTCTGGGATATTTCACTCAGAATGATCTTTTCTAGAACCCACCATTTGCCTGCAAATTTCATGATTTCCTCCTTTTTGATTGCTGAGTAGTATTCCATTGTATAAAAATACCACAATTTCTGTACCCATTCCACCGTTGATGGACATCTGGGTTGTTTCCAGGTTCTGGCTATTACAAATAGAGCTGCTATAAACATGGTTGAGCAAGTGTCCTTTTTGTGTACTTGAACAAACTTTGGGTATATACCTAGCAGTGGTATAGCTGGGTCTGGAGGAAGCACTATTCCTATTTGTCTTAGAAAGCGCCAGATAGCTTTCCAGAGTGGTTGTACCAGTTTACATTCCCACCAGCAGTGGAGCAGGGTTCCCCTTTCTCCACAACCTCTCCAGCATGTGTTATCGCTTGAGTTTTTCATCTTGGCCATTCTGATGGGTGTAAGGTGATATCTCAGGGTCGTTTTGATTTGCATTTCCCTGATGGCTAATGAGGATGAGCATTTCTTTAAGTGTTTTTCTGCCATTCGATATTCCTCTGTCGAGAATTCTCTGTTTAGCTCTGTTCCCCATTTTTTAATTGGATTACTTGGATTGCTGCTTTTCAGCTTCTTTAGTTTTTTGTATATACTGGATATTAGGCCTCTGTCAGATAAAGGGTTAGTGAAGATTCTTTCCCAATCTGTAGGCAGTTGTTTTGTTTTGATAACGGTATCCTTTGCTTTACAGAAACTTTTCAGTTTCATGAGGTCCCATTTATTGATTGTTGCTCTTAGAGCCTGTGCTGTTGGTGTTCTGTTCAGGAAGTTGTCTCCTGTGCCAATGAGTTCTAGGCTGTTACCCACTTTTTTTTCCAATTGATTTAGGGTATCTGGTTTTATGTTGAGGTCCTTGATCCACTTTGACTTTAGTTTTGTGCAGGGTGATAAATATGGATCTATTTTCATTTTTCTGCATGTAGACATCCAGTTGGTCCAGCACCATTTGTTGAAGATGCTGTCTTTTTTCCATTGAATGGAATTGGCTTCTTTGTTGAATATCGAGTATTCATAGGTGTGTGGATTTATTTCTGGGTCTTCTATGCGGTTCCATTGATCCTCCTTTCTGTTTCTATGCCAGTACCATGCAGTTTTTATTACTGTTGCCCTGTAGTACAGCTTGAGATCAGGAATGGAGATACCTCCAGATGATCTGTTGTTGTACAGGATCGTTTTGGAGATTCTGGGTTTTTTGTTTCTCCATATGAAGCTGAGAATCTTTTTTTCAAGGTCTGTAAAGAATTGAGTTGGTATTTTGATGGGAATTGCATTGAATCTGTAGATTGCTTTTGGCAGTATGGCCATTTTCACAATGTTAATCCTACCAATCCATGAGCACGGGAGATCTTTCCATCTTCTGATATCTTCTTCAATTTCTTTCTTCAGAGACTTGAAGTTTTTCTCAAACAGGTCTTTCACTTGCTTGGTTAGGGTCACACCAAGGTACTTTATGTTATTAGTGGCTATTGTGAAGGGTGTTGTTTCCCTAATTTCTTTCTCAGCCTTTTTGTCTTTGGTATATAGGAGGGCTTCTGATTTTTTTGAGTTAATTTTGTATCCTGCCACTTTGCTGAAGGTGTTTATCAGCTGAAGGAGTTCTCTGGTTGAATTTTTGGGGTCGCTCATGTATACTATCATATCATCTGCAAATAGTGACACTTTGACCTCTTCCTTTCCGATTTGTATCCCCTTGATCTCCTTTAGTTGTCTTATTGCTCTGGCTAGGACTTCAAGTACTATGTTGAAGAGATATGGGGACAATGGACAGCCTTGTCTTGTCCCTGATTTCAGTGGGATTGATTTAAGTTTCTCTCCATTGAGTTTGATGTTAGCTATAGGCTTGCTATATATTGCCTTTACTATGTTTAGGTATGTGCCTTGTATCCCTGATCTCTCCAAGACTTTAAACATGAATAGGTGTTGGACTTTGTCAAATGCTTTTTCGGCGTCTAAGGAGATGATCATGTGGTTTTTCTCCTTCAGTTTGTTTATGTAGTGGATTACATTGATGGATTTCCGTATGTTGAACCACCCTTGCATGCCTGGGATGAAGCCTACTTGGTCATGGTGGATGATATCTTTGATGTGTTCTTGGATTCGGTTTGTAAGTATTTTATTGAGTATTTTTGCGTCAATGTTCATAAGAGAGATAGGCCTAAAGTTCTCTTTTTTTGTTGGGTCTTTGTGTGGTTTAGGTATTAAGGTGACTGTGGCTTCATAGAATGAGTTTGGTAGTGTTCCTTCTGTTTCTATTTTGTGGAATAGCTTGAGGAGAATTGGAGTTAGCACTTCTTTGAAGGTCTTGTAGAATTCTGCGCTGAAGCCATCTGGTCCAGGGCTTTTTTTGGAGGGGAGACTGTTAATGACTGCTTCGATTTCCTTGGGAGATATAGGGCTATTCAGTCTTTCTACCTGATCTTGACTTAGTTTTGGTAGATGGAATCTTTCAAGAAAATTATCCATTTCATTTAGATTCTCAAATTTTGTGGCATATAGGCTTTTGTAGTATGACCTAATAATTGTTTGGATTTCCTCAATGTCTGTGGTTATGTCCCCATTTTCATTTCTGATTTTGCTGATCTGGATTGTTTCTCTCTGCTTTTTAGTTAGTTTGGCTAAGGGTTTGTCTATCTTGTTGATTTTCTCAAAGAACCAGCTTTATGTTTCATTGATTCTTTGGATAGTTTTATTTGTTTCTAGTTGATTGATTTCAGCCCTTAGTTTGATTATTTCCAGCCGTCTGCTCCTTTTGGGTGTCGCTGCTTCTTTTTGTTCTAGGGTTTTCAGTTGGGCCATTAAGTTGTTTGTATGTGATGTTACGAATTTCTTCTTGCAGGCACTTAGTGCTATAAATTTTCCTCTGAGCACTGCTTTCAGTGTGTCCCATAAATTTGGGTATGTTGTGCCTTCCTTTTCATTGAATTCTAGGAAGTCTTTAATTTCTTTCTTTATTTCTTCCTTAACCCAGCTGTCATTGAGTAGTAAGTTGTTTAGTTTCCATGTGCGTGTCGGCTTTTTGTTGTTTCTGTTGTTGTTGAGGTCGAGCTTTAGTCCATGGTGGTCAGATAGTATACAAGGGATTATTTCAATCCTTTTGTATCTGTTGAGGCTTGCTTTGTGGCCCACTATATGGTCTATTTTGGAAAAGGTTCCATGGGGTGCTGAAAAGAAGGTGTACTCTTTTGATTTTGGGTGAAATGATCTGTAGACGTCTATTAGGTCCATTTGATTTAGGGATTCTGTGAGTGCTTTTATTTCCCTATTTGGTGTCTGTCTAGTTGATCTGTCCCTTGGTGAGAGTGGAGTGTTGAAGTCTCCCACTATTAAGGTATTAGGATCAATGTATGATTTAAGCTTTAATAATGTTTCATTTACGAATGTCGGTGCTCTTGTATTTGGGGCATAGATATTCAAGATTGTGATGTCCTCTTGGTGGATTTTTCCTTTGATGAGAATATAGTGGCCCTCCTTATCTTTTTTGATTAACTTGGGTTGAAAGTCTATTTTATTAGATATTAGGATGGCTACTCCAGCTTGTTTTCTGGAACCGTTTGCTTGAAAAACATTTTTCCAGCCCTTTACTCTGAAGTAGTGTTTGTCTTTGTTGCATAGGTGTGTTTCTTGGATGCAACAGAATGTTGGATCCTGTTTCCTTAACCATTCTGTTAGCCTGTGTCTTTTTATTGGTGAGTTGAGTCCATTGATATTGATAGATAATAGTGACCAATGCATGTTAGTTCCTTTTGTAATGGAGTCGATGATCTAACCCTGATTCATTGCTTGTTTTCTTTTCATTTTTGTTGGGACATTATCTGTATGCCCTGTTTTCTTGGGTGAATTTGTTTTCATTGGATTGGAGTTTTCCCTCTAGTATCTTCTGTAGGGATGGTTTGCTGTGTAGATATTGTATAAATTTAGTTTTGTCATGGAATATTTTGTTTTCTCCATCTATGTTGATTGAAAGCTTTGCAGGGTATAGTAGTCTGGGTTGACATTTGTGATCTCTTAGAGTCTCCATGACACTTGCCCAGTCCCTTCTGGCTTTCATAGTTTCTGATGAGAAGTCCGGCGTGATTCTGATAGGTCTACCTTCATATGTTACTTGGCCTTTTTCCCTTGCTGCTTTTAATATCTTTTCTTTGTTCTGTAGATTTAGTGTTTTGACTATGATGTGACGTGATGTGTTTCTTTTCTGGTCTAGTCTATTTGGAGTTCTGTAGGCCTCTTGTATATTTATGGACATCTCTTTCTTTAAGTTGGGAAAATTTTCTTCTAAGATTTTCTTGAAAATATTTTCTGGACCTTGGAGTCTGGAGTCTTCTTTTTCGTGAATTCCTATTATTCTTAGATTTTGTCTTTTCATAGCATCCTTGATTTCTTGGATATTTTGTGATTGGAACTTTTCTGATTTTACTTTTTCTTTGAGAGAAGTATCCATTTCTGCAAGTGTGTTTTCAGCTCCAGAGATTCTCTCTTCCATCTCTTGTATTCTGTTGGTGATGCTTACTTTTGTGGTTCCTGATCTTTTCTCCAAGTTCTCCAGCTCAAGGGTTTTCTCATTTTGTGTTTTCTTTATTGATTCTAATTCTGTTTTCATGCCTTGCACCATTTCTTTCATGTGTTTGAATTTGGATTCCTGTCTCTCTACGATGGCCTCTATTTCTTTTTTCATTTCCTTCTTATATGCCACTAATTTTTCCTCTACTTGTGTATCTATTTGTTTGTCTATGTTTGCCTGTGTTTCTTTAAGGATATTGTCTATTTCTTCTTTCTTTGCCTCCAATTGACTGGCCATCTCTTTGAAAGACTTGTTCATTTCCTCCTTATGAGCCTCAAATAATTGGGCAAGCATGGCTTTAAAATCATTTTCCTGTGCTTCTGCTGAATTGGTGTATCCATCGATTTTGGGGTTTGCTGGTGAATTCATGATGTCCTGATTTATGTTGGAAGTGTTCTTTCGCCTACCTCTGGCCATTGGCTTATCTGACACCTTCCCTGTTTGTTTTTGGATTCTGCAGATCAGACTGGTGCTGTCTCTCTCTGGTGTCTGGAGAGTTCTTCAGGAAGCTGAGCACTCTCAGCGTGTGCTGAGGACTAGCTGTACCTGTGGGAGGAAAGTACGCAGGCGCAAACGGGGCAAATGCAAGCGTGTGTGTGTGCGCGCGCGCGTGTGTGTCTGTGTGTGTAAGTGTGCGTGGATGAGTTTCTCGAGGGACAGAGTGATGGCTAATGTTGAACCCTTGAGTGTGTGGGAGGGGCTCTGTACTGTATATGTCGCAGGCGCTAATGATGATCGCAGCGCAATTTCTGGTATTAACTGTCTTAGCTCCTCAATCAGGCCCACAGGGCAGAAACTTCAATGTCTCTAGTGCCCCTCTGTTTCCCAAAGTGGGTATGTGGGTGGGAGGGGGTTCGATGCCTGGCTTCTGATTTAGAAGGACCCAGGATCTGGGGAACTGCAGATTCTCAAGGGTGCACTCACTTACAGGCAGGTCTCTTGGCCGAGATCGTGGTATCCGGGGCTCTCTGTTCTCTGGTTTGGCCCTGCTTCTTTGATGTGTTCCGCCAGTTCTGTGCTGCTGTCACTGCCAGGTTCTGAGGTCTTGCTGCAGCTGGAGCTTTCAGGGTGGTCACTTCAGCAGGGATGGGGTAATCAGGCTCTCTGTTCTCTGGTTTGGCCCTGGTTAGTCTTAAACTGGAGGGCTGTGGTGCCCCGCCAGTTCAGTACTGCTCCGCTGCCACGTCCTGCTGTAACTGGAGACTGGCTTGCTAGTCCCAATGCTTTCTGGGAAGTCCTGGGATCTCTTCGTTGTGCTCTCCAAGCTTGGGAGGCCCAGTGCCTGGTGTGTCCAGGTTGTATGACGTTTCTGCCTGGTTTCGGTGAGTATATAGCGTATTCTCTGTCACTGTGGGATTGGGCGGGTCGTACCGTCAGTGATGGCGATCCTGCGGAGCTAGTATGGTGTCTAGCAGATTCGCGCCCTAGGAGGGTGGTGCAGCGGCTGCGCGAATCTGGGACTCCGGGGCACGTACTGCTGGCTTTTGTCTGCCGCTAAAGTGGTTGGGGCTCCGTCTCAGCGGTTGTATACCCCAGGTAGTTAGGTCTGCGCTGATAAAGATGAGTCCGCTGTGCCGCTGTGCCGAGGAGGAAGGAGGTCTGGGGGAAGGGAGTGCAGCAAGAACAAAGGATCTTTTCTCTCCCTCCCCAAGCAAGTCTCCGGGTGACCGGAGGCCAAAGTTTTCACCTCCTGTGATGTTCTCTGGTGTTCAGAAAGCCTCGCTGTGGTTTTCCTGGGTTGGGGGTCCTTCCATTCTCCAACTCAGAAGATCAGGTATCCCACCGCTCAGAAACTGTGTGTGCTAGTCGCCATCTTGGCCCCTGTGTAACTTCTTGAGTTCTTTATATATACTGGATATTAGTCCTCTGTCAGATATAGCATTGGTGAAGATCCTTTCCTAATCTATACGCAGACGTTTTATTCTGATGACAATGTATTTTGCTTTACAGAAGCTTTTCAATTTCATGAGATCCCATTTATTGATTGTTGCTCTTAGAGCCTGTGCTGTTGGTATTCTGTGCAGGAAGTTCTCTCTTGTGACAATGAGTTCAAAGCTCTTACCCAATTTTTCTTATAAGCGGTTTAGTATGTCTGGTTTTATGTTGAGGTCTTTGATCCACTTGGACTTTAGTTTTGTGCAAGGTGATAGGTATGGATCTATTTGCATTTTTTCTACATGTAGACGTCCAGTTAGACCAACATCATTTCTTGAAGATGCTGTCTTTTTTCCATTGAATGATTTTGGCATCTTTGTCAAAAATCAGGTGTCCATGACGTCACATCAGCAAGCAGAAAAAGGTTGTAGTCCTTCAGCAGAACTGAGAGCTTTTCATACTTAACCACAAGTGGCAGGCAGAGAGAGAAAGAGCTAGAGAGACATATTTAGAAATAGAGAGATGGAGACCTACAGAAACAAAGATATAAAATGACAAAGACAGAGAGACAGAGACTTCATTCTCTCTGTTCACTTTCATTGGCATATCAAACTCAAAGCACACACTCCTATAATATAACTCCTATAGGAACTATATTATCTAACAAGGCCATACTTGCTAACCCTTCCCAGACTCTTCCTCACTCAGGACTTAAAATGTAAATAGAAGAGCTTCAAAAGGGATTGAAATTTCATTGCAATTGAAATCACCAAGAAGTGGAAGAAGATGGAGGGACTTCTAGGCTAAAAGAACATAGTTACCCTGATAGTTTGTCATTCAATACAATGATTAAAATCCCAGCAACATGCAAGGACTAAAGAGCAGTACTGACAATCTCCTTTGGAGAAAATGTGGAATATTTCCATAAAGGAGTATTGTGTGACCCGTGTGACCGTCTTGCCAGCAAGAACGCACTCGGACACCAGGATCCTTCTGCAGCAAGTGTTTATTACAATGGAAAGAAGAAGACCCCTAGCCTCGAAAAGGCATGGTTTATATATACTTTAGGGTGGCGTGTACCCTCCTGATTGGCTGTCGGCTCATCACTACAATATGATGCCCTGGGCTGGGCAGTGACTTGGCACGCCTTCGCCTTAGCACATGCGCAACTCCACGTGTTTACCAGGATGAGAGCCGGCTGCCAGCACCATCTTGTAATGGCGACTTTACTCTGGGCTCTCTACATCTCCCCCTTTTTATTTTATTAAGATGAAGGCTGATTCAGGCCTGATTATCACAGCACCTAGAAATACTAGAACCCAGGCCCGATCAAGCAAATTCCTTCTCGGGGAACAAGCGATCAAGAGCCCCCAGCTCGAGAATACTTCCTTACCCTACCAGGTGCAATGGAGGCAAGTCCTCTGGGTGCAAGGGCTAAGGAAGAAAGGGAGGGTGACACCCATTCCCGTGCAATGGAGTCTAGCTCCCAGGAGTGCCAGGGCTGTCCCTCCCCTAATCAGGTGCTGCAACCTATCAGGCAAAGGTTGACCAGATTTAGACCTCTCATTGACCCAGTTCAATGGGCTAAAACCCCCAGGGTGCATCGACTGAGGGTCTAGTCTTAGCTACTTTCTTAGCATGGCCAGCCATATTTCAGGAGAAGATCCTTGTTCTATAGCCACAAGCGCTTGAGCAATGACGACCTTGTCACGTTTTTGTTGAGCATTTAGCCTCCAGACCAACCAAAAGATGAACACCAGCCCACAGCATAACGCCATGCCAAACAATCCTACCCCCACCCATTCCTTGAAGAAAGAAAAAGCTGAAGAAATCCAGGAAGAAAGTCCATTCATCAACGACAAATCCACTCGTGTAGAGTTTATTGTCACTACTGCTGCCCTCAGTGCCTCAAGCATTTCTTCAAATCCTTCTGACCAGTTTCCTGCAAGATAGAAAGACAATTTTCTGGACAAATAAGCTGCTCGGGTAAAATTTTCATATTGTACACTAGTGATACAAAGCGTTCCCACTTTCCTCTCACATCCCAATTGAGCCAGCTGGAATAAGATGTCTAGTCTTTCTTCCACTAGGTCCAAACGCGGATTGAGAATCATTAGGCCACCCTTTAATTGGGTGCTAGAAGATAAATGTAAACTCATGGCATTCGCCACAGTGGCTGACAGCTGGTTTACAGTTGTACTTGTCTGAACCGAAATTGCCATAGCCAATCCAGCCGAGGTGGCGGCACCTGCACTAATAAAAATGGCTGTCACAACGGCTGCAGTTATGCCAAAATCTCTCTCTTGCCTAAATAAAGATAGTGTGGATGGGGTTTCTACAGGAACAGGAATCCACTGTGGAACCCTAGCAACCAGAGTTTCTAGCCTCGCATCCCAACATTGTGACATCCACCATGTTTCATCACTGCAATTAATAAAGGAAGCATTGGGGAGTTCGATTTGCAAGGGTTTTATTCCAACCAATGATTTGTTTGGTTTCATTAACCATTATCTTTGCCTCACCAGATGGTCCCAACTCAGTACCCACCGTGGTGCCTGTAATGATTGATTTTCATACTGCACCACCACGGATGAACCCCAGGGGGTTAAGGTCCGTACAGCTTCCATTTACCCCACAAAGCGTCCATTTATGGAAGGGATCCATCCTCCGATCTTGTACAAAAAGCCCCTGTTTCATGACCCATCCATTTGTTGGGTCCACCATCATATTAGGGGAAAAGGAAAAGGTCTTACTTTTATCAGCCCAGTGAGTAACGCGCGACTGACACTCAGACCATGGTGGGATGGCCTCCCCATACTCCCATACGCAAGAGGGGGCCGCTCTAGGTTGTGGAGGTCTGTCTCTATTTGTAAGATTTGGTTTCAAAAAAGTGCCATTTATCCAAGTAACCTTTTGCCAGAAAGTATAATAAACATCAGTGATGTTTTCATGGCCATTTCTTTCCTTTTGGGTAATATTTGCCCAGCCCCTATCAAGATGATCAAATGATCCCAGGGCTCTATTAACCAGCTGAATGCAATCTCCCTCAACATTGTCAAGTTGAAAGCAGAGGGAGCCAATTTTGGGGAAAGCGTGGCTTTCCCCTAATGGCAGTTTAGTCTCATCATAAGGCAAGTAGGGTAGACCCAAGGTTTTATTGGATGTAAAGAATTTGGGGAAAATTAATGAATTATGTCTAACCGGCATAGGTTTTGGGTAGGCAGATAATATGGCCCAGCGCTGTTCCCCCAAAATACTAGGAACCCAAACCAGGAGGATCCAGGCAGGTACTAAGAACTTTTGTAGGTGCATTTGGTGGAGTATCATCTTCAAGTACCGCGAGTCTTCACGTCAACCGCTCTGGTAGCCAGAATGGATTGTCTTCTTCCTGCGGAAAAACACAAACAGCTCCCCTGGATATTATTAAAATGGGATCCAGGCCTTTCCATTGACCAGTCAAGACATCTTTCCACTTGACCATCTCCTTTGGCCTATCAGGCTCTGAGCAATGACGGTCAGCCGCCATACAACCCTGGCTGTCCAGATTTAAAAAATTAAGGGTAAAAAGTGCTATAGAGATAAGCACTCGTGGCACTGGGGGTAGAGCCTCCTCGACTCCCCCTTTTTGTTTTATTAAATAAGATTTAAGAGTACGATGAGCTCATTCTATAATGCCTTGTCCCTGAGGGTTATACGGGAGACCTGTCAGGTGGGTCACCCCCATGTGGAGACAGAATTGTCCAAATTTTTGAGAGGTATAAGCCGGTCCATTGTCGGTTTTAAGAATTTTGGGCTTTCCCAGGCACTCCATGCCTCAAGGCAATGTTGAATAACATGAGCTGTCTTTTCTCTGGTTAATGGGGAAGCAAATATAATTCCAGAACAAGTATCAATGGAGACATGTAAATATTGTAATTTGCTGAAAGATGGGATGTGAGTAACATCCATCTGCCAAACCTGTAATGGACAGATTCCTCTGGAATTAACACCAATCTGAGGCACAGGTAAAAATTGACAACAATTTTGACATTGAGTAACTATGTCTCTAGCCTCTTTTCTAGTTATGTCAAACCGACGATGTAGCAAACCGACAACGTAGCATCTCTGCTGTGACATGAAACCTTTTATGAAAGTTCTTTGCCAAATCCAATTTTGATGAAAGGGCAAGCACAATTAACTTTGTCGCTCGATCGGCCAGGTCATTTCCAAGGGGCATAGGTCCCGGTAGGCCTGAGTAGGCCCTAATAAGTGTAATAAAAACAGGGGAGCTCCTATTAATTAAGGTAGATTGAATCTTTTGAAAGATTTTTGCAAGTTTACTAGATGCCTTAATTAACCCAGCAGCCTCCAAAATTTTTGTTGCATTTACCACATAACAGGAATCTGAAACAATATTTAGAGGACCCGAAAATCTATCTAGAACTTCTAATACCACTAAACATTCCACAATTTGGGGTGAAGTTTCATGCTATTGTTTAGAAACAACTTTGTTATTAACCACATAGGCTCCCACTCCTGTCTTTGATCCATCAGTATATACTACTAATCCATCCCGAAGTGGTTCTGGGGAAGTGATGCGAGGGAACACAACTGCTTGTGTCAAAGCAAATTGTAAGATTGGATGTCTAGGATAATGATTATCTATCAGACCACCAAAGGAGGTAACTAGCACCATCCAAATGTCGGAAGTAGCAGTTAATATTTGGACCTGATGGGCAGTATAAGGCACTATCAAAGCCTTGGGTTCCTTTCCAAAGTGGGTGGTGGCTGCTTTTAGTCCAGGAAGGGCAAGTTGAGCAACTGCATCTGGATACCATTCAATGACTTTTGCAGGGGAGGCATTGGGATGAACCCATAACAAGGGTCCATCTTGCCACAGCACAGCAGTCGGTAGACCTCTGGTTTTAAGGACACATAGCTTAAAGGCTTTGGTTTCATCCATGCGCTTTAGCATCTTGTAATGCATCTTCTACCAAGTTTAGGGCGTGGCTTGCCACCGGCGTTAAGGTTCTAGGTGAAGAAATATGAGCATCCCCCTCCAAAATATCAAAAAGGGGTTTTAATTCAGCAGAAGGAATTTTTAGAAATGGCCTCAACCAATTTATATCACCCAATAATTTTTGAAAATCATTTAAAGTGTGTAAATGGTCCCTGCGAATCTCTATTTTTTGATGAACTATTTTTTCTGGGTAAATAACAGTCCCTAGAAAGGAACCTACTTCTGAAATTTGGACCTTTTCAGTAGCAATACGTAAGCCCCATTGCCTTAGGGTTTTTTGCAATAGAGGATATGCAGTCTGTAAGACAGCTAACTCCTCATGGCACAAAAGAATGTCATCCATATAATGGATCAACAACAAGGAGGGAAATTGTTTCCTAACCTGTTCAAGGGCCATTTGTACATACAACTGACACATGGTGGGGCTGTTAGCCATGCCCTGAGGTAAAACTCTCCACTGGCATCTTTTATCTGGTTTGTGGTGATTAACAGTGGGTAGGGTAAAAGCAAATCTTTGCCTGTCTTGTGAGCACAAAGGAATGGAGAAAAAACAAACCTTGATATCTATAATTATGATCCTCCATTGTTTAGGTAAGGCAGAAAGCAGAGGCAGGCCTCATTGCATGGAACCAAATAGCCGCATTTGCGCTTTAATGGCCCTCAAATCATGAAAAAGTCTCCATTTTCCTGATTTCTTTTTTATAACAAAAATAGGTGTATTCCAGGGAGAGGTAGAGAGCTCCAAATGACTGAGTTGTACTTGTTCTTTAATTAATCTTGTAGCAGCTTCTAACTTTTCAGAGGAAAGGAGCCATTGAGGAACCCATAAGGCCTCCTCTGTAAGCCAGGATATGGGCATGGAACCCTCAATGGCAGCTAATGAAAACCCAGGCCTTGTTTCCCTGTATTACTTTCTTGTGAAATTGGGCTTAACCTCCCCTGCTCCTGTTTGCCAAGGCCTTTCCCTTCCTTATATCCCATTCTTTTCATAATGTCAACCGCTTGTTGAGAGTACTCATTAGTTAATGCTAACCCTAAATCTTGTAAGATGTCTCTTCCCCAGAGATTAACGGGGAGAGGGAGTACATAAGGTATAAAACTTCCTGTCTGACCTTCTGGCGCCTGCCAAGTCAATGAGCGTGAACTGACTGCAGGGCTGGCCTCATATCCTAACCCTTGTAAGGAGTGAGATGATTGTGTAACAGGCCACACCTTAGGCCACCAGTTAGAGGAAATAATACTTTTATCAGCCCTCGTATCCAGAATGCCTATAAATTTCTTCCCCTCTACCTGCAATTGTAAAGTGGGCCTAGTTTTGAGATCAACAACCAAGCTAGCAAAATCAGTTCCTGAAGAACCAAGCCCTTTGGTGCCTCTCAACACTCCGGCAGAGGGAAAACAGTCATATAAACTTGGGAGGAGAACTAATTGAGCAATCCTATCCCCAGGAGAAATAGAAAATATGCCTTGTGGACAAGAGCAGAGAACCTGAAGTCTTACGGTATAATCCTGATCGATTATACCAGGATGAACCATAAGCCCTTTTAGGGTAAGAGAAGAGCGGCCTAGAATAAGGCAGACACTTCTGTCAGGCAGAGGGCCTTTAACTCAACTGGGACAGGTTGCACTCCCATATGTGGCATTAATAAGAATTGGGAGGTGGAACGGAGGTCCAATCCTGCGGAGCCTCTTGTAGCTCTGCAGCTAGATGTGTCTTCCTGTTGCCCATTTGTGTCCCATATCTTTTGGGGCCCTGATACCTGGGGCCTTGAAACCCGTTTTTTGGAACACTCTCATTTCTTTCCTCTGGAGGGGTATCATGTTGAATAAGTTTTCCCTGAATATCTCTAACTGAGCGACACTCATTGGCCCAGTGATAACCTTTCCTACACTTGGTACAAAGCCCTGGAGTTTTCTTTTGTGCAGGAGCATGGCATTCTCATTTCAGATGACCCAGTTTGCCACAATTATAACAGGTTTTATGGCCTCCAGGATTAGGACGGTTCCTGTTTTGCAAAATAGCTGCTGCAAGGCTAGCATTGGTAAGTAGGCCCCCAAGTCCTCAGCAAATCTTTATCCAGTCCGTCAGCCCTTTGCCTCTTCTGGGAGTAATGACTGTCTTACATTCAGGTGAGGCATTCTCATACACCAGCTGTTCTATCATTGGCCTAACTTGTTCTGGGTCTCCAAATATCCTGCCTGCTGCTTCTGTCATCCTGGCCACAAAATCTGAGAATGACTCCTTGTATAATCTTTGTTAGGTGTCCTCCGGCCTCATCCTTTTTTGAGAGGGCTTTCCATGCTTTAATAGCTGCAGCGAAGATCTGGCCATACGCTCCCCAATCATAATTTGTCTGATTATGAACGAACTGGCCTTGCCCCGTTAGCAAATCAAAGGTCCATTGCCATTGATTATCTTCTGCATTGGCATTGGCCCTTACCTGAGTTTGAGAAGCATCATGCCACAAGGCTTTCCATTCTAAGTATTGTCCGATACTAGGGAGAGCAGCTTTTACTGTATTTTGCCAATCATTTGGAGTCATGGCCACACTAGCGAGTCTTTCAAGCTGCATGACTGTAAAATTAGCATCTACTCCATATTTATTAACTGATTCAGCAAGTTCCTTAATAAGGGGATATTCTACTGGTGCATGAACACGGCCCCCATCCACAGCCTCAAACACTGGGAAGGCTTGTAAAAACTTCCTTTTGTCTCCCTTTGAAAGGAAGGAGTCAGAACAGGGCTTATCCGCATAAGGCGGAGGAGCACTGGGGATAACCAGGGTGGTAGACTGAAAAAACATGCAGTTTTTATCTCCTGTCTTCTTTTGCTTTCAATTTTGTGGCAGCAGCCGCTCATCGGGATAGTATCTGTCTTTCTCATAACGAGCTGCTTCCTCGTCCAAATCTTCTTCCTTGGAGGGACTTAGTTCCTCCAATTCAGAGCTATCAAGTCCTAAAGCCTCCAGTTCTTTTATAGGATAAAGAGGCTTCTTTTTTGGAACCTTTTCTCCTTTTTCATGTTTCTCTCACAGGGCATTCTTTCCCTTTTCTATCATTTCTGTGGGCCTACTGTCCACGGAAGGGCTTTTCTTCTTAGACATGTCCTTTTCCTTTTCTTTATAAACTCCTAATCTCTTATCTCGTTCTGTTTCTGACATGCTGCCTTGTAGTTCCTCTAATACCCCTTGGCCCGCTGCTACAGGAGAGCGGCATTTCTCATCTTTAAACATGACTTTACTAGAATCCACAATGATCTGGTTCCCACCGTTAACTTTCCATTTTGTTCCTCTCAGCAAATCACCTTCCAGTTTATCCCAGGAAGCAAGCGTCAGCGACCCCGAGCACAAGAACCAGGGAGCCACGCGATCAATCTCCGTTATAAACCCTTCTCTTAGAAATTTTTAACTCATGTTGTTTTAAGAGTGACTAAAGTGCCGTAATCACCGAATGTGAAGCTCCCAAGTAGCTCCCTTATCTATGAGAGAAGCTGACACAGGGAGGGGCACCGTGGCTTATCTACGTCCGTCTGACCGTGCCCAATGGCGGCAAGCTAACAAAAATATTTATTATTTAACAAGAATATTTATGGAAGCACAATGAAACCAAAAGGAAGAGAACGAGCACCACTATCACAAAAGGGAAAGCTACAAGAGCTCCTGCCAATTGGGGTGAGAGATGAGACAAATCAAGACCAAACATACCTCTCAGAACCTACCTTAGTCCTGCAGTTCTGAATCCTCCCCATGAATGGGGGATCTCCTCGGTGCAGGCGATGGTAGACTTCACGGGTTTCTGCACCAGTTGTGATCCGCGCGACCGTCTCGCCAGCAAAAATGCACGCGGACACCAGGATCCTTCTGCAGCAAGTGTTTATTACAGTGGAAAGAGGAAGACCCCTAGCCCCAAAAAAGGCATGGTTTATATATGCTTTAGGGTGGCGTGTACCCTCCTGATTGGCTGTCAGCTCATCACTCCAATATGATGCCCCGGGCTGGGCAGTGACTTGGCACGCCTTCCCCTTAGCACATGCACAACTCCACGTGTTTACCAGGATGAGAGCCGGATGCCAGTGCCATCTTGTAATGGCGACTTTACTCTGGGCTCTCTACAGTATTGTTCAGTAAGAAAATGACATCATGATATTTTCAGCAAATATGTAGAACCAGGAAAACTCAACCTGGAAGCAGTAACTAAAATGTAGAAAGACAAATATGGTATGTATTCACTTATTAGGAGGTCTCCTAATAGTGGGGAATAAAGTTCTAATAGGCCATCTAATTGTGACCAAACCAGTCTTCTTCTAGGGGTATTGGGTGGCAATGAATTGTGCTGTTGAGTCAGGGCATCCTACAGAAATTTTATGCAGCTCAGGTTGTTTTTATTAAAATATGTTGCTCTTTGCTCTGAACTGGCAGATCATTGCCATGTTCTTGTATCCACAGAGATGCTTCTTTCTGCTTCAAATGGAACAACAAACGGAGACCCACAGCACAATATTATGCAGAGAGAAACTTTAAAAAACTCATTTCTAAATGGAATTTCCCTATGAAATTCTTCCTCCCCTCAGAGCTCTGGGCAGCCTGCAGGCAAGGAAGCAGGAAGAGTATCATAAGTGGAGGAATTGAGGACACACAGAGAAAAATGTGGTGAGATTCAGACTACAGATGAAGCCAGCCTTGATGAGACCTGGGTAAGCTAGGTTCAGATAGAAGGGTGAGGAGGGCTTCCCCTACAGGGAAATAGAGAAAGGCATAGGGGTAGATGAAGGAGGATGGTGGGACAGGAAAGAGAATGCAAGTGGGCAGCAGAAGAGATACAAAATGAAAAATATATATATATAATAAGTAAACAAATAAGAAAAATTGTGACCAAAGTGATGAAGTATAGAGCTCTTCAGGAATGATGGCTTCTTCTTGGGGGTGGTACCAGGGTACAACAAGGAAAAACTCAGTTTTCTTTAAGGGTCATAGCAATGAGACTCTAATCATGTTCCAATGAATACACGAATAACACAGACTTCATTTGAAGTATTTTGAAGGAAAAAGAAATTAGTGTGGCACATGGGTAGGAATTTGAACCTGGGAGCAATGGAAAATGACTATAATGTAAATTATATTAAATTCCCACATAATTAAAAATAATGTATTGACAAGTTTTACAATAACTTTTAACATGGAGAAAAGATTCCGCTATTGGTGTGCATAATTTGACTTTGTAAGGCTTGCTTTCCAGTAACTCATTATGTAGCAGAGAATTCTAGCCATGAACTAGTGGTTACCCAGCTAACACAGACCACATGAGCTCAGGTGGCACTTCTGAACAAGCAATCTTGTAACTAACACTGCATTGAGAGAGTTTGTCTAGAAGATCAGAGCAATAAACAACAGCTGCTCTTCTGTTCTCTCTTGAAGGACCAGTTTGAACTGTAAAACCCAGGACCAGTACCGTTTTTCACTGACCATTGAGTAGGACATAGCTGCAGAACCAGCCAAGTGAGCCAAGGCACCCTGCTTATAGAAGATTGCCAACACTAGTGTGCAACAAAACCACATGTCAAACAGTTTATTGCCACTCAGTTCTGCTTTTACATCACAGTTTATTTTCTGTTTCACCCAAAGGAGTCTCAGGAATTGTCTGGTTTCCATTTGCTTTCACCTGATCTTAAAGATTCAATATCCCAGGGAACCCTAGACTCTACCATCCTATTATATCAATAAGCATGTGAAGGTACATTTATTGAGTACAGGAGTAACTTCTTAGTTCAAAGTCACAACCTAGGGAATTTCAGATCCAAGACCACAGTATGAGACCACCTTGTCATTCGGTACATTCCTCTTAATCTCACATCACTTTGAGGCTTGCCTATTTAGAAAGCTGTCCAATTAAATAAACACAAAAGTTTTATTTCTTACCTGACATTTTCACACAGGTAAACAGGAGTAAAAGTGTGCAATCTGGATAAAAGGATGAGATAAAGACTTGTTGGGTTTCACAGAATCAGAGGTACTGGACACTGAGGAAAGTTTGTTTACTCATTTCCATGGAAACCTCAAGATTCTCACAGGTGCTGATTGGCTGAGAGTGATATCATGAAACAGGTGAAAGCCAGTAAGAGTTTCAGGAGCCAGTTATTAAAAGTGCCAAGTGGACAGCCTGCTTGAGAAAAAGGTTGAGCAGACCTATATGCCTCAATCTGGGCAGGTGAAAGCACACAACCAAGAGATGACATTTCCAGTGTCCAAGATGCTTATTTCAGGAAAAGTGTCACATATTTCTTCCAAGTGGACATTAACAAAAGTGAAGTGACCTTGACATCTGACTTTCAGATGTTTACAGATTCAATTACTAATTGTTAAATATACAGATATGTCCTCAGTCAGTGAATTACTTACTGTTGAAAATGCTCCCTGACCAAAATAATCTTTGAACAAAAGTGTTTAATTGGAACCTTGCTTATATTTTTACAGAGACCATCAAGGTTATCATGTCAGCAAGCAGTGATTTTGTTGCAGTCCTTCAACAGAATTGGAGCTTTTCATACTGAATCATAAGCGGCAGGCAGAGAGAGGGAGACAAAAAGACAGAGAGAGAAAGAGCTAGAAAAAAAGATTCAGAAATAGAGAGACCAAGACCAAGAGAAACAAAAATATAAAGTTACAGAGGCTAAGAGACAGAGACCACACACTTTCTGGTAACTTTTATTGGAATATCGACCTCAAAGCAAACCCTCCTATAATATAACTCCAAAGGAATTATATTTTTAAATATTTTTCTTTTAGATTTTATTAATTACATTTTATTTACTTTGAATCCCCCCAAAAAAACCCTCCATTCATCTCTCCCCCTTCTACATGCATGACCCTCCACAAGGCAACTGTTAGGGGAGAACTTCCTCTCCTTTCTTCTGATACTAATCTATCATATCTCATCAGGACTGGCTGCATTATGTTCCTATGTGGCCTGGTATGGCTGCCCCCCCATCAGAGTGTGGTGATCAAAGAGAGCCCAATCAGTTCATGTCAGAGGCAGTCCCTGTTACCATTACTATGGAACCCAGTTGGACACTGAAATGCTATAAGCTACATCTGTGCAGGGGTTATAGGTTATCTCCATGAATAGTCCTTGGTTGTAGTATGAGTCTCAGAAAAGAACACTATCCTTAGATTTTTGGCTCTTTTCTCTCCTTGTGGAGCTCCTGTTCTCTCTAGAACATCCTATTTCCCAATTCTTTAATTACAATCCATGCACTTTGCCCAAGTTGGCCATAAGTCTCAGCATCTGCTTTGATAGTCTGCAGGAAGGAGCCTTTCAGAGGTCCTCTGTAGCAGGCTCCTAACTTGTCACCTGTTTACTCCTTCCTCTGATGTCCATCCTCTTTGTCTTTTGGGATGGAGATTGAGCATTTTAGCCACTGTCCTCCTCATTGATTAGTTTGATTAGGTGTACAGATTTTATGTCTACACGAGTGAGTATATACCTTGTGTCTTTCTGCTTCTGGGATAGCTTACTCAGGATCATCCTTTCAGATCCCACAATTTACCTTCAAATTTCATGATTTTCTTGTTTTTTATTGCTGAGAAATACTCCCTTGTGTGATGTACCACAAATTCTGTATCCATTCTGCAGTTGGGGGGCATCTGGGTTGTTTCCAGCTTCTGGATATTACAAGTAAAACTGTTACAAACATGGTTGAACAAATGTCCTTATTGTGTACATGAGCCTCTTTTGGATATATGGCTAGGAGTGGTATAGCTGAATCTTGAGCATGTGTATTCCTAGTTGTCTAAGAAAGTTCCAGATTGATTTCCAGAGTGCTTGTTCATGTTTACATTCCCACCAGCATTGGAGGAGGGTTTCCCTTTCTGCACAATCTCTCCAGAATGTGTTGTCATTGAGTTTTTGATCTTGTCAATTCTGATCAGTGTAAGGTAAAATCTCAGTTTCATTTTGATTTACATTTCTCTGATGGCTAATGACATTGAACATTTATTTAAGTGTTTCTCGAAAAATTGATATTCCTCTATTGAGAATTCTCTGTTCAGCTCTGTTCACCATTTTTTAATTCAATTACTTGACTTGTTGCTTTGCAACTTCTTTAGTTCTTTATATATGCTGGATATTAGCCCTCTGTCACATAGAGGCTTGGTGAAGAGTCTTTCCCAATCTGTAGGCATTTGATGACAATGTCCTTTGCTTTACAGAAGCTTTTCAGTTTCATGAAGTCCAATTTACTGATTGTTACTCTTAGATCCAGTCCTGTTGGTGTTCTATTCAGAGAGCTGTCTCCTGTGCCAATGAAGTCAAGGATCTTCCCCAATTTTTCTTCTAACCAATTTAATGTGTCTGGTTTTATGTTGAGGTCTTTGAACCATTTGGAATTTCATTTTTTTTTTTTTGCATTTTTCTACATCTAGACATCCAGTTAGACCAGCACCATTTTTAAAGATGCTGTCTTTTCTCCATTGTATCGTTTTGGCATCTTTGTCAAAACTCAGGTGTCCATAGTGTGTGGGTTTATTTCTGGTTCTTCTATTTAGTTCCATTGATCCACTATTCTTTTTCTATGCCAGTACCATGCAGGTTTTATTACTGCTTCTCTATAGCACAGCTTAACATTAGGGATGGAGATACTCCCAGAAGATCTTTTATTGTAGAGGATTGTTTTAGCAATTCTGGATTTCTTATTTTTTTTCATATGAAGTTGAGAATTTTTCTTTCAAGTTCTGTAAAAAATTATGTTGGTTATTTGATGGGAATTGCATTGAATCTGTAGATTGCTTTTAGTAAGATGGCCATTTTTAGTATGTTAAACCTGCCAAGCCATGAGCATGGGAGATCTGTCCATCTTCTGATATCTTCCCTAATTTTTCTTCAGAGACTTGAATTTTTTTTTTTATATACAAGACTTTGACTTGCTTGATTAGGGTCATACCAAGGTGCTTTATATCTTTGACTGAATACAAGATCACATCAAAGACATCATCCACTATGAACAAGTAGGCTTCATCCCTACTTGGTCAATGGGTGGTTCAGTATAAGAAAATACATCAATTTGACACACCATATTAAAAAAAACGAAAGAAAAAACACACATGATAATCTCTTTTGATGCTCAAAAATCATTTGAGAAAATTCTATATGGGAGCTCCTACAGCTGATAAACACCTTCAGCAAAGTGGCTGGATGCAAAATTAATTAAAACAGTCAGTAGCCCTCCTGTATACAAAAGACAAAAGGACAGAGAAAGAAGTTAGGAAAACAAAATGAATTATATATTATCTAACAAATATATATAATCTAACAAGCCATACCTCCTAACCTTAAACAGACATTTCCTCTTGGGGACTCTACATCAAAATAGATGGAAATTGGGGTACATTGTAATTCAAATCACCAGGAAGCAGAAGAAAAAGCAGGGAATTCTAGGCTACAAGAACATGGTTATGCTGATAGTTTGTCCTTAAATGTAATTAATAAAGTCCCAACACCCTCCAAGGACTAAAGACAAGACTGACAATCTCCTTTGGGGAAAATTGGAATATTTCCATAATGAAGTATTATTCAGCTAAGTAAATGACACTATGACATTATCAGGCAAACAGATGGAACTAGGAAAAATCATCTTGGGTGAAGTTACTAAAATGTAGAGAGACAAATATAATATGTATCACTTATTAGGAGGTCTACTAATAGTGTGGAGGAAAGGCCATCTATTTTGAACAAATAAGTCTTTAACTGGGGGGATTAGACAGCAGTTAATTGAGTTGGTGGGCCAGGTCAGCCTACAAAATTTTTAAGTAACCCAGGCTTGTGTTATTAAAATAAGTTGTTCTCTGCTTTATCATGATAGATCAGTGAAATTTCCTTTTATCCACAGAGTTCCTTCCTTCTGCATCAAATGGGATTGCATAAGAGATCCACAGTCCAATAATATGCAGAGAGAGACATTAAAACACCCAGCTCTAAATGTGATTAACCTCTGAAATTCTCTCTCCCCTCCAAGCTCTAGGAAGCCTGCAGGAGAGGAGGAAGAAAGAGTTTCATAAGTAGAGGGAATTGAGAACACAAGGAGAACAATGCCCTGATAATCAGGCTGCAGAGGAAGACAATGCAGCCATCCTTGATGAGACCTTGGCAAGAGATGGTCAAATAGATGGGTGAGGAGGACCTCCTCGATGAGGGAACTAGAGAAAGGTCATAGGGGTAGAAGAAGGAAAGTGGGTGGGACTGAATTGTGAAAAGAGGAGAGGTAAGCAGAGGTGAGCAGAGGAGATACAACATAAACAAATTGAAATAAATAAATAAATAAGAACTGTGATCAAGGTGATGAAGTGTAGAGCTCTTCAGGACTGATAGTTTCTTCTGGGAGTGGTGACAGCATGGGGAAAGGATGAAATCCATTTGCTTTAAGTGAATTGGCACTGAGACTCTGATCATGTTCCAATGAGTAGATGAACAACATATACTTTAATTTATGTATTTTAAAGAAAAAAATAGTGTGACACATGGGTAGGAATTTGAATTTGGTAGCCATGGACAAGGACTATAATGTATATTATATGAAATTCCCACATAATCAATAAAAGTAACATGTTGACACATTTTACAATAACTTTCAACATGGAGAAAAGTTTCTGAAAAGGAAGGGATGAGTTTGAATTTGAAAGGTATGATTTCCAGGAACTCATTATGTAGCAGATAATCCTAGCCATGATGTAGTAGTTCCCTGCTACCGCAGATATCATGAGCTCAGGTAGCACCTCTCAACAAGCAGTCCTTGCACTATACTACACTTAGTCAGTACACAGCTGCTCTTGTGTCCTAGGCATAAAATAAAGACCCATTTTTCTGCCCTGAAGTCCCAGTTTTAACTGTAAACTCCAGGAACAGGAGCATTCCTTACTGACCCCTGAGTAGGACACAGCTGAAGATCAAGCCAGGTCAGCTGGGCAACCCTGCTTATAGAGGTTGCCAACACTATGGTTGAATGTCACCAGTTGTCAGAAAATATCTTGCCCCTCAGTTCTCCTTGTACACTCACCTATATCCTCAATTTTAGCCAAACCATCCCAGGTATTGTCTGGTTTCCTACTCTTTTCCCTGTTCTTAAAGAGACAATATGCCAGGAATCACTATACTCTGCCAGCCTATTATATCAATAAGAACGTGAAGCTTCATTTAGTGAGTACATGAGTAACTGCTCAGTCAAAGTCACAACCTAGGAAATTTCCGATCCAAGACCACAGTAAGAGACCACCTTGTCATTCAGTAGAATCTCCTTAATCCCACATCACATTGAAGCTTTACAACTTAAGAAGCTATCTTATTAAATAAAAACAAATGTTCCATTTCCTACCTTACATTGTCACAGAAGTAAACAGGAGTAAAGGTGTGGATCTGGATAAAGGGATGATATAAAGTCTTTGAGGTTTTCACAAGAAAAATTCATGTGTGCACAGGTTCAAATATACTGGACACTGAGGAAAGTTTGTTTACTCATCTCCATGAAAACCTCAAGATTCTCACAGGTGTTGATTGACTGAGAGTGAGAATGTTGTCATGAAACAGGTGAAAGCCAATAGGAGTTTCAGGAGCCAGATATTTAAAGGGCCAAGTGTACAGCCTACTGTACTCTCTACTGGAGAGAAAGACTGAGCAGCCCTACATGCCTCAATTTGGGCAGCTGAAAGCATACAACCAAATTGATGACAGCTCCTGTATCAAAGACTCTTAGTTCAGGAAAGCTGTTACATATTTATTTCATGTAGTCATTAATAAAGTCACATGTATGTGAATTTCACATTATCACAGATTCCAGCATTGTTTGTTAAATACACAGAGATGTTCTCAGTCAGTGAATTACTTACAGTGAAAATGCTCCCTGACCAAGGAAATTCATTGAACAAAAAGCATCTAATTAGGACCTTGCTTATATTTTTACACAGACCATGCATGATTTCACATCAGCAAGAAGCGATCAGAAGACCTGAGACCTTTTCATATTGAACCACAAGCAACAGACAGAGAGGGAGACAGAGAGGGAAAGAGCTAGAGAGACAGAGTCAGAAATAGAGAGACAGAGATTAACAAAAACAAAGATATAAAGTGACAGAGACTAAGAGGCAGAGACTACATTCTATCTTTCATTAGCATATCAAGCTCAAAGCATACCTTCCCATAATATAACTCTAACAGGTATTATTTTATCTAACAAGGTCCTACCTCCTAACACTTTCCAGAATGCTCCTCACTGGGAACTCAGTATGTAAATAGATGAGCTTTAAGGAGATATTGCAACTCAAATCACCAAGCTAAAAGAACATAATTATCCTGATAGAGTCATTCAATACGATGGTTAACATCCTAGAAACTTTTAAGTTCTTCAGGAGCAACAATTTCCTTTGGAAAAATGTGGTATATTTCCATAATTGAGTATTATTGAGCTAAGAAATTATATCAATATTAAGGAATATTTATTAAACCATGAAAAATCATCTTGGGTGAAGTAACTAAAACGCAGAAAGATAAATATGGAATGTTTTCACTTATTAAGAGGTCTCCTAATTATGGGGGAATGTTCCAATAGCACATAAATTGTGAGCAAACTGGTCTTCCGCTAGGGGAATTTGGTGGCAGTGAATTGAGGTGTGAGGCCAGGGAATCCTATTTTGAAATTTTGAAGCAACCCAGGCTGTTGCTATTAAAATATGTTGCTCTCTGTCCTCAACTGATTCATCAGCGCCTTGTTCTCATACACACAGAGATGCTGCATAAAATGGGATTGCATACAGAGTCCTACAGTCCAATATTATATAGAGAGAGACCTTAAAACACCCAGTTCCAAATGAGATTTCCTCATTAAATTCTCACTACCCTCAGAGCTCTGGGAAGCCTGCAGCAGAGGAGTCAGGAAGAGTGTCATAAGGAGAAGGAAATGAGGACACCAGGAGAACAGTGCACTGAGAATCAGGCCACAGATGAAGATGATGCAGGCAGCCTTGATCAGACCTGATAAGTGAGGGTAAGAGAAAAGGGGGAGTAGTACCTCCCCAATCATGGAACTAGAAAAAAGGCCTATTGGTAGAAGAAGAAGGCTGGGTGACACTAGAAGGAGAAGGGAAGGGGGTAGCAGTGCAGATACAGTGTAACAAATTGTAATAAATACTTAAAAAATGTGATCAAGGTGATGAAGTATAGAGCTCTTCAAGGCTGACGGCTTTGAACTCAGTTTTGTTTAAGAGATTTGGCCCTAAGAATCTGATCATGTTTCACTGAGTATCTGAACAACACATACTTCAATTGACATATTTTAAAGAAAAAAAAAAATGTGACACATGGGTAGGATTTGAACCTGGAGCAATGGAAAAGGAGTGTAATGTATGTTATATGAAATTCCCAAATAATCAATAAAGATAATATGTGACATTATTTTATTGACAATAACTATCATGGAGAAAAGATTCTACTAAAGGAGGGCAGAATTTTTCTTTGTAAGGCATGGTTTCCATAAACTCAATATTTAGCAGAGAATCCTAGCCATAAACTAGTGGTTACCCAGCTACTAACCAGCAGTCATAGCCCTAACACTATGTTTAGGAAGTTTCTCTGGAGGACCAGAGCAAGAAACACAGCTGCTCTTGTGTTCTAGACCAAAAACACAGACCCATTTCTCTGTTCTAAAGCCTCAGTTTTAAATATCAACTCCAGGACTAGGAGGGTTCCACACTAATCAATGAGCAGTGTACGTGTGCCAAACCAGCCATATCAGATAAAGCAACCCTGCTCATATATAGGGTTGGCAACATTAGTGTGGAACAGCACCAGCTGTCAAAGAGTATGTTGCCTCTCATTTCTCCTTTTACATACACCAATCTTTCTCTCTTTCATTCAAAGAAGTTCCAGGAACTGACTGGTTTCCTTCTCTTTTCCATGCTCTTAAAGGCTCAATATCCCAGGAAACCCTAGACCCTGCCAGCCTATTATATCAATAAAAATGTGAAGGGACATTTAGTGAATATTTAGTGAATACACAAGTAACTTCTCAGTTCAAAGTCACAACCTAGTAAATTTTAGATCCAACATTACACTAGGACATCAAATTGTCATTTGGTACATTCCCCTCAATCCCATATCACATTGAGGCTTCCCTACTTAGCAAACTGTCCAGTTAAATAAAATTAAAGTTTCATTTCCTACCTGATATTGTCACAGAGGTAGTCAGTACTAAAGATGTGGGATCTGGATAAAGGGATAAGATAAAGGCATGTTGGGATTCACAAGAAAAAATCAACTTTGCACCTGATCAGAGATACAGGACACTAAGGAAAGTTTGTTTACTCATCTCCATGAAAGCCTCAAGGTTCTCTCAGGTGTGGATTGGCTGTGGGAGGATAATCTCATGAAACAGGTGATACCCAGTAAGAGTTTCAAGAGCCAGTTATTAAAAGGGCCAAGTGAACAATGTGCTTGAGAGAAAGGGTGAGCAGCCCTACATATCTTACACAGCTCAATGCAACTTAGGCAGCTGAATTAACACAACCCAGAGATGACAGTTCCTGTGTCCAAGACTCTTAGTTCCAAAAAAGTTTCACATATTTCTTTCAAGTGGTTATTAATAAAGTCAAATGTCCTTGACATGTGAGTTTCACATTATCACAGATTCCATTATCATTTTTAAATGCACAGATATGTCCTATGTCATGGAACTATTTACTGGGAAAATGCTTCCTGACCATGGCAACTCTTTGAATGTAGCTTTCAATTGGGACCTTGCTTATATTTTTACAGAGACCATCCAGGATATTATGTCAGCAAGCACTCATCTTGTTGTAGTCCTTGAACAGAACTGAGATCTTTTTATACAGAACCATAAGTGGAAAGCAGAGAAAGGGAGACTGAAAGAGATATATATATAGAGAAAGCTAGAGAAACAGACTCACAAACAGAGGGACCAAGATCGACAGAAACAAAGAGACAAAGTGAAAAAGACAGAGATACAGAGACTCCATCTCTTTGGTCACTTTCATTGCCATATCAACCTGAAAGTAGAATCTCCTATAATATAAGTCCAAAGGGAATTACATATTTTAATATTTTTATTTTAATTGTTATCAATTACACTTTATTCACTCTGTATACCCCTTAACCTCTCTCCCCTCCCAATCTCACCTTCCATCTCTCTTGTCCACAAATGCTCATCCCCAAGCCCATTGATAGGTGAGGTCTTCCTCTTCTTCCTTCCTAGTCTATCATATCTCATCAGGAGCAGCTGCATTGTCTTCCTCTGTAGCCTTGTAAGGCTGATTCCATATCAGGGTGAGGTGATCAATGAGCAAGCCAATCAGTTCATGTCAGAGGCAGTTCCTCTTCCCATTACTATGGAATCCACTTGGATGCTGAACTGCCATTGGCTACATATGTACAGGGGTTCTAGGTTATCTCCATGCATGATACTTGATTGGAGTATGAGTCACAGGAAAGACCCCAGTGCTCAGATTTTCTGGTTCTGTTGTTCTCCTTGTGGAGCTCCTGACCTCTCCAGATCTTACTATTTTCCATTAGATTCCATGTACTCTGCCCAACAGTTGGCCATAAGTCCTAGCATCTGCTTTGAAAGACTACAGGGCAGAGCCTTTCACATGCCCTCTGTGGCAGGCTCCTAACTTATTCCCTGTTTTCTCCTTCTTCTGATGTCTATTCTCTTTGATTTTGCTATGGAGATTGGGCATTTTAGCCAATTTTCAAGCAACCTAGACTGTTGTTATTAAAATATGCTGATCTCTGCCCTCAACTGATAGATCAGTGCCATGTTCTTGGATACACAGTGAAGCATCCTTCAGCATCAAGTGGGATGTCATTCAGAGAACCACACTGATATTACGCAGAGAGACCTTAAAATATGCAGCTCTTAGTGGGATTTCCATATGAAATTCTCCCTTCCCTCAGGGCTCTCGACAACTGCAGGAGAGGAGGCATTAAGAGTGTCATAAGTAGAGGGAATTGATGACAAAAGGAAAACAATGCCCTGAGAATCAGACCATGGAGAAAGATGATTCAGGAAGCCTTGATTAGATCTGATAAGCTAGGGTCAGATATAAGGGAGGAGTACCTCCCCTATCAGACAACTAGAGAAAGGACATAGGAGCAGAAGAAGGCAGAAGAGGGGATACAAATTGAACAATATGCAATAAGTAAATATATAAGAAAAACTGTGATCAAGGTGATGAAGTATAGAACTCTTCAGGACTGATGGCTCTTCTTGGGGGTGGTGCCAGGGGATGGCAAGGATGCAGGCACTTTTCTTCAAGCACTGTTTTTAAGTAAAGTTTTCTTTGGCACTGAGCCTGATCATGTTTCAAAGAGTCCATGAACAACACATACTTAAACTGATGTATTTTTAAGAAAAATATTAGAGTGGCACATGTGTAGGAATTTGAACCTAGGAGCAATGGAAAAGTAATGTAATGTATATTATATGAAATTCCCACATAATCAATAAAAATAACATGTTGACAACTTTTACAATGACATATAACATGGAGAAAATATTCTGCTAAAGGAGGGCAGAGTTTTTCTTCGTAAGGCATGCTTTCCAGGAACTCATTTTTTAGCAGAGAATTCTGGCCATGAACTAGTAGTTACCAAACTACTGCAGACCCTGTGAGCTCAGGTGGTGTTGCTAGGCGCAGTAGGGAGCCTAACTACCAGAGTAGCTTGCTGTGAAGGAAATTTGGAAGCCACATTCAATGCAATTACAAAAAGGTTTTATTTACACCAGCATGGTGGTACTAACTCTACATTCAGGTTAGAGTCAGTGCTGACTCTCAGTAGCCTCCAGGTTTTAAAGGGGTAGATGAGGGGGTTCTGACATCATGGGAACAGATACAGGGTCTATTGTGGGCACCACGTCTGGTCAGCTAGACATCTGGGGTTTCTGATATATGCAGATTCAGGCCATTGTTAAAGCTGGGGAAAGAATTAATACATTTTGTGGTTAGCCTAGGCCATTGTTAAAGGTGCAAAAAGCAATTTGCTCATCCTGTGGTCTCTCTGAGAAATGGGGCTACATGCCTTTAGTCAAAAGGTAAGGGACTATTTGGAAGGGGAATTAGGACTATCTGGATCCACTGCTATTTCCTTCTGCAACCAGGTGGAGGTCTTCTCCTTATCTCCATTCATGCAGAAGGCTTAGGATCAGGTAGGGCTATAACATTGTCCGGTTCTCTGGAAGAGTATTGAGAGAATTCAAAAACACAAGTTATAAGGCTAGTCTGATTCTTTCATTCCCCCTCCTACTAGTAACTTCTTCAATAATGAAGCACCTGGAGAATGGGGGTTAGTCTCAAGAAGATTCCCCTTTAGCATTGCAGGCTTTTCAGTGGGATAAGAGGCTGGAGTCCCACTTCTGGAACTTCTTCAGTTCTGACAAGTGGAGCATTGGCATTATGGACTAGAGAGGCTGAAATGCCAGTCAAATGTTGAATAATGGCAGTTTTTAAAAATGTCCAGTTAGCTGACCCGATTGAAGAGACAGAGAGTAATCATGTCAGCTTTCAGCATGATCAGATTTTAGCTTGCAGTCCACAGCTGATCTCACAATAAAATCAATCGAATGAAAATCTGCTGAGACCGATTTAGACTAGAAACAGAAGTTAAAAATTGTCTATTAAATGGAAAAAGTGAGGGATCCCAAGACCAGGGGACAAACTTATCTGGGGTTGATTCGAGCTACTTCATATTTAGGTCTCGTGATTTCTTGACTTTCTGAAACTCATAAGAATTTTTAGTACACAAAAGGAAATATATATTAAAAACTTAGAAAAATGACATAACAGCAAATTTAATATAACAACATTTTGTGAGTAACAGGTAAAACTATAGCCAAAGGAATGAACATCAGTTCTTCTCAGCCGTTTGTTTTGTAACCTCTATAAACAAATTTAAGTGTGTCTATGGTCTGAGACACTAATATTTTAACTGTGGGCACTTTTGTTGGTAATCACTCATTAAAGGAACTCAGCCATTTTTTGTACACTCGACATCTACTTTTAGCCTCTATTTTTATGTCATACTGGGAAGTTAAGCAGAAATACATTAATGCCTTTAGTGCTAATCCTTGGATGCTTGAACCTTTATATTAACAAAGAAACTAGAAGAAATAGGTTTAAGATACTCCTGTGTCAAAGTCTATCTCAAAAATGGCTGATATTAAGAATACCACAGTAAGAGCTATGGCTTTTGGGTCAGATATACATATTAAACAGATGTTTTTAGCATGATGGGAAGCAACTTTAGATTTATTTTAAAACCTCAGGCTTGTGACTGAGTAATAAGCCGTCAGTATTTTATTAACTTATCAGAACTCTATGGATCAATGTCATAACTCTGAGCTTCTGAAATCTTATAAGAATATAAACACAATGGTATCAAGGAGGGGAAAACTCTAAAATGTCTCCCATTTTAATATACCTTAAATTTTCATACTTTTATAATTTATATTTATATTTTAAAACATCTATTTTGACTTTCTAATCTTTTTTACATTTATCAGCCCGAAACATTTTTGCCAGACTAAACAATACTCTCTAGATTTTTTAAAACCTAAACTCTTATATCTTTAGGCCCTATATAACTTTATCTCTTTTTGTTTAGCTATATAATATAAGACACAGGCAACTACCATGAATCCTGTTAGCAAAGCAAACCTGTTTTTTTTTTTTTAAGGAGATCTAGCACCTAGTAGTTTTAACTAGCTAATGAACTGTCCAGTGAGCTAACAGTGGATCTAATTGTCTGCTCCCTAGCTGCTAAGATACCATTAGCTTAGTGTAGCTTAGTGTGCCATTAGCAAAGTGATCAGAGACCTGAGAATAATAAATTATAAGCTCAGTGAATATACCAATCCATGTGCCAATCAAAATGACAGGGATGACTAGTTAGTCCATCACCTAGGCAGTATCCCTGGTTCCTGTGGTCTCATGGCATTCTAAGCAGAGGAGATCCAGCTTTCAGGCATAAAGGGTGAGAAGTTGCTTCTGTGGAAAGAGGAAAGTGAGAGAATAACCTCACCTCAGACAAAGTGAAGACATGACTCTCCAGGTGTCAATGGCTTTGTCCATGGCTTTATTTGAGTCCTAGCAGTGAGCCAGCCAGATAAGGCAGTCTTGCCCAGTGGTTAGATGAGCACAATACAGAGTCTCAGTCATCTGTCATTGTGTCCAACTTTTCTTGGAGAATTTGGGGGAGCTACTGCCAGAATTTTGGGAGTCTCTGTCATAATAAACTTACACATGTTAAAATGCCATATCCATCAGATCTCTGACAAGCTTGAGGGCCAGCATATATTTTTTTTTGTCTATCTCTATCATCTGCCTTAAACTGCATCCTATAAAACAGGATGCTATAATCTCTAATTCTGGTATATTCCTTAGAAGCATGTTTTAGAACCAAATTTCAAGTAAATCTATATAGTCAAACTTTATACTTACCTATCCTAGGGTTAACCTTAAAAAAAACTAAACAAAGAGACTAAGTAAAGCTGAAGCTCAATCTTGTACCCAACTGCAGTACTTAGCATAACTTTAAATCTGCTCTTTCTGAACTAAAATTAAAGCAAAACTTTTAATCAGGAACAATTTAAAAAGGGGGTAGCAAGCCTTATTAATCTTACCATTTGGAATAAAACTTAATAGCAAAAAGCTTTGCACTTAGCACTAACCAGAGAACTGGATACAGTTGAGAGCCTTAAACAAAAATGGTGGTTAAACCATAAACCACCATATTATTATTATTATCATCATTATTATTAATCTCTGAACCAACATGGTGGTTTGCCACAGGTTGTCACAGGCTGTGGCTGTCAGTATAAAACATTAGGTGAAGCTAAATTAGGTGTACCTCATGGTATTGTTACCTGCCATGGTACAGAAAGCTCAGTAAAACATTACAATTTTTCATGACTAAAAGTTCTAACACTGTGATCAAATAAGTTTTAGAACCAACTGCATAACAGAACAGTACAGAACAATTTTAAACTGCATGAATTATTCTGTCCACACCAAACCTATCTGCCAGAATTTTTTAAAGAGCATAGGAAAACATCTTGCAATGCAGAATCACATATTTAAATGTACAACATTTTTTCTTTTTAATTTTATTTTTCTCTTATCAGTACATTTTATTAACTCTGTATCCCAGCCATGTCCTGCTCCCTCATTTCCTCCCAAATCCCACCCTCCCTCCCTCATCTCTACCGTGCCCCTTTCCAAGTCCACTGATGGGGGGAGACCTCCTCCCTATTCATCCAATCCTGTTTTATCAGGAATCTTCAGGACTGGCTGTGAAGCCCTCCTCTGTGGCCTAACAGGACTTCTCCTCCCTTGGGGGGCGGGGAGGTCAAAGAGCCAGTCATTGAGTTCCTGTTAGAAATAGCCCTTATTCCCCTCACTATGGGAAACCAATTGGTTACTGAGCTACCACAGGGCTACATCTGAGCAGAGGTTCTAGGTTTTATCCATACATGGTCCTTGGTTGAATGTCAGTCTCAGAAAAGACCCTGTACCCAGATATATTTGGTCCTTGTGGAACTCCTATCCTTTCCCCGTCATACTAACTCCCCTTCTTTCACATGATTCCCTGTACTCTGCCGAAGGTTTGGTTATGAGTCTTTGTATCTGCTTTGAAAACACTGCTAGTTAGAGACTTTCAGATGCTCTCAGTAGACTCCTGTCATATGTTCAATGCACATCCCATCTGTCTTTCTAAACGAGGATTGATCATCTTACCCCATGTAAGAGGGGAGGGGGCAGCAGAGGAGGTACAAAATGAACAAATCATAATGAATAAATATATAAGAAAAACTGTGAGCAAAGTGATGAAGTATAGAGCATTTCAGTTCTGATGGCTTTCTCTTGGGGTGGGGGGTGATGCCAAGGTGCATCAAGGATGAACTCAGTTTTCATTTAGGGATGTGGCATTGAGACTGATCAGGTACCAATGAGTATATGAACAACACATACTTGAATTGGTGTATTTTAAAGGAAAAAAATAGTGTGACACATGGGAAGGAATTTGAGCCTGGGAGCAATGGAAAAGGACTGTAATGTATATTATATGAAATTCACACATAATCAATAAAAATAATATGTTGACAACTTTTACAATGACTTTTAACATGGAGAAAAGATCCTGCTACAGGAGGGCAGCTTTTCAGATTATAAGGTATGCTTTCCAGGAATTCATTATGTAGCAGAGTATCCTAACCATGAATAAGTGTTTACCCATATACCACAGACCCCAAGAGCTCAGGTGCCACCTCGAAAGTATCAGTCCTGGCACTAACACTGTATGCAGAGTGTTTATCTGGAGAACCACAGCAGAAAACACAGTTGTTCTTGTGTTCTCGGCATATAACATGGACCCATTTCTGTCCTGAAGGCCCAATTTTACCTGCAATCACCAGGACCAGAAGGATTGCACACTGACCACTGTTTACAGCACAGCTGCCAGTGCAGCCAGGTCAGCCAAGGCAACCCTGCTCATAGAGGGTTGCCAACACTACTGTGGAATAGCACCAGCTGTCAAAGAGTTTACTGCCCCTCAGTTCTCATTTAACATTCCCCAATCTTATTCTTTTAGCCAACCAGTCCCAGGAATTGTCTGGATTCCTTTTCTTTTCCCTGCTGTCTAAGACTCAATACACCAGGGAACTCTAGGCCCTCCCAAACTATTATATCAATAAGAAAGTGAAGAAATATTTAGTGAGTTCACAAGACTGCTTAGTTCAAAGTCACAACCTAGGAAGTTCCAAATCCAAGAGCATAGTAGGAGACCACATTCTCATTCCATACAGTACCTTTAATCCCATATTCCTTTGAACCTTCCCTACTTAGGAAGCTATTGAATTATATGAGAATTAAAGTCTCATTTCCCACCTGACATTGTCACAGAGATAAACAGTAATAAAGGTGTGGGATCTGGATAAAGAGTTGAGATAAAGTTTTGTTTGGTTTCACAAAAAAAGACACATGTATAGGATCAGAGATGCTGGAAATTGAGGGAAGTTTGTTTCCTCATCTCCATGTAAAACCTCAATATTCTCTCAGGTGCTGATTGGCTGAGAGGCAGAATGATGTCATGCAACAGGTGAAAGCCAGTAAGAGTTTCAAGAGCCAGATATAAAAAGGGCCATGTGGAGAGCCTGTTTGAGAGAAAGGCTGAGCAGCCATACATGCCTTAATCTGGTAAGCTGACAGTCATCCTGTAGATGACTATAACTTTGTCCAAGACTCTTAGTTTGGGAAAAGTTTCTCATTTTTCTTTACAGTGGTCATTAATAAAGTCAAGTCTCCTTGACATGTGAATTTCCCATTATCATACATTCCATTATTGTTTGAACAAAAAGTGTTTAATTGGGACATTGCTTATATTTTTACAGAGTCCATCCAGAATATCAGGTCAGCAAGCAATCATCTGTTTGTAATCCTTCAGTAGAACTGAGAGCTTTTCATAACACATGTGGAACACACAGAGAGTGAGACAGACAGAGACAGAGAGACAGAGTTAGATAAACAGATTCAGAAATAGAGAGACCAAGACCTGCAGAAACAAAGATACAAATTGACAAAGACAGAGAGACAGAAACTCCAGTGTGTCTGGTCTCTTTCATTTGGCATATCAACCTCACAGCACACCCTCCTATAACATAACTCCAACAGGAATTACATTATCTAACAAGGCCATACCTCATAACCCTTCACAGCCTTTTTCTCACTGGGGACTCCACATTAAATAGATGACCCTCAAATGTACATTGAATTTCAAATCAGCAAGGAATGGAAGAATATGTAGGGACTTCTGGGCTAAAAGAACAGTTATCCTGATAGTTTGTCATTCACTACAATGACTAATGTCCCAGTAACTTTAAAGTACTAAAGAACAGGACTGACAATCTCCTTTAGGGAAAATGTGGAATATTTCCATAACAAAGTTTTATTCAGCTATGAAAATGACATCATGATATTTTCAGGCAAATGGATGGAACCAGTGAAAATCATCCTGGTTGAATTAACTTAAATGCAGAAAGACAAATGTGGTATGTATTCAATTATTCAGAACTCTCCTAATAGTGGTGGGTAAAGTTCCAATAGGCCATCTAATTGTGACCGAAACTATCTTCCTGTATGGGGATTCGATGGCAGTTAATTGGGTTGTTGGGCCAGGGCATCCTATGGAAATTGTCTAGCAACTTAGGCTGTTGTTATTAAAATATGTTGTTCTCTTCCCTTAACTCTTAGATAATTGCCATGTCATTGTATCCACAGAGATGCTTCCTTCTGCATCAAATGAGATTGCTTACAGAGACATACATCTGATATCATGCAGAGAGAGACCTTAAAACACCCAGCTCTAAATGGGATTTCCTTGTGAAATTCTCTCTCAAATTAGTGCTCTGGGAAGACTGAAGGAGTGGAGGCAGAAAGAGTGTCCTAAGTATAGGGAATTTAGGACACAAGCAGAACAATACCATGAGAATCAGGCCATAGAGGAAAATAATGCAGCCAGACTTGATGAGAATTGATAAGCTAGGATCAGATAGAAGAGAGAGGAGGATCTCACCTATCTGGGAAACAGAAAAAGGGCAAAGGAAGAGAAGAAGGAGGGTGGGTGGGACTGGAAGGAGAAGAGGGAGGGGGCAGAAGAGGGGAAACAAAGTGAAAAAATCATAATATATAAATATAGAAGAAAAACTCATCAAGGTGATGAAGTATAGAGCTCTTCAGGACTGATGGCTATTTCTTGGGGGTGGTGCCAGGGTGCTGCGAGGATGAACTCAGTTTTCTTTAAGGGACTTGGCACTGAGATGTTGATCATGTTTTAATGATTATATCAAATGCAAATACTTCTATTGATGTATTTTGAAGAGAAAAACATTATGTGTGACACATGGGTAGGAATTTGAAGTTGGGGCAATAGAGAAGGAGTGTAATGTATATTAAATGAAATTCCCACATAAGCAATAAAAATAATATGTTGACAACTCTCTTTTATTAGTTACATTTTATTAACTCTGTATTCCAGCTGTATCCTGTTACCTCATTCTCTCCCAAACCTTTCCTTCCTCCCTCATCTCCTCCCTGCCCCTTTCCAAGTCCATTGATAGGGGAGGACCTCCTCCCCTTTCATCTGACCCCTTTTTCTCAGGTATATTCAGGACTGGCTGAAAATTCATTCTCTGTGGCCTAGCAGGACTTCTCCTCCCTTGGGGAGTGGGGAGGTCAAAAAACCTGTATTAAAAAATAATGAAATCTGTACACCTAAAGAAGATAAACAAGAAAAAGGACCCCTGGGTAAGATGTTGACAACTTTTACAATGACTTTTAACCTGGAGAAAAGATTCTGCTAAAGTAGCACACAGTTTGACTTTGTAAGGCATGCTTTCCAGGATCTCACTATGTAGCAGAGAATCTTTGCCTTGAATAAGTGGTTACCCGGCTACCTGAGACCCAATGAGCTCATGTGGCACCTCTTAACAAGCAGTCCTGGCACTAAAACTGGGTTTAGAGGGTTGTCTGGAGGACCACATCTGAAAACACAGCTGCTCTTGTGTCCTAGGCATATAACATAGACCCATTTCTCTCTCCTTAAGGCTCAGTTTTACCTGTAAACCCCTGGAGCAGGAGAGTTCCCAACTCACCACTCAATAGGATACAACTGCTAGTCCAGCCATGTTAGAAAAGGCAATCCTGCTCAGAGAGGGTTGGCAACACTAGTGTGGAACAGCATCATATAGCAAATAGTTTATTGTCCCTCAGTTCTCCTTTTACATATGCAGATCTTTCTTTGTTTCAGCCAAACCAGTCCCAGGAGTTGTCTGGTTTCCTTATTTTTTCTCCTTTTCTTAAAGACTCAATACCCAAGAGAACGCTAGACCCTGCCAGCCTATAAGAATGTGAAGGTACGTTTAGTGAAGACATGAGTAACTGCTCAGTTCAAAGTCACAACCAAGGATATTTCAAATCCAACACCACAATAGGAGATCACCTTGTTATTATGAACATTCCCATTATTCCCACATCATTTTGAATCTTCCGTAATTAGGATGCTGTCAAATTAAATAAACATTAAATTTTCATTTCCTACCTGATATTGTCACAGAGAAAAAGAGGAGAAAATGTTTGGGATCTGGATAAAGGGATGAGATAAAGCCTTGTTGGGTTTCATTAAAAAAATGTCACATTTGCATAGGATCAGAGATACTGGACTCTGAGGAAAGTTTGCTTACTCATCTCCATAAAATCCTCAAGATACTCTCAGGTGCTGATTGGCTGAGAGGGCGAATGATATCAGGAACAGGTCAAAGCCAGTAAGAGATTAAGGAGCCAGTTATTAAAAAGGACAATTGGACAATGTGTTTGAGAGAAAGGTTGAGCAGCCCTACATGCCTCAATCTGGGCAGCTGAAAGCACAAACCCAGAGATATCAGGAACCTGCCACAGAGGACCTCTGAAAGGCTCTGCCCTGCAGATTATCGATACAGATGCTGAGACTTATGGGCAACCTTTGGGCAGAGTGCAGGGACTCTTATGAAAGAAGTGGGAAAAAGTAAGATTGGGAGAGGACAGAAACTCCACAGGGAGAGCAACAGAACCAAAATATCTGAGCACAGGGGTCTTTACTGAGACTGATACTCCAACCAAGTACCATGCATGGAGATAACCTAAGACCCCTGCACAGATGTAACCCATGGCAGTTCAGTATCAAAGTGTGTTCCATTGTAATAAGAACAGGGATAGTCTCTGACTTAAACTGATTGGCCTGCTCTTAATTAACCCACCCCCCACCAAGGGGGAAGCAGCATTACCAGACCACAGAAGAGGACAATGCAGCCACTCTTGATGAGACCTGACTAGAATCAGACAGAAGGAAAAGAACATCTCCTCGGTGGACTTCATGAGAAGCATGCATGCAGAGGGTGGAGGAAGGGAGGGATTGGAATGGGAGAAGGGTGGGAACTCCAGGAGGGATACAGAATGAATGAAGTATAATTGAGAAAGAAAGAAAGAAAGAAAGAAAGAAAGAAAGAAAGAAAGAAAGAAAGAAAGAAAGACAGAAAGGAAGGAAGGAAGGAAGGAAGGAAGGAAGGAAGGAAGGAAGGAAGGAAGGAACGAAGGAAGGAACGAAGGAAGGAAGAAGGAAGGAAGGAAGGAAGGAAGGAAGGAAGGAAGGAAAGAAAGAAAGAATGAATGAAAGACAGAAAAAAGGAAGGAAGGAAGGAAGGAAGAAAAGGAAGGAAGGAAGGAAGGAAGGAAGGAAGAAAGGAAGGAAGGAAGGAAGAAAGGAAGAAAGAAAAGGAAGGAAGGAAGGAAGGAAAGAAAGAAAGAAAGAAAGAAAGAAAGAAAGAAAGAAAGAAAGAAGGAAATGACATCATTTTACTTTTAGGCAAATATTTAGAACCAGGAAAAATCATTATGGGTGAAGTAACTAAAATGCAAAAAGACTATTATGTTCTGTATTCACTTATTTGAGGTCTCCTAATAGTGGGGAATAAAGTTCCAATAGGCAATCTATTGTGACCAAACGAGTCGTCCACTAGGGGAACTGGGTGTCAGTTAACTGAGTTGTGGGGCCAGGGCATGCTACAGAAATTTTCAAGCAACCCAGGCTGTTGTTATTAAACTGTGTTGCTCTTTGCCCTCAACAGTTATATCAATGCCATGTCCTTGTACACACAGAGATGCTTCATTCTCCATCAAATGGGTATGCATAAAGATCCATAGTCTGATATTATGCAGAGAGAGAGACCTTAAAACACCCATCTCTAAATGGGATTTCACTACAAAATTCTCTCTCCCCTCAGAGCTCTGGGAAGCCTGCAGAAGAGGGGCAGGAAGAGTGTCATAAGCAGAGGGAATTGAAGACACAAGGTGAACAACACCCTCAGAATCAGACTGCTCAGGAAATTGATGCAGCCAATTTTGATGAGTCATGATAAGCTAGGGTCAGATAGAAGGGGAGAAGGTCCTTTTGAATCAGGGAACTAGAGAAAGGACATAGGGGTTTAAAATGTGGGTTAATGGGACTTGAAAGAGAAGAGATGGGTCAGCATAGGGGATACAAAGTGAAAAAAATCATACTAAATAAATACATAAGAAAAACTGTGATCATGGTGATGAAGAACAGAGCTCTTAAGGACTGATGACTTCTTCTTGGGCCAGGGTGTTGTAAAGATGAACTCAGTTTTCTATAAGAGACTTGGCACTGAGACTCTGATCATATACCAATGAGTAGATGAACAACACATACTTCAATTGAGGTATTTTAAAGAAAAAAAATATTAGTGTGACACATGGGTAGTAATGTGAACCAGTATTCAATGGAAAATGAGTGTAATGTAAATTATATGAAATTCCTGCATAATTAGTCAAAATAAAATGTAGATAGATTTCACAATGACTTTTAACATAGAGAAAAGATTCTGCTAATGGAGGGCAGAGTATGACTTTGTAAGGCATGCTTTCCAGAAACTTATTATGTAGCAAAGATTCTCAGCCATGAACTAGTGTTTACCCAGCTACTTCAGACTCCATAAACTCAGGTGGAACAACTGAACTAGCAGTTCTGGCTCTAACACTACAGTTGCAGGGTTTCTCTGGAGGACCACATCAGGAAATACAGGTGCTCTTGTGTTCTAGGCATTTAACATAAACCAATTTACCAGCCCTGAACAAACATTTTTAAATGAAAACCCCAAGACCAGGAGGGTTCCTGAGTAAGACACTAAGTAGGACATGACTGCATATCCAGCCAGACAGCCAAGGAAACCATGCTTCTAGAGGGTTGCCAACACTAGTGTGGAATAACACCATCTGTTAAATAGTTTATTGCCCCTCAATTCTTCTTTAAAACGCACCAATCTTTCTCTGGTTCATCCAAATGACTCCTAGGAATTTTCTGGATTCCTCCTTTTTTCCCTGCTCTTAAAGACTCAATACCCCAGAGAACCCTAGACTCTGCCAGCCTTTTATATCAATAAGAATGTGAAGGTTCCTTTAGTGAGGATGTGAGGAACTGTGCAGTTCAAAGTCACTACCTAAGAAATTTTCAGATCCATGACCACAGTAGGAGACCACCTTTTCATTTGGTACATTCCCCTTAATCCCACATCACTTTGAAGTTTCCCTACTTAAAAAGCTGTCTAATTAAATAAACATTAAATTTTCATTTATTACCTGACATTTTCACAGAGGTAAACAGAAGTAAAGGTGTGGGGTATGGATAAAGGGATGAGATAAAGACTTGTTGGGTTTCACAAAAAAAGTCACGTGTGTACAGGATCAGAGTTACTAGACATAGAGGAAAGTTCCTTTACTCATATCCCCAGAAACCTCACTGTTCTATCAGGTGCTAATTGGTTGAATGGCAGAATGATGTAATGCAACTGGTGAAAGCCTGTAAGAGTTTCAGGAGCCAGTTATTATAAAAGGGCCAAGTGGACAGTGTGGTTGAGAGAAAGGCTGAGCAGCCCTACATGCCTCAATCTGGGCAGCTGAAAGCACACAACCCAGAGATGGCAGTTCCTGTATCCAAGACTCTTAGTTCAGGAAAAGTGTCACATATTTCTTTCAAGTAACCCTAAAAAAGTCACTTTTCCTTGACATGTGATTATCATATTATCACAGATTCTATTAGTATTTTTTAAATGCACAGATATTTTTCTCAATCAGTGAATTGCCTGCTGTTAAAATGCTCCCTGACCAAGGCAACTCTTTGAACATTTTTTTTAATTGGGACCTTGCATATATTTTTACATATAGACCATCTGGATGTCACATCGGCAAGCAGTCCTTCAGCAGAACTGAGAGCTTTTCATAACACAGGCAATAGGCAGAGAGAGGGAAAGAGAGATAGAAAGAGATAGAGAGACAGATTCATAAATAGAGACTGAGACTAACAAAAATATGTAAAGTTACAGAGACTGAAAGAGAGAGACTCCATTCTTTCTGGTCACTTTTATTGGTATATCCACATCAAAGCACACCCACCTATAATGTATTTCCAATGGAATACAAGGCACATATCTAAATATAGTAAAGGCAATATACAGGAAGTCTATAGCCAATATCAAACTAAATGGAGAGAACCTTAAAGCAATCCCAGTGAAACCAGGGACAAGGCAAGGGTGCCCACTCTCTTTATATCTCTTCAAAATAGTTCTGGAATTCCTTGCTAGGGCAATAAGACAATTGAAGGAGATCAAGGAGAAACACATTGGAAAGGAAGAAGGAAATTTGAGATCCAACACCACAGTAGGAGTGTGTCATTTGGAACATTCCCCTTAATCCCACATCAGTTTGAAGCTTCCCTAATTAGGAAGCTGTACAATTAAATAAAGTAAGATTAAAGTTTTATTTCCTACCTGACATTGTCACAGAGGTAAACAGTAATAAAGGTGTGGGATCTGGATAAAGGGATGAGATAAAAGCATAGTGCATTTCACAAGAAAAAGTCATGTATGCAGAGGATCAGAGATACTGGACATTGAGGAAAGTTATTTTATTCATTTCCAAGGTAACCTCAAGATTCTCAGGTGCTAATTGGCTGAGAGAGAAAATAATGGCACGAAATAGGTGAAAGCTAGTAAGACTTTTAGGAGCCAGTTATTGAAAGGGCCAAGTGGACAGCCTGCTTTAGAGAAAGGCTGAGCAGCTCTACATGCCTCAATCTGGGCAGCTGAAAGCAGACAATCCATAAATGACATTTCCTATGTCCAAGACTCTGTTTTGGCATTGTTAGTATAATAATTATTATTAATATTTAATTACACTTGATTTACTTTGTATTGCCCCTCTAGTTCCCTCCCTCCTTCCCTACCAATAATTCCTTTTCTCCCCCTTCTTCACAAATACTCCTCCGCAAGTCCACTGGTATGGGAGTGTTTCTTTTTCTTCCTTCTCATACAATTCTGTTAGGTTTCATTATTAATGGCTGCATTGTCTTCCTCTGTGGCCTGGTAAGGCTGCTCCCCCCTTCAGGGGAGGTGATCAAAGAGCAGGCAAATCAGTTCATGTCAAAAACATGATGAATGAATATCATCCAGGCCCTAAGAGAACAGAGATGTCAGCCAAGGCTATTATACCCAGGAAATTTCTCCTTCATCATAGACAGAGAAAACAAGATATTCAATGACAAAAACAAATTTCAACAATACCTACACACAAAACCAGCATTACAGAAGACAAAAGATGGAAAAATACAACCTAAGAAAACTAGCTACTTTCAAGAAAACACAATAAATAATTAACCTCACTGCAATAAAAGAAAAAGCAACCAAGCACACAAACTTACTACAACAGCCAACATCAAAATCAAAGGATCTAACAGATAATGGTCATTAATCTCTCTCAACATCAATGGACTCAACTCTCCAATAAAAAGATACAGACTAACAGAATCGATGTGTAAAGAGTACACAGCAATCTGTTTCATACAAGAAACACACCTAAGTAACAAAGATAGATATTACCTGAGGGTAAAGGGCTGGAAGACATATTCCAAGCTAATGGACCCAAGAAGGAAGCAGGGGTAGCCATTCTAATATCTGATAAAATAGATTTTAACCAAATTTAGTAAAAAGAGATGGGCAAGTACACTTCATACTCATCAAGGGAAAATTCCTCCAGGAAGACATCACAATCCTGAGGATCTGTGGCCCAAATACAAGGGAAAACATACATGTAAAAGAAACATTGATAAAACTTAAACCCTGAGGAGCAAGATGGCGGCGCCGGGAGGACTCTCATTCCGAGCAGCAGCAGCAGGATCAGCACAGTGACCAGTAATCAGAACTCATGTCCATAAAACACACTCATTGTGTTTCCCAGGTGAGAGGATACCCCACGGTGGGGGATCCAATCAGCTTTTAACTCACCAGGCTAAACCATGGAAGAGATCCTGGTTCCGCCAGGCGCTTGGCTGCCGGCCACCAGCCCCAGCCCCAGCCGAGAGCCACAAGCCAGTGTTTCCGGTCACGGTCCCAGACTGAACCATGCGCACCACACTATCAGAGACTGGAATTTTCAGTCTAGAGATAACCCCAGGGTACAGGAAACGATTGGGACCAGCCTTAGGTCACCCAGAAATTCCCTGGAAAAGACTCAGGTTCCACGGGCACCCCAGGACCCAGCCCAGAGTCAGAATCTGAGACCCAGGCTCTGGCACAGAGCCCTGCCTGCCTGTGCACCTGATTTGCAGCCTGAGATAGAACTGTGGGCACCAGGGCACCAGTGAATGAGTTTCATTGTCCAATGCAAACACACAGGGAGGGAAATGGCTGGTCTGATCTCAGAGCACTCAGCCGACACCCCCAGCCTGAAAAGGTACCCCGAAAATTACTCAGGTTAGGGAGCCACCCAGGCTCCCAAAGCCTGCAAAGGCAGACACAGGCAGTTTTTGTGCACCAGACAGCTGGCAGAGACTGCGCCACCATCACTCAGCTGTGCTCCAGACACAGGCAGTTTCTGCGGCCAGCCAGCTGGCAGACACTGAGCAGTGTGCACCAGTGCAAAAAAGACACTGGGAGTCCATGTCTACAGAGAATCCACAGGGAAGGAAGGAAACTGTACTGACTTAAATCAACCAATCCTTCCCTAGAAAAAGCCTAGCAGTCTAGCAGACCAGTGGGGCCATCACTCAGCTGTGCTCCAGACACAGGCACAAACAGTTGCTGCTCGCCTGATGCCCAACTGGGTCACAGCAGCTGATCATTAAATTTACAAGAAACCAAGAAACAGGGCAGCTGCACTCAGGACTTCCTGAGTGAGAGGAGAACCCTCTTGACTAACAAAGACCACAGTTACCACTCAGGTCTATATCCCTGAGGTGAGCAACTCCTGAAAAAACACCAGCCATCCAGGGACTAGACCCCAAAAAGTGGAGAAGACATCCTTCAGGAAAAACCAGCTTTCTGCAAAGGGTATTCTCTCCACCACAGGATCCCCAAGAACCACCATAAAATAACCCCAAACACCTAAGATAGCACAATGGGTAGAGGCCAGTGTAAAAGCTCAAGCAACAAAAGACAGAGCAATATGGCATTTCCCAAACCCAGTTACCCAGGGGCAAGTAGCCCTGGACACCCCAGCTTCACTGAAATCCAAGAAGATGACCTAACAACTATGCTCATGAAGATGATAACAGAGGAAACAAATAAGATACGTAAAGACATAGAGGAAGATAAACTCAAACAGAATATTGCCATCCGTAAAGAAATAGAGGAAGCTGCAGCCAAACAGTTTATGGCCTTTAGAAAGGAAATGCTTAAAGTACTGAATGAAATAAAAGATACAGATTTGAAGGAACTAAAAGAAAAACAGGAAAGTACAATCAGACAGGTAAAGGAAGTAAACAAAACAATTCAAGACCTAGAGATAAAATTGGAAAAATTAAAGAAAACACAAATGGAGGAAATAATGGAAAGGAAGAATGTAGGGAAGAAGACAGAAACTACAGAGGTAAGCATAACCAACAGACTAAAAGAGATGGAAGAAAGAATCTCACGTGTAGAAGTTACAATGGAAGAAATCAATGTATCTGTCAAAGAAAATGTTAAATCTGAAAAATTCCTCACACAGACCATCCAAGAAATCAAGACAATATGAAAAGACAAAATCTAAGAATAATAGGTATAGAGGAAAAAGAAGACTCCCTTCTCCAAGGCTCAGAAAATATTTTCAACAAAATCATTGAAGAAAATTTCCCCAAGCAAAAGGAGAGGCCAATTAGAATACATGAGGCCTACAGAACACCCAACAAATTTGACCAGAAAAGAAAATCCTCCAGCCACATAATAATCAAAACAGTCAGTATACAGAACAAAGAAAAAATACTAAAAGCTGCAAGGGAAAAAGGCCAAGTAACATATAATGGCAAACCCATTAGAATCACACCTGACTTTTCAACAGAGACTATGAAAGCCAGAAGGGACTGGACGGATATCATGTAGAACCTGAGAGAACACAGATGTCAGCCCAGGCTACTATAACCCGCAAAACTCTCAGTCCTCATATATGGAGAAAACAAGATATTCAATGACAAAAACAAATTTCAACAATACCTACAAACAAATCCAGCATTACAGAAGACACTAGAAGAGAAAATGCAAACCAGGAAAACTAGCTACATTCAAGAAAACACAGGAAATAAATAACCTCACTTCAGTAAAACAAAAAGCAACCAAGCACATAACCTGATGATCACAACCAATATCAAAATCAAGGGATCTAACAGCCACTGGTCATTAATATTTCTCAACATCAATGGACTCAACTCTCCAATAAAAAAAACACAGATTAACAGAATGGATATATAAACTAAACCCAGCAATCTGTTGCATACAAGAAACACACCTAAGACACAAAGATAGACATTACCTGAGGGTAAAGGGTTCGAAGACAACTTTCCAAGCAAACGGACCCAAGAAGCAAGCAGGAGTAGCCATTCTAATATCTGATAAAATAGACTTTCAACCTAAATTAATAAAAAGAAATGGGGAAGGACACTTCATACTCATCAAGGGAAAATTCCAACAGGAAGACATCACAATCCTGAACATCTATGCCCCAAATACAAGGGCACCCACATTTGTGAAAGAAACATTGATAAAATTTAAAGCACATATAGATCCACACACATTAATAGTGAGAGACTTCAACACCCCACTCTCAACAAAGGACAGGTCAACCAAACAGAAATTAAACAAAGAAACAATGTCTCTGACAGAGGTCATGAATCAAATGGACCTAACAGACATTTACAGAACTTTACACCCAAACACAAAATAATTTACCTTCTTCTCAGCACCTCATGGAATCTTCTCCAAAATAGACCATATAGTTGGTCACAGAGCAAGCCTCAACAGATACAAGAAGATTGAAATAATCCCTTGTATCCTGTCTGATCATGGAATAAAGCTGGACCTCAACAATAACAGAAATAGCAAAAAGCCTACACACACATGGAAACTGAACAACTTGTTACTAAATGACAGCTGGGTCAGGGAAGAAATAAAGAAAGAAAGTCTTTCTAGAAATCAATGAAAATGAAGACACAACATACCCAAACTTGTGGGACACAATAAAAGCAGTGCTAAGAGGAAAGTTCATAGCACTAAGTGCCTTCAAGAAGAAATTCGAGACAGCTCATTCAAGCACCTTAATGGCTCACTTAAAAACCCTAGAAAAAGAAGAAGCAGACACACCAAGAAGGAGTAGACGGCTGGAAATAATCAAACTCAGGGCTGAAATCAATCAATTGGAAACAAATAAAACAATTCAAAGAATCAATGAAACCAAGAGCTGGTTCTTTGAGAAAATCGACAAGATCAACAAACCCTCAGCCAAGCTAACTAAAAGGCAGAGAGACACCACCCAAATCAACAAAGTCAAAAATGAAAAGGGGGATATAACTACAGACACTGAGGAAATCCAATCATTAGGACTTACTTCAAAAGTCTATATGTCACAAAATTTGAAAATCTAAATGAAATGGGCAATTTTCTTGATCGATTTGACTTACCAAAGCTGAATCATGACCAGGTAAATCAACTAAATAGTCCTATATCCCCCAAAGAAAGAGAAGCGGTCATCAAAAGTCTCCCATTCAAAAAAAGCCCAGGACCAGATGGCTTCAGTGCAGAATTCTACCAGACCTTCAAAGAAGAGCTAATACCAATTCTCTTCAAACTATTCCACAAAATAGAAACAGAAGGAATATTACCAAACTCATTCTATGAAGCCACAGTCACCTTGATACCTAAACCTCACAAAGACTCAACAAAGAAAGAGAATTTCAGGCCAATCTCCCTTATGAACATTGATGCAAAAATACTTAATAAAATACTTGCAAACCAAATCCAAGAACACATCAAAGATATCATCCACCATGACCAAATAGGCTTCATCCTAGGTATGCAGGGGTGGTTCAATATACGGAAATCCATCAATGTGATCCACCATATTAACAAACTGAAAGAAAAAAAAAAAACACATGATAATCGCCCTAGATGCTGAAAAAGCCTTTGACAAAATCCAACATCCATTCATGTTTAAAGTATTGGAGAGATCAGGGATACAAGGCACATATCTAAACATAGTAAAGGCGATAAACAGCAAGCCTATAGCCAACATCAAACTGAATGGAGAGAAACTTAAAGCAATCCCACTGAAATCAGGGACAAGACAAGGCTGCCCACTCTCTCCATATCTCTTCAACATGGTGCTGGAATTCCTTGCTAGAGCAATAAGACAGTTGAAGTAGATCAAGGGGATACAAATTGGAAAGGAAGAAGTCAAATTATCACTATTTGCAGATCATATAATAGTATACGTGAGTGACCCCAAAAACTCTACCAGGGAACTCCTACAATTGATAAACACCTTCAGCAAAGTGGCCGGATACAAAATTAACTCAAAAAAATCAGTAGCCCTCCTGTATACAAAAGACAATAGGGCTGTGAAAGAAATTAGGGAAACAACGCCCTTCACAATAGCCACAAATGATATAAGGTACCTCGGAGTAACCCTAACCAAGGATGTCAAAGATTTGTATGAAAAAAATTTCAAATCTTGAAGAAAGAATTAGAAGAAGATATGAGAAGATGGAAAGATCTGCCATGCTCATGGCTTGGCAATATTAACATAGTAAAACTGGCCATATTACCAAAAGCAATCTACAGATTCAATGCAATGCCCATCAAATTACCAACACAATTCTTTACAGACCTGGAAAGAAAAATTCTCAACTTCATATGGAATAACAAGAAACGCAGAATTGCTAAAAAAAATTCTCTACAATAAAAGGTCTTCTGGAGATATCTCCATCCCTGATCTTAAGTTGTACTATAGATCAACAGTTTTAAAAACTGGATGGTACTGGCATAGAAACAGAATGGTGGATCAATGGAACCGAACAGAGGACCCAGATATAAACCCATACAATTATGGGCACCTGATCTTTGACAAAGACGCCAAAACTATTCAATGGAAAAAATATAGCATCTTCAACAAATTGTTCTAGTCCAACTGGATGTCTACTTGTAGAAAAATGAAAATAGATCCATACTTATCACCCTGCACAAAACTGAAGTCCAAGTGGATCAAAGACCTCAACATAAAACCAGACACATTAAATAGGCATGAAAAAAAGTGGGAAATACCTCAGAACTCATTCGTACAGGAGAAAACTTCCTGAATAGAACACCCACAGCACAGGCTCTAAGAGCAACAATCAATAAATGGGACCTCATGAAACTGAAAAGCTTCTGCAAAGCAAAGGACACATCCTCAAAACAAAGCGACTGCCTACAGATTGGGAAAGAATCTTCACCAACCCTTTATCTGACAGAGGACTCATATCCAGTATATATAAAGAACTAAAGAAGCTGAAAAGCAGCAAACCAAGTAATCCACTTAAAAAAATGGGAACAGAGCTAAACAGAGAATTCTCTGTAGAGAAATACCGAATGGCAGAGAAGCACTTAAAGAAATGCTCAACCTCACTAGCCATGAGGGAAATGCAAATCAAAATGACCCTGAGATTTCACCTTACACCAATCAGAATAGCCAAGATCAAAAACTCAAGTGACAACACATGCTGGAGAGGTTGTGGAGAAAGGGGAACCCTTCTCCACTGCTGGTGGGAATGGAAACTTTTACAACCACTCTGGAAATCAATCTGGCGCATTCTCAGACAACTAGGAATAGTGCTTTCCCAAGATCCAGCCATACCATTCCTGGGCATATATCCAAAAGAGGCTCAAGTACACAAAAAGGACATTTGCTCAACCATGTTTGTAGCAGCTTTATTTGTAATAGCCAGAAGCTGGAAACAAAACAGATGCCCCTCAACTGAAGAATGGATGCAGAAATTGTGGTACATCTACACAATGGGATATTACTCAGCAATGAAAAATAAGGAAATCATGAAATTTGCAGGTAAATGGTGGGATCTGGAAAGAATCATCCTGAGTGAGTAGTCACAGAAGCAAAAAGACACACATGGTATATACTCACTCATATAGACATACAACATAGGACAAACCCACTAAAACCTGTGCACCTAAAGAAACTAAGCAAGAGAGAGGACCCTAACAAAAATGTCCATTTTCCATCCAGAAAGGCAAAGAGGATGGACATCAGAAGAAGAAGAAAACAGGAAACAACCTAGGAACCTACCACAGAGGACCTCTGAAAGCCTCTGCCCTACAGACTATCAAAGCAGATGCTGAGCCTGATGGGCAACTGTTGGTCAGAGTGAATGGAATTTTAGGTAATAACTGGGAAATAGTAAGAGCTGGAGAGGACAGTGTCTCCACAAGGAGAGCAACAGAACAAGAAAATTTGAACACAGGGAACTTCCCAGAGACTCATACTCCAACCAAGGACTATTCATAGAGATAACCCAGAACCCGTGCACAGATGTAGCCCAGGGCAGTTCAGAGTCCAATTGGGTTACATAGTAATGTGAAGAGGGACTGCCTCTGACATAATCTGATTGGCCTGCTCTTTGATCACCTCCCCCTGGGGGAGAGAAGCCTTACCAGGCCATAGTAGAGGAAAATGCAGCCACTTTTGATGTGAACTGATAGACTAAGATCAGAATGGAGAGGAGAACCTCCCTTATCAGTGGACTTGGGGAGTGGCATGTATGCAGAGGGATGAGGGAGAGTGGGATTGGGAGGGGAGGGTGAGGGGGAGGGGCTTATGGGGGGATGCAGAATGAATAAAGTGTAATTGATGAAAAATTAAAAAAAAACAAACTTAAACCATACATAAGTCCCCACACATTAATAGTGAGAGACTTCAACAACCCACTCTCAACAAAGGACAGGTCAACAAAATAGAAATTAAACTAAGAAACAATGACTCTAACAAAGGTCATGAATCAATTGGACCTATCAGATGTCTAGAGAACGTTTCACCCAAAAGAAAAGAATTTACCTTCTTCTCAGTACCTCATGGAACCTTCTCCAAAATATACCATATAGTTGGTCACAAAACAATTCTGAAGAGATACAAAAAGATAGAAATAATTGCATGTATCCTATCTGACCATCATGGACTAAAGCTGGATCTCAACAACAACAGAAATAACTAAGAGCCTACACACACATAGAAACTGAACAACTTGCTACTCAATGACAGTTGGGTCAGGGAAGAAATAACGAAAGAAATCAAAGTATTCCTGGAATTCAATAAAAATGAAGGCACAACATATCCAAACTTATGGGAAACAATGAAAGGTGTGCTAAGATGAAAGTTTAAGTCTCTTAGTTCAGAAAAAGTGTCACACATTTCTTTCAAGTGGTCATTAATAAAGTCACCTGACTTTCCCATTATCACAGATTCTATTAGCATTTGTTAAATGTAAAGGTATGTCCTCAGTCAGTGAGTTACTTACTGTGAAAACACTTCTTAACCAAAGCAAATCTTTGAATAAAAACAAAAATGGTGTTTAATTAGGACCTTGTTTATATATTTACAGAGACCATCCAGGATGACATGTCAGTAAGCAGTCATCTTTTTGTAGTCCTTCAGTAGAAGTCACAGATTTTCATACTGAATCAAAAGCAGCAGGCAAAGAGAGGGAGACAGACAGAGAGAGAGAGACAGCAAGAAAGGAGAGAGAGAGATTCAGAAATAAACCAAGACAGACAGAAACAGAGATATAAAGAGAGACAGAAGCAGAGGCTAGATGCATCATGTCATTTTCATTGGCATATCAACTTCAAAGCACATCCTCATTTAATATAACTCCAATAGGAATGATAAAAATGTAATATAACAAGGCAAAACCTTCTAAAAATTCCCAGACATTTCCTTACTGGGGACTCTGTATATAAATAGATGAGCTTCAAGAGGACAGTGCAATTCAAATCCCCAAGAAGTGGAAGAAGTTGGAGGGACTTCTATGCTACAAAAACATAGTTATCATGATACTTTTTCCTTCAGTACAATGATTAAAGTCACAGCAACTTTCAAGGACTAAAGAACAAGACTGGCAATCTCCTTTGGGGAAAATGAGGAATATTTCTATAACTGAGTATTATTCAGCTAAGAAAATGACATCATGATATTTTCAGGTAAATGGATGGAACCAGGAAAATTTTATCCTGGGTGAAGTAGCTAAAATGGAGAAAGAAAATTATGGTATGTATTCATTTGTAGCTGGTCTCCTAATAGTGGGGGATAAAGTACCAATTAGCCATCCATTGTGACCAAACCTGGAGCCAATATGGGATTGTGTGGTAGTTATTTGACTGGTTGGGCCAGGGCTCCTAGGGGAATTTTCAAGCAACCCAGACTCTTGTTATTAAAATATCTTGCTCTCTGCCCTCATACTCCACTTCATTAATAACACTTTATTCACTTTGTAGCCCCCCTGTGGTTCTCTCTATCCTCCCATTCCAATACCTCCCTTTCTCCACCTTCTGCATGCATGCCCCTCCCCGAGTCCACTGATAGGGAGTTCTTCTTTTCCTTTTGTCTGATTCTAATCAATTGAGGACACATGGAGAACAATGCCCTGATCATCAGGCCACAGAAGAAGAAGATGCAGCCAGCCTTGATGAGATTTCATAAGCTAGGATCAGATAGAAGGGGGGAGGCACTCCCATATCAGAGAATTAGAGAGAGCACATAGGGGTAGAAGAAGGAGTGTCAGTGGGACTGGAAGGAGAAAAGAGAGGGGGCTGCAAAGGGGATACAATGTAAACAAATCATAATAAATGAATGAATAAGAAAATTGTGATCAATGTAATAAAGTATAGAGATGTTCAACACTTATGGCTGCTTCTTGGGAGTGGTATCAGAGTGTGGAAAGGAAGAACTCAGGTTTCTTGAAGGGATTTGGCACTGAGATTCTGATCCAATGAATATATAAACAACACATATTGGAACTGATGTATTTTAAAGAAAAAAAATAGTGTGACTCATGGTTAGGAATTTGAACCTTGGAGCCTTGGAGAGGCATTATAATGTATAGTATATGGAATTCCTACATAATCAGTAAAAATTATATGTTGACAATGACATATGTTCTACAATGACTTTTAACATGGAGGAAAGTTTCCACTAAAGGATGGCAGAGTTTGATTGTGCAAGGCATGCTTTCTGGAAACCCATTATGTAGCAGAGTGTCCTATCCAGGAACAAGTGGTTACACAGCTACTTCAAACCCCATGAGCTCAGGTGGCATTTCTGAACAAGCAGTCTTGGTGATAACACTACATTTTTATGGTTTGTCTGGAGGACAACATCAAGAAACACTCCTGCACTCGTTTCCTAGGCATATAACACAGACCCATTTCTCTGTCCTAAATGACCAGTTTAAATTGTTAACCTCAGGACCAGGAGTATTCTTCACTCACAACTGAGTAGAACACAGCTGCCAATCAAGCCAAGTCAGCCAAGCAACCTTCCCATAGAGGGTTGCCAACACTAGTGTGGAACAGCACTAGCTATCAAAAGAGTTTATTGCCCCTCATTTGTCCTTCTACATACACAGATCTTTCTGTTTCACCCAAACAAGTTCCAGGAATTGTCTAGTTTCATTCTCTTTTCACTATTTTTGAAGATGCATTAACCCAGGGATACTGCAAGCCTATTATGTCAATAAGAATGTGAAGGTACATTTAGTGAGTATGCAAGTAACTGCTCCATTCAAAGTTACAACCTAGAAACTTCAAATTCAATACCACATTATAAGAGCACCTTGTCATTTAATAAATTCCCCTTAATCCCACATCACTTTGGAGCTTTCCTACTTGGGACTCTATCCAGTTAAAAAAAAAAAAAAACATTAAAATTTCATTTGCTACCTGATATTGTCACAGAGGTAAATAGGAGTAAATTTGTGGGATCTGGATAAAGGGATGAGTTAAAGGCTTGCTTCTTTTCACAAGAAAAAGTCAAGTGTGCGCAGGATTAGAAATAATGGACACTGAGGAAAGTTTGTTTATTAATCCCCATGGAAACCTCAAGGTTCTCTCAGGCGCTGATTGCCTAAGAGGCAGAATGATGTCATGAAAAAAGTTAAAGACAGTAAGGGTTTCAGGAGTCAGTTATTAAAAGGGCCAAGTGGAAAGCCTGCTTGAGAGAAAGGCTGAGTAGTCCTACATGCCTCAATCTGGACACCTGAAAACACACAACCCAGAGATGTCAGTTATTGTGTCCAAGACTCTTAGTTCTGGAAAGCTGTCACATATTTCTTTCAAGTGCATTACCACAGATTTATCCCACCCCCTCCCACTGGCTTCAGCCAGTGTCAGCTTCAGCCAGCTCTTGAACAGAAACCAGAGAGATAGAGCCACTTCTAATTTTAAAAATTAAATTGTGTTCACTGATAAATTCTGAGTTTTTCTAGTTCTGACTTTTAAAATCATGGTTATGCTCTGTATATATATTTAAATGTTTAAAAAGGAGGTACCATGGTTGTTTTTTGTCTTTGTCTCTGTGTTTTTGTTTTTGTGTGCTGGCTGTCTGCCTTGGTCTCGGTTTTGTTTTGCTTGTGAGGTCTGGAAAACTTGGAGAGTTTCCATTCTGATCAGGGAAATTTGGGGGATACCCCAGTTCCTGAAAAAAAAAAAACCTTAATTGCTCCCTATTCTGTGCAGAAAGAAGACTGCTAGAGCCTGCTCTCCTTCTGGGAGCTGTGGAGAAGAATCATGAGGGAGTCCACTCCTTCCAGGCCAGTCAAATCTTGGTATCTGGGTATTCTGGTTGCTCCAAGGGGACAATGTTGAGATTTCTGTGTTCCTTAGCTTTGTCTCTATGTGTGTATATGTTTATCTCTGGACTTCAGTTGACGATATTTTAAAACTGACTGATGATATTAATATTTTTAGACATGAGACAGTTTAAATCAACACCTCTAAGTTTGGTCCTGGTCCATCAGAGTTAAATTCTATAAAACATTTTAAAATTTATAAGGTATTTTAAAATAATAACCCTTGGACAGTCTTACAAAAAACTTAAAAACAGTTTCTCAACCCTTTAGGGGAGGTCAAAAATTATGCCTGGCTGACAGTACATAAATAAATAATTTAATGCTGTTTCTTTCTGGCCTATAGATCTGGTGTGGCCAGAATAGTCCATTTTTGCTAAAGGCTGCAGGCTGAGTTTAGTTCTCTGTTTAATAATAAATAAAACTTTTGTCCTTTAATTTTTTGCTGTTAAGTTTTAATACAATATTATAGGATTGATAAGATTTGCTAGCCCCTTTACAAATTATGTTTAATTAAAAGTTGTGCTTTCTCAGGGTCAGCCGCTTTGGACCCAGAGAAGAGCATGTCTGATTGCATGCGGGTTGATGCCCCAGGTCCCGCCTCTGAGAAAAAGGTATAGGACGGGTCTGATGCTCTTTGGGTGGATGACACCTAAATGAACATCTGTACAAAGTCCCAATTTATTTCTAACATCAGAGATCAGACCTCTACTCTTGCCTGATGCGTCTAAAACAAAAAGGGGGAACTGTAGAGAGCTGCGGAATGCTATGCCTTAAAGATGGAGCTGGTTTCCGCCTTCCACCTTCCCGATGGTGAGTGCTCTCTGTCACGAAAAACTCCACATTTGGCTAAGGCCGAGGATCTGGCTTGCTTCCATATATGTGGACCTATCTGCATTGCCCCCGTGGCACGCCTGGGTTGGCTACCCAGAGGCTATTTAAGCTGTGGGCTGGCTTTCCCCGGGGTCCGAGGATTGTTCAATGTTCCTGAATAAACAGCATTGAAAAAAAAAAAAAAGTTGTGCTTTGATTTTAGTTTAAAAAAGAGCAGATTTAAAGTTATGCTAAGACCCCAAAAATTTAATCAGAGAACTCCTTCAGCTGATAAACACCTTCAGCAAAGTGGCAGGATACAAAATCAACTCAAAAAAATCAGAAGCCCTCCTATATACCAAAGACAAAAAGGCTGAGAAAGAAATTAGGGAAACAACACCCTTCACAATAGCCACTAATAACAGAAAGTACCTTGGTGTGACTCTAACCAAGCAAGTGAAAGACCTGTTTGAGAAAAACTTCAAGTCCCTGAAGAAAGAAATCGAAGAAGATATCAGAAGATGGAAAGATCTCCCGTGCTCATGGATTGATAGGATTAACATTGTGAAAATGGCCATACTGCCAAAAGCAATCTACAGATTCAATGCAATTCCCATCAAAATACCAACTCAATTCTTTACAGACCTTGAAAAAAAGATTCTCAGCTTCATATGGAGAAACAAAAAACCCAGAATCTCCAAAACGATCCTGTACAACAACAGATCATCTGGAGGTATCTCCATTCCTGATCTCAAGCTGTACTACAGGGCAACAGTAATAAAGACTGCATGGTATTGGCATAGAAACAGAAAGGAGGATCAATGGAACCACATAGAAGACCCAGAAATAAATCCACATACCTATGAATATTCGATATTTGACAAAGAAGCCAAATCCATTCAATGGAAAAAAGACAGCATCTTCAACAAATGGTGCTGGACCAACTGGATGTCTACATGCAGAAAAATGAAAATAGATCCATATTTATCACCCTGCACAAAACTAAAGTCAAAGTGGATCAAGGACCTCAACATAAAACCAGATACCCTAAATCAATTGGGAAAAAAAGGGGGGAACAGCCTAGAACTCATTGGCACAGGAGACAACTTCCTGAAGAGAACACCAACAGCACAGGCTCTAAGAACAACAATCAATAAATGGGACCTCATGAAACTGAAAAGTTTCTGTAAAGCAAAGGATACCCGTCATCAAAACAAAACGACTGCCTACAGATTGGGAAAGAATCTTCACTAACCCTTTATCTGACAGAGGACTAATATACAGTATATACAAAGAACTAAAGAAGCTGAAAAGCAGCAATCCAAGTAATCCAATTAAAAAATGGGGAACAGAGCTAAACAGAGAATTCTCAACAGAGGAATATCGAATGGCAGAAAAACACCTAAAGAAATGCTCATCCTCATTAGCCATCAGGGAAATGCAAATCAAAATGACCCTGACATATCACCTTACACCCATCAGAATGGCCAAGATGAAAAACTCAAGCGATAACACATGCTGGAGAGGTTGTGGAGAAAGGGGAACCCCCCTCCACTGCTGGTGGGAATGTACACTGGTACAACCACTCTGGAAAGCTATCTGGCGCTTTCTAAGACAAATAGGAATAGTGCTTCCTCCAGACCCATCTATACCACTGCTAGGTATATACCCAAAGTTTGTTCAAGTACACAAAAAGGACACTTGCTCAACCATGTTTATAGTAGCTCTATTTGTAATAGCCAGAACCTGGAAACAACCCAGATGTCCATCAACGGTGGAATGGGTACAGAAATTGTGGTATTTTTATACAATGGAATACTACTCAGCAATCAAAAAGGAAGAAATCATGAAATTTGCAGGCAAATGGTGGGATCTAGAAAAGATCATTCTGATTGAAATATCCCAGAAGGAGAAAGACAAACATGGGATATACTTACTTATATAGACCTATAAGATATGATAAACATAATGAAATCTATACACCTAAAAACGATAATCAATTGAGCGGACATGGGGTGAGATGATCAATCCTCATTTAGAAAGACAGATGGGATGTGCATTGAACGTATGACAGGAGTCTACTGAGCGCATCTGAAAGACTCTAACTAGCAGTGTTTTCAAAACAAAGACTCATGACCAAACCTTTGGCAGAGTACAGGGAATCATAAGAAAGAAGGGGAGTTAGTCTGATGGGGAAAGGAAAGGAGCTCCACAAGGACCAATATATATCTGGGCACAGGGTCTTTTCTGAGACTGACATTCAACCAAGGACCATGTATGGATATAACCTAGAACCTCCACTCAGATGTAGCCTGTGGTAGCTCAGTAACCAATTGGTTTCCCAAAGTGAGGGGAATAAGGACTATTTCTAACAAGAACTCAATGATCGGCTCTTTGGTCTCCCCACCCCCGAAGGGAGGAGCAGTCCTGTTAGGCCACAGAGGAGGGCTTTGCAGCCAGTCCTGAAGATACCTGATAAAACAGGATCAGATGAATGGGGAGGAGGTCCCCCCTATCAGTGGACTTGGAAAAGGGCACGGTGGAGATGAGGGAGGGAGGGAGGGACTGGGAGGGAATGAGGGATCGGGACACGGCTGGGATACAGAGTTAATGAAATGTAACTGATAAAAAAATAAAGTAATAAAAAAAGAAAAAACATAAAGTTATGCTAAAGATTATAGTTGAGTACAAGATTGAGTTTTACCCAGTCCCTTTGTTTAGGTTGCTTTTTTTGGTTAAGGTTAAATTTTAAATGGATAACCATAAAGTTTCTCTATGTAGATCTACTTAAAATTTGGTTCTAAAACATTATATATATATATATATATATATATATATATATATATATATATAACATCCTGTTTTATAGGATGCAGTTTAGAGCAGATAATAAAGGTAGACAGAAAATAATTCAAATATGGTGGCTCTCAGACTTGTAAAAGATCTAATAAATATGGCATTTTAATCGATGTAAGCTTATTTTAACAGAGTCACAAACAGCGAGAGATGGTGATGACTCAGCAGCACTTAAGAGCACTGGCTGCTCGTCCAAAGGTCCTGAGTTCAATCCGCAGTAACCACATGGTGGCTCAGAACCATCTACAGTGAGATCTGGTGTTGCTGCCTATGCTTACAAAAGAAAAACAATGTCTTTTCAAGTGCCAAGAACATCTGCACAAATAACAGAGTTATCTACAGTATTGGCTGTGATTCAAAGTTTTAATAAGTAGTCTTTGAACATTTTTTAACAGACAGTATATATGTAGCTCTGTCTTTTCCTAGGTTAGAGACTGCAGGTCAAATCCAGATATTTTCTCCTGCTAAGATTTTATTTTTACAAATTCTAAACCTGATACAAAAAGAAATGTTTCCTTTTTTATAGGACATTTGAGGGCTCATTCTAATTTGCCAGGACCCCTGTCTAAAAGAAAATGCATGCATTGGCAGAGAAAGCCACCAAAGTTTATTGTTTACATTTAAAGAGTCCAAGACACCCATAACATGCATCATCTTAATAGTCAAACCTTGAGACTTAAATATGAGTTGACTAAGAAACAGGCACGTACTATAGTTGAGGCTTGCAGAATTTGTCCTCAATTTCAGCTTGTTTCTCATTTGGGAGTCAGTCCTAAAGGATTGGCTCCAAATCAGATTTGGCAAAAGGATATTACTCATAATTCCTAAATTTGAAAAATGAAAATGTGTATATGTTTGCATTGATACCTATTCTTGATTTATTTTTGCCACTCCTCAACCAGGAGAAACTGCAAAAAAATGTTATTGCTCATTGTGTACAGGCTTTTAATATTCTAAGAGTTCCTAAGGAATTTAAAACTGACAATGGAGCAGGATATACTAACAGTTTCAAGTTTCTCACATAACTGTAATACCTTGCTATCTTCAAGGACAAGGCATGCTAGAGCATGCCTACTAAACAATTAAGATTTACTTGCAAAAAATAAAGAAGGGGGCCACTCCCCTGGACACCTAAATTTTCTTAAAAAAATGGATAAGCATGGTAAATCTGCAGCAGATAGATTGTGGCATAAAAAAGCCAAAAAACTTTTGCTAAAGTAAAATGGAGAAATCCTTTAACAAATCAATGGCATATACCCTGTACGCATATGGGGACGAGGAGCTGTCTGTGATTTTTTGCAAGAAAATGATGCAGCTTGATGGCTACTGGAATGCCTGGTGCAACAAGTGGATGAGGAGTTTTCTCCTGACAATGATAATGATGTCAAAGAAGACCCCTCCAGTCAAGATGACTGCTACTGTGCTGCTCTTAAGGAAGAGTGCTGCTTTTACACAGATTACTGGTATTGTTAGGGACAGCATGTAGCCATGCTGTTAGGTTAGAGAGGACTTAGAAGAGAGAAAGAGACAGAGAGAACAAGAGGATAGGTGGTTTCATAATTGGTTTTCAACCTCTCCCTGGCTCACCACCCTCCTTCCTTCAATCTTGGGACCCTTGATGGGTTTCCTTCTCGTCGTATCTTTCTGCCCATGGACCATTAAAAGACTTTCTGACTTTTTAAGACAGCAAATTGTCTCCCTGGCATCTAAACCCATACAAGTTCATTATCACAGACTTGATTTGGCTGACAGAGGCTTAGCTGAACCCAAGGAAGATTGCTGACAGTCCGTCACTTGGGTCTTGACTGCTTGTGTTTGGCTCTCATGAAAACAGCATGAAACTCAGATAAAGGCTTTCCTGGGTACCTGTAATGGGTTGCAAGATGACATTGCAAGGGGAGGGTCCAATTTTCTGCTTCTGAGTCCCCTGAGAAGCAAACCTGATTGCATAGAGGTTGGTGTCTGATTACCCCTAACCACAACCTGTTAGGGATGCCCTCAGCTGTTGATGGCGTCATCCTCTCCTCCCCAAAAAGGCTTCAAAAAGTCTTGGTAGGATCAGGTCACTACTTTCCCCCTCTGGTTAATGCCCACCTTCTGCAAAAGACCTCATGTTCAAAATCTACCTGCTAACCTCTTAAATTGTTTAAGAAGGGAGGAAATGCCGGGAGCCAAAGCCATCTATTGAAGCCAAAGTCAAACAGTGAGCCATAGTTATTTAGTGGAGACAAAGCTATTTACTGAAGCTAAAGCCAAGTAGTGAGCAAAGATCATTTTGTGGAGACCTAAAGCTATTTAGTTGAAGAGTTACTTAGGACCTGAAATCATGGATGATAGATTGTGAGGACATCCATCTGTTAGTTTTAGAGCATCCATGAGGTAGCTTAAGAAAACATCCTTATGGCATCTTGCAGGTGAAATATTTAACCCATGAAAGCAATCTTCCTATCTCCTGAGGCAGTAAATTAACCTTCCCCCCTTTCCTGCCTTCTCCCTATATAAGTTGGGTAAAAAACTTTAATAAAGGAAGCCTTGATCAGTTGAACAGACTTGACTTTCATTCCTGCTTCTCTTGTTCCTTTTTCCCCCATTCCTTCTAATCTCTTCACCTTAGGAACACCGTTGAAGCCCCAAGGGTTGGGGCAGATTGGAACCATGAAAATTCATCCAGGGTGAAGTAACTAAAATGCAGAAAGACAAATATTGTACGTATTCACTTATTAAAAGGATTCTAATGTAACCAAACCAGTCTTCAACTAAGTGAATTGGATGGCAGTTAATTGGGTTGTTGGCCCATAGCTTATCATGGAAATTTTCAAGGAATCAAGCCTATTGGTATTAAAATATTTTGCTCTCTTCCCTCAACAGATGGATCAGTGTCATGTTCTTGGATCCACTGAGATGCTTCCTTCTGTATGAAATGTTATTGCATACAGAGACCCACAGTCCGATATTATTCAGAGAGAGACCTCAAAACACTCAGCTCTAAATGGGATTTTCCTATAAAATTCTCACTCCCTCAGAGCTCTGGGAAGCCTGCAGGAGAGGAGACAGTAGGAGTAACATAAGTAGAGGCAAGTGAGGACACAAGAAGAACAATGCCCTGAGAATCAGGCCACAGAAGAAGATGATGCAGCCAGCGTGAGGATACCTGATAAGCTAGGTTCAGATAGAAGGGTGAGAAGGGCCTCTCCTATCAGCAAACTAGATAAAGGGCATGGGAGTAAATGAAGGAGGCTTGGGGTGAGGGGGGACTGGAAGGAGAAGAGGGGTGGGCAGAGGAGGGTATACAAAATAAAAAAAAATCATAATAAATTAATATATAAGAAAAACTGTGAAAAACTTGGTGACGTATAGACCTCTTCAGGACTGATGGCTTCTTCTAGGAGGTGGTACCAGAGTTGGGCAAGGATGAACTCAGTTTTCATTAAGGGACATGACACTGAGACTCTGATCATGATCCAATGCATATATGAACAACACATACTAGATTGATGTATTTTAAAGGAATAAAAATTTTAGTGTGATACATGGATAGGAATTTGAACCTGCGAACAATGGAATACAAGTGTAATGTATATTATATGAAATTCCCACATAGTGAATAAAAATAATATATTGACAACTTTTACAATGACTTTTAACATGAAGAAAAGTTTCCTCTAATTGAGGGCAGAGTTTGACTTTCTAAGACATTATTTCCAGGAACTCATTATGTAGCATAGAATCCTAGCCATGAATTAGTGCTTACCCAGCAATCTCAGACCACATGAGCTCAGGTGGCCCTTCTGAACAAGTATTCCTGGCACTAACACTAGGTATATAGGGTTTGTTTGGAAGACCACAGCAAAAAACCAACTGCTCTTGTGTTGTAGGCATATAACACAGACCATTTCTCTGTCCTGAAGGACCAATTTGAACTCTAAACCCAAATACCAGGATGGTTCCTCACTGACCACTGAGTAGGACACAGCTCCTGATCCAGCCAGGTCACCCAAGGTAGCCCTACTCATAAAGGGTTGCCAACATTAGTGTGGAACAGGACCAGCTGTAAAGGAGTTTATTGCTAATCAGTTCATGTTAGAACCATCCCTGTTCCCATTACTATGGAAACCACTTGGACACTGAACTGCCATATATGAACTGATTGGCCTGCTCTTTGATCACCTCCCCCTGAGGGGGGAGCAGCCTTACCAGGCACAGAGGAAGACAATGCAGCCACTCCTGATGAGACCTAACAGACTAGGATCAGAAGGAAGAAATAGAAACCCTCCTCTTACAGTGGTCTTGGGGAAAGGCATGTGTGGAGAAGGGGGAGGAAAGGAAAGATTGGGAGGGGTGGAGGGAGAGAACTAGAGGTGGGATACAAAGTAAATAAAGTCTGATTAAAAATTAAATTAAATTAAAAAAAGAGTTTATTGCCCCTCAGCTCTGTTTTTACACTCACTGATCTTTCTCTGTTTCATCCAAAGGAGGCCCAGGAATTGTCTGGTATCCTTCTCTTTCCCTGTTCTTAAAGACTCAGTATCCCAGGAAACCCTAAACCCTGCCAGCCTATTACATTATTAAGAATGTGAAGCTACATTTAGTGAGTACATGAGTAACTACTCAGTTAAGTCACAACCTAGGAAATTTCAGATCCAAGACCACATGATTGAGACCACCTTGTCATTTGGTATATTCCCTTTAATCCCATACCACTTGGAGCTTCCCTAATTAGGGAACTGTCCAGGTAAATAATATTAATTTTTCATTCCCTACCTCATATTGTAACATATGTAAACAGGAGTAAAAGTATTGGATATGGATAAAGGAATGAGATAAAGGCTTTTGGGCTTCCCAAGAAAAAGTCACTTGTGCAAGGATCAGAGATTCTGGACACTTAGGAAAATTTGTTCACTCATCGTTCCTCTTTAATTTCCTCCTTTCTACCTTTCCTCCCCATTCTCCACAAGTCCAGTGATAGCGGAGGTCTTCCTCTCCCTTCTTCTAATCCTAGGGTATCAGATCTCATAAGGTGTGGCTACATTGTTTTTCTCTCTGATCTGCTAAGGTTGTTCCCCCATCAGTGTGAGGTGACCAAAGAGCAGGTCAATCAGTTCATGTCAGCAGCAGTCCCTGTTCCCATTGCTAAGGAAGCCCCTTGGAAATTGAAATTCCATGGGTTACATATGTGCAGGGGTTCTAAGTTATTTCCGTGTATGGTACTTGGTTGGAGTATGAGTCTCAAGAAAGACCTCTGTGCTCAGATATTTTTGTTCTGTTTCTTTCCTTGTGGAGCTCCTGCCTCTTCAGATCTTACTATTTCCCACTTGTTTCATTAGATTCCATACATTGTACCCAACAGTTGGCCATAAGTCTCAGCATCAGGTTTGATAAACTGCAGGGCAGAGCCTCTCAGAGGCCCTCGGTGGCAGGCTCCTAACTTGTTCGCTGTTCCTTCCTTCTTTTGATGTCCATCCTCTTTGTCTTTCAGGATGGGGGTTGAGCATTTTAGCCAGAGTACTCCCTCTTGATTTGTTTCTTTAGGTGTACAGATTTTAATAGCTTTACCCTATATTATACGTCTACATGAGTGAATTTTTCACGTCTACATGAGTGAATCTATACCATGTGTGTCTTTCTGCTTCTGGGATAACTCATTCAGGATGATCTTTTCCAGTTCTCAACATTTGCCTGCAAATTTCATGATTTCCTTGTTTTATTTATTGCTGAGTAATATTCCATTGTGTAGATGTACCACAATTTCTATATCCATTTATCATTTGGGAGCATCTGGGATATTTTGAGGTTCTGGCTATTACAAATAAAGTTTCTACAAACATGGTTGAGCAAATGTCCTTATTGTGTACTTGAGCCTCTTTTGGATATATGCCTAGGAGTGGTATGGCTGGATCTTAAAGAAGTGCTCTTCCTAGTTGTCTGAGAAAGCACCAGATTGATTTCCCGTGTTGTTGTACAAGTTTACAATCCTGCCAGGAATGGAGGAGGTTTCCCCTTTCTCCACAACCTCCCCAGAATGTATTGTCACTTGAGTTTCCATCTTGGCTGTTCTGATGGGTGTAAGGTGAAACATCAGGGTCATCTATATTTGTATTTCCCTGATGGCTAATGATGTTCAGAATTTCTTTAAGTGTTACATTGCAATTCAATTTTCCTCTATCGAGTATTCACTGTTTAACCCTGTTCCCCATTTTTGGAATGCATTCCTTGATTTGTTGCTGTTGAACTATTTCTTAACACCCTTTTGTATATAGAGGGTAGGTAAAGATTCTTTCCCATCCTGTAGGCATTCATTTGTCTTGATGACAGTATCCTTTGCTTTACAGAAGCTTTTTAGTTTCATGAGATCCAATGTACTGATTTTTACTCTTAGAGCCTGTGCTGTTGGTGTTCTGTTCAGGAGGTTGTCTCCTGTGCCAATGAGTTCAACACTCTTCCCTACCTTTTCTTCTAACTGATTTAATGAGTCTGGTTTTATGTTGAGGTCTTTGATCCACTTGGACTTTAGTTTTGTGCAGGCTGATAAGTATGGATTTGTTTGCATTTTTCTACATGTAGTCATCCAATTAGACAAGCACCATTTGTTGAAGATGATATATATATATATATATTTTTTTCCATTTTATGGTTTTGACATCTTTGTCAAAACTCAGTTGTCTATAAATGTGTGGGTGGTTTTATTTCTTGGTCTTCTATTAGGTTCCATTAATCCATCCTTATGTTTCTATGCCCGTTCCATGCAGTTTTTATTACTGTTGCTCTAATCCACAGCTAGAGATCAGGGATAGAGATACCTTCAGAAGATCTTTTATGGTAGAGGACTATTTTAGCAATTCTAGGTTTCTTGTTTTTCCATATGAAGTTGAAAATTTTTCTTTCAAGGTCTATAAAGAATTGTGTTGGTAATTTGATGGGAATTGCATTGAATCTGTAGATTGCTTTTTGTAAGATGGCCATTTTTACTATGCTAATCCTGCGAAGCCATGAGAATTGGAGATCTTTCAATCTTCTGATATCTTCTAATTCTTTCTTCAGGGACTTGAATTTTTTTTTTTTATACAACTCTTTGACTTGCTTGGTTAGGGCCATACCATTTATATCTTTGATTGAATACAAGAACACATCAAAGATATCATCTACTATGAAAAAGTTGGCTTCATCTGAGGTATGCAGGGATGGTTCAATATGAAGAAATCCATCAATGAAATCCACCTTATTAAAAAAAAATGAAAGAATACCACATGATTATCTCCTTAGTTGTTGAAAAAGCATTTGACAAAATCTATCCTCCACTCATTTTTACATTATTGAAGCAATCAAGGATACAAGAGATGTCCCTAAAATTAGTAAACTCAATATACAGCAAGCCTATAGCCAACATCAAACTGAACAGAGAGGAACTTAAAACAATTTCACTTAAATTAGGGACAAGGCAAGGCTCTACTCTCTCTCTGTATCTCTTCAACATAGTTCTAGATGTCCTTGCTAGAGCAATAGGTCAATTGAACATGATCAAGGTGATACAAACTGGAAAGGAAGAAGTCAAAGTTTCACTTTTTCATGATGATATGATAGTATACCAGAGTGACTCAAAAATTCTACCAGGGAACTCCTACAGTTGCTAAATACCTTCAGCATAGTGGCTGGATAGAAAATTAAAAAGAAAAATCAGTAGCCCTCCTGTATACAACAGATAAAAGGGCTGAGAAAAACTTAGGGAAATGAAAGAAATTATATTATCTATCAAGGCCATAACTCCTAACCCTAACCAGACATTTCCTTACTGGGTACCCCACATGTAAATAGATGGGCTTTGAAGGGACATTGCAATTCAAATGACCAGGTAGAAGAAGGCAGGATTCTAGGCTAAAAGAACATTGTTAGCCTGAAAGTCTGTCATTCACTACAATGAATAAAGTTCCAGCAAATTCCAAAGACTAAAGAACAGGACTGACAATCTCCTTCTGGGAAATGTGGAATATTTCTATAACCAGGTATTATTCAAATAAGAAAATGATAACAAGACATTTTCAGCAAATGGATGGAACAAGAAAAATTCATCCTGTCTGAAGTAACTAAAATGTAGAAAAACAAATATGTATGTGTTCACTTATTAGGAAGTCTCTTAATAGTCGGGTAAAAGTTTCAAAAGGCCATCTATTGTGACCATATCATTCTTCCACTATAGGGATTGGGTGGCAGTTAATGGAGTTTTTGGCCCTGGGCATACTATGGAAATTTTCAAGCAACCAGGCTGTTTTTACTAAAGTATGTTGCACTTTGCCCTCAACTGATTAATCTGTGCCATGTTCTTGTAACCAAAAAGGTGCATCCTTCTGTAGCAAATGAGATTCCATAGAAAGACTCACAGTCCAATTTTATGCAGAGAGAGAGACCTTAAAACACCGAGTACTAATTGGAATTTCCCTATCAAAATCTCCCTCCACTCACAGTTCTGAGAAGCCTGCAGGAGAGTTGGCAACAATTGTGTCATAAGTCGATAGAATTAATGACACAAGGAGAACAGTGCCCTGAGAATCAGGTCCCAGGGGAAGATGATGCATCCAGCCTTGATGAATACTGATAAGCTAGGGTCAGATACAAAGTGGAGGAGAACCTCCCCTATCAGGGAACTAGAAAAAGTTCATAGAGATAGAAGAAGGAGGCGGGGTGAGACTGGAAGAAGAAGGTGGGGGCAGCAGAGGGGATGCAAAGTGAACACTTCATAACAAATCAATACATACGAAAAACTGTGATCAAGGTGATGAAGTATAGTACTCTTCAGGAAAGATGGCTTCTTCTTGGTGGTGGTTCCAGGGTGCAACAAGGATGAACCTAGTATTCTTTAAGGGACTTGACACTGAGACTCTGATAATGTTATAATGAGTTTATAAAGAACACATAATTCAATTGATGCATTTTAAAGAAAGAAAATTTAGTGTGGCACATGGGTAGGAATTTGAAACTGGGAGGAATGGGAAAGGTGTATAATGTATTTTATATGATTTTCACACATAATAAGAATATGTTGACAAATTTTACATTGATGTTACCATGGGAAAAATGCTAAAGAAGGGTAGATATTGTTTCTATAAGGCATGCTTTTCAGGAACTCACTATGTAGGAGACAATCCTAGCCATGAACTAATGGTTACCCTACTACCTCAGACCCTATGAGCTCAGGTGGCAGCACTGAACTAGCAATCCTGGCCTTAACACTGTGTTTATAGGGTTTATCTGGAGGACCACACCAGGAAACACAGCTGCTCTTTTTTCCTAGGTTTTTAACATGGCCCCATTTCACTGTCCTGAAGGCACAATTTTAAATGTAAACACCAGGACCATAAGGGTTCTTCACTGACCACCAAGTAGAACATAGCTGCAATCCAGCAGGGTCAACCAAGGCAACCCTTCTCATAGATGTTTGGCAAAACTAGTATGGAACAGAACCAACTGTCAAATAGTTTATTTCCCCTCATTTCTCCTTTTATACTCATAGATTATCTCTTTTTCAGCCAAACCAGTCTCAGGAATTGTCTGTTTTCTGAAGGAGTCTGGCAATTGGAATTCTGTCTCCTGGTCTTTGAGGATGCCGGTCTTATCTAAGTTCTAAGTCTCAGAGACTTTCCTTGGTGGTCTCTGCAAGTGGGGTGTTCTGAGTCTGAGAAGTAGATAGCCCCTGCAACCTTGAGAGCCAGACTGCAAACTTTGTGTAACCTTGAATGAATCCCTCCATGTCTTGCCAGTTGGTAGAGATATATTGCTACTGTAAAAAAAAAAAAAAAAAAAAGCTTTACCTTTTGCTTTATAAGTGTTGTTTGCACATTCAATAAACTGGGACTTGATCAGGAGTCTGTCTTGTCTCCATTCTTCCTGTCTCTGTCCCTGCATTTACACTCTATTTTTTAGGTGGACGCTTTTCTGTTGGTATAATATTCTTTTGAAGTGTACACACCTTGCACTTGTCATTCAAATGCTGATTTCTTCCTGCCCTCATATCTGGTTTAAATCCGGATATTGTACTGTGATAACAAGGCCAAAAAGAAAATAGCAAGACACAATGTTGTGCAAAGGGAGGGGCCAGAGGACAGGAAAGAGCAGAGGAGCCAGAAATGAGTGGGAGAAAAGAGAGAGAGCTTGGAAAGAGGGCACTAGGACAGATATTGGAACAATGTGGAGATGGACTGTACATAATTTTTCAAAAAAGCAAATATAATGGGTAAAATATAAATGTTAGGAAACTATGAAGACTTGGAGGTTTAGTAGGGAATAACTATTGCCCAGAATTTTGTTCTAGGTTCACCACACAGTCTCTGGGTGGTGATTTCGTTACACAGCCTTTTAGGATTAACAGCAGCTTTACCAGAAGATAAATATTAATAGTCTCTTACAACAAAGGTCGCCCAACTAATCTAAGAATCCACACCCCTTAAATCATACTTTATCATAATAAGCTCCCAGTGAAAAAACCCAAACTTAAAACTTAAAAGCTCCCAGGTGAGTTACTGTTTCTTTAACAGAGACTCTTAAACCCACCCAGGAGCAAAAGACAGCCACCTGTGTGCAGACCTGACACTTAACAAAACTGGCTGCTGCTAAAGTTTATCTGAGAGGTAAACAAGCATTGCTCCTTTATACTGTGGCTGGCTCAGCTCCACAGCAATGGTGGGAAAGGAAGAAACTGGAGGCAGAGAGATCAGAATTTGGCCTAAACTGCATGTAAAATAAAAAGTTGCCATGGCAGAGGGTATTTTAATCTGTTTGTGCTTCATTTTGGCTGTCACAGCCATGGATCTGGTTGCAATATGTTTAATGGTGTTGGTTCTTCTTCATACCTTCTCCAAGAAAGTTGAAGAAGAAAACAGGGAGGGGGGAACAAACAAACAAAAAGGTTTTGAATCCTAAGTTATAGTCAAGAAAAAGGGCACACTTCCTAATCATTTGATTATTAATGACTAAATTTTAAAGCTCTCTGGCTGTAAGAAACGTGTCATCTCTTTTTGGTAAGGGTCCACCAATTCACTAAAACATCAATAAAAATATCCAATTGGGCTTTGTTTGTTACATTGTAAATTGGCACAACTGACCCCAAACTTAAATTTTTCTTGTCTCTTTGTTTGATTTTCATATAAGGCTTTGAGTTACAATGATAATGATTTGGGAAAAAATAATAAGTTGGTGAAGGCACATGTCTTTATTGCAAAACAAATCAAAAAGAAACAGGCAGATCTCTGAGTTCAGGGTTAATAAAAGCCAGGATGACAACTACTGTTTAGCCAATTGCAGAGATATTCTAAGATTCAAAATGACAAAATTTTCCTAAGAACACCATATAAATTCTTTTTTCTTAATAATTGATATTATGGTTTTACTGATCTAAAGGTCGGAATCACATCATTTTTAGGTTTATATAAAGAGAGATAATGTCACACTGATCTGGAACCTGCCTTATTCTTCTAAATGTGAGATATTTTCATGGAGGAAAAATGTTTACACAGGTCAAGCCTAAGTAAAAAAGACAAAAGAGGCCTAAAGATGGCAAAGTACATGCCAACCTCATTTAATCTTAAAAACTCAAAAATTATATTCATATGTTTAAAAAACAAAACTGTCCATCCCATATCAAAAAGAGGGCAAGCCAAAGAGTAGCCAAAACCAATGCAAAAATTCAGATACAAGATGCCTAAGATAAACTTAATGCTAAAGGTAAGAGAATTTATATGCTAATGCTAAGACAGTTTATAAAAATTTGGCTATAAAGTCCTAACTTTCCAGTCTGTATAAAAAAGGGGTAAGCCAAAAAATAGCCACTATCAATTTGAATACCAGGTACAAGATGTCGAGGGTATGACTAAATGCTAATGGTAAAAGGGAGTTAAAATTAAGTTTGGCTATGAAGAAATAACTGCCTCTTGTATATAAACAAGGGGATAGGACAAATAACTACAGAATATATAAAAATATAGGACTAAATCTCAAAACAGGTGCAAGATACCTACAGTATGCTTATATTACAAATTAAAAAAGTTTATGTAAAGTTTACTTAAAACATGCGTTTTCTATTGCTCAAGGCAACCATCTTGTCTCTCTAATGGGAGACTGCTCTAGAGAAATAGGTAGCAACTTGGCCTAACACAACATGTATGCAAGAACCCAAAATGATATTTTGATCTATCCAACTTTGTTTTGATTTTAACATGAGAATGATTGTATGTTCAATAAAAATGATAACTTATATTGCTAATCCCTTTCAAGGGAACAACTCTAAAACTGACTGAGACATAAAAATTGTGTCTCCGGACAAAACTTCAACAATACTTGGACAGTAAATGTTTGGCTATAATACCCTCAAAATGTATTATGCTAACCTTTTAATTGACATGGATTAAATTGGCTTACACTTTAGTTTCATACTATATATCTCTTACATTCATAAATTTAGAACACTATAATGCTTGTGAGAAATTATGTTTGCAGAACAAAAGAGATGCTGGATCAAACCTAACAGAATCATTCTTCAGCATGCTGAGACATTGACACATCTGTTCCACCATCTTGCATGTTCCATCATTCTGCCTGTTCCTATCTCAATGGTTTCAATTGTTGTTTCTCTTCAAAGCCTGCTCCCAAAAGAACTTTGAATAAAGCTATTAATGTTAATTGGTCCAGCAATATAGACTGTTCCACAGAGGACTTTTATTAAGCCTAAATTTTCTCAACATTCAAAGACTAGACCACAGATGTTATTACTTGCTTAAGTAAATTTTTTTTCCCAATTTTCTTTGGGCCCCCTTACAAGATTTCTACAAGTCCAAAATGTCAGCTAGAAAAAAATCCATGGGAAGAATGTCCAATTGTCCTTAAAGGATTTGGGTGTTTTTTTGTTTGTTTGTTTGTTTTGTTTTTTTTTGTTGTTGTTGTTTGCTATGGCTACAAAATTTTATTGTTATTGGGAGATGTTTATTATTAATGGTCTTATTCAAAATAAAACAAGGAATATAAAGGGATATCTTATAGGAATAGAAAAAAAGGTACGGTTTTATTTCTTATTCTCAGATAAGGTTATTTTAACTCATTGGTATTTTATATATTGATGCAAAAATAAGTTTATTTTTGATACATTGGTATAAGCTTTACTATATTGATACAAATTCAAGGTTACCTCCAAAAATTTTAAACTGTTATTAAAAACTAGTTAGGGTCTTAGGTAATGCAAGTTGATTTCTAGTTATTCAATTCATAGTCATGTCAGACACTAGTCTACATTATCACAGGAGTATACATCCTAGGTTTAACAGATAGATATGATTTTGTAGATAATTTGAATACATGAAGATAGGTAGCCTTCAAAAGCATCAGAGACCTACAGAATAAGGCATTTAAAAGTGTATTATTTTAAAGATCCTTTGATGATGAGACAAGTCATTTCCTGGATTCACACTACCTACCTGAAAGAAGATAATGAGGATTGAAGAACCTCCATATGGAGATGGCAACAAATGTGGCAAACAAGCCTCTTGGATAAAGAAATTACCCTTGTTTCACAACAGACAACTTCTGACTAAAATGGGCAAACTTAAATTCAGGACAAGTCAACTGCCGAACTCTGCCAAGACAGGGTAAGCAAGTCCTAAATAGTTCCTGCTTCACATATATGTCTGTCAAATATTCTCAGCCTGAAGGCTGAAGATGATGCTCCAATGTTATAAAGAGTTATGGGTGACTATTCAGGCAGTAAACCATCTCTGTCAATTTTCATTTTTTGGAAGCTGCTAACATGCACTTCCTATTTATTCTAATAGCTAATTTTATTTCCTTCTCAAGTCTCTGATGTGTTGAAGACCAAATAGTTATAGTGCCACAATTAACCTTGACTTGTTTAGAATTTAAGAAATCCTTCCATTATAGGTAATACCAATAAGGATAAAAATTAATCTAGGTGTAGAAATTTTAACTTGTCAAAATAGATAGGAGAATCAGATAACTTTCTCCTAAGTTTCTAAATACACATGGACTGGACATTGCACATATAGATTTTATCTAACAGTTTTCATAATTTCATATTATTTTATTTCATATGAAATAATATTTCATCTTATTTTATTGAAAAAAACAGCCTCCTATTGGACTTAAAGGGGGAAATGTTGGTATAATGTTCTTTTGAAAGGTATACACTTTACCCTTGCTCATTCAAATACTGATTTCCCCCTACCCTCTTTCCAGTCTCTGGTCTCAATCTGCATATTGCATTGTGATAAACAGGCTAAAATAAAGCAACTATCCACAATGTTGTGCAAAGGGAGGAGCCAGAAGACAGGAAGGAAGTAGGGGAGAAGCCAGTGGGCAATAAATGAGTGGGAGAAAAGGATGAGAGAGCTTACCCTTTTGACAATCCAGAAGAATGGTTCAGTTGGTGCCCAAACAAGGGATCTTGAAAATGAAGGGCAACATGAGAAAGACTGGTTTTTGGAGGTGCAGATGCCTAAGAAAAAAATGTGCTTCCTGATGACCGCCAATTGAAGGGAGGACGACAAGGTAGGCAGGCAGTGAAATCATGGGGCAGCGAAATACCAGGGAGATATTAATGAGGACTTTAAAGTCAATAATAATAAAACAAGAGAGGAATTGGGAGAAATGCCCTTATACCCTTTAGTTTGTAAATGACTTTTGTCCCTGGTTCCCATTTGAAGGAACCATCAATCTGGAAACTTGGGAAAAGGAATCTCAAAAGCTAGAGAACAGCCAAATAGGCAGAGAAGTACTTCTAAGGTTATTTTAAAATATTCATAAAGGAGCTCAAACAGATTTGTGTAATTTGAGAGCAGAAAATAAATCAGGAGCTAGATAGGGAGCATGAGACAGAGTCTAAGGAAGAAACTGCCAAGTCTCATAACTCAGACTCGTCTTCCTTTGCCCTCTGTGTCTGTGGCTTTCCCTGCCTTATTTGCAGGAGATATGGGACCACTGCAGGAGAATATTATTGTTCTCTGGAAGAAAGTCCAATTAGAAAGGGAACAAGTTCAGTTATTAACGGAATCAGATAAATTAAAATTACAAAATAATAACAATAAAAATTATAATAGTAAAATTGGATTGATTGCACTGGTAAATTTTAAAGTCTTGTTTTGACTTTTAAAATTATAAATGTGCTTTAGCACTTCACTCCTAAAGAGGATGCTTTGTTTAATATTACAAAAACAGGTTTAAAAAATATTTAAATGTTTAAAAGTAAGTACCGTGGTTGTTTTTTGTCTTTGTCTCTTTTTTTTTTTTCTTTGTTGTTGTTGTTGTTTTTGTTTTTGTCTGCTGGTTTCTGTTTTGGTTTCTGGTTTTGGTTTGCTAGCGAGGTCTGGAAAACTTGGAGAGCTTAGAGTCCGGTAGAGTGAATCTTGAGGATGCTCTACTTCCCAGGGAAGAGGCCCGTACAGTTTCTATTCATTTTGGGATCAGGAGAAAATGGTCACTGGGACCCTATCCTGTGTGATAAGAGGGCTGCTGGAGCCCTCTCTCCATCTGGAAGCTGTGGAAAGGGCCATGGCATCTCTGCTTTTCTGGAACCTATGTGTGTGGAAGGGATGCATGAGGAGATCCACTCCTTCTGGAATCTGTGGGACTTGTGCCCCATAGGGGCTGGTCAAGTCCTGGCATTTGAGTATTCTGGATACTCTAAGGTGGCAATATCAGATTTCTATGTTCCTTATGTATCTGTGTGTGTGTATGTTTACCTGTAGACTTGAATATTTTTAGACATGACACAATTTGAATCAACACCTTTGAGTTTGGTCCTGGACTGTCGGAGTTAAATTGTATAAATTATTTCAAAAGTTATCGAGTATTTTAAAATAGTAAACCATGGAGAGTCTAACAAAGAACTTAAAACAGTTTCTCAATCCTTTGGGGGAAATTAAAAACCTTGATATTTATTTCATTAAGTTTACAAAGTAAAGCCACGCCAAGCTGTGAAGCCAATTAAACCAAAATTGCAGTTATTAAAATATATTCATGTAAAAAATAAACTGTAAAATATGATGTTCTTCATTTAAAAATGCTGGAGATTCTCCATGCAAAATGTTTGCTTATGCTCTTTTACAGGGGAAAAAAAAAAAGGACTCCAGTTCCATGTTAGCCCATGGTTATGATGGGTTATATTCAGATCATTGTTAACTATTAAATAAAATGTATGCCTGGTTGCCAGTACCTAAATAAATGATTTAATGCTGTTTCTTTCTGGCATATAGACTTGGTATGGCCAGAATATTCCTTTTTTTTTTTTTTTTTTTTTTTTTTTGCTGGGGACTTCAGGCTAAATTTAGTTCTCTGTTTAATGTTCAATAGAACTTTTGTCCTTTAATTTTTTTGCTGTTAAGTTTTATCACAATCTAATAGGATTAATAAGATTGCTAGCCCCTTTGTAAATTGTGTTTAATTAAACATTTTGCTTGGATTTCAGTTATAAAAGAACAGATTTAAAGTTATGATAAAGATTATAGATGAGTACAAGATTGAGTTTTACCTAGTCTCCTTTTTTTTTTAAATTTTAATTTTAATTTATTTTAAATTACACTTTATTTACTTTGTATTCCCTCTCTAGTTCCCTCCCTCCTCCTCTCCCAACCACTCCCTTCCACCCCCTTCTCCACAAATGCCCCTCCCCAAGTCCACTGGTAGGGGAGGGGTTCTTTTTCTTCCTTCTGATCTTAGCCTGTTAGGTCTCATCAGGAGTGGCTGCATTGTCTTCCTCTGTGGCCTGGTACACAGCACAGAGGTAGCCATGGCAGTTCAGTGTCTAAGTGGGTTCCATAGTAAGGGAACAGGGACTGCTTCTGACATGAACTGATTGGCCTAGTCTCCTTTTTGAGTTTTTTTTTTTTCATTATTAGTTACATTTTATTAACTTTGTATTCCAGCTGTATATCACTCCTTCATTCTCTCCCAATCCCACCCTCCCTCCCTCAACTCCATTCTGCCTCTTTCCAAGTCCACTGGTTGGGGAGGACCTCCTCCCCTTTCATCTGACACTGTTTTATCAGGGATCTTCAGGACTGGCTCCAAAGTCCTCCTCTGTGGCCTAGCAGGACTCCTCCTTCCTTGGAGTGTGGGGAAGTCAAAGAGCCTGTCATTGAGTTCCTATCAGATATATTCCCTGTTCCTCTCACTATGGAAAACCAAATGGTTACTGAGCTACCACCGGCTGTATCCAAGCAGAGTTTCTAGGATATATACATACATGGTCCTTGGTAGTGTGTAAGTCTCAGAAAAGACCCCTGTGCCCAGATATATTTGAACCTTGTGGAGCTTCTATCCTTTCCATGTCCTACTAACTCCCCCTTCTTTCATTTGATTCCCTGTACTCTGCCAAAAATTTGGTTATGTATCTGTTTTGATACACTGCTATGTAGTCTTTCAGAGGCCCTCTGCACTAGGCACCTGTCCTGTTTTCTGCTACTTCCAACACACATCCCATTTGTCTTTCTAAGTGATTGTTAATCATCTTATCCCAGGTCTTCTTTCTTGTTAATCTTCTTTAGGTGTATAGATTTCATCATGTTTATCATATCTTATAGATCGATATGAGTACGTATATATCTTGTGTGCCTTTCTTCCTCTGGGATACCTCATTCAGAATGATCTTTTCTAGATCCCACAATTTGTCTGCAAATTTCATGATTTCCTCATTTTTGATTGTTGAGTAGTATTTCATTGTGTAAAAAATACCACAATTTCTATAATCATTCCTCTGTTGATGTACATCTGGATTGTTTCCAGGTTCTGGCTATTATAAATAAAGCTGCTACAAACATGGCTGAGCAAATGTCCTTGTTGTGTACTTGAGCAAATTTTGGGTATATGTCTAGGAGTGGTATATCTGGGTCTTAAGGCAGCACTACTCCTAATTGTCTGAGAAAGTGCCAGATTGCTTTCCAAAGTGGTTGTACCAGTATACATCCCCACCAGCAATGGAGGAGTGTTCCCTTTTCTCCACAACCTCTCCAGCAGGTGTTGTCATTTGAGGTTTTTTTTTTTTTATTTTAGCTATTTTGATGGGTGTAAGGTAAAGCGTCGGGGTCGTTTTGATTTGCATCTCCCTGATTACTAAGGATGTTGAGCATCTCTTTAAGTGTTTCTGTGCCATTTTATATTCCTATACAGAGAATTCTTTGTTTGCTCTGTGCCACATTTTTTAATTGGATTACCAGATTTTACTGCTTTTTAACTTCTTTAGTTCTTTATATTCTGAATATCAGCTCTCTGTCAGATAAAGGGTTGGTGAAGATTCTTTCCCAGTATGTAGGCTGTCATTTTGTTCTGACGACAGTGTCTTATGCTTTACAGAAGATTTTTAATTTCATCAGGTCCCATGTATTGATTTTTTGCTCTTAGAGCCTGTGCTGTTAGTGTTCTGTTAAGAAAGTTGTCTCCTTTGAAAAAAAAAAACTGAGTAATATTCTATTTTGTAGATGGACTACAATTATTGTATCATTTATTAATTGGGGAGGGAGGTGCCTTGTTGGTTTCCAGTTCCTGGCTTTTTCAAATAGATTAACTTACCAAAATCTATACACCTAAAGAAACTAATCAAGAAGGCAGACCCTGATTTAAATGCTAAATCCTCATCCTGAAAGGCAAAGAGGATGGATGATCTACAGATTCAATCCAGTTTCCATCAAATTTCCAACACAATTCATTACAGACCTAGAAAGAAAAATTCTCAACTTTATATGGAAAAACAAGACACACGGAATAGCTAAAACAATACTCTACAATAAAAGATCTGCAGTTATCTCCATCCCTGATCTAAAGCCGTATTATAGAGCAATACTATTAAAAACTGCATAAAACTGACATACAAACAGAATGGTGGGTGAATGGAACTAAATAGAAGAACCAGGAATAAACCTACACATTTATGGACAACAGAATTTTGACAAAGATGCCAAAACCATACAATGGAAAAAGGTAGCATCTTCAACAGATGGTGCTGGTCTAATGGGATATATGCATAGAGAAAAATGCAATCTGGTCTTTTCTCAGACAACTAGGAACAGTTATTCCTCAATATTCAGCTCTCCACCTCTAGGCATATATCCAAAAGAGGCTCAATACACAATAAGGACATTTGCTCAACCGTGTTTATAGCAGCTCTATTTGAAAAAGCCAGAAACTGGAAACCAACCAGGCACTTCCCCTTCCCAATTAATAAATGATACAGTAATTGTAGTCAATTTACAAAATGGAATATTAGTTGTTTTTTTCAAAGAGTTGCCCTAGTCAGGCAGCATTTTCTCAGTAAGTAATTCACTTATTGAGTACATATCTCTGCATTTAACATATGATAATAGAATCTGTCATATGTGAAAATCACATTATGTCAAGGACATGTGAACTTATTAATGACTACTTGAAAGAAATATATGACGATATTCCTGAACTAAGAGTATTGTACACAAGAACTGTCATCTCTGGTTTAGTTGCTTTAAGGCTGTCTACTTGGCCCTTTTAATATCTGGCTCCTGAAACTCTTATTGGCTTTAACCTGTTTCATGACATCTTTCTCCCTCTCAGACATTAAGCACCTGAGAAAATCTTGAGGTTTCCATGGAGATGAGTAAACAAACTTTCTTCAGTGTCCAGTATCTCTGTTCCTATGCACAAGTGACATTTGCTTGTGAATTTGCTTCTCACCCCTTTATCCAGATCCCATACCCTTACTCCTGTTTACTTATATGACTATCTCAGGTAGGAAATGAAACTTTAAGCTTACTTTATTTAATTGGACAGCTTCCTAAGTAGGGAAGCTTCAAAGTGATGTGAAATTAAGGAGAATGTACTGAATGACATGGTTATCTCCTACTGTGGTCTTGGTCTTTAATTTTCCTATATTGTGACTTTGAACTGAGCATTTGAGTACTCACTAAATGGACTTCCACATTCTTTTCGTTTTTTCATTATTTTTTATTAGTTACATATTACTAACTCTGTATTCCAGCTCTATCCCACTCCCTCATTTCCTCCCAAACCCTCCCTCCCTCATCTCCTCCCTGCTCTTTTCCAAGTCCACTGATTGGGGAGGACCTCCTCCCCTTTAAGCTGACCGTGTTTTATCAGGTATCTTTAGGGCTGGCTGCAGAATCCTCCTCTATGGCCTAGCAGGACTGCTCCTGCCTTGTGGGGTGGGGAGTTCAAAGAGCCTGTTATTGAGTTCCTGTCAGAAATATTCCCTGTTTCCCTTTCTATTGGAAACCAATTGTTTACTGAGCTACCATGGGCTTCATCTGAGCAGAGGTTCTAGGTTATTTCCATACATAGTCCTTGGTGGAGTGTCAGTCTCAGAAAAGACCCCTTTGCCCGTATATATTTGGTCCTTATGGAGCTCCAATTCTATCCACGTCACACAAACTCCCCCTTCTTTCATATGGTTCCTTGCACTCTGCCAAAGGTTTAGTTATAAGTCTTAGTATCTGCCTAGATACACTGCAAGGTAGAGTCTTTTAGAGACCCTCTGTGGTAAGTGCCTGTCCTATTGTTTTCTCCTACATACAAGGCACCTCCTATTTGTCTTTCTAAGTGAGGATTGATCATCTTACCCTGGGTCTTCTTTCTTGTTTATCTTCTTTAGGTGTATAAATTTCATTATGTTTATCATATTTTATAGGACTAGATAAATGTGTATATGCCATGTGTGTCTTTCTCCTTCTGGGATACCTCACTCAGAATGATCTTTTCTAGATTCTACCATTTACCAGCAAATTTCATGATTTCCTTGGATTTGATTGTTGAGTAGTATTCCATTGTATAAAAACACCGAAATTTCTGTATCCATTCCTCTGTTGAGGGAAATCTGGGTTGTTTCCAGGTTTGGACTATTACAAATAAAGTCACTACTCACATGGTTGAGAGAATGTCCTTTTTGTGTACTTGAACAAATTTTGGGTTTATGCCTAGGAGTGGTATAGCTGGATCTTGAGGAAGAACTATTCTAAATTGTCTGAGAAAGTGACAGATTAACTTCCAAAGTGGTTGTACCAGTTTACACTCCCACCAGCAATGGAGGAGGGTTCCCCTTTCTCCACAAACTCTCCAGCATGTGTTGTGACTTGAGTTATTCCTCTTAGCCATTCTGATGGGTGTAATGTGAAATCTCTTGGTCTTTTTGATTTGCATCTCCCTGATGGATAAGGATGCTGACAATCTCTTTTAAGTGTTTCTCTGTCATTCTATATTCCTCTAGAGAATTCTCTGTTTAGCTCTATATCACATTTTTTAATTGGAATAATTGATTTATTGCTTTTTAACTTCTTTAGTTCTTTATATATGCTGGATATTAGCCCTTTATCAGATATAGGGTTGTTGAAGAACCTTTCCCAGTCTGTAGGCTGTTATTTTGTTCTGATGACAGTATCTTCTGCTTTACAGAAGCTTTTCAGTTTCATGCTCTCTCATTTATTGATTGATGCTCTTAGAGCCTGTGCTGTTGGTGTTCTGTTCAGGAAGTTCTCTTTTGTGCCAACAAGTTCTAGGCTGTTCTCCACTATTTTTTCTAACTGATTTAGAGTATTTGGTTTGATGTTGAGGACTTTGATCCACTTGGATGTTAGTTTTGTGCAGGATGATAAATATGGATCTATTTTTATTTTTCTGCATGTAGACATCCAGTTGGACTAGCAACATTTGTTGAAGATGCTGCCTTTTTCCCATTGAATGGTTTTGGCTTCTTTGTCATAAATCAAGCATTCATATGTGTGTGGGTTTATTTCTGGGTCTTCTCTTTGGTTTCATTGATCCTCCTTTTTTGTTTCTATGCCAATACCATGCAGTTTTTATTACTATTGCTCTGTAGTACAGAGATTGAGATCAGGAATGGAGATATCCCCAGATGATTTGTTGTTGTACAGGATTGTTTTGGAGATTCTGGGTTTATTGTTTCTCCATATGACGCTGAGAATCTTTCAAGATCTGTAAAGAAATGAGTTGTTATTTTGTTGGGAATTGCATTGAATCTGTAGATATCTTTTGGCAGGATGGCTATTTTCACAATTAATGTTAATTGTGAAATTAAGGGTAATCCTACCAATCCATGAGCACGGGAGAGCTTTCCATCTTCTGATATCTTTTTCAATTCAATTCCTTCCTTTAGAGACTTAAAGTTGTTTTTTTTTTTTTTCAAACAGGTTTTTCACCTTTTTGGTTAGAGTCACCTCAAGTTAACATAAAATATTGTGAAGGGTGGCTATTGTGAAGGGTGTTGTTTCCCTGATTTCTTTCTCGGCCCTTTTGTCTTTGATATACAGGCGGGCTTCTGATTTTTTTTTTTTTTGAGTTGGTTTTGTATCCTGCCACTTTGCATAATATGTTTAAGCTGAAGGAGTTCTCTGGTTGAATTTTTGGGGTCACTCATGTAGTCTATCATATCATTTGCAAATAGTGACACTTTGACCTCTTTCTTTCCAATTTGCATCCCCTTGATCTCATTTAGTTTTCTTACTGCTTTGGCTAGCACTTCAAGTACTATGTTTAAGAGATATGGAGAGAGTGGGCAACCTTGTCTTGTCCCTGATTTCAGTGGGATTGATTTAAGTTTCTCTCCATTCATTTTGATGTTGTCTATAGGCTTGCTGTGTATTGCCTTTACTATGTTTAGGTATGTGTCTTCTATCCCTGATCTCTCCAAGACTTTAAACATGAATGGGTGTTGGAGTTTGTCAAATGCTTTTTCGGCATCTAAGGAGATGATCATGTCGTTTTTCTTCTTCAGTTTGTTTATTTGGAGATTATGTTGATGGAATTCCATCTATTGAATTACCCTTGCCTGCCTGGAATGAAGCCTATTTGGTCATGGTAGATGAAATCTACCATGATGTGTTCTTGGATTATGTTTGCAAGTATTTTATTGAGTATTTTTGCATCAATGTTCATAAGAGAGATCAGTCTGCAGTTCTCTTTTTCTGTTGGGTCTTTGTGTGGTTTAGGTATCAAGGTGACTGTGACTATATTGAATGAGTTTGTTAATGTTCCTTCTCTTTCTATTTTGCCGGGAGCCAAACCTATCTAGTGAAGACAAAGGTATCTACAGAAGCCAAAGTCAATTAGTGAGTCAAAGCTATCTAGTGGAGACAAAGGTAGTTACTGAAGCCAAAGCCAAATAGAGAGCAAAGGTCATTTAGTGGATACCTAAAGCTATGTAGTGAAAGAGTTATCTAGACCCTAAATTATGGGTGATAGATTGTGAGGACCTCCTTTGTTAGAGCATCCGTAAGATATCTTAAGAGAACATCCTCATGATATCTTGCAGGTACAATAGTTAACCCATGAAAGCACTCTTCCTGTCTCCTGCAGCAACTAATTACCTTCCCCCTTTTCTGCCTTCTCCCTATATAAGTTGGGTAAAAATTTCTAATAAACGGAAGCCTTGATCAGATGAACAGACTTTCTTCCTTGTGCTTCTTGTACCCCCCCAATTCCTTCCACTCTCCTCCCTTAGGAACCCCGTTGAAGCCCTGCTGGTCGGGGCCATACTGTTTTGTGGAATAGTTTGGAGAGAATTGGAGTTAGTACTTCTTTGAAGGTCTGATAGAATTCTGGACTGAATCCATCTGGCCCAGGCCTTTTTTATGAAGGGAGACTGTTGATAACTACTTCTATTTCCTTGGGGAATGTAGGACTATTCAATCTTTCTACGTGATCTTGACTTAATTTTGTTAGATGGACTCTTTCCAGAAAATTGTCCATTTCTTTTAGATTTTCGAATTTTGTGGCATATAGGCTTTTGTAGTAAGACCTAAAAATTTTTTGGATTTCCTCACTGTCTATAATTATGTCTCTCTTTTCATTTCTGATTTTGTGATTTTGTTAATTTGGATAGGTTCTCTCTGCCTTTTAGTTAGTTTGGCTAAAGGTTTGTCTATCTTGTTGATTTTCTCAAAAATCAGTTCTTCAGTTCTTGGTTTCACTGATTCTTTGAATAGTTTTGTTTACAATTAATTGATTTCAGCCCTGAGTTTGATTATTTCCAGCCATCTGCTCCTCTTGGGGATATTTGCTTTTTTTTTTTTTTCCCCTAGGGCTTTTAGTTGGGCCATTAAGTTGCTTGTATGAGACATCACAAATTTCTTTTTGAAGGCAGTTAGTGCTATGAATTTTTCCTCTGAACACTTCTTCCATTGTGTCCCATAATTTACGGCATGTTGCACCTTCATTTTTCTTGAATTCTAGGAAGTCTTTAATTTCTTTCTTATCCCAGCTGTCATTGAGCATCAAGTTGTTCAGTCTCTCTCTCTTTTTTTTGTAGGCTTTTTTTTTTAAATTCCATTGTTGTTGAGGTCCAGCTTTAGTCCATGTTGGTCAGATAGAATACAGCAGACTATTTAAATCCTCTTCTATTTGTTGAGGCTTGCTTTGTGAAAACTATATGGTCTATTTTGGAGAAGGTTCCATGAGGTGCTGAAAAGAAGGTATACTCTTTTGAGTTTGGGTGGTAAGTTCTGTAGACATCTATTAGGTCCATTTGTTTTAGGACCCCTGTAAGTGCCTTTATTTCTTTATTGGGCTTCTGTCTAAATGATCTGTCCCTTGGTGAATGTGAGGTGCTGAAGTCTCCCACTATTAAGGTGTTGGGACTGATGATGTGTTTGAATCTTAATAATGTTTCCTTTATTAATGTACATGCTGTTGTATTTGGGGCATAGATGCTCAGAATTGTGATGTCCTTTTGGTGGATTTTTCCTTTGATGATAATGTATTGCCCTTCTGCATCTTTTTTGATTAATTTTGGTTGAAAGTCTCTTTTATTAGATATTAGGATAATTACTCCAGATTGTTTTCTGGGTCCGTTTACTTGAAAGACATTTTTCCAGCCCTTTACTCTGAGGTAGTGTTTGTCTTTGTTGTAGAGCTACTTTTCTTGGAAGCAGCAGAATGTTGGATGCTGTTTCTGCACCCATTCTGTAAGTCTGTCTCTTTTTATTGGAGAGTTGTATCCATTGATGTTGATAGATAATAGTAACCAATGAATGTTAATTCATTTTATATTGGAGTTGGTGGTCTTACTGTGTTCCATTGTTTTCTTTTAATTTTTGTTGGGAGTATTATCTGCATGCTATCTTTTCTTGGGTGAACTTGTTTTCATTATATTGGATTTTTCCTTTTATTATCTTCGGTATGGCTGGTTTGCTATGTAGATATTGCATAAATTTAGTTTTGTTGTGGAATGTTTTGTTTTCTCCATCTATGTTGTTTGAAAGCTTTGCAGAGTATAGTAGTCTGAGTTGGTATTTGTGGTCTCTTAGAGTCTGCATGACACCTGGCCAGGCCCTTCTGGCTTTCAGTTTCTGATGAGACATCTGGTGTGATTATCATAGCTCTACCTTTATATATTACTTGGCCTTTTTCCCTTGCTGCTTTTAATGTCTTTTCTTTGTTCTGTAGATATAGTTTTTTGACTATGATGTGATGTTATATGTTTCTTTTCTGGTCTAGTCTATTTGGTGTTCTGAAGGCCTCTTGTATATTTATGGAAATCTCTTTCTTTAAGTTGGGAAATTTTTCTTTTATGATTTCCTTGAAAATATTTTCCAGTTAGCCTGCAGTCTTCTTTTTCATAAATTCCTATTATTCTTAGATTTTGTGTTTTCATGGCATCCTTGATTTCTTGTTTGGGACTTTTTTTATTTTACTGTTTCTTTGAGAGAAATATCAGTTCCTGCGAGTGTATCTTCAGCTCCAGAGATTCTTTTTTTCCATCTCTTGTATTCTGTTGGTGATGATTGCCTTTGTTTCCTGATCTTTTTTCCAGGTTCTCCAGCTCCAGGGTTTTCTCAGTTTGTGTTTTCCTTATTGATTATAATTCTGTTTTCATGCCTTGCACCATTTCCTTCACCTGTTTGACTGTGGATTCCTATCTCTCTACAATGGTCTCTATTTTTTGTTCATTTTCTCTCTATGCCACTAATTGTATCTCTACTGTGGTTCTATTTTTTTGGGCACATTTGCCTGTGTTTCTTTAAGAATTTTGTCTATTTCCTCTTTCTTTGCCTCCCATTGACTGGCCAAATCTTTGATAGATTTGTTCATTTCATCTTTAACTGTTTGAATTTGCATGGGTATTGATCTGAGAGAATTGCTTGTTTCCTCTTCATGAGCCTTAAATAATTGGGTAAGCATAGCTTTCAAGTCATTTTCCTCTGCTTCTGATGAATTGGAGTATCCACCAATTTTGGGGGTTGCCAATGAAGTCTTGATGTTCTGATTTATGTTGGATGTGGTTTTTTTGCCTACCCCTGGCCATTGGCTTATCTGAAACCTTCCCTGTTTGTTTCTGGCTTCTGCAGTTCAGAATGGTACTATCTCTCTCTGGTGTCTGGAGAATTCTTCAAGAAGCTGAGAGGGGTACTGTGGCTTAAGCATGTTCATTGGTGCAGTGTCTGTTCCTGTGGGAGGAAAGTACACAGGTGCAGAAGAGTAAATGCAGGCTCTCTCATGTGTGTGCATGCTCATGTGTATGTGTGTGTGGAAGTGTGTCTTGAGGGACATAGTGATAGAGAATATTGAACCCTTGAGTGTGTGGGAGGAGCTCTGCCTTCCAGGCTTCTAGGTGGTAATTTGTGCATGCACTGTATATTTAGCAGGCACTGTGCAATCGCTGTGCAATTTCTGGCATTAACTGCCTTAACTCTTCAGTTGGACCCACAGAGCAGGGGCTTCAATGTCCCAAGTGATGCTCTGTTTCCCACAGTGGGTATGTGGGTGAAAGGGGTCCGATGCCTGGTTTGTATTTTAGAAGGAACTTGAATTTGGGGCTCTGCATACACTCAAGGGCATACTCAATCTCAAGCAGGTCACATCAGCAAGGACTGCATATCCGGGCTTTCTGATCTCTGGTTTGTCTTGGTCATATGCAGGAGGACTGAAGTGCCCCACCAGCTCAGTGCTGCTGCAGCTGCCAGGTTAGGAAGTCCAGCTGCAGCTGGAGGCTGAGATGCCAGGCCAGATTCCTCTGGAAAGTCCTGGGTGCCCTCCACTGTGCTCTTTAGGACTGGGATGCCCAGCGCCTGGTGTGCCTAGTTTGTATGGTGGGTTTCCTGGGATTTGGTGGGTATATAGTAAATTATCTGCCTCTGAGGGTTTGAATGGGCTGTTCATTCAGTGGCTGACACTGTGGAGCCAGTATGGTGGCTAGCAGACCTGGGACCTTGGGAGGATGGTGCCACAGGTCTGGGACTCCAAGACCGGGACAGCTGGCAGTTGCTGCTTAGGGGCTACAGGGCTCTGTCTTAGCTGCTGCAGACACCCATCAGTGAGCTTTGAGCTGAGAATCTTTGTGAGCCAGCTGTGCTGAGGAAGAGGGAGGTCCGAGAAAGGGGAGTGCAGGGAGAACAAAGGATCATTTCTCTCCTTGCCCAAACAAATCCACAGGTGACCCGAGACCAAAGTTCTCACCTCATGCCATGTTCCCTGTCATTTAAAAAGCCTCTCCATCCCCTGGCTTCATAAGCCCTTCAAATCACCCACTCCAGCATTCAGCTTTTTCACAGCTCAAAAACTGTGCATGCTAGTCACCATCTTGGCTCTGTCCCCCTTAGACCTTGACATTCTCATTGATATAATAGACTGGCAAAGTCTAGGGTTCCCTGGTGTATTGAATCTTTAAGAGCAGTGAAAAGAGTAGGAAACCAGTTAATTCCTGGGACAGGTTTGGCTGAAATACTGAAACATCGGTGTTTGTAAAAGGACAACTGAAGGGCAAGATATTATATGACAACTGGTGCTATTTGACTCTAGTATTGGCAAACCGCTATGAGCAGGGTTGCCTTGGTTGACCTGGCTAGATGGACAGCTGTATCCTACTCAGTGATCAGTGAACAAGTTTCCTGGTCCTGGGGATTTGAGTTAAAACTGCACCATCAGGAAAGAGAAATGGTGATATGACTAGTGTGATATGACTAGGATACAAGAGCAGCTGAGTTATCTCCTATGGTCCTCCAGACAAACCCTCTAAATACAGTGTTAGTGACAGGGCTGCTTGTTCAGAGTGCCGCCTGAGCTCATGAGAGAGCAGCATATTTTATTAACAACAACCTGGATTGTTTGAAAATTTTCATAGGATGACCTGGCCCAACAACTCAATTAACTGTCACCCAATTGCAGTAGTGGAAGACTGGTTTGATCACAGTAGATGACCTATTGGAACTTAATTCCCCACTGTTAGGAGACTTCCTAAAAAGTGAATGCATGCCATATTTGTGTTTTTGCATTTTAGTTACTTCACCCAGGATGATTTTTCCTGGTTCCATCAATTCGTCTGAACATATCTTGTTGTCATTTTCTTAGCTGAATAATACTCTGTTATGTCAAATTACCATATTTTCCATGAAAGAAATTGTCAGTTCTGTTCTTTAGAACATGGAAGCTGCTGGGACTTTAATCATTGTATTGAATGACAAATTTCTGGATAACAATGTTCTCATAGCCTAGAATCCCCTATATCTTCTTCTACTTCCTGGTCATTTGAATTGCAATGTCCTCTCAAAATATATCTAATTGTGGAGTGAGGAAATGTCTGGGAAGGGTTAGGCATTATAGCATTTTTAGATAATATAAAAGCCTTTGTTTTCCTAATTTCATTCTCAGCCCCTTTATCTTTTGTATAGAAGAGGTTTACTGATTTTTTGAGTTAATTTTATATCCAGCCTCTTTGCTGAAGGTATTTATAAGCTGTATGAGTTCCCTGGTAGAATTTTTGGGGTCACTCAGGTTTACTGTCATATCATCTGCAAATAGTGATATTCTGATTTCTTCCTGTGCAATTATGGCCCCTTCAATTATCTTACTGCTCTAGCAAGGAATTCCAGAACTATTTTGAAGACGTATAGAGAGAGAGTGGGCAGCCTTACCTTGTCCCTGATTTCAGTGGGATTGCTTTAAGTTTCTCTCTGTTTAGTTTGATGTTTGCTGCAGGCTTGCTGTTTACTCCATTTACTATGTTTATATATGTGCATTGTAACACTGATCTCTCCAATACTTATATATGAATGGAGTTTGGATTTTCTCAAATGCTTTTTTACCATCTAAGAAGATTATCATTGACGGCTGTTGGAGCTACCACCAGGGCATTAGCCATGAGTCATACTGGGCAGACTGCTCAGACCCTGAATAATCATTTAGCCAATGTAGCTCATGCCTTAGTTGTACATAAAGGAATTAATGCTCAACTAAAAGGAAGCTTGATGGTGTTCAATCAGAGGATTGACCTCTTGCAGGAGCAAATTGATACCCTATGGCAAATCGCTCAACCTGGCTGTCAATGAAAGTATGCTGGACTTTGTGTCACTAGCATACAACATGAGAATTTTTCCTGTGCTGCAAATCTGTCTAAACAATTGTCGAGCTATATTTTAGGTAATTGGACTGGAGAATTCGATACTACGATGGAGCAGCTGAGAGTGGCCATTGTCACAGTAAATTCTACCAGAGTGGACGCAGGACTAGCCACAGGATTATCAACATGGATTGCTGCAGCCATGAATCATCTGAAGGAATGGGCGGGCATGGGAGTGTTAGCAGGCCTTCTGGTGTTGGTCTCCTTGGTTTGCCTGTGGTATATATGCAAGATTAGAGTCTCCCAACAGTGTGATGCAGCCATGATCATTCAGGCCTTTACAGCCATTGAAGCAGGACATTCTCCCCAAGCATGGTTGGATACCCTAAAAAGCTAAAATGATACGCTCAGGATGCGAGGCTAAGCACTGCACTCAGGGTCAGCCGCTTTGGACCCAGAGAAGAGCATGTCTGATTACATGCGGGTTGATGCCCCAGGTCCCGCCTCTGAGAAAAAGGTATCTGACGGGTCTGATGCTGTTTGTGTGGATGACACCTAAATGAACATCTGTACAAAGTCCCAATTTATTTCTAATATCAGAGATCAGACCTCTACTCTTGCCTGATGCGTCTAAAACAAAAAGGGGGAACTGTAGAGAGCTGCGGAATGCTATGCCTTAAAGATGGAGCTGGTTTCCGCCTTCCACCTTCCCGATGGTGAGTGCTCTCTGTCACGAACAACTCCACATTTGGCTAAGGCTGAGGATCTGGCTTGCTTCCATGTATGTGGACCTATCTGCATTGCCCCCGTGGCACGCCTGGGTTGGCTACCCAGAGGCTATTTAAGCTGTGGGCTGGCTTTCCCGGGGTCCGAGGATTGTTCAGTGTTCCTGAATAAACTGCATTGAAAAAAAAAAGAAAAAAAAAAGATTATCATGTGGTTTGTTTTTCTTTCATTTTTTTTTTAAATAAGGTAGATCACATTGATGGATATCCATATATTGAAACACCTTTGCATAGTTGCAATGAAGCCTACATGCTCATAATGATGATATCTTTGATTTGTTATTATATTCATTCAAAGACATAAAGTATCTTGGTATGACCCTAATCAAGAATGTCAAAGACTTGTATGAAAAAAATTTCAAATCTCTGAAGAAAGAATTAGAAGAAGATATCAAAAGATGGAAAGATCTCCCATGCTCATGGCTTGGCAGGATTAAACTTTGTAAAAATGTCCATACTACCAAACACAATCTATACATTCAAAGCAATTCCCATGAAATTACCAACACAATTCTTTACAGACCTTAAAAGAAAAATAGAAAACTTCATAAGGAAAAACAAAAAACAGAATTGCTAATACAATCCTCTATAATAAAAGATCATCTAGAGATATCTCCATCTATGATCTCAAGCTGTAATACTGAACAACAGCAATACAAAAAAATGAATGGTACTGGCATAGAAACAGAATGGTGGATTTGTGGAACTGAATAGAAGACCCAGAAATGAACCCAGACATGTATGGACACCTGACATCTGACAAAGATAACAAAACCATACAATCAATAAAAGATTGCATCTTCATAAAATGGTGCTAACTGGATGTCTACAATTAGAAAAATGCACATGGATCCATACTTATCACCCTGCACAAAACTAAAGTTCAAATGGATCAAAGATGTCAAGATAAAACCAGACACATTAAATTGGTTAGAAAAAAAAATTCACCAATTTTTCTTGAACTGATTGGCACAAGACAAAACTTCCTGTATAGAACACCAACAGCACAGGTTCTAAGAGCAACAATCAATAAATGGAACCTCATGAAACTGAAAAGCTTCTATAAAGCAAAGGACACTGTCATCCAAACAAAACAAATGCCTACAGATTGGAAAAATTCTTCACCCAGCCTCTATGTGACAGAGGGCTAATATCCTGATTATATGAAGAAATAAAGAAGATGAAAAACAACAAGTCAAGTAATCTAATTTAAAAAAAAGGAAGAGATCTAAACAGAGAATTCTCAATAAAGGAATATCAAATGGCAGAGAAACTTTTAAAGAAATGCTCAACGTCATCAGGGAAATGTAAATCAAAAGGATCCTGAGATTTCACCTTACACCCATCAGAGAATGACCAAGATCAAAAACTCAAGTTTCAACAACTACTGGAAAAGTTGTGGAGAGTGGGTAACACACCTCCACTGCCAATTTGAATTTAAACTTGTACAACCACTCTGGAAATCAATCTGCTGTTTTCTCAGACAACTAGGAATAGCACTTTCTCAAGATTCAGCTATCCACTTCTAGCAATACACCCAAAAGAGGCTCAAGTAAACAATAAGGAAATTTGCTCAACCACATTTGTTACAGCTTTATTTGTAATAGTCAGAACCTGGAAAAAACCCAATTGCCCCCCCCAACTTAAGAATGGATGCAGAAATTGTGGTGCATCTACACAATGGAATATTACTCAGCAATAAAAAACAAGGAAAACATGAAATATGCAGGTAAATGTTGGGAACTGGAAAATATCATCCTGAGAGATATATCTCAGAAGCAGAAAGACACATATAGTAAATACTCACTCATATAAACATATAATACAGGATAAACCTACTAAAATCTGTACACCTAAAGAAACTAATCAAGAAGGAGATCCCTGACTTAAATGCTCAATCCCCATCCCAGAAAACAAAGAGGAGAAAGAAGAAGAAGGAGAAAATAGGGAACAAGTTATGAGCCTGCCACTGAAAGGCCATGCCCTGCAGATTATCAAAGCAGTTCCTGAGGCTTATGACCAACTGTTAGACAAAGTGCAAAGAATCTAATGAAATAAGTGAGAAATAATAAGATCTGGAAAGGACAGGAGCTCTGTAAGTAGAGCTACAGAACCAAAAAATTTTAGCACATTTGTCTTTCCTGAGCCTTGTACTCCAACCAAGTACCATGCATGCAGATAACCTAGAACCACTGCACAGATGTAGCCCATGGTAGTTCAGTGTTCATAGGGGATCCATATTAATGGAAAAAGGGACTGCCCTGACATGATCTGATTGACCTGCTCTTTGAATTCCACACCCTGATTCTGGAGCAGAATGCAGCCATTCCTGATGAGATCTGATAGACTATGATGAGTAAGAAGGAGAGGAAGACCTCCCCTATCAGTGTACTTGGGAAAAGACATGAGTGGACAGGAGGGAGGAATGCTGGGATTGGGAGCAGAGGAGGAATGTGTTTGTGGCAGGATACAAAGTGGATAAAGTATAATTAATAAAAATTAAAATTATTAAAAAATATAGTTCCTTTTGGAGTTATTTTATAAGAGGGTATGCTTAGAGGCTGATAGCCAAAAAAAAAGTGATCAGACAAAAGAGAGCCTCTGTCTTTTTGTCTAGGTCACATTATGTCTTTGTTTTTGTCAGTCTTGGCCTCTCTATTTCTGAAGCTACCTATCACTAGCTCTTTCTCCTCCTGTCTCTCTCAGTCTTCATCTCTCTGCCTGACGCTTGTGGTTCAGTAAAAAATGCTCTCAGTTCTACTGAACGACTACCAGAAGATGACTGCTTTATTACAGGACTACCAGAAGATGACTGTTTTATTACATGACATCCTGGATGGTCTCTGTAAAAATATAATCACGGTCCAATTAAATGCCTTTTGTTCGAAGATTTGCCTTTTCAGGGAGCACCTTCACAGGAAGTATTTTACTTACTGAAGACATATCTGTGCATTAAACAAATAATCACAGAAGCTATGATGTTAATGTCACATGTCAAGGACACATGACTTTATTAATGACAACTTGAAAGAAAAATGTGACACTTTTCCTGAACTAAGAGTGTGGGACACAGGAAGTGGCATCTCTCCTTTGTGTGCTTTTAGCTTCCCAGATTGAGGAATGTAGGGCTGCTGATCATTTCCCTCAAGCAGGCTGTCCACTTGGCCCTTTTAATAACTGGCTCTTAAAACTCTTACTGGCTTTCATTTGTTTCATGATATTATTTTCTTCTAAACCAATCAGCACCTCAGAGAATCTTGAGGTTTCCATGGAGATGAGTACACAAACTTTCCTCACTGTCCAGTATCTCTGAACCTATGGCCAGGTGACTTTTCTTGTGAAATCTAACAAGCCTTTATCTAATCCCTGTATCCAGATCCCACACCTTTACTTCTACTTCTGTTTACTTCTGTGACAATGTAAGGTAGGAAATGAAACTTTTATATTCATTTAATTGAATAGATTCCTAAGTAGAGAAGCTTCAAGGTGATGTAGGATTAAGGGGAATGTACTAAAGGACAAGGTGGTCTCCTATTGGGAACTTGGATCTGAAATACTGTAGGTGACTTTGAACTGAGCTATTACTTGTGTCCTCACTAAATGTACCCTCACATTCTTATGAATATAATAGGCTTTCAGGGTATAGGATTTCTTGTGGTATTGTGTCTTTAAGAGAAGGAAAAAAAGAGAAGGAAACCAGACAATTCCTGAGACTAGTTTGGCTGAAACAGAGAAAAATCTGTGAGCATAAAGGGTGAACAGAAGGGCAAGGTATAATTTCACAGTTGGTGCTGTTCCACAGTACATTTGCCAACCCTCTATAAGCAGAGTTGCCTTGGCTGACCTGGCTAGATCAGCAGCTGTGTCCTACTAAGTGGAAAGTTAGAGACCCTCCTGGTCCTGGGGTTTAGAATTAAAACTGGACCTTTGTGACAGTGAAATGGATCTGTTTTATTTCCCTAGGACACAAGAGCAACTGCGTTTCCTGCTTTGGTCCTACAGACAAACTCTCAAAATGCAGTGTTAGTTCCAGGACTGCTTGTTCAGAGGTACCACCTGAGCTCCTTCAGTCTGAGGTAGCTGGGTAACTACTAGTTCATGGCTAAGATTCTCTGCTACATTATGAGTTTCTGGAAAGCATGCCTTACAAAGTGAAAATCTGTCTTCCTTAGTGGAATCTTTTTTTCCATTTTAAAGTCATTGTGAAAGTTGTCAACATATTATTTTTATTGGTTATGTGGGAATTTCATATATTATAAATTATACTTCTTTTCTATTACTCCCAGGTTCAAATCCCTACCCATGTGTCACACTAAAACTATTTTTTTCTTTACAATACACCAATTCAAGTATGTGTTATTCATATATTCATTGGAACATGATCAGAGTCTCAGTTCCAAGTCCCTTAAAGAAAACTGAGTTCATCCTTGCGGAGCCTGGGCACAACCATCAAGAAGTAGCCATCAGTCCTGAAGAGCGCTTTACTTCATCACCTTGATCACAGTTTTCCTTGTGTATTTATGTATTATGATTTGTTTACATTGTATCCTCTATGCTGCACCCTAAATCATCTCCTTCTAGTCCTACCAAGCCTCCTTTTAACACTTTGCAATTTCTAAAATTCCCCTGAGAGTAGAGGTCCTCCTCCCCCTTCTAAATCTGCTTACCTTAATCAGGTATAACCTATGCTGGCTGCATCATCTTCCTCTGAGGCCTGATTCTCAGGGCATTGTTCTGTTTGGATCTGTAATGATCTCTAATTATGAGACTCTTCCTGCCTCCTCTACTGCAAGCTTTCCAGAGGGGAGGGAGAATTTCATAGGGATATGCCATTTAGATCTGGGTGTTTTAAGGCCTCTCTCAGAATTATATCAGAATGTGGGTCTCTATAAGCAACACCATTTAATACAGAAGGAAGAATCTCTGTGGATCCAAGAACATGGCACTGATCTATCAATTTAGGGTAGAGAGAAACATATTTTAATAACAAAGGCCTGGATTACCTGAAAATTTCCATGGGATGCCTGGCACAGAAACTCAATTATTTGCCACTCAGTCCCCTTAGTGGAATACTAGTTTGGTCAAAATAGATGGCCTATTGGAACTTCATCCCCCAATATTAGGAGTCCTCCTGATAAGTGAATAATACTATAATTGTCTTTTTGCATTTTAGTTACTTCACCCAGGATGATTTTTCCTGGTTCCATCCATTTGCCTGAAAATATGATGATATCATTTTCTTAGCTGAATAAAACTCCGTTATGAAAATATTCTACATTTTCCCATAAGGAAATTGTCAGTGCTGTTCTTTAAAACTGGAATTTGCTTATTCATTGTACTGAATGACAAACTATGAGGATAAGTATGTTCTTTGAGCCTAGAAGTCTATCTTCTTCCTTGTCCTAGTGATTTGAATTCCAATGTCCCCTTGATGCTCATCTTTTTACCTTTTTAGTCCCCAGTGAAGAAAGTCCCCAGTCTGGAAAGGGTTAGGAGGTATAGCCTTGTTAGATTATGTAATTCATATGGGAATTATATGAGAGGAGGTTCTGATGTGAGGTTGATATGCCAATGAAAGTAACTAGACAGAATGGAGTCTCTGTCTCTCAGTCTCTCACTTTATAGTTGTTTTCTGTCATTATCAGTCTATTTCTGAATCTGTCACTCTAGCACTTTCTCTCTCTGTCTCTCTCAGTCTCCCTCTCTCAGCTTGCTGCTTGTAGTTCAGTATAAAAGCTTTCATTTCTGCTGAAGGACTACACAAGATGACTGCTTGATGACATAACATCATGGATGGTCTCTATAAAAATATAAGCAAGTTCCCAATTAAATGCTTTTTATTCAAAGTATTGTCTTGGTCAGGGAACATTTTCCCAGTAAGTAATTCACTGCCTGAGGAGGTACATTTGCATTTAACAAATAATAATGCAATCTGTTATTATTGTAAACTCACATGTCAATGATACATGACTTAATTAGTGACCACTTGAAAGAAATATGTGACACTTTGCCTGAACTAATAGTCTAGGACACAGGAACTGTTATCTCTGGGTTGTGTGCTTTCAGCTGCCCAGATTGAAGCATATAGGTCTGCTCAGCCTTTCTCTCAAGCATGCTGTCTACCTGGCTCTTTTAATAACTGGATGCTGAAACTTTCACTGGCTCTCACCTTTTGTATGACATCATTCTCCATCTCAGCCAATCAGCCCCTGAGTGAATCTTGAGGTTTCCATGCAGACGGGTAAGAAAACTTTCCTTGTTGTCCACCTGTGCACACTTGATTCTTTCTTGTGATACCAAACAAGCCTTTATCTCATCCTTTTATACTAATCCCACAACTTTAATCTTGCTTTCATCTGTGACAATGTCTGTTAGGAAATGATTCTTTAATGTTTATTTAATTGGACCATTTCCTAAGTAGGGAAGCTTATAAATGATATGGGGTTAAGAGTAATGTACTGAATGACAAGCTGGAATGAAATTTCCTAAGTGGCAACTTTGATCAGAGAAGTTACTGGCATACTGAATAAATGTATTCTGGCATACTGAATAAATGTTCTTATGGATATTATAGGATGGCAGGGGCTGGGGTTTCCTGCAATATTAGGTCTTTAAAAGCAGGGAAAAGAGAAAGTAACTTGATAGTCCTGTGGGCTAGTCTAACAGGATCCACCTGAAAGAGGGAGTGTAATTGTGAGAACAGAGATGTGAAGAATAGAGACAAGACAGATTACTGTTCAAGTCTCAGTTACCTGAACATGCAAACAACACTTATAAAGGGAAGTGAACAAGCAATATTTTTTTAGCAGTAGCAACACATCTGATCCACCTGGCAAGGCATCCAGGAATTCACTCAAGGTTACACCAAGTTTGCTGCCTGGTTACCAAGGTTGTAGAGAGCTTCCTATCTACTTCTCAGCCTCAGAACACACAACATGCAGAGACTACCAAGGACAGTCTCTGAGACATATAACTTAGAAAAGACCCACATCTGCTATGGCCAGGAGGTAGAATTCCAATTACCAGACTCTTTGTTTTATGGAGAGCCTGCTTAGGCTGGCAAAATATGCATTTTTTTCTTACTCATCATCAAGGTCTTGGGATGCAATTTTAATGAGCCTTTGTCTTAAAAACCACAATTTAATAATATCCGTCATTGACTTACCTCCATAAAAAATTGGGTTGTTAGAGATCTTTAATTTAAATTCATGCAACTGCACTTGCATGTGTTGAAGTTTTTGAAGAAGGTAGGCAGGCACAGGCCAACAAACCCATAACCGCCAGGCCCACAATTCTCAGTCCCCACATAATCACAGAATCAAAGGATGGAAAGCACCTCCTGAGGCTAGTAACTCTATTCCAGGATGTATTGGCCAATTCTAAACTAGGTTTCTTGGCAGATTCTATGTCATGGATCTTATTTCTCATCATTACCATATCCAATGAGAAGTTTTGCTAGACCAAATACCAGCAAGGTGATTCTGAACCTGAGTCCAATTAAATTATGACTCATCATACCAAGAATCAGAAACCCTAACAAGAATCATAACAAAAGCAGGTTGCTTAACAACTAATACTGAAAGAGTATTATTATCAGCACTAGCACAGTTAGGAAGATTGTAATATACACATTCATTTGAATAGGTATCATTGTTCTTAAAATGTCTTCCTACAATTTTTCCAATTAGCAGTAAATAAGGAGGATTAACACATGCCAAAACAGAAGTATACTTAATTTAGCAAAGCTACTTGCATCCCCAATGACAATGCCTATATATCCCAATGCAGCCCCCAATTTCCACACACAGATTTGCCAGTTTTTATTTGAAGTCCTCCAAAGTTGAGGCCTTACAGCTTTTTCTAATACAAAGGAATTTTCACTGCCTTTACCAGAAGCCAAATTCTTAATATCCTTACGATAGACCATTCCAGTTCACGACTGTAAATGCAGGGTCGTTGTTCCAGGAGTAGATGATGGGCATTTCTCTGATGCATCTTGTCCAAGGAACCATCTGTTGAGGACAAGAGTATTGATCCCCTTTCTCACAGGGTGGGTAACTCATTGGAAATGTAAGACAGTCGTTCTTAACTCCTGTAGGAAGGGACAATAATATCCCTCAAATGTTCCACTTTGCCTGGTTGCAAAGGGAGGCTTGAGTTTCCACCCCAACTTTAGAGTAGTAGGCATTCTGAACAATGACCTGGACTGGTAATACTTGGACTAGTAAGCTATTTTGATGTATACCCTTTCTGGTAATGCAAAGAGGGTGACCTCTCCCTATTCCTGAAAAGTTAAGAGTATGTTTTACTTGTGTTCCTTCAAAAGCAGGAAAACCCTTCAACCAAGTGTTGTTGACATAAACAAGGACTTCTGGATCATTCCAGGAACCTGGATGTAGTTGATGTGTATTAGGGACATACTTCCAATAAACATTCATCTTGATTGGAAGGGTCTTCATTGACGCCATTATCATTGTCAGGAGGAAACACCTCATCGATTTGCTGTACCAGACATTCCAGGAGCCTTTGAGCTACATAAATTTCCTGCAGAAAAACAAAGACAGATCCTCATCCCCATACAAGTAAAGGTTCGGGTACATACCATAGATGTTGGTATAATGTTATTTTGAAATGTATGCACCTTACCCTGTTCATTCAAATACTGATTTCTCCTCCTAACCCACTCTCTGGTTTCAATCTGGATATTGTATTATGATACTTATTCTAAGCATCCTATCTCAACTTGGTGTAAACTTCCAAATGAGCTAGAAGGAGCCAGAGGACAGGAAAGAGGTGAGGAGGTAGAAGGCAGGAAATGAATGGGAGGAGACAGGGCAAGGAGGGCTAGGACAGCAGAGCTAGGAGAGATCTTGGAACTACATGGAGAGATGGACTGGACCTAAGATATCACTAAAATCAAGTATAATATGGAAAGTCTAAATGTTAGGAAAATATCAGGGCTTGGAGGTTTAGGATGGAGTAGCTATTGCCAAGCATTTTATACTAGGTTAACTAAATAAACCCAGTGTCTGTGTGGTGATTTGGTTATGCAGTTGCTTATGATTTACAGCAGCATTACCAGAAAATAATTCAATAGTAAATATTAATCACCATTTACAACACATTTGATTTGTTAAAGGACCCCTCCATTTTACTTTAGCAAAAGTTTTCTTGGTTTCTTTATGCCAAAATCTATCTGTTGAAGTTTAACGATGGTTTTCCAAATTAAAATTTCAGAATGAAAAGAACATGATTTATATAATTCTTAGGTGTCCATGAGAGTAGCTCCCCATTCTTTGTTTTTTTGCAAATAAATCTTAATTGTTCAGTGGGCATGCTCAACCATGCCTTGTCCTTGAGGATTGTAAGGTATTTTAGTTATATGAGAAACTTGAGGCTGTTGACAAAATCTTTTTAAAGATTTGGTAGAATATACTGTTCCATTGTCAGTTTTAAATTGCTTAGGAACTCCTAGAACATTAAAAGCCTGTAGACAATAAGCAATGTCATTCTTTGCAGCTTTTCCTGGTTGATCTGTGGCGAAAGTAAATCCAGAATGGGTATCTGTTCAAACATGTACATATTTTAATTGTTTAAATTCAGGAATATGAGTAATATTCATTTGCCAAAACTTATTTGGAGCCTATCATTTAGAATTGACTCCCCAATAAAAACATGCTGAAACTTAGGAAAAGTACTGCAAGTCTTGACTATACTATGGGCCAATTCATTTATCAATCCATATTTAAGTCTCAAGGTTTGACTATTAAGATGGTGCATATTATGGGAATCCCGGGCTCTTTTTAACCATGAAAAATAAACTCTGGTGACTTTATCTGCTAATACTATTTTTTTTGAAAGGAGTCTGGCAAATCAGAATGATCTGTCAAATGTCCCATAAAAAAAGGAAAGAATTTTTTTTTATCAAAGTTTGAATTTGTAAAAATAAAATTCCAGGAGGAGAGGATGTCTGAATTTGACCTGCACTCTCTAACCTAGGCAAAGACTGAGCACTATCTGTATGCACTCTCTGAAAAAATTCAAAGACTTCTTATTAAAACTTTGAAACAAAGCTAATATTGCAGATAACTGTGCTATTTGTGCAGATGTGTTAAACACTTGAAAAGATATTATTTCCTTTTACAAGCATAGGTATCGACATCAGATAATAAACCATCAGTAAATATTGTTAAAGTATCAACAAATGGGCTAAGTTTTAAATGAAAAACTATAGGTTAAACCAATAAAAACTGAATTAATTTGTTGTTTATGCCTTAATACATTGGACTTTGTCATAATAATCTTCCATATGTTAAAATACCATATTTATCAGATCTCTGATATATCTGAAGGCCAGCATATTTGAGTTACTCTTTGTCTACCTTTATCATCTGCTTCAAACTTCATCCTATAAAACAATGTCATAATCTCAATTTTGGCATTTTTTAATGTATGTTTTAGAAACAAATTTGATCTACATAGGCAAACTTTATAGTTACCCATTTTAGATTTAATCTTAAAAGAAAAAAACCTAAACAAAGAGATTAGGTAAAACTCAATCTTGTACTCAACTATAATCTTTAGCATAACATTAAATCTGCTCTTTTTAAAATAAAATCACAGCAAAACTTTTTATTAAACCTAATTTACAAGGGGCTCGCAAAACTTATTAATCCTAATATTTTGTATTAAAACTTAACAGCAAAACAATTAAAGGAGAAAAGTTTTATTTAACATTATACAGAGAACTAAAATTTGCCTGTAGCCCTCAGCAAAAATGGACTATTCTGGCCATGCCAACTGTAGGCCAGAAGGAAACAGCATTAAATTATTTATTTAGGTACTGGCAGTCAGGCATATATTTTATATAATGGTTAACAATGATCAGAATATAACCCTCCATAAACCTGGACTAACATGGAACTGTCATTCTATTTTTCCTGTAAAAGAGCATAAGCAAACAATTTGTGTTGAAGAATCTATAGTAGTTTTAAATGAAGAACAATATATTTTTTACATGATTATATTGTAGTAACTACAGTTTTTATTTAATTGGTTTGAAAATCATGGGTTGGTTTTACATTGTATACTTAATAAAATAAACACCAAGTTTTTGTTTTTGTTTTTTTTTGTTTCCCCCAAAGTGTTGAAAAACTGTCTTAAGTTCTTTGTTAGACTGCTCAAGAGTTACTATTTAAATATACCTGATAATTTTGCCCCTTTGGCTTTCCCTGTCTCAGGTAAATACACAGGAGCAGAGGCTCAGGTGGCCAGCCTGAATTATGACACTGAGAGACCAAAATAATAAAAATCAGCAGTTATTATTAAAGTTTAAGGCCTGAACTACCTGGGTGAGGTCCAGTAATGCCTTGAGGGGAAAAGCTCACCTTACTGCATTCTTTCCCCACTTACTAGATATACAGTTGCTAGGAAACTGGTCCATACCCCTAGGAAGGGAGACCAGATCACTAATGGTTTGGGGACCTTCCTCTAACCAATCAGTTAAAAATGCAGCATTTTGACCAATAGATGCTAGTAAATATTCATTTGCCATTACCCCTGCCTTGGGCATGCTGGGCAGAACCAGAATCTTCATATCACCCAACTAACGTGAGCATGGAGACTCTCTGCTCTCACTGATTTGGAAGTGGGAGTGTGAGCCCAAGCTGCAGTTTGTAATTTGTAATAAAAAGATTTTCATGTATTTTGCAAAAAACTCAGCTCCTGGTGGTGTGCTTTTGGGGTATCACATTTTGGGCACAACCTAATTGGGGGCTTGTCCAGGATTCCCAAGACCTCGCAGGATTCCTGAGCCAGAGGATCAGAACCCTGGGTAGGTGCATTTTTCTCAGCCAAGTTCTGTGTCTCTGTTTTGTCATTCCGTGTATTTTTGAGATCGCAAGGTAGTATACAGTGAGTTGCCAGGGATTGGTAGTGTCACTGTACACCAGCTGACAAGCTGGTAGATGGAGGCCATAGGGATCTTGGGAGACGTCCCAGATCCCAGTGGTACAGTGCTCCCCAGTATCACTGTGAGGGACATGGTCCCAAATCTATTTGATAGGCCTAAAAAATGGCTCACTCCTACTGAGACAGGATGTACTGACAGAATCTGTTGTTTTGTCTTTGTGTTTCTGGCTGTCTAGCCATTGCTGAGTAAAAATAACTAATAAAATAAAAGTGCTTAAAAAGTAAGTGCTAGAGGAAGTAAGTAAAGTTTTGTCTTTCTGCTTAAATGTAAATGTGGCCATCATGTTTGTCTTTGACTAATCTTATGCTCTATAGGTCATGGTTAATATGATTAAAATAATTGGGTATGTTTAAAAGTTAAATTTAAAGTCTTTTTTAAAACATAAATGTGTTCATAAGGTCTATATATGTTTAACTAGCAACAATTTAAGTTGCCACATGGTATGTAATATGCTTTGCCACTATCTTGAGATTTCCATTTGGGCCATAATGTGACTACCATCTTGAGATTGCCAGGTGAACTGTAATCTGACCTGTGATGGCCATCTTGATAACCACATAATATGACAAAAAAAAAACCCACCTTAGTCAAATAATTTTCGTTTCCTAATAGATTAAAAGGATAAGTTATTTTAAATTGGTATTGGTTTTAGAAATTAAATTGTTTGCACTGGTAAATTCTGGTTTTGAAATTCTGGTTTTGACTTTTAAAATTATGACTATGCTTTCTGACTTCTACAAAAGTGGTACTTTATTTTGATATTGCAAAAAGAGGTTTTAAATAATGATTAGATGTTTAAGGCTATAAAATGTTTAAAGTTTATCATGTGTTTTATACAATGATCTTGGGTGGTCTAACAGAAAATTTGAAACAATTTCTTGATCCTTTTGTGGGAGAACAAAAACCTTTCGTGTTTGTTTTATTATTAATTTTACTAAATGAAACCAACCCACATGGTTTGAGCTAATTGAAAAAAAATGCAGTTTTTACAGTGTATCTTGTGGAGAGCTGTTTGTTTGTTAAGCTGCTTTGTTTATTAAAAAAAACCACATTTTTCCACCCTGATCTTTACCTTGAGACAAAGAAAAGAGGAAGTTTCAACAAATTCCTTAAAGCTTGTTCTAAGTTCCTTAGAGTTTTTGACCCTAGACCATATCTGATACAAGGAAGTAATTTTGGAAAGACAATTTGGCAGTTTCAGAACTTCTTTTTTATTAATGTAACTTGTTTTTGCAAATCATGGACACTGGGCTCCATCAGAATCATAAGGATTTTGATAAGAGTTTTTATGTTTAATGAAAAACAAGAAAGAAAGCAAAAAGATATTTAAAGGACAGCTTGTCTAAAGTAAGAATGTCTGTTTAAGCCAGAAGCATGAATCTAGAAACCAGATGGTATATAGAATGTTGCAGAAAGTTAGTGTCTGTATGTTTAAAAAGCCAGAGAGTTAATATGATTTGAGAAAAGCTGTATTTTAAAATATGTTGCAGTTCATTTAAAAGGCTGATGATTCTACATTGCAAAATGTTTTCTTCTGCTCTATTAAGACGGAAAAATAAATTGGCTGATAGGTATGGTGTGTCCAGAATAGTTCGTACAGTTTATAATTGTTCTGTATTGTCCTGTTATGCAGTTGGTTCTAAAACTTATTTGATCACAATGTTAGAACTTTCAGTTATGAAAAATTGTAAATGTTTCACAGAGCTTGCTGTCTTTAGTTTTATCTTTAGTTGCCATCTTTGTTTAGGGCTTCCAGCTGAGTTCAGTTACACATGGCTAGCTACTGTGCTGGTCCAGAGATAAAAAGGATTGAGCCATGAGTTTACAACCATCTTTGTTTAGGTATTTCAATTATCTTTAGTCCTCTGATTAGTGCTCAGTACATTTGTCCGTTAAGCTTTTGCTGTTCAGTTTTAATGTAAGCAGTAGGATCAGCAAGATTTGCTAGCCTCTGTATGAACTGTATCTGATTAAAAGTTTTGCTTTGATTTTAGTTCAGAAAGAGCAGACTTAAAGTTATGCTAACAAATGCAATTCGTTAAGATATTGAGCTTTACCTAATGTCTTTGTTTAGTTTTTTTTTTTTTTTTTTTTTTTTTTTTTTTTTTAAGGTTAAGCCTAGAATGGGTAACGACAAAGCTTTCCTATGTAGATCTATTTAAAATATTCATTTTAGGAATTACGCATTTTTAGTTCTAAAACATGCATTTTAGCAATATGCCAGAATTGGAGAGTATAGCATTCTGTTTTATAGGACACAGTTTAGAGCAGATGATAACAACAGACAAAGAATAACTGAGATATGCTGGCTGGCCCTCAAGCTTTTCAGCAATCTGATGAATATGGCATTTTAACATGTGTAAGCTTTTTGTTACAGAGAGTTCCAAAATCCTGGCAGTAGCCCCCCAAGGTCTCCAAGAAGATTTGGGCATAGTGACAGATGACTGCGACTCTGGATTGTGATATGCTATCCACTGGACAATAATACCTCACCTGGCCCACTGCTAGCGCCCAACCTAAAATGAGGATAAAGCTGTGGAAACCTGGAGAGCCACTGTTTCACATTGCGAGAAGGAACTTGAGGTCAATCTCTCATGTTCCACTTTCCACAAAGGTAGTCTCTCATCTTCTGTGCCAAATGACTGGACCGCCTCTGCCTATGATTCCATGAGACTACAGGAGCCAGGGGCACTGTCTAGATGATGGATTAATTAGTCATCTCTGTCATTTCGATTGGCACATAGATTGATATAAGTAATTTATCCATCTCAGGTCTCTGATCACCTTGACAGCTATGCTAAGCTAATGATAGCTTTGGAGCTAAAGAGCAGACAATTAGATCCATTGTTAGCTCACTGAACATTTCATTAGTTAGAACTACTAGGTACTAGACCATTTATTTAGACAGAAAAGCAGATTTGCCTTGCTCACAGGATTCATGTCATTTGCCTGTGTCTTAAGATATATAGCTTGATAAAAAGTTGAGAAGTTTATGTAGGGTCTGAAAATACAGGAGTTTAGGTTACAAAAATCTAGAGTGTTATTTGGTCTAGAAAAATGTTTAAGGGTTAATAAATGCAAAAAAGACTGGAGAGTTTAAATGTTTTAAGCTATATAAATGTATGCTATAATGATATAAAAATAATTTAGGGCATATTAAAAATGTGAGATATTTTATATTTCTTCTCTTTGCTACTCTTGTGCTTATGTTATAAGATTTCAGAAGTTCAGAGTTTTGGCATTGATCAATAGAGTTCTCTTAGGTCAATGGAGCACTGATTGCTTATTATTCAGTCACCAGCTTGAGATTTTAATTACCTTTGGTAGTTTTCTAAACATGGATTTACAGGTGCTTCTCATCATGCTAAAAACATCTGTTTACGGTGTATTACTGACCCAAAAGCCATAGCCTTTATTATAGTATTCTTAATATCTGCCATTTGTGAGGTAGACTGGATTTAGGAATATCTTAAATGTATTCTTTCTAGTAGCTTTGTCAAGGAAAGTCCAAGCATCCAGAGTTTAGCAATAAAGCTAGTAATGTATTTCACCCTAACTTTCCAGTGTGACATGGAGATGGGGGCTAAAAGTAGATGCTAATTGTATGAAAAATGGTCAAGCTCCATTGCTAGCTGTGCCCACAGAAGAAGTGTTAGAGTTCCAGACCATGGACACACTCAAGTTGTTTATAAAGCTTGTAAAACAAACAGATAACTGATACTCATTCAGTGGGATAAAGTTTTACCTGTTATTCTAAGATTGTTTTTTATTAAATCTCCTGATATGTTACTTTTCTGAGTTTTTAAAATATATTTCCCTTTGTAAACTAAAAATTCATATGAGTTTCAGGAAATCAAAGTTATGGGACCTGGATCTGGCATAGATCGAAAGAATCCCACATGAGTTTTTCCCTAGTCTTGGGATTCCTCACTTTCCCCATTTAATAGACAAATTTTAACTTCTGTCTCCAGTCTAAATTTGTCTCAGCAGATTTTCACTTGGTTGACTCTATTCTGGGATCAGCTATGGACTGGAAGCTGAAATATGGACTTCCTGGAAACTGATGTGATTGCTCCTGTCCTCTTCAGTTGGATCAACTAACCAAACTGAGGATTGCCTCATTGCCAAACCTTTGACTAGCATTTCAGCCTTCTTAGCCCCTGATGGCAACGGTCCTATTGTTAGTACTGAAGCAGTTTCAGAAGACAAGAACATCGGCCCAAAAGTCACAACTAGCAGACTGAAATGCCAAGTCAAATGGGGCTCCTTGACATTAGCTATTATCTTGGGCACCTGCTTAGCTGAAATGGGAACTAGTATTGCAGGTACTGGACTAAAAAACTAGAGAGACACTACAGACAAAGGATAATAGTCCTCCATGGCTTACTACCCCTATATTCACCCTGAAGAAACCCCTACTCATTTTGATTTTTATCTTTGGGTCTTGTATGTTAAATTGCTTGATGGCTCTCAGGAAAAAAATGCTTGGGAGCAATACACTACTGGTACTCAGACGCCATTGTAGACAGGTAAATCTATAGAATACAAGGGGTCATATATGGAAGACTCAACATTGGGTCTTCAAATTATCATGAGAAGGGGAGAAATGAGAGACCAAAGATTAAAAATTAGCAGTTATTATTAAAGTTTAAGGCCTGAACTAGCTGGGTGAGGTCCAGTAATGCCTTGAGGGGAAGAACCCACCTTACTGCATTCTTTCCACACTCACTAGAGATAGAATTGCTAGGAAACTGGTCCATACCCCTAGGGAAGGATACCAGATCACTAATGGTTTGGGGATCTTCCTATAGCCAACCAATTTAAAATGCAGCATTTTGACCAATAGATGCTAGTAAAATATTCATTTACTATTACCCCCGCATTGGGCATGCTGGGAGGAACCAGAATCTTTAAATCACCCAACTAACATGAGCACGGGAATCTCTGCTCTCATCAATTTGGTGGTGGGAGTGTGAGCCCAAGCTGCAGTTTGTGATTTGTAATAAAAAAGATCCTCATGTGGTTTGCAACAGACTCAGCTCCTGGTGGTGGGCTTTGGGGTATCATGATTTGGGCAGAACAACACTTGGATGTTTATTCTTCATAATCTGTTTCATCCTCACTATCTAGCTCCTAAATTATTTTCTGCTCTCAAATTACACAAATATGTTTGGGCTCCTTATGAACATTTGAAATAGCTATGGAAGGACTTTTTTTTTCTGCCTGTTTGGCTGCTCTAATTTCCCCAAGTAGCTCTTTAGCTTATGAGATTACTGTTCCCAAGTTATCAGATGAATGGTACCTTCAACTGGAAACCAGAGACAAACTTCATTTGTAAACTAACAGGGATGGTGGCATTTCTCCCAATTCCAAAATGGGGCTTTTATTACCATTGACTTTAAAGACTTCATTAACATCTCCCTGCTATTTCTCTGTCCCATGATTTACCTGCCTACTACCTTGTCTTCCTCCTTGTGATGGGTGCACCACAAAGCACATTTTTTTTTCTCATGCATCTGGAGCTCCAAATCCAGTGTTTCTCATGTTTCTCCTTGTTTTTAAGGTCCGTTGTTCAGGAGCCAACTGACCCATCCTTCCGACTTATTGAAAAGTATTCTATGTGAGATTATTATTTACTAATAACTATCTTTAGGATTGCTGTTAATCCTAAATAGCTGTATAAGCAAATCAAGACACTGACACTGTGTTCATTTAGTTAACCTAGAACACAATATTGGACAATAGTTACTTCCTCTTAAACCTACAAGCCCTCATAGTTCTTCCTAACATTTAGATTTTACCCATTATACTTGCTTTTTGTGAAATATTAGGTCCAGTCCATCTCAACATAGTTCCAAGCTCTGTCCTCCAGCTCTCTCCAAGTTCTCTCTCCTTGCCCTTTCTGCCACTCATTTCCTACCCTCTGGCTCCTCCTCTCTTTCTTGTAATTAGCCTCCTCCCTTTACACAACATTTTGGCCAGTTGTTTTATTTTGGCATGTTTATGACAATGCATTATCTGGATTGAAACCAGAGACTGGGAAAGGGAGGAGAAATCAATATTTGAATAAACAAAAGTAAGGTATATACATTTCAAAAAAACATTATACCTACAAAAAATGGTCCATCTGAAAGAGGGAGTGTAAATGTGGGGACAGAGATACGAAGAATGGAGACGATACAGATTCCTGGTCAAGCCTCAGTTTACTGAATGAGTACACAACATTTTTACATCAAAGGGTACAAGCAAAAGTTTTTTTTTTTGTTTTTTGTTTGTTTGTTTGTTTGTTTGTTTTTCACATTAGCAACACATTTGTGCCACCTGGCAAGGCATCCAAGAATTCACTCAAGGTTACACAAAGTTTGTGGTCTGGTTCCCAGGTTTGAAGGGAGCCTTCTATCTACTTCTCAGACTCAGAACACCCCATTTGCAGAGATCACCAAGGAAAGACTCTGAGTCATAGAATTTAGATAAGACCTACATCAGCTAAGTCCAGGAGGCAGAATTCAAATTACCAGAATTGTACAAAGACCAGACAATTCCTGAGACTGGTTTGGCTGAAAAAGAGAAAATCTGTGAGTGTAAAGGAGAAATGAGGGGAAATCAACTATTTGACAGCTGGTTGTGTTCCACACTAGTATTGTTAACTCTCTATGAGCAAGGTTGCCTTGGTTGATCTGGCTGGATGGGCAGCTATGTCCTAATCAGGGGTCAGTGTAGAACTCTCCTGGTCATGGAGGATTTTTTTTTTAAGTTTTTCTTCACGACAGTGAAATGAGTCAGTGTTATATACCTAGGAAACAAGAACAGCTGTGTTTCCTGCTGTAGTCCTCCCGACAAACTCTCTAAACGTAGTGTTAGTGCCAGGACTCCTTGCTCAGAGGTGCCACCTGAGCTCATAGTGTCTGAGGTAGCAGGGTAACCAACCAATAGTTCATGTCTAGGATTCTCTGCTACATAGGAGTTCCTGGAAAGAATACCTTACAAAGTCAAAATCTGTCCTCCTTTAGCTGAATCTTTTCTCGATGTTAAAAGTCATTAAAAAGTTGTCAATATGTTATTTTTGATGTTTTTTTTTTGGTGGGAAATTTGCTATAATATACATTACACTCCTTTTCCATTGCTCCCAGGTTCAAATTCATATCATGTGCAACCCTAATTTTTTCTTTAAATCACATCAATTGAAGTATGTGTCATTCATCTAATCATTGGCACAAGATCAGAGTCTCAGTGCCCAGTCCCTTAAAGAAAAAAAAGAAGTTCATCCTTGCCACACCCTGGCAACACCACCAAGAAGGCATCAGTCCTAAACAGCTCTACACTCTATCAACTTTATCACAGTTTGTCTTCTGTGTTTATTTATTATGTTTTGTTCACATTGTATCTCCTCTGCTGACCCTTTCCTCTTCTCATTCCAGTCCCAGCCTTCTTCTTCTACCCCATGCCGTTTTTCTTCTTCCATGATAGAAGAGGTCCTCTTTCTCCTTTTATCTGACCATAGCTTATCAGGTCCCATCAAGTTTGACTGCATCATCTTCCTCTGCAGCCTGATTCTCATGGCATTGTTCTTCTGTCCTCAATTCCCTCTACTTAGGACACTCTTTCTGCCTCCTCTCTTGTAGGCTTCCAAGAACTCTGAAGGAAAGGAGAATTCCATAGGGAAGTCCCATTTAGAGCTGGGTGTTTTAAGGTCTTTCTCTCTCTCTCTCTGCTTATTATAGGACTGTGGGTCTCTGAATGCAATCCCATTTGATGCAGAAGGACATATCTCTGTAGATATAGGAACATGGCACTGGTCTATCAGATGAGGGCAGAGAACAACATATTATAATAACAATAGCCTTGGTTGCTTGAAATTTTCCATAGGGTGGCCTGGCCCAACATCTCAATAAATTGACACCCAATTCCCCTAGGGAAAGACTGATTTGGTCACAATAGATGGCTTTTTGGAACTTTATCCATATTGTTAGGCTATCTCCTAATAAGGGAATACACACCAGATTTGTCTTTTTCCATTTTAATAACTTCACCCAGGATGAATTTTCATAGTTTAAACCATTTGCCTGAAAATATCACAATGTCATTTTCTTTGCTGAATAGTACTCATTTATGGAAATATTCCACATTTTCTTTTTCAAAGAAGATTGTCACTCCTGTTCTTTAGTCCTTGGAAGTCATTGGGATTTTAATCATTGTATTGAATGACAAACTATCAGGAAAACTATGTTCTTTTAGCTAAGAATCCCCTCCATCTTCTTTCACTTCCTGGTGATTTGAATTGCAAATCACCTTGAAGCTCCTCTCTTTACATGTTTAGTCAGCAGTGAGGAAATGTCAGAGTAGGGTTAGGAGATATGGCCTACTTACATAATATAATTCCTTTTGTTTCCCTAATTTCTTTTCCAGTCCTCTTTTTCTTTTGCATACAGGAGGGCTACTGATTTTTTTGAGTTAATATTGTATCCAGACACTTTGTCAAAGGTGTTCATCAGCTGTAGGAATTCCCATGTAGAATTTTGGGGGTCACTCAGGTATACTATCATGTTATCTGCCAATAATGATACTTTGACTTCTTTATTTTGAATTTCTATTTCCTTGATCTTCATGGATTGTGGGGATTCTTGCTTTGTCTCTGATTTCAGTGGAATTGCTTTAAGTTTCTCTCTGTTTAGTTTGATGTTGGCTATAGGCTTGCTGTATATTCCCTTTACTATATTTAGATATGTGCCTTGTATCTCTGATCTCTCCAATACATGAATGGAGTTTGGATTTTGCCCAATAGTTTTCCTGATTATCCTGTGTTTTTTTTTTCTTTCATTTTTTTTAATATGGTGGATCACATTGATGAATTTTTGTATATGGAACCACACCTGCATACCTGGGATGAAGCCCACTTGATCATAGTGGATGATATCTTTAACGTGTTCTTGTATTCATTGAAAGACATAAAGTACCTTCATATGACCCTTACCAAGGATGTCAAAGATTTGTATGAAAAAAAAAATGCAAGTCTCTGAAGAAACAATTAGAAGAAGATATCAGAAGATGGAAAGATCTCCCATGCTCATGGCTTGGCAGGATTAACATAGTAAAAATGGCTATCTTACCAAAAGAAAACTACAGATTCAATGCAATACCAATCAAATTACCAAAACAATTCTTTACAAACCTTGAAAGAAAAATTCTCACCTTCATATGGAAAAACAAGAAACCAGAATTGCTAAAACAGTCCTCTACAATAAATGATCTAGAGTATCTCCTTCCCTGAGCTAAAGCTGTAATATAGAGCAACAGTCATAAAAAACTGCATGGTACTGGCATAGAAATAGAATGGTGGATAAAAGGAACTACATAGAAGACCCAGAAATAAATGCCCACATTTATGGACTCCTGAGTTCTGACAAAAATGTGAAAACCTCATCATAAATCCAAACACATTAAATTGGTTAGAAGAAAATATATGGAAGAGGCTTAAACTCATTGGCACAAGGAGACGAATTCCTGAATAGAACACCAACAGCACAAGCTCTAAGAGCAACAATCCGTGAATGGGACCTCATGAAATTAAAAAGCTCTGTAAAGCAAAGGACACAATCATCCAAAAAAAAAAAAAAAGAAAGAAAGAAAGAAAGGAAGCCTACTGACTGGGAAAGAATCTTTACCAACCCTCTATGTGACAGAGGGCTAATATCTTGTATACATAAAGAATTAAGAAGTTGAAAAGCAACAAATCAAGTAATCTAATTAAAAAATGGGGAGCAGTGCTAAACAGAATTCTTGATAGAAGATTATCGAATGGCAGAGAAACACTGAAAGAAATGCTCAATGTCATTAGCCATCAGGGAAATGCAAATCAAAATGACAGTGAGATTTCACCTTAAACCATCAGAATGACAAATATGTATATAAAGAAAAACTGTAGAGATTGTGGAGAAAGGGGAACCCTCCTCCACTACTGTTGGGAATGTAAACTTGTAAAAGCAATCTGGTAATCAATTGGTACTTTCTCGGACAACTAGGAATAGTGCTTCCTTTAGATATGGCTATCCAACTCTTGGCATATATATGCAAATGAGGCTCAAGTACACATTAAGGACATTTGCTCAAACATGTTTGTAGCTACTTTATTTGTAATAGCTAGAACTTGGAAACAAAGCAGACCCCCCCAACTGAAAAATGGATACAGAAATTGTGGAACATCTACAGAATGGAATAATACTCAGCAATAAAAAACAAGGAAAACATGAAATTTCCAGGTAAATCGTATGAAATGGAAAAGATTATCCTGAGTGAGCTATTCCAGAAGCAGAAACACACACCTGTTATATATTCACTAACAGACATATAATATAACATAAACCTACTAAAATCTTTACACATAAAAAAATAAAAAAAACTAATCAAGAGGAAGGACTCTGGCTAAAATGATCAATACCCATCCTGAAAGACAAAGGGGATGGACATCAGAAGAAGGGAAAAGCCCAGAACAAGTTATATGCCTGAAAAAGAGAGCCTATGAAAGGCTCCGCCCTGCAGAGTGAAGGTGGAATTGAGTGGGGAGGCAGGGGCTTTTATGAGGAGATACAAAGTGAATAAAGAGTAATTAATAAAAATTATAATAAAATATTAAGAAATATAAATCCTTTGGAGTTATATTATAGGAGGTGTGCTTTGAGGTTGATATGCCAATGAAAGTGACCAGACAGAAGGGGTCTCTGTCTCTCAGTCTCTGTCACTTTTTTCTGTTGTTCTTGGTCTTTCTGAATCTGGCTCTTTAGCTCTTTCTCGATCTTTCTCTCTCTGTCTCCATCTCTCTGCCTGCCACTTTTGATTTAATATGAATAGCTCTCAATTCTGCTCTAGGATTACAACTAGATGACTGCTTGTTGACATGGCATCCTGGATGGTCTCTGTAAAATTATAAGCAATTAAGTGATTTTTGTTTATACATTTCCCTTGGTTAATGACTGTTTTCACAGTAGGTAATTCACTGACTAAGGACATATCTGTGCATTTAAGAAATAATAATTGAATCTGTCATAATGTGAAAGTCACATGACTTTATTAATGACCCCTTGAATGAACTAAGAGTTTTGGACACAGGAACTGTCATCTCTGGGTTGTGTGTTTTCAGCTGCTCAGCCTTACTCTCAATTTGGTCCCTTTAATAAGTAGCTCTTGAAACTCTTACTGGCTTTCATCTGTTTCATGATATAGTTCTCCCTCTCAACCAATCACACCTGAAAGAATCTTAAGGTTTCCATCGAGATGAGTAAGCAAACTATCCTCAGAGTCCAATATTGAGTGCATAGGTGACTTTTTCTTAGAAACTCAACAAGCCTTTATCTCATCCCTTGTTCCAGATCCCACACACTTACTCATATTTACCTCTCTGATAATCTCATATAGGACATGAAACTTTTATCTTACTTTATTTAATTGGACAGCTTCCTATGTAGGGGAGCTTCAAAGTGATGTGGGTTTAAGGGTAAGGTATGCAATGACAAAATGATCTCCTACTGTGGTTTTGGATCTGAAATTTCCTAGGTAGTGACTTTAAATTGAGCAGTTACTTGCATACTCACTAAATATACCTTCCCATTTTTATTGATACAATAGGCTGGCATGGTATAGGGTTCCCTGGGGTACTGATTCTTTAAGAGTAGGGAAAAGAGAAGGAAACCATATAATGCTTGGGGCTGGTTTGGCTGAAATAGACAAAGATAGGTGTTTGTAAAAGGAGAACCGAAGGACAAGATATTATATTACAGCTAGTGCTATTCCACACTAGTGTTGGCAACTCTCTATTAGCTGGGTTTTCTTACCTGACATGGATGGATGGACAGCTATATCTTACTCATTGATCAGGGAGCAAGGTTCCTGGTTCAGGGGATTACAGTTAAACCTGGGCCATCAGAACAGTCAAATGCAGGGAGCAAGTTTCCTGGTTCAGGGTTTTACAGTTAAACCTGGGCCATCAGAACAGTGAAATGGGTCAGTGTTATATGCCTAGGATACAAAAAGCACCTGTGTTACCTTCTGTGGTCCTCAAGACAAACTCTCTGAAGGTAGTTTTAGGGCCAGGACTGCTTGCTCAGAGGTGCCACCTGAACTCAAGGGGTTTGACATAGCTGAGTAACCACTACTTCCTGACAAGGATTCTCTGATACATAATGAGTTACTGGAAAGCATGCCTTACAAAGTCAAACTATGCTCTCTTTAGCAGAATCTTTTCTCTATGTTAAAAGTCATTTAAAAATTGGCAACATATTATTTTTATTAATTATATGGAAATTTAAGATTGCATATATTACATTCCTTTTCTATTGCTCCCAGGTAAAAATTCCTACTTATGTGTCACACTAAATTTTTTTTCTCTTTAAAATACTTCAATTGAAGTGTTGTTCATATACTCATTGGAACTTGATCAGAGTCTTAGGGCCAAGTCCCTAAAAGAAAACTCAATTCATCATTGCTGCACTCTGGCAGCACCCACAAAAACAAAACAAAACAAAACAAACAAACAAACAAAAAAAAACATCAGTCCTGAAGAGCTCTATAGTTCATCACCTTATGTATTTATTTATTATGATTTGGTTATGTATTTATTTATTATGTATTTATTTATTTATTATGTATTTATTTATTATGATTTGGTTACTTTATTTCCTTACTCCTGCCCCCTCCATCTTCTCCTTCCAGACACACCCACCCCCCTTCCTCTATCCCTATGTAGTTTTTCTAGTTCCCTGATAGGGGATGTCCCCCTCATCTTTCTATCTGACCCTAGGTTATCAGGTCTCATCAAGGCTGGCTTCACCATTTTCTTCTGTGGCTGATTTTCAGGGCATTGTTCTCCTTGAGCCCTCAATTCCCTCTACTTATGACACTCTTCCTGCCTCCTCTCTTGTAGGCTTAGAAGAGAACTGAGGGAAGGTAGAATGTAATAGAAAAATCCCTTTTAGAGCTAGATGCCATACTATTAGACTGTAGGTCTCTGTATGGAATCCTATTTGATGCAGAAGGAAGCATCATTTTGGATCCAAGAACCTGGCACTGATCTATTGGTTGAGTACAGAGAGCAACATATTTTAACAACAAATGCTTGACAATTGTCATAGGATGCCATGGACCAACAACTCAATTTACTACCATCCAATCCCCCTAGTGGAAGAGTATTTTGGTCACAATAGATGGCCTATTGGAACTTAATCCCCCACTTTAGGATACCTCCTAATAATTGAACACATACCATATTTGTTTTTCTGCCTTTTAGTTACTTCACTCAGGATGATTGTGCCTGGTTCCATCTATTTGCCTGAAAATATCATGTTGTCATTTTCTTAGCTGAAATAATACTCCATTGTGGATGTATTCCACTTTTTCCTGGAAGGAGATTGTCAGTCCTGTACTTTAGTCTTTGGAAGTTGCTGGGACTTTAATCATTGTATTGAATGACAAACTTTCAGGATAACAATGTTCTTTCAGCCTAGAAATAGCTCCATCTTCTTCTAACTCCTGTGATTTGCAATGTCTCCTCGACACCCATCTATTTAATGTGGAGTTCACAGTGAGGAAATATCTGGTTATTGTTAGGAGATATGGCTTTTTTAGAAAAAAAAAAATCCTTTTGTTAACTTAAGTTTTTAACCTAAGTTTTTCTCAGCCCTTTTATCTTTTTTATACAAGAGTGCTTTTGATTTTTTTGAGTTAATTTTGTATCCAGCCACTTTGCTGAAGGTACTTTTCAGCTGTTGGAGTTTCCTGGTAGAATTTTTGGGGTTATTCATGTATACTATTATTTCATCTATAAATAGTGATATTTTGAATTCTTTTTGTCTGATTTGTACCCCTTTGATCTCCATCAATTGTCTTATTTCTCTAACACTGACTTCCAGAATCTATGTTGAAGTGATATGGAGAGAGTTGGCAGCCTTGCCTTGTCTCTGATTTCAGTGGGATTGCTTTAAGTTTCTCTCTGTTTAGTTTGATGTTGGCTGTAGGCATGCTATATATTGCTGTTACTATATTTAGATATGTGCTTTGTAGCTCTGATCTTGTTCTGCCCAGCTCAGGAACCTCAAAAGACCAGGAATAAACAGACTCTGCTGTAAATACATGAGATTTTTTTTATTGTAAATTACAAGCTACAGCTTGGGCCCACACCTCCCAACCACCACCAAAATGGTGAGAGCTGAGTGCCCTGTGCTCGTGCTCAGGTTACTTGATGGATTTAAAGATTCTGGTCCCTCCCAGCATACCCAAGGCAGGGACCATTTCTGCTTGGCAAACATCTATTGATCAAAATTGTACATTTTAAATTGACTATAGGAAGGTCCCCAGAACATTAATGATATAGTGTTCCTCCCTAGGGGGATGGGCCAGCTTACTAGCAATTGTATATCTAGTGGGTGGGGAAAGAATGCATTAAGGTGGTTCTTCCCCTCAGGGAATTACTGGACTTCTCCACCCAGCTAGCCTTAGTTCCGGCCTTAAATTTAATAACTGCTGATTTTTAATCTTTTGGTCTCTCAATCTCTACAATACTTGAAATAAGAATGGATGTTGGATTTTGTCAAATGGTTTTTAAGCATATAAGGAGATTATCCTGTGTTTTTTTTTTCTTTCTTTTATTTTGATATGGTGGATCACATTGATGGATTTCCACATATTGAACCACCCCTGCATACCTGGGATGAAGCCCACTTGTTCATAGTGGAAGAAATCTGTATATCTTTGTATATTGTCAAAAACATAAAGTACTTTGGTATGACCATAACAAAGCATGTCAAAGAATTTTATGAAAAAAAAAATTTGAAGTCTATAAAGAAAGAATGAGAAGAAGATATCAGAAGATGGAAAGCACTTCCATACTCATGACTTGGCAGGGTTTACATTGTAAAAATGGCCATCCTAACAAAAGGAAACTACAGATTCAATGCAGGTCCCATCAAACTACCTACACAAATCTTTACAGATTTTGCAGGAAAAATTCTCAACTTCATATAGAAAAACAAGAAACCCAGAATTGCTAAAAAAAAATCATTTATATTAAAAGATGTTCTGGACATATCTCCATTCCTGATCTCATACTGTATTATAAAGAACAGTCATAAAAAGTGCATGGCACAGAAACAGAATGTTGGATCAAAGGAATAGAATAGAAAACCCAGAAATAAAACCACACACTTATGGACAATGGAGTTTTGTCAAATTTTCCAAAAACCATACTATGGAAAAAAGATAGCATCTTCAACAAATGGTGCTGGTCTAACTGGATGCACACATGTACAAAAATGCAATCCGGTGCTTTCTCAGACAACTAGGAACAGTGATTCCTCAAGATTCAGCAATCCACTTCTAGGCATATATCCCCAAAAGAGGCTTAAGTACACAATAAGGATATTTGCACAACCATGTTTGTAGCAGCTTTATTTGTAAAATCCAGAAACTGGAAACCACTCAGACGATTCCTGCCCAATTTAAAAATGAAACAGAAATTGTTTTTTTTTTATTTTATTTTTTCTTATCAGTTACATTTTATTAACTCTGTATCCCAGCCGTGTCCCGATCCCTCATTCCCTCCCAGCACCTCCCTCTCTACCTCATCTCCACTGTGCCCCTTTCCAAGTCCACTGATAGGGGGGGACCTCCTCCCCATTCATCTGATCCTATTTTATTGGGTATCTTCAGGACTGGCTGCAAAGCCCTCCTCTGTGGCCTAACAGGACTGCTCCTCCCTTCGGGGGTAGGGAGGCCAAAGAGCCAGTCATTGAGTTCCTGTTAGAAATAGTCCTTGTTCCCCTCACTTTGGGAAACCAATTGGTTACTGAGATACCACAGGCTACATCTGAGCAGAGGTTCTAGGTTATATCCATACATGGTCCTTGGTTGAATGTCAGTCTCAGAAAAGACCCTGTGCCCATATATATTTGGTCCCTGTGGAGCTCCTATCCTTTCCCCATCAGACTAACTCCCCTTCTTTCTTATGATTCCCTGTACTCTGCCAAAGGTTTGGTCATGAGTCTTTGCTTTGAAAACACTGCTACTTAGAGTCTTTCAGATGCGCTCAGTAGACTCCTGTCATACGTTCAATGCACATCCCATCTGTCTTTCTAAATGAGGATTGATCATCTTACCCCATGTCTGCTCTCTTGATTATCTTTTTTAGGTGTATAGATTTCCTTATGTTGATCATATCTTATAGGTCTATATAAGTGAGTATATACCGTGTTTGTCTTTCTCCTTCTGAGATATTTCACTCAAAATGATCTTTTCTAGATCCCACAATTTGCCTGCAAATTTCATGATTACCTCCTTTTTGATTGCTGAGTAATATTCCATTATGTAGAAATACCACAATTTCTGTACCATTCTTCCATTGATGGACATCTGGATTGTTTCCAGGTTCTGGCTATTACAAATAAAGCTGCTATAAACAGGGTTGAGCACGTATCCCTTTTGTGTACTTGAGCAAACTTTGGGTATATACCTAGCAGTGGTATAGCTGGGTCTGGAGGAAGCACTATTCCTAATTGTCTTAGAAAGTGCCAGATAGCTTTCCAGAGTGGTTGTAACAGTTTACATTCCCAACATCAGTGGAGGAGGGTTCCCCTTTCACCACAACCTCTCTAGCATGTGTTATCGCTTGAGTTTTTTATCTGGGCCATTCTGATGGGTGTAAGCTGATATCTCAGGGTCGTTTTGATTTGCATTTCCCTGATGGCTAATGAGGATGAGCATTTCTTTAAGTGTTTCTCTGCCATTCGATATTCCTCTACAGAGAATTCTCTGTTTACCTCTGTTCCCCAGTTTTAATTGGATTACTTGGTTTGCTGCTTTTCAGCTTCTTTAGTTCTTTGTATATACTGGATTTTAGTCCTGTGTCAGATAAAGGGTTAGTGAAGATTCTTTCCCAATCTGTAGGCAGTCGTTTTGTTTTGATGACGGGTATCCTTTGCTTTACAGAAGCTTTTCAGTTTCATGAGGTCCCATTTATTGATTGTTGCTCTTAGAGCCTGAGCTGTTGGTGTTCTGTTCAGTAAGTTGTCTCCTGTGCCAATGAGTTCTAGGCTGTTCCCCACTTTTTTTCCAATTGATTTAGAGTATCTGGTTTTATGTTGAGATCCTTGATCCACTTTGACTTTGGTTTTGTGCAGGGTGATAAATATGGATATATTTTCATTTTTCTAATGTAGACATCCAGTTGGTCCAGCACCAATTGTTGAAGATGCTGTCTTTTTTCCATTGAATGGATTTGGATTCTTTGTCAAATATCGAGTATTCATAGGTGTGTGGGTTTATTTCTGGGTCTTCTATGCGGTTCCATTGATCCTCCTTTCTGTTTCTATGCCAATACCATGCAGGTTTTATTAATGTTGCCCTGTAGTACAGCTTGAAATCAGGGATGGAGATACCTCCAGATGATCTGTTGTTGTACAGGATTGTTTTGGAGATTCTGGGTTTTGTGTTTCTCCATATGAAGCTGAGAATCTTTTTTTCAAGGTCTGTAAAGAATTGAGTTGGTATTTTGATGGGAATTGCATTGAATCTGTAGATTGCTTTTGGCAGGATGGTCATTTTCAAAATGTTAATCCTACCAATCCATGAGCATGGGAGATCTTTCCATCTTCTGAAATCTTCTTTGATTTCTTTCTTCAGAGACTTGAAGTTTTTCTAAAACAGGTCTTTCACTTGCTTGGTTAGAGTGACCCCAAGGTACTTTATGTTATTAGTGGCTATTGTGAAGGGTGTTGTTTCCCTAATTTTTTTCTCAGCCTTTTTGTCTTTGGTACACAAGGGCTTCTGATATTTTGAGTTGATTTTGTATCCTGCCACTTTGCTGAAGGTGTTTATCAGCTGAAGGAGTTCTCTGGTTGAATTTTTGGGGTCGCTCATGTATACTATCATATCATCTGCAAATAGTGACACTTTGACCTCTTCCTTCCCGATTTGTATCCCCTTGATCTCCTTTAGTTGTCTTATTGCTCTGGCTAGGACTTCAAGTACTATGTTGAAGAGATATGGAGACAATGGGCAGCCTTGTCTTGTCCCTGATTTCAGTGGGATTGATTTAAGTTTCTCTCCATTGACTTTCATGTTAGCAATAGGCTTGCTGTATATTGCTTTTACTAACTTTAGGTATGTGCCTTGTATCCCTGATCTCTCCAAGACTTTAAACATGAATGGGTGTTGGACTTTGTCAAATGCTTTTTCTGCATTTAAGGAGATGATCATGTGCTTTTTCTCCTTCAGTTTGTTTATGTGGTGGATTACATTGATGGGTTTCTGTATGTTGAACCACCCTTGCATGCCTGGGATAAAGCCTACTTGGTCATGGTGGATGATATCTTTGATATGTTCTTGGATTCCATTTGCAAGTATTTTATTGAGTATTTTTGCATTAATTTTCATAAGAGAGAGAGAGATAGGTCTGAAGTTCTCTTTTTTTGTTGGATCTTTGTGTGGTTTAGGTATCAAGGTGACTGTGGCTTCATAGAATGAGTTTGGTAGTGTTCCTTCTGTTTCTATTTTGTGGAATAGTTTGAGGAGAATTGGAGTTAGCACTTCTTTGAAGGTCTTGAAGAATTCTGCGCTGAAGCCATCTGGCCCAGGGCTTTTTTTGTAGGAGAGACTGTTAATGACTGCTTCAATTTCCTTAGGAGATATAGGGCTATTGAGTCTTTCAACCTGATCTTGACTTAGTTTTGGTAGATGGAATCTGTCAAGAAAATTATCCATTTCATTTAGATTTTCAAATTTTGTGTCATATAGGCTTTTGTAGAATGACCTAATAATTGTTTGGATTTCCTCAGTGTCTGTGGTTATGTCCCCATTTTCATTTCAGATTTTGCTGATTTGGATAGTTTCTCTCTGATTTTTAGTTTGGCCAAGGGTTTGTCTATCTTGTTGATTTTCTCAAAGAACCAGCCTTTTGTTTCATTGACTCTTTGGATAGTTTTATTTGTTTCTAATTGATTGATTTCAGCCCTTAGTTTGATTATTTCCAGCCATCTGCTCCCCTTGGGTGTATCTGCTTCTTTTATTTTTTAGGTTTTTCAGTTGGGCCATTAAGGTGTATATGTGATGTTACAATTTTTTTCTTGCAGTCACTTAGTGCTATAAATTATCCTCTGAGCACTGCTTTCAGTGTGTCCCATAAATGTGGTGTCTTCATTTTCATTGAATTCTAGGAAGTCTTTAATTTCTTTCTTTATTTCTTCCTTAACCCAGCTGTCATTGAGTAATAAGTTGTTCAGTTTCCATGTGTGTGTCGGCTTTTTGTTGTTTCTGTTGTTGTTGATGTCTAGCTTTAGTCCATGGTGGTCAGATAGTATACAAGGGATTATTTCAATCCTTTTGTATCTGTTGAGGCTTGCTTTGTGACCCACTATATGGTCTATTTTGGAGAAGGTTCCATGCAGTGCTGAAAAGAAGGTGTACTCTTTTGAGTTTGGGTGAAATGATCAGTAGATGTCTATTAGGTCCATTTGATTTAGGGTCTCTGTGACTGCTTTTATTTCCCTATTTGTCTTCTGTCTAGTTGATCTGTCCCTTGGTGAGAGTGGAGTGTTGAAGTCTCCCACTATTAAGATATTAGGATCAATGTGTGATTTAAGCTCTAATATTGTTTCATTTACGAATGTAGGTGCTCTTGTATTTGGGGCATAGATATTCAAGATTGTGATGTCCTCTTGGTGGATTTTTCCTTTGATGAGAATATAGTGGCCCTCCTTATCTTTTTTGATTAATTTGGGTTGAAAGTCTATTTTATTAGATATTAGGATGGCTACTCCATCTTGTTTTCTGGAACCATTTGCTTGAAAAACATTTTTCTAGTCCTTTACTCTGAGATAGTGTTTATCTTTGTTGCATAGGTGTATTTCTTGGATGCAATAGAATGTTGGATCCTGTTTCCGTAACCATTCTGTTAGCCTGTGTCTTTTTATTGGTGAGTTGAGTCTGTTGATATTGATAGATAATAGTGACCAATACATGTTAGTTCCTTTTGTAATGGAGTCGGTGATCTAACCTTGTTTCATTGCTTGTTTTCTTTTCACTTGTGTTGGGATATTATCACTAAATTTACCTTCACATTCTTATTGATATAATAGGCTGGCAGGGTTGACAGTTTCCTGAGGTACTGAGACTTCAAGAGCAGGGAGAAAAAAATGAAATCAAACAATTCCTGGACTAGTTTGGCTGGAACAGAGAAAATCAGTAAGTGTAAAAGAACTTAGGGCTACACTAGTGTTGACAACCCTCTATGAGCAGGGTTGCTTTGGCTGTTTCTGGATAGGCATCTGAGTCCTTCTCTTGGGTCATTGAGCTACCCTCCTGGTCCTGAAGTTTTCAGTTCAAACTAGGCTTTCAGGACAGGGAAATGGGTCCATATTATATGCCTAAGACACAAAACCAGCTCTGCTTTCTCCTGTGGTCCGCCAGACAATCTCTCTAAAGATATTGTTAGTTCTAGGACTTCTTATTCAGAGATGCCACCTGAGCTCATGGTGTCTAGTGTATCTGGGTAACCACTAGTTCATGGCTAGGATTCTCTGCTACATAATGAGTTCCTGGAAAGCATGCCTAACAATGTCAAACTCTACCTTCCTTTACTGGAATCTTTTCTCCATGTTAAAAATCATTGTAAAAGCTGCCAACACATTATTTTTACTGATTATATTACTTATTATATCTATCTATCTATCTATATCTATCTATCTATCTATCTATCTTCATATACTATACATTACACTCCTTTTACATTGCTCTCAGGTTCAAATACCTACCCATGTGTCACACTAAGAATTGGTTTTTCTTTAAAATACATCAGTTGAAGTATGTGTTGTTCATATACTCATTGGAACATGATCAGAGTCTCATTGCCAAGTCCATTAAAGAAAACTGAGTTCATCCCTGCCACACACTGGCATCATCCTAAGAATAAGCCATCAGTCCTGAATGGCTGTATACTTCATCACTGTCTTCACAGTTTGGCTTTTGTATTTATTACAATTTGGTCACTTTTTTCCACTCTGCTGCACCCTCTCTCTTCTTCTTCCAGTTCCACCCCCTCCTTTTTCTACCCTCATGCCTTTCTAATTACCCCTTTCTATTTGATCCTAGCTTATCAGGTTTCATCAAGGATGACTGCATCATCTTCCTCTCCACTCTCATTCTTAAGGTGTTGTTGTCCTTGTGTCCTCAGTTCCCTCTACTTAGGACATTCTTCCTGCCTCCTCTCCTTAGAGGTATCCCAGGTATCTGAGGTGAGGGAGAATTTCACAGTGAAATCACAATTAGAGCTGGGTGTTTTAAGGTCTCTCTCTGCACAATATCAGACTGTGGGTCTCTGTATGCAATCACATTTGATGTAGAAGGATGCATCTCTGTGGAACCAAAAACACAACACTGATCTATCATTTGATGGCAGAGAACAGCATATTTTAATAATGAAAGGCTGGGGTGCTTGAAAATTTCCATAGGATACAGTGACCCCACATCTAAATAACTGTGACCCAATCCCCCTAGCTTAAGACTGATTTGTTCACAATAGATGGACTAATGAAACTTTATCCTCCACTATTAGGAGACTTCCTAATAAATGAGTGCATACCACATTTTCTTTCTTCATTTTAGTTAACTTCACCCAGGATGATTTTCACTGGTTCTATCCATTTGCCTGAAAAATATCATGATGTCATTTTCTTAGCTGAATAATACTCCTTTATGGAAATATTCTACATTTTCTCCAAAGGAGATCATCAGTCCTGTTCTATAAAACTTGGAAGTTGCTGGGACTTTAATCATTGTATTGAATGACAAAATATGTCCTTTTAACCTAGACGTCCCTCCAATGAAAGTGACCAGACAGAATGGAGTCTCTGTCACTTTATATCTTTGTTTCTTTTGGTCTCAGTCTCTATTTCTGTATCTGTCTGTCGAGCTCATTCTATCTTTATCTCTCACTGTCTCCCTATCTCTGCCTGCCAATTGTGGTTCAATATGAAAATCTCTTAGTTCTGCTGTAGGACTACAATAAGATGTGTGCTTGCTGATGTGACATCCTTGATGGTCTCTAAACACATAAGCAAGGTTCCAGTTATACTCTTTTTGTTCACAGAGTTGCCTTGCTCAGGGAGCATTTTTACAGTAAGTAATTCACTGACTGTGGACATACTTTGCATTGAATAAATAGTAATGAAATATGTGATGATGTGAATGTCACTTGTCAAGGACACGTGACTCAATTAATGATCACTTGAAAAAAATATGTGACAATTCTCCCGAACTAAGATTCTTGGATCCAGGAAGTGACATCTCTCGGTTGTGTGCTTTCAGCTGCCCAAAGGCTGCTCAGCCTTTCTCTCAAGTTTGTTGATCACTTGGCCCTTTTAATAGGTAGCTCCTGAAACTCTTACTGGCTTTCATCTGTTTCATGACATCATTCACAAATCAGCACCTGAAAGAATCTTGAGATTTCCAAGGAGATGAGTAAACAAACTTTCCTCGGTTTCCAGTATCTCTGAGCCTGTCCCTTGTGACTTTTTCTTGTGAAACCCAGTAAGCCTTTATCTCATCCTTTTTTTCACATCACACACCTTTACTCCTGTTTACCTCTGTGACAATATCAGGTAGGAAAATAAACTTTAATGTTTTGTTTGTTTGTTTGTTTGTTTGTTTGTTTTTTAATGGACAGCTTTCTAAATAGGGAAGCTTCAATGTGATGTGGGATTAAAGAACTGTACAGAAGGACACTTTGGTTCTCTACTGTTGTCTTGGATCTGAAAATTCCTAGGTTGTGACTTTCAACTGAGCAGTTACTCCCTTACTAAATAGACCTTCACATTCTTACTTATATAAGAGCCTGGCAGTGTCCAGGGTTCCCTGTGTTAATGAATCTTTAAAAGCAGGGAAAAGATGTGTAAAACAGACAATTCCTGGGACTGGGTTGTCTGAAACAAAGAGAGATTGGTGTATGGAAAAAGTGAATAGAAGGGCAATAAAGTATTTGACAGATGGTGCTGTTCCACACTAGTGTTGCCAACCTGCTATAGAGAGGGTTGAACCTGGATGGAGAGCTATGTCCTACTCATTGGTCAGTAAGGAACCCTCCTCGTTCTAGGATTTACAGTCCTGGGCCTTCAGGAGAGAGAAATGGGTCCATATCATATGCGTAGGAAAGAAGAGCAGCTGTGATTTTTCCCGTGGTCCTTGAGACAATCACTCTAAAATTAGTGTTAGTGCTAGGACTGCTTGTTCAGAGGTGCCACCTGAGTTCATGGCAACTACTACTTCATGGCTGAGATTCTCTGTTACGTAATTAGGACCTGCAAAGCCTACCTTACAAATATAAACTCTACCCTTCTTTAGCAGATTCTTTTCTCCATGTTAAATATCATTGTAAAAAATAATTATCCTGGATGAAGTAACTTAAATGCAGAAAGATAAACATGGTATATAGTCACTTATTAGGAAGTCACCTAATAGTGCAGATAAAGTTCCAAAAGGCCATCTATTGTGATCAAATCAGTCTTCCACTAGGGGGGTTAGGTGGCAGTTAACTGAGTTGTGAGGGTACCCTAAGAACATTTTTGGAGGGGGGCCAAGATGGCGGCACCTGGAGAACACTGCAGCTGTGGAGCAATACAACATTTTCTGTACAGCGACCAAGAGACTGAACTCTGTGTCCTAAAACAACAGCGATCCTGTTTCCCAGGTAAGAGGAAACCCCCATGGCGTGGGAACCAGTTGGGTCCAAACACAGTCCACCCAGCCAGAACCCTTGAAGAGATCCTAGGTCGTGCAGGCACTAGGTCGCAGGACCAGAGCAACATGCCTGCATGTCCTGATCATCTTTCCAGGCTCATCGGTGGGCACAAAAACACCAGAGACTGGGAGTCCCAGTCACAAGAAAAACCCATGGGGAAGAAAAATAGCGGGACTGGACATGGGTCACCCAGTCTTGCCCTGGAAAAAGTCTTGAAGACTGGCAGGTATGAGCCGCCATCCCTGAACTGGCCTCCCACTGCCCGCACAGAGAGGGGCTGCTCTAGCACAGATGGAGCTGTGCAACCTAGTGCAACAGAGACTGGGAGTTCCTGCCTAGAGAGGCCCCCACAGGGAAGGAAGGAAACAGTACTGACTTGGGCCACCTAGGCTTTACCTGGGAAAGTCTCTCACAGACTGGCGGGTATGAGCCGCCATCACTGATCTGGCCCCAAGCCAGAAGCACAGAAAGTATTTGGGCACCCAGCTCCTGCAGACTAGCAGTCAGACTTGCTTGCCACAAGCCCAGAGACACAGTGATGTGTCTATTAATCACAGACAGAACTGTGTGCCCCAGGACAACAGAGACTTAGAGTCACTATCTGGAGAAATCTGCACAGGGAACTAAGCAAAGGGGACAGAATTAGATCACCCAGTATATCCCCAGAAAAGGTCCCACGGACTGGCACATACCAGGGACCTGCTGTGCACCAGAGAGCACTACTCACCTGCCACAGATTACTGCTTGGGTACTGGGGCACAGAGCCCCAACCTCAGACCTACAAAAGCCCAGGATCTCTGAGATCAATCTCAGATACTGCTCCAAGGGGCAACCAGTCAGCCCTAACAAAACAGACCAAATCATAGGACACACAGGCTACAGCAGCAGATCATTAAATTCACAGCAAGAAACTGAGCAGCTGTCTTCAGGACTTCTCCTGGTGAGAGGAGAGCCCTCTCCACTAATAAGGACCACAGTTACTATTCAGATCTCTACACCTCAGATGAGCAACAGCAACTCCTGAAAAACACCAGCCATCCAGTGACTATACCCAAAAAGCTGAGGCTTCCTTCAGGAAAAGCCATCTTCCCTGTGAAAGGAATTCTCTCCACCACAGGATTCCAGGAACAACAAGAAACCAACTCCAAAAACCTAAAATAACCCCATAGGTAGAGGTCAGCATAAAAGTTCAACCAACTAAAGCTAGAGCAATATGGCATCTCCGGAACCCAGTTATCTAGGGACAAATAGCCCTAGACACCCCAACATAATTGAAGTGCAAGAAGAGGACCTAACATATATGATCATGAAGAGGATAAGAAAGGAAACAAAACACATTCATAAACAGAGGAAGTTGAAGCCAAACAGTTTGTGGAATACATTCAGAAAGGTGAAGGAAATCAACAAAATGGCTCAAGACCTGAAGATAGAATTTTGAAAACTTACAGAAAACACAAGTGGAGGAAATTGTGGAAAGAAAGAACTTAGGGAAGAAAACAAGAACCACAGAGGTTTGCATAACCAATAGACTAGAAGAGATGGAAGAAAGAATCTCAGGTGTCGAAGATACAGTAGAAGAAATAGATGTATCTATCAAAGAAAATGTTAAATGAAAAAATTTCCTTACACAGACCGTCCAAGAAATTCAAGACAACATAAAAAGACAAAATCTAAGAATAATAGGTATAGAGGAAGAAGAAGATTCCCTACTCCAAGAACCCGAAAATATTTTCAACAAAATCATTGAAGAAAATTTCCCCAAGTTAAAGGAGAGGTCAATAAGAATACAAAAGGCCTACAGAACACCCAATAAATTAGACCAGAAAAGAAAACCCTCCCACCACATAATAATCAAAACAGTAAAACAAACAAATACAGAACAAAGAAAAAATACTAAAAGTTGCAAGGGAAAAAGGTCAAGTGACATATAATAGCAAACCGATTAGAATCACACCTGAATTTTCAACAGAGACTATGAAAGTCAGAAGGGCCTGGACAGTTATCATGCAGACCTTAAGAGAACACAGATGTCAGCCCAGACTATTATACTCAGCAAAACTTTCAATCGCCATAGATGGAGACAATAAGATATTCAATGATAAAAACAAATTTCAACAATACCGACACACAAATTCAGCTTTACAGAAGACACTAGAATGGAAAATACAACCCAAGAAAACTAGCTACTTTAAAGAAACCACAGGAAATAATTAAACTCACTACAGTAAAACAAAAAGCAACCAAACAATCTTATGACCACAGCCAACATCAAAATCACAGGATCTAACAGACACTGGTCATTAATCTCTCTCAACATCAATGGACTCAATTCTCCAATAAAAAAAGACACAGCCTAACAGAATGGATGCATAAACAAAACCCAGCAATCTGTTGCATACAAGAAAAACACCTAAGTCACAAAGATAGACATTACCTGAGGATAAAGGTTTGGAAGACTGCTTTCCACGCAAATGGACCCAAGAAACAAGGAGGAGTAGCCATTCTAATAGATGATAAAGTAGACTTTCAATGAAAATTAATTAAAAGAAATGGGGAAGGACACTTCATGCTCATCAAGGGACAATTCCAACCAGAATACATCACAATCCTGAAAATCTATCCCCCAAATACAAGGGCACCCATAATTGTAAAAGAGACATTGATAAAACTTAAACCACACATAGATCCCCACACATTATTAGTGGGAGATTTCAACAGCCCACTCTCAACAAAAGACAGGTCAACAAAAGAGAAATTAAACAAAAAAACAATGTCTCTAACAGAGGTCATGAATCAAATAGACATGATATTTACAGAACTTTACAGATATTTACAGAACTTTACACCCAAACACAAAAGAATTTACCTTCTTCTCAGTACCTCATGGAACCTTCTCCAAAATAGAGCATATAGTTGGTCACAAAGTGAGCCTCAACAGATACAAGAAGATAGAAAAAATAACCTGTATCCTGTTTAATAACCATGGAATAAAGCTGGAACTCAACAACAACAGAAATAGCAATAAGCCTATGCACACATGGAAACTGGACAACTTGCCACAAAATGACAGCTGGATTAGGGAAGAAATAAAGAAATTAAAGTCTTCTGAAAACTCAAAGAAAATGAAGACACAATATACCCAAACTTGTGGGACACAATGAAAGCAGTGCTAAGAGGAAAGTTCATAGCACTAAGTGCCTTCAAGAAGAAATTTGAGACAACTCATTCAAGCAACCTAATAGCTCACTTAAAAACCCTAGAAAAAGAAGAAGCAGACACACCAAAAAAGGAGTAGATGGCTGGAAATAATAAAGCTCAGGGCTGAAATCAATCAATTAGAAACAAATGAAACAATTCAAAGAATTAATGAAACCAAAAGCTGGTTCTTTGAGAAAATTAACAAGATAGACAAACACTTATAAAAGCTAACTAAAAAGTAGAGAGATCCAAATCAACAAAATCAGAAAAGAAATGGGGGATATAACTACAGACACTGAGGAAATCCAAACAATCATTAGGACTTACTTCAAAAATCTATATGACACAAATTTTGAAAACCTAAATGAAATAGACAATTTTCTTTTTCAATTCGACTTACCAAAGCTGATTTTCGACCAGGTAAATCAATTAAATTGTCTTATATCCCCCAAGGAAATATAAGCAGTCATCGAAAGTTTCCCATCCAAAAAAAGCCTAGGACCAGATGGTTTCAGTGCAGAATTCTACCAGACCTTCAAAGAAGAGCTAACTACAGTTCTATTCAAACTATTCCACAAAATAAAAACAAAGGGAAGATTACCAAACTCATTCTATGAAGCCACAGTCACCTTGGTACTTAAACCACACAAAGACCCAACAAAGAAAGAGAATTTCAGGGCCATCTCCCTTATGAACATAGATGCAAAAATACTCAACAATACTTGGAAACTGAATACAAGAACACATCAAAGATATCATCCACTATGACCAAGTAAGCTTCATCCCAGGTATGCAGGGCTGGTTCAATATATGGAAATCCATCAATGTGATCCACCAAATTAACAAACTGAAAGAAAAAAAAAAGCACATGATATTCTCCCTAGATGCTGAAAAAGCATTTGACAAAATCCGACATCCATTCATGTTGAAATCTTGGAGAGATCAGGGATATAAGGCACATATCTAACATAGTAAAGGCAATATTCAGCAAGCCTATAGCCAACATTAAACTGAACAGAGAAAAACTTAAAGCAAACCCAGTGAAATCAGGGACAATACAAGGCTACCCATTCTCTCCATGTCTTTTAAACATAGTTCTGGAAGCCCTTGCCAGAGCAATAAGAAAGTTGAAGGAGGTTAAGGGGACACAAATTGGAAAAGAAGAAGTCAAATTATCACTATTTGGAGATGATATGATAGTATACGTGAGTGACCCCAAAACCTCTACCAGGGAACTCCTACAGCTGATAAACACCTTCAGCAAAATGGCCGGATATAAAATTAATAAAAAAAATTCAGTAGCTCTCCTGTATACAAAAGACAAAAGGGCTGAGAAGGAAATTAAGGAAACAACACCCTTCACATTAGCGATGACAAATGACATAAGGTACCTTGGAGTAACCCTAACCAAGGAAGTCAAAGTCTTGTATGAAAAAAAATTCAAGTCTCTGAAGAAAGAATTAGAAGAAGATATCAGAAGATGGAAAGATCTCACATGCTCATGACTTGGCAGGATTAATAACGTAAAAATGTCCATCTTACCAAAAGTAATCTATAGATTCAATGCAATTCCCATCAAATTACCAGCACAATTCTTATAGATCTTGTATGAAAAATTGTCACATTCATATGGAACAACAAGAAACCCAGAATTGCTAAAACAATTCTCTATAGTAAAAGATCTTCAGGAGGTATCTCCATCCCTGATCTCAAGCTGTACTATAGAGCAACAATACTAAATACTGCATGGTACTGGCATAGATACAGACTGGTGGATCAATGGAATCAAATAGAAGACCCTGACATAAATCCACATACTTATGGACATCTGATTTTTCATAAAGATGCCCAATCCATTCAATGGAAAAAAAAGACAGCATCTTCCACAAATGGTGCTGGTCTAACTGGATGTCTACATGTAGAAAAATGAAAATATTTCCATACTTATCACCCTGCACAAAACTGAACTCCAAGTGGTTCAAAGACCTCAACATAAAAAGACATTTTAAATCCGTTAGAAGAAAAAGTGGGGAATACTCTTGAATTCATTGGCAGAGGAGACAACTTCCTGAACAGAACACCAACAGCACAGGCTCTAAAAGCAAAAATAAACGGGACCTCATGAAACTGAAAAGCTTCTGTAAATCAAAGGACACCATCATCAAAACAAAACGACTGCCTACAGGTTGGAACAGAATCTTCAACAACCTTCTATCTGACAGAGGACTAATATCCAGTATATATAAAGAACTAAAGAAGCTGAGAAAAAGGAGGCCAAGTAATCCAATTAAAAACTGGGGAACAGAGCTAAACAGAGAATTCTCTGTAGAGGAATATCGAATGGCAGAGAAACACCTAAAGAAATGGTCAACCTCATTACCCATTAGGAAAATGCAAATCAAAATGACCCTGAGATTTCACCTTACATCCATCAGAATGGCCAAGATCAAAAACTCAAGTGACAACACATGCTGGAGAGGTTGTGGAGAAAGAGAAACCCTCCTCCACTGCTGGTGGAAATGTAAACTTGTACAACCACTCTGGAAATCAATCTGGCACTTTCTCAGACAACTAGGAATAGTGCTTCCTTAAGATCCAGCCATACCACTCCTAGGCATATATCCAAAAGAGGCTCAAGTACACAATAAGGACATTTGCTCAACCATGTTTGTAGAAACTTTATTTGTAATAGCCAGAACCTGGAAACAGCCCAGATGCCCCTCAGCTGAAGAATGAATGCAGAAATCGTGGTATATCTATACAATGGAGTAATACTCAGCAATGAAAAATAAGGAAATCATGAAATTTGCAGGCCCACGGTGGGACATGAAAATGGTCATCCTGAGTGAGCTGTCACAGAAGCAGAAAGATACACACAATATATATTCACTCATATAGACATATAACATAGGATAAACCTACTAAAACCTTTACATCTAAAGAAAGTAAGCAGGAGAGAAGATCCTGACTAAAACATTCAATCCCCATCCTGAAAGGCAAAGAGGAAGGACATCAGAAGAAGAATAAATTAGGAAATAAATTAGGAACCTGCCACAGAGGGCCTCTGAAAGGCTCTTTCCTGCAGACTATCAAAGCAGGCTCTGAGTCTTATGGCCAACTGTTGGGCAGTGTGCATGTAATCTTATGTAAGAAATGGAAAATAGTGAGACCTCGAGAGGACAGGATCTCAATAAGGAGAGCAATATTCCATGTGTAGATATACCACAATTTCTGCATCCATTCCTCCACTCAGGGCCATCTGGGCTGTTCCCATCTTCTGGAACTTACAAATAAAGCTGTTGCAGACATGGTTGAGCAAATGTCCTTATTGTGTACATGAGAATCTTTTTGCTATATGCCTAGGAGTGGTATAGCTGGATCTTGAGGAAGTGCTATTCGTAGTTGTTTGAGAAAGCGCCAGGTTCCTTTCCAGAGGGGTTGTACAAGTTTACATTCCCACCAGCAGTGGAGGAGGGTTCCTCTTTCTCCACAACCTCTCCAGAATGTGTTGTCTCTTGAGTTTTTTATCTTAACCATTCTGATGGTTGTAAGGTAAAATCTTAGGGTCATTTTGATTTGCATTTTTTCTGATGGCTAATGAGGTTAAGCATTTCTTTAAGTGTTACTCTGCCATTCGATATTCTTCTGCAGAGAATTCTCTGTTTAGCCGTGTTCCCCATGTTTTAATTGGATTACTTGATCTTTTGCTGTTTAACTTCTTTATATATATATATATAACTAAAAGGTGAATTATATATAAAATTATATAAATATATATTTATACAATTATAATATATATACATATATATGTATATATGTATATGTATATATATAACTAAAGCTGGATATTCGCCCTCTGTCAGGTATAGGGTTGGTGAAGATCCTTTTCCCAATCTGTAGGCTGTATTTTGTTCTGAGTTGTCCTTTGCTTTACAGAAGCTTTTCAGTTTCATGATGTCCCATTTATTGATTGTTTCTCTTAGAGCCTGTGCTGTTGGTGTTCTGTTCAGGAAGTTGTCTCCTGTGTCAATGAGTTCAAGGCTAGTCCCCAATTTTTCTTGTAAGTGGTTTAGTGTGTCTGGTTGTATGTTGAGGTCTTTGATCCACTTGGACTTTAGTTTTGTGAAGGATGATAAGTATGGACCTATTTTCATTTTTCTACATGTAGACTTCCAGTTAGACCAGCACCATTTGTTGAAGATGCTGTCTTTTTTTCCATTGAATTCATTTAAAATCTTTTTCAAAAATCAGGTGTCCATAAGTATGTGGATTTATGTCAGGGTCTTCTATTTGATTCCCTTGATCCACCAGTCTGTTTCTACGCCAGTACCATGCTGTTTTTAGTATTGTTGCTCTATAGTACAGCTTGAGATCAGGGTTGGAGATATCCCCTGAAGATCTTTTACTATAGAGAATTGTTTTAGCAATTCTGGGTTTCTTATTGTTCCATATGAATGTGACAATTTTTCTTTCAAGTTTTGTAAAAAATTGTGTTGGTAATTTGATGGGAATTGCATTGAATCTATAGATTTGTGGGGTTCACACCAAGGTACTTTATGTCCTTTGTGGCTATTGTTAAGGGTATCGTTTCCCTATTTTCTTTCTCGGCCCTTTTGTCTTTTGCATACAGGAAGGCTACTAATTTTTTTTTTTTTGAGTTGATTTTGTATCTAACCACTTTGCTGAAGGTGTTAATCAGATATAGGAGTTCCCTTGTAGAATTTTTGTTAACTTGAGTAGGTTTGCCTTTGCTGTCCTGGCTGGATCAGCAGCTGTGTCCTTCTCAGTGGTCAGTGAAGAACCTTCCTTGTCCTTGTGATTGCAGTTAAAACTGGACCTTCAGGAAAGAGAAATAGGTCCCTGTTATGTGCCTAAGACACAAGAGCAGCTGTTTTTCCTGCTGTGGCCCTCCAGACAAACTTCTAAACGTAATGTTTGTTCTAGGACCACTTGTTCAGAGGTACCGCATGAGCTCAGAGGGTCAGATGCAGCTGGGTAATCACTAATTCATGGCTAGGATTCTCTGCTACATAATGCCTTACAAAGTCAAACTCTGCCCTACTTTAGTGGAATCATTTCTCCATGTTAAAGGTCAGGGTAAAACTTGTCAAAATATTATTTTATTGCTTATGTGGGAATTTAATATAATATACATTACAGTCCTTCTCTATTGTCCCAGCTTCAAATTTCTACCCATTTGTCACACTATTTTTTTTTTAAATACATCAGATGAAGTAAGGGTTGTTCATATACTCAATGGAACAGGATCAGATTCTCAGGGCATTGTTCTCCTTGTGTTCTCAATTCCCTCTACTTATGAGACTCATCCTGTCTCCTCTCCTGCAGGCTTCCCATAGATCTGAGGGGAGGAAGAATTTCATAGGGAAATCCCATTTAGAGCTGGGGGTTTTAAGGTCTCTCTCTGCATAATATCGGACTATAGGTCTTTGTATGCAATTCCATTTGATGTGGAAGGAAGAATCTTTTTGGATAAACATAGCACTGATCTATCTTTGAGAGCAGAGAACAACATATTTTAATAACAACAGCTGGATTGCTTGAAAATTTCTGTAGGATGTCCCGGCACAACTCAATTCACTGACACTCAATCTCCCTAGTGAAACCCTTGGTTGGTCACAATAAATGGCCTATTGGGACTTTATACCTCACTATTAGTAGACCTTTTAATAGTGAAGACATACCATATTTGTCTTTCTGCATTTTAGTTACTTCACCCAGGATGATTTTTCCTGGTTCCATCCTTTCCCTGAAAATATCATGATGTTATTTTCTTAGCTGAATAATACTATTAATAATATTATTGAAATATTCCACACTTTTTCCCTAAAGGTGTTTGTCAGTCCTGTTCTTAATCCTTGGAAATTTCTGGGACTTTAATCATTATATTGAATGACAAACTTTCAGGATAACTATGTTTTTTTAGCCTAGAAGTTCCTTCATCTTCTTCCCCTTCCTGGTGATTTGAATTGCAATGTTTCCTTGAAGCTCATCTATTCACATTTGAGTCGCCAGACAGGAAATGTCTAGGAAGGGTTAGGAGGTATGGCCTTTGTAGATAATATAATTCCTATTGGAGTTATATTCTAGGAGGGTAGGCTGTGAGGTTGATATGCCAAATGGAGCCTCTGTCTCTCTGTCTTTGTCACTTCATATCTTTGTTTTGTTGTTCTAGGTCTCTTTATTTCTGAATCTGTCTCTCTAGCTCTTTCTCCCCAATGAGGAAATGTCTGGGAATGTAGGTTTAAGGAGAATGTACTGAATGACAACGTGTTCTCCAGCTGTCGTCTTGGATCTGAAATTACCTGGGTTGTGACTTTGAACTAAGCAGTTGCTTGCATACTGACTAAGTGTACCTTCACATTCTTATTGATATAATAGGCTGGTAGTGTCTAGGATTCCCTGCGGTAGTGAGCCTTTAAGAGCAGGGAAAAGAGAAGGTATCCTGAGAGTCCTGCAGGTTAATCTAACAGGGTTCACCTGAAAGAGGGAGTGTAAATGGGGGGCGCAGAGAGGAGAAGAATGAAGAATAGAGACAAGACAGTTTCTTTTTTTTTTTAATTTTGAAGACATTTTAATAATGATACATTTGGCATCATGAAAGTAGATGGTCTCTCTGAGAAAAGAAATCAACAAAGTGATGTATGAGGCTCATTGGCTGTGTTTCCATGTACAATAAAAATGCATAAATTGCATAAAGCATTAAATCATAGTAAAGAAGAACATGAACATTGTATGGAATGTTAATCATAAAATAAAGACCATGGAGTTTATAATATGAAAAATACAGAAAATACAAACAGCAGTTTATTAGTTTTAAAAGCCACAAGTGCTGTGATTAAGTGAAAATGGCTGAAGAAAGTTTAATCTAAATACAATAGAAATTTCTTTTTTTTTTTTCAATGCAGTTTATTCAGAAACCTTGAACAATCCTTGGACCCTGGGGAAAGCCAGCCCACAGCTTAAATAGCCTCTGGGTAGTCAACCCAGGCGTGCCATGTGGGCAATGCAGATAGGTACACATACATGGAAGCAAGCCAGATCCTCGGCCTTAGCCAAATGTGGAATTGTTCGTGACAGAGAGCACTCACCATCGGGAAGGTGGAAGGCGGAAACCAGCTCCATCTTTAAGGCATAGCATTCCGCAGCTCTCTACAGTTCCCCCTTTTTGCCTGTGGTATATATGCAAGATTAGAGTCTCACAACAATGTGATGCAGCCTTGATCATTCAGGCCTTTACAGCCATTGAAGCAGAACATTCTCCCCAAGCATGGTTGGCTACCATAAAAAGCTAAAATGTTACGCTCAGGATACGAGGCTAAGCACTGCACTCAGGGTCAGCCACTTTGGACCCAGAGAAGAGCATGTCTGGTTGCATGCGAGTTGATGCCCCAGGTCCTGTCTCTGAGAAAAAGGTATCGGATGGCTCTGATGCTCTTTGGGTGGATGACACCTAAACGAACATCGGTACAAAGTCCCATTTTATTTCTAATATCAGAGATCAGACCTCTACTCTTGCCTGATGCATCTAAGACAGTTTCTTTTTAAAGTCTCAGTTTACTGAGCATGCAATCAATGCTAATGAAGAAAGGGTACAAGTAAAATGTTTTTTTTTCACAGTAGCAACATATGTGTGCCACCTGGCAAGTCAACCAGGAATTCACTTAAAGTTACAGCAAGTTTGCTCTCTGGTTTCCAAGGTTTCAGGGAGCTTGCTATCTACATCTCAGACTCAGAACACCCTGCTTGCAGCGACCACCAAGTAAAGTCTCCGAGACATAGAACTTAGATAAACCCACATCTGCCAAGACCAGGAGGCAAAATTCCAATTACCATACTCCTTCAGAAAACAGACTGGGACTGTTTGTCTGAAAAAGAGAAAATCTGTGAGTGTAAAGGGAGAAATGATGGGAAATAAACTATTTGACAGCTGGTTCTGTTCCACACCAGTGTTGCCAAACCTCTATGAGCAGGATTGCCTAGGCTGAACTGGCTGGATGGGCAGCTATGTCCTACTCAGTGGTCAGTAAAGAACCCTCCTGGTCTTGGTGTTTACATTTAAAATTGGGCCTTCAGGACAGGGAAATGTGTCAGTGTTATACACGTAGGACACAAGAGCCGTTATGTTCCCTGCTGTGTTCCTCCAGACAAACCATCTAAACATAGTGTTAGTTTCAGGACTGCTTGCTCAGATGTGCCTCCTGAGCTCATAGGGTCCAAGGTAGCTGGGTAACCACTAGAATCATGGCTAGAATACTCTGCTACATAATGAGTTCCTGAAAATCATAACTTACACTGTCAAACTCTGCCTTCCTTTAGCAGAATCTTTTCTCCATGTTAAAATTCATTGTAAAAGTTATCAACATATTATTTATATTGTTTATGTGGGAAGTTGATATAATATATATTACACTCTTTATCCATTGCTCCCTGGTGCAAATTCCTACACATGTGCCACTGTAATTTGTTTTATTCTCTAAAATACATCAATTGAAGAATGTGTTGTTCATCTACTCATTGGCACATGATCAGAATTTCAATGGCAAGTCTCATAAAGAAAACTGAGTTCATCCTTGTGGCACCCTGGTACCTCCCCCTAGAAGAAGACATCCGTCTTGAAGAGCGTTCTGTCTCATCACATTGATCACTTTTTTCTTATGTATTTATTTATTATGGGTCACATTGTATCTCCTCTGCTACCCCCTCCCTCTTTTTCCCAATCACATCCACCCTCCTTCTTCTAAACCTTTGATTTTTCTCTACTTCCCTGTTAGGGGAGATACTCCTCCCCCTTCTATCTGACCCTAGCTTATTATGTCTCATCAAGGCTGGCTGCATCATCTTCCTCTGTGGCCTGATTCTCAGGGCCTCATTCTCTTTGTATCCTCAATTACCTCTTCTTAGAACACTCTTTCTGCCTCCTCTCCTGCAGGCTTCCCATAGCTCTGAGAGAAGGGAGAATTCCATAGGGAAATCCCATTTAGCTGGGTGTTTCAATGTCTCTTTCTGCATATTATAGGACTGTGGGTCTCTGTATACAATCCCATTTGATGCAAAAGGAAGCATCTCTTTTGATACAAGGACATGGCACTGATCTATGAGATGAGGGCACAGAGCAACATATTTTAATAACAACAGCCTGGGATGTTTGAAAATTTCTGTAGGATAGCCTGTCCCAACAACTGAATTAATGGGCACTCAATCCCCCTAGTGAAAGCCTGATTTGTTCACAATGAATGGCCTTTAGGAACTTTTTCCCAAACTGTTAGGAGACCTCCTAATAAGTGAATACATACCATATTTGACTTTTTGCATTTTAGTAACTTTACCAAAGATGATTTTTCCTAGTTCCAACCATTTCTCTAAAAATACCATGATGTCATTTTCTTAGCTGAATAATACTATGTTATGGAAATATTCCACATTTTCCCCAAAGGAGATTTTCAGTCCTGTTCTTTTGTCCTTGAATGTTTTTGGGAGTTTAGTCAATATATTGAATGATAAAATATCAAGATAATTATGTTGTTTTTTTTTTTCTAGAAGTCCACCCTTCTTCTTCCACTGTAGGATGATTTAAATTGCAAATCCCCTTGAAGGTCATATATTTACATGTTTAGTCTCCAGTGAAAAAATGTCTGGGAAGGATTAGGTGTATGGTCTTGTTAGATAATATAATTCATTTTTCCCTTAATTTCTTTTTCAGCTCTTTTATCTTTTCTATACAGGAGAACTACTGGTTTTTGTTTTGTTTTGTTTTTTGAGTTAATTTTGTATCCAGTCACTTTGCCAAAAGTGTTTATTAGCTGTAGGAGTTCCCATGTAGAATTTTGGGGGTCACTCTGGTATACTATCATATCATCTGCAAATACTTATACTTTGACTTCCTCATTTTGTATGTCTCTCAGCTTGATCTTCTTCAGTTGTTCTTCAATTGGTCTAGAATGGACTTCCAGAACTATGTTGAAGAGATATGGAGGGAGTGGGAAGCTGTTCTGTGTCCCTGATTTCAGTGGGATTGTTTTAAGTTTCTATCCATTTAGTTTGATGTTGGCTATAAGCTTGCTGTATATTGCTTTTACTACGCTATAGATATAATATGTGATTGTATCCAGGATCTCTCCAATACTTTAAACATGAATGGAGAATGGATTTTGTCAAATGATTTTTCAGCATTTAAGGGATTATCATGTTTTTTTTTTTTCTTTCAGTTTGTTAATTTGGTGAATCACATTGATTGATTCCAGTATATTGAACCACCCATGCATACCTGAGATGAAGCCTACTTGGTCATAGTGGATGATATCTTTTGTGTTCTTGTATTCGGTCAAAGACGTAAAGTACCTTGGTATGACCCTAACCAAGCAATTCAAAGACTTGTATGAAAAAAAATTCAAGTTTCTGAAGAAAGAATTAAAAAAAGATATCAGAAGATGGAAAGATCTCCCATGCTCATAGCTTGGCAGGATTAATATAGTAAAAATAGTCATCTTAACAAAAGCAATCTACAGATTCAATGCAATTCCCATCAAACTACCAACACAATTCTTTATAAAACTTGAAAGAAAAATTCTCAACGTCATATGGAAAAACAAACAAACAAACAAAATAACAGAATTTCTAAAACAATCCATATGCAACTCAACTGAAGAATGGATACAGAAATTGAGATTTATCTAAATAATGGAATATTACTCAGAAAAAACCCTAGGAATTTTCAGATAAATGGTGGGAACTGGAAAAGATCATCCTGTTTGAGCTATCCCAGTAGCAGAAAGATATATACTCACTCATATAGACATATGACACACAGGGTATATATTTATTCATATAGAAAAATCTGTAGACCTAAGGAAACTAAAAAAGAGGGTGTACTCTGCCAAAATGCTTAATCCCCATCCTGAAATGCAAAGACGATGGACATCAGAAGAAGCAGAAAACACGGAATAAGTTAGGAGCCTATCACAGAGGGTCTCTGAAAGGCTCTGCCCTGCAAACTATCAAAGCAGATGCTAAGACTTATAGCTAACTGTTGGGCAGAGTGCATGGAATCTAATCCTCTACAATAAAAGATCTGCTGGAAGTATCTCCATCCCTGATCTGAAGCTGTACTATAAAGCAACAATAATAAAAACTGCATGGTACTAGCATAGAAACAGAATGGTGGATCAACAGAACCAAATCGAAGACTCAGAAAAAGAAACCCACACACTTATGGACAACTGAATTTTGACAAAGATGCCAAAACCATACAGTGGAATCTAATGAAAGAAATGGGAAATAGTAAGATCTGGAGAGGACAGGAGATCCAAAAGAAGAGCAACAGAACCAAAAAATTTGAGCACAGCGTTCATTCCTGAGGCCCATACTCCAACCAAATACGACACATGGAGATAACTTAGAATCCCTGCAGAGATGTAGCTCTTGGCAGTTTAGTGTCCAAGTGGGTTCCATAGTAATGGGAACATGGACTGCCTCTGACATGAACTAATTAGCCTCATCTTTCATTATGCCCCCTGAGGGGGAAGCAGCATTACCAGGACACAGAAGATAAAAATGCAGCCACTCCAGTTGAGATCTGACAGACTAGGTTCAGAAGGAAGAAGATCTCACCTATCAGTGGACTTGAGGAGGAGTATGTGTGGAGATGGGCAGGAAGGTGGGATTGGGAGGGGAGGAGGGAGGAGTTTATGGGGGAGATAAAATGAACAAAGCATAACTAATAATAATTAAAATTAAAAAAAACTTAAAAAAAAGAAATATGTGACACTTTTCTTGATCCAAGAGTCTTGGACACAGGAACTCTCATCTCTGGATTGTGTGCTTTCAGTTGTGCACATTGAGGCACATAGGACTGACAACCATTTTTCTCAAGCATGCTGTCCATTTGGCCTTTTTAATAACTGGCTCCTGAAACTCTTAATGGCTTTCACCTCCTGCATGACATCATTTTCCCTCTCAGCCAATCATCATCTTAGAGAATCTTAAGGTTTCCATGGAGATGAGTAAACAAACTTTCCTCAGTGTCAAGTATCTCTGATCCTGAGCACAGGTGACATTTTCGGGTGAAACCCAACAAAGCCTTTATCTCATCTCTTTAGCCAGATCCCACACCTTTACTCCTGTTTACCTCTGTGACAATGTCAAGTGGGAAATGAAACTTTAATGCTTATTTAATTGTAGTTCTTCCTAAGAAGGGAAGCTTCAAAGTGATGTGGAATTAAGGGGAATGTACCGGAATAACAAGGTGGTCTCATACTGTGTTCTTGGATCTGAAATTTCCTAAGTTGTAACTTTGAACTGATTAGTTACTTTTGTACTCAGTAAATGTACCTTCACATTCTAAGTGATACAATAGGGTGGCATGGTCAAGGCTAACTTGGGGTATTGTGTTTTTATGAGCAAGGAAAAGAGAAGGAAATGAGACAATTCCGGGTACCAGTTTGGCTGAATCAAAGAAAGATTAGTGTACGTAAAATGAGTACAGAGGGGCAACAAACTATTTGAGAGATTGTGTTGTTCCACAGTAGTGTTACCAAACCTCTATGAGCAAGATTGCCTTGGCTGACTTGGCTTGTTCTGCTGCTGTGTCCTACTCAGTGGTCAGTGAGCAATCCTCCTGTTCCTGAGGTTTATACTTAAAACTGGGCCTTCAGGAAAGAGAAATTGTTATGTGTTACATGCCTTAGACATAAGAACAGCTGTGTTTCCTTCAGTATTCCTCCAGACAGACCCTCTAAACATAGTGTTAGAGCCACAACTACTTTTTAAATGGTGCCACATGAGCTCATTGGGTTTCAGGTAGGTAGCTGGATATCCACTAGTTTTTGGTTAGGATTCTCTGCTACTTAAAGAGTTCCTGGAATGAATGCCTTACAAAGTCAAACTCTGCCCTCCTTTAGTGGAATATTTTCTTCATGTTAAAAGTCATGCTATAGTTGTCAACATATTATTTATATTGATTAGGTGGGAATTTCATATATTATACATTATACTCCTTTTCCATTGCTCCCAGGTTCAAATTCCTACCCATGTGTCACAGTGAAATTCTTTTTCTTTAAAATACATCAGTTGAAGTATGTGTTGTTAATATACTCATTGGAACATGGTCCAAATCTCAGTGCCAAGTCCCTTGAAGAAAACTGAGTTCATCCCTACTGAACTCTGGTACCACCCCCAAGAAAAAGCCATCAGTCCTGAAGAGCTCTATAATTCATTACCTTGATCACAGTTACTCTTATATATTTATTTATTTTATATAATTTTTTACATGTTGTTCAAGTAGTATCCCCTCTGCTGCCCCGTCCCCTTCTCCTTGCATTCTCACCCACCTTTTTCTAGTTCCCTGATAGGGGATGTCTTCCTCACCCTTATACCTGACCCTAGCCTATCAGGTCTCATCTAGGCTGGCTGCATCACCTTCCTCTGATTTCTGACACTCATGGCATTGTTGTTGTGTTCTCAATTCCCTCTACTTACAATGCTCTTCCTGCCTCCTCTCCTGCAGGCTTCCCAGAGCTCTGAGGGGAGGGAAATGTTCCTAGGGAAATGCCATTTAGAACTGGTTGTTTTAAGGTCTCTCTGAGCATAATATTAGACTGTAGGTCTCTATGCAATCCCATTTGATGCAGAAGAAAACATCGCGTTGGATACAAGAACATGGCACTGATCTATCATTTGAGTGCAGAGAAAAATATAATTTAATAAAAACAGCTTGTGTTGCTTGAAAATTTCCATAGGATGCACTAGCCCAAAAACTCAATTCACTGCCACCCAATCCCCCTAGTGGAAGACTTGTTTGTTCACAATAGATGGCCTATTGGAATTTTATCCCTCCACAGACCTCCTAATAAGTGAATACATACCATAATTGTCCTTCTACATTTCTACATTTATATACTTCACCCAGGATGCTTTTTCTTGATTGTATCTACTTGTCTGAAAATATCATGATATCATTTTCTTAGCTGAATAAAAATCTGTTATAGAAATATTCCACATTTTCTCCAAAGGAGATTGTCAGTCCTCTTCTTTAGACCTAGAAAGTGACTGGAACTTTCATCATTGTATTAAATGACAAACTATCAGGATAACTATGTTCATTTGGCCTATAAGTCCCTCCATCTTCTTCAACTTTCTGGTGATTTGAATTGCAATGTCCTCTTGAAGCTCATCTATTTACATTTTGAGTCCCCAGTGAGGAAATGTTGAGTCCCCAGTGAGGGAGGAAATATCTGGGAAGGGTTAAGAGGTATGGCCTTGTTAGATAATATAATTCCTATTGGAGTTATATTATAGGAAGTTGTGCATTGAGGTTGATATGCCAATTAAAGTGACCAGACAGAATAGATCTCTGTCACTTTATATCTTTGTTTTGGAAGGTCTCAGTCTCTCTGTTTCTGAATCTGTCTCCCTAGCACTTTCTCTCTGTCTATCTCAGTCTCCTTCTCTCTGCCTGCCTCTTGTGGTTAAGTATGAAACGCTCTCAGTTCTGCTGAAGGACTACAACAATTTGTCTGCTTGCTGATGTGACATCATGGATAGTCTCTGAAAAAATATAAGCAAGGGCCCAATTAAATGCTTTTTGTTCAAAGAGTTGCCTTGGTCAGGGAGCATTTTCCCAGTAAGTAATTCATTGACTGAAGAAATATCTGTGCATTTAATAAATAATATTGGAATCTGTAAAAATATGAAAGTCACATGTCAAGGACACAGGACTTTACTAATAACCACTTGAAAGAAATATGGGACATATTAACTGAACTAAGAGTCTTGGACACAGGAACTGTCATCTCTGGGTTGTGTGTTTTCACCAACTCAGATTGAGGCATGTAGGGCTGCTCAGCCTTTATCTCAAGCAGGCTCTCCACTTGGCCCTTTTAATAACTGGCTCCTGAAACACTTACTGGCTTTCACCTGTTTCATGACATCATTCTCCCTATCAGCCAATCGGCACTTAACCCTTGTGATGTCATAACAGCATTGGGATGTCATGATGATTTTGAATGTAAAGATGCCATTGTGATGTCATAATAGCAATATGATGTCATCATAGCATTGGATGTCCTATCATTGTGAAGTCTTACTATTGTGAAGTCATAATAGCTTTTTGATTGCAAAATTCTATTTTGATGTCATAATACAAGTATGTCTAAGTACCATTGCGAAGTCATAATAGCATTTTTATGTCATAATAACTTCATGAAATCATAATACCATTGGGATGTCATAATATTGTAATGTCATAATAGAACTGTGATATCAATATACCTTTGTGATGTCATAATAGCACTGTGATTTCCTATCATTGTGATGTCATAATAGCAATGAGATATTATAATTGAATTTTGATGTCCTAAGCCCATTGTAATGTCATAATAGCATTGAGATATCTTAATATCATTGAAAACTCTTACTATTGTGAAGTAATAATAGAATTCTAATGTCAAAACTCCATTGTGATATCATAACACATTCATGGCATAAAAGTATTGTGATTTCTGTCATCAAGCATTGTGATGTCATAATATCAGTGTGATATCATAATAACATTGTGAAATCATAATGCCAGTGGGTTGTCATAACATTGTGATGTCATCCTAGTGTTATGTCATAACACCTTTGTGATGTAATAGCATTTTGAATTCATATCATTGTAATGTCGTAATAGCATTGAGATAATATAATAGCATTTTGAAGCCATAATATTATTGTGATGTCATAATAAGATTGCAATGTCATATCATTGTGATGTCAGAATAGCATTGTGATGTCATACCATTGTGAAGTCATAATAGCATTTGATGTAAAAAATTGTGATGTCGTAGCACAATCTTGTTTTAATAGCATGGTGATGTCATAATGCCATTTTGAAGTCATGATATCATTGTGATGTCAACATAACTTCGTGATATCAAAATTCCATTACTGTGTCATACCACAGTCATATCTTAATAGCATTATGCTGTCAAAATAGCAATTGTATGCCATGATTTATTTTGATGTCATAATGCCATTGTGATAACATAATGGCATTGTGATGGCATCATAATGTTGTTTGGCATTGTGATGGCATCATAATATTGTTGTATGATGATAGCATTCTGATTTCATATCATTATGTTGTCATAATAGCATAATGATATCTTAACAGAATTGTGATGTCAAAATTCCATTGTGATGTCATACCACAATCTTATCATAATAGCACTGTGATGTCCTAATAGCATGGTGATGTCATAATGCCATTTTGACATCATAATACCATTTTAATGTTTTAATAGCATTGTGATGTCAAAATTCCACTGTGATGTTATACCATAATCATGTCATAATAGCATTGCGATGTCACAATAGAATTTTGATGGCATGACGCATTTTGCTGTTATGAGGCCATTATGATGTCATAATAGCATTGAAATATCATCATTGCATCGGGATGTCCTAATAGCATTGTGAAGTCATACCATTGTGAGGTCATAATAGAATTTTGAATGTAAAATTCCATTGTGATATCATACCACAACCATGTTGTAATACCATTGTAAATTCATAATAACATGGTGATGTCATAATACCTCTGTGATGTCATAATACCTTTGGTATGTCATAACATATGAAGTCATACACAATGTGATACCATAATACCATTTTGATGTCAAAATTACAATCTGATTTTCTGCCACAGTCATGTCTTAATAGCATTGTTCTGTCATAAAAACAATGGAATGTCATGATAAATTTTGATGTCATAATGCCATTGTGATGTCATAATAGAACTGAGATGTCATGATACCATTGAGATGCCATAATACCATTGTAATGTTATAATAAAGTTGTGATATTATAATTGTGATGCCATAATATGATTGGGATGTCATAATATCAAGGTGATGACATAAGAGCATGGAGATATCAAGACATAACTGTGATGACATAAAACCATTGAGATGTCATAATAAAGTTGTGATCTAATATTTCAATTGTGATGTGATAATAGAATTGTGATGTCAGAACACCATTGTGAAGTCAAAATACAATTGTGATGTCATAGTAGCATTTTTATGTCATAAAACCATTGTGATGTTGTAATAGCATTGCGATGTCATCATAGCACTGTGATTTTGTAATACCATTGTAAAGCAATTACGCCACTGTGATGTCATAATACCATTTTGATGTCATATAATTGTGTAGACAAAATAGCATTGTGACATCATAATAGTATTGTGATGTTATATTAGCATTGGATATCATTATGCCAGTGGGATATCATGATACAAATGTTTGGTCATTGTGATATCATAATACCTTTGTGATGTTATAGTATTTGGATGTCATACTTTTATGATGTCTTAATACCATGGTAATATCATAATACCATTGTGATATCATTATAGCAGTGTCATGTCATTATATCATTGAGATGTCAGACAATTTTGATGTCATAATAGCCTTTTGAGGTCATAATGCCACTGTGATATCATAATATCCTCCTGATGTTATGAGAGCATTGTGATGATGTAATAGTATTTTTAGGTCATAATGATATTGTGATATCAAAATTGCATTGTGATGTCATACCACAATTATGTCAGAATAGCATTATGATGTCATAATTCCATTGTGATGTCATAAAAGCATTGAGATGTCATGACAAGTTTATCATATCATAATAGGATTGTGATGTTCTAATACCATTGTGAAGTCATAATAGCATTGTGATGTCATAATAACATTGTGATAACATAAAACTGTTTTGAAATCATAGTACCATTGGATGTCATACCATTGTGATGTCATAATTACATTGTTATGTTATATTATCATTTTGCTGTTCTAATTCCATTGTGATATCATACCATATGATGTCATAATAACATTGTGATGCCATAATTCCATTGTGATGTCTTACTATCATTATGATGTCAAAATACCATTGTAATACCATAATAGCATTTTCAGGTCATAATGAAATTATGATGTCAAAATTCTATTGTTATGTCACACAACAATCATGTCATAATAGAATTGTGATGTCATAATAGCATTTTGCTGTCATAATAGCTTTGTGATGTCCAAATTCCATAGTGATGTCATACGAAAATCATGTCGTAATAGCATTTTGGTGTCATAGTAACATTGTAATATCATAATAGCACTGGGATGTCATGACACTATTATGATGTCATCATAGTTTTTTGATGTCTTAATTTCATTGTGATGTAATACTATTTTTGTGATGTTAAAATGCCATACTGATATCATAATAGCATTTTGAGGGTATAATGCCACTGTGATGTTATAATAGCATTTTAATGTCAAATTTCCATTATGATGTCATAATAGCATTTTGAAGTCATTATACAATTGTAATGTCAGCATAGCATAGGGTTAGGAGTTAGATATAGGGTTAGGGTTAGGGTTGGGAGTTAGGTGTAGGATTAAGATTAGTCATCTTATACCTGGGTTTTAACATTTGTTTTGGCTATGTTTTGTTTGTACACTTTTTGAAATGGCATGGACAGTTTTGCCTTTTAAACCTGTGATGTATAATTTTTGATGTTTTAGTACTTAACCAGGCTGGTATATACTTTGCCAGCCAGAAGCCTCCTGTGTCTATCGTACATTAGGCATGACCTATATTTATCCCCTATGAAATCATCTCATGTTTAAAGATAAGTCAGCTTCCAGAGCAGTGTGACATGTTAATTTAGTCAGCATTTAAAGTCTTTTTGACATGGCAGGCATGCAGTTTGCATGTTTGTCTCCCGGCCTAATTTTGAGTCCTTACATTGACCAACAGAACATATCTCTTAAGCCAAAATGCCCTTTGGTACCAGTTCTTGTGTGGAAGTCCCACTTTCTGAGATTGGCTGGCCTTTTTATAGCATTGTGACATCATCTCTCCTCAGATAAGCCTAAAATTGAGGTGAATTCAATCTTTAAAACAGTAAGGACATACCATCTATCATTAAGAAAAGAGAACTTATATGATAACCTTCAGGAAAATTTTGTCATTTTGAATCTTAGACTATCTCTGCAAGTGGTTAAACAGCAGCAGTTGTCATCCTGCCTTTTATTATAAAATTTGGCTGATCAGGGACTCACAGATCTGTCTGTTTCTTTTTACTTTGTCTTGGGATTAAAATGTGCCTTCATCAACTTGTTCAAGTATTTTTTCTCAAATCAATATAATTGTAACTCACAGCCTTTAAAGGAAAATTAAGCAAAGAGACAAAATTTTAAGTGTTGGGTAGTTGTTATGCTGTAAAAAGCAAAGCCCAGTTGGGCGTATTTTGGAATGTATTTGAAGTGTTAGTGATTTGGTGGACCCTTACTAGCAAGAGGTGACAAGAATCTTGCAGCTAGAGAGCTTTGAATTTTAGCTGTTATTAATTATTTTTTTTTTATTAGGAAGAGTGCTCTTTCTATTGTGTGCAACTTAGTATTCCATTCCTTGGTTGTTTTCCCAATCTTCTCCTTGCACTTTCTTGGAGAAGTCCTCCAAAAGAGCCACCACCATTAAATATATTGCAACCAGATCCATGACTATGACAACCAAAACAAAGCCAAAGTATATTAAAACACCTTCCACCATGGCTTTTTTTTCAATGCAGTTTTAGGCCACATCTGTCTAGAGGTCTGTGTGCCTCCTCTTCCTTTCTTTCCAGACATGGCTGCTGAGTTAAGCTGAGCTGAGCCAGCCACAGTATAAGAAAGCCATGCTTGTGTATCCTCCTGTTAGACTGTAGCAGAAGACAGTTTTGTTCTGTTAAGTCTCAGGTCTGTCCACAGTAGGCTGTCTTTTGTTCCTGGGCCTGTTTAAGAGTCTCTTTTAAAGAGACAGTAATTGATCTGGGAGTTTTTAGGTTTTAAATTTGGGTTATTGGGATTGTATTACTCAGCATTTATTTCCCCCATCAAATTATGTTAAAGTATGATTTAAAGGGTGTGGATAGTTACATTTGTTTGTGGCCATTTATTGTACAGTTAGATTAGCTGTGCCATTTGTTGATACTTATTAACTATTGAAATATCTTTTAATAAGCAGTGGTTATTCCTAAACCAGCTGTATACAGCAATCACAACACACAGACTGGAATTTATTTAATTAACCTAGAGCACAATGCTGGGCAATAGTTATCCCACCCTAAACCTCCAGGAATGCATAGATTCTTACCATTCAGATTTCACTCATTATTTGTGCTTTTAGTCTTATTTTAGGTACTGTCCATCTCTCCACATGGTTCCAAGACCTCTCCTTCTGTTTCTCCACCTCTCTCTCCCCTGCTTACTTCCTCTTCCTCCCACTATGGACCAGGATGTCCCACCCTACCCACTCCATTGCTCAGCATTGTATCTGGTTGTTTTTATGAAAATACAGAGAAAAAATGGTGGCATGTTAACATAAACTTGAGACAGGTGATGATTAGAATAAGCATCACAGTGTAATCTGATTTGAAACCAGAGAGTGCATGACAGAAATCAGCATTTGAATGAATAAGGGTAAATTGTATACATTCCAAGAGAACTTGGTACCAACAGTTTATTTCCTTATCTAATTTATATCTATATATCTATATCTATATATACATTAGATATATTTTATATACAGTGTTCTGCTGGCATTCTGACAAAGGGCACCAGATCTCATTATAGATGATTGTGAGGCACAGTGTGGTTGCTGAGAATTGAAGATGGATATATGTAAGAGTAAACCATGCTCTTAAACTGGGAGCCTCCTCTCCAGCCCTGGTCCCAATTTTCTTTAGTTCATATTTCTTAAATTTTCAGTGTCATAATAGCATTATGGTATCATAATAACTTTGTGATGTTATAAGAACATGGTAAAATCATAATTCTATTGAGATGTTATAATACTAATGTGAGGTCATAATGCCATTTTTATGTCATAATACCATTGTGAAATCATAATAACATTATGATGTCATAACACCACTGTAATGTCATATCATTGTGATGTCATAATTGCATTGGGATCTTGTGACAGAAATGTGATGTCATATTACCATTGGAATTGCATAATATTATTGTGATGTCATAATACCAATTTGGTATCATCATAGCACTGTGATATTATAATAGCATGGTGACATCATAATATCATTATGATGTCATAATACCATTGTGATGTCATGAGAGCATTGCAATATCATCATAGTATTGTGGTGTTGTAATACCATTTTAATGTCATAGTAGCACAGTGATGTCATCAAAGCACTGTGATGAAATAATAGTATTGTGATGTCATCATAGCACTGTGATCTCATCATAACATTGTAATGTCTTCATATTGTGAAGTCATCTGGTCATGAAATCATAATAGAATTTTAATGTCATGATTGCATTGTAATGTCATACTATTGTGTCATAAGACCATTGTAATATCATATTACCATTGTGATGTCATGAGAGCTTTGTGATATCATCATAGTATTGTGGCGTCATTTTCATGTCACAATAGAACTGTCATGTCAATAAAGCATTGTGATGAAATAATAGTATTGGGATGTCATCACAGAATTGTGATGTCATCATAGCATTGTAATGTCTTAATACCAGTGTGAAGTCATCACATAATGAAATCACAATAGCATTGTGATGTTGTGATAGGATTGTGCTCTCATGATAGCATTGTGATTAATGATAGCAATGGGATGTCCTAATAACACTGTGAGGTCTTCCCAACATTGTGATATCATAACAGCAATGTGCTGTCATTATAGCATTGTGAGATCATCACTGAATTGTGATGTCATAGCTTTGTCATGTCAAAATATCATTATGATGTCATAATAGCTTTTTTTTCCCAATGCAGTTTATTCAGGAACCTTGAACAATCATCTGACCCTGGGGAAAGCCAGCCCACAGCTTAAATAGCCTCTGGGTAGCCAACCCAGGCGTGCCACGTGGGCAATGCAGATAGGTCCACATACATGGAAGCAAGCCAGATCCTCAGCCTTAGCCAAATGTGGAATTGTTCGTGACAGGGAGCACTCACCATCGGGAAGGTGGAAGGCAGAAACCAACTCCATCTTTAAGGCGCAACATTCCACAGCTCTCTACAGTTCCCCCTTTTTGTTTTAGATGCATCAGGCAAGAGTAGAGGTCTGATCTCTGATATTAGAAATAAATTGGGACTTTGTACTGATGTTCATTTAGGTGTCATCCATCCAAAGAGCATCAGACCTGTCAGATACCTTTTTCTCAGAGGTGGGACCTGGGGCATCAACCCGCATGCAATCAGACATGCTCTTCTCTGGGTCCAAAGCGGCTGACCCTGAGTGCAGTGCTTAGCCTCACATCCTGAGCATAACATTTTAGCTTTTTATGGTAGCCAACCATGCTTGGGGAGACTGTCCTGCTTCAATGTCTGTAAAGGCCTGAATGGTCATGGCTGCATTACGCTGTTGTGAGACTCTAATCTTGCATTTTTACCACAGGCAAACCAAGGAGACCAACACCAGAAGGCCTGCTAACGCTCTCATGCCCTCCCATTCCTTCAGATGATTCATGGCTGCAGCAATCCATGATGATAATCCTATGGCTAGTCCTGCGTCCACTCTGGTAGAATTTACCGTGACAATGGCCACTCACAGCTGCTCCATCGTAGTATCGAATTCTCCAGTCCAATTATCTAAAATATAGCTAGACAATTGTTTAGACAAATTTGCAGCATGGTTAAGGCGTCACAATATAGTATGACATGATCGTGATATGACATCACAATTGAATTTTGACATCCCAATGATATTATGATATCCCAATGGCATTATGACATCACAATGCAATAATGATACCATATAGTACAATAGCATAATGGAATTATGATATCACAATTCTATGATAATATCCCAATGCTAATAAAATATCCCAATAGCATTATGACATCACAATTCTGAGATACCAATGATATTATGTGATCACAATGGTATTCTGAGTTCACAATAGTACTATGAAATCAAAATGCTATTATGACATCACAATACTATCATCTAATTAAAATGTTATTATGACATCACAATGTTATTATGACATCCCAATATATTATGACATCACAAAGCTATTATCAGTCTCATAATAGCTTTGTGATGTCATAATATATTGTGACGCCTTAATACCATTTGGATGTCATGATGCCACTGTGATGTCATCATAGTATTGTGATGTCCTAATATTATTTTGAAGTCATAATAGCATTTTGATGTCATAATTTCATTGTGATGTCATACTACAATCATGCCATGATGTTATAATAGCATTGTGATGTCATAATATAAATTTGTGAAGTCATAATACCATTTTATTGTCATAATAGCATTGTGAAGTCCTAACACCATTGTGATAGCATAATGGAATTGTGATGTCTTCATAGCATTGAGATATCCTGTTATCACTGTAAGGTCATACCGTTGTGAAGTTATAATAGCAATTTTTTGTCATGATTTTATTGATATGTCGTAACACAATCATGTTGTAATTGCATTGTGATGTCATCATAATATTGTGATGTCAAAATACCATTGGGAAGTCTTGAAACAATTTTGAGGTCATAATAACATTGTAATGTCTTAGCAAGCACCATAGTGATGTGTAAATAGCTTAGGGATATCATTATAGCATAGTGATGTCATTATAACAATGTGATGTCCTCATAGAATTGTGATGTCTTACTATCATTGTGAAGCATTACCTTTGTGAAGTCATGATATAATTATGTTGTCATAATAGCATATTGAGGTTATAACACCATTGTTTTGTCATAATAGCATTGTGATGTCATGAAATCATTGTCAAATCATAACACCACTGAGGTAGCATAAAAATACTGTGATGTCATCATAGCATTATTGTCATCATAGCATTGCAATGTGATAATACCATTGGGATATGATAACATTATGATGTCTTAATAGCATTGAGTTATCATAATAGGACTGTGAAGTCAAAATAGCATTGTGATGTAATAATAGCATAGTGATGTCACGATAGCATTGTGATGTCCTGATAGCACTTTGATATCCTAGTACCATTTTGAAGTGATCCTGATTTGAAGTCACATAGCATTGTGATTTTATGATAGCATTACTTTGTCATAATACCATTGGGATGTCATGACACCATTCTGAGTTCTTCATAGCATTGTGCTAACCTAATAGTATTGTAATATTTAATATCATGTGATGTCATAATACCATTTTGATATCTTAATTGCATTAAGATGTCATACTTTTGTGACAGCATAATAGCATTGTGATTTCACAATTCCCTTGTGATCTCATAAAACTATCTTATCATAACAGTATTGTGATGTTGTTATAGCATTGTGTTGTCAAAATTCCGTTTTGATGTCATAACAAAATCATGTCATAATAGCATTGAGGTGTCATAATTGTGATGTCATAATAGCATTGTGATGTCATAACAATGTGATACCATTAAAGCACTGAGATGTCATAACTTTGCTGGACTCTGCCAAGACATGGTAAGCAAGCCCTAAATAGTTCCTCCTTCACATATATCTGTCAAATATTCTGAGCCCAAAGACTGAAGATGGTGCTCCAACATTACAGAGAGTTATGGGTGACTGTTCAGGCAACAGATTGTTTCTGTAATTTTTTTTGGAAGCTGCTAACATGCACTTCCTATTTTCTCTAATAGCTATTTTGATTACCTTCTCAAGTCTCTGATAGGGTTGAAGACCAAATAGGCACAGTGCCACAAAAAATTTTAAGTTGTTTAGAAGTTTAAAAATGCTTTCATATAGGTAATACCAATAAGGATAAAAGTTAATTTAGATATAGAACTCTGAACTTTTCAAGATAGATAAGTTAATCAGATACTTTCTCCTAAGTTGCTAAATACTCATAATAAAGTAATACAATATCTTTATTACCAGAATAAAGCAACTAGCCACAATGTTGAGCAGTAGGAGGAGCCAGAGGGGAGGAAATGAGTGGGAGGACAGAGGGCAATGGAGCAGAGCTTGGAGAGCAGAGAGGAGGAGAGATCTTGGAACAGCATTGAGAGAATAAACCAGACCTAAGACTTTACAAAAAGCAAGTATAATGTGTAAAATCTTATTGTTAGGAAACTCTGAGGGCTTGAAGTTTTAGGAGGGAATAACTATTGACCAGCATTGTCAATACATCTAAGTTAACTAAATAAACCCTGTTTCTATGTGTTGAATTGGTTGTACAACTGTTAGGATTAACATCAAGCATTAATAAAAAATAGGCCAATAGTAAATATTAATCATCACCTACAACATACCATGATGAAGCCAGTATTCCATTGTGATATCATAACATCACTGTGATGTCATAACATTGAGAAGATGAAATAGCATTGTGATGTCTTAATAGCATTGTGATGTCATAATAGCATAGAGATGTCATAATAGCATTGTGATGTTACAATAAAGTAGGATGTCATATATCATTGGGGTATCATGACACAGCTGCTCTTGTGTCCTAGGCATATAGCAGGGACCCATTTCTCTGAACTGAAGGCTCAGTTGTAACTGTAAACCCCAGTACCCGGAGGGTCCTCACTGATCACTGGGTACGAAACAACTTGCTTGAAAGAAAGGCTGAGCAGCCCTATATTCCTCAGTCTGGGAAGCTGGTAGCACACAACACAGAGATGACAGTTCCTGTGTCCAAGACTCTTAGTTCAAGAATATTGTCACATATTTCTTTTAAGAATTGTCAAATTATCACTATTTGCAGATGATATGATAGTATACATGAGTGACTCCAAAAACTCTACAAAGGAACTCTTACAGCTGATAAACACCTTCAGCAAAGTGGCCGGATACAAAATTAACTCAAAAAATTCAGTAGCACTCCTGTATACAAAAGACAAAAGGACTGAGAAAGAAATTAGAGAATCACCACCCTTCACAATAGTCAAAAATGACATAAAATGCCTTGGTGTAACCATAACCAAGCAAGTCAAAGACCTGTATGAAAAAAATTTCAGTCTCTGAAGAAAGAATTAGAAGAAGATATGAGAAGATGAAAAGATCTCCCATGCTCATGGCTTGGCAGGATTAACATAGTAAAAATGGCCATCTTACCAAAAGCAATCTACAGATTCAATGCAATTCCCATCAAATTGCGAACACAATTCTTTACAGACCTGGAAAGAAAAATTCTCAACTTTGTATAGAATAACAAGAAACCGAAAATTGCTAAAAACAATCCTCTACAATAAAAGATCTTCTGGAGGTATCTCCATCCCTGAACTCAAACTGTACTATAGAGCAACAGTTATAAAAACTGCATGGTATTGGCATAGAAACAGAATGGTGGATCCATGGAACTGAACAGAAGACCCAGAAATAAATCCATACACTTATGGACACCTGATTTTTGACAAAGATGCCAAAACCATACAATGGAAAAAGATAGCATCTTCAACAAATGGTGCTGGTCCAACTGGATGTCTACATGTAGAAAAATGAAAATACATTCATACTTATCATCCTGCACAAAACTGAAGTTCATGTGGATCAAAGAACCTCAGCATAAAACCAGACACATTAAATCGGCTAGAAAAAAAAGTGGGGAATACCTTAGAACTCATTGGTACAGGAGAAAACTTCCTGAACATAACACCAACAGCACATGCTCTAAGAGCAACAATCAATAAATGGGACCTCATGAAGTTGAAAAGCTTCTGTAAAGCAAAGGACAATGTCATCAAAACAAATTGACTGCCTACAGATTGGGAAATCATCATCACCAACCCTTTATCTGACAGAGGACTCATATCCAGTATATATAAAGAACAAAAGAAGTTGAAAAGCAGCAAACCATGTAACCCACTTAAAAAATGGGGAACAGAGCTAAACAGAGAATTCTCTGTAGACGAATATCAAATGGCAGAGAAGCACTTAAAGAAATGCTCAACCTCACTAGCCATTAGGGAAATGCAAATCAAAATGACTCTGAGATTTCACCTTACACCAATCAGAATGGCCAAGATCAAAAACTCAAGTGAAAACACATGCTGGAGAGGTTGCGGAGAAAGAGGAACCCTTCTCCACTGCTGGTGGGAATGTAAGCTTGTACAACCACTCTGGAAATCAATCTGGCACTTTCTCAGACAAGTAGGAATAGCGCTTCCTCAAGATCCAGCCATTAACTCCTAGGCATATACGCAAAAGAGGCTAAAGTACACAAAAAGGACCTTTGTTCAACCATGTTTGCAGCAGCTTTGTTTGTAATAGCTAGAAGCTGGAAACAGCCCAGATGCCCCTCAACTGAAGAATGGATGCAGAAATTGTGGTACATCTATACAATGGAGTATTACTCAGCAATGAAAAACAAGGAAATCATGCAATTTTCAGGTAAATAGTGGGACCTGGAAAGGATCATCCTGAGTGAGTTGTCCCAGAAGCAAAAGGACACACAGGGTATATACTCATTCATATAAACATACAACATAGAATAAACCCACTAAAATCTGTACATCTAAACAAACTAAGCAAAAGGGAGGACGCTAACTAAAATGTTCAATCCCCATTCTGAAAGGCAAACAGGATAGACATCAGAAGAAAAAGAAAACAGGAAACAACCTAGGAACCTACCACAGAGGGCCTCTGAAAGCCAGAAGAAGAAAACAGGAAACAACCTCAGAACCTGCCACAGAGGGCCTCTGAAAGCCTCTGCCGTGAACACTGGGAAAGCAGATGGTGAGCTTGATGGCCAACTGACGGGCAGAGTGATTTGAATTTTATGTAAGAAGTGGGAAATAATAATAGTGGGAGAGGACAGGAATTCCACAAGGAGAGCAACAAACAAGAAAATTTGAATGCAGGGAACTTCCCAGAAACTCCAACCGAGGACTATTCGTGGAGATAACCTAGAACCCTGACAATGCTGCCACTTCTGATGAGAACTGATAGACTAAGATCAGAAAGAAGGAGAGGAGGACCACCCCTATCAGTGAACTTGGGGAGGGGCAGGCATGCAGAAAGGGGGGGAGTGTGGGGCCGGGAGGGGCAGAGGGAGGGGCTTATGGGGGGATACAAAATGAATAAAGTGTAATTAATAAAAGTTAAATAAAAAATTAAAAAAAGAATTGATTAATAAAATCACTTGAATGACAGCAGTCGAATTTCGATATTACAATGGTATTTTGACATCACAATGGTATGATGACATCACAGTGCTATCATGACACCACAGTGGGCTTATGACCTCCATATGCTATTATGACATCACAATGCTATTATGACATCACAACACTATTATGACATCACAATGCTCTTATGATATCACAATGCTACTTTGACCACAATTGTATTATGATTGCTCAGTGGTATTACATTACAATGCTATAATGAATAGCACAATGCTATTATGACACCACAATGATATAGTTACCTAAAAATGACATTATGCTATGCCAAAAGTATTATTACTTCACAATGCTATTATGATATCACAAAGCTATTATGCTATCACAATTGTGTGACATATATATGCTATTATGACATCACGATTATATTACATTACAATGGTGTTATGAAATCACAATATTTTTATGAGCATTGATGACATCGCAATGGTATTTTGACATCACCATGCTTAACATGACATAACAATAGTATTATGATATGATTTTCTTATGTTATCACAATGGAATTATGACATCAAAATGCTATTATGGCTTCACAATGGTATAACTTCACAATGATATTAGCACATCACAGTGCTATGATGACATCACAATACTGTTATCACATCACAATGGCATAAAAAAATCAAAATTCATCATGATATTCCAATGCTATTCTGACTTCACAATTCTATTACAACACGATTGTGGTATGACATCACAATGGAATTTTGCCATCATAATGGTATTATGCCATCACAATGCAATTATGACCTCAAAATGGTATTATGACATCCCAATGCTAGTATGAACTCACTATGGTATTATGACATGATTGGAGCATGTCATCACAATGGAATTTTGTAATCAAAATGCTATGATGACTTCAAAACTGTATGATTTCACATGGTATTAGGACATAACAATACTATGATGACATTACGAAGGCATTATGACACCAAAATTTATCATGACATCCCAATGTTTTTTTATGATATCACAATGCTATATGCCATGATTGTGTAATGACATCAAATTGTAATTTTGACATCACTATGCTATTATGACATCACAATGCTATTATGATTTCTAAAAGGTATTATGACATCACAATGGAATGACAGCACAATGCTATTATGATATCACAGTGATGTTAAGATATAATAATATCATGATGACATCACAATGCTATCACAATATGTGGTGCTATACACCACAATGTAATTATAACATTAAAATTCTATTTTGACTTCACAATGGTATGATTTATGTTGATATCAAAATACTATTATGTCCTCAAAATGGCATTATGAAATCACAATATTATTATGACTTCAAAAATCTATTATGACATCACAATGGTATGGCATCAAATGATATTATGGCATCACAATACACATATGACCTTCCAATGATATGACATCTGAATGCTACTATGACATCACAATGGAATTATGACATTACAATGCTATTCTGACTGCATAAATGTATGAATTCACAATGATATTAGGACAACACAATGCTATGATGACATCAATATGGCATCATGACATCAAAATTCATCATGACATCACAATGGAATTTTGACATCAAAATGCTATTTTGACTTCACAGTGGTATGACTTCTTAATGATATTAGAACATCACAATGCTCTGTTGATATCACAGTGCTGATGACATCACAATTGTATTATAACCTCACAATGTTATTATGACATGGCAGTGGTATAAAATCTCGATGTTATTATGACTACACAATGCTATTATGACTACAGAATGGTGGTATAACTTCACAAAGTTATGACATAACAATGCTACTATGTAATTACCAAGGTTTTATATTACAATAGTATGATGACATCACAATGCTATGATGACTTTTCAATGCAATTATGACATCATAATGGCATCATGACATAAAAATTCATGATGACATCCCAATATTATGATGACATCACATTGGTATTATGACATCATTATGGCATTCTAACATCATAACCATATTATTACATCAATAGGCTATTATGACATTACAATTCTATTAAGACACCACAATGGTTTTATGAGGTCAATATGCTATTGTGGCATCACAATGCTAGGATGACATCCCAATGTTATAAAGCCATCACAATGCAATTACTTCATCACAATGTTATCATGACATGAAAATGCTATGAAGATATCACAAGTCTATTATGTTTCACAATGGTTTTATGACTTCACAATTTGATTATTTTTTTACAAATTTATGACATCTAAATGCTGTTATGGTATCAAATTGATATGACATCACAATGGTGTTTTTAGTTCACAATGCTTAGATGACATCACAATGGTATTATTACATAACAATGGTATTATGACATCACAATGCCATAATGACATCTAAATTCTCTAATATATCACAGTGGTGTTATGTCTTTACAATGCTCTTATCACATTACAATGCTATTATGACATCACAATGTTATAATATCACCTTGCTGTTATGACATCACAATGGTGTTAGGAGTTAACAATGCTATGATGATATCAAAATGGAATTATGACATCACAATGATGTTATGACATCATAATGCTATTATGTATCACAGTGGTGTTATGACTTCAAAATGCTATTATCACATTACAGTGATATTATTACATCACAATGTTATAATAACATCATAATGCTATTACTACAGAACAATGATCTGGAGTCAGAATTCTATTATGACATTACAAAACTATGATGATATCACAATGTTATGCTGACATCACAATGCTCTTACAACATGATTGTGTTATGAAATCATAATGGAATTATGACATTACAGTGCTATTATGACTTCTCAACAGTATGACTTTGAAATTTATTAGGACATCTCAATGCTTTGATGATATCACAATGGTATTATGACTTCACAGTTTTATTATGACATCTCCATGCTTTTATGACACAACAATAGTATTACAACATGATTGTGGTATGACATCACAACGGTGGTGAATTATAGAGCTCTTCAGAACTGATGGCTTCTTCTTGAGGGTGGTACCAGTGTGCAGCAAGGATGAACTCAGTTTTATTTAAGGGATTGGATCTGAGACTGTGATCATGTTAAAATGAGTATATGAATAACACATACTTCAATTGATGTATTTAAAAAAATTAGTGTGACACATGGGCAGAAATTTGAACCTGGGTGCAATGGAAAAGTAGTGTAATATGAAAAGTAGTGTCATATGAAATTACACCATAATCAATGCAAATAGTATGTTGAGAACTTTTACAATGATTTTACCTTTATCACAGAGCACCTCTGAACAAGCAGACCTGGCACTAACACTATATATTTAGAGGGTTTGTCTGGAGGAACCAAGCAAGAAACACAGCTATTCTTGTATCCTAATATAAAATCAACCCATTTCTCTGTCCTGAAGGCCCAATTTTAACTGTAAACCCCAGGAACAGGAAGGTTCCTCAATGACCATTGAGTAGGACACATCTGCCAATCCAGCCAGATTGCAAAGGCCATCCAGCTCATACAGAGTAGGAAATACTAGTGTGAAATAGTACCATATGTCAAATACTTTATTGCCCCTCAGTTCTTCTTTTACATATACTTAATCTTTCTCTCTTTCAGACAAACCAGTCCTATGAATTGTCTGTTTTCCTTCTCTTTTACCTACTCGTAAAGACTGAACACACCAGGGAAACCATGACACTGTCATCCTATTATATCAATAAGAATGTGAAGGTCTATTTAGAGAGTATGCAAGTAACTGCTCAGTAGAAAATCACAACCTAGGAAATTTCAGTTCAAAGAACACAGTAGAAGAAAACCTTGTCATTCTATACATCCCCCTCAATCCAACATCACTTTGAAGCTTCCCTACTTAGGAAGCTGTCCAATTAAATAAACATTAAAGTTTCATTTCCTACCTGACATGGTCACAGAGGTAAACAGGAGTAAAGGTGTAGGATCTGGATAAAGGGATGAAATAAAGGCTTGTTGGGTTTCACAAGAAAAAGTCACATATGCACAGGATCAGAGATACTTGAAACTGAGGAAAGTTTGCTTACTCATCTCCATGGAAACTTCTAGGCTAAAGGAACATAGTTATAATGATAGTTTCTCATTCAATACAATTGTTAAAGTCCCAACAACTTCAAAGGATTAAAGAACATGACTGACAATGGGCTTTGAGGAAAATGTGGAATATTTCCATAACGAAGTATTATTGAGCTAAGAAAATGACATCATGATATTTTCAGGCAAATGCATGGACCCAGGAAAAATCATCCTGGGTGAAGTAACTCAAATGGAAAAAGATATAGTAACAATAGGCTATTTATTGCTACAAAACCCGTGTTCCAGTAGGGAGATTGGGTGGCAGTTAATTGAGTTGTTGGGCCAGGGCATCCTAAGTAATTCAAGCAACCCAATCTGATTTTATCAGTATATGCTGCTCTCAGCCCTCAACAGATAGATCAGTGCCATGATCTGGTATCTGCAGTTAAGCTTCGTTCTGCATCAAATGAGAATGCATATAGAGATACACATTCTGATATTATGCAGAGAGAGACACCCAGCTCTAAATTGGATTTCCCTATGAAATTCTACCTTCTCTCAAGTCTCTGCTAAGCCTTCAGAAGAGGAGGCAGGAAGAATGACATGAATAGAGGGAATTAAGGACAGAAGGAGAAAAATGCCTGAGAATCAGGCCACAGAAGAAGATATTGCATAGAGCCTTGATAAGCTAGGTTTAGGGAGAAGGGGGAGGATAAGCTCCCCTATAAGGAAACTAGAGAACAATAATAGGGGTAGAAGAAGGAATGTGAGTTGGACTGGAAGGAGAAGAGAGAGTAGGCAGCAGAGGAGATACAAAGTGAACAAGTCTTAATAAATACATATGAAAAACTGTGATCAAGGTGATGAAATATAGAGATCTTCAGGACTGACAGCTTCTTTTGGGGGTTGTTGCCAGGGTTTGGCAAGAATGAATTCAGTTTTATTTAAGGGACTTGGCACTGATACTCTGATCATGTTCCAATGACTATATTAATTGATGAATTTTAAAGAAAAATATTTTAGTGTGACACATGGGTAGATATTTTAATCTGGGATCAATGGAAAAGAAATGTAATGTATAGTATATGAAATTCCACATAAGCAATAAACATAATATGTTGACAACTTTTACAATGACTCCTAACATGGAGAAAAGATTCCACTAAAGGAGAGCAGAGTTTCATTTTGTAAGGCATGATTTCCGGGAAATCATTATGTAGCAGAGAATCCTAGCCATGAACTAGTGGTTACCAGCTACCTCAGGCCCCATGAGCTCTGGTGGCACCTCTGAACAAGCAGTCCTCGCAATATAACTACGTTTAGAGGAGTTGTCTGGAGGACCACAGCAGGTAACACAGCTGTTCTTGCATCTTAGGATGCATTTCTCTGTCCTTAATATCCAGTTTTAACTGTAAACCCCAGGACAAAAATGACTGATTACTGATCAGGGAGAAGGACACAGCTGCTGACTTGGACAGGTCAGTCAAAGCAAAATGAGAGGGTTGCCAATCCTAGTGTGGAACAGCCCCAGCTGTAAAAGTTTTGCATCTCAGTTGTCATTTTACACTCACACATCTTTCTCTGTTTCAGCCAAACCAGTCCCAGGAATTGTCTCATTTCCTACTGTTGCTCCTAAAGATTCAATACAGGGAACCCAAGGCCATGCCTGCATATTATATCAATAAGAATGTGAACGTACATTTAGTGAGTACCCCAGTAACTGCTCAGTTCTACGTCACAACACATGAAATTTTAGATCTGATACCACTTTATAAGACCACCATGTCATTCAGTACATTCCACTTAATCCCACAACTCTAGGAAGCTTCCCTACTTAGGAAGAATTCCAATTAATAAAACTTAGTTTAATTTCCTACCTGACATTGTCACAGAGGTAATAAAGAGGAATAAAGTTGTGGGATCGGGATAAAGGAATGAGATAAAGGCTTGTTGTGTTTTAGAAGAAAATGTCACCTGTGCACAAGTTCAGAGATACTGGAAACTGAGGAAAGTTTGTTTATTCATCTCCATGGGAAAAAAAAAAGATTCTCTAAGGTGCTGATTGGCTGAGAGGCAGAATGATGTCATGCAACAGGTAAAAGACAGTAAGTGTTTCAGGAGCCAGTTATTAAAAAGCCCGAGTGGACAGCATGCTTAAGAGAAAGGCTGAGTAGCCCTACATGCCTCAATCTGGGCAACTGAAAACACACAACCCATAGATGTCAGTTCTTGTGTCCAAAACTCTTATTTCAGGAAAGCTGTCACTTATTTCTTTCAAGTGGTCTTTAATAAAGTCACGTGTCCTTGACATGTGAGTTTCACATTTTTAGCGATTCCTTAATTATTTGTCAAATGCATAGATATGTCCTCAGTCAGTGAATTACTTAGTGAAAAATGTTCCCTGACAAAGGCAAATCTTGCTTATATTTTTACAGAGACGATTTAGGTACACACGTGAAAGCAGTCATCTTGTTGTAGTACTTCAGGAAACTGAGAGCTTTTCATACTGTACCACAAGTAACAGGCTGAGAGAGGTTCACAGAGGGAGAGAAAGAGTTAGAGAGATAGATTCAAATAAAGAGACCAAGACTGACATAAACAAATATATAAAGTTACCTAGACTAAGGGACAGAGACTCCATTCTGTCTTGCCACTTTAATTGGCATATCAGCCTCCAAGCACAGCCTCCTATATTATAACTCCAACAGGAAGTATATTATCTAACAAGGCCATATCTCCGATTACTTTCCAGACATTTCCTCACTGGTAAATTCCTTACATGTAAATAGATGAACATCAACATGACATTACATTTCAAATCATCAGGAAGTACAAGAAGATGGAGTGACTTCTAGGCTAATAGAACATAGATATCCTGATAGTTTGTTATTCAATACAATGATCAAAGTCCCAGCGACTTACAAGTTCTAAAGAACAGGACTGACAGTGTCCTTCAGGGAAAATGTGGAATATTTTCATAACTGAGTACTATTCAGCTAAGAAAATGACATCATGATATTTTTATACAAAAAGGTGGAACCAGGAGAAATCATCCTGTGTGAAGTAACTAAAATTCAGACAAATATGGTATGTATTTAGTTGTTAGGAGGTCTCCTAATACTGGGGGTAAAGTTCCAAACAGGCCATCTATTGTGACCAAACCATTCTTCCACTAGGGGAAATATGTGTCAGTTAATTGATTTGTTGGGCCAGGCCATCCTACAGAAATTGCCAAGCAACCCAGGTTCTTGCTATTAAAATATGTTGCCCTCTGCCCTGAAATGATAGATGGGTGTCATGTTCTTACATCCAAAAGATGCTTCCTTCTGCATTAAATGTGATTGCATACAGAGACACACAGTCTGATATTATGCAGAGACCTTAAATCACCCAGCTCTAAATGGGATTTCTCTTTAAAATTCTCCCTCCCCTCAGCGCTCTGTGAATCCTGCAGGAGAGTAATCAAGAAGAGTGTCATAATTAGAGGGAATTGAGTTGAAAGTCACAACCTATGATATTTCAGATCCAAGACCACAGTCAGAGAATACCTTGTCATTCGGTACATTCCCCTTAATCCCACATCATTTTGAACCTTTTCTACTTAGGAAGCTTTCTAATTAAATAAACATTTAAATTTAATTTGCTACTTGAGATTGTCACAGAGGTAAACAGGAATAAAGGTGTGGGATCTACATAAAGGGAAGAGATAAAGGCTTGTTGGGTTTCACAAGAAAAAGTCACTTGGACACAAGATCAGAGATATTGGACACTGAGGAAAGTTTGTTTACTCATCTCCATGGAAACCTCAACATTCTCTCAAGTGCTGATTGGATGAGAGGGAGAATGATGTCTTGAAAAAGGTGAAAGCCAGTGAGAGTTTTAGCAGCCAGTATTTAAGAAGGCCAAGGTGATAGCCTGCTTGAGAGACAGGCTGAGCAGCTCTTCATACCTCAATCTGGGCAGCTGAAGGCCAAAACCTAGAAATGACAGTTCCTGTATCCAAGACTCTTAGTTCAGGACAAGTGTCACATATTTATTTCAAGTGGTCATTAGTAAACTCATGTGTCCTTGACATGTGACTTTTACGTTATTACAGATTACATTATTGTTTGTTATATACACAGATATGTCCTCATTCAGTGAATTACATAGTGCGAACATACTCCCTGACCAAAGCCAATCTTTTAATAAAATGTGTTAAATTTGGATCTTGCTTACATTTTTACAGAAGCCATCAGGATATCATGTCTGCAAGCAGTAATCTTGTTTTAGTCTTTCAGCAGAACTGAGAGCTTTTCATACTGAACCATAAGCAGCAGCCACAGAGAGGAAGACTGTAGGAGAAAGAGCTAGACAGACATATTCAGAAATAAAGAGACTGAGATGGACAGAAACAAAGATATAAAGTGACAGAGAACGAGAGACAGAGACTCCATTGTGTCTGGTCACTCTCATTGGAAAATCAACCTCAAAGCACACCTTCCTATAATAAAACTCCAATAGGAATTACATTATCCTACAAGGTGATTCCATCTAATCTTTCTGAGACATTCCCTTGTTGTGGACTAATATTGTAAACAGAAGAGCTTCAAGGGGACATTGCAATTCAAATCATCAGGAAGTGGAAGAAGATGGAGGGATTTCTAGACCAAAAGAATATTGTTATCCTGAAAGATTCTCAATACGATGATTAAAGGCCTAGCAACTCCAAAGACTAAAGAATAGGGCTGACTCTTTGGAGAAAATGTGGAATATTTCTATAAAGAAATATGATTGAGATAGAAAATGACATCGTGATATTTTCAGGCAAATGGAGGAACCAGGACAATTCATCCTGGGTGAAGTAACTAAAATGCAGAAAGACAAATATGGTATGTGCTCACTTATTATGGGGTCTCCTAATAGTAGGGGATAAAGTTCTGATAGTCTCAAACTAGGGAGATTGGGTAGCAGTTAATTGAGTTCTGGGTCCCGGCATCATTTGGAAATTTTCAAGCACCCCAAGATGTTCTTATTAAAATATGTTGCTTTCTACCCTCAACTGATAGATCAGTGCCATGTTCTTGCATCCACAGAGATGCTTCCTTATGCTTCAAATGGAATTAAATATAGAGAACCTCAGTCCAATAATATGAAGAGAGAGAGAGAGACCTTAAAACACCCAGCTATGAATGGGATTTCTCTATGAAATTCTCACTTATTTCAGAGCTCTGGGAAGCCTGCAGGAGAGGAGGCAGGAAGAGTGTCATAAGTAGACAGAATTGAGGACACACAGACAACAATGCCCTGAGAAGTAGGCCGCAGAGGAATATGATGCAGTAAGGTTTGGTGAGACCTGATAAGCTAGGGTCAGATAGAATGGGAAGGAGAACCTCTCCTTTCAGGGAACTAGAGAAAGAGCATAGGGATAGAAGAAGGAGGGTGGGTCAGACTGCAAGAAGAAGAGGGAGTGGGCAGCAGAGGAGATACAAAGTGAACAAATCATAATAACTAAATGCATAAAATAATTTGTGTTCAAGTAAATAAAATATAGCACTTTCAGGACTGATGGTTTCTTCTTGGTGGTGGTATCAGGGTGTGGCAAGGATGAACTCAGTTTTCTTTAAAGGACTTGGCTCTGTGACTCTGACCATGTTCCAATGAGTAGATGAATAACACATACTGCAATTCCCAGAGACTCATACTCCAGCCAAGGTCTATTCATGCACATATATAGAACCCTCCACAGATATAGCACATGACAGTTCAGTGTTCAAGTGGGTTACATAGTAATGGAAAGAGTGACTGCCTCTGACATAATCTGATTGGCCTGCTCTTTGATCACTGCCCCCTTAGGGGAAAGCAGCCTTACAAGGCCACAGAAGATGACAATGCAGTCACTCCTGATGTGATCTGATAGACTAAGATCAGAAGGAATGAAAAGAGGACCTCCACTATCAGTGGACTTGGGGAGGGGCATGCATGAAGTAGAAGGAAGGAGGGTGGGATCAGGAGGGGAGGAGAGAGAGGCTTATGGGGGGATACAAATGAATAAAGTGTAATTAATAATAAAAATAAAAAATTAATATAAATGAATAGAAGAATTAAGGTATTTTTTAAATGATAATTTTAAAAACTGCCATGGGCTACATCTGTGTAGGGGTTCTAGGTTATCTCTATGAATAGTCCTTGGTTGGAGTATGAGTCTCTAGGAAGTTCCCTGTGTTCAAATTTTCTTGTTCTGTTGCTCTCCTTTTGGAGTTCCTGTCCTCTCCAGCTCTTGCTATTTCCCACTTCTTACATAGAATTCCATTCACTCTGCCCTACAGTTGGCCATCAGGCTCAGCATCAGTATTTTTAAAAAAATAAGTGTGACGCATGGGTAGGAATGTGAACCTGGGAGCAATGGAAAAGGAGTGTAATGTATATTATATGGAATTCCTACATAATGAGTAAAAATAATAAGTAGAAAAATTTCACAATGACTTTTAACATGAGAAAAGATTCTGCTAAAGGAGGGCAGAGTATGACTTTGTAAGGCATGCTTTCCAGAAACTCATTATGTAGCAGAGAATCTCAGGCATGAACTAGTGTTTACCCAGCTACCTCAGACAGCATGAGCTCAGGTTGCACAACTGATCTAGCAGTCCTGTCCCTAAAACTATATTTAGAGGGCTTATCTGGAGGACCACAGCAGAAAACACCACTACTCTTGTATCCTAGGCATTTAATACAGACTCATTTATCTGTCTCTGAGGAAAATTTTTAAATGAAAACCCCAAGACCAGGAGGTTTCCTCACTGACCTCTGAGTAGGACACAGCTGCTGATTCAGCCAGGTCAGAGAAGGAAACTCTACTCATAGACAGTTTCCAACACTAGTGTGGAACAGTACCAGCTGTTAAATAGTTTATAGCCCCTCATTTCTCCTTTTACATACACGAGCTTTCTCTTTACAGCCTAATGAGTCCCAAGAATTATCTGGTTTTCTTCCTTTTTCCCTGCTCTTAAAGACACAATACCCCAGGGAACACTAGACTCTGCCAGCATACTATATTAATAAGAATGTGAAGGTACATTTAATCAGTAAGCCAGTAAACTGCTCAGTTCAAAGTCAAAACCTAAGAAATTTCAGATCCAAGACCACTGTAGGAGGTCACCTTGTTATTCCTTACATTCCCCTTAATCCCATATCACATTGATGCTTTGATACGTAGGAAGCTGTTAATTAAATAAACATTAGTTTCTTTTCCTACCCGACACTGTCACAAAGATAAACAGGACTAAAGTTATGACATGTGGGTAAAGGTATTAGATAAAGGTTTGTGTTTCACAAGAAAATGTCACATGTGCACAGGATCAGAGATACTTGACACTGAGGAATATTTGTTTACTCATCTCCATGGAAACCTCAAGATTCTCTCATATGTTGATTGGCTGACAAGCACAATGATGTCATGCAACAGTTGAAAGCCAATGAGAGCTTCAGGAGCCAGTTATTAAAAGGGCCAAGTGGACCACAAGCTTGAGAAAAAGGCTGAGCAGCCCTACATGCCACATTCTGCACAGGTGAAATCACACAACCAGAGATTTCAGTTCCTGTGTCCAAGACTCTTTGTTCAGGAAAAGTGTCATATTTCTTTCAAGGGGTCGTTAATAAAGCCACTTGTCCTGGACATGTAACTTTCACATTATCACCAATTCCATTATTATTTGATAAATGCACAGATATGTTTTCAGTCACTGAATAACTTACTGGGAAAATGCTCCTTGACCAAGGCAAGTCTTTTCAACAAAAAGTATTCAATTGGGACCTTGCTTATATTTTTACAGACACCATCCATGATGCCATGTCAGCAAGTAATCATCTTGTTGTAGTCCTTCAGCAGAACTGACAGCTTTTCATACCACAAGCAGCAGGCAGAGAGATGTAGAAAGAGATAGAAAGAGATAGAGAGACAGATTCAGAAATAGAGAGACTGAGATTAACAGAAACAAAGGTGTAAAGTGACAGAGAAACAGAGACTCCATTGTGTCTGGTCACTTTCATTGGCCTATCCACCTCAAAGCACAACCTCCTAAAAAATAACTTCAGAAGGAATTATGTTATCTAACAAAGCCATAACTCCTAACCCTTCCCAGACATTTTGTCTCTGGGGACATATATATATATATATATATATATATATATATATATATATATGAGCTTCAACATATTAGAATTTAAATCACCAGGAAGTGGAAGAATATGCACAGACTTCTAGGATAATAGAACATAATTACCCTGATAGTTTCTCATTCAATAAAATGAATAAAGTCCTAGCAACTTTCAAGGACTAAAGAACAGGTCTGACAATATCCTTTGGGGAAAATGTGGAATATTATAATTATAGAGAATTCTTCAGCTAAGAAAATGACATCATGATGTTTTCAAGCAAATGGATGGATCCAGGAAATATCATCCATATCATCCTGTTTGAAGTAACTAAAATGCAGAAAGACAAATACAGTATGTATTCACTTATTAAGAGGTCTCCTAATAGTGGGGTTTAAAGTTCCAAAAGGCCATCTATGGTGACTACACCAGTCTTATACTATGGGGACTGGGTGGCTATTAATTGAGTTGTTGGGCAGGGCATCCTACGGAAATTTTCAAGCAACCCAGGCTGGTGTTATTAATATATGCTGCACTCTGTCCTCAACTGATAGATCCGTGCCATGTTCTTGCATCCACAGAGATTCTTCCTCCAGCATTAAAGGGAATTGCATAGAGACTCAGAGTCTGACATGATGCAGAGACAGACACTAAATCACCCCATTCTAAAAGGGATTTCCTTATGAAATTCTCCTTCCCCTCAGAGCTCTGGGAAGCCTTCAACTTGGGAAGCAAGAAGTGTCATAATTAGAGGGAATTGAAGACATAAGGAGAACAATGCCCTGAGAATCAGGCTGCAGAGGAAGATGATGCAGTCATCCTTGATGATTCCTGATGAGCTAGGGTCAGATATAAGGAGGAAGAAGACGTCCCCTCTCAGGAGACTAGAGAAAGGTCATAGGGATAGAAGAATGAGGGTGGTTGGGATTGGAAGGAGATGGGTAGTGAATAACAGAGGGGATACAAAGTGAACAAATCCTAATAAATAAATGGATAAGAAAAACTCTGATCAAGGTGATGAAATATAGAGTTCTTGAGGACTGATGGCTTCTTCTTGGGGGTGGTTGCAGGGTGTGGCAAGAATGAACTCAGTTTTCTTTAAGGGACTTGGACTGAGACTCTGATCATGTTCCAATGAGTATATGAAGAACACATACTTGAATTGGTATATTTTAAACAAAAAAAAAATTTAGTGTGACACATGGTTATTAATTTTAATCTAGGAGTAATGGAAAAGTGTATTATACATTATATGAAATTCCCACATAATCATTAAAAATAATATGTTGACAACTTATGCAATGACTGTGAAAATAGAGAAAATATTTTCCTGAACAAGTAGTCCTGGCACTAACATTATGTTTAGAGGGTTTGTCTGGTGCACCATCAAATGAAACACAGCTATTCTTGTGTCCTAGGCATATAGCATTTCTTTGTCCTGAATTTCCAGGTATAGCTGTAAACCCCAGAACCATGTGGGTTCCTCACTGACCACTGAGTAGGACATAGTTTGCTTCAGAGAAATCCTGAATAGCCTCAAACTGAAAGCACACATCTCAGCGATTATAGTTCCTGTCCAGGACTCTTAGTTCAGGAATAGTGTCACTTTTTTCTTTCAAGAGGTCATTAATAAAATCATCTGGTATGAGCACAAAGTGAAATTTTGACATCAGAATGGAATTATGACATTACAATGCTATTATGACATCACAATGCTATTATGATATCACAATGGGGTTTTGACCTAAATATGCTATTATGATATAACATTGATATTATGACATCACAATGGAATAATGACATTGCAATGCTTTTATGACCTTATATGTTATGATATCACAAGGGTATTATAACATCACAGTAATAACATAACAAAGCACAAAGCATTGCAATTATGACATCACAATGCTATCATGACATCACATTTTTATCATATCAAAATCATAATATGACATCACAATGTATTACGACATCCTTGTTCTATGACATCACAATGGAATTTTCACTTCACAGTGGCATTATGACCTCAAAATATTATATCATCACCATGTTTTTATGACATCACAATATCACAATGGTATTATGATATCACAATAGTTTGATATCACAGTGCTGTGATGACATCATAATGGTATTATGACATCAACATGGTATGATGACATAAAAAGCATTCTCATGATATCCAAATGGTATATGACATCCCAATGGAATGACATCCCAATGCTATTATGACATCACAATGCTTTTATATCTTCACAGTGATATGAAATTGCAATGATGTTATGACATCCCAATAGTTTATTGGCTTCACAGTTGTGTTGTAGGTGATGATTACTATTGGTTTATGTTTTATGAATGCTTGCTGTTAATCCTAAACAGCTGTATGAACAATTCACCACACAAATACTGGATTTATTTAGTTAACTTAGAACACAATATTTTACTCCCTCCTCAACTTTTAAGCCCTCATTGTTTCCAAACATTTGGATTTTACCCATTATACTTGCTTTTTATGAAGTCTATGGTTGGCTCATTCTCTCCATGCTATTCCAAGACCTCTCCTCCCTCTCTGTTCTTCAAGATCAGCTCTCTCACCCTCTCTCCTCCCACTCATTTCCTGCACTGTGGCTCCTCTCACAGCTCAACATTGTGGCTAGTTGCATTATTTTGGCCTGTTTACACAAATTGAGACAGGATACATAGAATAATTATAACAATGCAATATCTGGATCGAAAGCAGTGAGTGGTGAGTAGAAATCAGCATTTCAATGAACAAGGATAAAGTGTATAAATTTCAAAAGATCCTTATACCTACAATATTATGGCAAATTACAGTGATATGATAACATCACAATGCTATTATGATATCACATTGGGTTTATGACCTCATTATGTTATTATGACATCACATGGTTATTATGACATCAAAATGCTATGATGACATCACAATGGTATTATTAATTCACATGCTCTTACGACTTCACAATGGTATTATGAGATCACAATACTTTTTTGACATCACATTGATATTATGACATCACAATGTTATTATGAAATCACAACTTTATTATAACATTCAATGGTATTATATCATCACAATTGTGTCATGACATCTCAGTGCTGTTGTGATTTCACAATGCTTTTAGGACATCACACTGCTATTACCACATCATAAGGTATGATATCACAATGGAATTATAACATCGCAATAATAATAATAATAATAATAATAATAATAATATAACATAACAATGAAATTAGGACATCCCAATGCTATCCTGATATCACATGAGTATTATCATATCACAATGGTATTGTGAGATCACAATGCTGTTTTGAAAATATCACTGTGGTATTATTTTTTATTTTTAATTATACTTTATTTACTTGGTATATAGTTCCCTCTGTCCTCCCCTCTCAATCCTTCCCTTCTTTCCCCTTCTCCACACACTCCTCTCCCCAAGTACACTGGTAGGGGAGGGCTTCATTTTCTTCTTTCTGATCCTAGTATGTTAGTTCTCATCAGGAGTGGCTGCATCATTTTCCTCTGTGACCTGGTAAGGCTGGCTCCCCTCCAGGGGGAGGTGATCAAAGAGCAGGCCAATCAGTTCATGTAAGAAGCATTCCCTTTTCTCATTACTATAGAACCCACTTATGGCCAAACTTGGGGCAGAATGCATGGAATCTTATGAAAGAAGTGGGAAATAATATTAAGATCTGGAGAGGACAGGAGATCCACAAGGAGAGCAACAGAACCAAAAAATTTGAGCAAAAGGGTCTTTTCTGAGACTCATACACCAACCAAGTCGCATACATGGAGATAACCTAAAATCCCTGCACAGATGTATCCCATGGCAGTTCAGTGTCCACAGTGGTATTATTACATCAAAATGTTATAATGACATCATGATTGTATGTTACATCAATGCTATTATGACATCACAATTTTATGACATCACAATGGTTTTATGAATTCACAATTGTATTATGAAACCACCATGCTTTTATAACATTATAACATGATTGTGGTATGATATCACACTGAAATTATGACATCAAAGTGCTGTTATGACCTCAAAGATTTGACTAAACAATATGAGGACATTAAAATGCTATGATGACATCATACTTCTCAGTGCTATTAAGACATGATTGTGGTATGGCATCACAATGGAATTTTGACATCCCAATGACATTATGACATTACAATGCTATTATGACATCACAATGCTATTATGACATGATTGTGTTATGATATCACAATGGAATTATTACATTACAATACTATTATAAGTTCATAATGGAGTGACTTTACAATGATATTAAGACATCTCAATGCTATCATGAGCTCAAAATCCTATTTGAGATCACCATGCTATGATGACAACACAATGCAATGACGACAACAACATATCTGATATCACAATGAAATTATGACATCACAATGGTATAATGACATCACAATGTTATTTTATCATCAAAATGTTTTTGATACCACAAAGGTATCGTGACTTCACAATGGTATTCTTACATCACAATATTATGAGGATATCACAATGGAATTATGACATCACAAAAATATTATGGTATCACTATGCCATTATAACATCACAATGCAATAATGACATCATATGGTATAATATAATAATTATGACATCACAATCCTATGATGATATCCCAATGCTATTGTAAGATCACTCATAATGTTATCATTACATCAAAATCCTATCTTGACATCACAATGCTATGATGACATCACATAGCTATTATGACATAAAATGGTATTATGACACCACAATACTATGATGATCTCACAGTGCTCTCATGACATCACAAAGGTATTATGATATCACAATGGTCTTATGACACCAAAATAGTGTGACATTCCAATTCTATGATAACATCATGTTGATATTATGACTTCACAATAGAATTCTGATTTCACCTTGTTATCATGATATCACAATGCAATGATGGCATCAAAATGGTATGATATTACAATGGTATCACATCACAAAGGTATGATGACATCACATTGTTATTATTACATCACAATTTTATTATGCCATCCAATTTTAATGATATCACATTGCTGTCATGAGATCCCAGTGCTATTATGACATCACAACGATATGACATTACAAAGGTTTTAAGACATCATAATGTTATTATGAATCACAATTGTATTATTACATCACATTACTATCATGACATCCCAATGGTTTTATGATTTCACAATGGTATTGTGACATCACAATGTTTTTATGACCTCACATTAGTATTATGACATCACAAAGCTATTATGACACCAAAAATATAAGAAATATGAACTTAAGAAAATGGAGATCAGGAATGGAGATAGGCTCAGAGCTTAAGAGCAATTTTTACTCTTATGAATGTCCTTCAATTGGTACTTTGTTGTTTTGGAATAAATACAATTTACCCTTGTTCATTCAAATGCTGATTTCTGTCCCCTGCTTTCTGATTTCAATATGGGAATTGCACTGTGATGCTTATTCTACAAATCACCTATCTTAAGTTTGTGTAAACATGGCAAAGAAGGAGGGCCAAGTGGATAGCATGCTTGAGAGAAAGGCCAGTCTTACATGCCTCAATATGGGCAGCTGAAAGCACAAAACCCAGAGATGACAGTTCCTCTGTCCAAGACCCTTAGTTCAGAAGAAGGATCACATATTTCTTTCATGTGGCCACTAGTAACGTCCCATGTCCTTGACATGTGACTTTCACATTATCACAGATTCCATTATTATTTGTTAAATGCACAGTGAATTACTTACTGTGAAAATGATCCCTTACCAAGGCAAACTTTGAACAAAAAAAAAAAACACATTTAATTGGGAAATTGCTTATATTTTTATGGGAACTATCCATAACCTCTCATCAGCAAGCTGTGATCTTGTAGTCCTTCAGCAAAAATAAAATCTTTTCATCCTTAACCACAAGGGGTATGCGAAGAAAGGGTGACAGAGAGAAAGAGCAAGAGAAACAGATTTGTAAATAGCGAGACAAAGACCAACAGAAAAAAAAAAGATATAAATTGACAGAAACTGAGAGACAGACTTTCATTGGAATATAATCCTTAAAGCATACCCTCGTATAATATAACTCCAATAGGTATTATATTATCTCACAATTCCATATCTCCTAACCCTTCTAGACATTTCCTCATTGGGAACTCCACATATAAATAAATGAGATTCAAGCAGCTATTGCAATTCAAATCACCAGAAAGTGGAAGAAGATGGAGGGATTTCTAGGCTAAAAGAACTTATTTATTCTCATAGTTTGTAATTCAGTACAATGATGAAAGTCCCAGTGACTTCCAAGTTTTAAAGAAGTGGTATGTCAATATTTCCTTTGGAGAAAATGTGGAATTTTTCCAGAATGGAGTATTCTTCAGCTAAGAAAATGATATTAAGATGTTTTCAGGCAAATGGATGGAACCAGGAAAAATCATCTTGGGTGAAATAACCGAAATGCAGAAAGACAAATATGGTATGTGTTTACTTATTAGGAGGTCTCCTAATAGTGGGGAATAAAGTTCCAATAAGCCATCTACTATGACCAAACCAGTCTTCAACTGGTGTGATTGGGTGGCAGTTAATTGATTTGTTGGACCAGACCATCCTACAGAATGCTAAAGCAATCCAGGATGTTGTTATTAAAATATGTTGCTCTCTGCCCTCAACAGATAGATCATTGCCATGTTCTTGAATCCACAGAGATGCTTCCTTCTGCATCAAACTGAATTGCATATAAAGACCCACATTCCAATATTATGCACAGAGAGAACTTAAAACACCCAACTCCAAAAGGGATTTCCCTGAAATTCTTCCTCCCCTCAGAGCTCTGAGAAGCCTGCAGGAGAGGAGGCAGGAAGGGTGTCATGAGTAGAGGGAATTGTTGAAACAAGGAGAACAATGCCCTGAGAATCAGGCCACATAGAAATATGATACAGCCAGCCTTTTTGACATGTGATAAGTGAGGGACAGATAGAAGGGGAAAGAGGACCTCCCCTACCAGGGAAATAAAGAAAGGGGATAGAGGTAGAAGATGGAGGGTGGGTGGGACTGGAAGGACAAGAGGGAGGGGGCAGCAGAGGGGATTCAAAGTGAACAAATCATAATCAATAAATACATAAGAAAAACTCTGATCAAGTTGATGAAGGATAGATCTCTACAGGACTGATGGCTTCTTCTTGTAGGTGGTGACAGGATAGGGCAAGGATGATCTCTGTATTCTTTAAGAGATTTGGCACTGAGACTCTGATCATGTTCCAGAGAGTACATGAATGATGCATACTTTGATTAATGTATTTTAAAGAAAAATAATTTCTATTGTTACACATGGGTAGGAATTTGAACCAATGAGCAATGGAAAAGGAGTGTAATGTATATTATATGAAATTCCCCAAATAATCAATAAAATAATGTTTATAACTTTTACAATGACTTTTAACATGGAGAAAATATTCCTCTAAAGGAAGGCCGAGTTTGAATTTATAAGGCATGCTTTCCAGGAACTCATTATGTAGCAAAGAATCCTAGCCATCAACTAGTTGTTACCCAGCTACCGCAGACATCATGAGGTCAGCTGGCACCTCTGAGCAAGCAGTCCTGGCTCTAACACTATATTTAGAGATTTTTTTTTTTCTGGAGGACCACAGCCAGAAACACCTCTGCTCTTTTGTCTTAAGTAAATAACATGACCAATTTTTCCATCCTGAGGGCTGAATTTTAACAGTAAACCCCAGGAACAGGAGGATTACTCACTGACCACTGTGCAAGACACAGCTGCTGAACTAGCCAGGTAAACCATACAGGGTTGCCAACACTAGTTTGGAACAGCACCAGCTGTCGAATAGTTTATTCCTCTCAGCACTCCTTTTACACACACCAATCTTTCCATTTTCAGTCAAACCAGTCCCAGGAATTGTCTGGTTTCCTTCACTCTTCTCTTCTCTTAAAGAAACAATACCCCAGAGAAGTCTAGACCCTGCCACCCTATTGTATCAGGTAGAAAATGAAGGTACATTTACTGAGTTTTCGAGTAACTACCCAGTTCAAAGTCACGTCCTAGGAAATTTCAGATCTGAAACCATATTATGAAACCACCTTCCCATTCTCTACATTCCCCTTAATCCCACATCACTTTGAATCTTCTCTACTTAAGAAGAACTCCAATTAAATAAACATTAAACTTTCCTTTCACACCTGACATTGTCACAGAGGTAAACAGGAGTAAATGTGTGGGATCTGGATAAAGGGATGAGATAGTCTTCTGGGTTTCACATGAAAAAGTCACTTGTGCACAGGACCATGAATACTGAGGAAGGTTTGTTTACTCATCTCCATAGATAACTCAGGATTCTTCCAGGTGCTGAGAAACTGTCCATGCCTCAATCTGGGTAGGTGAAAGCACACAACCCAAAGATCACAGTTCCTGTGTCCAATACTCTTAGTTCAGGAAAAGCGTCACATATTACTTTTTCCTTTTTAAATTGTTACTAATTATAGTTTATTCACTTTCTCTCCCCCCCCCATTAACTACTGCCCTCCACCCCTTTCATTCCCATCTTAAATTCTCCTTCTCCACACATTCCCCTCCTCAAGTCTACTGATAGCAGAGGTCTTCCTCTCCTTTTTTTTTTCTTTTGGTTTGTGTTTCTTTCTTTTTAATATTTCTTTTATTTTTAAACAATTTTCATGCATGGTCCTTGGTTGGATAAACAGTCTCATAGAAGACCCTGTGCTCAGATATATTTGGACCTTGTGGGTCTCCCTATCCCCTGTAGGTTATACTATTTCCTCCTTACTTCATGTGAATCCCTACACTCTGCCAAAGGCTTGGTTAAGGTTTGCACAATCTGCTTTAATACACTGCTAGGTAGAGTCTTTCAGGTGCCTCTGGTGGGAGGCTATTGTCCTGTTATTTGTTTTCTCCTATTTCCAATCTCCATCCCATTTGTTTTTCTAGATGAGGATTGACCATCATACCCCTGCACCTCTTTCTTGTTTATTATCTTTAAGTGTACATATTTAAGTATGTATTTCCTATCTTATAGGTTTGGTACCCACTTATAAGTGAGTATATACCATGTGACTCTTTTTGCTCCTGGGATATCTTACTCAGGATGCTTTCTCTCTAGATCACACCATTTGCCTGCAAAATTTATGATTTCTTTGTTTTTTTGTTGTTTTTTTTTTTCAATGCACTTTATTCAGGAACCTTGAACAATCATCTGACCCTGGGGAAAGCCAGCCCACAGCTTAAATAGCCTCTGGGTAGCCAACCCAGGCATGCCACGTGGGCAATGCAGATAGATCCATATACATGGAAGCAAGCCAGATCCTCAGCCTTAGCCAAATGTGGAATTGTTCGTGACAGAGAGCACTCACCATCGGGAAGGTGGAAGGCGGAAACCAGCTCCATCTTTAAGGCACAGCATTCTGCAGGTCTCTCCAGTTCCCCCTTTTTGTTTTAGACGCATCAGGCAAGAGTAGAGGTCTGAGCTCTGATATTAGAAATAAATTGGGACTTTGTACCGATGTTCATTTAGGTGTCATCCACCCAAAGAGCATCAGACCCGTCCGATACCTTTTTCTCAGAGGCGGGACCTGGGGTATCAACCCGCATGCAATCAGACATGCTCTTCTCTGGGTCCAAAGCGACTGACCCTGAGTGCAGTGCTTAGCCTCGCATCCTGAGAGTAACATTTTATCTCTTTATGGTTGCCAACCATGCTTGGGGAGAATGTCCTGCTTCAATGGCTGTAAAGGCCTGAATGATCATGGCTGCATTATGCTGTTGTGAGACTCTAATCTTGCATTTTTACCACAGGCAAACCAAGGAGACCAACACCAGAAGGCCTGCTAATGCTCCTATGCCCGCCCATTCCTTCAGATGATTCATGGCTGCAGCAATCCATGATGATAATCCTGTGGCTAGTCCTGCGTCCACTCTGGTAGAATTTACCGTGACAATGGCCACTCTCAGCTGCTCCATCATAGTATCGAATTCTCCAGTCCACTTACCTAAAATATAGCTAGACAATTGTTTAGACAGATTTGCAGCACAGGGAAAATTCTCATGTTGTATGCTAGTGACTCAAAGTCCAGCATACTTTCATTGACAGCCAAGTTGAGCGATTTGCCATAGGGTATCAACTTGCTCCTGCATGAGGTCAATCCTCTGATTGAACAGCATCAAGCCTCCTTTTATTTGAGCATCAATTTCTTTTTGTCCATCTAAGGCATGAGCTACATTGGCTAAAAGATTATTCGGGGTCTGAGCAATCTGTACAGTATGACTCATGGCTAATGCCGCGGTGGTAGCTCCAACAGCCGCCAATGAGACGGCAGTAACAATGGCGGCTGTAATTCCAAGATCCCTTTTCTGTCTGAAGAGAGTCATAGCGTGAGGGGCATCAATGGGCACAGGCACCCAGTGAGGCATGCGAGTAACCAGGGCATACCTAAATTTACTAGCATTCCAGCATTGGGCAACAAAGCAAGTATCATTACCACAATTACATGGCTCTATCTGGCTAATAATGAATAAAAAAGGGGGATATAAACAAACAGGTGTGGGCTTATAGGAAATATTATGGGAAGCCTTAACCCCCTCCTTGGAACATCCTGCATCAGTTCTAGAACTAGCAGTGTCCGAGTTCTGAGTAGGTTCAGGAGACCATTGGCCCCAGGGGCGAGACGTGCTCCATGTAAATTGACAAACTCCATGTTTTCCTCCACTTTTGAAAGTCCTTTAAGGTTCTTAAATTATTTTTCCCTTTTTTTAATTTTTCATCAATTACACTTTATTCATTCTGCATCACCCCATAATCCCCTCCCTCCTCCCCTCCCAATCCCACCCTCCCTGCTCCCTCTGCATGTATGCCACTCCCCAAGTCCACTGACAAGGGAGGTTCTCCTCTCATTTCTGATCTTAGTCCATCAGTTCCCATCAAAAGTGGCTGCATTGTCCTCTACTATGGCCTGGTAAGGCTGCTCCTCCCCAGGGGGAGGTGATCAAGGAGCAGGGCAATCAGATTATGTCAGAGGCAGTCCCTCTTCACATTACTATGTAACCCAATTGGACTCTGAACTGCCCTGGGCTACATCTGTGCAGGGGTTCTGGGTTATCTCTATGAATAGACCTTGGATGGAGTATGAGTCTCTGGGAAGTTCCCTGTGTTCAAATTTTCTTGTTCTGTTGCTCTCCTTGTGGAGACCCTGTCCTCTCCAGCTCTTACTATTTCCCAGTTCTTACATAAAATTCCATTCACTCTGCCCAACAGTTGCCCATCAGGCTCAGCATCTGCTTTGATAGTCTGTAGGACAGAAGCTTTCAGAGGCCCTCTGTGGTAGGTTCCTAGGTTGTTTCCTGTTTTCTTCTTCTTCTGATGTCCATCCTCTTTGCCTTTCTGGATGGGGATTGGACATTTTAGTTAGGGTCCTCTTTCTTGCTTAGTTTCTTTATAGATGCACAGGTTTTAGTGGGTTTGTCCTATGTTGTATGTCTGTATGAGTGAGTATATAGCATGTGTGTCTTTTTGCTTCTGGGACAACTCACTCAGGATGATCCTTTCCACATCCCACCATTTACCTGCAAATTTCATGATTTCCTTATTTTTCATTGCTGAGTAATATTCCATTGTGTAGATGTACCACAATTTCTGCATCCATTCTTCAGTTGAGGGGCATCTGGGTTGTTTCCAGCTTCTGCCTATTACAAATAAAGCTGCTACAACATGGTTGAGGAAATGTCCTTTTTGTGTGCTTGAGCCTCTTTTGGATATATGCCTAGGAGTGGTATGGCTGGATCTTGGGGAAGCACTATTCCTAGTTGTCTGAGAAAATGCCAGATTGATTTCCAGAGTGGTTGTACCAGTTTACATTCCCACCAGCAGTGGAGAAGGGTTCCCCTTTCTATGCAACTTCTCCAGCATATGTTGTCACTTGAGGTTTTGATCTTGGCCATTCTCATGGGTGTAAGGTGAAATCTCAGGGTTGTTTGGATTTGCATTTCCCTATTGGCTAGTGAGGTTGAGCATTTCTTTAAGTGCTTCTCTGCCATTTGGTATTCCTCTACAGAGAATTCTCTGTTTAGCTCTGTTCCCCATTTTTTTAAGTGGATTACTTGGTTTGCTCCTTTTCAGCTTCTTCAGTTCTTTATATATACTGGATATGAGTCCTCTGTCAGATAAAGGGTTGGTGAAGATTCTTTCCCAATCTGTAGGCAGTCGCTTTGTTTTGATAACAAGGTCCTTTGCTTTACAGAAGCTTTTCAGTTTCATGAGGTCCCATTTATTGATTGTTGCTCTTAGAGCCTGTGCTGCAGTTGTTCTGTTCATGAAGTTTTCTCCTGAACCAATGAGTTCTAGTGTATTCCCCATTTTTTTTCTAGCGAATTTAATATGTCTGGTTTTATGTGGATGTCTTTGATCCACTAGGACTTCAGTTTTGTGCAGGGTGATCAGTATGGATTTATTTTCATTTTTCTACATGTAGACATCCAGTTGGACCAGCACCATTTGTTGAAAATTCTATCTTTTTTCCATTGTATGGTTTTGGTGTCTTTGTCAAAGATCAGGTGTCCATAAGTGTGTGGGCTTATTTCTGGGTCCTCTGTTCCATTACATTGATCCACTATCCTGTTTCTATGCCAATACCATGCAGTTTTTAAAACTGTTGCTCTATAGTACAACTTAAGATCAGGGATGGAGATACCTCCAGAAGATCTTTTATTGTAGAGGTTTGTTTTAGCAATTCTAGGTATCTTGTTATTCCATATGAAGTTGAGAATTTTTCTCTCCAGGTCTGTAAAGAAGTGTGCTGATAATTTGATGGGAATTGCATTGAATCTGTAGATTGCTTTTGGTAAAATGGCCATTTTTACTATGTTAATCCTGCCAAGCCATGAGCATGGGAGATCTTTCCATCTTCTCATATCGTCTTCTAATTATTTCTTCAGAGATTTGAAATTTTTTTCATACAAGTCTTTGACTCCCTTAATTAGGGTTACTCCGAGGTACCTTATGTCATTTGTGGCTATTGTGAAGGGTGTTGTTTCCCTAATTTCTTTCTCAGCCCTTTTGTCTTTTTTATACAGGAGGGCTACTGATTTTTTTGAGTTAATTTTGTATTCGGCCACTTTGCTGAAGTTGTTTATCAGCTGTAGGAGTTCCCTGGTAGAGTTTTTGGAGTCACTCATTTATACTATCATATTATCTGCAAATAGTGATAATTTGACTTCTTTCTTTCCAATTTGTATCACCTTGATCTTCGAACGTCTTATTGCTCTAGCAAGGACTTCCAGAACTATATTGAAGAGATATGGAGAGAGTGGGCAGCCTTGTCTTGTCCCTGATTTCAATGGGATTGCTTTAAGTTTCTCTCCGTTCAGTTTGATGTTGGCTACAAGTTTGCTGTATATCGCCTTTACTATGTTTAGATATGTGCCTTGTATCCCTGATCTCTCCAATACTTTAAACATGAATGGATGTTGGATTTTGTCAAATGCTTTTTCAGCATCTAGGGAGATTATCATGTGTTTTTTTTTTTCTTTCAGTTTGTTAATATGGTGGATCACATTGATGGATTTCCATATATTGAACCACCCTTGCATTCCTGGGATGAAGCCTACTTGGACATGGTGGATGATATCTTTGATGTGTTCTTGTATATGGTTTACGAGTATTTTGTTGAGTATTTTTGCATCAATGTTCATAAGGGAGATTGGCCTGAAGTTCTCTTTTTTGGTTGGGTCTTTGTGAGGTTTAGGTACCAAGGTGACTGTGGCTTCATAGAATGAGTTTGGTAATGATGCTTCTGTTTTGATTTTGTGGAATAGTTTGAAGAGAACTGGAGTTAGCTCTTTTTTTGAATGTCTGGTAGAATGCTGCGCTGAAACCATCAGGTCCTGGGCTTTTTTTGGATGGGAGACGTTCGATGACTACTTCTATTTCCTTGGGGGATATAGGACTATTTAATTGATTTACCTGGTCCTCATTTAGCTTTGGATATGTGGAATCGATCAAGAATATTGTCCAATTCATTTAAATTTTCAAATTTTGTTCCGTATAGGCTTTTGAAGTAAGTCCTAATGATTGCTTGGATTTCCTAAGTGTCTGTAGTTATGACCCCCTTTTCATTTCTGATTTTGTTGATTTGGATGGTGTCTTGCTGCCTTTTAGTTAGCTTGGCTAAGGGTTTGTTGATCTTGTTTATTTTCTCAAAGAACCAGCTCTTTGTTTCATTGATTCTTTGAATTGTTTTATTTGCTTCTAATTGATTGATTTCAGCCCTGAGTTTGATTATTTCCAGCCATCTGCTCCTTGTTGGTGTGTCTGCTTCTTCTTTTTCTAGGGTTTTTAAGTGAGCCATTAAGTTGCTTGAATGCGCTGTCTCAAATTTCTTCTTGAAGGCATTTAGTGCTATGAACTTTCCTCTTAGTACTGCTTTCATTGTGTCCCACAAGTTTGGGTATGTTGTGTCTTCATTTTAATTGAGTTCTAGGAAGATTTTAATTTCTTTCTTTATTTCTTCCCTGACCCAGCTGTCTTTTAGTAGCACGTTGTTCAGTTTCCATGTATGTGTAGGCTTTTTGCTATTTCTGTTGTTACTGAGGTCCAGCTTTATTCCATGGTGATCAGACAAGATACAAGGGATTATTTCAATCTTCTTGTATTTGTTGAGGCTTGCTTTGTGACCAAGTATGTGGCCTATTTTGGAGAAGGTTCCATGATGTGGTGAGAAGAAGGTAAATTCTTTTGTGTTTGGGTGTAAGGTTCTGTAAATGTCTGTTAGGTCCATTTGATTCATGACCTCTGTTAGAGATATTGTTTCTTTGTTTAATTTCTGTTTCATTGACCTGTCCTTTGTTGAGAGTGGGGTGTTCTAGTCTCCCACTATTAGTGTGTGGGGATCTACCTATATGTGGTTTAAGTTTTATCAATGTTTCTTTCACAAATGTGGGTGCTCTTGTATTTGGGGCATAGATTATCAGGATTGTGATGTCTTCTTGGCGGAATTTTCCCTTGATGAGTATGAAGTGTCCTTCCCCATCTCTTTTAATTAATTTTCGTTGAAAGACTATTTTATCAGATATTAGAATGGCTACTCCTGCTTGCTTCTTGCATTCATTTGCTTGGAAAGCTGTCTTCCATCCCTTTACCCTCAGGTAATGTCTATCTTTGTGACTTAGGTGTGTTTCTTGTGCACAACAGATTGCTGGGTTTTGTTTATGCATCCATTCTGTTAATCTTTGTCTTTTTATTGGAGAATTCAGTCCACTGATATTGAGTGAGAGTAATGACCAGTGTCTGTTAGATCCTTTGAATTTCATGTTGGCTGTGGTCATCAGGTTGTGTTCTTGGTTGCTTTTTGTTTTACTGTAGTGGGGTTATTTATTTCCTGTGTTTTCTTGAAAGTAGCTAGCTTTCTTGGGTTGTATTTTCCCTTCCAGTGTCTTCTGTAATGCTGGATTTGTTTGTAGGTATTGTTGAATTTTTTTTTTGTCATTGAATATCTTGTTTTCTCCATCTATGAGGACTGAGAGTTGCAGGGTATAGTAGCCTGGGATGACATCTGTGTTCTCTTAGGGTCTGCATGATATCCATCCAGGCCCTTCTGACTTTCATAGTCTCTGTTGAAAAGTCAGGTGTGATTCTAATTGGTTTGCCATTATATGTTACTTGGCCTTTTTCCCTTGCAGCTTTTAGTATTCTTTCTTTGTTCTGTATACTTATGGTTTTGATTATTATGTGGCGGGAGGATTTTCTTTTCTGGTCAAATTTGTTGGGTGTTCTATAGGCCTCTTGTATTCTTATTTGCCTCTCCTTTAAGTTGGGGAAATTTTCTTCAATGATTTTGTTGAAAATATTTTCTGGGTCTTGGTGCAGGGAATCTTCTTTTTCCTCTATTCCTATTATTCTTATGTTTTGTCTTTTTATGTTGTCTTGAATTTCTTGGACGGTCTGTGTCAAGAATTTTTTAGATTTTACATTTTCTTTGACAGATACATCTATTTCTTCCATTGTATCTTCCACACCTGAGATTCTTTCTTCCATTTCTTGTAGCCTATTGGTTATACTAACCTCTGTAGTTCCTGCTTTCTTCCCTAAGTTCTTTCTCTCCACAATTTCTTCCATTTTTTTTTAATTTTTCCAATTCTATCTTCAGGTCTTGAGCTATGATGTTGGTTTCCTTCCCCTGTCTGACTGTATTTTCATGTTTTTCCATCAATTCCTTCAGCTGTTTGTTTGAACAATCCACTGTTTCTTTTATTTCATTCAGTGATTTCAGCATTTCCTCTCTAAAGGCCACATACTTTTTGGCTGCAGCTTCTATTTCTTTTCGTATTTTATTTGTTTCCTCTGTTATCATCTTCTTGAGCATAGATGTTAGGTCGTCTCCTTGAATTTCATTTATGCTGGGGTCTGTAGGGCTATTTGCCCCTGGATAACTGGGTTCTGGAGATGCCATAATGCTCTGGCTTTTGTTGGTTGAACTTTTACCCTGTCCTCTACCCATTGGGCTATCTTAGTTCTTTGAATTTAGTTTCTGGTTGTTCCTGGACTGTTGTAGTGGAGAGAATCCCTTTGGCAGGAAGATGTTTTTTTTCTCAAGGAAGCCTTCCCAGCTTTTTGGGTATAGTCCCTGGATGTCTGGTGTTTTTCAGGAGTTACTACAGCTCACCTCAGGCATAAAGACCTGGATGGTAACTGTGGTCCTGATTAGTCAAGAGGGCTCTCCTCTCACCGGGCAAAGTCTTGGAGACAGCTACCCTCATTCTGGGTTTTTTGCTATAAATTTAGTGATCAGCTGCTGTAAACTGTGCACCCACCTACAAGTCTGTGGGAGCTGAGTTTCAATTCACTCTGTGCTCCATGTTTGAGCCCAGATCTGTGATGGCTGGCCGTACTCACCTGTTTGCGATCTGCAGTCTGCTAGACTTTCCCTAGGTGACCCCAGCAGCACGGTTTCTTCCTTCTCTGTGGGGTCCTTTCCGGACAGGGGTTCCCAGTCTCTGTTGTACTGGGGCGCAGCTTGTCTGTATCACTGAGCTGAGCGCGCAGCTCTCTGCGCAAGTCAGGAGCATCGGCTGTGATGGCGGCAGAGACCTTCTGGGGAAAGACTGGGGGACCTGCGATCAGACCCGTAACCTTGCTTCCCCATGGGGTCCCCCTTCGACTGGGACTCCCAGTCTCAGGTACCCTTGTGCCCACGAATCAGCCTGGGAAAGTGATTGGGACTAGCCCGCTTGCGGCTCCAGCCCGGAGACCCAAAGCCTGGGATTTCTTCTGGGTTCTGGCTGGGTAGCCGTGAGTGGACCCGACTGATTCCCATGCCGTGGGAGCCTCCCCTCACCTGGAAAACAAAATTGATGTAGTTTCAGGGCCCCAAGTTCAGTCTCCTGGTCTCTGCACAGAGAGTGCTGTCCTGCTTCTCAGATGCTGTGTTCTCCCAGCGCCACCATCTTGGCTCCCCCCGAAGTTGAGAATTTTTCTTTCAGGGTCTGTAAAGAATTGTGTTGTGTTGTTATTTTGATGAGAGTTGCATTGAATCTCTAGAATGCTTTTGGCAGGCTGGCCATTTTCACTGTTAATCCTACTGAGCCTTGAGCACGGGAGATCTTTTCATCTTTTGATGTCTTCTTCAATTTCTTTCTTCAGAGACTTGAAGTTATTTTCAAACAGGTATTTCACCTGCTTGATTAGGGTCATCCCAAGGTACTTTATGCTATTACTGGCTGTTGTGAAGGATGTTGTTTCCCTGATTTCTTCCTTGGCCCTTTTGTCTTGGGTATACAAGAGGGCTTCTGATTCTTTTGATTTAATTTTGTATCCAGCCACTTTGCTGAAGGTGTTTATCATCTGTAGGAGTTCTCTGGTTGATTTTTGGGGGTCACTCATGTATACTATCATATGATTGTGAATAGTGAAACTTTGACTTCTTCTTTTCTGATTTGTATTCCCTTGATCTCCCTTACTTGTCTTATTGCTCTAGCTATGACTTCAATTACTATGTTGGAGAGATATGGAGACAATGGGCAGCCTTGTTTTGTCCCTGATTTCAGTGGGACTGATTTAAGTTTCTCTATTGAGTTTGATGTAGGCAATAGACTTGTTGTGTATTGCCTTTACTATGTTTAGGTATATGCCTTGTATCCCTGACCTCTCCAAGACTTTGAACATCAATGGGTGTTAAATTTTGTCAAATGATTTTTTAGCATCTAGAGAGATGACCACGTGATTTTTCTAATTCAGTTTGTTTATGTGGTGGATTACATTGATGGATTTCTGTATGTTGAACCACCCTTGCATGCCTGGAATAAAGCCTCCTTGGTCATAGTGGATGATATCTTTGATGTGTTCTTGGATTCTGTTTGCAAGGATGTTATTGAGTATCCTTGCCTCAATGTTCATAAAGAGACGGGTCTGGAGTTTTTTTTGTTTGTTTGTTTTTGTTGTTGTTGTTGTATCTTTGTGTGGTTTAGGTACCAAGGTGGCTGTGGCTTCATAGAATGAGTTTGCTGATGTTCCTTCTGTTTCTATTTTGTGGAATAATTTGGAAAGAATTGGAGTTAGCATTTCTTTGAAGATCTGGTAGAATTCTGCACTGAAACCATCAGGTCCTTGGCATTTTTTTGAAGGGAGGCTATTGATGGCTGCTGCAATTTCCTTGGGAGATATAGGGCTTTTCATTATCTCTGCCTGGTCTTGACTTAATTTTGGTAGTTGGAATCTATCAAGAAAATTGTCCATTTGTTTTAGATTTTAGAACTTTGTGGCATATAGGCTTTTGTGTTTTAACCTAATGATTGTTTGGATTTCTTTAGTGTCTGTAGTTATGTCCCCTTATTCATTTCTGATTTTGCTGATTTGGATAGTATTTTTCTGCCTTTTAGTTATTTTGGCTAAGGGTTTGTCTATCGTGTTAATTTTCTCAAAGAACCAGCTCTTGGTTTCATTGTTTCTTTGAACTGTTTTATTTGTTTCTAATTGATTGATTTCAGCTCTGAGTTTGATTATTTCCAGCAGTCTGTTCCTCTTGTGTGTTTCTGCTTCTTTTTATTTCCCTCCTAGGGCTTTCATTTGTGCAATTAAGTTGTTTGTATGAGATGCTACAAATTTCTTCTTAGAGGCATTTAGTGCTATGAGTTTTCCTATAAATACTGCTTTCATTGTGTCCCATAAATTTGGGTACATCGTGCCTTCATTTTCATTGAATTCTAGGAAGTCTTTAATTTCTTTATTTCATCCTTAACCCAGCTGTCATTTAGTAGCAAGTTTTTAATTTTCCATGTGCATGTAGGCTTTTTGCTATTTCCATTGTTGTTTCAGTCCAGCTTTTGTCCATGGTGGTCAGATAGTATACAGAAGATTATTTCAATCTTCTTGTATCTGTTGAGGCCTGCTTTGTGTCCAACTATATGGTCTATTTTTGCAGAAGGTTCCATGAGGTGCTGAAGAGAATGTATACTCTTGAGTTTGGGTGAAAAGTCCTGTAGACATCTACTAGGTCCATTTGAATTAGGACATTTGTTGGTGCCTTTATTTCCCTTTTTGGCTTCTGTCTAGATGATCTGTCTTTTGGTGATAGTGGGATGTTGAAGTATCCCACTATTAAGATGTTTGGGTGGGTGTTTGACTTAAGCCTTTATAATGTTTCATTTACGAATGTAGGTGCTCTTATATTTGGGGCATAGATGTTCAGAATTGTGATGTCCTCTTGGTGAGATGTCCTTTTATGAGAATGTAGTGCCTCTCTACATCTTTTTTGATAAGTTTGGGTTGAAAGTCTATTTTATTAGATATTAGGTTAACCACTCCTGCTTGTCTTTTTGGGTCCAGTTGTTTGAAAATCAGTTTTCCCATACATTACTCTGAGGTAGTGTTTATCTTTGTTGCATAGGTGTGTTTGTTGGATACAGCAGAATGTTGCACCATTCTGTTAGTCTGTGTCTTTTTATTGGAGAGTTGAGTCCATTAATGTTGATAGATAATAATGACCATTGAATGTTATTTCCTATTATTGTGGAGTTGGTGGTGTTACTGTGATTCATTGCTTGTTTTCTTTTGATTTTTTTTTTTGGAAAATTATCTAAAACCTATGTTTTCTTGGGTGTAGTTGTTTTCGTTGGTTTGGAATTTTCCTTCTAGTTTCTTCTGTAGGGCTCGTTTGCTGTTCAAGTATTGCATAAATTTAGCTTTGCCCATGGAATATTTTGTTTTCTCCATCTATGTTGATTGACAGCTTTGCAGGGTATAGTAGTCTAGGTTGGCATCTGTTGTCCTTTAGAGACTGCATGATATCTGCCCAGGCCTTTCTGGCTTTCATAGTTTCTAAGAAGTCCGGTGTGATTCTGATAGTTCTACCTTTATATGTTACTTGACCTTTTTCCCTTGCTGTTTTTAACGTTTTCTTCATTCTGTAGATTAAGCCTTTCGACTATTATGTGGCTTGAGGAGTTTCTTTTCTGGTCTAGTCTATTTGGTCCTCTGTAGGCCTCTTGTATATTTGTGGACATATCTTTCTTTAGGCTGGGAAAATTTTCTTCTATGATTTTCTTGAAAATATTTTCTGGACCTTGGAGCCTGGAATCCTCTTCTTCTTCAATTCCTATTATTCCTAGATTTTGCCTTTTCATGGTGTCCTTGATTTCTTGGATGTTTTGTGTTTGGGATTTTTCTGATTTTACTTTTTCTTTGAGAGAAGTGTCTTGTTCTGGGAGTGTATCTTTAGCACCTGAGATTCTCTCTTCCATCTCTTATATTCCGTTAGTGATGCTTACCTTTGTGGTTCCTGATATTTTCTCCAATTTCTCCAGCTCCAAGGTTTTCTCAGTTTGTGTTTTCTTTATTGATTCTAATTCTGTTTTCATGCCTTGCAACATTTCCTTCATCTGTTTGAATGTGGATTCCTATGTCTCCAAGATGGTCTTTATTTTTTTTATTGTTTCCTCTCTTAATGTCATTACTTCTGCCTCTGTTTGGCTATATTTGCCTGTGTTTCTTTCAGAGCTTCGTTCACTTTGTTTTTCTTTGTTTCCATTTGGGAGGCCAAATCTTTGAGAGATTTATTTCTTTCCCTTTAACTATTTGAATCTGTCTGGCTATTTCTCTGAGAGATTGGTTGGTTTCCACTCTATGTGCCTCAAATCACTGGATAATCATAGCTTTAAAATCATTTTCTTGTGTTGCTGACGAGTTGGATTATCCATTATTTTGTGGGTTGCTGGTGAAGGCATGGTATCTTGATTCATGTTGGTTGTGTTCTTTCACCAACACCTGGCCATTTGGCTATCTGTAGTGTTCATTGTTTGTTCCTAAATTCTTCAGATCAGACTGGTCTTTCTCTGGTGTCTGGAGAATTCCTCAGGAAAAGGAGGGAGATCCAGTGGTTTCAGTGTGTGCATTGGTGATTCAGCTAAACCTGTAGGAGGAAAGTTCACAGGCGCAGAAGGGAAAATGTGGGTAACATGTGGCTGAGCATGTGCTTGTAGGTGTGTCCTAAGGGACAGGGTGGGAGAGAATGAAAAGGCCTTCAGTGTGTGATAGGGGTGCCTTGGAGGCACTGAAGGTGTTGCACGCACTTTAGGGAAAGCCAATGCTATTGAAGATTGCCAGCATGTATTGTTTTTTTCAGGTCTGCTAGGATTTTGTGGCTCTTCATCTGGTTATCTTCTACTGAGGGGTTGGATGGCCCATACAATCACTGGCTTGGCAACACTGTGTAGTCAGTACTGCCACTTGCAGACTTTGGATCTGGGAAGGATTGTCCTGTGGATCTGAGTCTCTGTGGCTGGCACTCTTAGGGCTTGTGATCTGGAGGGGTGGGGTTTCAGCAGTGTGTAAAATTTGGAGGGGCCCATTGTTTGTGGTGGTGGGTGTGCTTCAAGGGTCTGGAGTTCAGAAAGAGGGCATTAAGCGGGGAGTGGGTTCCTCCGATGTGTGCTCTGAGGGGTGGCATTCAGCAGGTGGTTACAACTCTCCACCCTGGCTGAGGGGCCTGAAGCCTTGCCTCTGCTCTCCTGGTCCCCAGGCACTGAGCTTTGCGGATTTAGGAACTAGGAAGGATTGTACTTCAGAACCACTCTGTGGTTGGGCCTACGCTCTGGTGCTAGCAGTGGGTGCTTTCCAGTGTGGCGGTGTTTCCAGAGGTGTGTGCATTCCTCCAATGTATTGGGGTTTCCAGGGGTGTATGCGCTCCTCCAGTGTGGTGGGTTTCTGGAGGTGTGTGCAGGGTGGGATTTCCTATGGTGGGTACACTCAGGTGGGGTGGGATTTCCAGAGGTGTGTGCACTCTGGAGAGGAAGGATATCCAGAGGGACATGAGCTCTGCTGCTCTTCTTGTGGCAGGATAGCGTCCCATAGGGTAGGGGAACGGGGGATGCTCTGTTGGTCCAGAGCTCGGCAAAGGGCCCTAGGGGCCCCAGGATCTGGGCTCCTTAGACATTTGTCCCAGGGGTGGTGTTCTCAGGTGGTTACAGCTGTCCCCTGCACTAACGGGCCTGGAACACTGTCTCTGCTATCTTAGTCCCCAGGCTATGAGCTTTGAGCTCAGCTACATGGTGCTGTATGCAGGCTTTCCTGTGCAGACCTAGACAAGGGAAGCACCCCACTTCATTCTCAGAGAAGTCCGTGCCTGATCTAAATCTACAAGCACTCCATGATTCTGTGGTGTCTCCTCTCCTTTAGAAAGCCCAAATATCCAAATTCTAGTTTCACTTGTCTCTCAACTCACCAATTTCGGTGATTCATATCCTCTGCCTCTCTTAAATGGTGTGCTCTGTTCGCTGCCATTTTGGAAGCTCCTCTCCTTCCTTCTGATCCTAGTCTATCAGATCTTATCAGGAGTGGCTATGTTATAATCTTCTGTGGCCTGTTGAGATTGCTCTCCCTTCAGGGGATGGTGATCAAAGATCAGTCTAATCAATTCATGTCAAAGAAAGTCCCTGTTCCATTACGATGGAACCCAATTTGACGATGAACTGCCATGGACTACATCTCTGCAGGGGTTCTAGCATGGTGCTTAGTTGGAGTTTGGCCCTCAGGAATGAACCCTCTTCTCAAGCTTTTTGGTTCTGTTGCTCTTCTTTTTGAGCTCTAGTCCTCTTCAGATCTTACTATTTCCCACTTTTTTATTAGATTCCATGCCCTCTGCCCAATGGTTGACCATAAATCTCAGCATCTCCTTTGGTAGTCTGCTGGTCACAGCCTTTCAGAGGCCCTCTGTGTCAGGTTCCTAACTTGTCCCCTGTATTCTCCTTCTTCTGATGTCCATCCTCTTTGTCTTTTGGAATGGGGATTGAGCATTCAAGCCAGAGTCCTCCCTCTTGATTAGTTTCTTTAGATATAGAGATCTTAGTAGATTTATCCTACATTATATGTCTATATAAGTGAGTATATACAGTGTGTGTCTTTCTGCTTCTGGGATACCTCATTCAGTGTGATCTTTTCTAGCTGCCACCATTTACCTGCAAATTTCATGATTTCCTTATTTTTTTATTGCTGAGTAATATTCTATTGGTCAAATGTATCACAATTTCTGTATCCATTCTTCAGTTGAGGGACATCTGGTTTGTTTCCAGGTTTGGGTGTTACAAATAAAGCTGCTACAAACATGGTTAAGCAAATATCTTTACTGTATACTGGAGCCTCTTTTTGGAATACACCAGGGTTGTGGTATAGCTGGATCTTGAGGAAGCATTATTCCTAGTTGTCTGAAAAAGTGCCAGATTTATTTTCAGAGTGGTTGTATAAGTTTACATTCCTACAAGCAGTGGAGGAGGGTTTACCTTTGTCCACAACCTTTCCAGCATGTGTCGTCACTTTAGGTTTTAATCTTGGCCATTCTGGTGGGTATAAGTTGACATCTCCAATCATTTTGATTTTCAGTTCCCTGATGGCTAATGACGTTGAGCATTTCTTTAAGTATTTCTCTTCCATTAGATACTACTCTATCAAGAATTCTGTTTAGCTCTATTTCACATATTTTAATTGGATTATTTGACTTATTGCTTTTCAACTTCTTTAGTTATATATATATATATATATAACTAAATATATATATATTATATATATATGTGACAAAGGGCTATTATTCAGTATATATATACTGAATAATATATATATATATACTGAATAATATATACTGTAATATATACTGAATATATATACTGTGTCCTTTGTCACATAGAGGACTGGTGAAGATTCTTTCCCAATCTGTAGGCATTCTTTTCATTTTGATGATAGTGTCCTTTGCTTCACAGAAGCTTTTCAGTTTCATGAGGTCCCATTTACTGATTGTTGCTCTTAGAGCCTGTGCTGTTGCTGTTCTGTTCAGAAAGTTGTCAGCTATACCAATGAATTCTAGGGAGTTCCCTACTTTTTCTTCTAACTAATTTAAAGTGTCTGGTTTTATGTTGAGGTGTTTGATCTGCATGGACTTTAGTTTTGTGCAAATATTGAATCTATTTGTATTTTTCTACATGTAGTCATCCAGTTAGACCAGCACAATTTGTTGAAGATGCTACTTTTTTCCATTGTATGGTTTTGGAACCTTTGTAAAAACTCAGGTGTCCATAAGTGTGTTGGTTTATTTCTGGTTCTTTTATTTGGTTCCATTGATCCATCTTTCTGTTTCTATACCAATACCATGCAGTTTTTGTTACTGTTGCTCTATAGGACAGCTTGAGATAAGGAATGGCGATACCTCCAGAAAATCTTTTATTGTATAGGGTTGTTTTAGCAATTCTGGCTTTCTTATTTTTTTCTATCTGAAGTTTAGAATTTTTCTTTCAGTTTTTCTGTAAAGAATTGTGTTGGTAATTTGTTCGGAATTTCATTGAATCTGTAGATTGCTTTTAATAAGATGAACATTATTACAGTGTTAAGCCTTCCAAGCAATGAACATGGGAGATATTTCCATCTTCTGATATCATCTTTTAATTCTTCCTTCATAGTCTTGAAATTGTTTACATACAAGACTTTGAGTCTCTTGGTTAAGGTTACAACAAGGCATTTTATGTTTTTTGTGGCTTTGTGAAGGGTGTTGTTTCCCTAATGTCTCTCTCAGCAATCTTGTCTTTTGTATACAGAAGTACTACTGATTTTTTTTTAGTTAATTTTCTATCCTGCCCTTTTTTCTGAAGGTGTTTATCAGCTGTAGCAGTTCCCTGGTAGAATTTTGGTCTCACTTAGGTATACTGTCATATCATCTGCAAATAGTGCTAGTTTGACTTCTTCCTTTCCAATTTGTTTTCCCTTGATATTCTTTAATTGTCTTAATGCTCTCACAATGACTTCCCGAACTATGTTGAAGAGATATGGAGAGAGTGGGAAGGCTTGCCTTGTCCCTGATTTCAGTTTTAAGTTTCTCTGTGTTTAGTTTGATGTTGGCTATAGGCTTCTTGTATATTACATTTACTAGGTTTAGATATGTGTCTTGTGTCCCTGATCTACAGGAATGGATGTATTTTGTCAAATGCTTTTTCCACATCTGAGGCGATTATCATGTTTTTTTTTCTTTCACGTTTTTTAATATGTTGGATCACATTGATGGATTTCCATATGTAGAACAACCCCTATATACCTGGGATGAAGCCTACTTGGTAATGGTGGATGATATCTTTGATGTGTTCTTGTGTTCAGTTTTCACGTATTTTCTTGAATATTTTGACATCAAATTTCATTAGAGAGATTGGCCTGAAATTCTCTTTCTTTATTGAGTCTTTGTGAGGTTTAGGCACCAAGGTCACTGTGGCTTCATAGAATGAATTTGCTAATGTTCCACTTGTTTCTGTTTTGTGGAATACTTTGAAGAGAACTTGAGTTATCTCTTCTTTGAAGGTTTGGTAGAATTCTGCATCTGATCCTGGGTTTTTATTTTTTTTTTATTTTTGGATGTTACACTTTTGATGACTGCTTCTATTTCCTTAGGGAATATAGGATTATTTAATTGATTTACCTCGTCTTTATTCAATGTGGGTAAGTGGAATCGATCAAGACAATTGTTCATTCCATTTAGATTTTTGTGGCACATAGACTTTTGAAATAAGTCCTAATGACTGTTTAGATTTCCTCAATGCCAATTGTTATGTCCCCATTTTCATTTCTCATTTTGGTGATTTGGATGGTGTCTCTCTGCCTTTTAGTTAGTTTGACAAAGGGTTTGTCTATCTTCTTGAATTCCTCAAAGAACCAGCTCTTGTTTCCTTGGTTCTTTAAATTGTTTTATTTGTTTATAATTTATTGACTTCAGCTGAGTATGGTAATTTCCAACTATCTACTCCTTTTTGTGTTTGTGCTTCTTTTTTTTCCCTAGGGTTTTGAGGTCAGCCATTAAGTTGCTTGAATTTCTTCTTGAATTTTCTTAGTGCTATGAACTTTCTTCTTAGTACTGCTTTCATTGTGTCCCATAAGTTTGGGTATGTTGTGCCTTCATTTTCTTTGAATTCTAGGAAGACTTTAATTTCTTTCTTTTTTCTTCCCTGACCCAGCTGTTCTTTGGTAGCAAATTGTTCAGTTTCCATGTGTGTGTAGGTTGGAGTATGAGTCTCAAGAAAGACACTTGTGCTCAGTTTTTTATGGTCCTGTTGCTGGCCTTGTGGAGCCCCTGTCCTCTCCAGATCTTACTATTTTCCACTTCTTTTATTAGAGTCCTTGCACTCTGTCCAACAGTTGGCCTTAAGTATCAGCATCTGCTTTGAGTGTCTGCAGGGCAGAGCCTTTCAGAGTCCCTTTGTGGTAGGCTCCTAACTAGTTCCCTGTTTTCTGCTTCTTCTGTTGTACATCATCTTTGCCTTTTGGGATGCCATTACATAATTTTAGCCAGTCCTCCCTCTTGATTACTTTCTGTAGGTATACATATTTTAGTATATTATATGTCCACTTTTTATTTTTAATTATACATTATTTACTTTGTATCCCCCCTCTAGTTCCCTCCCTCCTCCCCTCCCAATCCCTACCTTTCCCCCCTTCTCTACACCTTCCCTCCCAAGTCTATTGGTAGGGTAGAGTTTTTTTTTTCTTGCTTATGATCCTAGTCTGTTAGGTCCTTGTTTTTATTGGGTGGGTGGACCTGGGAGCAGAAGAGGCAGGGGGCAGCAGAGGAACTACAATGTGAACAAATCATAACAAATAAATACATTAAGAATGTTGATCATGGTGACAGATTTCTAGAGCTCTTCAGGACTGATGTCTTCTCCTTGGTGGTGGTACCAGGATGTGGCAAGCCTGAACTCCATTTTCTTTAAAGGACTTGGCACTAAAACTTTGATCACGTGCCAATGATCAGATGAACAAAACATCCTTCAATTGTTGTATTTTAAAGAAAAAAAAATAGAGTGGCACAATGGGTAAAAATTTGAACCTGTGCGTAATAGAAAAGGAGTATATATATATATATATATATATATATATATATATATATATTATGTCAACTTCCCACATAAGCAATAAAAATAATATGTTGACAACATTTACAATGACTTGTAAAATTGAGAAAAGATTCTGCTAAAGAAGGGCAAAGTTTAACTGTGTAAGTTATGCTTTCCAGGAACTTATTATGTAGTAAAGTATTCTAGCTATGAACTAGTGGTTACCCAGCTCCCTCAGACCCTATGAGCTCAGGAGGTACATCTGAGCAAGCAATCGTGGCACTAACACTATGTTTAGACATTTTGTCTGGAGGAACACAGCTGCTCCTGTGTCCTAGGCATATAACACAGACATATTTCACTATCCTGGAGGCCCAATTTTAAATGTAAATACCAGGAACAGGAGGGTTCCTCACTGACCACTGAGTAGGACATAGCTGCCCATCTATCCAGGTCAGCCAAGGCAACCCTTCTCATTGAGGTTTGGCAACACTAGTGTGGAATAGAACTAGCTGTCAAATAGTTTATTTCCCATCATTTCTCCTTTTACACTCACAGATTTTCACTTTTTCAATGAAACCAGTCCCAGAAATTGTCTGTATTCTGAAGGAGTCTGGCAAATGGAATTCTGCCTCCTGGTCTTGGCAGATGTGGGTTTGTCTAAGTTCTATGTCTCAGAGACTTTTTTTTGGTGGTTTCTGCAAGCAGCGTGGTCTGAGTCTGAGAAGTAGACAGCAAGCTGTTCCCTGCAACCTTGGGAACCAAACTGCAAACTTTGTGTAATCTTCAGTGAATTCCTCAATGCCTTGCCACTTGGAACAGATGATTTGTTACTGTGAAAAAAAATTTGCTTGTACCCTTTGCTTTATAAGTGTTGTTTGCTAACTCAGTAAACTGAGACTTGAACAGGAATCTGTCTTGTCTCCATTCTTCATGTCTCTGTCCCCCCATTTACACTCCTTTTTTCAGGTGTACCCTTTTCTGTTGGTATAATGTTCTTTTGAAATGTATACCCTTGTTCATTCAAATGCTGAATTCTCCCCCTCCCTCCACTCTCTGCTTTCAATCCAGATATGGCATTGTGATAAACAAGCCAAAATAAAACAACTAGCAACAATGAAGTGCAAAGCAACAATCCAGAGGACAGGAAAGAGGGGTGGAGCCAAGGGGCAAGAAATCAGTGGGAGAAAAGGGGGAGAGAACTTGGAGAGAGAGCTGGAAGACAAATCTGTAGTCTCCTGTCCTGTTACTTGTATTCTCCTAAGTTCAATGCACATTACATTTGTCTTTCTAAGTGAGAATTGATCATCTTAACCGCGGGTGCTCTTTTTTATTTATCATCTTTAGGTGAATAGATTTCATTATGTTTATCATATCTTAAAGGTCTATATAAGTGAGTATATACCGGGTGTCTTTCTCCTTCTGGGATACCTCATTCGGGGTGATCTTTTATAGAGCCTACCATTTGCCTGAAAATTTCATGATTTCTTCATATTTGATTGCTGAGTAGTATTCCATTGTGTAAAAATACCACAATTCTGCATCCATTCCTCTGATGATGGACAACTAGTTTTTTTCCAGGTTCTGTAAATTACAAATAAAGCAGCTACAAACATGGTTGTCCAAATGCCCTTCTTGTGTACTTGAGCAAATTTTGGGTATATGCCTAGAAGTGGTATAGCTGGTCTTGAGGAAGCACTATTCCTAGTTGTCTGAGAAAGGACCAGATTGACTTCCTAAGTGGTTGTACCAGTTTACATTCCCACCAGCAATGTAGGAGGGTTCCCCTTTCTACACAACCTCTCCAGCATGTCTTCTCATTTGAGTTTTTTATTTTAGTCATTTTGATGGTTGTAAGGTGAAATCTCATTGTCAATTTTATTTGCATCTCCCTGATGGCTAAGGATGTTGAGCATCTCTTTAAGTGTTTCTCTGTCGTTCTATAGTCCTCTACAGATAATTCTCTATTTAGCTCCAGACACTATTTTTTAATTGGATTACTTGATCTTTTACTTTTTAACTTATTTAGTTCTTTATGTATTCTGTATATCAGCCCTCTATCAGATACAGGTTAGTGAAGATCCTTTCCCAGCCTGTAGGGTGTCATTTATTCTGATGACAGTGTCTTTTTCTTTACAGAAGTTTTCAGTTTCATGAGGTCCCCTTTATTGACTGTTGCTCTTAGAGCCTGTGTTGTTGGTGTTCTATTCAGGAGCTTGTGTCCTGTGCCACTGAGTTCAAGGCTCTTCCATCTTTTTATTCTAACCGATTTAGAGTATCTGGTTTTATGTTGAGGCCTTTAACCCACTTGGACTTTTGTGTAGGTTGATGAATATGGATCTATTTTCACTTTTCTGCATATAGACATCTAGTGGAGCAGTACGATTTGTTGAAGATTCTGTCTTTTTCCGATTGAATGGTTTTGGCTTCTTTGTCAAAAATCAAATATTCATACATGTGTAGGTTTATTTCTGAGTCTTCTCTTCAGTTCCATTGATTGCTCTTTCTGTTTTTATGACAATACCATGCAGTTTTTATTCCTGTTGCTCTGTAGTATATTTTGAGATTAGGGATGGAGTTACCTCCAGATAATCTTTTGTTGTACAGGATTGTTGTGGAGATTCTGGGTTTTTTGTTTCTCCATATGAAGCTGAGAATCTTTCTTTCAAGGTCTGTAAAGAACTGAGTTGGCATTCTGATGGGAATAGCAAAGAATCTGTAGATTGCTTTTGGCAGGATGGCCATTTTAGAATGTTAATCCTACCAATCCATGAGCATGGGAGATCTTTCCATCTTCTGATATCTACATAAATTTCTTTCTTCGGAGTCTTGGAAAGGGGCAGGGAGGAGATGAGGAAGGAAGGGTGGGATTGGGGAGGGAATGAGGGATACATCTGGGATACAGAATTAACAAAATGTAACTAATGAGAAAAATAAAATTATGGAAAAAAAAGAAAGTAGGAGAGGAGGACCTCCCCTATCAGTGGACTTGGGGAGGGGCATGCATGCAGAAATGGGAGGAGATGGTGGGACTCGGAGGGGAGGAGGGAAGGGCTTATGGGGGGATACAAAATGAATAAAGTGTAATTAATAAAAGTTAAAAAAATATATGATCTGGGAAAAAACAAAAAAACAAAAAAAAAAAAAGAAAGTATTTTTATTGCCCTTTACTCTGAGGTAGTGTATGTCTTTGTTGCAGAGGTGTATTTTTTGGATGCAACAGAATGTTGGATCCCTGTTACCACACCCATTCTGTTAGTTTGTGCCTTTTTATTTGAGAGTTGAATTCATTGATTTTAATACATGATAGTGACCAAATGAACATTAGTCTTTTTATATTGTAGTGCGTTGTTTTACTGTGTTTCATTTCTTGTTTTCTTTTAATTTTTGTTGGGATATTATCTCTATGCTATGTTTTCTTGGATGAAGTAGTTTTCATTGGATTGGAATTTTTCTTCTAGTATCTTCTGTAGGGCTGTTTTGCTGTGTAGGTATTGCATAAATTTAGTTTTGTCATGGAATGTATTGATTTCTCCATCTATATTGAAAATTTGGCGGGATATAGTAGTATGGGTTGGCATCTGTGGTCTCTTAGAGTCTGCATGACACCCAGGCCCTCTGGCTTTCACAGTTTCTGATGAGAATTACAGTGTGATTCTCATAGGTCTACCTTCAAATATTGGCCTTTTTCCTTTGCTGCTTTAATATCTTTCCTTTGTTCTGTAGATTTAGTGTTTTGACTATGATGTGATGTGATGTGTTTCTTTTGTGGTCAAGTCTATTTGGTGTTTGGTAGTCTTCTTGTATACTTATGGACATCGTTTTCTTTAAGTTGGGAAATTTTTCTTCTATGATTTTCTTGAAAATATTTTCTGGACCTTGGAGGCTGAAATCATCTTCATTGATTCCTATTATTCTTAGATTTCATCTTTTCATGGCATCCTAGATTTCTTGGATATTTTGTGCTTGGGGCTTTTCTGATTTTACTTTTTCTTTGAGAGAAATATCAGTTTCTGTGAGTGTATCTTCAGCTCAAGATTCTCTCTTCCATCTCTTGTATTCTTTTGGTGATACTTAACTTTGAGTTTCCTGATCTTTTGTCCAAGTTCTACAGCTCCTGAGTTTTCTCAATTTGTGTTTTCTTTATTGATTCTAATTCTGTTTTCATGCCTTGCACCATTTCCTTCTTCTGTTTGAATGTGGATTCTTGTCTTTCTATGATGATCTCTATTTTCTGTTTATTTCCTCTTTATGTGCCTCTATTTGTATCCTTGCTTGTGCCTCTATTTGTTTGGTTATATTTGCCTGTGTTTCATTAAGAATTCTCTCTATTTCCTCTTTCTTTGCAACCAATTGACTGGTCAAAACTTTGACAGATTTGTTCATTTCCTCTTCTGAATTTACATGACTATTGATCTGAGAGAATTTTTTGTTTCCTCTTTATGAACCTCAAATAATTGGGTAAGCATAGCTTTAAAGTCATTTTCCTGTGCTTATGTTGAATTGGAGTATCCATCAATTTTGGGGGTTGCACAGCTGGCTCACAGATGGCTCTGAGATTCTCAGCTTGGAGCTCATGGCCTAAGGTCTGAGCTGCTGAGGCAGAGCTCCTAGCCCCTCAGCAGCATCTGCAAGCAGTACAAGGCTTGGAGTCCCAGACCCACAGCACCATCCTCCCAGGGTCCCAGGTCTGCTAGCCTAGCTGCCATAGTGGTTCCGCAGGGCCTCTCAGCCACCCAAAACCTCACTGACAGATAATACCCTGTATACCAATAACTTCTTCTTTTACATACACTGGTCATTTTCTGTTTCAACCAAACTAGTCCCAGGAATTGTCTTGTTTCCTTCTCATTTTCCTGCTCTTAAAAACTCAATAACCCAAGTAACCCTAGGTCCTTCCAGTGTATTATATCAATTAGAATGTGAAGGTATATTTAGTGAGTACCTGAATAACAGGTCAGTTCAAAGTCACAACCTCGGAAATTTTATGTCCAAGACCACAGTAGGAGATTACCTTGTTATTTTGCAACATTCTCCTTAATCCCACCTCACTTTGAAGCTTCCCTACTTAGGAAGCTGTCCTAAAGTTTCCTTTCTTACCTGATATTGTCATAGAGGTAAACAGGAGTAAAGGCATGGGATCTGTCTAAAGGGATGAGATAACGGCTTATTGGGTGTCACAAAACAATACTCAGTTATGCATAGGATTAGAGATACTGGACACTGAGAAAAATTTGCTTACTCATCTCCATAGAAACCTCAAGATTCTCTCAGGTGCTGTTTAGCTGAGAGGGAAAATGATGTCATCCAAGAGGTGAAATCCAATAAGAGTTTCAGAAGCCAGTTATTAAAAGGGTCAAATAGACAGCATGCTTGAGAGAAAGGCTGAGCAACCCTACATTCCTCAATCTGTGCAGTTGAAATCACACAACCCAGAGATATCAGTTCCTGTGTTCAAGACTCTTAGTTCAGTAAAAGTGTCACATATTTCTTTCAAGTGGTCATTAATAAAGTCACATGTCATGAGAGTTTCACATTATCCCAGATTCCATTATTAGTCGTTAAATACACAGATATGTCCTCAGTCAGTGAATTACTTATTAGGAGGTCTCCTAATAGTTGGGGATATAGTTCCAATAGGCCATGTATTGTGACCAAACCAGTCTTACACTAGGTATATTGAATGGCAGTTAATTGAGTTGTGGAGCCAGATTATTCTATGAAAATTTTCAAGCAAACCATGTTATTTTTATTAAGATATGTTTCTCTGTGCCCTCAACTGATAGATGATGCCATGTTCTTGGATCCTCAGAGATGTTTCCTTCTGCATCAATTGGGATTAAATACAGAGACCCATAGTCTGATATAATGAAGAAAGAGAGACCTTAAAACACCCAGCTTGAAAATGGGATTTCTCTATTATATTTTCTCTCCCCTCAGAGCTCTGGGAATCCTGCAGAAAAGGAGGCATATAGAGTGTCATAAAGAGAGGTAATTGAGAACACAAGGAGAACAATGCCCTGAGAATCAGGCAGCAGAAGATGATGATGAAGCCAGCCTTGATGTGCCCTTATAAGCTATGGTCAGATAGAAGGGGGAAGAGAAGCACCTCTATCTGGGTAATACAGAAAGGCAATGTGGTAGAAGAAGGACAGTGGGTGGGACTGAAAGGAGAAGACTGAGGGGGCAGCAGAGGGAATACAAAGTAAACAAATCATAATAAATACATAAGAAAAACTGTGATCAAGGGCATGAAGTATAGAGCTCCTCAGGCTTCTTCAGTGTAGTGCCAGGGTGTGGCAAAGATGATCTCAGTTTTCTTCAAGGGACCTGCACTGAGACTCTGACAATGCATCTCACTGACCATAAAGTAGGACACATCTTGCTTTAGAGAAAGGCTGAGCAGCCATATACTCCTCATTCTGTGCAGCTGGGAGCACTACATCCAGAGATGACAGTTCCTGTGTCCAAGACTCTTAGTTCAGGACTATAGTCACATATTTCTTTTAAGAGGTCATTCATAAAATCACCTGGTATGACAGCAGATTGGAATATTGTCACAATGTTTTTATGACATCACAATATGGTTATGACCTCAATATGCTTTTATGACATTACATTAATATAATAACATCACAATGGAATCATGACATCACAATGCTATTATGTTATCACAATGCTTATATGACCTCATATGTTATATATCACAATTGAATTATAACATCAGAATAATAAAATATTATTTTATCATAATAAAAATTATATTATGACATCACAATGCTATGATGACATTACATAATTGTCCTCATATCACAATCATATTATACATCACAGATTTATTATGGCATCATTGTGGTATGACATCACAATGGAATTTTGACTTCAGAGAGGCATTATGACCTCAAAATACTATTATATCATTACAATGCTTTTATGACATCCCAATGATATCATGATATCACAATGGTATTATGACATCACAATAGTATGACATCACAATGCTATGGTAACATCCCAATGGTATTATATCACCATGGTATGATGACATAAAAAAGTTATCAGGATATCCCAATGATATTATGACATCCCAATCTATTATTACATAACAATGCTATTATGACATAACAATTCCATTATATCTTCACAATGATATGACATTGCAATGATGTTATGACATCACAATGGTATAATGGATTCGCAATGGTATATTGTAGGTGATAATTAATATTTACTATTGGTTTATATTTTATTAATGCTTGCTCTTAATCCTTAACAGCTGTATAATCAATTCACCACACAGATACTGTACTTATTTAGTTAACTTAGAACACAATGGTGGTCAATAGATATTCCCTCCTAAGCCTTCAAGCCCTTATATTTTAATAACAATAAGATTTTACCCATTTTGCTGACTTTTTATGAAGTCTCATGTATTCTTTCCACTGTGTTCCAAGATTTCTCCTTCTGCTCTGCTCTCCAAGCTCTGCTCCCTTTCCCTAATCCTTCCCACTTATTTCCTGCCCTCTGGCTCCTCCCATCACTCAACATTGTGCCTAGTTGCTTTATTCTGGCCTGTTGAGAAAGAGCAGTCCTGTTAGGCCACAGAGGAGGGCTTTGCAACCAGTCCTGAAGATACCTGATAAAACAGGATCAGATGAATGGGGAGGAGGTCCCCCCTATCAGTGGACTTGGAAAGGGGCACGGTGGAGATAAGGGAGGGAGGGAGGGACTGGGAGGGAATGAGGGATCGGGACATGGCTGGGATACAGAGTTAATAAAATGTAACTTATAAAAAAAAATAAAAAAAATAAAAAATAAAAAATAAAAAAAAGAAATACTAAAAAAAAAAGAATAATTATCACAATGCAATATCCAGATTGAAAAGAGAGAGTGAGGGGTAAAAATAAGCATTTGAATGAACAAGGATAAGGTGTACACATTTCAAAAGAACATTATAACAACAATGTTATAACAAAATCACAATTCTTTTATGAGATTACAATTGAGGGGGGCCAAGATGGCAGCACTGGGAGAACACTGAGTCTGTGAAGGGTGACAACACATTTCATGCAGCAACCAGGAGACTGAACTCTGGGCCCTAAAACAACAGCTATCATATTTCCCAGGTGATGGGAGGCTCCCACTGCATGGGAATGGTCTGGTCCACTCTTGGCTGCCCAGCCAGAACCCGGAAGAAATCCCAGGTTACTCGGGCTTTGGGTCACAGGGCTGGTGCCATAAGTCTGTATGTCCCGATCACTTTCCCAGGCTGATCGGTGGGCACATGGGATCCTGAAACTGGGAGTCCCAGTCGCAAAAAAAAAAAAAAAAAAAAAAAAAAAAAAAAAAAAAACACAGGGAAGCAAAGTTGCAAGACTGATCACAGGTCACCCAGTCTTTCCCTGGAAGGTCTCACTGACCTCGGGTACCCACCACCATCACAACTGAGCTCCTGCCAAGCGCAGAGAGCAGCTGTGCACCCAGGTCAAAATCTCTAATCCCTCTTGGGAGGAGGCAGGAGGTATCCAGCAGAATCTGCCACAGACCACATTGTCTGTACCCCAAGCTGTGATCAGGGCTGAGAAAACCCAATCCTTTCAGGCACTCCCCCAAACGCTGCCATAACCCTGCCACTGCAGAGCGGGAAGGATAAAGAGGCACACAGCGGCTTCACAGTGCCGGAACTGCAGTGCTGCAGGTAGCTCCTAGCAAACAAACTTCAGCTCGGGATCTGGGACTGTGGTCATTCTACACGTCCTGAGATTCTCCTGGGTCCAGCACAATAAGGTCTAGCAGAAGGTCTAACAAGTTCTATCACCGGCGCCCCCCCAACCCCTGACAGAGAAACCACGTTTCAGGATCAGACTGAGAAGCCCCAACCCCTTTTGTTACTCCCCTGAGAGCACCTCCATAAGCTTGCCCTACTGAAGGGGAAGGTCAGAGGGGAAGGACAGAGAGGCAGCCTGCCAAGGACACAGCACCCTCTATCCAGCTCACCCAGTGGCCCATAGCAGAGAAACCAAGCTCTGGATCTGAAGACACTCAACTCTACCTGGTACTTTCTCGGGATTAGCAAACATAGGTTCTACCTCCAGGCTGCTCTGGCAGAGAGATCTGGGCCAGGGATCTGGGACTGAGAGCACTCAATCTAACTCTTTCCCATGCCACTCCAGGACCAGTCAACATAACCCCTCCTGTCAGAGGGAAAGGACAGAGAGACAGCACATAGGAAAGGTGGACATGGAGTCCTGTGGCCACAGTGTCACAGAGCTGACTGTTAGCCTACCCGTGCACTCTCCACAGCAGGACCAAATCAGAGAGTAGAGAGCAAGGGGAACCCCTGTGCATTCCAACTGGTCCTGCAAGAGAGTGAGTGAGCTTTCTAGGGAGAGTTTGCCCCAGACCCAGGGCCTCTCCACAGAAGCAACCAGAAGAGATCCCTGCCACCGACACCCCTAGTGTGGTCATCATAGGGATTCTTGGGATAGCGACCCCAACGTTGAAGCCTCTGCCTTGTGGGTCCACCAGTGTAATCCAGGCAAACAATCCCTGGATCTCAGACAGAACTGCATAATAGTGGCTTGCAGGCCACTGCAATAGTCAGAGAATCTGTGTATGCACACTGTACCTACTAAAATTGCATGCTAAAAGCACCAGCATCACATTCCTTACTTAGGCAAAACTGAAACCACAGTGCACACTCCCAAACCAGTGAACCTCTCTCATCTTCCTAAAAAACAGTCCAGAAAACAAAAAATAGAGGATCATAGCCTGAACTACAATCTCGAGGAACAAACAGTGAGGATTTTAAATAATCAGATGGCTAGAGGCAGACATAACAACACTCCCAACAAAAATCAGGACATAATGACCTCACCAGCAACCCCACAAAACAACAGATACTTCAATTCACTAGATATACAAGAAAACGACCTCAAAACTATGTTTCTCCAGCTATTAGAGGCCCATAAATATGAAATGAACAAAGCTCTCAAAGAAATAGCCAAAGAAATCGAGACTAACCAAGAGGAAACAAATTGTGCTCTCAGAGAAATGACCACGAAAATTGAGGCAAACAAAGAAGACATGCACATAGCTCTCAAAAAAATTTCCACACAAATGAAGGCAAATAAAGAAAAAATAAACAAAGCTCTCATAGAAATACAGGCAATTATACCCAAAGAAGTAGAGGCATAATTCGTGATACATAGAGAGGAAACGGAAAAAAAAAAAAAATAGAAGTGGCATTGAAAAGCAGGACTCCACATTCAAACAGATGAAGGAAATGGTGCAAGACATGAAAACAGAATTTGAATCAATAAAGAAAACACAAATAGAGAAAAAACAGGAGCTGGAGAACATAGAGAAAAGATCAGGAACAACAGAGTACAAGAGATGGAAGAAAGAATCTCAGGAGCAGAAGATACACTTATGGAAATTGACATGTGTAGCAAAAAAATAAATAAATAAAATCAGAAAAGTTCCAAAAAAAAAAAAAAAAAGCAGAAACAGGATCCAACATTCTGTTTCATCCAAGAAACACACCTATGCAACAAAGATAAACACTACCTCAGAGTAAAGGGCTGGAAAAATGTTTTTCAAGCAAATGGTTCCAGAAAACAAGCTGGAGTAGCCATCGTAATATCTAATAAAATAGACTTTCAACCCAAATTAATCAAAAAAGATAAGGAGGGCCACTATATTCTCATCAAAGAAAAAATCAACCAAGAGAACATCACAATTTTGAATATCTATGCACCAAATACAAGAGCACCTACATTCATAAATGAAACAATATTAAAGCTTAAATCACACATTGATCCTAATACCCTAATAGTAAGAGTCTTCAACACTCCACTCTCACCAAGGGACAGATCAACAAGACAGAAGACAAATAGGGAAATAGAAACTTACGGAGACCCTAAATCAAATGGACCTAAGAGACATCTACAGATCTTTCATCCAAACTCAAAAGAGTATACCTTCTTTTCAGCACCACATGGAACCTTCTCCAAAATAGACCATATAGTTGGTCATAAAGCAAGCCTCAACAGATACAAGAAGATTCAAATAAACCCTGTATCTTGTCTGATCACCATGGACTAAAGCTGGACCTCAACAACAACAGAAATAACAAAAAGCCGACACGCACATGGAAACTGAACAACTTGTTACTAAATGACAGCTGGGTTAAGAAAGAAATAAAGAAAGAAATTAAAATCTTCCTAGAATTCAATGAAAATGAAGGCACAACATAGCCAAATTTATGGGACACATTGTAAGCAGTACTCAGGGGAAAATTTATAGCACTAAGTGCCTATAAGAAGATATTTGTAACATCACATACAAACAACTTAATGGCCCAACTGAAAACCCTAGAAAAAAAGAAGCAGATACACCCAAAAGGAGCAGATGGCTGGAAATAATCAAACTCAGGGCTGAAATCAACCAATTGTAAACAAATAAAACTATTCAAATAATCAATGAAACAAAAAGCTGGTTCTTTGAGAAAATCAGCAAGATAGCCAAACCCTTAGCCAAACTAACTAAAAAGCAGAGAGAATCTATCCAAATCAACAAAATCAGACATGAAAAGGGTGACATAACTACAGACACTGAGGAAATTCAAACAATCATTAGGTCATACTACAAAAGCCTATATGCCACAAAATTTCAAAACCTAAATGAAATGGGCAATTTTCTTGATAGATTTCATCTTCCAACTTTAAGTCAAGATCAGGTAGAAAAACTGAATAGCCCTATATTCCCCCAAGGAAATTGAAGCAGTCATTTATAGTCACCCCTCCAAAAAAAGCACTGGGCCAGATTGTTTCAGCACAGAATTCTAACAGACCTTCAAAGAAGTGCTAACACCAATTCTCCCCAAACTGAACAAAATAGAAACAGAAGGTACATTACCAAACTCATTCTATGAAGCAACAGTCACCCTGACACCTAAACCACAAAAAGACTCAAAAAATAGAACTTCAGACCTATCTCTCTTATGAACATTATTTCAAAAATACTCAGTAAAATATTTGCAAACAGAATCCAAGAACACATCAAATATATCATCCACCATGACCAAGTAGGCTTCATCCCAGGCATGGAAGGGTGGTTCAACATATGGAAACCCATCAATGTAATCCACCACATAAACAAACTGAAGGAGAAAAACCACGTGATCATCTCCTTAGATGCTGAAAAAGCATTTGATAAAGTCCAACACCCATTCATGTTTAAAGTCTTGGAGAAATCAGGGATACAAGGCACATATCTAAACATAGTAAAGGCAATATATAGCAAGCCTATACCCAACATCAAACTCAATGGAGAGAAACTTAAATCAATGCCACTAAATTCAGGGACAAGACAAGGCTGCCCACTCTCTCCATACCTCTTCAACATAGTACTTGAATCCTAGCCAGAGCAATAAGACAACTAAAGGAGATTAAGGGGATACAAATCAGAAAGGAACAGGTCAAAGTGTCACTATTCACAGATGATATGATAGTATATATGAGTGACCCCAAAAATTCAACCAGAGAATTCCTCCAGCTGATAAACACCTTCAGCAAAGTGTCAGGATACAAAATCAACTCAAAAAAATCAGAAGCTCTCCTGTATACCAAAGACAAAAGGACCGAGAAAGAAATTAGGAAAACAACACCCTTCACAATAGCTACTAATAAAATAAAGTACCTTGAGGTGACACTAACCAAGCAAGTGAAAGACCTGTTTGAGAAAAACTTCAAGTCTCTGAAGATAGAAATTGAAGGAGATATCAAAAGATCTCCCCTGCTCATTGATTGGTAGGATTAACATTGTGAAAATGGCCATTCTGCCAAAAGCAATCTACAGATTCAATGCAATTCCCATCAAAATACCAACTCAATTCTTTACAGACCTTGAAAAAAAGATTCTCAGCTTCATATGGAGAAAAAAAAAACACGAATCTCCAAAACGATCCTGTACAATCATCTGGAGGTATCTCCATCCCCGATCTCAAGCTGTACTACAGAGCAATAGTAATAAAAACTGAATGTATTGCATAAAAACAGAAAGAAGGATCAATGGAACCACATAGAAGACCCAGAAATAAACCCGCACACCTATGAATACTCGATTTTTGACAAAGAAGCAAAAACCATTCAATGGAAAAAAGACAGCATCTTCAACAAATGGTACTGCTCCACCTGGATGTCCACATGCAGAAAAATGAAAATAGATCCACATTTATCACCCTGCACAAAACCAAAGTCCAAGAAGACCAAAGACCTCAGCATAAAACCAAATACTCTAAATCTATTAGAAGAAAATTTGGGGAACAGCCCAGAACTCATTGGCACAGGAGAGAACTTGCTGAACAGAACACCAACAACACAGGCTCTAAGAGCAACAATCAATAAATGGGACTTCATGAAACTGAAAAGCTTCTGTAAAGCAAAACAAAATGACTTCCTATAGATTGGGAAAGAATCTTCACTAACCCTTTACCTGACAGAGGACTAATATCCAGTATATACAAAGAACTAAAGAAGCTGAAAAACAGCAAACCAAGTAATCCAATTAAAAAATGGGGAACAGAGCTAAACAGAGAATTCTCAACAGAGGAATATCAAATGGCAGAAAAACACTTAAAGAAATGCACAACCTCATTAGCCAACAGGGAAATGCAAATCAAAATGACCCTGAGATATCACCTCACACCCATCAGAATGGCCCACATGAAAAACTCAAGCGACAACACATGCTAGAGAGGTTGTGGAGAAAGGGGAACCCTCCTCCACTGTTGGTGGGAATGCAAACTGGTACAAACTTTGGAAATCTATCTGGCACTTTTTCAGACAATTAGGAATAGTGCTTCCTCAAGACCCAGCTATACCACTGCTAGGTATATACCCAAACTTTGCTGAAGTACACAAAAGGGATACTTGCTCAACCATGTTTATAGCAGCTTAATTGTAATAGCTAGAACCTGGAAACAACCCAGATGTCCGTCAATGCAGGAATGGATACAGAAATTGTGGTATTTTTACATAATGGACTACTTACTATTCAGCAATCAAAAAGGAGGTGCCAACACCTATGCCAGTGTTGCCATAGTAGCATAAGCTACAGGGCAGGGGATATGCTTTCTCCAGAAATATGCCCCGTGGAAGGTCCCTGGCAAACTCATCCCACTTGGAAAAGAGATGTGTTCTGAGATTTCTATGCTTTTTCAGTTGTTGCTCTGGGGCTGAAATAATGAATTCTTTGATCTTTCTCTGTGACACCAGAAACAGCTCAACTAATTTTATAAAGAAATTTATTATTAGTAGATTGTTAAAATCTTTAATAAATATAATAATTTTAAGAAAGGTAATGAGTTAGATTTAGTATTAATAGGCATTAAAAATAGTGGAAAAATAATAGGCTCCTTCTTAAGAAATAATAGCATGAGAGGTGCAGCTGGTGGGAGTTTTCCCCTTCCTTCAGTGCCTTGCTCCTAAGGAAGATCATAAATCTTGGGCAGGACATATGGGAGGAGGGTTAACAAAGGATGTTTAGATTTTGATATAGAGAAGGACTTTGGCAGGCATCTGATTTAGCTCCTGACTTTCCTCTTCACTGGTTAGCAATAATGAAACTTTATTTGATGTTTCTTTTCCTTTATTTGCTCTGATCAAAAAGTTTTTAGGCCAAGATTACTTGTGGGTACTGCTTTAGGTTTGACTGCATTTTGAGTTAAAATGTAAACTTTGTATCCTTGGTAAAAAGTCCGAATGTTCTGGAAAGCATGCCAATTTTAAGGTGCTTCCTTGTGAGATCACTATAAAATTACTAGCTTGACTTCAGTAAAGTTCAGCAGAGTCAAAACCATCAAGGTGTCTTTGTCTGTCAATTCTTCACTGAAACCCTGTCTTCCTGTCCAAAGCCTTGTTCTCCCGCAGATGACGGGAGCCAGACTGGGCTGGTCTGTGACAGGAGGAAATCATGAAATTTACAGGCAAATGGTGGGATCTAGAAAAGATCATTCTGAGTGAAATATCCCAGAAGGAGAAAGACAAACACGGTATATACTCGATTATATATCATAAATATAATGAAATCTATACACCTAAAAAAGATAATCAAGAGAGCAGTCATGGGGTAAGATAATCCTCGTTTAGAAATACAGATGGGATGTGCATTGAACGTATGACAGGACTCTACTGAAGGCATCTGAAAGACTCTAACTAGCAGTGTTTTCAAAGCAGATACAAAGACTCATAACCAAACCTTCTGCAGAGTACAGGGAATCATATGAAAGAAGGGGAGTTAGCATGGTGGGGAAAGGATAGTAGCTCCACAAGGACCAAATAAATCTGGGTAGAGGGTCTTTTCTTAGACTGACATTCATCCAAGGACCATATATGGATATAACCTAAAACCTCTGCTCGGATATAGCCTGTGGTAGCTCAGTAACCAATTGGTTTCCCATAGTAGGGGAACAAGGACTATTTCTAACAGGAATGCAATGGCTGGCTCTTTGACCTCCCCACACCCCAAGGGAGGAGCAGTCCTGTTAGGCCACAGAGAAGGACTTTGCAGCCAGTCTTGAAGATACCTGATAAAACAGGATCAGATGAATAGGGAGGAGTTCTTCCCCTATCAGTGGACTTGGAAAGAGGCAGGGTGGAGATGAGGGAGGGAGGGTGGGATTGGGAGGGAATGAGGGATCAGGATACAGCTGGGATACAGAGTTAATAAAATGTAACTGATAAGAAAAAAATAAAATTAAAATAAGGAGAAAAAATGTTTGTGTTATGACATCACAATTGAATTTGGACATCACAGTGCTTTCATGATATCACACTGCTATCATGACTTCATAATGCTTTGGTGACATCACAATGCTAGTATGGCATCAGAATGTTAGTATGACTTCACAATGCCAGTATGACATCATATTAGGATTATGACCTCAATATGCTGTTATGACATCACAATAATATTATGACTTCACGAAGATATTAGGACATGACTATGAAATGATGACATCACAATGGTAAGATGATATCACAATGCTTTATGACATCCCAAAGCTATTATCACATCAAAATGGAATTAGTAAATCACAATGCTATGATGACATCCAAATGTTGTCAAGACCTCTCAATGATATTATGACATCCCAACACTATTATAAAATCACAATGCTATTATCACATCATCATTTTATTATGACATCACAAAGCTATTATTATATGATTGTGTTTCCACATCAAAATGGATTTATGACATCACAATCCTATTTTGATATGGCAAGGGTATGATGTCTTATTATTACATCACAATGATATATGATCACAATATCATTATAACATCATGCTGTTATGACATCACAGTTGTGTTATGATTTCACAATGCTATTATGATATCACAATGATTTGAAATCACAATACAATTATGTCATCACAAAATTATTTTGTCATCACATGATATCGCAATCTTATGACATCCAAATGGTATTATATCACTTTGTTATTATGACATCACAATGCTATTATGACATCACACTATTATTGAAATGACAATGTTATTAAGACTTCAAAAAGGTATTTTGACATAACAATGGTATGAATTCTTAATGCTATTATGACATCAAAATGAGATTATATCACAATGGTATTATAAAATAACAATACTATTATGATATCACCATGTAGTTATGAAATCACAATGGTATTATGACATCACAATGCTATTATGACTTCAAAAAGGTATTATGACTTCACAATGGTATTATGACATTACAATCCTTTTATGATATAAAAGAGGGATTAGAACATTATTGTGGTATGATTTTACAGTGGAAAATTTGTATCAAATGCTATTATGACTTCAGAATGATTTCACTTCCCAATGCCATGATGACAACACAATGGTATTATGACATCAAAATTCATCATGACATTCCGATGATATTCTGACATCAAAATTCTATCATGACACTATTGTTTTATGATGTCACAAAGGAATTTTGACCTCACAGTGATATTATGACATCACAATGCAATTATGACATCAAAAAATGAAGTTATGACATCACAATGCTATGGTGACATCACAACTGTTATTATGACATCTATTATTACCTCAAAATGGTATTATGACATCGCAATAATATGACCATACAATGATATGACATCACAAAAGTATTATGACTTCAAAATGCTGGTATGATATCTAAATGCTATTAGGACATCACAATGATATCAAAACACAATGCTATTACAACATCACAAAGCTATTTTGACATCAGAATGCAATTATGTCATCACAATATATGACGACAACAAAATTATATAATGGCATCACAGTGCTATTATACTATCACAATGGTATTTTGACTTCAGAATGCTATTATAATATTACAATACCATTATGACAATAAAATGATATTATGACATCACATCACGGTTATGACATCACAATATTATAAGGACATCACAATGGTTTTATGACATGATTTTTGTTATGACATCACAATGACATTATGGCATTACAATGCTGTTATGACTTCATAATTATGTCTTTACAATGATATTAGGATATCTCAATTATATTATGATATCACAATCCTTTTATGATATCACAATACAATTATGATATCCAAGTGCTGTTATGACATGGTATTATGGTATTATGATATTACAATGGTGTTTTGACATCTAAATGCTATTATGACATCACAATGAGATGACCTCACAATGCTATTATGACATCACAATGCTATTATCACTTGACAAAGCTACAATGACATCAGAATGGTATTATGGTATCACAATGGTGTTTTTAACTTCACAATGCTATTATAAGTTGCTAAATGCACATGGACTAGAATTGTGCATGTAGATTTTATCTAAAATTTTTATAATTATTATTGTAATGAAAGAAAAGGACCCTTTTATTGGACTTAAAGGTGGAAATGTTGGTATAATGTTCTTTTGAAATGTATATACCTTACAATGCTATCATAATATCACAATGGTTTAGTCACTTCACAATGGTGTTAAGATATCACCTTGCTATTATGACATGGCAATGGTGTTATGACATGATTGTGGTATGATATCACAATGGAATTTTGATATCAAATTCTATCATGACTTCACAGTGGTAAGACTTCACAATGACAATAAGACACCCAATGCTTTGATGACATCCCAGTGCTATTATGACATCACAATTGTTAGGTGCTGATTGACTGCTAGGGAGAATGACGTCATGAAACAAGTTAAAGTTAGTAAGTGTTTCAGGAGCCAGTTGTTCAAAGGGCCAAGTGGACAAACTGCTTGAAAGGAAGGCTGAGCAGCACTACATGATTTAATCTGGGCAGCTGAAAGAACAACCCAGGGATGATAGTTCCTCTGTCCAACATTCTTAGTTCTGTTAAACTGTCACATATTTCTTTCAAGCAGCCATTAATAAAGTCAGGTGTCTGTTGTAAGAATCTAATAATATGTACTAATTCACCTTTTAGTAAAGCTGTTGTTAATCCAAAACAGCTGAATAACCAAATCACCACACAGACACTGGGTTTGTTTAGTTAACCTAGAACACAATGCTGGACAATAATTCCTCCTTCCTAAAACTCCAAGACCTCCTAGTTTCCTAACATTTAGATTTCCAACATAATACTTGCTTTTCGTGATATCTTAGGTCTGGTTCATGCTCCATGTCCTCCAAGATCTCTCCTCCAGCTTCCACCACAAGCTCTCCTTGCCCTTTCTCTTCCAACTCATTTCCTGCCATCTAGTTCCCCAGCTATTACCTGTCCTCTTTTGTGCAAAGCTCTTTTCTTTGCACAACATTGTGGCTAGTTCTTTTATTTTGTACTGTTTACACACACTTGAGACAGGATGCTTAGAAAAATTATCACAATGCAATATCCGGATTGAAACCAGAAAGTCGGGGGAGAAATCAGCATTTGAAGGAACAGGGATAAGGTATATACATTTCAAAAGAACATTATACCAACATTTCCACCTTTAAGTCCAATAAAAGGGTCCTTTTCTTTCATTACAATAATAATTATGAAAATTTTAGATAAAATCTACATGCACAATGTCTAGTCCATGTGCATTTAGCAACTTAGGAGAGACTATCTGATTATCCTATACCGAAATTAACTTTTATCCTTATAGATAATACATATATGAGAGGATTTCTTGACATTTAAACAACTTAATCCTAAATGTGGCACTATGAGTATTTGGCCTTTAACCCAATCAGAGATTTGAGAAGTAATAAAATTAGTTACTTGAATAAATAGGAAGTGCATCTTAGCAGCTTCCAAAAAAAAATTGTCAGAAACATTTTGCTTCCTGAACACTTATTCATAACTCTCTATAAAGTTCAAGCATCATTTTTGGCCTTGTGGCTCAGAATTTTTGACAAACATATAGGTAAAACAGGAACTACTTAGGACTTGCTTACTCTGTCTTGACAGAGTTCATCAGTCTACTTGTCCTCTATTAGCTTGCCCATTTTTGGCAGAATTGTCTGTTGAGAAGTGAGGGTATTTTCTTTACCTAAGTGGTTCAATTGCCACATTTGAGGCCATGTCTATATGGAGGTTCTTTGATGCTCATTGTCTTCTTTCAGGCAGACAGGGTGCTGCCAATAGATGACCTGTCTCATTGTCAAAGAATCTTTAAAATAAAAAATATTTTTAAATGCCACATTCTATAGGTCTCTGAAGTTTTTGAAGACTACCTATCTTTATATAATAAATAGATCTGTCTACAAAATCATATGTATCTGTTAAACCTAGGATGTATACTCCTGTGATAAAGTAGACTAGTGTCTGACATGACTATGGGTTCAATAAGCAGCAAATAACTTGCATTACCTAATACCCTAACCAGATTTTAATAGCAGTTTAAAAGTATTGGAAGTAACCTTGAATTTCTATCAATAAACTAAATCTTATACCAATGTATCAAAAAAGACCTATTTTTTTAATCAATATGCAAAATCCTATACTAGAGTTAAAATTAACCTAATTTGAGAATAACTAATAAAACCAAAAATTGAGTAGATTCAGTAATCTACCTTCTTTTCCATTCCTACAAGATATCCCTGTATATTCCTTGTTTCACTTTGATAATACTAAACATCTACCTTAATAATAAACATCTACCAATGACAATAAAATTTCGTAGCCATAGCAAACAACCAAAACCTAACCAACTAAGGAAAATTGGATGCCATTCTCACGAATTTCTTCTAGCTGACCTTTTAGACATGTAGTAATCCTGTAGGGGGCCCAAATAAAGTTGGAAAAAAATGTGGTTCAGTCTTTGAATGTTGAGAAACTTCAGGCTTAATAAAAGTCCTCTTTGGTATAGTCTAAAATGTTGGATCAATTAAATTTAATAGTTTTTTTCAAAGGTTTTGAGACTTTGGATGAGAAACAGCATTTGAAGCAGTTTAGGCAGGAACAAGTAGAATAATGGAACACAGACGATGCTGGAACAGATGTGTCAATGTCTCAGCATGCTGAAGAATTATTCTCTTAGGTTTGATCCAGCATCTCTGCTGTCCAGTTCTTTTGCTCTACAAATATATAATTTCTCAAAAGCATGATAGTTTTAAAATTAAAATATATGAGATGTGAAGGATGAATCTAAACTGTAAGCCAATTTTATCTATGCAAATTAAAAGGTTAGCATAATACATTTTGAGGATATTATAGCCAAGGAATTATTGGCCAAGTATTGTTGAAGTTTTTAGCTAGAGACATATTTTGTGTCTCAGTTTTAGAGTTGTTCCCAAGTAAAGAGATCAGAGCAATATGTTACCATTATATTGAACATAAAATCATTATTATGTTGAAATCAAAACAAGGTTGGAGAGATTAAAATATCATTTGGGCTCTTGCATGCCTGTCGTATTTGGCCATCTTGCTGCCTATTTTCCCAGAGAAACCATTAGAGAGACAAGTTGGTTGCCTTGAGCAATAGAAAAAGCATTTTTTAAATAAACTTTATATAACCTACTTTTAAATTTAGACTGTAGGCATACCATAGGTATTTTGTACCTATTTAGAGGGTTAGCCCTAGATTTTTATATATGTTGTAGCTACTTGTCCTATTCCTTTTTTTTATATAGAATGAGTAGTTATGACTTTATAGCCAAACTTTATTGAAACTCCCTCTTACCTTTAGCATTTAAGCATACCCCAGGCATCTTGTACCTGGGCTTTACGTTGATATTGGCTATTTTTTGCCTTGCCTTTTTTTTTTCTTTTGTAATACAGATTGGGAAGTTATGCCTTTACAGCCAAATTTTATATAAACTCCATCAGCATTAGCATGTAAGCTCTCTTACCCTTAGCATTTAAGTATATCCTAGGCATCGTGTACCTGGACTTTACATTGATAGTGTCTATTTTTGGGCTTGCTGCATTTTTATACAGAGTGGACAGTTATGCCTTTAAACTCTCTTAGCATTAGTATATAAACTCTCTTACACTTAGTGTTAAGTATTTCCTAGGCATCTTGTACCTGGATTTTTACATTGATTTTGGCTATCTTTGACTTCCCCTTTTTTATATAGGATTGACAGTTTTGTTTTTTAAACACATGAACTAATTTTTGAGTTTTTAGGACCAAAGGAGGTAGGTATATACTTTGCCATCTTTAAACCTCTTGTGTCTTTTTTACATAGGCATGACCAACATTTTCCCCTGTGAAAATATCTCACATTTAAAAGAATAAGGCATTTTTCAGAGCAGTGAACATTATTCTCTTTACATAAACCTAAAATGATTTGAATCCTACCTTTAGAGCCATCCTAGAGGGGACAGGGAGCCCCACAGGTATAAATATATCTGAGCACAGAGGTCTTCAATGAAACTGTTTATCCAACCAAGGACCATGCATGGATATAACCTACAACCTCTGCTCAGACATAGCCCATGGTAGCTCAGTATCCAAGTGGGTTCCCTAGTAAGGGGGACAGGAATTGTTTCTGACATTAACTCCTGAGCTTAGATGGAATTAAGACAAAAGGATAACAATGCCCTGAGAATCATGCCACAGAGGAAGTTTATTTAGCTAGACTTGATGAGATGTGATAAGCTAGTGTCAGATGGAAGGGGAAGGAGGACCTCCCCAATCAGGGAACTAGAGAAAGGGCATAGGGTTAGAAGATGGAGGGTGGATGGGACTGGAAGGAGAAGAGGGAGTGGGCAGCAGAGGGGAAACAAAGTGAACAAATCATAATAAATAAATACATAAGAAAAACTGTGATTAAGTTGATGAAGTATAGTGTTCTTCAGGACTGATGGCTTCTTATTGGGGGTGTACGGTACCAGAGTGAGGCAAAGATGATTTCTCATTTCTTTAAGGGACTTGATATGGAGACTGATCGTGTTCCAATGAATATAAGAACAACAAATATTCACTTGATGTATTTTAAAGAAAAAAAAAATAGTGAGACACATTGTTGGGATCAGTAAGCAGTCATTTCTATGGCCAGCCCCAAGGGATCTGACAAACCAGTTATCTGGCATTAGTTAAGCCACCAGACCAAGTGCTGATCATCTGGAACTGCCTGCGCATGCCCTGGGTCACCATATAAGAGAACTTCTGGAGCCCCCCACACTTCTGCTTCTTCTGACTCTTCTCTCTGGGACTCCTTTTCCCTTCCCCTAATAAACCTCCCACATGGAACAGGTCTTGTGGTGTGATTTGTGAACCTGTCATGTAATATTCACAGACCCACATTTCCTAACATTGGGGCATTTTGGCCCCGATAGGTTCCCTCTAGTGAGCACACTATGAGTGGGGAGTACAGTCACCTCGCTGGGGTTGTTGGGGACCTATTTTGTTCCAAATCCACCTTAGGTTTTATGGAAACTTTAGGAAAGTGGAAAGATCTCCACTTTCGGGCTACCAGATCTACCAGATCACTACTGAGGCATCCAACACCAGAAGGACTGGTGAGTTTCCCTTTGGGTCAGCATAAACCTTTCTCTGGGCAAGAGTGACTGTTGAGAGTTTGGCACCTTCCCACTGCTTTTTGAAGCACAGGAATCCCCAACCACAGCCTTTACTGGCCAGAGTTGATTCCTATTGGAGACCCCATCTCTATTAGGGCCTCAGTTTCCTCTGGGAGAGCTTTCTCTCTCACACATGGTTTCTTCTCCCTCCCTCTTGCTCACTCAACTCTCTCTCGAATTGTTCTCTTGACTTGCTCGCTCATGGGAGACCTAGGTAGGCAGCCATGTGCTTTCGGCCTTGCCTTCTGGCATTGTGCCCCGGTCCCTGGCCAAAAGCAGATGGGCTATTGGTTCAGGACTCTAACTTCTTGTTAGAGTCTCACCTTCTTTTGGGATGCCTTTAGAAGGTCACATCTCTCTCACCTCCCGATGGGGAATGCCCAGATGCAGCCCGTCACTTCAGTCTCTCCACTGGGATGTCTTCTGGAGAATTTTAAGACTTTGAGTTTGCAACTGCATTTAAAAACTTCCAAACTCATAAGCCTCTGTAATAAGACTTGGCTTACATACTTTTAGGTAAGGGTCCAAATTGGCCGATTATTGGCACATTAAATCCCAATATTTTACGAGATCTTCTTAATTACTGTCAGCAATCTGGTAAGTGGAAGGAGATACCCTACATTCAAGCTTTCTTTCTTCTCCTCTGGAAACCTCATCTCTGCTCCTCCTGTTCTCCCACTCAACTCTTCCTAATCACAAAATCTCAACCTGAGGAGTTCTCTACCTTTGACCCAGCAGATGAAGCTCCATCCTACCTCCATCAACTTCCGGTTTCTTCAGAATCCTCACAACATCACGTGCCTATGCCAGCCTCTCCCCCACTTGCTCCTCCAGAATCCTCACAACCTCCGGTGCCTACCCCAGCCTGTCCTACTCCTGCTTCTCCAGAATCCTCACAACCTCTTGATTCTTCCTCTTCTACTCTCTATTCCTCTCCTTCAGGGTTTCTCCAAAACCCTTGCTTCCTTCTCCAGCAGTACACTATCCTATTTGCCTCACTCTGGCACCCACTTTCACCCCACCAACTATCAGCCCACCTACAATCCCTTCCACTCTATAGCAAAGTCTGATACGTCTACTCAACATATGCCCCCCTCTTTCCTTCCCTTGAGGGAAGTGGCAGGTATAGACGGCTTAATTAGGGTGCACATTCCCTTCTCATTAACTGAAATGTCTCAAGTAGAAAAGATATTAGGATTCTATACCTCTAATCCTTCTACCTTCATTAAAGAATTTCAATATCTCACTGAAGCTTATAGGCTTACATTCCAGGTTATTTATATGATCCTTTCCAATAACCTATTATCGGAGCAACACAGGTGAGTTTGGGAACAGGCTAGAAGGCATGCAGATGAGGTTCACCAAACAAATACTTCACCCCTATCAGAGTTGAGGCGATACCCAACCAGGATCCACATTGGAATTACAATTCCCCAAGAGGTGTTCTAGCTAGGGATCAGTTTACAACCTGCCTTCTAGCTGGTCTCTGCAGGGCTGTCCTTAAGCCAATTAATTATGAAAAGCTTCAGGAGGTCATTCAGGACAAAAATAAAAACCTGTCTCAATTCCTAGAGCACCTTACAAAGGCTCTCTTACAACACACTAATCTGGACCCTGAAAGTATGGAGGGAAGACAACTCCTGATGCACAATTTCTTCTCCCAAAGATACCCCAACATCAGGACTAAGCTTAAATCCTTGGAGAGGGGACCTCTGACTCTGCAGGCCAAAGTCTTAGTGCTGGCCTTTAAGGTGTTCCATGGGAGAAATGAAAAAGTCCATAGACAAAAATACCAAATGCTGGCCCAGGCCATCCAACTGGCATTGGTCACCACCCAGACTCCCTTGCCCTCTAAGGCACAAGGACCACTGGGTCCCTGTTTCAAATGTGTTTAAAAAGGTCACTGGGCCAGGGCTTGCCCTAACCCCCAAAAGCCACCAGGGCCATGTCAAAAATGCCACCAAGGGGGACATTGGGGTGTTGACCGACACCTTTTCTCCCATGATATGGGAACATCACTCTCAGATTGCCCTCCGGCCAATCCTAGGCCTGACAATGGAAGACTGAAAGTACCCAGGTTCCCTTGACCCAATCACTGTCATCACTAACAGGGAGCCACATGTAATTATCTTGGTATCTGGGTGAGCCATCTCATTCCTTGTGGACACCAGAGCCACTTACTCAGTAGTAATGGAATACTGGGGGCCAATCTCTCCTTGCAGTTCCTCTGTTGCCAGGGGAGGGGAACAGCCTTGCCAGCCTTGCCAGACTCACCACTTAATTGTATTTTTAGGGCAGTTCCCTTGACCCATTCCTTTTTAGTAATGCCAGCCTGTCCAGTTCCCCTAATGGGAAAGGACTTTTTAGCCAAAGTAGGAGCTTCTATTTCTTTTACTTTACCCATCCTCTTGACCCCAAGCTTGCCTCTCTCCTCCTCCTCCTAGCCACCTTATGTACCAGTTCTAACATATCACTTCCCTTACCAGCCTCTCAAGTGGACCCCCAAGTCTAGGATATCCAAAACCCCTCCATGGCTAGGGACCATTCCCCTGTAGCCATTCAAATACGGGACCCCACCCTGTATATTGTTCAGGCTCAATATCCTCTTCCTCTTGAGAGTCTTAGGGGACTTAAGCCTATTATCTCTGACCTTCTAAGAAAAAGACTCCTCCGCCCCACTTCCTCTCCTTTTAACACCCCCATCCTCACAATTAAAAAGCCCAATGGAACCTTTTGCCTGGTTCAAGATCTCCACCTACTAATTCCTGCAGTCATTACTCTCCACCCTGTTGTAGCTAACACTTATACCTTCCTCTCCACTATTCCCTCAGGCACTTCCCATTTCTCAGTTCTGGATCTCAAGGATGCATTTTTCTGTATTCCCTTATACACCCAGTCACAAAATATCTTTTCCTTCACCTGGGCTGACCCTGACACCCTGGTCTCTACTCAGATTACCTGGACTGTTTTACCCCAGAAATTCTGGGCCAGCCCACATCTTTTTGGCTAGGCCCTAGTCTCTGATCTATTCTTCTTATCTCTCCATAAATCTAAACTTATACAGTATTTAGATGACCTTCTCCTCTATGGCCCATCCCTACAAGTTAGCCAAATTAACACTTCTGCTCTTCTAAATTTCCTATCCAGCAGCGGCTATCAGGTCTCACCCTCCAAGGTCCAGCTATCCACTCCTTAGGTCACTTTCCTGGGACTAACAATAACTCCAACCCACAAGGGCATCACCCTAGACAGAAGAGACCTAATACAGTCACTGGCAGTTCCTCTAATAAAGAAGAAATATTATCGTTTCTGGGAATGGCCAGTCTCTTATGGTCCTGGGTCCCCTCCTTTTCCCTTCTTGCCCACCACTTATATGAGGCAGGCTTAGGCCCTTTTCATGAACCCCTTCTAAACCCTGTTACTAAGCCCTTTCAGAATCTCCAACAGGCTCTTCGTGAGGCCCCAGCCTTACATCTTCTAGACTTAACCCATCCCTTCTCACTTTATATAACATAAAAAAGAGGGATATGCCCTCAGGGCCCTGGGCTACCAATTGGGACCCTCCTTTGCACCTGTAGCATATCTATCAAAAAATATACCTGACAATCCAGGTATGGGCACATTGTATTCATGCCTTAGCGGCTGCAGAGCTCCTTATTCGAGAGTCAAAAAAACTAACTTTCGGGTCAGTCTTCTTTTCTCACGATCTGTCTCACCTTTTAACATACAAAGGCTTACAAACTTTACTTCCTTCCAGGGTCCTTTTCCTCCCAGTGGCACTAATAGAAGATTCTACCCTCACTTTCCAACCATGCCCACCTATTAATATTTCAAGCCTTCCTCCTCGACCTAACTCTGACTATTCCCCATCTCACTCTTGCACTGAAACTTTAGAGAAACTATTGCCCCACCCCTCACACACAGTAGGGCACATTGCCACAGGCTGCCTATACCTGGTATACAGATGGCAGCTCCTTTGTACACAAGGGAGCTCAAAAAGCAGGTTATGCCATAGTTGGATTCCGAAGTGGCTGAAGTGCAAGCTCTCCCTGCCCATACCACTGATCAACAGGCTGAACTAATAGCTCTTACTGAGCTTTCCATTTAGCCCAGGGACAATCCCTTAATATCTATACTAAATATACTTTTCATATTCTTCTCTCCCAAGCTGACATCTGGAGAAAGCATGGGTTGGTTAGCAAAGGGAGGATTAAAAACCAATGCAGGCCAAATTATTGCAATGCTAGAAGCCTCCCATCTTCCGACAGACATTGGAGTAGTCCACTGCTATTCCCACCAGACGGATGATTCCATAGTTTCCAAAGGGAATGGCTGGGCAGCTAAGGCTGCAGCCCTAAAAAGCCCAGATTCCTGCCTCCCACCATAAAACATCCTCACACTGCAACCCACATCTCCCCTGTCATCTCCTGACACTTGTCAAATCCTGTCCTATCTACACCAGCTCTTCCATCCTAACAGTCAAGCTTTGTCTAACTTTGTTAGAGCTCACCTGCAGCCTACCTCTGAGGATTTAATGCTTCCTAAAGACCATTACTGCTTCTTGTAAGATCTGCCAGTCCTCAGATCCTAACTCAGGATATCATAGCCCCCCTTCCCCTACCCACCAAGCTAGAGGATCTCTCCGTGGGACTTACTGGCAACTTGATTTTACCCACATGCCAGCAGTCAGATGTGTCTGGTACCTCTTGATTTTTGTGGACATATTCTCAAGATGGATGGAGGCTTTCCCCTTTACTAACAAAAGAGCTCAGTCAGTTTCTGGTCTCCTTCTCCTTGAGATTATCCCAAGCATAATGGCCCTGAGTTCACTTCTCAGATTTTCCAGACCTTATCTAAAGCCCTTAACATTTCTTGGTATTTTCCGAAGTCCTCAGGAAAGATAGAACTAACTAACTGATCCCTAAAAAACACTCTTGTTAAACTATCACCAGAGCTTCACCTCAATTGGGTAAAACTCCTCCCCTTGGCTCTTTTCAGGCTGCAAGCTCTCCACAAAAAAAAAAAAAAAAAAAAAAAAAAAAAAAAAAAAAAAAAAAAAAAAAAACTGTCTATTTCACCTTTTGAGCTTATATATGGGAGACGACCTAACTCCTTTCAGCTAAATCCTCTTCTCTCTCTGACCACCTGCTTACTGCCTTACTCTGTCATCTCCATTCCCTTCTATGGGTCTTTACTGACCACTATTTACCATCGCCATACATTGACCCCTATCCACCTCCTATTAACATTGGGGACCAGGTCCTTCTCTCCCCTCCAAACCAAAGTTCCCCAACTTTTTCTCAAAGTGGCAGGGCCCTTTCAAGATGATTCTTGTGACCCCCCGCAGCAGCTAAGCTTGAGGGCTTCTCTCACTGGATTCATCTATCCCAACGTAAGCCTTTCACCACCTCTCCTCAAAATAATGCCCCTTCCTACATATCAATACCAAGAGGACGTTGCTCCCTCAAGCTTCAAAAGACACCAACATCAACCACCTTGTCTCCCAGTTCCATAAGAATGAGGCCTCACCACAGGAGCAGTGTTCAACTTTATTGGATTGGATATGTAATTTTTTCTCCTCTCCCTCTTGCCTATTTCTGTTAAAGGTATTCCCTATATATGGAAATTTGAGGTTCAAGAATCCATAATTGATAATAAACAATCTCTCCTAATAGGGTCGAGAAATTGTTCTATGGGAGGCTGTCAGGAGCCGACTGAGATAGCCATCACCTCCTCTTCTATCCCTCCCCTCTTATTTGATAGAAATTTTGTTTGCTTTCTCTTTGATCAAACAAAGGATTATTGCAAAAATGACCATACAGGTATGGAGGCTGCCCTTACTGGTCTGGCCAAATCCACTCACCAGCACAGAAGAAGCTCCTTCACCTGTATAAAAAGACTCTCTACTTATACATCCAAGACCTGTGTGATGCCAGATGGGAAGCAGGCATCCTTGGAAAACTCTACTGCTGCTACACACCCAATCTACTGATAAATACTATCCATATACAGAGAAAATATGTCCCAATTCCCCAAATTCTGGGAATGGGAGAAGTAGAAAAGATAATTGAACACTCCTCTAAGATTATTACCTCTCTAACATCCCCTCTCATGAATAATAGAAACCTGCATTTAATCTCCTACTTTAGACTATGACCTCAGCCTACAAGCTCCTTAATGTGACCCAACTGGGCCATTTTAAAGCTTGCTGGCTGTGTGTACCACAGGGTACCAAGTCAGAGGTATCATTGAAAGCCTCTGCAGTAACTATGTCAAGCAACCTCATTTCACCATTTACTAACTGCCCTGACTTTGATGTTGCCACAACCCCATACCTTTCTCTTATTACCCTCTTTGGCATGGCAAGCAGCTTTAAGGTATCTTGTCCCAACCCGCGGGACCTAGTTATTTGTGGGGGCGAAGGGGGTCATACCTGTAGGAGACGAGGGAGAGAGAAACGAGCACAAGTAGACGAATGCCTTTCAAGTGCCAACTTTATTGTGCAGCAGTTTTATTTTTATAGGGCAGTTCTGGCAGGGAGGGAGGTTTCAAGGAGGAGGAATAACAGTGGAAAATCACCAAGACTATTGTAAGAAATCACTTGATTCATGTGATTGTTACAGTGGAGGCTCACAAGGTTATACAGTCACTAAAAACAACATTTATGGTTTCGGACATCTGTTGTTTGTCCGGCAGGGCTATTAACTGAAAGGTATGATTCACAGACCTCTGTTGTTTGTCCGGCAGGATATTACAAATCAGAGTCTGGGGGCTTTGCCGGCTCCCGATATCTCCTCCCTTTTTATCTTTTTAGAAGCAAGGGGACTTTTAAGACTCTCAATAAACATGTAAAGAATAATTTTGATCAGCCAATTTTTGTAGCCTACCTGGGTAACCCACATAAACAAGCCATGGAGGTTGCATTCCCCAGAGAGACTTAAGGACATCATTACCTTTGTTGATAGGTCTATGCCATTTTTGGTGCAATGGGACAAAGCCCTCAGAGTGCAAAGGCCATAGACGAGTTGAATCAACAGAAAGGAGGGGCAAGAGTCCTTATAAAAACAGGGGCACAAACGGAGTCTGAGCCTGTTGGAAGGGTGGTGCTGGACCCTTACCCGTCATTGGATTGGCCTCCTCTAGGCGAGGTCGTCCTGTCTTAGGCGGGGCGAGATTTACCCACTCATTCCTTCTCTGACTTACCAGACCACTCCCTTTGTGGAAATGTAACGCATTAATCCTCCCCAAAGACTTGTAAGGAAGAGAATTATGAGGGTGTACTCTAATGACTAGAAGGCAGCGGTTAAATCTGTCTTAGTTAACTAATGAAGAAATTTTATTTTTGGTCAGCCAATTGTGAGAGTCGTAAAAGTCCAGATTTAGCTACGAGGATGGCCCCAAAGCTTCCATCTCGGGGCAGGGGAGAGCAGGGAAGAAAAATCTAGGGGATGGGAGGCTGGGGCATCAGGTGGAAGCTCCATGGCAAATTCTTCTTTCTTAGCCAGGTGATGGTAGTGGACTTGGATGGGCTTGATTGCAGAATCCACCTGTCTTTTAATAAAACTTGAGAGACGATTAAAGGCCCAAGGGCCAAAGGAGAGGAGCAGAAACAGACCCATAAGGGGGCCCAAAAGACTGGGAAGAAGAGTGGAAAGCCAAGGAGAAGTGGCAAACCAATTTTGGTACCAAGACTCCTGTTGTTCTCGAGCCTTTTTACGCTCTTCCAGGTTCTTTTTGACCTTATCTAAGCTGTTTTGTACCAATCTAATCTTGTCAGAATAAAAACAACATTCCTCTTTAAGGGCGGCACAAAGGCCTCCCTCTTTAAAAAAAAAAAAAAAAAACTAAGTCAAGGCCTCGCCGGTTTTGAAGAACTACTTTGGAAAGGGAAGCCACAGAGTCTTTAAGGTTTTGTACTCCTTCTCAGAGCTCACTCAAATCTTTATCAATGGTTGCTTGGAGCTGAGAAAAATGTTGTTGAGAAGTGACCATGGAAGCAATACCGGTTCCAGCCCCCATGGTACTTAAGCCCAAAAGCACAGTAAGAGTAATGGCCGTTATAGGTTCTCTTTTTTGAATAGGAATACCACCATCATAAAAGGACAGAAAGCTGTCGGAATCATGAATAAAAAACCAGGGAAGAATAACAACAATGATACAGTAGTCTCTTTTTTCTAAAAAATCCTTATTAGTAATAAAGGAAGTAAGTCCAGTAGCACAAGCAAAATAAGTATTATTGGGAGCCTTAGTGAATAAAAATATTTGATTAATAATAGATGTCAGTTGCAGATCATCTGTAATGGTCGTGGGGGAATCATATTGGGTCCCAGCAGGCAATGGCCAAAACCCGAGACTGATCTAAGAGTAAGGCCTCCCTCAGGGGAAGCATGCCAAAGCAGGGACTTAGAGTCATTGGTGGGGATAGGATCACCCATTATTGCTATGCCTTCATAAAACGGAGGAGTGGGAGAAAAGCCGATCCAACATTCTTCATAGGCAGGGATACTGGTGTTACGAATTGCCTCTAAAAGAAGTATTAACCAAAGAAATCATGAGATCTTCGGAACTCATATATCCCTCTGGGAGAGTAGGCTGAAAAAGAATTACTCCAGAAGGGGGCGACAGGGTAGAACTAGGGGTGGTAAAACTGGAAACAGCAGGGATCTTAGGTTTTGCTGGTTGGAGGACGGGATTAGGTCCAACAGCAACAGGAGTTTTATGGGGAATGGTTTTAAGTAACTTAATTTTGAAGGTGAGCCCAATATGTGTTTTATAGGACCTAAGTCCCATTCAAACCCCTGACCAGTCCAAGTTTGTTGCTTGGCCTGGGAAGTAAATTGAATTAGCAGGGGGTTACACCATCCTTTAGTAATAGGATCATTATTTTTACATGATAAGGGCAATGTCTGAGGATTGAGTTCGGAATAGGTGGAGGGAACACAGCCCAATGAAGGGAAAGCATAGGTAAGAGTCCTTTCTGGAGGGGTGTATTTTTGTTTAACAGTAATATAATCCCAACTGGAAGTGGGCTTCCAGTAGGTATCTCCGGTAGTCTCACAGCCCCACGAAGCACAAAAATAATCATTTGCCCATCCACATTTATAGTTGAGAGATCGGTCCCTATGGGCCCCTGGACAGACATAAATACCATGCTGGTTTTGAAGAATCCTTCTATCAAGAGCATTTGCACAGCCAGGATTGGGAGGAAAATGCGGAGACTCAGGTGCTATACCTCCAGGCCGAGGCCAAAGAATCTCGGCAACACCCCAATCAGGGTGTGCACCAAGGGCAAGGGCACAAAGGTCCACTTCTAAATAGGGCCAATGAGGCTGAGTTCCGACCGAAGAACTAGAATTAACAATATCTCTGGCCTGATTTTCAATAACCCAGGTATAATTATAAATCTGATAAGGGGAGGGGGCACTTACCGCCAGCCGGACTACAAGCAGGAGCGAAAGAGTGGCAAGGCCGAACATTCTTCTGTAATTAAACACAGTTAGATTTTTCCTCAGGGGTTTCCCTGGGGGGATTAATTAACTTTATTAATCTTTCAGGGAGCCATCTGGCATTTTGTTGCTTGGAGTCAAATATGCATGCATGTCCTTTTCCCCAAATTAATACGGGGTCCGGACCAGACCACTTGTAAGTCAATGGGTCTTTCCACATTGCTTGAGCATAGGTATCCGATGTGGAAGGATGCCAGAATCTGTCAGCTGCAGTCTTGCCATTATTGTCAAGAGTAATGAAATTTAAGACAAATAAAGCATGATTTAAAAGGGTTTTGTAGTTTCCTGTTGGTGGGTATAAAATTCCTCCAGAATGTTGTAATTTTTGAAGCATATTTTTAAGGGTTTGATGTGCTCTTTCTACAATGACTTGGGCCTGTGGGTTGTAAGGGATCCCTGTGATATGTTTAATTTTTAATTGAGCACAAAATTGTTTAAAGTTATTACTGGTATATCCAGGGCCATTGTCTGTCTTTATGATTTTAGGTAAGGGCATGCAGGCAGAACATGCAAGAATATGACTTATAACATGTTTAGTAGCTTCTCTCGATTGGAGAGAGGCAAAAATGAATCCACTGAAGGTATCTATAGACACATGAATGTATTTTAATTTTCCGAAAGGGAATAATGTGTAACATCCATCTGCCAGAGCTCTTCCGGTGTCAGACCTGGAGGGTTGACTCCTAGGTGAGGCTCGGGCAAAAATATTAAGCAATTTTGGCATTGGCAGACTATTTGTCTAGCCTGCTCTCTTGTAATAGAAAACATCTGACGAAGCGTTTGGGCATTGACATGGTGTAAGCAATGAGCTTCCTGGGCTTGTATCAGGGGGTCAGGTTGTTCAACAGATGTCATAAAAAGGGCAAACTTAGGCTGGGTGGCCTGGTCTACCAAGTCATTTCCCTCACTCAGGGGTCCTGGAAGGCTGGAGTGAGCTCGAATGTGTCCAATAAAAAAGGGTTCTAAGCGTCTTAGTATTAAAGCTTGTAATATGGCAAAAAGAAGAGAAGCATTGGTAGAAGGCCTAATATAAGGGACAGTCTCAAGCAGCGGAACAGAAGTAGCAACATAAGCACTATCAGTATAAAGATTAAATGCTTGGATTGCGAGAGCCTCAAAGACTTTTATGACTGCAACCAGCTCCACCAGTTGAGTGGAAGAGAGATCTGTCTGAGATTGAAAAATCTGCCCCTGAATACTAAAAGCAGCAATTCCTGAAGAGGAGCCATCAGTAAAAACCAATATAGCTCCGGGAATGGGAGAAGTCTTGGTTCGCGTTGGAAAAAAGACAGATTGTTTATGCAAAAACTGAATAAGTTTATCAGCGGGATAATGATTATCAAGTTGTCCCTGAAAGGAAATGCTATTAACAGCCCAATCATCCGAAGTCTGAATTAACCACTGTACTTGAGAGGAATTATATGGTGTACAGACAATATCTGGGTCCTTCCAAAAAGTTTGAGAGATGCCTCCCTTCCTAATTTGAAGATTTGAGCAACCAATGAGGGATATGTGGGAAGTATTTTAGAGGGGAATGTTGGGAGATGAATCCAGAACAAGGGCTTAGTTTGCCATAAAAGTCCAGTAGGAGTAAAGTCTGTGGGGAGAATTAATAGCCAAAGCGACAGGTCTGGGGAAAAATATCCAACGTTTTGATTTTGTATAGCTTTTTCAACTATACCTAAGGACTCAATGGCTTCTGGGGTGAGCTGTCGGGCAGACGCTGGGTCAGGATCCCCTCTCAAAATATCAAAGAGAGGTTTAAGTTCCCCAGTAGTAAGCTTTAAATAAGGCCTAAGCCAATTAATATCTCCCAGAAGCTTTTGGAAATCATTTAAAGTAGAAGGTGAATCTCGTCTAAGTTGTATCTTTTGAGACAGGATATTATTGGGAAGGAGTTCAAAACCAAGAAAGAGATAGGGAGGGTGAAGCTGCACTTTCTCGGGGGCTATTTGAAGTCCCAGTTGTTGGAGTAAAATAATTAGGTTCTGTCCAATAGCCTGTAGTTTGGTAGCATCGGGTCCTGCCAATAAAATATCATCCATATAGTGGATGAAATATATTTTGGGGTATTTTAGTCTAAAGGGTTCAATAGCTTGGGCAACATATTTTTGGCAAAGGGTGGGACTGTTGGCCATCCCTTGGGGCAGCACTCTCCACTGGAAGTGGGGTGACGGACCGATACAATTAACAACAGGAACGCTGAAAGCAAAGCACTTTACAGTCATCAGGATGGAGTGGAATACAAAAGAAACAATCTTTTAAATCAATAACCAATTTTGTATAGCCTTTAGGAACGGCAACCGGAGAGGGGAGTCCTGGTTGGAGTGCCCCCATTGGTACCATAGTCATTAATTTCTCTGAGGTCTTGGAGAAGTCTCCATTTTCCCCCTTCCTTTTGAATAACAAATATGGGTGTATTCCACGGGGAAGTGGAGGGTACAATATGTCAAGCCAAAAGCTGTTCCTGCACCAACTGCATGGCTGCTGCTAATTTTTTCTGAGGAAGGGGCCATTGGTCAACCCAGACAGGGGAGTCACTTTTCCAAGTTATTTTATCTGCCTGGAGTGCAGGGGAGCAATGGCCCTTAAGAAAAATGTGATTCATAACCAAGTCCTGTACGTGAAAATTTTGGAACAACCGAAATAGGTTTGGGTGGTCCTTGATTATTTTTTCCTAATCCTTTTCCTGGTATAAAGCCTTGTTTAAGCATTTGTTGGGTGACTGCCTCTGAGGGGCTAAACATGAGGACTCCCATTTGAGAAAGAATATCTCTCCCCCAGAGATTAACAGGGAGCCCAGGACTATAAATGGACGCACGTGTCCGCTACTTCCATCAGGGTCCTCCCAGGTCAGCAATTGGGAACTCTGTAGGGTATTCAGAGATTGACCTATGCCTTGTAGCTGAGTTAAAGTTGGCTGGGAGGGCCAGGAAGAAGGCCATGCTCTTTGAGAAATTACTGTGGAATCTGCTCCTGTATCCAAAAGGCCCTCAAATGTTTTTCCATTGAGTTTAAGTTTTAGAGTGGGTTGCTCTTGAGTCATTTGGTGAATCCAGAAAATGTCCGAGGATCCGGGAGTAGATGGTCCTCGAGGAGGGCCTAAAGTGGGAGTGGTTAAATCTAGGGGTAGGGGAAGTGCTTGAGCCAATCGCTGACCCTTAGTAATTGGGAGGGGTCCCTGTGTGCTGCTAGCCAAAATTTTTATTTCCCCAGTATAATCGTTATCAATTAAAGAGGGGAAGATATTAACGCCTTTTAATGTACTAGATGCCCTACCCAAAATTAAATAGTAAGTCTGTGGGGGAGGTGGCCCAAAAATTCCTGTGGAGATAATTTGTACCTCGTCTTCAGGGGTCAGAATTGAGTCGGTGGAGGCACAGAGGTTCAATCCTGCGCTCCCGGGAGTGGCCCTGCGAAGGCAGGCTGTTGGTCTAGCGCTGGCTGTGTTAGGGTCTGATTGTGGCATGGCTGGCTTACCCCCGAGCCCGGCATGAAGTTGATAGGCTGAGGGACCCGGGGCTGGCCCCTCCTCATGTTTCCCTGTGGGGGAGGGAGAGGATTTCCCACTTCATCCGTTTTGGAGCAGCAGGCAGCGGCCCAATGTTTGCCCTGCCGACAACGTGGACAAATAGTAGTGGGCAAGGGATGAGGAAGCCCTCCATTTTGTCCCGAAGGGGAAGAATTTTGTTGAGGGCAGTGCCGTGCAAAATGTCCCACTTGTCCACATTTAAAACAAGAGAATTTTGAACTGGGGCCTTGTGCGGCTCCCATGACTAGACTTATGGCCTGAGACATCTTATGAGTAAAGGTGTCAACATCTGAGCAGATAGGGATCATCTCAGGAAGGTCCTTATATTTATGTTTGCCCCGCAGGGCTGCCTTACAGGCAGAGTTAGCATTTTCGAAGGCCAGCTGTTTAAGGAGTTTACTTTCTTTTTGTTCTATTTTATCAGATCCCAAAGATCGCTCCACCACCTCAAGGAGGCACCCCACAAATTCTGAATAGTCCTCATTATTGCCTTGGATAATCTTTGTTAAGGGTGAAAGAACAGACCCCTTAACTGGAATTGCCCGCCACACGGCAAGGGCAGCCCCATGGGCTTGAGCTAAGAGCCCGACAGGGAAAGCACGCTGTACTTGTTCTGGAGCATATTTTCCCTGTCCTGTTAATTTATTAAATGTCCATTTTGTTGAGGCTTTGTCAGGATTTTTTAAATTGTTATTAGCCAGATTGCGGCAGCGGTCATACCAGTCAGCCTGCCATGAGAGAAACTGGCCTCTTGTGAGAACCGATTGGACAACAGTAAGCCACTCACTGGGTATCAGGAATCTGCCCTCAGCCATACTTTCAAAGAGGGAAACAGTAAAAGGAGCATTAGGGCCATAGGTGCGGACAGCTGAGTTAAGTTTTTCTAATTTTTTGAAGCAAAGGCGATGAAAGTCACCAGGCTCCTCGGAGGAGGATTTTGTTCTGGCTTTAGCGGAAGAACTAGCAGGGGCGCTAGAGGAGTTGGGAGCCTGGGGCTCCTCCTCGCTATCACTTTTGCTATTTTGCTCATCGGAGGCCTCATCATCAAGGATTCTAATGCTAACATGATCAGGGCGAGTAGGCGTGGATTGAGAAGGGCCAGAAATACAGCTTGCCTGCGAGTGAGTAGTAACAGGAAAAGTAAGTTGAGATGGGGTGGACAGAGGAAAAACCGGATTTATGAGCGGAGAGTTGGATGGAGGAGAACGCTCAGGAATAGCGGAGGCAGGATTGGATGTAGGGAGGGCAGAACAGCGAGTTGTAAGTCGCGAAAGTTGTCGTTGGAGATGGAGGATCTTGGTCAGGTCACAGATTTGGGCAGAAAGACAAGACCAGGTCTCGGAGAGGATATCTGTAGGCAGTGTAGGGAAGGATGGGAGGACAAAAGGAGCAGATGGCGGAGGTGCGGAGGCAAGTGGAGGGTCATCATCATTATGATATTGTGCGGCCTCATCCTCGAGCGTAGTGGCATCTCCACGATCTAGGGGTTTAGGATCTTGTGAAAAAGAGACGGTGGGCCGAGGGATTTTAAAGATTCTTTGTGATTAGGCGTCCCAGAGTATGGTGGCGGGACATCAGCAGTGGGAAGAGGTGGATAAACTCAGGGGAGGCTAGGAAGAGGAGAGGCGTTAGCCAAAGAGAAGGAATCAGAAGCATGAGAGGGAGGACGAGAAGCGACGGGTGAATTTTGCTTGGATGAAGAAAGACAATATTCAAAACAGGATCAGATGATTGGGGAGGAGGTCCCCCCCATCAGTGGACTTGGAAAGGGGCACGGTGGAGATGAGGGAGGGAGGGAGGGAGGGACTGGGAGGGAATGAGGGATCGGGACACGGCTGGGATACAGAGTTAATAAAATGTAACTGATAAAAAAATAAAATAAAATAAAATAAAAAAAAAAAAAGACAATATTCAGCAACCGAAAGTAACTGTTGTTTGCCAGCATCTTTGTCGGCATCCTCAACAATATCTCTTATAATGCCCCAAAAGGAAAAAAAAACTGTAGGGGAGAGTGATTGATCTCCTTCCTCAGTTAATTTTTGATTGAGCTCATGTCCTACCTTTTGCCATTTTTTAGGATGAATGGTAGGGCCATCCAACATAAACCAAGGACAGGCCTTGTCAATGTAAATAAAGAAATTTAGTAAATCTTTTTTCTTGACCTTAATTCCTCTCTCTCGAAGGGAGGCTTTAAGATCCTTAATGAAGGACACCTCCTTAGACAAAGAATGCCCCATCTCGATAAGACGGAAGCGTAAAAACTCAACAGGTCATGCAGTCTTCTCCGGGCCAGAGGAGTGTGACCAATCTATTGATGTCGCAGGCCTGCTCTTTTATCGAGGGTCCGTCAGGGTCGACCCGTACTTCGAGACCCACGTTGGGCACCACTCTGTCCTGACCTGCGGGACCTAGTTATTTGTAGAGGCAAAGGGGGGTCATACCTGTAGGAGATGAGGGAGAGAGAGAAACGAGCACAAGTAGATGAATGCCTTTCAAGTGCCAACTTTATTGTGCAGCAGTTTTATTTTTATAGGGCAGTTCTGGCAGGGAGGGGGGTTTCGAGGAGGAGGAATAACAGTGGAAAATCACCAAGACTATTGTAAGAAATCACTTGATTCATGTGATTGTTACAGTGGAGGCTCACAAGGTTATACCGTCACTAAAAACAACATCTATGGCTTCGGACATCTGTTGTTTGTCCGGCAGGGCTATTAACTGAAAGGTATGATTCACAGACCTCTGTTGTTTGTCCGGCAGGATATTACAAATCAGAGTCTGGGGGCTTTGCCGGCTCCCGACAGTATCTGGAACACACTTTGTGGGAATGCTAAGTTCCTTAGACTGTAATAAAACTGTAATCCTTGAAACCTCATCTCAACCCCAATGCCCTACCGCCAGTAATATCTCCATTCTTTGTGGCACCCATGTCCACCATTGTCTGCTTGTTGGTCAGGAGTTTGCACTCTGGTACTCCACTTCCCTGAGCTGGAGGTGATAAACTAAAGAGAGCCCCTACCTAAATCCTAGTTGTGGACTAAAAAGCTGCCCAGCAGGAGAAGAGAGTAATTTAAATCCTGCCCTTGCTGGCTACTTCAGGAATCATGGGAGCTCTAGGGACTGGAACAGAAGGATTAGCCACCTCACTAACTTTGTACTATCAGCTTTCTTCCCAGTTCATCCAGGACCTCCAAAAAGTGGCTCAGACAATACTAACCGTCCAAGGACAGATTGACTCACTGGCAACAGTAGTACTTCAAAGCCGATGCGGATTGGATCTCCTCACAGCTAAAGAAGGTGGCCTTTGGCTCCTCCTCCAGGGGGAATTCTGTTTTCATGTCAACCAATCGGGTATAGTAAAAGACAAAATCCAGCAACTCTAGACAGATTTACACAAATTAAAGGAAGAGCTGGAGGCTTTTAGCTCTTGGGCCTTTCAGAATCCCATATGGAATGGATTCTGCCCCTTATCTCAGCTCTCATGCTAGTCTTTCTGCTTTTGCTTTTTGCACCCTGCTTAATTAACTTCCTCTCTACATTCTCCCAACAACAAATGCAAAAAATATCTAGCCAAACCATTAATCAGTTACTCTTACTGAATTATCAACCTCTACCCACAGAGCCAGATGACTATGACCCCAATGGTGGGGACGAGCTGTACCCTGAGAAGGACAATGCCCCTAATCAGCAGGGAGTAGCTTGAAGAGCAAAAGTCTTCCCTGTGCCCTTCCCCCACCATCACTCCTTTCTGACTACTCACTTTTTAACAAAATAAAAAGGGAGGAATGTTGGGATCAGTAAGCAGGCATCTCTATCTAGGCCAGCCCCAATGGACCTGACAAACCAGTTATCAGGCATTTGTGAAGCCACCAGACCACATGCTGACCACCTAAAACTACTTGCACATGCCCTGGGTCACCAAATAAAAGAACTCCTGGAGCCCCCACTCCTTTCTCCTCTTCTCTCTAGGACCTCTTTTCCCTTCCCCTAATAAACCTCCCATGTGGAACTGGTCTCATGGTGGGATTTGTGAACCCATTGTGTAATCTTGACAGAGGCACATTTCCTAACACACATGGGAAGCTAGTTGTACCTGGAAGCAATGGAAAAGAAATATAATTTATATTATATGAAATTCCCACAAAAGCAATAAAAATATGTTGACAACTTTAATAATGACATTAACTTGAAGAAAAGATTCTGCTAAAAATGTCAGAGTTTGACTTTGTAAGGCATGCTTTCCAGGAACTCCGGATGTAGCAGAGAATCCTAGCAATGAACTAGTAGTTACTCAGCTACCTTAGACATCATGAGCTCAGATGGCACCTCTGAACAAGCAGTCCTGGCATAAACACTACATTTAGAGGATTTTTCTGGAGGACCACAGCAGGAACTCAGCTGCTCTTGTATCCTAGGCATATAACACTGACCCATTTATATCTCCTGAAGGAAAATTTTTAAGTAAAATCCCCAGGACAAGGAGGGTTCCTCACTTACCACTGAGTAGGACACAGCTGCACATCTAGCCAGGTCAGCCAAGACAACCCTTCTTGCAGAGGGTTGGCAAAACAAATGTGGTAAAGCAATAGCTGTGAAAGATTTTATTACCCTTCAATACTCTTTTTACACTCACTCTCTTTTTCTGTTTCAGCCAAACCAGCCCCATCAATTGTCTGGTTTCATTTTTTTTCCCTGCTGTTAAAGACTAGATAACCCAGGGGAACATCCACTCTGCCAAATTATTATATCAATAAAATATAAAGGTCCATTTAGTGAGTATGCCAGTAAATGCTCAGGTTGAAGTCACAACCTAGGATATTTCATATCCAAGACCACAGTAGGAGATCACCTTGTCATCTGGTACATTCCCCCTAATCCCATATCACTTTGAAGCTTCCCTACTTAGGAAGCTCCCCAATTAAATAAAGTAAGATTAAAGTTTAATTTCTTACCTGACTGTCACAGAGCTAAACAGGATTTGTTAAGGTGTGGGATCTGGATAAAGTGTTGAGATAAAGACTTGCTGGGTTTCAGAAGAAAAAAGTCATATGTACACAAGGTCAGAGATACTGGACACTCAAGAAAGTTTGTTCATGTAGCTTCATGGAAACATCAAGATTTTCTCAGGTGCTGATTAGCTGAGAGGGAGAATGATGTCAAGAAACAGGTGTAATCCAGTAAGAGTTTTTGGAGCCAGTTATTAAATGGGCCAAGTGGACAGACTGCTTGAGAGAAAGGCTGAGCAGATCTGCCTCAAATTGTGCAGCTGAGAGCACACAATTCAGAGATGACAGTTCCTATGTCCAAGATTCTTAGTTAAGGAAAATGGTCATATATTTCGTTCAAGTGTTCATTAAACATCCAGGTGGCCTTGACATGTGAGCTTCACATTATCAACGATTCCATTATTATTTATTAAATGCATAGGTATGTCCTCACTCAGTGAATTACTTACTTTGAAAATGCTCCTTGACAAATGCAAATATTTACATAAAAAGGTTTTAATTGAGACCTTGCTTAATTTTTAGAGAGATGATCCATGATGTCACATCAGCCAGCAGACATCTTGTTGTAGTCCTTCAGCAGAACTGAGAGGTTTTTATACTAAACCAAAAGCAGCAGGCCAAGAGAGGGACACTGATAGAGACAGAGAGAGTAAGTGCTAGAGAGACTATTCAGAAATACAAAGAACCGAGATGAACAGATAAAGACCAAGATACAGGGACTCAAATTTGTCAGGTCACTTTCATTGACATAACAGACTCAAAGCATACCTTCCTCCAATATAACTCCAATAGGAATTATACAAGGCCACACCTCCTAACACTTCCCAGATATTTCCTTACTGTGGACTCCACATATAAATAGATGATCTTCAAGAGGACAATGCAATTCAAATCACCAGGAAGTGGAAAAAGATGGAGGTACTTCTAGGCTAAAAGTATGTAGTTATCTAGATAGTTTTTTATTCAATACTATGATTAAAGTCCCAGCAACTTCCAAGGACTAAAGAACAGGACTGACAATATCCTTTGTGGAAAATGTGAAATATTTCCATAAGAATATTTTTCAGCTAAGAAATGATATCATGATATTTTCAGGCAAATGGATGGAACCAGGAAAAATCATCCTGGGTGAAGTAACTAAAATGTAGAAAGAAAATTATGGTATGTATTCATTTCTTAGGTGGTCTTCTAATACTGTGTGATAAAATTAAGGAAAATGGTTATATATATAACCATCTATAGGTTATATATAGGCCATCTATTGGGACCAAAGCCGTGTTCTACTAAGGGGAATGGGTGACAGTTAGCTTTTGGGCTAGGGCATCCTAAGTAAATTCAAGAAACCCAGGCTTATTTTATTAAAATATGCTGCTCTCTGCCCTCAACTGATAGATCAGTCCCATGATCTTGTACCCACAGAGATGGTACCTTCTGCATCAAATAGGATTGTATACAGAGAACCACAGTCCTTTATTATGCAGACCTTAAAACACCCAGCTCTAAATGGGATTTCTCTATGAAATTCTCTATTCCCTCAAAGCTCTGGGAAACCTCCAGTAGAGAAGGCAGGAAGAGTGCCATAAGTAGAGAGCATTGAGGACACAAGGAGAACAATGTCCTGAGAATCAACCCACAGAGGAAGAAGATACAGCAAGCCTTGATGATACCTGGTAAGCCAGCGTCAGATAGAAGGGAGAGGAATGCCTCCCCTATCAGGGAACTAGAGAATAGGAATAGTGGTAGATTAAGGAGATTGGGTTGGACTGGAATGATAAGAGAGAGTAGGCAGCAGCAGAAGGGATATAAAATGAACAAAACTTAATTAATAATCACACAAAAAGAACAGCGATCAAGGTGATGAAGTATAGAGCTCCACAGGACTGATACCTTCTGCTTGGGGTTGGTGTCAGATCACAGCAAAGATGAACTCAGTTTTCTTTAAGGACTTGCCACTGAGACTCTGATCATATTTCAATGAATATATGAACAACATTTACTTCAAGTGATGTATTTTAAAGAAAAAAATATTTTAGTGTGACACATGTGTAGGAATTTGAACCTAGGAGCAATGTATAAGTAGTGTAGTAGTATTATTTGTATGAAATTCCAACATAATCAAAAGAATAATATGTTGACAATATTTACAATGACTTTTGACATGAAAAAAAGATTCTGCTAATGGAGGGCAGGGTTTAACTTTGTAACACATGCTATTAAGGTTTGTCTAAAGGACCACAGTAGGAAACACAGCTGTTCTTGTGTCCTAGGCATATAACAGGGACTCATTTCTCTATCCTGAAGGCCAAGTTTTAACTGTAAACCCCAGGACCAGGAGGATTACTCCGAGTAGGACATAGTTGCTGAAATGGATAGGGCAGTCAAGGTTACCCTTTCCCTGATGGTTGCCAAACCTAGTGTCATACAGCCACAGCTGTAAAAAAGGTTATTGCACCTCAGTTCTGCTTTTACACTCAATCATCTTACTCTGTTTCAGCCAAACCAGTCCCAGGAATTGTCTGGTTTCCTATTGTTTTCGCTGGTCCTAAAGACTCTACAGCAGGAAAACCTAGGCCCTGCCAGTCTATCATATCAATAAGATGTGAAGGTACATTTAGTGAATACAACAATAACTGCTCAGTTCTAAGTCACAGCCTATGAAATTTCAGATCAAAGACCACAGTAGGAGACCACATTGTCATTCATTAAATTCCTCTTAATCCCACTTCATTTTGAAGCTTTCCTAGTTAGGAAGCTTTCCAATTAAATAAACATTTAAGTTTCATTTCCTACCTGAGAATGTCACAGAGGTAAACAGAAGTAAAGGTGTGGGATTCGATAGAGATAAGATAAATGATTGCTGCGTTTCACAAGAAAAAGTCAAGTGTGTCAGGATCAGAGATTCTGGACACTCAGGAAAGTTTGATTACTCATCACCATGGAAACCTCAGGTGCTGTTTGGCTGAGAGGGAGAATGATGTCATGAAACAGGTGAAAGCCAGTTAGAGATTCATGAGCCAGTCATTACAAGGAAAATTGTAACATATTTAAAGAGGTCATTAATAAAGGCATGTGTCTTTGACATGTGAGATTCACATTATCATAGATTCCATTATTATTTGTTTAATGTATAGAAATGTCCTCAGTCAGTGAATTACTTTGTGGGGAAACACTCCCTGACACAGATAAATCTTTGAACACAAAATGTTTAATTGGGACCTTTTTATATTTTTACAGAGACCATCTAGGAATACTTCTGCAAGCAGTAATCATGTTGTAGTACTTCAGGAGAACTGAGAGCTTTTCATACTGTACCAAAAGCAGCAGGAGAGAGAGTTAGGCAGAGAAAGAAAGGGAGAGAGAGAAAGAACTAGAGAGACAGATTTAGATTGAGGGACCAAGACTTGCATAAACAAATATATAAAGTGACAGAGACTGAGAGACAGAGATTCCATTCTGTCTGGTAACTTTGCTTAGCATATCAACCTAAAAGCACACCCTCTTATATTATAACTCTGTTGGAGACAAGCCCCGAGAAACTTCCGACCTTTTCTCACTCCCTCCACCCTGCTGCACCTGGTTGCTTGACAATTACAGAGATGTGCTAACTCTGCCTTGACTTCCTAGAAGATTCTGTAACTTCCACCCTGCCCTTCCTGAGTTGAGCGACTCTAAACTGAAACTTTCTAACCTGCCCCTCCCTGAGTAAAAAGGATTCTGCACTGAGCTCCTCCCTCGCCCCACCCCTAAGGTTGGCCTTAAAATCCTACTTTGGTTCAATAAAATTTGACTCTTGACAAGTGCACATTTGCTTGAGTCATTCCTTTCTCCCGCTCACCTTTTACAGGCTGTGACCCCCTTCGCTCCCACGAATAACTAGGTCCCACGGGTTGGGGCATAACTCCAACAGGAATTATGTTATCCAACAAAATCATCACTCCTAATCTATACAAGACATTTCCTCACTGGGGACTCCACATGTAAATAGAGAGCATCAAAGGGACATTGCAATTCAAATTACCAGGAAGTGGAAGAAGATGGAGGGACTTCTATCCTAAAAGAACATACTTATCTTGATTTTTTTTTTATTCATTAAAAAGATTGAAGTCCTATCAACTTCCTAGGTCTAAAGATCAGGACTGACAATCTCCTTTGGGGAAAATGTGGATTATTTCCATAATGGAGTATTATTCAGCTAAGAAAATGACATCATGAACACTTTGAGGCAAATTGATGGAACCAGGAAAAATCATCCTGGGTGAAGTAACTATAATGCAAAAAGACAAATATGATATGTATTCACTTATTAGGAGGTCTCCTAATATTGGGGATTAAGTTCCAAAAGGCAATCTATTGTGATCAAACCACTCTTCCACAAGGGAAATTGTGTGGTAGTGAATTGAGTTGTTGGGCCAGGACATTCCATGAAAATTTTCAAGCAACCCAGACTGTTGTTATTAAAATATGTTGCTCCCTGCCCTCAAGTGATAGATGAGGGACATGTTATTGGATCTACAGAGATGCTTTCCTCTGCATCAAATGGGATTGCATACAGAGACCCACAGTCAGATATTATGCAGAGAGAGAAAGACCTTAAAACACCCAGCTCTGAATGGAATTTCCCTAGGAAATTCTCCCTCCTCTCAGAGCTCTGGGCAGCCTGCAGGAGAAGAGGCAGGAAGTGTGTCATAAATAGAGGGAATTGAAGACACATGGAGAAAAATGCCATGAGATTCAGGACACAGAGAAAGATGATGCAGCCAGCCATGATAAGATGTGAGAAGCTCAGTTCAGATAGAAGGGGGAGGTAGGTCTTCTCTATCAGGGATCTACAGAAAAGCACAGGGGTAGTAGAAGGTGGCTAGGTAGGACGGGAAGGAAAAGGGGAGTAGCCAGCAGAGGGAATACAAAATGAACCAATTGTAATAAGTAAATATTTAAGAAAAACTGTGATAAAGGTGATGAAGTATAGGGCTCTACAGGACTGATGTCTTCTTCTTGGGGTGGTACCAGGGTGCAGAAAGGATGAACTCAGTTTTCTTTAAGGGACATGGCACTGAGACTCTGATCATGTTCCAATGAATAGATGAATAACACATATTTCTATTGATGTATTTTAAAGGAAAAAAAATAGTGTGATACATGGGTAGGAATTTCAACTTGGGAGCAATAGAAAATGAGTGTAATGTATATTATATGAAATTCCCACAAAATCAAAAGAATCATATGTTGACAACTTTTACAATGACTTTTAACATGGAGAAAAGATTCCACTAATGGAGGACAGAGTTTGACTTTGTAAGGCATGCTTTCCAGGAACTCCTGATGTAGCAGAGAATCCCAGATTACAGCTAGTGGTTACCCAGCTACCTCAGACATCATGAGCTCAGGTGGCACCTCTGAACAAGCAGTCCTGGCACTAACACTACATTTACCATTTACATGTTTGTCTTGAGGAACTCAGCAAGAAACACAACTGCTCTTCTGTTCTAGACATATAATATGTACACATTTCTCTGTCCTGAAGGCCAAGTTTGAACTTTAAACCCCAGGACCAGCACGGTTCCTCACTGACCCCTGAGTAGGAAATAGCTGCCAATCCAGCCAGATCTTCCATGCAAACCTGTTCATAGAGGGTTGGAAAAACTAGTGTGGAACAGCACAGGCTGTTAAAGAGTTTATTGCCTGTTAGGTCTCCTTTTACACTAACAGATCTTTCTTTATTTCAACCAAATGAATCCCTGGTTTCCTTCTCTTTCACATGTTCTTTTTTTTTTTTTTTGAATGACTACAAAGGGAAGTGCATTTATTTCTCTCCTTCATGAGACACTAATGCACTATTGGTGACCCAGAATTAACTGCTAATTAGTTTTATCTATACACAGAATACAAAATGATAGAAACATATATTGGGCCATTTTAGAAATTCTGTCCTAATACTAAACTAAAATTAATGATTTTTTTTAAATGAAACACAAGCCAGTACTTCAAAAAGAAATTTTTGAATTTAAGTATCTTTTTTTCTTTTCTTTTTCTTTGTCCCTGATTTTAAAGTCTCAGTATCCCAGGAAACCCTAATTCCTGCTAGACTATAATATCAATAAGAATGTGAAGGTACATTTATTGAGTACACGAGTAACTGCTTAGTTCTAAGTCACAAACTAGAAAATTTTGGATCCAAGACCACATTATGAGACCCCCTTGTCATTCATTCTGTATATTCTCCTTAATCCCATACCACTTTGAAGTCTCCCTACTTAGGAAGCTGTCCAATTAAGTAAACATTAAAGATTCATTTCCTACTTGACATTATCACAGAGGTTAACAGGAGTAAAGGTGTCAGATCTGGATAAAGGGATGAGATAAAGGCTTGTTGGGTTTCACAAGAAAAAGTCAGGTGTGAAGAGGATCAGAGGTACTGGACACTGGTGAACATTTGTTTACTCCACTCCATGGAAACCTCAATCTTCTATCATGTGCTGATAGGCTGAGAGGGAGAATGATGTAAAGAAGAAGATGACAGCAAGTAAGGGTTTCAGGAGCCAGTTAATAAATGGCACAAGTGGATGGCCTGCTTGAGAGAAAGGCTGAGAATCCCTACATGCTTCAATCTGGGCATCTGAAAGCACACCACCCAGAGATGAAAATTACTGTGTCCAAGACACTTAATTCAGGAATATTGTAACATTTCTTTCAAGTGGTCATTAATAAATCACGTTCCCTTGACATGTTGAGTTACACATTATCACAGATTCCATTATTATTTGTTAAATAAACAGATGTGTCCTCAGTAAATTACTTACTGGGAAAATATTCCCTGACCAAGGCAACTCTTTGAACAAAAAGCTTTTAATTAGGACCTTGCTTATATTTTAACAGAGACTATCCATGATGTCCTGTCAGCAAGCAGTCATCTTATGGTAGAACTTCAGAAGAACTGAGAGATTTTCATACTGAAGCACATGTGACAATTAAGAGAGAGAGAGACTGATAGAGACAAGAGAAATAGAGCTAGAAAGATTTAGAAATAGAGATAACAACACCGATAGAAACAAAGTTTAAAGTGAAAGATACTGAGAGACTGAGAGACAGAGAATCCATTCTGTCTGGTCACTTTCATTGGTACATCAACCTCAAAGCACACCCTCCTATAATATAACCTCAATAGGAATTACATTAGCTAATGTGGCCATAACTCCTAATGCTTCACATACATTTCGTCACTCGGGACTCTACATGTAAATAGAGAGCTTCAAGAGGACAATGCAATTCAAATCACCAGGAAGTGAAAGATGTTGGAGGGACTTCTAGGCTAAAAGAACATAGTTATCCTGATAGTTTGTCATTCAATACAATGATTAAAGTCCTAGCAAATTCCAAGTTATAAAGAACAGGACTGACAATCTTCTTTGGAGAAAACGTTCAATATTTCCATAACAAAGTATTATTCAGCAAAGAAAGTGACATCAAGATATTTCACGCGAATGGATGGAACCAGGAAAAATCATACTGGGTGAAGTAACTACAATGCAGAAAGACTTAAATGATATGTATTCACTTATTAGATGGTCTCTTAAAAGTGCGGAATAAAGTTTCAATAGGCCACATATTGTGACCTTCCTTGTGTTCCAGTAGGAGAATTTGGTGGCTGTTAATTGAGATGTTGGAAGAGGCCATCCTCGGAAATTTTCAAGTTGCTCTCCATCCTCAACAGAAAGATCAGTGCCATGTTTTTGCATCCATAGAAATGCTATCTTCTGCATCAAATGCTATTGTATACACAGACACAGAGTTCGATATTATGCAGAGAGAGATCTTAAAACACCCAACTCTAAATGGGATTTTACTCTGAAATTAACCCTCACCTCAGATTTCTGGGAAGCTTGCAGAAGAGGAGGCAAGAAGGGTGTCATAATTAGAGGCAATTGAAGACACAAGGAGAACAATGTCCTGAGAATTAGGCCACATGGGGAGATGATGCAGCCAGTCTTGGTGATACCTGATAAGCTAGCGTCATATAGAAGGGGGAGGAGGACCTCTCTTATCAGGGAATTACAGAAAGGGCATAGGGGTAAACGGAGGAGGCTGGGTGGGACTGGAAGAAGAAGGAGAGGACAGCAGAAGGGATACAAAGTGAACATACCATAATAAATAAATACATAAATAAAACTGTGATTAAGGGGATAAAGTATAGAGCTCTACAGGACTGATGTCTTCTTCTTAAGGGTGGTGACATGATGTGGTAAGGATGAACTCAGTTTTCTTTAATGGCCTTGGCTCTGAGAATCTGAACAAATTCCAATGAGTATATGAAAAATGGTATTATTAGCTCATATAGTATTATGACTTCACAATAGTATTATGATATCACAATTCTATTATGACATCACATTGATATTATGACATCACAAATTTATTATGACATCTCACTTGTACTAAGTTATTACAACAGTGTCATGACATCTCAGTGCTATTATGACTTCACAATGAAGTCGGACATTACACTGCTATTATGACATCATATGGAATGATATCACAATGGAATTATAACATCACAATAATATTATAACACAACAATGCAATTATGACATCTCAATGCTATCCTGACATCACATGAGTATTATCATATCACAATGGTATTGTGAGATCACAATGGTATTATAACATCATAGTGGTATTATAACATCAAAATGCTATAATGCCATCACGATGTCACCTCAATGCTATTTTGACATCACAGTTTTATGCCATCACAAAGGTTTTATGACTTCACACTTGTATTATGATATCACCATGCTATTAGAAGATCACAATATGATTCTGGTATGACATCACAATGGAATTATGACATCAAAATGCTATTATGACTTTACAATGATATGACTATACAATGGTATTAGGACATCAGAATACACTGATGACTTCACAATGCTATTAACATCACAATCATGACATCCCAATGCTATTAAGAAATCCCAATGCTATTACAACATCACAATGTTATTATGATATGATTTTTGTTATGACATCACAATTGAGTTATTACACCACAATGATATTATGACTTCACAAAGATATGACTTTATAATGATATTAGGATATCTCAATGCTATGATATCACAATCCTATTTGAGATCACCATGCTATGATGACATCACAGTGCAATGACATCATATCATATGATATCAAAATAAAATTATGACATCACAATGGTATAATGACATCTCAATATTATTTTATCATCAAAATGCTTGTTGATATCACAATGGTATTATGACTTCACAATGGTATTTTGACATCACAATATTAAGAGGACATCACAATGGAATTATGACATCACAAAAATCTTATGATATCACTATGCTATTATGAAATCACAATGCAATGATGACATCATATGGTATAATGTCATAATTGAATTATGGCATCACAATCCTTTGATGACATCTCAATGTTTTATGATATCCCAATGGTATTATTACATCACAATTGTATGATATTCCCAATGGTATTACGAGATCACAAAGGTATGCTGACTTTAAAACGCTATCATGACATCACAATGATATTATGACATCACAATGCTATTATAACATCACAATGCTACCATTATATCACAATGCTATCATGACATCACAAAACTATGATGACATCACAATACTATTATTTCTTTACAATGCTTTGATGACATCACAGTGCTATTATGATATCAAAAGGGTATTACCACACCATAATATAATGATGATATCACAATGCTCTCATGACATCACAATGGTCTTATGACACCACAATATTATGACATTACAATGCTAGAATGACATCACAAGGGTAATGATATCACCATGCTTTTATGATATGACAATGCAATGAAAGCATCAAAATAGTATGATATCACAATGGTATCAAACCACCATGGTATGATGACATCACATAGGTATTAAGACATCACAATTTATTATGATATCCCAATCATAATGACATCACATTGTTGTCATGAAATCTCAATGCTATTATGCCATCAAAATGATATGATGTTAAAAAGGTTTTATGACATCATAATGTTATTTTGACATCACCATATTAGTACATCAAATTAGTATCATGACATCCCAAAGATTTTATGATTTCACAATGGTGTTATGATATCACAATGGTATTATGATTTCACAATGGCATTATAATATCACACATTATTAAGACAACACAATGCTATTATGGCACCGAAATTTTAAGGAATATGAACTAAAGAAAATTGGACCTAGGGCTAGAGATGCAGCTCAAAGGTTTAGAGCAGTGTTTACTGCTACAGATGTCTTTCTTCAATTTCCAGTAACCCCATGGTAGGTCACAACCATATATAATGAGATCTGGTGCCCTCTTTCAGCATGTCAGCACAGCACTGTATATATATATATATATATATATATATATATGTAAATTGTTTATACAAATGTTATTTTGTAATCTAGATAATTTACCCTTGTTCATTCAAATGCTGATTTCTGTCTCCCAGAAATAAATATAACTGTAAAGCTTATTCTATGTATCACCTGTCTCAAGGTTGTGTAAACATGCCACCATTTGTTCTCCGTATTTTCAATAAAAAAATCAGCTACAATGCTGAGCAATGTAGAGGACAGAGTGAGATATCTTGGTCTATATTAGCAGGAATAGGAAGGAAGCAGGAGAGGAGAGGTGGAAGGTCAGGAGGAGAGGTCTTGGAACCACATGGAGAGATGGAAGGTACCTAAGATTTGACTAAAAGCACATATAATGAGTGAAATATGAATGGTAGGAATCGATGAGGTCTTGGAGGTTTAGGATGGAATAACTATTGCCTTTAAGAACTTTTTCCCACAATGTTAGGAGACCTCCTAATAAGTGATACATACCATATGTGTCTTTTTGAATGTTAGTAACTTCACCAAGAACGATTTTTCTTGTTCCAACAATTTCCCTGAAAATAGCATAATGTCATTTTATTAGATGAATAATACTCCATTATGAAAATATTCCAAATTTTTTCCCAAAATATTGTCAGTCCTGTTCTTTAGTCCTTGGAAGTTGTTGGGACTTTAATCATTGTATTGAATGACAAACTATCAGGATAATTCTATTCTTTTTGCATAGGAATCCACCCATCTACTGCTACTTCAGGATGTTTTCAATTTCAAATACCCTTGAAGCTCATCTATTTACATTTCCCCAGTGAGGAAATGTCTGGGAATGGTTAGGAGTTTGACTTTGTTAGATAATATATTATCTTTTGTTTCCTCAATTTCTTTTTCAGCTCTTTTATCTTTTGTATACAGGAGGGCTACTATTTCTTTTTTTGCGTTAATTTTGTATCCAGTCATTGTGCCAAAGGTGTTTATGAGCTTTAGAAATTCCCATGTAGAATTTTAAGGGGTCACTCATGTAAATTATGATATCATTTGCCAATAGTTATATTTTGATTTCTTCATTTCACATTTCTACCCACTTGATTATCTGCAATTATTTTATTGCTTGAGCAAGGACTTCCAGAACTATGTTGAAAGGATATGGAGAGAGTATGCAGCCTTGCCTTGTCCATGATTTCAGTGGGATTACTTGGAATTTCTCTCTGTTTAGTTTGATGTTGGCTATATGCTTTATATCCCTAATATCTCCAATATTTTAAATATAAATGGAGGTTGGATTTTGTCAAATGCTTTTTCAGTATCTAAGAAGATTACCAGATTTTTTTTAAGTTTGTTAATTTGGTGGATCACATTGATGGAATTTCATATATTGAACCACCCTTGCATACCTGAGATGAAGCCAACTGGTCACAGTGGATGATATCTTTAATGTGTTCTTGTATTCAGTCAAAGACCTAGGTATGACCATAACCAAGAAAGCCAAAGACTTGTATAAAAAAAAATTCAAGTCTCTGAAGAAAGAATTAGAAGAAGGTGACAGAAGATGGAAACACTCTCATGCTTATGGCTTGGCAGGCTTAACATTAAAAATTGGCCATCTAAGTGGTTTAGTGTGTCTAGTTTTATGTTGAGGTCTTTGATCTTTACTTTTGTACAGGGTGATAAGTATGGATCTATTTGCATTTTTCTACATGTAGACTTCCAGTTAGACAAGCACCATTTGTTGAAGATGCTGTCTTTTTTTTCATTGAATGGATTTGGCATCTTTGTCAAAAATCAGGTGTCCATAAGTGTGTGGATTTATGTCAGGGTCTTCTATTCGATTCCATTGATCCACCAGTCTGTTTCTATGCCCCTTCCATGCAGTTTTTAGTATTGTTGCTCGATAGCGCAGCTTGAGATCAGGGATGGAGATACCTTCTGAAGATGTTTTACTGTAGAGAATTATTTTAGCAATTCTGGGTTTCTTGTTGTTCCATATGAAGGTGAGAATTTTTCTTTCAAGATCTGTTGTTGTAAATGGATTTTAAAATTAACTATGGGTTTAACTTCTGATAACGCTGCTGTTAATCCTCAGCAGCTGTAAAACCAAATCACCACACAAAGAATGGGTTTTTAGTTAACCTAGAACACAATGCTGGGCAATATTTACTCCCTCCTAACCCTCCAAGCCCTCAGTTTCCTAACAGATTTCCCACATTATACTTGCTTTTGGTGAAATCTTAGGTCTGGTTCATGCTCCAAGTCCTCCAAGCTCTCTCTTCCAGCTCTGCTCTCCTCTTGCTCTCCTCTCCTCTCCTCGAGCTCCTCCTCCTTCTCTCCCCTTCCTGTTCTCTAGCTCCTCCCCTCTTTCCTGTCCTGTGGCTCCTCCCATTGCACAACATTGTATCTAGTTGCTTTATTTGTGTCCTGTTTACACAAGAGTTGAGACAGGATGCTTATAGTGAGTATCACAATGCAATATCCAGATTGAAACCAGAGAGTTGGTGGTGGGGAAATCAGCATTTGAATTAACAAGGGTAAGGCATATACATTTTAAAAGAACATTATACCAACAATCTGTAAAGAACTCTGTTGACAATTTGATGACAATTGCATGGAATCTGTAAATTGCTTTTTGTAAGAGGGCCATTTTTACTATGTTAATTCTGTCAAGTCATGAGCATGGGAGATATTTTCATCTTCTTATATCTTCTTCTTTCTAATTCTTTCTTCAGAGACTGGAATTTTTTTCATGCAAGTATTTGACTTTCTTGGTTAGGTTCAAAAGTGGGGAATACCCTTGAACTCATTGGCACAGGAGACAACTTCCTGAATAGAACACCAACAACACAGGCTCTAAGATCAACAATCAATAAATGGGACCTCAAGAAACTGAAAAGCTTCTGTAAAGCAAAGGATACTGTCCTCAGAACAAATTGACAGTCTACAGATTGGGAAAATATCTTCACAACCCTATATCTGACAGAGAACTAATATGTAGTATATATAAAGAACTAAAGAAGTTAAACAGCAAAAAATCAAGTAATCAATTTAAAAAAATGGGGTTCAGAGCTAAACAGAGAATTCTCTGCAGAGAAATATTGAATGGCAGAAAAACACCCAAAGATATGCTCAACCTCATTAGCCATCAGGGAAATGCAAATCAAAACAAACCTAATATTTTACCTTACATCTATCAGAATGGCTAAGATCAAAAACTCAAGAGACAACACATGCTGGAGAGGTTGTAGAGAAAGGGGAACTCTCCTCCACTGCTGGTGGGAATGTAATCTTGTACAACCACTCTGGAAAGCAATCTGGTGCTTTCTCAGAAAACTAGGAATAGCGCTTCCTCAAAATCCAGCAATACCACTCCTAGGCATATATCTAAAAGAGGTGCAACTACACAATAAAGACATTTGTTCAACCGTGTTTCTAGAGTCTTATTTATAATAGCCAGAAACTGGAAATAGCCCAGATGCACATCAGTGGAGGAATGGATGCACAAATTTTGGTAAATCTACACAATGAAATATTACTCAGGAAAAAAAAAGGAAATCATGAAATTTGCAGGTAAATGGTGGGACCTGGAAAAGATCATCCTGAGTGAGATATCCCAGAAGAAGAAGGATGCACACAGTATATACTCGCTCATATAAAATATAATATAGGATAAACCTACTAAAATCTGTACACCTAAAGAAACTAATCAAGAGGGAGGACTCTTGTTAAAATGCTCAATTCCTATTCAGAAAGGCATAGAGTCTGGACATCAGAAGAAGGAGAAAAGAGGGAACCAGTCAGGAGCCTGACACAGAGGACCTCTGAAAAGCTCTGCCCTGTAGATACTGAGACTTATGGGAAACCTTTGGGCCAGGTGCAGAGAATCATAGGAAAGAAGTGGGAAACAGTGAGATCTGGAGAGGACAGGAACTCCATAAGGAGAGCAACACAACCAAAATCTGAGCACAAGGGTTTTTCTTAAGACTGCTATTCCAACCAACACCCATGCATGAAGATAATCTAATATCCCTGCACAGATGTAGCCTATGGCAGTTCAATATCCAAGTGGGTTCCATTGTGATAGGAAGAGGGACTGTCTCTGACATGAACTGATTGGCCTGCTCTTTAATTACCTACCTGGAGGGGGAAACAGCATTACACTGCACAGAAGAAGACAAGGCAACCACTCCTGATGAGACCTAATTGACTAGGATCAGAAGGAAGGAAAAGAAGTCCTCCCCTATCAGTGGACTTGGGGAGGGGCATGCATTCAGAGGGTAGAGAAAGGGAGAGATTGGGACAGGAGGAGGAATGGAACCATGGGGGGGATACAAAGTGAGTAAAGTATAATTAATAAAGAAAAATAAAATAAAATAAATCAAAAAGAGAAAAATGGCCATCTTATGAAAAGCAATCTACATATTCAATGCAATTTCCATCAAATTACCAACAGAATTTTGTACAGAACTTGAAAGAAAAAAATCTCAACTTCATAAGGAAAAAGAAAAAAGAAAGAAAAAAAAAAAGAACTAGAATTGCTAAAATACTCCATACCAGTAAAAGATCTTCTGGAGGTATCTCCATCCCTGATGGCAAGCTATACTATAGAGCAACTGTAATAAACACTGCATGGTATTGGCATAGAAACAAAATGGTAGAACAATGGAACTGAACAAACAACGCAGAAACAAACACACTTATGGATACCTGATGCTTGACAAAGATTCCAAAATCATACAATGAAAAAAAGATAGCATCTTCAACAAATGGTGCTGGTGTAACTGGATATCTACATGTAGAAAAATGCAAATAGATCCATAATTATCACCTCCACAAAACTGAAGTCCAAGTGGATGAAAGACCTCAACATAAAAAGAGATATATTAAATCGGTTTGAAGAAAAAGTGGGAAAGAGCCTTTAATTCATTGGCACAGGAGACAACTTCCTGAACAGAACAGCAACAGCATAGGGTCAAGAGAAACAGTTAATAAATGGGAGGATTCTGTAAAGCAAAGGACAAAAGAAACAAATACCTACAGATTGAGACTCTTCATAAACCCTGTATGTGACAGAGGCTAATATCCAGTATATATAAAGAACTAAGGAAGTTGAAAAGCAACAAATCAAGGAATCCAATTAAAAAATGAGGAACAGAGCTAAACAGGGAATTCTCAATATAGGAATATCGAATGGCAAATAAACACTGAAAGAAATGTGCAACATCATTTGCCATCAGGAAAATGCAAATCAAAATATCCCTGAGATTTCACCTTACAACTATGTAAGATTACACCTTACAAGAATGGCAAAGCAAGGTAAAAAAAAAATGGCGAAGATCAAAACCTCAAGTGACAGCACATGCTACAGAGATTGTGGAGAAAATGGAACCTTTCTCCCTGCTGGTGGAATGTAAACTTGTACAACCACTCAGGAAATCAATATGGCACTTACTCAGACAACTAGGAATAATGCTTCCTCAAGATTGAGCTATACCATTCCTAGGCATATATCCAAAAGAGGCTCAAGGACACAATAAGGACATTTATCCAACCACATCTGTAGCAGCTTTATTTGTAATAGCCAGACATTTGAAACTACCCTGATACCCTTCCCCAAGTGAAAATGGATACAGAAATTGTGGTACATCAACACAATGGAATATAACTCACAATAAAAAAACAACAACAACCAAAAAATAAAAACAAGAAAGTTATAAAATTTGCAGCTAAATGGTGGGAACTGGAAAGGATCATCCTGAGTGAGATATCCCAGAAGCAGAAAGACACACACAGCATATACTCACTCATATACATATAATATAGTATAAATCTACTAAAATCTGTACATGAAAAGAAAACTAATCAAGAGGGAGGAGTCTGGCTAAAATGCTCAATCCCCATCCCAAAAGGCAAAGAGGACGGACATCAGAACTCGCAAAAAAAAAAAGGGAACAGGTTAGGAGCCTGCCACAGAGACTGCCTCTGAAAGGCTCTACCCTGCAGACTATCAATGCAGATGCTGAAACTTATGGCCAACTGCTGGGCAGAGTGCATGGAATCTAATGAAAGAAGTGGGAAATAGTAAGATCTGGAGAGGCCAGGAGCTCCACAAGGAGATCAACAAAACCAAATTCTGAGCACAGGGGTCTTTCCTGAAACTCATATTCCAACCAAGTCCTATATAAGTAGAAAACCTAGAACCCCGGTACAGATATAGCCCATTGCAGTTCAGTGTCCATATGCATTCTATAATAATGGGAACAGGGACTGCTTCTGAAATGAGCTGATTGGGCTGTTCTTTAATCATCTCACCCTGATGTGGGACCTGCCTTACCAGTTCACAGAAAAAGAAAATACAGCCACTCCTGATGAGATCTGATAGACAAGGATCAGAAGGAAGGAGAGGAAGACCTCCCCTTTCAGTGGACTTGTGGAGGGCATGTGTGGAGGATGGGGGCAGAAGATGGGCTTGGCAGCATGCGGGGTTTTATGGGGGAAACAAAGTGAATAAAGTGTAACTAATAAAAATTAAAATAAAAATATTAAAAAAAAACATAATTCCTTTTGGATTTATATTATAGGAGGGTGTGCTTTGAGCATGATATGCCAATGAAAGTGACCAGACAGAATGGTATCTCTGTCTCTAGGTCTCTGTCACTTTATATCTTTGTTTCTGATGGCCTCCGACTCTCTATTTCTGAATATGTCTCTCTAGCTCTCTCTCTCTGTCTCTTTCAGTCTACTTTCTGGCTGCTACTTGTGATTTAGTATGAAAAGATCTCAGTTTTGGTGGACTACAACAAGATGACTGCATGCTGACTTAACATCATGAATGGTCTCTTTAAAAATACAAGCAATGTCCCAATTAAACACTTTTTTTTCCAAAAATTTGCCTTGTTCAGGGAGTATTTTACAGAAAATTAGTCACTGAGGACATATCTGAGCATTTAACAATTAATAATGAATCTCTGATAATGTGAAACTCAGAAGTCAAGTACATGTGACTTTATTAATGATCATTTGAAAGAAATATGTGGTGATCACTTAGGCAGAAATATATTAAAATTGGAATGATACAGAGAAGATTAGCATGACCCCTGCTTAAGAATGACATGCAAATTCATGTAGTATTCCATATTTTTGTTGGAGAAATTAAAGAAAAAACTAAGAAGAAATTGTGGAGAGAAAAACTGAGGGAAGAAAACAGGAACTACAGAGGTAAGCATATAAAAAGACTACAAGAGATGGAAGAAAGAATCTCAGGTGTGGAAGATAAAATGGAAGAAATCAAAGTATCTTTAAAAGAAAATGTTAAATATAAAAAATTCCTGACACAGACCAGCCAAGAAATTCAAGACAAAATAAAATGACAAAGCCTAATAATAAGAGGAATAGAGGAAAAATAAGATTCCCTCATCCAAGGCCCAGAAAATATGTTTAACAAAATCACTGAAGAAAATTTCTCCAACTTAAAGGAGAGGCCAATCAGAATATAAGAGGTCTACAGAACACCCAATAAATTAGTTCAGAAGAGAAAACCTTCACGCAACCTAATAATCAAAAGTGTAAATTCACCAAAAAATAAAATAAAATAAAAATTAAAAAAATAAAATAAAATAAAATAAAAGATGCAAGACAAAAAGGCCAAGTAACATATAATGGCAAACCCAAGAAAATCACAACTGACTTCTCAACAGAGATTACGAAAACCAGAAGGGCCTGGACAAATATCATGCAAGCCCTAAAGGAACATAGATGTCAGCCCTTACTACTATACCCAGCAAAACTCTCCATCCTCATAGATGGAGAAAACAAGATATTCAATGACAGAAACAAATTTCAACAATACTGACACACAAATCCAGTGTTAGAGAATATACTAGAAGAAAAAATACAAACCAAGAAAACTAGCTACTTTCAAGAAAACACTGGACAAAATTAACAGTAAAGCAAAAACCAACCAAGCACACAAACTTATTACCACAGCCAACATCAAAATTGAAGGATCTAACCACCACTGGTCATTAGTCTTTCTCAACATCAGTGGACTCAATTCTCCAATAAAAAGACCCAGACTAACAGAATGGATACATAAACAAGACCTAGTAATTGTTGCATAGAGAAACATATTTAAGTCACAAAGATAAACATTACTTGAGTGTAAAGGGCTGGAAGATGGCTTTCCAAGCACATGGACTCAAGAAGCAATCAGGAGCAGCCTTTCTGAGAAAATAGACTTTTAACAAAAATTAATAAAAAAGAGATAGGCAAGGACACTTCATACTCATCAAGTGAAAATTCCACCATCACCATGAACAAATCACAATTCTGAACATCTATGCCCCAAATACAAGGGTACCCACATATGTAAAAGAAACATTGATAAAACTTAAACCATACATATATCCCCACACATTAATAGTGGGAGACCTCAACACTGCACCAACAAGAAAACACAGGTCAACAAAACAGAAATTAAGCAACAAAACAATGTCTCTTACAGAGGTGGTGAATAAAAAGGACCTAAGAGACATTTACAGAACAATACACCCAATGACAGAAGAATTTACTTTTTTTCTCAGCATCTCATGAACATTCTCCAAAATAGACCATATAGTTGTTCACAATGTGAGCATCAACAGATACAAAAAGATTGAAATAATCCCTGTATCTTATCTGAGAACCATGGAATAAAGCTGGACCTCAACATCAACAGAAAAAGAAAAAAGCCTACACACACATGGAAACTGAACAACTTACTACAAAATGACTGCTGGGTCTGAGAAGAAATAAAGAAATTAAAGTCTTCCTGAATTCAATGATTATGAAGGCAAAACATATCCAAACTTATGGGAAACAATAAAAGCAGTCCTAAGAGGAAAGTTCATAACGCCAAGTGCCTATAAGAAGTAATTTGAGACATCTCATATAAGCAACTTAATGGCTGATCTCCAAACCCTAGGAAAAAAAAAAAAAGAAGAAGAAGCAGAAACACCAAAACAGAGCAGACTGTGGGAAATTACCAAACTTATCATTGAAATCAATAAATTAGAAACAAATAAAACAATTCATAGGATCAATGAAACCAAGAGCTGGTTCTTTGAGAAAATCAACAAGACAGACAAACCCTTAGCCAAACTAACTAAAAGGCAGAGATACACCACCCAAATCAACAAAATCAGAACTGAAAAAAGGGGGACATGACATCAGACACTGAGGAAATCCAAACAATCATTAGGACTTCAAAAATCTGTATGCCACAAAATTTGAATATCTAAAATAAATGGAAAATTTTCTTGATCGATTCCACTTACCAAAGCTGAATCAAGAGCAGGTAAATTAATTAAATACTCCTATATTCTCTAAGGAAGTAGAAGCGGTCATCAAAATTTTCCATGCAAAATGGCCTAGGACTAGATAGAGTCAGCACAGAATTCTATCAGACCTTCAAAGAAGAGCTAACTCTAGTTCTCTTCAAAGAATTCCACAAAATAGAAACAGAAGGAACACTACCAAACTCATTCTATGAAGCCATAGTCACTTTAGTACCTAAACCTCACAAAGACTCAACAAAAAAGAGAATTCCAGGTCAATTGCCTTATGAACATTGATGTAAAAATACAAAAAAAATTGTAAAACAAATACAAGAACATATCAAAGATATCATCCACCATAACCAACTAGACTTCATCCCAATTTTTGCAGTGGTGGTTCAATATGAGGAAATTCATCAATGTGATCCACCATATTAACAAATTGAAAGAAAAAAAAACACATGATAATCTCCTTAGATGCTGAAAAACTGTTTGACAAAATCCCATATGCAATAAAAATCAAGCATATAGCCATCATCAAACTAAACATAGAGAAACTTAAGGCAATCCCACTGAAATCAGGGACAAGGCATGGCTGCCCATACACTCCATATCTCTTCAACATAGTTCTGGACATCCTTGCTAAAGCAATAAGAAAATTGAAGGAGATCAAAAATATACAAATTGAGAAGGAAGAAGTCAAAGTATTACTGTCTGCAGACGATATGATAGTATGCTTGAGTGACCCCAAAAATTCTACCAGCAAAAGTCTACAACTAATAAACATGTTCAGCAAAGTGGCAGGATACATTAACTAAAAAAATAAATAAATAAAAAATCAGTAGCCCTTCTGTATACAAAAGACAAAGGGCTGAGAAAGAAATTAGGGAAACAACACACTTCACAAAGCCACAAAAGACATAAAGTACCTTGATGTAATCATAACCAAGCAAGTCAAAGACTTCTAAGTAAAAAATTCAGGTCTCTGAAGAGTGAGAAGAAGATATCAGAAGATGGAAATATCTCCCATGCACATGGCTTGGGATGTTTAATATTGTAAAAATGGCCAACTAACCAAAAGCAATCTACAGATACAATGCAATTCCCATCAAATAACCAACACAAATCTTTACAGAAAAAAAATGAAAGAAAAATTCAAAACTTCCTATGGAAAAACAAGAAGCCCAGAATTAATAAAACAATGCTCTACAACAAAAGATCTTCTGGATGTATCTCCATCTCTGATCTTAAGCTGTACTATAGAGCAACAGCAATAAAAACTGTGTGGTAGTTTCATAGAAACAGAAAGGTGGATCAATGAAACCCAATAGAAGACCAAAACATCAACCAACACACTTATGGACACCTGAGTTTTGACAAAGATTCCAAAACCATACAATAGAAAATGATAGCATCTTCAACAAATGGTGCTGGTGTAACTGGATGTCTACGTGTTGAAAAATGCAAAGAGATCCACTATTTGCACAAAACTAATGTCCATGTGGATCAAAGACATCACAATATAGCCTGACACATTAAAATAGTTGGAAGAAAAAGTGGGGAAGAGCATTGTACTCATTGGCACAAGAGACAATTTCCTCAAAAGAATAATAACAGCACAGGCAAAAATCAGTATATGGGACCTCAAGAAACTGAAAAGCTTTCTAAAAGCAAAGGACACATTCATAAAAAAAATACCTACATATTGGGAAAGAATCTTCCCCCACCCTTTATCTGACAGAGGGCTTATATCCAGTATATATAAAGAACTAAAGAACCCCAAATGCAGCAAACTAAGTAATCCAATTAAAAATGGGGTACAGAGCTAAACAGAGAATTCTCTGTCCAGGAATAGCAAATGGCAGAGAAACGCTTAAAGAAATGCTCAACATCATTAGTCATTAGGGAAATGCAAATCAAAATGACTCTGAGATTTCACCTTTCACCCCTCAAAATGGCCAAGATGAAAAACTCATGCTGGAGAGGCTGTGGAGAAAGGGAAAACCTCCTCCACTGCTGGTGGGAATGTAAACTTGTACAACCACTTTGAAAATCAATCTGGTGTTTTCTCAGACAACCAGGAATAATGCTTCCTCAAGATCCAGCCATACCACTCCTAGGCATATATCCAAAAGAGATTCAAGTACACTATAAGGACATTTGGCCAACCATGTTTGTAGCAGCTTTATTTGTAATAGCCAGAAGCTGGAAATAGCCCAGATGCCCCTCAAGTGAAAAATGGATACAGAAATTGTGGTACATCTACACAATGGAATATTACTCAGCAATGAAAAATAAGGAAATCATGAAAATTTAAGATAAGGGTGGGAACTGAAAAGGATCATCCACTGTGAGCATTCCCAGAAGCAGAAAGACACACAGAGTGTATACTCATTCATATAGACATATAATAAAGAATACACCTAACTAAAATCGGTACACCTAAAGAAACTAATCAAGAGGGAGTACCCTAACTAAAATGCTCAATCCCTTTCCCAAAAGGCAAAGAGGATGGACATCAGAAGTAGCAGAAAACAGAAAATAAATTAGGAACCTGCGACAGAGGGCCTCTGTAAGGCTCTGCCCTACAGACTATCAAATCAAAAGCTGAAATTTATGGCCAACTGCTGGGCAGAGTGCATGGAATCTAATGAAAGAAGTGAGAAATAGTGAGATCTGGAGAGGCAAGGAGAGCAACTGAACCGGAAAATTTTAATACCGGAGTATTCCCAGATACTCATACTCCAAACAAGTACCATGAATGGAGATAACTTAGAACCCATGCACAGATGTAGGCCATGGCACCTTAGTGTCCAAGTGGGTTACATAGTAATGGGAAGAGGGACTGCCTCTGATGTAATCTAATTGGCCTGCTCTTTGATCATCTTCCACTGAAGGGGGAGCAGCCTTACCAGACCACATAAGATGACAATACAGCCACACCTGATGAAATCTGATAGACTAAGATCAGAAGGAAAGAGAGGAGGACCTTGAACTTGGGGAGGGGCATGGGTGAAGAATGGGCTGGGAGGGTGGGATCAGGAGGGGAGGAGGGAGAGGGTTATGGGGGATACGAACTGAATAAAATGTAATTAATAAAAAAACAACAATGTAAAATAAGAAATATGCAGATCTCTGAGTTGTAGTAATATTATTTACATAATAAAAGCCAGGATGGCAACTCCTGCTGTCTAGCGATTTGCAGAGATTCTCTAAGATTCAAAATGACAAAGTTTTCCTAAAGTTACCATGTAAATTATTTTTTTCTTTATTATTATTATTATTAATTATACTTTATTCATTTTGTATCCCCCCATAGGCCCATCCCTCCTCCCCTCCCAATCTCACCCTTCCTCCCCTTTCTGAATGCATGCTCCTCCCCAAGTCCACTGATAGGCGAGGTCCTTCTCTCCTTTCTTCTGATCTTAGTTATTCAGATCACATTAGGAATGGCTGATTGTATTCTTCTGTGGCCTGGTAAGGCTGCTCCCCTCTCAGGGGGAGGTGATCAAAGAGGAGGCCAATCAGTTTATGTCAGAGGCAGTCCCTCTTCCCATCACTATGTAACCCACTTGGACACTAAACTGACATGAGCTACATCTGTGCAGGGGTTCTAGGCTATCTCCATAAATAGTCCTTGGTTGGAGTGAGTCTCTGGGAAGTTCCCTGTGTTCAAATTTTCTTGTTCTGTTGCTCTCCTTGTGGAGACCCTGTCCTCTCCAGCTCTTACTATTTCCCAGTTCTTACCTAAAATTCCATTCACTCTGCCCAACAGTTGGCCATCAGGCTCAGCATCTGCTTTGATAGTCTGAAGGGCAGAGGCTTTCAGAGGCCCTCTGTAGTAGGTTCCTAAGTTGTTTCCTGTTTTCTTCTTCTTCTAATGTCCATCCTCTTTGACTTCCCATATGGGGATTGAGCATTTTTGTTAGGGTCCTCTCTTTTGCTTAGTTTATTTAGATGTACCGATTTTAGTGGGTTTATCCTATGTTGTATGTTTATGTGAGTGAGTATATACCCTGTATGTCTTTTTGCTTCTGGGACAACTTACTCCAAGTGATCCTTTCCAGGTCCCAACATTTACCTGCAAATTTCATGATTTCCTTATTTTTCATTGCTGAGTAATACTCCACTGTATAGATGTACCACAATTTCTGCATCCATTCTTCAGTTGAGGGGCATCTGTTTCCAGCTTCTGGCTATTACAAATAAAACTGCTACAGACATGGTTGAGCAAATGTCCTTTTTGTGTACTTGAGCCTCTTTTGGATATATGCCTAGGAGTGGTATGGCTGGATCTTGGGGAAGCACTATTCTTAGTTGACTGAGAAAGCGCCGGATTGATTTCCAGAGTGGTTGCACAAGTTTACATGCCCACCAGCAGTGGAGAAGGGTTCCCCTTTCTCCACAACCTCTCCAGCATGTATTATCACTTGAGGTTTTGATCTTGACTTCTGATGGGTGTAAGGTGAAATCTCAGGGTTGTTTTGATTTGCATTTCCCTAATGGCTAATGAGGTTGTGCATTTCTTTAAATGCTTCTCTGCCATTCGATATTCCTCTACAGAGAGTTCTCTGTTTAGCTCTTTTCCCCATTTTTTAAGTGGATTACTTGGTTTGCTGCTTTTCAGCTTCTTTAGTTCTTTATATATACTGGATATGAGTCCTCTGTCAGATAAAGGGTTTGTGAAGAATCTTTCCCAATCTGTAGGAAGTCTCTTTGTTTTGATGACAGTATCCTTTGCTTTACAGAAGCTTTTCAGTTTCAGGAGGTCCCATTTATTGATTGTTGCTCTTATAACCTGTGCTGTTGGTGTTCTGCTCAGGAAGTTCCTGTACCAATGAGTTCTAGGGTATTCACCACCTTTTTTTCTAGCCAATTTAATGTGTCTGGTTTTATGTTGAGGTCTTTGATCCACTTGGACTTCAGTTTTGTTTAGGGTGATAAGTATGGATCTATTTTCATTTTTCTACATGTATACATCCAGTTAGATGAGCACAATTTGTTGAAGATGCTATCTTTTATCCATTGTATGGTTTTGGCGTCTTTGTCAAAGAGCAGGTGTCCATAAGTGTGAGGGTTTATTTCTGGTTCTTTTGTTAGGTTTCATTGATCCACCATTCTCTTTCTATGCCAGTACCATGCAGTTTTTATAACTGTTGCTCTATAGTACAGCTTAAGATCAGGGATGGAGATACCTCCAGAAGATCTTTTATTGTAGCGGATTGTTTTAGCAATTCTGGGTTTCTTGTTATTGCATACGAAGTTGAGAATTTTTCTTTCTAGTTCTGTAAAGAATTGTGTTGACAATTTGAAAGGAATTTCATTAAATCTGTAGATTGCTTTTGGTAAGATGGTCATTTTTACTATGTTAATCCTGCCAAGCCATGAGCATGGGAGATCTTTCCATCTTCTCATATCTTCTTCTAATTCTTTCTTCAGAGACTTGAAATTTTTTTCATAAAAGTTTTTGACTTGCTTGGTTAGGGTTACACTGAAAAGGTTAGAATGACTTTGTAACCTATATGTCTTTTAAAGCCTATAGTTTTGAGTTTTAGGTCCAGGTTAGGCTAAAGTCTCTTATTACCTTTCCAGAGAGTGAAGGAATGTGACCCTATCTGTGAGGACAGGTATAAAAAACAAAAGGGCAAGCAAGCAATGACCTTTAGTCAGCAAAAGAAGGACCAGACCCTTGTCCTTGAGATAGCATTTCTTAGCAACCAACCTAGACTTCTTCTGAGTAGCTTTTGACCTCCAGCCAAAAGTCTGTAGCCCCTAATCTTCAAGGATGAGCTAAGCACCCCACCTTCAATTGCAGCTGCATCCACACTTGGCAGGACTGACCAAGCTTAAGCACCTAAGACTAACCAATTATCTTACTTTATAACTTCCTCATCCAATCCTAAATTGCCAAAACTGCAGCTTCAAATTTCCAGCAAATTTTCTTTTAAAAACATAAAGGCTTTTGTCTCCTGGTGCCACTCTTTGCTGATCAGCAAGGGTGAGCCCGTTGTACAATGGTTAATAAACCTCTTGCTTTTGCAATGAGTCTTGGTCTGCGGGAATTTCTGGGAAGGGCTCGATTGAACTCCTGAGCTGTGAGACCCCAGGTCTTACATTTTTGGTGCATTGGCCAGGAAAGGGCGTGCCCCTTCCCCAACCCTCATTAGACTGAACTCGGAGGTCGAGCTTGGAACAGGTTAATCTGTTTCTGTGTTACCAATTTGTTTCTTGTCAGAGATGGCTGTCATGAGGCAGCCTCTCAATTAGATTTCTGTGGTACCAATCGGTTTCAGTTTAGGTGCCTATCTGGACCTTTTTGGTCATCTGATCAGTCATTGTGATTGACAAACGTGTCAGAATATCGCTTGACTGGGAACTGGGGGACACTCTAGTTTCCGTTTGGGAGGTTGGATCTGAGACGGTCCTCCTCCAGTCTGATTTTCGTAGAGAACGACCGCCATCAGGCAGCCGTTCTATCAGAGCACTGTGGTACCACTCACAAGGGTGTCCTTGTTTGATTACTTGCCTGATTCTTTGTGTTTCTGTTGTTGTTGCCTCTCTGACTCTTTTGACAGGGAGGTGGTCTAGCTCGAGAGCATCTGTAGAAGGGGTTCGAGTCCCCTGAGTGGTTCGAGGCCACTCGCCTGGAACGATTTCATTAAGGCAGCAGACATGTCATTAATGCCAAGTCCATGGGACATCCTGTAGGACACTCAGCTTGCCCTTTTCTGTGAACATAGAGGAGCAGAGAGATTCTGCTCCCCCAGCAATTTAAATCCTGTGTTTCTCATGTATGTATGTATTTTTCTGTGTCTGTTTCTTTGTAGACTTGGACTGATGAAAATTCGGACAGAGGATAGTTAAAATTAGAACTAGTTCTCGACCCGGGAGTGCACATGGCTGCATGGCAAGACACTAAGCAGTGTGCTCTCCCTCCCAAGGGAGCCAAGGAGGGAATGCCTTCAGGTGGCTGGGGAGACATGTGGAGCTGGGGCTGGAGCTTGGGCAGGCAGTGCTCAGGCACTTGAGCGTCTATGGAATAACAATGCACACCCAGCATGGCATGGGCTTGATGCGCCATCCTCTTGTTGTGATGGACAGCCAAAGAGCACGGGGGAGGGGAGAGGCCCAGCCAGGAAGCAGGTTCAGGACCTGTGGGGGAGGTGAGCTAGAGTAAAGCTCACAAGGGAGCCAAGGGAGAAGGCAAGGCTCATGGGCTTGCTAGGTGGAAGACCTTAGACATGGTTAGGTGGGGATTGGCACCTTAGCTGCTCCAGGACAGGAGCTGCTCCTCCCCCTTGCCTTTCTGCCAGCTCAGCAGGGAAGTGAGCGGTGGGAGCTCACCACGCCCTCTTGCTCCTCTCTTCCCTCCTCCCACCTAGGGGGCTTGCAACTTACAGATCAAACAGTAATTTAGGAAAAAAACTGCACTTGCTGTAATGTTTAAAATTACAGCTGAGTATAAAAAAAAAAAAAAAAAAGTTTTGTCTGTCTGTTTAAATATATGGCCACTATACGATTGTTTTCAACTGGTCTGAAATGGTTGATATGATAAAAAAAAATAATTGGGTATGTTTTAAGGTTCAAATTCTTGTTTAAAACACGTATATGTGTCTATGTGTTTGTAGGGTCTATAAATGCATATGTTTAAATAACAACAATGTAAATTGCCACATGGTGTGGTCAGGAAAAAAACAAAGGTTGCAAAATCTCTGAGTCAAAATGATTTTATTTCCTTTTAGGATAAGAAGAAAGTCTTATTCTAAGTTAATATTGGTTCTGAAGAGTGGGTTGTTTTCACTGATAAATTTTGGTCTTAAAATCTGGTTTCAACTTTTAAAATTATGGTTATGCTTTGTAAATTCACTCCTAAAGAAGATACTTTGCTTTGATATTGCAGGGACAAGTTTTAAAAATTGTTTAGATGTTTAAGAGGATAAAACATCTACAGTTTATCAGATTTTTTAAGCAATAACTCTTGGGCAGTCTAACAACAAACTTAAAACAGTTTCCCAACCCTTGGAAAAATTAAAAAAAAAAAATTAATGAGTTTTCCTGTTGTCTGAGAAGAAAGAGAGAGTGAGCAAGAGATATTTAAAAAAATAGCTTCTCTAAAGCAAAAATGTCGGTTAAGCCAGAAAAAGAAAGCTAAAAACCTGAAGGTATATAGGATGTTGCAGAAGGTTAGTGGATGTATTATAAAAATCCAGAGAGTTAATATGATTTGAGAAAAAAACTGTATTTAAATATGTTATAATTCATTTAAAAGGCTGGTGATTCTTCATTGCAAAATGTTTTTTTTTCTGCTCTTTTAAGGGAAAAGAATTCTGGCTGATATGTTTGCTATGGCTATGTTTGGTATTGCCAGTCGCAGCCTGTGCTAACACATGGCTAGCCACCATGATGGTTCAGGGATAGAGATCACTTGAAGCTATAGTTTTGTTGCCATATTTGTTTAGGGCTTCCAGCTGAGTTCAGTTACACGTGGCCAGCCGCCATGCTGGTCCGGAGACAAAGAGGTGGAGCCATTACCACTATTTTGTTTAGGTCTCTCAGTTATGTTCAGTCCTCTAATTAGTGTTAAGTGCAAAGCTTTTCACTATTCAATTTTAATACAAAGTGATAGGGTCAGCAAGATTTACTAGCCCCTCTATAAACTGTATCTGATTAAAAGGTTTACTTTAATTTTAGTTCAGAAAGACAGACTTAAAGCTACGCTAATGACGGCAGTTGGTTAAGGTGTTGAGCTTTACCTAGTGTCTTTGTATAGTTTTTTTTTTAAGGTTAAGCCTAGGATGGGTAACTCTAAAGTTTGCCTATTTGTCTTAAAATATATAGTTCTAAAACATTCATGTCAAAAATATGCTAAAACTAGATTAAATAGCATTCTGTTTTATAGGACACAGTTTAAAACAGATGATAAAAACAAAGAGTAACTCAATATGCTGGCCCTCAAGCTTATCAGAGACCTGATGAATATGGCATTTTAACATATGTAAGTTTATTGTGGCAGAAAGTCCCCAAATCCTGACAGTAGCTCCCCAAGGTCTCCGAGAAGATTTGAACAACGATAGATGACTGTAACTCTGGATTGTGGTATGCTAACCAATGGGCAATACTGCCCCAACTGGCCCACTGCTAGGGCCCAGCCTAAACTACGGACAAAGCCGGGGACACCTTAAGAGCCATTGTCTCTCATTGTGAGAGGCAAGGTGAGGTCAATCTCTCCTGTTCCTCTTTCCACAGCAGCAGTTTCTCATCCTCTATGCCTGATGGCTGGACTGCCTCTGCTCAGAAAGCCAGGAGACCACAAGAGCCAGGGACAGTGCCTAGGTATTTGAACCAGGAGCAATGGAAATGTGGTGTAATGTATATTATGTGAAATATACAAATAAGAACAATAATATGTTGCAAAATGTTACAATGGCATTTAATATGGAGAAAAGATGGTAAAGAAGGGCAGAGTTTGACTTTGTATGATATGCTTTGGAGGAACTGATTATGTAGAAGAAATTCCTAGCCATTAACTAGCATTTATCCAGCTACCTGAGACCCAATGAGCTCAGGTGATACCTCTGAACAAGCAGTATTGGTACTAAAACTACTTTTAGAGGGTTTGTCCTGAAGACCACAGCAGAAAGCACTGCTGCTCTTGGGTCCTAGGTATATAATATGGACCCATTTCTCTGTCCTGATGGCTCAGTTTTCACTTTAAATCCTAAGACCAGGAAAGTTCTCAAGTCATCACAGTTTGAGACAGAGATGCCAATCCAGCCAGGTCAGCCAAGGCAACCCTACTCATAGAGGGTTGGCAACACTGATGTGGAATTGCACCAGCTGTCAAAGAGTTTGTTGCCACTTAGTTTTCCCTTTACTTACACAGATTTTTCTCTGATTCAGCCAAACCAGTCCCAGGAACTTTCTGATTTTCTTCAATTTTCCCAGCTCTTAAAGACTCAATACCCCAGGAAACTCTGGACCGTAACAACCTCTTATGTCAATAAAAATGGTAAGGTACATTTAGTCACAACCTAAGAAATTTCAGATCCAAGACCAGAGTAGGAGACTATCTTGTCTTTAGGTACATTCCCCTTAATAACACATCACCATTAAATTGACACTTCACTAATTAGGAAGCTGTCCTATTAAATAAATATTAAAGTTTCATATTCTACGTGACATTGTTATAAAGGCAAACAGGAGTAAATGTGTGGGATCTGGATAAAAGGATGAGATAAACGCTTGTTGGGTTTCACAAGAAAAACTTCACTGTGCACAGAATCAGTGATCCTGTGGAAAGTTTGTTTACTTATCTCCATGGAAACCAAGATTTTCTCAGGTGCTGATTGTTTGAGAGATAGAATGATGTCATGAAACAGGTGAAAGCCAGTAAGAGTTTCAGAAGCCAGTTATTAAAAGGGCCTAGTGGACTGCCTGCTTGAGAGAAAGGCTGAATAGCCCTACATGCCTCAATCTGGGCAGCTGAAAGCACACAACCAAAAGATGACAGTTTGTGTGCCCAGCAATCTTAGTTCAGGAAAAGTGTCACATATTTCTTTCAAGTGGTTATTAATAAAGTCACGTGTCCTTGACAATGTGAGTTACACATTATCACAGATTCCATTATTATTTGTTAAATGCACATATATGTCCTCAGTCAGTGAATTACTTACTGGGAAAATGCTCCCTGACCAAGGCAAATCTTTGAACAAAAGCAGTAATTCAGACCTTGCTTATGTTTTTATGGAGACTATCCATGATGTCACATAGGCAAACAGTCATCTTGTTGTTATCCTTCAGTAAAACCGAGAGCTTTTCATACTTAACGACAATGGGGAGGAGGAGAGGGATTGACAGAGAGAGAAATTGGTAGAGAAACTGATTCGTAAATAGAGAGATGCAGACTGACAAAAACAAAGATATAAATTGACTGAGACTGAGAGACAGAGACTCCATTCTGTCTGGTCACTTTCATTGGCATATCATCCTCAAAGCATACCCTCCTATAACATAACTCCAATAGAAATTAGATTATCTCACAAATTCATCTATCCTAATCCTTCCTAGACATGTCCTCAATGGGGACACCACATATAAATATATGAGCTTCAAGGGGACATTGCAATTCAAATCACCAGTAAGTGGAAGAAGATGGAGGGGTTTCTAGGCTAAAAGTACTTAGTCATCCTGATAGTTTGCAATTCAGTACAATGTTTAAAGTTCCAGGAATTCCCAAGGTCTAAAGAACAGGTCTGACAATCTCCTTTGGGGAAAATGTGAAATTTTTCCCTAAAGGAGTATTCCTTAACTAAGAAAATTATATCATGATATTTTCAGGCAAATGGATGGAACCAGAAAAAAAAAATCATCCTTGCTGAAGTAACTATAACACAGAAAGACAAACATGGTATGTATTATCTTGATAAAGTTCCAATAGCCCATCTATTGTGAACAAACGAGTCTTCCACTAGGACAATTGGGTGGCAGTGAGTAGACTTTTTTGGGCCAACATATCCTATGGAAATTTTCAAGCAACCCAGGATGTTGTTATCAAAATATGTTGCTCTGTGCCCTCATCTGATAGATAAGTGCCATGTTCATTGATCCACAGAGATGCTTCCTTCTGCAACCAATTGGATTGCATAAAGAGACCCTCAGTCCCATATTATGCATAGAGAGACCTTAAAACAGCCAGGTTTAAATGGGATTTCCCTATAAAATTCTCCTTTCCCCAGAGCTTTGGGAAGCCTGCAGGAGAGGAGGCAAGAAGAGTGTCATAAATAGAGGGAATTGAGGACACAAGGAGAACAATTCCCTGATAATCAGGCTGCAGAGGAAGATAATGAAGCCAGCCTTGGTAAGACTAGGTAAGCTAGAGTTACATATAAGGGAGAGGAGGACATCCCCTATCAGGGAACTAGATGAAAGTAATAGGGTTAAGAAGAAGGAAGGCGGTGCAACTGTAACAAGAAAAGGGAGAATGAAACAAAGGCAATTCAAAGTAAAGAAATCATAATAAATAAATATTTAAGAAAAACTGTGATCAAGGTGATAAAGTATAGAGCTCTTCAGGTGATGGCACTTCTTGAGGGTGGTTCCAGAGAGAGGGAAGATAAACTCAGTTTTCTTTAAGAGACTTGGCTCTGAGACTCTGATCATGTTTTAATGAGCATATGAACAACACATTCTTCAATTGATGTATTTTAAAGAAAATAATTTTTTTCGTGACATGTGGGTAGGAATTTGAACTTGGGAGCAATGGAAACAAAATGTAATATGTAGTATATGAATTTCCCACACAATCAATAAAAATGATATGTTGACAACTTTTACAATGAATTTTAACAGAACAATTTTTTTTTTCAATGCAGTTTATTCAGGAACATTGAACAATCCTCGGACCCCGGGGAAAGCCAGCCCACAGCTTAAATAGCCTCTGGGTAGCCAACCCAGGCGTGCCACGGGGGCAATGCAGATAGGTCCACATACATGGAAGCAAGCCAGATCCTCGGCCTTAGCCAAATGTGGAGTTGTTCGTGACAGAGAGCACTCACCATCGGGAAGGTGGAAGGCGGAAACCAGCTCCATCTTTAAGGCATAGCATTCTGCAGCTCTCTACAGTTCCCCCTTTTTGTTTTAGACGCATCAGGCAAGAGTAGAGGTCTGATCTCTGATATTAGAAATAAATTGGGACTTTGTACTGATGTTCATTTAGGTGTCATCCACCCAAAGAGCATCAGACCAGTCCGATACCTTTTTCTCAGAGGCGGGACCTGGGGCATCAACCCGCATGTAATCAGACATGCTCTTCTCTGGGTCCAAAGCGGCTGACCCTGAGTGCAGTGCTTAGCCTCGCATCCTGAGCGTATCATTTTAGCTTTTTAAGGTATCCAACCATGCTTGGGGAGAATGTCCTGCTTCAATGGCTGTAAAGGCCTGAATGATCATGGCTGCATCACACTGTTGTGAGACTCTAATCTTGCATATATACCACAGGCAAACCAAGGAGACCAACACCAGAAGGCCTGCTAACACTCCCATGCCCGCCCATTCCTTCAGATGATTCATGGCTGCAGCAATCCATGTTGATAATCCTGTGGCTAGTCCTGCATCCACTCTGGTAGAATTTACTGTGACAATGGCCACTCTCAGCTGCTCCATCGTAGTATCGAATTCTCCAGTCCAATTACCTAAAATATAGCTCGACAATTGTTTAGACAGATTTGCAGCACAGGAAAAATTCTCATGTTGTATGCTAGTGACACAAAGTCCAGCATACTTTCATTGACAGCCAGGTTGAGCGATTTGCCATAGGGTATCAATTTGCTCCTGCAAGAGGTCAATCCTCTGATTGAACACCATCAAGCTTCCTTTTACTTGAGCATTAATTCCTTTATGTACAACTAAGGCATGAGCTACATTGGCTAAATGATTATTCAGGGTCTGAGCAGTTTGCCCAGTATGACTCATGGCTAATGCCCTGGTGGTAGCTCCAACAGCCGTCAATAAGATGGTAGTAACAATGGTGGCTGTAGTTCCAAGATCCCTTTTCTGTCTGAAGAGAGTCATAGCGTGAGGCGCATCAATGGGCATAGGCACCCAGTGAGGCATGCGAGTAACCAGGGCATACCTAACTTTACTAGCATTCCAGCATTGGGCAAAAAAGCAAGTATCATTACCACAATTACTTGGCTCTATCTTAACAGAACAATTTTAATGGAACAACTTCTCTTTCCTTAAGGTCACATTTTAATTTTAAACTCCAGGAACAAGAGATTGGTCACTGACCACTGAGTAGGACACAGCTTGCAAAGCAGCCAGGACAGGCAAGGCAATCTTGCTCATACAGGGTTGGCAACACTAGTGTGGAACAACACCATCAATCGATTAGTTTATTGGCCCTCACTAATACTTTTACATATACTGATCTTTCTCTGTTTCAGGCAAACCATGCCAGGAATTGTCTAGTTTGCTTCTCTTTTCCCTGCTCTTAAAGACTCAATACCCAAGGAAGCCTAGACCCTGACAGCCTATTGTATCAATAAGAATGTGAAGGTCCATTTAGTCAGTATACCAGTAACTGCTCAGTTCAAAGTACAACCTAGGAAATTTCAGATCCAAGACCACAGTAAGAGACCACTTTGTCATTAGGTAGATTCCTCTTAATCCCACATCACTTTGAAGCTTCCCTACTTAGGAAGAACTCCAACATAAATTTTAAAGTTTTGTTTCCAACCTGACATTGTCACGGAGGTAAACAGGAATAAAGGTGTGGGATCTTTATAAAGGTATGAGATAAAGGCTTGTTGTTTTTTACAAGAAAAAGTCATGTGTGCACAAGATCACAGAATCTGGGCACTGAGGAAAGTTTACTCATCTCCAGGGAAACCTAATGATTCTCTCATGGAGTGATTGATTGGATTATATGTAGAATGACAACATGCAACAGGTAAAAGCCAGTAAGAGTTTCAGGAGCCAGTTATTAAAAGAGCCAAGTGGACAGCTTTCCACTTGAAACAAAGGCTGAGCAGCTGTACATGCCTCAATCTGAGAAGCTGAAAGCACACAACCAAGAGATGACAGTTCCTGTGTCCCATACTCTTATTTCAGGAAAATTCTTATATATTCATTTTCTTTAATTTTTTTATTTTAATTTTTATTAATTATACCTTTTTTTTTCATTTTGTCTCTCCCCATAAACTCCTCCTTTTTCCTCAAGTCCAATGATAGAGGAGGTCTTCATCTCCTTCCTTATGAATCTAGTCTATCAGATCTCAACAAGAGTGGCTGCATTGTTATCTTCTGTGGCCTTGTAAGACTGCTCCCCTCTCAGGGGGAGGTGACCAAAGATCAGGCTAATTAGTTTATATCACAGGCAGTCCCTGTTCCCATTACTATTTAACCCACTTTGCAACTGAATTGCCTTGGACAACATATGTGCAGAAGTTCTAGTTTATCTCCATGTGTGGTTCTTGGTTAGAGTATGAGTCTCAGGAATAAACCTTGTGCTCAGATATTTTGGTTCTGTTGCTCTTCTTTTGGATCTCCTGTCCTCTCCAGATCTTAATATTTCCCACTTCTTTCATAAGATTCTATGCACTTTGCCCAACATTTGGCCATATGTCTCAACATCTGCTTTGATAGTCTGCAGGGCAAAGCTTTTCAGAGGCCCACTGTCTCAGGCTCCTAACTTGTTCCCTGTTTTCTTCTTCTTCTGATGTCCCTCCTTTTTGCCTTTTGGGATAGGGATTGAGCATTTTAGCCAGAGTCCTCCCTCTTGTTTAGTTTCTTTATGTGTAGAGATTTTAGTAGGTTTATCCTATATTATATGTTTATGTGAGTGAGTATATACCATGTGTCTTTCTATCTCTGGGAGAACTCTCTCAGGATGATCCTTTCCAGTTCCCACCACTTACCTAAAAATTTCATGATTTCCTTGCTTTTATTTTAATTGTTTCATAATATTCCATTGTGTACATGTATCACAATTTCTGTATCCTTTTTTCATTTAGAGGGCAATCTTTCTCTGTTTCAACCAGACCAGTTCCAGGAATTTTCTGGTCTCCTTCTCTTTTCCATGCTCTCAAAGTCTCATTAGCCCAAACCTTAACCCTCCCAGCCTCTTACATCAATAATGTGAAGGTACATTTAGTGAGTACTCGAGTAACTGCTCAATTCAAAGTCACAACATAGGAAATTTCAGATTGAAGACCACAGTAGGAGGCCACATCATCATTGGACACATTCCTCTTAATCCCACATCACTTTGAAGCTCCCTGCATAGGAAGCTGTCCAATGAAAAATGAAATTTTCATTTCCTACCTGACATTGTCACAGAGGTAAAAAGTTGTAAAGGTGTGGGATCTCTTTAAAAGGACGAGATAAATGCTTGCTGGTTTTCACCAGAAAATGTCACTTGTGCACAGGATCAGAGGTAACACCAGAGTGCACACATGTCTTGAAACACTGCCACACCTGAAGGCACCCACTGCCAATGAGAGGGTGAGAACACTGAGCAATGTTTGTTTTCTCAACTCCATGGAAATCTCAAGATTCTCTCAGGTGCTGATTGACTGAGAGGGAGAATGATGTCACGAAACAGGTGAAAATCAGTAAATTTCAGGAAGGACTGTTCCAAGATGGCATCAAACAGAGCACACAATTTTGGGGAGGTAGAAGACATGAATCTCTGAAATTGGTAAGTGGAGAGAAAATGGAAACTAGAATTTGGACTGTTAGGCTTTCTAAAGGAGAGGGGACACCACAGAAGCGTAAAGTGCTTGGAAATTTAGATCAGGCACAGATTTCTCTGGGAATAGAAGAAAGTGGGGAGCTTGTCTTGTCTGGGCTTCCTGCCCAGACATGGGGAAACATGAACACAGCACCAGGTAGCTGAGTGCAAAGCTCATAGCCTGGGGACTAAGACAGCAGAGACGGTGCTCCAGGCTCCTTATTGCAGAGGACAGCTGCAACCACCTTCTGAACAACACCCCTTGGACACATGTCCGAGGAGGACACCATATCTTGGGTCTTGCCTATGGCCCTCTACCTGAGCTCCTGACTTGTGGAGCATCCCCTCCCCCACACACTGTGGGATGAGATCCTGCCACAAGTAGTTCAGCAGAGCTCAAGTCCCTCTTGATATCCTGCCCCGCCATAGTGCACCCACCACTGGAAATCCCTCCCCGCCATAACATGCACACCTCTGGAAAACCAGTAACACCTGAGTGCACACATGTCTTGAAACACTGCCGCACCTGAAAGCACGCACTGCCAGTGAGAGGCCAGGCCCAACCACAGAATGCTAACCACAAAGACTCAGTTCCTCAATATAATCCTTCCTGGATCCCAAATCTGCAAAGCTCAGTGCCTGAGGCCCAAGACAGCAGAGAGAGGGCTTCAGGATCCTCAGCCATGACAGAGAGCTGTAGCCTCATGCTGAACACCACCCTCAGAGCATACATCTGAGGAACCCATACAACACCTGGTGCCCTCTTGCCAAGTTCTGGATCCTCAGAGTGCACCCCCCCACCAGGCCCCCCTGGAGTGTACGCACCACCAGAAACCCCAACCTGCCAGAGTGCATGCCCAAATAGTGCCAGCCACATAGACTCAGATCTGTAGTACAGTCCTTCCCAGATCCGAAATCTGCAAGTGGCAGTACTGACTACACAGGGCTGCCCAGCCAAAGATTGTATGGGCCATCTAACCCCTCAGTGTCAGATAACCAGCTGAATAGCCATCAAAGCCTAGCAGACCTACAAAAACAATACATGCCCACAAACTTCAACAGTGCTTGTGATCCCTTAAGCATCTGCAACACCTTCATTGCCTTCAAGGCAACCCTCTCACACACTGAGGGCCTCATCATTCTCCAACACTCTGCCCCTTAGGATACACCTACAAGCACATGCTCAATCACGTATTACCCCCAAATTGCCCTCTGTGCCTGTGAACTTTCCTTCTACAGATAAAGCTGAATCATCAATGCACACACTGAAACCACTGGACCACCCTCATTTTCCTGAAGAATTCTCTAGACACCAGAGAAAGACCAGTTTGATCTACAGAATCCAGGAACAAGCAGTGAACACTATGGATAATCAAATGGCCAGGGGTCGGCAAAAGAACACAACCAATGTAAATCAAGATATCATGGCTTCATCAGCAACCTCCAAAAGTAATGGATACTCCAACTCATCAGAAACACAAGAAAATTATTTAAAGCTATGATTATGTAGTAATTTGTGGCACCTAAAGATGAAACCAACACATCTCCCAGATAAATAACTATACAGATTCAAACAGTTAAAGAGGATACAAATAAATCCCTTAAAGATTTGGCCTTCCAAATAGAAACAAAGAAAAAAGGAGTGAATGAAGAAGCTCTTAAAGAAACACATGCAAATATAGCCCAACAATTGGAGGCAGAAGTACTGGCACTAAGAAAGGAAACAAACAAAAAAATAGAGACCATCTTGGAGACACAGGAATCCACATTCAAACAGATGAAGGAAATGTTGCAAGACATGAAAACAGAATTAGAATCAATAAAGAAAACACAAACCGAGAAAACCCTGGAACTGAAGAACTTAGAGAAAAGAGAAGGAATCACAAGGTAAGCATCACTAATAAAATACAAGGGATGGAAGACAAAATCGTGGGTGTTGAAGATACACTTGCAGAAATTGATACTTCTTGCAAAGAAAAAGTAAAATCAGAACAATCCCAAACACAAACCATCCAAGAAATCAGGGACTCCATGAAAAGGCAAAATCTACGAATAATAGGAATTGACGAAGAAGATGATTCCAGGCTTCAAGGTCCAGAAAATATTTTCAAGAAAATCATAAAAGAAAATTTCCTCAACCTAAAGAAAGAGATGTCCACAAATATAAAAGAGGCCTACAGAACACCAAATAGATTAGACCAGAAAAGGAACTCCTCATGCCACATCGTAGTCAAAACATTTATTGTGCAGAACAAAGAAAAGATACTAATAGCAGCAAGGGAATAAGGCCAAGTAACATATAAAGGTAGACTTATCAGAATCACACTGGACTTCTCATCTGAAACTATGAAAGCCAGAAGTGTCTGGACAGATATCATGCAGGCTCTAAGGGACCACAGATACCAACCTAGAATACTATACCCTGCAAAGCTTTCAATCAACATAGATGGAGAAAACAAAATATTCCATGACAAAACTAAATTTAAGCAATATTTGAACAGCCAGCCAGCCCTACAGAAGATACTAGAAGAAAAATTCCAATCCAAAGAGAACAACTACACCCCAGGAAATATAGGTTAAAGTTAGTTTCCCAAAAAAATCAAAAGAAAACAGGCCATGAATCACAGTAACACCACCAACTCCACAATAATAGAATAAAACATTCAATGGTCATTATTATCTGTCAACATCAATGGACTCAATTCTCCAATAAAAAGACACAGAATAACAGAATCCACAGAATAACAGAATAACAGGATCCAACATTCTGCTGCATCCAAGAAACACAACTATGCAACAAAGATAAACACTACCTCAGAGAAAAAGGCTGGAAAACTGTTTTTCAAGCAAATGGACCCAAAAAAACAAGCAGGAGTGGCTATCCTAACATAAAATAAAATAGACTTTCAAGCAAAACTAATCAAAAAGGACATAGAGGGACACTACATTCTCATCAAAGGAAAAATCCACCAAGAATATATCACAATTCTAAACATCTATACCTCAAATAAAAGAGCACCTACATTTGTAAATGAAACATTATTAAAGCCTAAATCACTCATCAACCCCAACACCTTCATAGTGGGAGACTTCAACACACCACTATCACCAAGGGAAATATCATCTAGACAGAAACCAAACAGAAAAAAAAGGCACTTACAAACATCCAAAATCAAATGGACCTAATAGATTTCTATAGGACTTTTCACCCAAAATCAAGAGTATACATTCTTTTTAGAACCTCATGGAACATCACAAAGCAAGCCTCAACAGATACAAGAAGATTGACATAATCCCCTGTATACTATCTGACCATCATGGACTAAAGCTGGACCTCAACAACAATGGAAATAGGAAAAAGCCTACAAAGACATGAAACTTAACAACTTACTGCTAAATGACAGCTTGGTTAAGGATTAAATGAAGAACGAAATTAAAGACTTCCTAGAATTCAATGAAAATAATGGCACAACATACCCAAACTAATGGAACACAATGAAAGCAGTACTTAGAGATAAACTTGTAGCACTAAGTGCCTTTAAGAAGAAATTCGAGACAGCTCATTCAAGCAACTTAAAGGCTCACTAAAAAACAAGAAGCAGACAAACCAAAAAGGAGTAGATGGCTTGAAATAATCAAACTCAGAGATAAAATCAATCAATTAAAAACAAATAAAACAATTCAAAGGATCAATGAGCTGGTTCTTTGGGAAAATTAACAAGATAGACAAACCCTTATCCAAACTAGCCAAAAGGCAGAGAAACTACAAATCAGCAAAATCAGAAATGAAACGGGAACATAACTGCAGACAGTGAGGAAATTCAAACAATCATTAGGTCGAACTACAAAAGCCTATATTCGACAAAATTTGAAAATATAAAAGAAGTGAACATTTTTCTTGATATATTCCATCTACCAAAAATAAGTCAAGACCAGGTAGAAAGATTTAACAGCCCTATATCCCCCAAGGAAACTGAAGCAGCCATCAATAGCCTCCCATCCAAAAAAGCCCAGGGGCACATGGTTTCAGTGCACAGTTCTACCAGACCTTCAAAGAAGTGCTAACTTCTCTGCAAACTTTTCCACAAAATAGAAACAGAAGGAACATTAGCAAACTCATTCTTTGAAGCCACAGTCACCTTAATACCTAAACCACACTAAGATCGAACAAAAAAAAGAGAACTGATCTCTCTAATGAACATTGACGCAAAAATACTCAATAAATACTTGCAAACAGAATCCAAGAACACATAAAATATATCATCCATGACCAAGTAGGCTTCATCCCAGGCATGCAAGTGTGGTTCAAAATACAGAAATCCATCAATGTAATCCACCATATAAAGAAACTGAAGGAGAAAAACCACATGGTCATCTCCCTAGATGGTGAAAAAGCATTTGAAAAAATCCAACATCCATTCATGGTTAAAGTCTTGGAGAAAACAGGGATACAAGGAACATACATAAACATAGTAAAGGCAATATACAGCAAGCATATAGCCATCATCAAACTTAACGAAGAGAAACTTAAATCAATCCCATTGAAATCAGGAACAAGGCAAGGGTGCCAATTGTCTCCATATCTCTTCAACATAGTACTTGAAGTCCTAACTAGAGGAATAAGACAAGTAAGGTAGATCAAGGAAATACAAATGAGAAAGGAAGAAGTCAAAGTGTCACTATTCACAGATGATATGATAGTATACCTAAGTGACACCCAAAACTCAACCAGAGACCGCTTTCAGCTGATAAACACCTTCAGCAAAGTGGCTGGATACAAAATTAACTAAAAAAAAACAATCAGAAGCCCTCTTGTATACCCAAGACAAAAGGGCCAATAAAGAAATCACAGAAAAAATACCCTTAACAATAGCCACTAGTAACATAGTAACATAAAATACCTTTGGATGACTCTATCCAAGCAAGTGAAAGACCTGTTTGAAAAAAACAAAACAAAACAAAACAAAACAAACAAACAAAAACTTCAAGTCTCTGAAGAAATTGAAGAAAAAATCAGAAAATGGAAAGATCTCCCTTGCTCATGGATTGGTAGGATTAACATAGTGCAAATGGCCATCCTGACAAAAGCAATCTAAAGATTCAATGCAATCCCCATCAAAATACCAACTCAATTATTTGCAGAATTTGAAAGAAAAATTCTCAACTTCATATAGAGAAACAAACAAACAAAAACAAACAAACAAACAAAGAATTTCCAAAACAATCCTGTACAACAACAAATCCTCTGGAGGTATCTCCATCCCTGATCAAAAGTTGTACTACAGAGCAATAATAATAATAACTGCTTGGTTCTGGCAGAAAAGTGGAAACAGAAAGGTTGAACAATGGAACCGAATAAAAGACCCAGAAATAAACCCATATACCTATGAATATTTGATTTTTGACAAATCCATTCAATGGAAAAAAAAAGAGAGCATCTTCAACAAATGGTGCTGGTCCAACTGCATGTCTAAATGCAGAAAAATGAAAATAGATCCGTGTTTATCATCCTGCACAAAACTAAAGTCCAAGTGAATCAAAGACCTCAATATAAAAACAGATACTCTAAATCAGCTAGAGGAAAATGTAGGGAGACCCTAGAAGAAGACCCTAGAACTCCAACTGGCACAGGAGACAGCTTCTTGAACAGAATACCATCAGCACAGGGTCTAAAAGCAACAATCAATAAATGAAACCTCATGAAACTAAAAATATTCTGTAAAGCAAAAGACAGTGTCATTAGAACAAAATGAGAGCCTATAGATTGGGAAAGATTCTTCACCAACCCAACATCTGACAGAGGGCTGATATCTGGAATATATAAAGAACTAAAGAAGTTAAAAAGGCAGTAATTCAAGTAACCCAATTAAAAATGGGGTATGGAGCTCAACAGAGAATTCTCTGTAGAAGAATATAGAATGGCAGAGAAACACATAAGGAGATGTTCAACATCCCTAGCCATCAAAGAGATGCAAATCCAAACGACCCTGATATTTCACCTTACACACATTAAAATGGCTAAATTAAAAAACTCAATGCATGCTGGAGAGGCTGTGTGGAAATGGGAACCCTCCTTCATTGCTGGTGGGAATGAAAACTGGTATAACCACTATGGAAATCAATCTGGCGCTTTCTCAGACAATTAGGAATAGTGCTACCTCATGATCCAGCTATACCACCTACGCATATATCCAAATGATGTTAAAGTACACAAGGACCTTTGCTCAAACCATGGTTGTAGCAGCTTTATTCATAATAGCCATAACCTGGAAACAGCCCAGATGTCCATCAATGGAGGAATGGATACAGATATTGAGGTACTTTTTCACAATGGTGTACTACTCAGCAATTAAAAATAATGAAATCATGAATTTTGCAGGCAAATGGTGGGATCTAGAAATGATCATACTGAGTGAGGTATCCCAAAAGCAGAAAGACACACATCCTATATCCTCACTTATATAGAACTATAAGATAGGATAAACATACTAAAATATGTACACCTAAAGAAGATAAACAAGATAGAGGTCCAGGGGTAAGATGATCAATTCTTATGTAGAACAAAAAAAGTGATGGACATTGGGAATAGGAGAAAACAAGGAGCAGGACAGTACCCTACAACAGAAGGCACATGTTAGACTCTACCTAGCAGTGTATCAAAGCAGATGCTGGGACCCATAACTAAACCTTCAACAGAGTGTAGAGAATCATCTGAAGGAAGTAGGAATTAGTATATCCTAGAGGGGAAAGGATTCACCACAAGATCCAAATATATCTGAACACAGGGGTCTTCTATGAGACTGTTGACCAGCCCTGCTCAGAAATAGCCCATGGTAGCTCAGTATCCAAGTGGGTTCCCTAGTAATGGGGACAAGAATTATTTCTGACATGAAATCACGAGCTTCCTCTCCCCCTGAGGGAGGAGCAGCCTTGTTAGGCCACAGATAGGGACATTACAAACATCCTGAAGATACCTGATAACCTAGGGTCAGATGGAAGGAGAGGAGTACACCCCCTCTCAGTGGACTCAGAAGGGGGCAGGGAATGGGATGAGGGAGGAGGGAAGAATTGGGAGGAAAAGAGGGAGAGGGCTGCAGTTGGGATACAAGTGAATGTATAACATTATTTAAAAAATTACGAAGTAGGAGGAGGGGCAAGATAGTGGCGCCAGGAGGACTCTCATTCTGAGCAGCAGCAGCAGGATCAGCACAGTGACCAGTAATCAGAACTCGCGGCCATAAAACACAGTCATTGTGTTTCCCAGGTGAGAGGATTCAATCAGCTGCCACTTCACTGGCTGCCAGCTGCCTGCCACAAGCCCCAGCCCGAGCCAGAGCCACAAGCCATGGTCCCAGACTGAACCATGTAACCACACTATCAGAGACTGGAATTTACAGTCTAGAGATAACCCCAGGAAACGATTGGGACTGGCCTTAGGTCACCCAGACATCTCCTGGAAAAGACTCAGGTTCAACGGGCACCCTAGGACCCAGCCCAGAGCTAGAGCCCAAGACCCAGGATCCGGCACAGAGCCCTGCCTGCCTGTGTGCCTGATTCACCGCCTGAGATAAAACTGTGGGCACCAGGGCACCAGTGAATGAGTTTCACTGTCTAGTGCAAACACACAGGGAGGGAAACGGCTGGTGTGATCTCAGAGCACTCAGCCGACACCCCCAGCCTGAAAAGGTTCCCGGAAAATTACCCAGCTTAGGGAGGCACCCAGATTCCCAAAGGCCACAAAGGCAGACACAGGCAGTTTCTGCACACCAGACAGCTGGTGGAGACTGAGCTGCCATCACTCAACTGTGCTCCAGGCACAGGCAGTTTCTGCGGCCAGCCAGCTGGCAGACACTGAGCAGTGTGCACCAGGGCAAAAAAGACACTGGGAGTCCGAGTCTCCAGAGAATCCACAGGGAAGGAAGAAGACTGTACTGACTTAAATCACCCAATACTTCCCTAGAAAAAGTCTAGCAGTCTAGCAGACCAGTGGGACCAACACTCAGCTGTGCTTCAGACACAGACACAAAGAGTTGCTGCTCATCTGCTCTCCAACTGGGTCACAGCAGCTGATCATTAAATTTACAACAAGAAACCCAGAAACAGGGCAGCTGCCCTCAGGACTTCCCTGGGTGAGAGGAGAACCCTCTCGACTAACAAAGACCACAGTTACCACTCAGGTCTATATCCCTGAGGTGAGCAACTCCTGAAAAAACACCAACCATCCAGGGAATATACCCAAAAACCTGAGAAGACATCCTTCAGGAAAAACCAGCTTTCTGCAAAGGGGATTCTCTCCATCACAGGATCCCCATGAACCACCAGAAAATAACCCCAAACACCTAAGATAGCACAATGGGTAGAGGCCAGTGTAAAAGCTCAAGCAACAAAAGACAGAGAAATATGGCATCTCCAGAACCCAGTTACCCAGGGGCAAATAGCCCTGGACACCCCAGCATAACTGAAACCCAAGAAGATGACCTAACAACTATGCTCATGGAGATGATAACAGAGGAAACAAATAAGATACGTAAAGACATAGAGGAAGATAAACTCAAACAGAATATTGCCATCTGTAAAGAAATAGAGGAAGCTGCAGACAAACAGTTTATGGCCTATAGAAAGGAAATGCTTAAAGCACTGAATGAAATAAAAGAAACAGAGTGGAAGGAACTAAATGAAAAAACAGGAAAGTACAATCAGACAGGTGAAAGAAGTAAACAAAACAACTCAAGACCTGAAGATAGAATTGGAAAAATTAAAGAAAACACAAATGGTGGAAATAACGGAAAGGAAGAATCTAGGGAAGAAAACAGGAACTACAGAGGTAAGCATAACCAATGGACTACAAGAGATGGAAGAAAGAATCTCTGGTGTAGAAGATACAATGGAAGAAATCAATGTATCTGTCAAAGAAAATGTTAAATCTAAAAAATTCCTGGCACAGACCATCCAAGAAATCCAAGACAATATGAAAAGACAAAACCTAGGAATAATAGGTATAGAGGAAAAAGAAGACTCACTTCTCCAAGGCCCAGAAAATATTCCCAACAAAATCATTGAAGAAAATTTCCCCAAGCTAAAGGAGAGGCCAATTAGAATACATGAGGCCTACAGAACACCCAACAAATTTGACCAGAAAAGAAAATCCTCCAGCCACATAATAATCAAAACAGTAAGTATACAGAACAAAGAAAAAATACTAAAAGCTGCAAGGGAAAAAGGCCAAGTAACATATAATGGCAAAGCCATTAGAATCACAACTGACTTTTCAGCAGAGACTATGAAAGCCAGAAGGGACTGGACGGATATCATGCAGACCCTAAGAGAACACAGATGTCAACCCAGGCTACTATACCCCGCAAAACTCTCAGTCCTCATAGATGGAGAAAACAAGATATTCAATGACAAAAACAAATTTCAACCAAACCTACAAACAAATCCAGCATTACAGAAGACACTAGAAGAGAAAATACAACCCAGGAAAACTAGCTACATTCAAGAAAACACAGGAAATAAATAACCTCACTTCAGTAAAACAAAAAACAACCAAGCACACAACCTGATGACCACAGCCAACATCAAAATCAAGGGATCTAGCAGCCACTGGTCATTAATCTCTCTCAACATCAATGGACTCAACTCTCCAATAAAAAGACACAGATTAACAGAATGGATACATAAACTAAACCCAGCAATCTGTTGCATTCAAGAAACACACCTAAGACACAAAGATAGACATTACCTGAGGGTAAAAGGTTGGAAGATGAATTTCCAAGCAAACGGACCCAAGAAGCAAGCAGGAGTAGCCATTCTAATATCTGATAAAATAGACTTTCAACCAAAATTAATCAAAAGAGATGGGGATGGACACTTCTAACACATCAAGGGAAAATTCCACCAGGAAGACATCACAAACCTGAACATCTATGCCCCAAATACAAGAGCACCCACATTTGTGAAAGAAACATTGATAAAATTTAAAGCACATATTGATCCCCACACATTAATAGTGGGAGACTTCAACACCCGACTCTCAACAAAGGACAGGTCAACAAAACAGAAATTACACCAAGAAACAATGTCTCTGAGAGAGGTCATGAATCAAATGGACCTAATAGATATTTACAGAACCTTACACCCAAACACAAAAGAATTTACCTTCTTCTCAGCACCTCATGGAACCTTCTCGAAAATAGACCATATAGTGGGTCACAAAGCAAGCCTCAACAAATACAAGAAGATTGAAATAATCCCTTGTATCTTGTCTGATCACCATGGAATAAAGCTGGACCTCAATAATAACAGAAATAGGAAAAACCCTACACACACATGGAAACTGAACAACTTGTTACTAAATGACAGCTGGGTCAGGGAAGAAATAAAGAAAGAAATTAAAGTCTTTCTAGAAATCAATGAAAATGAAGACACAACATACCAAAACTTGTGGGACACAATGAAAGCAGTGCTAAGAGGAAAGTTCTTAGCACCAACTGCCGTCAAAAAGAAATTCGAGACAGCTCATTCAAGCACCTTAATGGCTCACTTAAAAACCCTAGAAAAAGAAGCAGACACACCAAGAAGGAGTAGACAGCTGGAAATAATCAAACTCAGGGCTGAAATCAATCAATTGGAAACAAATAAAACAATTCAAAGAATCAATGAAACCAAGAGCTGGTTCTTTGAGAAAATCAATAAGATCGACAAACCCTTAGCCAACCTAACTAAAAGGCAGAGAGACACCACCCAAATCAACAAAATCAGAAATGAAAAGGGGGATATAACTACAGACACTGAGGAAATCCAAACAATCATTAGGACTTACTTCAAAAGTCTATATGCCACAAAATTTGAAAATCTAAATGAACTGGACAATTTTCTTGATCTATTTGACTTACCAAAGCAGAATCAGGACCAGGTAAATCAACTAAATAGTCCTATATCCCCCAAAGAAATAGAAGCGGTCATCAAAAGTCTCCCATCCAAAAAAAGCCCAGGACCAGATGGCTTCAGCGCAGAATTCTACCAGACCTTCAAAGAAAGAGCTCACACCAATTTTCTTCAAACTATTCCACAAAATAGAAACAGAAGGAACATTACCAAACTCATTCTATGAAGCCACAGTCACCTTGGTACCTAAACCTCACAAAGACTCAACAAAGAAAGAGAATTTCAGGCCAATCTCCTTATGAACATTGATGCAAAAATACTTAACAAAATACTTGCAAACCGAATCCAAGAACACATTAAAGGTATTATCCACTATGACCAAGTAGACTTCATCTCAGGTATGCAGGGGTGGTTCAATATACGGAAATCCATCACTGTGATCCACCATATTAACAAACTGAAAGAAAAAAACCACATGATAATCTCCCTAGATGCGGAAAAAGCATTTGACAAAATCCAACATCCATTTATGTTTAAAGTATTGGAGAGATTAGGGATACAAGGCACATATCTAAACATAGTAAAGGCAATATACAGCAAGCCTATAGCCAACATCAAACTAAATGGAGAGAAACTTAAAGCAATCCCACTAAATTTCTGGAAGTCCTTGCTAGAGCAATAAGACAGTTGAAGGATATCAAGGGGATACAAATTGGAAAGGAAGAATTCATATTTTCACTATTTGCAGATGATATGATAGTATTCCTGAGTGACCCCAAAAACTCTACCAGGGAACTCCTACAGCTGATAAACAACTTCAGCCAAGTGGCCGGATACAAAATTAACTCAAAAAAATCGGTAGCCCTCCTGTATACCAAAGACAAAAGGGCTGAGAAAGAAATTAGTGAAACAACAACCTTCACAATAGCCACAAATGACATAAGGTACCTCGGATTAACCCTAACCAAGGAAGTCAAAGACTTGTATGGAAAAAATTTCAAATCTCTGAAGAAAGAATTAGAAGACAATATGAGAAGATGGAAAGATCTCCCATGCTCATGGCTTGGCAAGATTAACATAGTAAAAATGGACATCTTACCAAAAGCAATCTACAGATTCAATGCAATGCCCATCAAATTACCAACACAATTCTTTACAGACCTGGAAAGAAAAATTCTCAACTTCATATAGAGTAACAAGAAACCCAGAATTGCTAAAACAATCCTCTACAATAAAAGATCTTCTGGAGGTATCTCCATCCCTGATCTTAAGTTGTACTATAGAGCAACAGTTTTAAAAACTACATGGTACTGGCATAGAAACAGAATGGTGGATCAATGGAACCGACCATAGGACCCAGAAATAAACCCACACACTTATGGACACCTGATCTTTGACAAAGATGCCAAAACCGTTCAATGGAAAAAAGATAGCATCTTCAACAAATGGTGCTGTTCCAACTGGATGTCTACATGTAGAAAATGAAAATAGATCCATACTTATCACCCTGCACAAAACTGAAGTCCATGTGGATCAAAGACCTCAACATGAAACCAGACACATTAAATTGGCTTAAAAAAAAGTGGGAAATACCCTAGAGCTCATTGGTACAGGAGAAAACTTCCTGGAAAGAACACTAACAGCACAGGCTCTAAGAGCAACAATCAATAAATGGGACCTCATGAAACTGAAAAGCTTTTGTAAAGCAAAGGACACTGTCATCAAAACAAAGCAACTGCCTACAGATTGGGAAAGAATCTTCACCAACCCTTTATCTGACAGAGGACTCATATCCAGTATATATAAAGAACTAAAGAAGCTGAAAAGCAGCAAACCAAGTAATCCAATTAAAAAATGGGGAACAGAGCTAAACAGAGAATTCTCTGTAGAGGAATACCAAATGGCAGAGAAGCACTTAAAGAAATGCTCAACCTCACTAGCCATTAGGGAAATGCAAATCAAAACAACCCTGAGATTTCACCTTATGCCGATGAGAATGGCCAAGATTAAAAACTCAAGTGACAACACATGCTGGAGAGGTTGTGGAGAAAGGGGAACCCTTCTCCCCTGATGGTGGGAATGTAAACTTTTACAACCACTCTGGAAATCAATCTGGCGCTTTCTCAGACAACTAGGAATAGCACTTCCTCAAGATCCAGCCATACCACTTCTGGGCATATATCCAAAAGAGGCTCAAGTATACAAAAAGACATCTGCTCAACCATGTTTGTAGCAGCTTTATTTGTAATAGCCAAAAGCTGGAATCAACCCAGATGCCCCTCAACTGAAGAATGGATGCAGAAATTGTGGTACATCTACACAATGGAATATTACTCAGCAATGAAAAATAAGGAAATCATGAAATGTGCAGGTAAATGGTGGGATCTGGAAAGGATCATCATGAGTGAGTTGTCCCAGAAGCAAAAAGACACACATGGTATATACTCACTCATATAGACATACAACATAGGACAAACCCACTAAAATCTGTGCATCTATAAAGAAACTAAGCAGGAGAGAGGACCCTAACTAAAATGTCCAATCTCCATCTGGAAAGGCAAAGAGGATGGACATCAGAAGAAGAAGAAAACAGGAAACAACCTAGGAACCTACCACAGTGGGCCTCTGAAAGCCTCTGCCCTACAGACTATCAAAGCAGATGCTGAGCCTGATGGACAGAGTGAATGGAATTTTAGGTCAGAACTGGGAAATAGTAAGAGCTGGAGAGGACAGTGTCTCCACAAGGAGAGCAACAGAACAAGAAAATTTGAACACAGGGAACTTCCCAGAGACTCAAACTCCAACCAAGGACTATTCATAGAGATAACCCAGAACCCCTGCACAGATGTAGCCCAGGGCAGTTCAGAGTCAATTGGGTTACATAGTAATATGAAGAGGGACTGCCTCTGACATAATCTCATTGGCCTGCTCTTTGATCACCTCCCCCTGGGGGAGAGCAGCCTTACCAGGCCATATTAGAGGACAATGCAGCCACTTTTGATGTGAACTGATAGACTAAGATCAGAAAGGAGAGGAGAATCTCCCCCATCAGTGGACTTGGGGAGTGGCATGCATGCAGAGGGAGGAGGGAGGGTGGGATTGGGAGGGGAGGAGGAAGGAGCTTATGGGGGGATACAGAATGAATAAAGTGTAATTGATGAAAAATTAAAAAAAAGAAAAGAAAGAATACACACAGTTAAAAAAAAAAAGAATGATTACCAGCATAAACCTCAGGCCACTACCTGAGCATGTACGCCCACACACATGCAAACATTAAAATGAAAATAAAACTGTTTTATTGACATCTTATAGAATATATTATTTTACAATATATCTTAGCAGTTGAATGAAATAAGCATTTACTCATAACTCAAAGTGCTTTCCAGATATTATTTCCATAATTTAGACATGCCATGCTTTATAATACCACAAACATTACCTTAAAGTTCAATATAAAACTGGCTCTAAACTTTAATCTTAAAAGCTGGATGTATCAAGTTATATTTCTGTGAGAACTTAAAAATTAGCAGTTATTTCCTTAGAAATCATTTTATATGGTGGGTTTATGGAATCTTTGATATAAAGTTTTTGTATACTTGTATATAACTTTGGAAGTTTATTATTAAAATCATGTTTTTTCTCCTAAAAAAATTGACGAATTCAAGGACATCATGAAAAGATGAAACCTAATAATAATAAGAAAGAGTAAAAAGAAGATCCCTGGCTCTGAGGCCTAGAAAATATTTCAAAGAAAATCACAGAAGAAAATTTCTACAACCTAAAAAATCTGGAGATCCAACACAGGTCAAGTTCTAATGACAAGCCATTTACACACTGAGCCATCTTTCCTTGTCCCTTAAAGCTATTGTTATTAAAAACTCTGAGCTTAGTGATCATATCAAAAGGCTGTTCTTTAGGCCATTACTTGAGAATATATATTCTGTGTAGTGGGGAAAAATGCTTTACATTCTACTGGCTTCAGTTATTGAAGAATAACAACAGCAAAATAATGAGAAAAAATAATAGTTAAAAAAAAGTTTCACGAGCCAGTTATTAAAAGGGCAAAGTTAACAGACTACTGGAGTGAAAGGGTATTCGGCCCTACAGGCCTCAATCTGGAAAGCTAAAGCACACAACCCAGAGATGACAGTTCCTGTGTCCAAGACTATAGATGCACAGACATCTTCAGAAATAGAGGGACCAAGAGAGACAGCAACAAAGATATGGTATGACAGATATAGAGACACAGAAACTCCATTCTGTTTGTTCACTTTCATTGGCATATCAACCTTAAAGCACACTATCCAATAAAATAATTCCAATAGGAATTACATTATCTAACATGGCCATATCATCTAACCTTTACATATATTTCCTCACGGGCAACTAATCTTGTTAATAAATGAGCTTCAAGGAGACATTGCAATTCAAATCAAAGGAAGTGCAGTAATATGGAAGGCTTCTAGGCTAAAAGATCATACTTATCCAGATTGTTACTCAATACAATGATTAAAATTCCAGCAACTGTGAAGATATAAAGAACACAACTGACAATCTTCTTTGGTAAAATGTGGATTATTTCCATAATGAAGTATTATTCAGCTAAGAAAATTACATCATGATACTTTTAGGCAAATGGATGGAACCAAGAAATATCATCCTGGTTGAAGTAACAAAAATGGAGAAAGACAACTATGGTATCTATTCACTTATTAGGCAGTCTCCTAATAGTGGGGATAAAGTTCCACTAGGCCATCTATTGTGACCAAGCCAGTATTCCACTAGGGGAATTGGGTGGCAGTTAATTGAGTTGTTGGACCAAGACATCCTACAGAATATTTCAAGCAACTCAGTCTCTTGTTACTAAAATATATTGTTCTCTGCCCTCAACTGATAGATTAGTACCATGTCCTTGTATCCAGAGAGATGTTCCCTTCTCCATCAAATGTGCATGGTTACAGAAATCCACATTCTGATATTATGTAGAGAAAGACCCTGCAACACCCAGATCTGAATGGGATTTCCCTATGAGATTCTCCCTCTCCTCAGAGCTCTGGGAAGCCTGCAGAAGAGCAGGCAGGAAGAATGTTACAAGTAGAGTGAATTGTGGACACAAGGAGAACAATGGCCTGAGAATCAGGCCGCAGAGGAAGATGATGCAGCCAGCACTGATGACAACTGATACGCTAGGGTCAGATAGAAGGAGAGGAGGCCCTCCCCTATCAAAGAACTAGAGAAAGGTCATAGAGGTAGAAGAAAGAATCTGAGTGAAACTGGGAAAAAAATGAGGGAGGAGGTACCCAGGAAAAAATAAAGAAAAAAATTGTAATAAGTAAATATCTAAAATCTGTGATTAAGGTGATGAAGTATAGATCTCTTCAGGACTGAGGATTTCTTCTTGGGATGGTGCCAGGGTGCAGCAAGGATGAACTGTGCTTACTTAATGAGACTTTGCACTGAGACCCTGGTCATGTTCCAATGAGTAGATGAAAAACACATGGTTCAAATGATGTATTTTAATGAAAAAGAATTTTTTATTGTGACACATGGGTAGGAATTTGAACCTGGAGGACACAGCTGCTCTTTTGTCCTAGGGATATAACATGGACACATTTCTCTGTCCTGAATTAACAGTTTGAAGTGTAAACTCCAGGACCAAGAGGGTTATTCACTGTCCCAAGAGTAGGACAAAGCTGACAATCCAGGCAGGTCACCCAAGAGAACCCTGCTCATAGAGGTTTGGAAACACTAGTGTGGAACAACACCAGCTGTCAAATAGTTTATTTACCCTCAGTTCTCCTTTCACTTACATGAATCTTTCTCTTTATAGCCAAACCAGTCCCAGGAATTGTCTGGTTTCCTTCTCTCCTGCTTTTAAGGACTCAATATCCCAGGGAATCCTAGACCATGCAAGCGTATTATATCAATAAGAATGTGAAGATCAACTTAGTGAGAATGCAACTAATTGTTCACTTCAAAGTCACTACCTAGAGAATCTCAGATGGAAGACCACAGTAAGAGACCACCTTGTCATTCTGTAAATTCCCATAATCCTACATGGTTTTGAAGTTTCCCTACTTAGGAAGCTTTCCAATTAAACATTAAAACATTCATTAAACATTAAACATTAAAACATTAATGAGACATTAAAGTTTCATTTCCTACCTTAGCTTGTCACAGATAAACAAGAGTAAAGGTGTCAATTCTGGAAAAAAGGATGGGATAAAGGTTTGTTGTGTTTCACAAGAAAAAGTCACAAATGCTCAGGATTAAAGATAGTGGACAGTGTGGAAAGTTTGTTTACTCATCTCTATGGAAACCTCAAGATTCTCTCCAGTGCTGATTGGCTGAAAGGCAGAATGACATCATGAAATAGGTGAAAGCCAGGAAGAGTTTCAGGAGCCAGTATTTAAAAGTGCCAAGTGGAGAGCCTGTTAAGAGAAAGACTGAGTAGTACTACATGCCTCTATCTGGGCAGCTGAAAGAACACAACACAGAGATGACAGTTCCTGTGTCCAAGACTCTTAGTTAGGGAAAAGTGTCACATATTTCTTTCAATTGGTCATTGATAAATCATGTGTCCTTGACATGTGAGTTTCACATTAAGAAAGATTCCATTATTATCTGTTAAATGCAGAGATACAATCACAGCCAGTAAATTAGTTGCTGTTCAAATGCTCCCTGACCAAGGCAAATCTTTGAACAAAACAAGTTAAATTGGGACCTTGCTTACATTTTTACAGACACCATCCAGGATGTACATGTCTTCTAGTTTTAGTCCTTCAGCAGAACTGAGAGCTTTTCATACTGAATCATAAGTGGCAGGCAGAGAGAGGGAGACTGACAGAGAAAGAGCTAGACAGACGTATTCACAAATAGACAAGACAGACAGAAACAAAGGCATAAATTGACAGAGACCATGAGATATAAAAGGACAGAGACCAATAGAAAGAGACTCCATTCTGTCTGGTCACTTTCATTGGCATATCACCTCAAAGCACACACTCCAATAATATAATTCCAATAGGAATTACATTATCTGACAAGGCCATACCATCTTCTTTCTCATACATTTCCTCAATGTGGACTAATCTTCTAAATAGATGGGATTCAAGGGGACATTGCAATTCAAATCACCAGGAAGAGGAAGAAGATGGAAGGACTTCTAGGCTGAAAGAACATAGTTATCCTGAAAGTATCTCACTCAATACAATGATTAAAGGCCCAGCAACTTCCAAAGACAAAAGAACAGGACAGACAATCTCCTTTGGGGAAAATGTTGAATATTACCATAACAAAGTATTTTTCAGCTAGAAAATGACATCATGATATTTTCAGGCAAATGGATGGAATAAGAAAAAATCATCCTGGGTGAAGTAAATAAAATGAGGAGTTTTTGAAGATGGCGGCAGCTAGTGTGCAGCTTAGTTGAAGGGGAGAGGACCCACAACGCAGAAACTGGTGAGTGATGTGGCTGATCAACCCAGAACAGAGTTATATAGATTTCCAAGAACAAAGAGACTAACCATGATCTGAGTCCATCTAGAATAGGGTAACCCAGACTCCTCCCAGAGGAGACACCCTAAGAGGCGATCCCGAGGCACTTCCATGCACCCAAAACTCTACTTCGTCTTTGGAGGAGGCAGGAGGCGTCCAGCAGGATCTGCCACAGAAGACACTGTCTATACCTCAGCCCTAGTGAGAGCTGGAGCTCCCACCAAAAAAAAAAAAAAAAAAAACCCGAAATCGGGGCTGAAAAAACCCAATCCTTTTGGGCACTTCCCCAAGACCTAGGACAGCTGAGCAGAAGGATAGAGAGGCACACAGCTGCTTCACAGCACCCGGACCCCAGTGTTGCCGGGTGCTCCTAGCAAACAATCTTCAGCATGGGATCTGGGACTGTGGTCATTCTACACGTTCTGAGACTCTCCCTGGTCCAGTGCAATAAGGTTTAGCACCAAGTCCTAACATCAGCAGTCCCCCGAACCCTGGCAGAGAAACTCCGGCTCAGGATTGGGAATGAGAAGTCCCAACCCCTTCTGGCACTCCCCTGAGAGCACTGTCATAAGCTTGCCCTAGCGGAGGGGAAGGTCAGAGGGGAAGGACAGAGAGGCAACTTGCCACAGGACACAGCACCCCCTCTCCAGCTCACCCAGTGGTCCCGGGCAGAGAAACCCGAGTTCAGGATCTGAGGAAACTCAACCCTAACTGGTACTCTCCCAGAATCATCAAACATAGGTTCTATAGCCAGGCTGCTTCTAGCAGAGATATCTAGGCCCGGGATTTGGAATTGAGAACAGTCAACCTAACTCTTTCCCGCGCCACTCCGGGAACCAGCCAACATAACCACTGCTGGCAGAGGGAAAGAACAGAAAGGCAGCAGACAGGACAAGTGGACACTGAGTCCTGCTGCCACAGTGCCACAGAGCTGTTAGCCTTCCTGCACATTTTCCCCAGCAGGAGCAAATCGGAGAATAGAGAGCAAGGAGAACCCCTGTGCATTCCAATTGGTCCTGCAAGGGAGTGAGTGAGCCTTCTAGGGAGAGTTTGCCCCAAACCCAGGGCCTCTCCACACAAGCAACCAGATGAGATCCCTGCCACCCATAACCCTAGTGTGAGCATCTTAGGGATTCTTGGGATAGCGACCCCAACATTGAAGTCTCTGCCTTGTGGGTCCATCATTGTAATCCAGGCAAACAATCCCTGGATGCCAGAAAGAACTGCATAATAGTGGCCTGAAGGCCACTGCACCGGTCAGAAAATCAGTGCATGAACACTGTGCCTACTAAAAGCTCATGCAAATAGCGCCAGCATCACATTCCTTACTTAGGCAAAACTGAAACCACAACGCACACTCAAAATCAGTCCAGAAAACAGAAAGTGACGATCATAGCCTGAACTACAAACTCAAGAAACAAAAAGTGAAGGGTATAAATAACCAGATGGCTAGAGGCAGATGTAAGAACACACCCAACAAAAATCAGGACATAATGACCTCACCAGTAACCCCACAAACCAATGGACACTTCAATTAACTAGATATATATAAGAAAACGACCTCAAAACTATGTTTCTCCAGCTCTTAGAGGTCCATAGAGATGAAATTAACAAACCCCTCAAAGAAATAGCCAAAGAAATCAAGACTAACAAAGAGGAAACAAATAGAGCCCTCAGAGAAATGGCCACGAAAATTGAGGCAAACAAAGAGGAAATGAACAAAGATCTCATAGAAATACAGGCAAATATAGCCAAAGAAGTAGAGGCACAATTAGTGATATATAGAGAGGAAATGGACAAAAAAAATAGAAGCCATCATTGAAAAGCAGGACTCCACATTCAAACAGATGAAGGAAATGGTTCAAGACATGAAAACAGAATTAGAATCAATAAAGAAAACACAAATAGAGAAAAACCTGGAGCTGGAGAACATAGAGAAAAGATCAGGAACTACAAAGGTAAGCATCACCAACAGAATACAAGAGATGGAAGAAAGAATCTCAGGAGCCGAAGATGCACTTTCAGAAATTGACACGTCTCTCAAAGAAAAAATAAAATCAGAAAAGTTCCGAACACAAAACATCTAAGAAATCAAGGACACCCTGAAAAGAAAAAATCTGAGAAAATAGGAGTAGAAGAAAAAGAAGACATCAAAGGCTCAAAGGTCCGGAAAATATTTTCAATAAAATTATAGAAGAAAATTTTCCCAACTTAAAGAAAAAGATGTCCATAAACATACAAGAGGCCTACAGAACACCAAGTAGACTAGACCAGAAAAAAAAAGTTCTTCATGTCACATCATAGTCAAAACAGTGAACCTACAGAACAAAGAAAAAATTCTCAAAGCAGCAAGGGAAAAAGGCCAATTAAAATATGATGGTAGACCTATCAGAATCACACCACATTTCTCAACAGAAACAATGAAAGCCAGAAGGGCCTGGACAGAAATCATGAAGTCCTTAAGAGAACACAGATTCCCAGTTTGCAGTACACAGCAAAACTTTCAATCAACATAGATGGAAAATTCAAACTATTCCATGACAAAACCAAATTTAAACAATATCTACATAGTAACCCAGCTCTACAAAAGTTGCTAGAAGAAAAACTCCAAACCAAAGAAAACAACTACATCTAAGCAAACAGAAGAAATAAATAAATACATACAAAAGAAAAAAAAAGAATACAAGCAATGAAACTCAATGACACCACCAACCCCACATCAAAAGTAAGTAACAATTGTTGGTCACAAGTTTCTATCAACATCAATGAAGTCAACTCCCTAATAAAAAGATACAGACTAACAGAATGGTAGAGGAAACAGGATCCAACATTCTGTTGTATCCAAGAAACATACCTATGCAACAAAGATAAACACTACCTCAGAGTAAAGAGCTAGAAAAATGTTTTTCCAGCACATGGTTCCAGAAAACAAGCTGGAGTAGCCATCCTAATATCTAATAAAATAGACTTTCAACCCAAGTTAATCAAAAAATGTAAGGAGGGCCACTATATCCTCATAAAAGGAAATATCCTCCAAGAGGACATCACATTCTTGAATATCTTTGCCCCAAATACAAGAGCCCCTACATTCACAAAAGAAACAATATTAAAGCTTAAATCACACATTGATCCTAATATCTTAATAGTAGGAGACTTCAACAATCCACTCTCACCAAGGGACAGATCAACTAGACAGAAAACTAATAGGGAAATAAAAACACTTACAGAGTCCCTAAATCAAATGGACCTAATAGATGTCTTTTCATCCAAACTCAAAAGAGTATGACTTCTTTTCAGCACTGCATGGAACCTTCTCCAAAATAGACCATATAGTTGGTCATAAAACAAGCCTCAACAGATACAAAAAGATTGAAATAATCCCTTGTATTCTATCTGACCAACATAGACTAAAGCTGGACCTCAACAACAACAGAAATAACAAAAAGCTGACACACACATGGAAACTGAACAACTACTCAATGACAGCTGGGTTAAGGAAGAAATAAAGAAAAAAATAAAGACTTCCTAGAATTCAATGAGAATGGAGCTACAACATACCCAAATTTATGCAACACATTAAAAGCAGTGCTCAGAGGAAAATTTATACCACTAAGTGCCTTCAAGAAGAAATTTCTAACATCACATACAAGCACCTTAATGGCCCAACTGAAAACCCTAGGGAAAAAAAAAAGAAGCAGATACAACCAAGAGGAGCAGACAACTGGAAATAATCCAACTCAGGGCTGAAATCCAGCAATTAGAAACAAATAAAACAATTCAAACAATCAATGAAACAAAAAACTGATTCTATGACAAAATCAACAAGATAGAAAAACCCTTAGCCAAACTAAGTAAAAAGCAGAGAGAATCTATCCAAATCAGCAAAATCAGAAATGAAAAGGGGGACATAACTGCAGACACTGAGGAAATTCAAACAATCATTAGGTCATACTACAAAAGCCTATATGCTACAAAATTTAAAAACCTAAATAATATGGACAATTTTCTTGATAGATTCCATCTTCCAATATTAAGTCAAGATCAGGTAGAAAGACTGAATAGCACTTTATCCCACAAGGAAATTGAAGCAGTCATTAACAGTCTCCCCTCCCAACAAAGCCCTGGGCCAGATGGTTTCAGTTCAGAATTCTCCTAGACCTTCAAAGAAGTGCTAACACCAATTCTCCTCAAACTATTCCACAAAATAGAATCAGAAGGAACATTATCAAACTCATTCTATGAAGCCACAGTCACCTTGAAACCTAAACCACACAAAGACCCAACAAAAAAAGAGAACTTCAGACCTTTCTCTCTTATGAACATTGGCACAAAAATACTCAATAAAATACTTGAAAACGGAATCCAAGAACACACCAAAAAATACTATCCACCATGACCTAATAGGCTTCATCCCAGGCATGCAAGGGTGGTTCAACATACCGAAATCTATCATTGTAATCCACCACACAAAAAAACTGAAGGAGAAAAACCACATGATCATCGCCTTAAATGCCGAAAAAGCATTTAAGAATGTCCAACACCCATTCATGTTTAAAGTCTTGGAAAGGTCAGGGATACAAGACACATATCTAAACAGAGTAAAGGCAATATACTTCAAGCCTATAGCCAATATCAAACTCAATGGAGAGAAACTTAAATCAAACCCACTGAAATCAGGGACATGACAAGGCTGCCCACTCTCTCCATACCTCTTCAACATACTACTTGAAGTCCTAGCTAAAGCAATAAGACAACTAAAGGCGAACAAGGGAATACAAATCAGAAAGGAAGAGGTTGAAGTGTCACTATTCACAGAAGATAAGATAGTATACATGAGCGACCCAAAAAATTCAACCAGAGAACTCCTTCAGCTGATAAAGAATTTCAGCAAAGTGGCAGGATACAAAATCAACTCAAAAATTCAGAAGCCCTTCTGTATACAAAAAAGAAAAGGGCCAAGAAAGAAACCACACCCTTAACAATAGCCACTAATAGCATAAAGTACCTTGGGGTGACACTACCAAGCAAGTGAAAGACCTGTTTGAGAAAAACTTCAAGTCTCTGAAGAAAGAAATTGAAGTAGATATCAGAAGATGGAAAGATCTCCCATGCTCATGGACGGGTAGGATTAACATTCTGATAATGGCCATCCTGCCAAAAGCAATCTACAGATTCACTGCAATTCCCATCAACATACCAACTCAATTCTTTACAGACCTTGAATAAAAGATTCTCAGCTTCATATGGAGAAACAAAAAGCCAGATTCTCCAAAACAATACTGTACAACAACAGATCATCTGGAGGTATCTACTTCCCTAATCTCAAGCTGTACTACAGAGCAATAGTAATAAAAACTGCATGGTATTGGCATAAAAAGAGAAAGGAGGATCAATGGAACTGAAGAGAAGACACAGAAATAAACCCATACACCTATGAATACTCGAATTTGACAAAGAAGCCAAAACCATTTAATGGAAAAAAGACAGCCTCTTCAACAAATGGTGCTGCACCAACTGCATGTCTACATGCAGAAAAAATAAAATAGACCCATATTCATCACCCTGCAGAAAACTAAAGTTCAAGTGGATCAAATAGCTTGACATAAAACCAGATACTCTCAATCTGTTAGAAGAAAAAGTGGGGAACAGCCTAGAACTCATTGGAAGGGGAGACAACTTCCTAAACAGAACACCAACAACACAGGCTTTAAGAGCAACAGTCAATAAATGGGACTTCCTGAAACTGAAAAGCTTCTGTAAAGCACAGGACACCATCATTAAATCAAAACAACTGCCTACAGATTGGGAAAGAATCTTCACCAACCCTTTATCTGACAGAGGGTGAATATCCAGTATATACAAAGAACTAAAGAGGCTGAAAAGAAGCAAACCAAGTAATCCAATTTAAAAATGGGGAACAGAGCTAAACAGAGAATTCTCGACAGAGGAACATCGAATGGCAGAGAAACACTTAAAAAAATACTCAACCTCATTAGCCATGAGTGAAATGCAAATCAAAAGGACCTGAGATTTCAACTTACACCCATCAGAATGGACAAGATGAAAACCTCAAGTGACAACACATGCTGGAGAGGTTGTGGAAAAAGGGGAACCTCCTCCACTGCTGGTGTCAATGTAAACTGGTACAACTACTTTGGAAATATATCTGGCACTTTCTCAGACAATTAGGAATTGTGCTTCCTCAAGACCCAGCTATACCACTGCTAGGTATATACCCAAAATTTGTTCAACTACACAAAAGGGATACTTGCTCAACCACACAAAAGGAATACTTTCTCAACCACACAAAAGGGATACTTGCTCAACCATGTTTAAAGCAGCTTTATTTGTAATAGCCAGAACCTGGAAACAACTCTGATGTTCATCAATGAAGGAATGGATACAGAAAATGTGGTATTTTTACACAATGGAATACTACTCAGCAATAAAAAAGGAGGAAATCATGAAATTGACAGGCAAATGGTGGGATATAGAAAAGATCATTCTGAGTGAAATATCCCAGAAGGAGAAAGACAAACACTATACTCGCTTATATAGACCTATAAGATATGATAAACATAATGTTTATGAACATAAAACATAATGTTTTATAAAACATTATGTTTTATGTTCATAGACTTTATGTTCTATGTTAAAGTCTATGAACATAAAAAAGATAATCAAGAGAGCAGACACAAGGTAAGATGATCAATCCTCATTTAGAAAGATAGATGGGATGTTCTTTGAACATATGAGAGGAGTCTACTGCAGAAGGTATCTGAAAGACTCTACCTAGCAGTGTTTTCAAAGCGGATACTAAGACTCATGACCAAACCTTCATCAGAGTACAGGAAATCATATGAAAGAGAGGGGTTAGTGTGATGGGGAAAGGATAGGAGCTCCACAAGGACCAAATATATCTGGGCACAGGGACTTTTCTGAGACTGACATTCAACCAAGGACCATGTGTGGATATAACCTAGAACCTCTGCTCGGATGTAGCCCGTGGTAGCTCAGTAACTAACTGGTTTCCCACAGTAAGTGGAACAAAGTCTATTTCTAATAGGAACTCAATGGCTGGCTTTTTTACCTCCCCACCCCCCAAGGGAGGCACAGTCCTGTTAGAGGAGGACTTTTCAGCCAGTCCTGAAGATATCTGATAAAACAGGGTCAGATGAATGGAGAGGAGTTGCCCCCCTCCATCCGTGGACTTGGAAAGGGGAATGGTGGAGATGAGGGAGGGAGGGTGGGATTGGGAGTGAATGAGGGAATGGGATACAGCTAGGAAAAAGAGTTAATAAAATGTAACTGATAAGAAAAAATAAAATTAAAAAATGCAGAAAGACAAATGTATGTATTCATTATTTAGGAGGTCTCTTAATTTTGGGGGAATAAATTTCCAATAGGCAATCTATTGTGATCAAGCCAGTCTTCCACAAGAGGTTTTGGGAGGCAGTTAATTGAGATGTGATGATAGAGAATTCTACAGAAATTTTCAAGCAACCCAGGATGTTGTCATTACAATATGTTGCTCTCCACCAACATAGTTCAGTGCCATGTCCATGTAGCCACAGATATGCTTCCTTCTATCTCAAGTGGAATTGCAGAGAGCCTTCATATGACATTATGTAGAGAGAGAGAGAGAGACCTTGAAACACCCAGCTCTAAATGGGATTTTCCTATGAAAGTGTCCCTCCCCACAGAGCTCTGGAAGTCTGCAGGAGAGGAGGCAGGAATAATGTGAGAAGTAGAGGGAATTGAGGACACAAGGAGAATAATGCCCTGAGAATCAGGGCATAGAGGAAGATGATGCAGCCAGCTTTGATGAGACCTGATAAGCTAGGGTCAGATAGAAGGAGCAGGACCTCCTCTACCAGGGAAATAGAAAAATATCATAGGGGTAGAAGAAGTAGGGTGGGTGAGACTGGAGGGAGAAGGAAAGTGGACAGCAGAAGGGCTACAAAGTGAACAAATCATAATAAATACATAAGAATAACTGAGATTAAGTTGATGAAGTGTAGAGTTCTTCAGGACTGATCGCTTCATCTTGGGGTTTGATCAGGATACTTCAAGGATGAACTTAGTTTTCTTTAAGGGATTGGCACCGAGACCCTGATCATGTTCCAATTATTACATGAAAAACATAGTTCAATTGATGCATTTTAATGAAAATCAATTTTTTAGTGTGACACATGGATAGGAATTTGAACATAGGTGTAATGTACATAATGAGCATAATGTATGTTATATGAAATTCCCACATTATCAATAAAAATAATAAGTTGACAACTTTTACAATGACTTTTAACATGGAGAAAAGAATCCTCTAATGGAAGTCAGTTTTTCTTTGTAAGGCATGGTTTCCAGGAATTCATTATGTAATTGAGAATACTAGGCATGAACTAGTAGTTACCAAGCTACTTCAGATCCCATGAGCTCAGGTGGCACCTCTGAATAAACTGTCTTGGCACTAACACTAACTTTAGAGGGTTTGCTTGAGGACAAAATGCTCTTGGGTCCTAGGCATATGACATGGACCCATTATTCTCTCCAATAGGTCCAGTTTTAGCTATAAACCCCAGGACCAAGAGGGTTCCTCACTGACTAGTGTGGGGGACACACCTGGAGATTTAGCCAGGTCAGAGAAGACAACCCTCCTCATAGATGGTTGGCAACACTTGTGTGGAACAGCACCAGTTGTCAAATACTTTTTTGCCTCCCAGTTCCGCTTTTACACTCATAGTTCTTTCTCTGTTTCACACAAACCATTCCCAGGAATTACCTGGTTTCCTTCTATTTTACCTGCTCTTAAAGACTCAATATCCCAGGGAAGCCTAGGTACTGAAAGCCTATTAAATCAATAAGAACGTGAAGGTACGTGAAGGTACATTTAGTGAGTGCATGAGTATCCACTCAGTTCGAACTCACAAAGTAGGAAATTTCAGATCCAAGACCACAGAAGACCACCTTGTCATTCAGTGCATTCCCATTAATCCTGCATCATGTTGAAACTTCCCTACTTAGGACACACTCCAATTAAATAAACAATAAAGTTTTATTTCCTACCTGATATTGTCACAGAGGCAAACAGGAGTAAAGCTGTAGAATCTGGATAAAGGGATGAGATAAAGGCTTGTTGTATTTTACAAGAAAAAGTCACCTGTGCACAATATCAGAGATACTGGACAATGAGTAAAGCTTGTTTACTCATCTCCAACAAACCTCAAGATTCTCTCAGGTGCTGACTGGCTGAGAAGGAGAATGATGTCATAAAACATGTGAAAGTCAGTAAGAGGTTCACAAGCCATTTATTAAAAGGGCCAAGTAGACAGCATGCTGGAGAGAAAGGTGGTCAGCCCCACATGCCTTAATAAAGTCAGCTGAAAGCACACAACTAAGAGATGACAGTTCCTGTATCCAAGACTGTCTTAGTTCAGGAGAAGAGTCATATATTTCTTTCATACGGTCATTAATAAAGTTATATGTCCTGGACATGTGAAGTTCATATTATCACAGGTCCCAATATTATTTGTTAAATGCACAGATATGTCCTCAGTCAGTGAATTACTTACTGGAAAAACGCTCCCTGACCAAGGCACTTTTTTGAACAGAAAGCATTTAATTAGAACCTTGCTTATATTTTTAGAGAGACTATCCATGATGTCACATAAACAAGCAGACAACATGTTCTAGTTCTTCAGCAGAACTGAGAGCTTTTCATACTGAACCTCAAGCAGAAGGCAGAGATAAGGAGACTGAGTGAGACAGAAAAAAGATCAAAAGAGACAGATTCAGAAATAGAGAGACCTAGACCTACAGAAACAAAGATAGAAAGTGATAGAGGCAGAGAAACAGAGACCCATTCTATCTGGTCACTTTCATTGACACATCAACCTCAAAGCACACCCTCCTACAATATAACTCAAATAGAATTTATCTATCAAGTCCAAACCTCATAACCTTTCCCAAACATTTCCTCACTGGGGACTCCACATGTAAATAGGTGAGCTTCAAGGGGACATTGCAATTAAAATCACCAAGAAGTGGAAAAAGATAGAGGGACTTCTATGCTAAAAGAATATATTTAATCTGAGAGTTTGTCATTCAATACAATGATTACAGTTCCAGCAAATTCCAAGTGCTAATGAACAGGACTGACAAACTCCTTTGGGGAAAATGTGGAATATTTCCATAATGGAGTATTATTCAAGTAAGAAGATGGCATCATGATATTTTCAGGCAAATAGATGGAATCAGGAAACATCATCCTGAATAAAGTAACTAAAATGCAGAAAGACAAATGTAGTATGTATTCACTTATTAGAAGGTCTCTTAATTGTGGGGAATAAAGTTCCAATAGGCTATCTAGTTGTGACCAAACCAGTCTTCTACTAGGGGAATTCTATGGCAGTGAAGTGAGCTGGTTGCCCAGGGCATTTTCAAGCAACACAGGCTGTTGTTATGAAAACATGCTGCTCTCTGCTCTCAAGTGATTAGCATTGCCATGTTCTTAGATCCACAGAAATGCTTCCATCTGCATCAAATGGGATTGCATACAGAGAACCACAGTCCAATATTATGCAGAGAGATACCTTAAAACACCCAGCTCCAAATCAGATTTTCCTATAAATTTCTCCCTCCCCTCATTGCTCTGGGAAGCCTGCAGGAGAGGAGGCAGGAAGACTGTCATAAGTAGAGGGAATTGAGGACACAAGGAGAACTATGACCTGAGTATTATACCACAGAGGAAGCTGATGCAGCCAGCCTGGATAAGACATGATAAATTACATTCAGATAGAAGGACAAAGAGGACCTCCCATATCAGGCAACTAGAGAAATGACTTAGTGGTAGATGAGGGAGGCTGGGTGGTTCTGCAAGGAGAAGGGGAGGTGGCAGAAGTGGGGATAGAAATTGAACAATATGTAATAAAGAAATATATTATAAAATTGTGATCAAGGTTATGAATTATAGTGCTCTTCAGAACTGATGGCTTTTTCTTGTGGGTGGTACCAGTGTGTAGCAAGGATGAACAAAGTTTTCTTTAAGAGACTTGGTGTTGAGACTCTGATTATGTTTCAATGAGTACATGAACAACACATATTTGAATTGGTATATTTTAAAGACAAAGAGTTTTAGTGTGACACAATGATAGGAGCAATAGAACAATAGAACTATTGCTCTATTGAGCAATAGAACAGGAGTGTAATGTATAGAATATGAATTTCTCACATAATCAATAAAAATGATATGTTGAAATATTTTACAATGAATTTTAACCTGGAGAACAGATTTTGATAAAGGAATACAGAGTTTGTCTTTATAAGGCATGATTTTCAGGAACTCATTAGGTAGCAGAAAATCCAAGCCATGAATTAATTGTTACCCAGCTACTTCAGACCTCAAGAACTCAAGGCAGTACTTCTGAACAAACACTCCTGGCACTAACACTGTTTGAAGAGTTTGCTAGGAGGACAACTGCAGGAAATATTTCTGTTCTTGGGTCCTAGGCATATAACACAGAAATATTTTTCTATCCTGAAGAACTAGATTGAACTGTAAATGAAGACAAAATGAATTGCTCACTCAACACTGAGTAAGACACAGCTGTCAATCCAGCCAGGTCAGCCAATGCAACCCTGCTCAAAGAGGTTTGGCAACACTAGTGTGGAACTGCACAAGCTGTCAAATCTTCATTGCCCCTCAGTTTGCCATTTAAACTCACAGATATGTCTGTTTGAGCCAAACAATCCCCAGGAATTATCTGGTTTCCTTCTCTTTTCCCTATTCTAAAGACAGAAAACCCCAGGGTATCCCAGGCCCATCCAGCTTATTTTATCCAGCTTATTTATTTAGTATGCGAAGGTATATTTAGTGAGTATGTCAGTAAAAGCTCAGTTCAAAATCACAACCTAGGAAATTTCATATCCAAAACCACAGTAGGACAGTGCATTGTTATTTCATACCACATTATCCCACATCACCTTGAAGCTTCTCTTTTTAGGAAGGTGTCCAATTTAATAAACATTAAAGTTTCAATGTAGATATTTCCTATCTAACATTGTCATAGAGGTAAACAGGAGTAAACGTGGGAGATCTGAATAAAGGGATGAGATAATAGCTTGTTTTGTTTCACAAGAAAAAGCCACATGTGCACAGGATCAGAGATAATAGACACTGAGGAAAGTTTGTTTACTCGCCTCTATGGAAACCTCAAGATTCTCTCTAGTGCTGATTGGCTGAGAGGCAGAATGATGTCATGAAACAGGTGAAATCCAGTAAGAGTTTCAGGAGCCAGTTATTAAAGGGGCCAAGTGGACAGCCTGCCTGATAGAAAGTCTGAGCAGCCCTACATCCTTCAATTTGGGCAGCTGAAAGCACAGAACCTAGAAATGTCACTTCCTGTGTCCAAGACTCTTAGTTCAGGAAATGTGTCACACTTTTCTTTCAAGTGGTCATGAATAAAGTCATGTGTACTTGATATGTGACTTTCACATTATCACAGATTCTATAATTATTTGTTAAATGAACAGATATGTCCCCAGTCAGTGAATCACTTATGTGGAAAATGCTCCTTAACCAAGGCAAATCTATGAAAAAAAAAACATTTAATTGGGACCTTTCTTATATTTTTTCAGAAACCATCCAGGATATCACATAGCCAAGCAGTCATCTTGTTGTAGTTCTGCAGCAGAACTGAGAGCTTTTCATACTGAACCACAAGCAACAGGCATAGAATGGGTGACAGAGAGGAAGAGTTAGAGAAACAGATTTAGAAATATTAAGACTGAGACTGCCAAAAACAATAATATAAATTGACCTAGACCAAGAGACAGAGACTCCATTCTGTCTGGTCACTTTTATTGGCATATCAACCTCCAAGCACACCCTCTTTTAATATAACTCCAAATGGAATTATATTTTTTAAAATATGTTTTATTTTAATTTTATTATTTACACATTATTTTTCTGTGATCCTAGTCTACATGATCTTATCAGGTGTGGCTACATTGCCTTCCTCTATGGCCTAGTAAGGCTTCTTTCCCATCAAGTTGTGGTTTTCAAAGAGCAGGCCAATCAGTTCATGTCAGAGTCAGACCCTGTTCCCATTACTATGGAACCCCCTTGGACAGTGAACTGCCATGGGCTACATTGATGCAGGGGTTCTAGTTTATCTCTATGCATGGTACTTGGTTGGAGTATGAGCCTCAGGAAAGGCCTTTGTGCTCAGATTTTTTTGGATCTGTTATTCTCCTCGTGGATTTCCTGTCCTCTCCAGATTGTACTATTTCCTACTTCTTCCATTAGAGTCTTTAAACTCCACCCAACAGTTGCCTATAAGTCTAAGCATCTGCTTTCATAGTCTGCAGAGAAGAGCATTTCAGAAGCCCACTATAACAGGCTCCTAACTTGTTCCATGTTTTCTCCTTCTTTTGATGTCCATCCTTTTTGTATCTAAGGATGGGGAATGAGCATTTTAGCCACAATCCTCTCTCTTGATTTTTTTAGGTGTATAGATTTTAGTTTGTTTATCTTATGTTATATGTCCTTTAGTGAGTATATACCATTTTTCTTTCTTCTTCTGGACTAGCACACTCATGATGTTCTTTTCCAGTTCACACCATTTACTTGAAAAATTCATGATTTCCTTGTTTTTTAATGCTGAATAATATTCCATTGTTTAGATGTCAACAATTTCTGTATGCATTTTTAGATTGGGGGTCATCAGGGTTTTGTCCAGGTCTGGCTATTACAAATAAAGCTGCTACAAACCTGGTTGAGCAAATATCAGTATTGTGTACTTGATCCTCTTTTGGATATATGCCTAGGAGTGGTATAACTGGAGCTTGAGGAAGTGCTATTTTTAGTTGTCTTGAATCACCAGATTGATTTCCAGAGTGGTTGTAAAATTATGTAGCCTATGGCAGTACAGTGTCCAAGTGGGTTCCATAGTAATGGGATGAGGGACTGCCTCTGACATAAACTGATTGGCCTGCTATTTTATCTCCTCTCCCTGAGGGAGAAACAACCTTAACAGGCCACCGAAGATGACAATGAAGCCACTCCTGATGAGATCTGATAGACTAAGATCAGAAGGAAGAAGACGGGGACCTCTCCTATCACTGGATTTAGGGAGGGGCGTGTGTAAAAGAGGGAAGATGGTGGGATGAGGAGAGGAGAAAGAAGGGGTTTAGGGGGGATGCAAAGTGAATAAAGTATAATTAATAAAAAATAAAAATTAAAAAAGTTTACATTACATGTAAGTTACATTTACATCTTTCAGTGTAGAGGATTCTTTTAACAATTCTGGGTTTCTTGTTTTTCCATATGAAGTTGAGACATTTTCTTTGAAGTTCTGGAAAGAATGGCTTTGGTATTTTGATGGGAATTGTATTGAAAATATATATTGGTTTTGCTAAGATGGCCATTTTCAGAATGTTAAGCCTACCAAGCCATGAGCATGGGAGATCTTTCCATTTTCTGATATCTTCTTGTAATTCTTTCTTCAGAATCTTGAATTTTTTTACATACAAGTCTTCTTTTGCTTGGTTAGGGTCACACAAAGTTGCATTATGTCTTTGACTGAATACAAGAACACATCAAAGATATCATCCACTATAACCACGTAGGCTATATCCCAGGTATTCAGGTGTGGTTCAATATATACAAATCCATCAATGTGATCCACCATATTAACAAACAAACAAACATAAACAAAAAAAAAATCATGATAATTTTCTTAGCTGGAGAAAAAGCATTTGACAAAGTTAAACCTCCATTTTTTTAAAGTATTTGAGATATGAGGGTTACAAGGCACATGTCTAAATATAGTAAAGGTCATATACAACAAGCCTATAGCCAACATCAAACTAAACTGAGAGAAACTTAAAGCAATCTCATTGAAATCAGGGACAAAGTATGGCTGCCCACTCTCTCCATATCTCTTCAATATAGCTCTGGTACAATAAGAAATTTGAACAAGATAGACTGAATAGAAATCAGAAAGAAGGAGTCAAAGTATCACTATTTGCAAATTTTATGATAGTATAGCTTAGTGAACCCAAAAATTCTACCAGGGAACTCCTACAGCTGATAAACACCTTCAGCAAAGGAGCTGGATACAAAATTAACTCAAAAATATTAGTAGCCATCCTGTATACAAAATCCAAAAGGGTTGAGAAAGAAATGGAAACAAATGATTATATTATATAACAAGACCATAACTCTTAACACTCCCTAACTTTCCTAACTGGGAACTCCAAATGTAAATAGTTGAGCTTCAAGAAGCGATTGCAATTCAAATCACCAGAAAGTGGAAGAAGGTGGAGGAACATCTAGGCTAAAAGAACATAATTGTCCTGATACTTTGTCATTCAATACAATGATTAATATCCCAGCAACTTCCAAGGACTAAAGAACAGAACTGACAATGTCCTTTGGGGAAAATGTGGAATATTTCAATATTACTCAGCTAAAAAAAAAAAAAAAAAAGTCATCCCTTTTCAAATGGATGAAATCAGGAAAAATCATCCTGGGTGAATTAACTAAAATTCAGAAAGACAAATATGATATATATTCACTTATTAGGAGGTATCCTAATAGTGGGGGATAAAATTACAATAAGCCCTGTATTGTGACCTGACCAGTGTACCACTAAAGGTTTTGGGTTAATTGGGTTAATTGGGTTGTTGGTTCAGGGCATCCTATAGAGATTGTCAAGAAACCTAGGCTGTTGCTATTAAAATATGTTGCTGTTGCCCTAAAATATGAGATCTGCACCTTTTCTTGGATCCACAGAGATTCTTCCATCTTCATCAAATGGGACTCCATACAGAGACCCAACATCCTATATTATTCAGAGAGAGACCTTAAAACACCCAGCTATAAATGGGATTTACCAAAGGAAAGGGAAGATTATGCAGCCACCATTATTTAGATCTGATAAGCTAGTGTCACATAAAAGGGGGAGGAAGACTTCCCCTGTCAGGGAAGTAGATGAAGGGCATGGGGTAGAAGAAGGAGGGTGAATGGAAGTAGAAGGAGAAGAGGGAGGGGGCAGCATAGTAGATAAATGTGAATGAATCATAATAAATAAATATATAAGAAAAAATTTTATCAAGGTGATGATGTATAGAGATCTTCAGGACTGATGGCTTCTTCTTGGGGGTGGCTTCAGGTTGTGGCAAGGCGAACTCAGTTTTCTTTGAAGAACTTGGCACTGAGACTCTGATCATGTTCCAATGAGTAAATGAACAACACAAACTTCAATTGATGTATTTTAAAGATAAATATTTTAGTGTGACACATGGGTAGGAATATGAAACTGGGAACAATGGAAAGAGAGTGTAAGGTATAGTATATGAAATTCTCACACAATCAATAAAAATAATATGTTGACCACTTTTACAATGACTTTTAACATGGAGAAAAGATTCCACTAAAGGAGGGCATAGTTTGACTTTGTAAGGCATGCTTTCCAGGAACTCATTATGTAGCAGAGAATCCTAGTCATGAACTAGAGGTTACGCATCTACCTCAGACCTCAGACACTCAGGTGGCACCTCTGAACAATTAGTCCTGGCACTAACACTACATTTAGAGGATTTGTCTGGAGGACTGCAGCAGGAAACACAGCTGCTCTTATGTCCTAGGCATATAGCACCAAACAATTTCTCTGTCCTGGTGGCACAATTTTAACTGTAAACACCAGAACCAGGAGAATTACTAACTGCCCACTGAGTAGGACACAGCTGCCTATTCTGCCAGATCAGCCAAGGCAACCCAATAAATAGATGGTTGGCAACACTAGTGTGGAATATCACCAGCTGTCAAATAATATTTAGTCCCTCAGTTCTTCTTTTAAATTTCAGTTTTTCAGGTAAACTAGTCCCAGGAATTACATGTTTTCCTTCTCTTACCACTGCTCTAAAATACTCAATAACCCAGGGAACCCTAGACCCAGCCAGCCTATTATATCAATAAGAATGTGAAGGTACATTTAGTGAGTACAGGAGTAACTGCTCAGTTCAAAGTCACAACCTAGGAAATTTCAGATCAACCACCACAGTAGGAAATCACTTAATCATTCGGTACATTTTTCCATAAGCCCACATTACTTTGGTACTTCTCTAAGAAGCTGTCCAGTTAAATAAATATTAAAGTATCATTTTCTACTCGGCATTGTCACAGAGGTAAACAGGAATAAAGTTTTGGGACCTGGATAAAGGGATGAGATTGTTGGGATGCTTGTTGGTATTCACAAGAAAAACTCATGTGTGCACAGGATCGGAGATCCTGGACACTGAGGAAAGTTTGCTTACTCATCTCCATGGAATCCTCAAGATTCTTTCCGGTGCTGATTGATTGAGAAGGAGAATGATATCATTCAAAAGGTGAAAGGCAGTAAGAGTTTCAGGAAGCAGTTATTAAAAGGGCCAAATGGACACCCTGCTTGAGAGAAAGGCTGAGTAGCCCTACATGCCTCAATCTGGGAAGCTGAAAGAACACAATCCAGGGTTATCAGTTCGTGTGTCCAAGACTCTTAGTTAAGAAAATGGGTCACATATTTCTTTCAAGAGGTCATTAATAATGTCATATGTCCTTGACATACAGGTTTCATATCATCACAGATTCCATTATTATTTTTTTAAATGCACAGATATTTCATCAGTCACTGACTATCCAGGATGTCATGTTTGCATTTTATCATCTTGTAGTCCTTCAGCAGAATGAGATCTTTTCCAACTAAACCACATGTGGCATTGAAGAGAGAGGAAGACTGATGGAGACAAAGAGAGAAGGAGCTAGAGAGAGATTCAGAAATAGAGAGACCAACACCCAGAGAGAGAAACAAATATATAAAGTGACAGAGACCAAGAGACAGAGACTCCATTTGTCTGGTCACTTTGATTAGCATAACAATCTCAAAGCACACCCTCCTTTAATATAACCCCAACAGTAATTATATTATCTAACAAGGCCATATATCTTCTATCATTTTCCAGACATTTTCTCAACAGAGTCTCAACATGTAAATAGATGAGCTTCAAGTGCACATTGCAATTCAAATCACCAGGAAGTGGAAGAATATTGAGTGACTTCTCGGCTAAAAGAACACAGTTATCCTGATAGTTTGTCATTCAGTATAATAATTAAAGTCCCAGCAAATTACAGGGACTAAATAAGACGACTGACAATCTGCTCTGGGGAAAACATGGAATATTTCCATAATGAAGTATTATTCAGCTCTGAAAATGACTACAAGATATATTCAGGCAAATAGATGGAACCAGGAAAGATCATCCTGGGGGAAATAACTAAAATATAGAAAGACAAAAATGTTATGTATTCACAAATTTATAAAGTCTCCTAATAGTATAGGATAAAGTTCCAATAGGCCATCTATTTGGCCAAACCTGCATTCCACTAGGGTGATGGGCTAGCAGTAATTGAGTTGGTGTTATGACATCCTCCAGAAATTTTACAGCAATGCAGGCTGTTGTTATTAAAATAAGTTGTTCTTGGATCCACAGTGATGCTTACTTCTGCATCAAATGGGATTGAATACGGAGACCCACAGTCCAATATTATGCAGAGAGACAGAGACCTTAAAACACCCAGCCCTAAATGGGATTTTCCTATGAAATATTCCCTTCCTCAGAGCTCAGGAAAGCCTGCAGGAGAGGAGGCATGAAGACTGTCATACATATTAGGAACTGAGGACACAAGGAGAACAATGCCCTGAGAATCAGGCCCTGAGGAGGAGGATGCAATCAGCCTTGTTGAGAACTGATAAGCTAGTTTCAGAAAAAAGGAGGAATAGGCCCTCCACTATCAGGGATTTAGAGAGAGGGCATGGGGCACAAGAAGGAAAGTGGGTGAGACTGAAAGGAGAAGAGGAAGAGGGCAGCAGAGTGTATACAAAGAAAGCATATAGTAATAAATAAATACATAAAAAAACTGTGATTCAAGGTGACAAAGTATAGAGCTCATCAGGACTGATGGCTTCTTTTGGGGGTGGTGCCAGGGTTGGAGCAAGGATGAACTCAGTTTTATTGAAAGGAGTTGATACTGAGATTTTGATCATGTTCCAATGAGTATATTCACAAAACATACTTTTCTTGATGTATTTGAAAGAAAAAGAATTTTCATCGTGACACATGGGTAGGAATTTGAACCTGGAAACAATGGAAAAGAAGTGTAATGTGTATTATATAAAATTACCACATAAACAATTAAAATAATAAGTTTCCAACAATTTACTCTGAATTTTAATATGGAAAAATAATTCTGCTAAAGGAGGGCAGAGTTTGACTTTGTAGAGCATGCTTTCCAGGAACTTATTATGTAGCACAGAAACCTAGCCATGAACTACTGGTTACCCAGCTACCTCAAACCCCAAGACCTCAGGTGGCACCTCTACACAAGCACTCCTGGTACTAACATTATATTCAGACCATTTGTATGGAGGACCCTAGAAGGGAAAAAAGCTGCTCCTGTATTCTAGGCATTTAATATAGACACATATCCTGTCCTGAACACCCAGTTTTAATTCTAAATTCCAAGATCAAGAAGTTTCTTCACTGACTACTGAGTAGAACACAGCTGCCAATCCAGCCAGGACAGCCAGGGAATCCTGCTTATAGAGGGTTAGCAACACTAATGTGGAACAGAGTCAGGTGTTAAATAGTTAATTTCCCCTCAATTTCTCCTTTAACATAATCCCAGCTTCATCTGTTTCATCCAAAACAGTCCCAAGAATTGTTTGGTCTCCATCAATTTTCCAGCTCTTAAAGTCTCAAAAACCAAGGGAACTCTAGGCCCTGTCAGCCTATTACATCAATAAAAATGTGAAAATAAATTTAGTGAGTACATGATTAACCACTCACTTGAAAGTCACAACCTAGGAAATTTCAGATCCACAACCACAGTAGGACACCACCTTTCATTAGGTAAATACCCCTTAATCCTAAATCACTTTGAAACTTTCCTACTTAGGAAGCTGTCCAGTTAAATAAACATTAAAGTTTCATTTCCTACCTGATATTGTCACAGAGGCAAACAGGACTAAAGGTTTCAGATCTGGATAAAGGGATGAGATAAAGGCTTGTTGAGTTTCACAACAAAAATCACAGGATCAGAGGTACTAGACACTGAGGAAAATTTGTTTACTCATCGCCATGAAAACTTCAAGATTCTCTTAGATACTGATTGGTTGAGAGGGAGAATAATGTCATGAAACAGGTGAAAGCCAGTAAGAGTTTCAGGAACCACTAATTAAAGGGGCCAAGTTGACAGCCTGCTTGAGAGAAAAGATGAGCAGCTTATATGCCTGAATCAGGTCAGCTGAAAGCACAAACCCATAGATGACAGTTATTGTGTCCAAACTCTTAGTTCAGGAAAATGGTCACATATTTCTTTCAAGTGGTCATTATTGAAATCAACTGTCCTTGACATGTGACATATACGTTATCACAGATTTCATTACTATCTGTTAAATGCAAAGATATATCCTCAGTCAATGAATTACTTCCTGTGGAAATTATGCCTGATAAAGGTAACTCTTTGAACAAAGGTTTAATTGGCAGCTTACTTATGTTTTTTCAGACAGTATCCAGGATGTCATGTCACAAGAAGTCAAATTGTTGTAGTCCTTCAGCAGAACTGAGAGTATTTCGTAAGCCACAGTGAGAAGGAGGGAGACAGAGAGATAAGAAAGGAAGAGACAGAGAGACAGAATCTGATAAAGAGATGGAGAACAATTGAATCAAAGATATAAAGTAACAGAGACTGAGAGACAGAGACTCCATTTGTCTGGTAACTTTCATTGGCACATCAACCTCAAAGCACACCCTTCTATAATATAACTTCAATAGGAATTATATTATCTAACAAGGCTATTACTCCTAACACTTCCCAGATATTTACTTACTGGGGAATCAACATTGAAATTGATGAGCTTCAAGTGAATATTGCAATTCAAATCCCCAGGAAGTGGAAGAAGATGCAGGGACTTCTAGTCTAAAATAACATACTTATCCTGATAGTTTGTCATTTAATACAATTATTAAAGTCCCAGCAACTTCCAAGTTGTAAAGAATAGGACTGACAATCTCCTTCGGGGAAAATGTGGAATATTTCCATAATGGAGTATTAATCTCCTAAGAAAATGACATCAAGATATTTCAGTCAAATGGATGGAAACAGGAAAATCATCCTGGTTGAATCAACTAAAATGCAGAAAGACAAATATTTATGTTTTTACTTATTAGGAGGTTCACCAATAGGGGGATAAGTTTCTAATAAGCCATCTACTGTGATCAAACAAATCTTCACTAGGGGAATAGTTTGCCAGTTAATTGAGTAGTTGTGCCAGGTCATCCTAGAAAAATTTTCAAGCAACCAGGCTGTTTTTATTTAAATATGGTGCTCTCTGCCCTCAACTGATAGATCATTACCATGTTCTTCTATCCCCAGAGATGCTTCCTTCTGCATCAAATGGAATTGCATACAAAGACCCACAGTCTGATATTTTGCACAGAAAGACCTAAAACACACAGCTCTAAATGGGATTTCCCTATGAAATTCTCCCTTCCCTCAGATCTCTGAGAAGCCTGTAGGAGAGGAAGCAGAAAGAGTATCATAAGTATTTAAATTGAGGACACAAGTAGAACAATGCCATGAGAATCAGGCTAAAGAGGAAGATGATGCAGCCAGACTTGATGAGACCTGATAAACTAGGGTCAGATAGATGGGGAAGAGGACCCACACCTATCTGGGAACTAGAAAAAGGCCACAGGGATAGAAGAAGGAGACTGGTAAGGACAGAAAGGAGAAGAGGGAGGGGGCAGAATAGGGAATATAAAGTAAAAAAAATCTTAATAAATAAATACATAAGAAAAACTGTGATCAAGATGATGAAGGGTGTGGCAAGGATGAAATCAGTTTTCTTTAAGTAACCTGGCAATGAGAATACGATCATGTTTTAAAGAGTATATAAAAAACATGTACTACAATTGATGTATTTTAAAGAAAAAATTTAAGTGTGGCATATGGGTAGGAATTTTAACCTGGAGCAATGGAAAAGTAATATAATGTATATTATATGAAATTCCCATATAACCAATAAAAATTCTATGTTGAGAACTTTTACAATGACTTTTTTTTTAATGTCAGAGACTGATTTTTTTTTTCAATGCAGTTTATTCAGGAACCTTGAACAATCATCTGACCCTGGGGAAAGCCAACCCACAGCTTAAATAGCCTCTGGGTAGCCAACCCCAGTGTGCCATGTGAGCAATGCAGATAGGTCCACATACATGGGAGCAAGCCAAATCCTCAGCCTTAGCCAAATGTGGAGTTGTTCGTGATAGAGAGCACTCACCATCGGGAAGGTGGAAGGCGGAAACCAGCTCCATCTTTAAGGCACAGCATTCCGCAGCTCTCTACAGTTCCCCCTTTTTGATTTAGACTCATCAGGCAAGAGTAGAGGTCTGAGCTCTGATATTAGAAATAAATTGGGACTTTGTACCAATGTTCATTTAGGTGTCATCCACCCAAAGAGCATCAGACCTGTCTGATACCTTTTTCTCAGAGGCGGGACCTGGAGCATCAACCCACATGCAATCACACATGCTCTTCTCTGGGTCGAAAGCAGCTGACCCTGAGTGCAGTGCTTAGCCTCACATCCTGAGCGTAACGTTTTAGCTTTTTATGGTAACAAAACATACTTGGGGAGACTGTCCTGCTTCAATGGCTGTAAAGGCCTGAATGGTCATGGCTTCATTACTCTGTTGTGAGACTCTAATCTTGCATATATACCACAGGCAAACCAAGGAGACCAACAACAGATGGCCTGCTAATGCTCCCATGCCCGCCCATTCCTTCAGATGATTCATGGCTGCAGCAATCCATGATGGTAATTCTGTGGCTAGCCCTGCGTCCACTCTGGTAGAATTTACCGTGACAATGGCCACTCTCAGCTGCTCCATCATAGTATCTAATTCTCCAGTCCAATTACCTAAAATATAGCTCAACAATTGTTTAGACAGATTTGCAGCACAGGAAAAATCCTCATGTTGTATGCTAGTGACTCAAAGTCCATCATATTTTCATTGACAGCCAAGTTGAGCGATTTGCCATAGGGTATCAATTTGCTCCTGCATGAGGTCAATCCTTTGATTTAACACCATCAAGCCTCCTTTTAGTTGAGTATTAATTCCTTTTTGTACATCTAAGGCATGAGCTATATTGGCTAAAAGATTATTCAGGGTCTGAGCAGTCTGCGCAGTATGACTCATGGCTAATGCCGTGATGGTAGCTCCAACAGCCACCAATGAGATGGCAGTAACAATGGTGGCTGTAGTTCCAAGATCCCTTTTCTGTCTGAAGAGAATCATAACGTGAGGGGCATCAATGGGCACAGGCACCCAGCGAGGCATGCAAGTAACCAGGGCATACCTAAATTCACTAGCATTCTCACACTGGGCAAAAAAGCAAGTATCATTACCACAATTACTTGGCTCTATCTGGCTAATAATGAATAAAAATGGGGGATATAAACAAACAGGTGTGGGCTTATAGGAAATATTATGAGAAGCCTTAACCCCCTCGTTGGAACATCCTGCATCAGTTCTAGAACTAGCAGTGGTGGAGTCCGAGGTCTGAGTAGGTTCAGGAGACCATTGCCCCCAGGGGTGAGACGTGCCCCATGTAAATTGACTAATTCCATGTTTTCCTCCACTTTTGAAAGTCCTTTAAGGTTCTTAAATTATTTTTATCTTTTTTTTTAAATTTTTCATCAATTACACTTTATTCATTCTGCATACAATGACTTTTAACATGGAGAATTTTTTTTCAGATAAAGGAGGGCAGAGTTTGAGTTTGTAAGGCATGCTTTCCAGGAACTCATTATGTAGCAGAGAATCCTAGCCCTGAGCTAGGTTTTATCCAGCTACATGAGACCCAATGAGCTCAAGTAGCACCTCTAAATAAGCAGTCCTGGCACTAACACTACATTTAGAGGGTTGTCTGGAGGACCACAGCAGAAAACACAGCTGCTCTTATATCCTAGGCATGTAACAAGGATACATAAGGCTCAGTTTTAGTTATAAACGCCAGGACAAGTAGAGTTCCCTACTCAAAACTGAATAGGACAAAACTGCCAATCCAGCCAGGTCAGACAAGGCAATCCTGCTCATAGAGGGTTGGCAACACTAGTGTGCAACAGTATCAGCTATCAAATAGTTTATTGCCCCTCAGTTCTCCTTTTACATAAGCAGATCGTTCTCTGTTTCAGTCAAACAAGTCCCAGAAGTTGTCTAGTTTCCATTTTTCCCTGCTTTTAAAGACTCCATATCACAGACAACCCTCTAGACCCTGCCAGCATATTACATCAATAAGAATGTGAAGGTACATTTAGTAAATACAGAATTAACCACTCAGTTCAAAGTCACAACCTAGGAAATTTCAGATCCACGACCACAGTAGGACACCACCTTTTCATTAGGTACATTCCCCTTAATCCCACATCACTTTGAAGCTTTCCTACTTAAGAAGCTGTCCAGTTAAGTAAACATTAAAGTTTCATTTCCTATCGGATATTGTTACAGAGGCAAACAGGACTAAATGTTTCAGATCTGGGTGAAGTGATGAGATAAAGGCTTGTTGATTTTCACAAGAAAAAGTCAAATATGCATAGGATCAGAGATACTGGACTTCCTTTCCTTCTTTCTGAACCTAGTCTATCAGATGTCAACAGGAGTGGCTGCATTGCCATCTTATGGGGCCTCAGGCAGAGCTGAACAAAGATTTGGCTAATCAGTTCATTGCAGAGGCAGTCCCTGTTTCCACTACTATGGAAACCGCTGGGACACTGAACTGCCATGGGCTACATCTCTGCAGGGGTTCTTGGTTAGCTCCATGTATTATACTTGTTTGTAGTATGATATTTAGGAATGAACCCTGTGCTCAAATTTTTGGTTCTGTTGCTCTTCTTGTGAAGCTCCTGTGATGTCCATATCTTACTTTTCCCCACTTCTTTTGTTAGATTCCATGCACTCTGACCAACAGTTGGCCACAAGTTCCAGCATCTGCTTTGATACTCTGTAGCAGGCTCCTAACTTGTTCCCTCATTTCTCATTCTTCTGATGTCCATCCTCTGTGTCTTTCTGGATAGGGATTGAGCATTTTAGCCTGAGTCGTCCTTCTTGATTAGTACCTTTAAGTCTAGAGATTTTATTAGGTTTATTATATTTATTTATTATTATATTATATTATTATATTTATTCTTATATATTAATACCAGTGAGTATATAACGTGTGTGTCCTTCTGCTTGTGGGATACCTCACTCAGGATAATCCTTTCCAGTTTCCACCATTTACCTGCAAATTTCATGATATTCTTGTTTTTTATTGCTGAGTAATATTCCATTGTATAGTTGTATCACAATTTCTGTATCCACTCTTCATTTGAGGAGCATTTTGGTTGTTTCCAGGTTCTGACTATTACAAATGTAACTGCTACAATCATGGTGAGGAAATATATTTTGTTGTAATCAGAGATTAATATTTAATATTATCTTCTGGTAATGCTGCTCTTAGTCCTAAACAGCTGTATACCCAAATCACAACACAGAGACTAGGTTTATTTAATTAACCTAGAACACAATGCTTGGCAATATTTGCTCCATCCTAAACCTCGAAGCGCTCATAGTTTTCTAACATTTAGGTTTCCCATATTATACTTGCTTTTGGTGAAATCTTAGGTCTGGTTCATGCTCCACATCCTCCAATATCTCTCTCCATCTCTGTCTCTCAGCTCTCCTCTTGCCCCTTCTTCCCCCATTCATTTTCTGCCCTCTAGCTCCTCCCATTTATTTTATGCCCTCTAGCTCCTCCCCTCTTTCTTGTCCAATGGCTCCTCCCAGCTCAACATTGTGTCTAGTTGTTTTATTTGGAAGTTTACACGAAGTTGAGACAGGATGCTTAGAATGAGTATCACAATGCAATATCTGGATTTAAACCAGAGGAGGGGGCAGAAATCAGCATTTGAATGAACAAGTGTAAGGTGTATACACTTCAATAGACAATTATAACAATATTTTCCCCTTTAAGTCCAATAAAAGGCTCCTTTTCTTTCAGTACAATAATTATTATGAAATTATGAAAATTGTTAGGTAAAATCAACTGTGTAATGTCCTATCTATGTGTATTATGCAACTTAGGAGAAAGTTATCTGATTGTCCTTTCTATCTTGAGAAGTTAAAAGTTCTATAATTAAATCAACTTTTATCCTTATTGGTATTACCTATATGAAAAGATTTCTTAACTTCTAAACAACTCAAGGTTAATTGTGGCACTATAACTATTTGATCTTCAACCCCATCAGAGACTTGAGAAGGAATAAAATTAGTTATTAGAGTAAATAGGAAATGGATGTTAGCAGCTACCAAAAGATAAAAAATTGACAGAGACAGTTTGATGCCTGAACAGTCACCCATAACTCTCTGTAACATTGGAGGATCATCTTCAGCCTTCTGGTTCAGAATATTTGACAGACATGTATGTGCAGCAAGAACTACTTAGGACTTGCTTACCACGTCTTAGAGAGTTTGGCAGTTGACTTGCCCTGCATTTAAGCTTCCCATTTTCAGTAGAATTTGTCTGATGTGAAACAAGGGTAATTTCTTTATCCAAGTGGTTTGTTTGTCACATTTTTTGCCATTTCTCATTATCTTCTTTCAGGTAGGTGGGGTGCTGCCAGGAAATGACTTGTCTCATTGTCAAAGAATCTTTAAAATAATAAAAAAACATTTTAAATGTCATAATCTGTAGGTCTCTGAAGTTTTTGAAGACTACCTATCTTTATATAATCAATCTGTATACAAAATCATATCTATCTGTTAAACCTAGGATGTATATTCCTGTGATAAATTAGATTAGTGTCTGACATGACTATAAGTTCAATAACTAGCAATTCAATTGCATTTCCTAATAACTTAACATGTTTTTAATAGCTGTTTAAAAGTATTGGAAGTAACCTTGACTTCCCATCAAAATACTAAAGCTTATACCAATGTATTAAAAATAGACTTATTTTTGTATCAATATGAAAAATTCTATACCAGAGTTAAAATTAAACTTAGTTGGGAATAACAAATAAAACTCTCTTGAGTAGATTCAATAATCTACCATTTTTTTCTATTCCTATAAAATATCCTTGTATATTCCTTGTTTCACTTTGAATAAGACAATTAATAAACATCTCCCAATGACAATAAAATTTCATAGCCATAGCAAAAAACAAACAAACAAACAAAAAACATTCCCAACCACCTTTAAGGAAAAAATTGGACGCGTACATCTTACATTTTGGAGGTGTCGAAATCCTATAGGGGGACCAAATAAAAATGTTTTTTTAAGAAGGCAATAACATTTGTGCTCCAGTCTTGGATGTTGAGAAATTTTAGGCTTAATAAAAGTCCTCTTTGGAACACTCTATAATGCTGGACCAATTAAGATTAGTAGCTTTCTTCAAAGTTCTTTTGGGAGCAGGCTTTGAAGAGAAAACTGCAATTCAAGAAGTTGAAGCAGGAACAAGCAGAATACTGGAACATTTAAGACGCTGGAACAGATCTGTCATTATCTCAGCATGCTGAAGAATGATTCTGTCAGGTTTTACCCAGCATCTCTGTTGTCTAGTTCTTTTGTTCTGCAAACATATAACGTCTCACAAGCATGATACAGTTCTAAAATTATAAATGTATGAGATGTGCAGGATGAAATTAAACTGTAAGCCAATTTTATCTATGCAATTTAAAGATTAGTTTAATACATTTTGAGGATAATATAGCAAAGGATTTATTGGTCAAGTATTGATGGAGTTCTGTGTCTCAGTCGGTTTTAGAGGTATTTCCAGGTAAAGGGATTATCAACTTATATTACCTGTTCTGTTTGATCTTGATTTCTCTCTTCTTTTGAGTGGCTAAGGTAGTCTTCCTCTGTCCTTTCTGATATTTATTAGTTTTGAAGGAATGCATAATTTCTCTTCTCCTGCATGAACATAAGCAAAACCTCTTCCCCAGTGTAACACATTCCCCACTCTCCATTGTGAAGTTAGGGTATCTTTGAAATATATGGGCTGAAATAGCTCTGCAGTTTTTTCTATAACCCAGTGTCTTTCTGCAGCTGTTGTTTGTTGTTCATTAACATTTAAGAAATTAAAGGTCAATAAAACATTATATAATCTATCTCTGGGGGCTTTTAATATCCCTTTCTGTTAAGCATGTCCCTTAATGTACCATTGAATCTTTCAATGACTCCTTGACCAGCAGGATTGTGAGGTATACTTGTTACATGTTTTACCTTATAATATGTAAAAAAAAAATCTTCCATTTATTAGAGACATGTGCTGTAGCATTATCAGTCTTAATTTGTTCAAATAGATTTGCCATCACTTCTAATAAATGCATAATAACTGAACTAGCCTTTTCAGAGCTGAAGGCTGTTGCCCATTGAAACCCTGAATGTGTGTCTATAGTATGGTGCAAATATTTCAGTTTACCAAACTCTGTAAAATAAAGCATGTCCATTTGCCAAATTTCATTTCTTTGGTTACTGTTAAGGTTACTTCCTGCAGGTAGTGGAGTTGGCTACGTAAAGAATAAGTGGGGCATTTTCACACATTTTTTTTGGCTTGTTGGCAAGTGATAGGAAACTCTCTTTTTAAACTTTGCTGTCAACATGGTGTTTTTTAAATGAAATTCTGAGGCCTCTAACACATTTCCTATCCATAGTTGATCAATTTCCTCATTCTCTTGTGCTATAGGACCTAGTACACCTGTATGAGATTTGATATGTATTATATACAATGGATTATTTCTATTTCTGATTACTTGTTGTAATTGAAGGAACAGTGAAGTTAAGTCTGAATGCAGAACAACTCTTTCTGCATAATGAGAGTCAGTGACTATATTAAGAGATTCCTGAAAATCTGATATCACCAAAAGAATTGCATATAATTTTGATATTTGACCTGAATCATAAGGACTCTCCACCACTCTACTCAGATTTTCTGACTTATAACCTGCCCCTTTTCGTTTACTGGTATCCATATAAGATATGGAGCTCCAGAAATTGGAGTTCCTTTTACTATATGAGGAAGAATCCAATTAGTTCTTTTTATAAACTGAAGTCGCTTGCTTTTTGTGTATCTGTTATTGATTTCTCCCAAAAATTCACAGCAAGCTCTTTGCCAACATTCATTATCTATCCATAATGACACAATCTCAGCATTGGTAAAGAGCACTACAGTTTCAGCTAGATCTATTCCAGCCAGTTGACAAAGTCTCATTTTCCTTTTAAGAGCAATTCAGAATCTTTTTCTATATAGGTTTTTAGTTTTTATTTTGTTTGTGTGCTAAAAATATCCATTCTAAAATACAGTTCTCCCTCTGCATAAGAATTCCTCTGGGAGAATGAGTGGAGGGCAAAATATCCAAAATACAGGCCCTATTTTGATCAATACAGTCTACTCATACACCTTGTAATTTTCTTTCTACAGGAGCCAATTCCTTTTCAGCTTCAGTTGATAATGTTCTTGGATTATTTAAGTCCTTATACCCAGTAAGATTTGAAATAAGTTACTTAGCTCTCAAGTAGCTAAACCAAGGGTAGGCCGTAGCCAGTTAATATCTCCCAGCAATTTTTGAGAATCATTAAGAGTTCTTAACTGTTTGTTTGTTTTTTTTTCTAATTTGTACTTTCTGTGGTTGAATTTCTGTAGACCTCTTTTGTATCCTAGATAATTAATAGAATCTCCTCTTTGTATTTTTTGAGGAGTAATCTGTAATCTCCAACAAGGCAAAGTTCTATATATTTCATCAAAAATATTTTTCAATGTTTTCGTATCTGAATCAGCTAATAAGACATCATCCATATAGTGGTAATTTATGTATTGAGGAAACTGCTTATGAATTACCTCCAACGGTTTTTGTGCAGAATATTGGCACAAAGCAGGACAGTTTAACATCCTCTGAGGAAAGACCATCCAGTGATATCTTTTTATTAGACAGCTTCTATTCAAAGTGGGTACTGAGAAAGCAAACCTTTCCCTATCATGTTCATGTAAAGGAATTGTGAAAAAGCAATCCTTTAAATCAATCACTTATTAGGCCATTTTTAGGTAACAAGGAAAGCAATGAGATTCCAGATTGTAACTATCCCATTGGCTGAATAATTTTGTTAATTGCTCTTAGATCTGTTGACATCCTCCATTTGTCAGATTTCTTTTTGATGACAAATACTGGAGACTTCCAGGGGCTGTTGAACTCCTCTGTATGTCGAGGCTCCAGATGTTCCAGGAATAGCTGTTCTAGTGTCAGTAATTTTTTGTTTCTTCATAGACCATTGTTCAATTCAAATAGTTTGGTTTGCCAACCACCTTAGTGGTAAGGCTGTAGGAATTTTATTAGCAGTGGCTTCCCAACAGTAAGTTGAAAAGACAGCCTCTGCTGTATTTTGTTTGTGTACAGCCTGCACAGGTTGAAACTGTTTTTGATGACATTTTAAAATAATTTTAGCTTCTTTTTCAGTAGTATTACCTGTTTTTTGGCTTGTCTCAGATCTTGGGGGGATGTTAATCTGGGTCTTACATTGTTGTAACATATCTCTTCCCCATAAGTTTATGGCTATCTCAGCCACGTATGGCCTTAGTTTTCCTATTTGACCTCCTGATCCTATACATTTAAGCCATATAACATTTTTTTTTTCACTTTAGATAATGTTCAAACTCCTTGGAATTGAATATCTACTTCTTGAAGTGGCCAATTTGGGGGCCAGGATTTTAGAGTAATAATTTTGACATCAGCCCCAGTATCTTCAATTTCAATAGTATAAAATTATCTTAATTGTGGCCTTTGATCATTTATAGAGGTTTACCAATATATTTGTTTTTTGTTCTCTTCCTGGTTTTTTGCTTTATTTATAGAATCTTCTTTGGCCTCGCTGTCCAAATTTTTAATGTTTATTTCCAAAGCAGTGGTGTTTAATTTTCTGTGGAGGAGTATCCTTGTCTAGTTTTGAGGCCTGCAAGAGTTCCCCTTGGGCAATTTTTTTAATAAAGTATTACCCCATTTATCTTTGACTGCTCTACTTTCACTAATCCAATGTCGACCCTTATCACATCTTCCACATATTCGAGGAATCATAGGCTCCCTTCTTGAATTATTTTGGTTTTTCTGATAATTTCTTCTGTAGTAATCTCACCCATCATAATTACAACATTTCCCAAGGTCTTTTGGGGTAGCTTCTCCTATCAAGGTCAAATTGGGTGAATGAGGTCTGATGTCAATCATATTTCTAATCCATTTGTCTATTAGAGTAGATCTTGTTCTTAATGGCCTTATTACCTCTTTGCATTCAGTATTAGCATTTTCAAAAGCTAAATATTCTATTAGTGCTTTTCTAGCTAGTGGATCTGATATACTTCTATTGACAGCTGAAGTAAAAAAGTTAGCAAATGTTTCACTTGGAACTTGTATGACCTGGGAGAAAAGCTCAAGCTCTTTTCCTGAGTCTCAACCTTGTTCCAAACATTTAAGGCTGCTAGGTGACATAATGCTAAGGTTTCTTCATTACACACAGCTTGTATCTCTGTGTCAGCATACTGTCCATCACCAAGCAGCTGTTCCTTAGAAAAGCCAACACCTCTAGCTCTAATTTTGTGTGCTATCTCTCTAGCTTCTTCACTCTACCATAAGAGCCATTGTAAATATGGCCTAGGTTTTAAAATTGCCTTTTCCATATCCTCCCAGCTCTTGTGGATTACTCTACTTTTGATTGACCAGTAAGTCAGCATTTGTTTTACAAATGGTGAATGCATTACAAAATTAGTGACACTTTCCTTAAATTTCCTCAGATCTAGCACTTGCACAGGGCACCATTCAGCTTCATGCTAATTCAGTGGATGATCATTTCTGCTGTATACTGACTGGATAAACCAATATTTGTTTTCTAACCACCTTTGTTTGGCTTTCTTTATTTTTGTATTTTGCCTCTACCTGAGTATTTACTTTACTTAGTATTCTAAACTCTTCTCTTAAGGTCTGTACCCATATTTCATACCTATCTCCCTGTTCTTTTTTTGTTCAATAATTTTTTGTATTTCTTGTTTTATGCCTCTCTTCCAACTTTTAATTATTTTCTTTATATTGTTCCAGTTGTTCTTTTTGCTGTTCCAGTATCTTTTCTAAAATCTCTGCTCTGTCTTCCTGTTGTTTATTCCGTTCTGTAAGTTTTTTTTTTTAATCTCCTGTTTTATGCACTGTTTCCAACATTCATTTTTTTTTCTTTTATATTGTTCTAGTATCTTTTCTAAAGCCTTTTCCTTCGAGAGGACATAAAAGCCTAATGCAATGATTAAAGATAAATTGATGACAATGAATGTAAGCACCGTCACAATTTCTAAACTTTTCTTTATTTCAGTCTGAAAACCATAGAATAGATTATCAGCCAAGTTCCAAGAAGTCTGTTTTATAGTTTCTTCCATCCTGTTAGACTGTAGTGGCAGCCAGTTTTTTTTTTTTTTTTTATGTTAAGTCTGAGGTCTTCCCAGAGTAGGCTGACTTTTGCTCCAAGGCCTGTTTAAGAGTCTCTCCTAAAGAGACAGTAATTGACCTGGGAGTTTTTAGGTTTTAACTTTGGGTTGTATAGGAGCTTATTCTCCCCTCCAAATTATGCCTAAGTATGATGTGAAGGTGAAGATACTTGAAGTAGTTGGGAACCATTTGTTGTAATCAGAGATTAATGTTTACTATTGATTTATCTTCTGGGAATGCTGCTGTTAGTCCTAAGCAGCTGTATACCCAAATCACCACACAAAGACTGGTTTTATGTAGTTAACCTAGAACACAATACTGGGCAACAGTTACTCCATCCTAAACCTCCAAGCCCTCATAGTTTCCTAATATTTAGATTTCCCACATTATACTTGTTTTTCTGAAGTCTTAGGTCTGGTACATGCTCCATGTCCTTCAATATCTCTCCTCCAGCTCCATCTCTCAGATCCCTCTTGCCCCTTCTCCTCCCACTCATTTCCTGCCCTCTACCTCCTCCCCTCTTTCCTGTACTTTGGCTCCTCCCAACAAAACATTTCATCTAGTTGCTTTATTTGGAAGTTTTCACCAAGGTGAGACAGGATGCTTAGAATGGGTATCACAATGCAATATCCAGATTGAAACGAGAGAGTGGGGGGAGAAATCAGCATTTGACACAAAAAAGGTAAGGTATATACATTTCAAAATAAAATTAAATTATACCAACAATCCTTGTTGTGTACTTGAGCCTCTTATGTGCCTAGGAGTGGTATAGCTTGATCTTGAGGAAGCACTATTCCTAGTTGTCTGATAAAACACTGTATTGATTTCCAGAGTTGTTGTACAAGTTTACATTCCCAGCAGCAGTGGGAATGTACAAACTTTCCAGTATGTATTGTCACTTGAGTTTTTAATGTTGGCATATAAGGTGAAATCTCAGGGTTGTTTTTATTAGCATTTCCCTGGTGGCTAATGAGGTTGAGCATGTGTTTGTTTGTCTGCTATTTAATATTCCTCTATCAAAAATGTTCTGTTTAGCTCTGTTCCCCATTTTTTTAATTGGATTACTTAATCTGTTACTTTTCAACTTTTATTTTCTTCCTTATATATACTGGATATTAGCCCTCTGTCACATAAAGGGTTGACGAAGATTCTTTCCCAATTGGTAGGAATTAATTTTGTTTTGATGACTGTGTACTTTGCTTTACAGAAGCTTTTCAGTTTCATGAGGTCCCATTTACTGGTTGTTGCTCTTAGAGCCTGTGCTGTTGGTACTCTGTTCAGGAAGTTGTCTCCTGTGCCAATGAGTTCAAGGCTCTTCTCCAATTTAACTGATATAATGTGTCTTGTTTTGTGTTGAGGTCTTTGATCCATTTGAAATTTAGTTTTGTACAGGCTGATGATTATAGATCTATTTGCATTTTTCTCCATGTAGACATGCAGTTAGACCAGCACCATTTGTTGAAGATGCTGTCTTTTTTCCATTGTATAGTTTTGGCATCTTTTTCAAAAATCAGGTGTCCATAAGTGTCTGGGTTTATTTCTGGGTCTTCTATTTGGTTCCATTGATCCACCAGTCTGATTCTATGCCAGCACCATGCAGTTTTTAGTGTTGTTTCTCTACAGATACCTCCTTCTGGAGGTATCTTCAGAATAAAAGGTATCTTCCTTCTTTTATTGTTGAGCATTATTTTTAACAATTCTGGGTTTCATGTTTTTCCATTTGAAGTTGAGAATTTTTCTTTCTTATTTTTTGTAAATTATTGTGTTGGTAATTTGATGGGAATTGAATCTGTAGATTGCTGTTGGTAAGATGGCCATTTTTACTATGTTAATACTGCCAAGATATGAGCATGGGAGATCTTTCCATCTTCTGATATCTTCTTCTAATTCCTTTTCAGAGTCTTGAAATTTTTTACATATAGGTCTTTGACTTGCTTGGTTAGGGTTACAGCAAGGTACTTTAAGTTTTTGCTCTCTTTTTTGAAGGGTGTTGTTTCCCTAATTTCTTTCCCAGCCCTATTGTCCTTTATATACAGAACAGCTATGGGTTTTTTTGTGTTTTTGTTTGTTTGTTTTTGTTTTGTTTTGTTTTGTTTTTGAGATAATTTTGTATCCTTCCATTCTGCTGAAGGAGTTTATCAGCTGTAGGAATCCCTGGTAGAATTTTTGGGGTCAATCAGGTATACTATCATGTCTTCTGCAAATAGTGATATTTTGACATGTTCCTTTCTGATTTATATCCACTTGATGTCATTCAATTGTTTTATTGCTAAAGCAAGGAGTTCCAGAACTATGTTGAATAGATATCGAGAGAGTGGGTAGCCTTGCAATGTTTCTGATTTAAGTGGCATTGCTTCAAGTTTCTCTCATGAGTTTGATGTTGCCAATAGGCTTCCAGTATATTGTCTTTACTATATTTAGATATGTTGCTTTTATCCCTGATCTCTCCAAAACTTTATTTTAGAAATCTTCAATGTTTATTTATTGGAATCATATGTTCACTAAATATTTCTGTACAATGAACTGGACTTCCTGGCCTTAAATACCAGTTTAAATTAACCATTAGTTCAAAGATAAGCATCCTACATGAATTAAATTACAAATTTATATGAAGATTGAACTTTTGCTGTTTTTTTAATTCTTTATTAATTACATTTTATTCAATCTGTATGCTGTCATTTTGTTCTGACAACAATGTCCTTTGCTTTACAGAAACTTTTCAGTTTCAGGAGGCCCCATTTGGTAGTTGCTCTTAGAGCTTGTGCTTTTGGTATTCTTTCAGGAAGTTGTCTCCTGTGCCAATGAGTTTAAGGTTCTTCCTCATTTTTCCTTCTAAGCAGTTTAATGTGTCTGGTTTTATGTTGAGGTCTTTGATCCATTCAGACTTTAGTTTTGTTCACGGTGATAAGTATCAATCTACTTGCATTTTTCTAAATATGGACATGCAGTTAGACCAGTACCATTTGTTGAAGATGCTATATTTTTTTCCATTGAATGGCTTTGGCATCTTTGTCAAAAATCAGGTGTCCATAAGTGTGTGGATTTATTTCAAGGTCTTCTATTCAATTCCATTGATCCACCATTCTATGTCAGTACCATGCAGTTTTCAGTATTGTTGCTCTACAGTACAGTTTGAGATCACGGATGGCGATACTTACTGAAGATCTATTCCTGTAGAAAATTGTTTTAGCAATTCTGGGTTTCTTGTTTTTCCATATGAAGTTGAGAATTTTTTGTTTCAAGGTATGGAAAAATTGTTGTAGTAATTTGATGGGAAATGCATTGAATCTGTAGTTTGCTTTTGGTAAAATGGCCATTTTTACTAAGTTAATCCTGCCAAGCCATGAGCATGGAAGATCTTTCCATCTTCTGATATCTTCTTCTAATTCTTTCTTCAGAGACTGGAAATTTTTTTCATACAAGTCTTTGACTAGCTTCGTTAGGTACATATCAAGGTACTTTATGTCCTTTGTGGCTATTGTGAAGGGTGTTCTTTCCCTAATTTCTTTCTCAGCCCTTTTGTCTTTTATATACAGGAGGGCTGTAATTTTGAGTTAGTTTTTTATCCAGCCACTTTGCTGAAGTTTTTAATCAGCTGTAGGAGTTCCCTGGTAGAATTTTTGGGGTCACTCAGGAATACTATCATATCATCTGCAAATAGTGATAATTTGACTTCTTCCTTTCTAATTTGTATTCCCTTGATCTCCTTCAATTGTCTTATTGCTCTAGCAATAATTGTCACTATCTTAGTGACAAGGACAATGTTGAAGAGATATAGAAAGAGGGGGCAGGCAGCCTTGCCCTGTCCCTGATTTCAACAGAATGATTTAACTTTCTCTCTATTGAGTTTGATATTGGCTATAGGCTTGGTGTATTATTGCCATTACTATGTTCAGGTATGTGCCATGTAATCCCTGATCTTTCTAAGACTTTAAACATGAATGGATGTTGGATTTGGTCAAATGCTGAAAGCAGCATCTAAGGAGATGATCATGTGTTTTTTCTCCTTCATTTTGTTTATGTGGTAGATCACATTCATAGATTTTGGTATAGTGAAAGACCCTGCATACCTGTGATAAAGCCTACTTGGTCATAGTGAATGATAGCTTTGATGTGTTCCTATATTTGGTTTGCAAGTATTTTGTTCAGTATTTTCACATTAATGTTCATTAGTGAGATTGGCCTGAAATTCTCTTTTGTTGTTGGGTCTTGTGAGGTTTAGGTTCCAAGGTGGCTGTGGCTTCATAGAATGAGTTTGGTACTGTTCCTTATGTTTCTATTTTGTGGAATAGTTTGAAGAGAATTTGACTTAGCTCTTCTGCCAAGGTCTGGTAGAATTCTGTGTTGAAGCCATCTGGTCCAGGGCATTTTTTTTTATGACTGCTTTTATTTACATGGGAGATATAGGACAATTTAATTGATTTACCAGGTCTTTATTCAGCTTTGTTAAGTGGAATTGATCAAGAAAATTGTCCATTTCTTTTAGATTTTCAAATTTTGTGGCATACAGACTTTTGAAGTAAGTCTGTAAGTAAGTAAGTAAGTAAGTAAGTAAGTAGGTTGTTTGGATTTCCTCCGTGTCTATAGTTATGTCCCCCTTTTCATTTCTGATTTTGTTGATTTGGTTGGTGTCTCTCTGCTTTTTAGTTATTTTGGTTAAAGGTTTGTCTATCTTGTTGATTTTCTCAAAGAATCTTGGTTTTATTCATTCCTGGAATTGTTCTATTTGTTTCTAATTGATTGATATCAGCCCTGAATTATTTTCAACCATCTAATCCTTTTTTGGTGTGTCCGCTTCTTTTATCTAGGTTTTTCAGGTGAGCCATTAAGTTGCTTGTATAAGCTGTATCGAATTTCTTCATGAAGGCACTTAGCGCTATGAACTTTTCTCTTAGCACTGCTTTCATTGTGTCCCATAAGTTTGGGTATGTTTTGCCTTCATTTTCATTGAATTCTAGGAAAACTTTAATTTCTCTCTTTATTGCTTCCCTGACCCAGCTGTCATTTAGTAGCAATTTGTTCAGTTTCCATGTGTATCCAGGCTTTTTGTTATTTCTGTTGATGTTGAGGTCCAACTTTATACCATGTTGATCACATAGGATATAAGGGATTATTTCAATCTTCTTGTATCTGTTGAGGCTTGGTTTGTGACCAACCATATGGTCTATTTTCGAGAAGGTTCCATGAGATGCTGAGAAGAATGTTAATTTTTTTGTGTGTTTGTAAATGTTGGTTAGGTTCATTTGATTCATGACCTTGGTTAGAGATATTGTTTCTTTGTTTAATTTCTGTTTTGTTGACCAGTCCTTTGTTGATAATGGGGTGTTGAAGTCTCCCACTATTAATGTGTGGGAAGCTATATGTGGTTTAATTTTATCAATGTGTCTTTTACATATGTGGGTACCCTGTATGTTTAGGATTGTGATGTCTTCCTGGTAAAATTTTCTCTTGATGAGTACGAAATGTCTATGCCCATCTCATTTTATTAATTTTAGTTGAAAGTCTATTTTATCAGATATTAGATTGGCTACTCCTGCTTGCTTCTTGGGTCCATTTGCTTGGAGAGTGGTCTTCCAGCCCTTTACTCTCAGGTAATGTCTATCTTAGTGACTTAGGTCAGAACAGATTTCTAGGTCCTATTTATGCATCCATTCTGTTAGTCTGTATGTTTTTATTGGAGAATTGAGTGAATGATGTTGAGAGAGGCTAATGACCAGAGGCTGTTAGATCCTTTGATTTTGATGTTGGCCGTGGTAGTAAATTTGTATGTTTGGTTGATTTTTGTTTTACTGCAGTGAGATTAATTATTTCCTGTGTTTCCTTGAAAGTGGCTAGTTTTCTTGGGTTGTATTCTTCCTGCCAGTCTCTTCTGTAACACTGGATTTGTGTGTAGATATTTTTGAAATTTGTTTTTGTCATTGAACATCTTGTTTTCTCCATCTATGAGGATGGAGAGTTTTGCTAGGTATAGTAGCCTGGGCTGACATCGGTGATCTCTTAGGGCCTGCATGATATTCATCCCAGCCCTTTTGGCTTTCATAGTCTCTGTTGAGAATTCAGGTGTGATTCTGATGGGTTTGCCATTAGATGTTACTTGACCTTTTTCCCTTGCAATTTTTAGTATTTTTCTTTGTTCTATATATATATATATATATATATATATATATATATATATATATATATGTATATATATATATATATAGTTTTGAATATTATGTAATGGGAAGATTTTATTTTCTGGACTAATTTATTGGGTGTTCTGTACAACTCTTCTATGCTTATTGGCCTCTGCTTTAAGTTGGGGAAATTTTCTTCAATGATTCTGTTGAAAATAATTTCTGGGCGGTAGAGGAGGAAATCTTCTTTTTCTTCTATTCCTATTATTATTAATTATATTTTTATGGAGTCTTGAATTTCTTGGACTGTCTGTGTGAGGAATTTTTTTCTGTGAAAATGCGCTCTGACCAAGGCAAACCTTTGAACAAAAAGCATTTAATTGGAACATTGCTTATATTTGGGACTATCCATGATGTCACATTGGCAGGCAATCATCTTGTTCTAGTCCTTCAGCAAAACTGAGAGCTTTTCATACAAGTGGCAAGCAGAGAGTGGGAGACTGCAAGAGACACTGAGAGAGAAAGAGAGAGAGAGAGAGAGAGAGAAAGAGAGAGAGAGATATTCAAAATAGAGAGACAGAGACCAACAGAAACAAAGATGTAAATTGACTGAGACAATAAGACAGCGACTCCATTCTGTCTGGTCACTTTCATTGGCATATCAAACTCAAAAGCACACTCTCCTATAATATGTATCCAAAAGGCATTATTTTTTAAAATACTTTTTATTTTAAATATTATTAATTACACTTTATTCGTTTGTATGCACCCGTAACATCCAGCCTCCTCCCAATCCCACCTTCACTCCCCCTTCACCACAGATGCTTCTATCCAAGTCCACTGAATTGGGAAGACTTCCTCTCCTTTCTTCAGATCCTAGTCTATCAGACCTCATGAGGAGTGGCTGCATGGTCCTCTGCTGAGGCTGTTAAGGCTGCTCAACTATCAGTGTGAGGTGATCAAAGAGCAGGCCAATCAATTAATGTCAGAAGCAGTCCCTGTTCCCATTTTATGGAACCCACTTTGACACCGAACTGCCATGGACTAAGTCTGTGCAGCAGGTCTAGGTTATCTCCAAGTGTGGTACTTGGTTAGAGTATGAGACTCAGCAAAGACTCCTGTACTTATATTTGTTTGTCCTGTTGCTCTCCTTGTGGAGATCTTGGCCTCTCCAGATCTCACTTTCATACTTCTTTCATTAGACTCCATGCACTCTGCCAAACAGTTGGCCATAAGTTTTAGCATCTGCTTTGATAGTCTGCAGGGAAGAGACTTTCAGAGGCCCTCTGTGGCAGGTTCCTAATTTGTTCCACATTTTCTCCTTTTTCTGATATCCATCCTCTTTGCCTTTGGGGATGGGGATTGAGCATTTTAGCCAGAGTCCTCACTTTTGATTAGAATTTTTAGTTGTACATATTTCAGTAAGTTTATTCTATATTATATGTCTCTATTTGTGAGTATATACCTTCTGTGTTTTTCTGCTTCTGGGATAGCTCACTCAGGATAATATTTCCAATTCCCACCATTTACCTGCAAATTTCATGATTTCCATGTGTTTTCTTACTGAGTAATATTCCATTGTGTAGATGTATCACAATTTCTGTATCCATTCTTCAGTTGGGGGGCATTTGTGTTGTTTCCAGGTTCTGATTATTAAAAATAAAGCTGCTACAAACATGGTTGAGCAAATGTTATTATTATGTACTGAAGCCTCTTTTGGATATATGTCTAGAAATAGTATAGCTGGATCTTGACGATGCGGTACTCCTAGTTGTCTGAAAAAGCACCAGAATGATTTCCTGAATGGTTATACAATTTTACATTCCCACCAGCAAGAGGTTCTCCACAACCTCTCCAGCATGTATTGCCACTTGAGTTTTTGATCTTGGCTGTCGCGTGCAATCCTTCGCGATAAGGAAGACGCGGCAACCGAAGATTTGTCCAGCAGAATCTTTATTGTAGAGCTCTTGTAGGTAGATGGAGAAGGACCCCAAACCCCAAGCACGCTCTGCTTAAATAGCCTGCAGGGCGGCGTGCTCGTCTGTGATTGGTGCTCCGCACAATACCCAATTAGCATGTGTTCTCTGATAGGGAGAGCACTCAAGTCTGTGATTGGTGCTCCGCACAATACCCAATTAGCATGTGTTCTCTGATAGGGAAAGCACTCAAATCCGTATTTGCATGTTGTGGCGCATGCGCCGCTGTAAGGCGAGTTCTAGCAGGAAGCCAGCGCCATCTCGTAATGGCGAATGCGGCTCCCGACACTTGGCTATTCTGATGGTTGGAAGTTGAAAGCTCAAGGTTGTTTTGATTTGCATTTCCCTGATGGTTAATGACTTTGAACATTTCTTTTAGTGTTTCTCTGCCATTCATTGTCCCTCTATCAAGAATTCTCTGTTTAGCTCTGTTCCTCATTTTTAATTGGATTACTTGATTTGTTGCTTTTCAACTTCTTTATTTTTTTATATATACTTGATATTTGCCCTCTGTCACATAGAGGGTTGGTGAAGATTCTTTCCCAATCTGTAGGCAATCCTTTTTTTTTTTGATGACTGTGTCCTTTGACTTACAGAGGTTTTCAGTTTCACAAAGTCCCATTTATTGATTGTTGTTCTCAGAGCCTGTGCTGTTCATGTTGTGTTCAGGAAGTTGTCTCCTGTGCCAATTAGTTAAAGGCTCTCTCCACTTTTTCTTCAAACTGATTCAATGTGCCTGGTTTTATGTTGAGGTCTTTGATCTACTTGAACTTTAGTTTTGTGCAGGGTGATAAATATGGATCTATTTTCATTTATCTGCATGTACACAAGCAGTTGGATCAGCCTCATTTGTTGAAGATGCTGTCTTCTTTCCACTGAATGATTTTGCATCTTTGTCAAAACTCAGGTGTCCATAAGTATGTGAGTTTCTTTTTGTTTCTTCTGTTTGTTTCCATTGACCACCATTCTTTTTTTATGCTAGTACCATGCAATTTTTATTATTGTTGCTCTATCATATACCTTGAAATCAGGTATGGAGATACCTTCAGAAGACCTTTTATTGTTGAACATTGTTTTAGCAATTCTGGGATTCATGTTGTTCAATATGAAGTTGAGAAATTTTCTTTCAATTCCCGTAAAAGGTTCTGTTGGAAATTTGATAGGAACTGCATTGAATCTGTAGTTTGGTTTTGGTCAGATGGCCTTTTTACAATGTAAAGCCTGCCAAGCCATGAGAATGGGAGATCTATCTTCTGGTATTTTCTTCTAAATTTGTTCAGATTCTTGAATATTTTTCATACAAGTCTTTCACTAGCTTTATTAGGGTCTAACCAAGGTACTTTATATCTTTGCCCAAATACCAGAACACATCAAAGTTATCAGTTATCATTCACTATGATCAAGTAGGCTTCATCCCATGTATACAGGGATGGTACAATATACAGAAATCCATCAATGTGATCCACCAAATTAACAACCTAAAAAAAATAAAAAAAAAAAACAAACTCAAGAAAATCTCCTTATATGCTCAAAAAGCATTTCACAAAATCCAACATCCATTCATATTTGAAGTATTGGAGATATATGGGATACAAGGTACATATCTCAATATATTAAAGGAAATATAGAACACATCTATAGCCATCATCAAACTAAACTTAGAGGAACTTAAAGCTATCTCACTGAAATCAGGGACAAGGGAAGAATGCCCACTATCTCCATATTTCTTTAACATAGTTCTGGAAGTTCTTGCTAGAGCAATAAGACAATTGATTTCAATCAAGGGGATAGAAATGAGTATCACTATTTGCAGATGATATGATTTTATGCCTCAGTGACCCCCAAAATTCCACCTGGGAACTCCTACTGCTTGCTGATAAACAGGTTTGTCAAAGTGAATGGATATAAAATTAACTAAAAAAAAATCCTTTTTGTATACAAAAGACAAAATAGCTGAAAAATAAATTAGGGAAACAAACGGAATTATATTATCAAACAAGGCCACAGCTCCTAACACTTCCCATACATTTCAACACTGGAGACTAAATATGTAAATAGATGCCTTCAAGGGGATTTGCAATTCAAAGGATGTAGAAGGAGATGGAGGGACTTCTAGGCTAAAAGAACATAGCTATCATGATAGTTTGTCATTCAATCCAATTTTTTTTTTCAATGCAGTTTATTCAGGAAGCTTGAACAATCCTCGGACCCTGGGGAAAGCCAGCCCATAGCTTAAATAGCGTCTGGGTAACCAACCCAGGCGTGCCACGTGGGCAATGCAGATAGGTCCACATACATGGAAGCAAGCCAGATCCTCAGCCTTAGCCAAATGTGGAATTGTTCTTGACAGAGAGCACTCACCATCGGGAAGGTGGAAGGCAGAAACCAGCTCCATCTTTAAGGCATAGCATTCCGCAGCTCTCTACAGTTCCCCCTTTTTGTTTTAGATGCATCAGGCAAGAGTAGAGGTCTGATCTCTGATATTAGAAATAAATTGGGATTTTGTACCGATGTTCATTTAGGTGTCATCCACCCAAAGAGCATCAGACCTGTCTGATACCGTTTTCTCAGAGGCGGAACCTGGGGCATCAACCCGCATGCAATCAGACATGCTCTTCTCTGGGTCCAATTTTTTTTTAAGTTGCAAAATCTTCTGGGGCTGACCAATTCCTTTGGAGAAAATGTAGAATATATCTATAATGGAGTATTATTCAGCTAAGAAAATAACATTGTGATATTTTTAGGCTGGTTGGATCAGGAAAAATCATCCTGGTTGAAGTTACTTAAAATGTAATATATATATATATATATATATGTATATATACATATACATATATAATATATGTATATAATATAAATACAATTTAAATATTATTTATATATTTATATTTTTATATAAATATAATATAAATATAATTACTTAAAATGTAATATATATTATATTTATATTATATTATATACATATATTATATATGGTTTCTATTCACTTATTAGGAGTTTTCCTAACAGTATGGGAAAAGTTCCAAAATGCCACCTATTGTGAATAAATCAGGCTTCCATTAGGGGGAATGGTTGACAGTTAATTGAGTTCTTGGTCAGGGCATCCTAAGGAAATTTTCAAGCAACCCAGGCTGTTGTTATTAAAATGTGTTGTTCTCTGCTCTCAAATGATAGATCAGTGCCATGTCTTTGTATCCACAGAGATGATTCCTTCTGCATTAAATTGGATTACACACAGAGACCCGCAGTACTATAATATGCAGAGAGAAACCTTAAACCAACCATCTGTAAATGGGATTTATCAAAAAAATTCTCCCTCCCCTCTGAGATCTGGGAAGCCTGTAGGCAGGAAGACAGGAAGAGTGTCCTAAGTAGAGGAAATTGAGGACACAAGGAGATCAATGCCCTGAGAATCAGGCCACAGAGGAAGATGATTCAGAGAATCTTGAAGAGTCCTGATTAGCTAGGGTCAGATAGAATGGAGAAGAGGAATTGCCCTATCAGAGAATGAGAGAAAGGGCATAGGGTTGGAAGGAGGGTGGGTAGGACTGACACTCTGATCATGTTCCAATGATTAGAAGAACAACACAAACTCCAGTTGATTTAAAAAAAAATTAGAGTGGCACATGGGAAGGAATTTGAACCTGGGAGCAATGGAAAGGAGTGTAGAGTATATTATATGAAATTCCTCATAACCAATAAAAATAATATGTTGACATCTTTTACAATGACTTTTAACATGGTAAAAAAGATTCCACTAAAAGAGGGCAGCATTTGAGTTTGTAAGGCACACTTTCCAGGAACTTATTATGTAGCAGAGAATCCTAGCAGTGAACTATTCCTTTCCCAGCTACCTGAGACCTTATGAGCTCAGGTGGCATTGCTGAACAAGCAGTCCTGGCACTTAACAGTACATTTAGAGGTTTTGACTGGAGGATCACAGCAGGAAACAGCTGCTCTTGCTTCCTAGGCATATAATACAAACATATTTCACTGTTCTTAAGGCCCAATTTTAAATATAAACATCTGGAACAAGAGGGTTCCTCACTGATAACTCAGTAGGACACAACTGCCCATCCAGCCATGTCAGCCAAGGCAACATTAGTGAGTAACAGAACTAGCTGCCAAATAGTTTATTGCCCCTCATTTCTCCTTTTACAATGACAGATTTTTCTCTGTTTCAACCAAACAAGTCACAGGAATTTTCTGGTTTCTGAAGGAGTCTGGTAATTGGAATGCTGCCTCCTGGCCTTGGCATTGAGGCTTTCTTCTAAGTTCTATGTCTCATAGACTTTCCTTGGTGGTCTCTGCAAGTAGGTGTTCTTAGCCTGAGAAGTAGATAGCAAGCTCCATGAAACCTTGGGAACCAGACAGCAAACTTTGTGTAACCTTCAGTGAATTTCTGGATGCCTTGCCAGGTGGCACAGATATGTTGTTACTGTGAAAAAATAATTGCTTTTACCTTTTGCTTTATAAGTGTTCTTTGGACATCGAGTATACTGAGACTTGATCAGGAACCTGTCCTCTCTCCATTCTTCATCTCTCTGTCATCCATTTACACTCCCTCTTTCAGGTGGACCCTTCTCTACTAGCCTGAAGGATGGGTCAGTTGGCGCCTGAACAATGGACCTTGAACGAGAGGCAACACGAGCAAGGCTGCTTTTTGGAGCTCCAGATGACTAAGAAAAAAATGTGCTTCGTGATGCCAGCCTATCACAGGGCAGAAGACAAGGTGCATTCCCTGCCACATGTGCAGGAGATTTGGGACCACTGCATAAGTATATTACTGGTCTCTATGAGAAAGTCCAATTAGGAAGAAAACAAATAATAATAATAATTGGATTGATTTCCCTGGTAAATTTTAAAGCCTGGTTTTGACTTTTAAAGTTATAAATGTTCTTTACGATTTCACTCCTAAAGAGTAAGCTTTGTTTTAATATTTAAAAAACAGGTTTTAAAAAAAAGTTTAAATATTTAAAAAAAAAGGTACTGTGTTTGTTTTTTGTTTTGTTTCTGTATTTTGTTTTTGTCTGCTGGCTTCTGTATTGGTTTCTGGTTTGCTCACAAGGTCTGGGAAAATTGGAGAGTTTCCAATCTGGTCCAGGAATCTGGAGGATGCTCCAATTCCCGGGGAAGAAGCCCCTAAAGGTTCTACTCCTTCTGTGACCATGAGAGAGGGTCACTGGGACCCTATTCTGTGTGATAAGAGGGCTGCTGGAGATCTCTCTCCATCTGGAAGCTGTGGAAAGGGTAATGAGGGTTCTGCTCCTTCTGGAATCTGTGTGGAAGGGACCCATGAAGGGGTTCACTCCTTCTGAAATCTGTGGCACTTGTGTTTGGTAGGAGCTGGTCAAGTCATGGTAATTGGTTATACTGGTTACTCCAAGCTGACAATGTCACATTTCTGTTTCTTATGTATCTCTTTCTGTGTGTATGTTTATCTGTACACTTGGATATTTGTAGACAAGAGACAATTTCAATCAACACCTCTGAGTATGGTCATGAATCATTGGAATTAAATTATATAAAACATTTTAAAATTTATCAGGTATTTTAAAATACCTGGGCAGTCTAACAAAGAACTTATAACAGTTTATCGAACATTTTGGAGAAATAAAAAACCTTGGTGTTTATTTTTTTTAATTTTACAAAATAAAACCAAGCCATGATGTTTAAGCCAATTAAATAAAAACTGCAGTAATTACAATGTATCATGTAAAAAATATTATAAAATACATTGTTTTTCATTTAAAAAGGCTGGAGATTCTTCAATGCAAAATGTTTGCTTATGCTCTTTACAAGGAAATAAAGAAGGACTACAGTTCTATGTTAGCCCAGGATTATGCAGGGTTATATTCAGATCATTGTTAATCATTATATAAAACACATGCCTAGCTTCCAGTACTTAAATAAATGATTTAATTCTGTTTCTTTCTATCATATAGATTTGGTATGGCCAGAATAGTCCATTTTGCTGAGGGCTTCAGCCTAAGTTAAGTTCTCTGTTTAATGATAAATGAAACTTTTGTCCTGTGATTTTTTTTTTTGCTGTTAAATTTTAATACAATATGATGGGATTAATAAGATTTGCTAGCCCCTTTACAAATTATCTTCAATTAAAAGTTTTTCTTTGATTTTAGTTTTAAAAGGGCAGATTAAAAGTTATGCTAAAGATTTTATTTGAGTACAAGTTGAGTTTTATCTAATCTCTTGTTTAGGTTTTTTTAAGGTTAAATCTAAAATTAGTAACCCTTAAGTTTACCTATATAGATCTAGCTAAAATTTAGTTCTAAACATATGTTTGAAAAATACCACAATTGAGATTATGACACTTTTTTTTTTTACAGGATGAAATTTAGAACAGATGATAAAGGTAGGCAAAGAATAACTCAAATATACTGGCCTTCAGACTTGTCACAGATCTGATATGTCATTTTAACATATATAAGCTTATTATGACAGAGTCCAACCTGTGGAAGAACAAAACAAATTAATTCAGTTTTTAAATTGTTTTTTCCAACCTAAGATAGAGGCTCATAAAAATCGCATCCAAGACCTTGATGACAAGTAAGGAAAAATGCATTTATCACCAACTTAACACAGGCTCTCCATAAAACAAATAAGGGAGAACTGAAGGAGTCTGGTATTTGGAATTCTAACTCATGGCCTTGGTAGATGAAGGTCTTATCTAAGTTCAATGTCTCAGAGACTGTCCTTGGAGGTCTCTGCAAGTGGGCTGTTCTGAGCCTGAGAAGTAGATAGCAAGCTCCCTGCAACCTTGGGAGACAGAGAGCAAACTTGATCTAACCTTGAGTAAATACCTGGATGTCTTACCAGGTGCATGGATGTGTTGCTACTGTGGAAAAATATTTGCTTGTACCCTTTGCTTTATAAGTATTTGCACGTTCAGTAAACTTGAAAACAAATCTGTCTTATCTCCACTCTTCATGTCTTTGTCCACCCATTTACACTTCCTCTTTTAGGTGGACCCTTTTAGACTAGCCTGCAGGACAGTCGGGTTGCCTTCACATTTCCCTGCTCATAAAGACTCAATACCCCAGGGAAACCTAGACCTTGCCATCCTATTATGTGAATAAGGATGTGAAGATACATTTAGTCAGTATGCCAGTAACTGTTCAGTTCAAAGTCACAACCTAGGAAATTTCAGATCCAAAACTGCAACTTGCCATTCAGTACATTCCCATTAATCCCACATTACCAGACTACTCACTGGGGAGAAAGAGCTTGAGAGACCGGTTCAGAAATAGAGGGACATAAACCTATAGAAACAATGATATAAAATGACAGAGACCGAGAGACAGAGATTCCATTCTGTCTGGTCACTTTCTTTGGCATATCAAACTCATAGTACATCCTCCTATGATATAACTCCAATAGGAATTATATTATCTAACAAGGTCATACTGCCTAATGCTTCCAATACATTTTCTCTATAGGGTAAATACATGTAAATAGATGAGTTTCAAGGGGACAATGCAAATCAATTCACCAGAAAGTGGTAGAAGATGGAGGAACTTCTAAACAAAAAGACTTTAGTTACCCTGATATTTTGTCATTCAATACAAACTTGTCCCAGCAACTTCCATGGACTAGAGAATAGGACTGACAACCCTTTGAAGGAAAATGTGGAATATTTCCATAATGGAGTATTATTCAGCTAAGAAAATGACATCATGATATTTTCAGGCAAATGGATGGAACAAGGAAAAATATCCTGGGTAAAGTAACTAAAATACAGAAAGACAAATATGGTATGTATTCACTTATCAGGAGGTCTCCTAATAGCAGGGGATTAAGTACAATAGATCATCTATTGTGACCAAACCAGTCTTCTACTAGGGGGATTGGATGGCAGGAAATTGAGTTGTTGGGCCAGGGCATCATATAGAAATTTTCAAGCAACCCAGATTGTTATTAAACTGTGTTGCTCTCTGCCCTCAACTGATAGATCAATACATGTTTTTGAATCCACACAGATTCTTCCTTATGCATCAAATGGGATTGCATTCAGAGATACACAGTCCGATATTATGCACAGAGAGACCTTAAAACACCCAGCCCAAATGCAATTACACTATGAAATCCCCCCCCCCTTCAGGGTCTCTTGGAAGCCTGCACGAGAGGAGGAAGAGTGTCATAATCAGAGAGATTTGAGGACACAAAGAGAACAAAACCCTGAGAGTTAGACTACAGAGGAAGATGATGCAGCCAGCTATGATGACAGCTGATACGCTAGGGTCAGTTAGAAGTGGGAGGAGGAGCTCCCTTATTACGGAACTAGCAAAAGGGCCTAGGGTAGGAGAAGGGCAATGTGTGGGACTGGGAGGAGAAGAGAGAGGATGCAGCAGAACAGGAAAAAAAGTGAACAAATCGTAATAAATATATAAGAAAAATTGTCATCATGGTGATGAAATCAGTTTTTGTTTGTTTGTTTGTTTGTTTTATTTTTTTTAAATTAGTCAGTTTGTTAACTTTGTATCTTGGCTGTATCCTGCTCCCTCTTTCCCTTCCAATCCCACCCTCTCAACCTCATCTCCTCCCTGCCCCTTTCCAAGTCCACTGAGAGAGGAGATCTAATACTGGTTCATCAGGTGTCTTCAGGACTGGCTGTAATGTCATCCTCTGTGCCCTAGCAGGACTGCTCCTCTATTGGGAGGGGGGAGTCAAAAAGTCCACCACTGAGTTCATGTCAAATCAGTCCCTGTTCCCCTTATTAGGGTACCAACTTGGATACTGAGCTAACAAGGGCTACATCTGAGCATAGGTTCTAGGTTGCATCCATACATGGCCCTTGTTTGGAGAAACAGTCTCATAAAAGACCTTTGTCCTCTCCAGGTCATATTAATACCCCACCCCACTTCCTAGACTCTGCCAAAGGTTTGGTTATGAGTCTTAATATCTGCTTTGATACACTGCTAGGTAGAGACTTTCAGAGGCCCTCCATGGTAGGCTCCTGTCCTGTTACTTGTTTGTTCCTACATCCAATGTCTATTCCATTTGTCTTTCTAAGTAAGGATTGATCACTGTACCCAGGGTCCTCTTTCTTGTTTATCTTTAGGTGTATAGATTTTGGTATGTTTATCCTATCTTATAGGACTATATAAGTGAGTATATACCATGTGTGTCTTTCTGCTCCTGGGATACTTCACTCAGGATGATAATTTCTAGGTCCCACCAATGCCTGAAATTTTCATACTTTCCTTATTTTTAATTGCTGAGGTGTATTCCATTATATAAAATTACTACAATTTCTGTATCCATTCCTCAACTGAGGGACATATGGGTTGTTTCCAGGTTCTGTCTATTATGAATAAAGCTGCTACTAACATGGTTGAGTAAAAGTCCTTCTTGTGTACTTGAGCATCTTTTGGATATATGCCAAGGAGTTGTATAGCTGGATATTGAGGAAGCACAATTCTTAATTGTCTGAGAAAGTGCCAGATTGATATTCAAAGTTGCTGTAGAAGTTTGCATTCCAACCATCAATGGAGGAGGGTTACTCTTTCTCCACAACCTCTCCAGAATGTGTTGTCTCTTGAGTTTTTGATCTTAGTCATTCTGGTGGGTATCAAGTGAAATCTCGGTGTCCTTTTGATTTGCATGTCTCTGATGCCTAAGGACTTTGAGCATTTCTTTAAGTGTTTCTCTGTCATTGAGTATTTCTCTACTGAGAATTCTCTGTTTAGCTCTGTACCCAAATTTCTAATCTGATTGCTTTATTTGCTGCTTTTTAACGTCTTTAGCTCTTTATATATTCTGGATATCAGGCCTCTGTCAGATATAGGGTTAGTAAAGATCCTTTCCTAGTCTGTAGGCTGTCGTTTTGTTTTCCTTTGTTTTACAGTAGCTTTTCAGTTTCATGAGGTCCCATTTATCAATTGTTGATCTTAGAGCCTGTGCTGTTGGTGCTCTGTTCAGCAAGTTGTCTCCTATATCAATGAGTTTCAATATCTTAACCACTTTTTCTTCTAACCGATTTAATTTTTCTGGTTTTATGTTGAGATCTTTGATCAACTAGGACTTTACTTTTGTGCAGGGTGATAAGTATGGATCTATTTACATTTTTCTGCATGTAGACAAGCAGTTGGACCAGCACATTTGTTGAAGATGCTGTTTTCTTTCCACTGAATGGTTTAGGCTTCTTTGTCAAATATCAAATATCCATAGGTATGTGGATTTATTTTGGGGGTTTCTATTAGGTTTCATTGACCCACTATGCTTTTTCTATGCCAATACCATGCCATTTTTATTACTATTGCTCTGTAGCACAGCTTGAGGTCAGGACTGGAGATGCCTCCAGATGGTCTATTATTGAAGAGACCATTTTGCAAATTCTGGGGGTTTTTTTTGTTTCTCCATATGAAGATGATAATTTTTCTCTCAAGATCTATGAATAATTGTGTTAGTATTTTGATGGGAATTTCATTGAATCTCTGAGTAAATAAGTGAACACGACAGGAAAAAAGATGGTGGTGGCTAGTGTGCATCTTAGCTGAATGGCAAAGACCTGCAACACCAAAATTGAGATGTGAAGGGGCTGATCAATGCAGAACAGAGTTATCTAGTTTTCCAGGAAGAAAGAGGCTAGCCATAAACTGTGTCCACTTAGAATCAGGTAACCAACAGACTCCTCCAGGAGGAACTTAATTTTCTTTAAGGGATTTGGCCCTGAGATTTTGATCATGTTCCAATGAGTAGATGAACAATGCATACTTGAATTGTATTTTAAAGAAAAAAATATTAGTGTAAACCTGGGAGCAATAGAAAAGGAGTTTAATGTATATTATATGAAATTCCCACATAATCAATAAAAATAATATGTTGATAACTTTTACAATGACTCTTAACACTGAGAAAAAATTCCACAAAATAAGGGCAGAGTTTGATTTTGTAAGGCATGCGTTCCAGGAACTCAGTATGTAGTAGAGAATTCTAGCCATGAACTAGCAGTTATCCAGCTACTTCAGACCACATGTGCTCAGGACGCACTTCTGAACAAGTAGTTCTGGCAATAACATTGTTTAGAGGGTTTGTTTGGAGCACTACAATCAAGAAACTCTTCTGTGCTTCAATCCTAGGCACACAACACGGACCCATTTCTCTGTTCTGAATGAGCAATTTTAATTGTAAACCCCAGAACAAGGAGGATTTCTCAATGACCACTGAATAGGACACAGCAACCAATCTAGCCAGGTCAGCCAAGGCAACTCTTCTTGTAGAGGCTTGCCAACACTAGTGTAGACCATTACAAGCTGTCAAATAGTTTATTGTCCTGAAGTTCTATTTTTGCACTCACGATCTTTCTCTGTTTCATCCAAACCAGTCCCAGAAATTGTCTTCTTTCATTTTCCTTTCCCTGCTATTGAAGACTCAGTACCCCAGGGAACCCTAGATGCTGCCAGCCTATCATGTCAATAAGAATGTGAAGTTACATTTAGTGAGGATGGAAGTAACCACTCAGTTCAAAGTCACACCTAGGAAATTTCAAATCCCAGACCACCTTGTTATTTGGTATATTCCCCTTAATCCCACATCACTTTGAAGCTTCCTTACTTAAGAAGCTGCGCAGTTAAATAAACATTAAAGTTTCATTTCCTACCTGTCATTTATTTTTCAAAAGAAAAAGTCATGTGTGCACAGGCTCAGAGATACTGGACACTGAGGAAAGTTTGTTTGCTTATCTTCATGGAAACCTCAAAATTCTCTCAGGCACTGATTGGATAAGAGGCAGAATGATGTCATGAAACACATGAAAGCCAGTAAGTGTTTCAGGAGCCAGTTATTAAAAGGGCCAAGAGACATTGTGCTTAAGAGATAGGCTGAGCAACCCTACATGCCTCAATCTGGGCAGATGAAAACACACAACCCAGAGATGACAGTTCCTTTGCCCAAGACTCTTAGTTCAGGAAAACTTTTACATATTTTTTTCAAGTAATCATTAATAAAGTCACATGTCCTTGACTTCTCAGTTTCACATTATCAAAGATTCCATTACCATTTGTTAAATACACAGATATGTCCTCAGTCACTGAATTACTTAGTGAGAAAACACTCCATTACAAAGACAAATCTTTAACACAAAGTGTTTAATTATGACCTTGCTTATATTTTCACAGAGACAATCTAGGTACATGTCTGCAAGCAGGCATCTTGTTGTCGTACTACAGGAGAACTGAGAGCTTTTCATACTGTACAACAAGAGGCAGTCAGAGAGAGGTAGTCAGAGAGAGAAAGAAAGAATTAGAGAGACAAATATGGATAGAGAGACCGGAACTGAAAGAAACAAATATAAAGTGACAAAGACTGAGAGAAAGAAACTCCATTTTGTCTGGTCACTTTCATTGGCAAATCAACCTCAAAGCACACCCTCCTATATTATAACTCAAACAGGTATTATATTATCTAACGCCATACATCAGAACACTTCCCAGACATTTTCTCACTGGGGACTCAACATGTAAATAGATGAGCTTCAACGGGATGTTGCAATTCAAATCACCAGTAAGTGGAATAAGATGGAGGGACTTCTAGGCTAAAAGAACATAGTTATCCTCATAGTTTGTTATTCAATACAATGATTAAAGTCCCAGAAATTTAAAGGAGTAAAGAAGAGGTTTGACAATCTCCTTTGGGAAAAATGTGTAATATTTCCATAACGAAGTCTTTTTCAGCTAAGTAAATGACAACAGCATATTTTCATGCAAATTGATGGAACCAGCAAGAATCATCCTGGCTGAAGGAACTATAATGAAGAAAGACAAATTCAGTATGTATTCACTTATTAGAAGGTCTCCTAATATTGGATGATAAAGCTCCAATAGACAATCATTTGTTTTCAACTGTCTTCAACAGTCGGCCAATAGTGCAAAAGGATGGCAGTTAATTGATTTATTGGGCCAGGCCATCCTACCAAAATTTTCAAGAAACCCAGGCTGTTGTTATTAAAATATGTTGCTCTCTCCCCTCAACTAATAGATCAGTGACTTGTTCTTCCATCCACAGAGATGCTTCCTCAGACATAAAGAAGGATTTTTTTAATTTTGTATTTAACTTTTATTAATTATATTTTATTCATTTTGCATCCCCTCCACTAGTCCCTCACTCCTCCCCTCCTGATGATCCCATCCTCCCTACCCTTTCTGCATGCATGCCCCTCCACAAGTCCACTGATAGGGAAGGTCCTCCTCTCCTTTCTGATCTTAGTCTATCAGTTCTCATCAGAAGGGGCTGCATTGTCATCTTCTGTGGCCTGGTAAGGCTGCTCCCCCCCCTCAGGGGGAGGTGATCAAAGAGCAGGCCAATCAGATTTTGTCAGAGGTAGTCCCTCTTCCCATTACTATGTAACCCACTTGACACTGAACTGCCATGGGCTACATCTGTGCAGGGGTTTAGGTTATCTCCATGAATAGTCCTAGGTATGAGTCTCTGGGAAGTTCCCTACTGAATCCCATTTAGAGTTGGGTGATTTAAGGTCTCTCTCTGCATAATATCTGACTGTGGTTACATTGCATACAGTATGAAATTCTCCCTCCCCTCAGAGCTCTGGGCAGCCTGCAGGAGGAAAGCAGGAAGAGTGTCATAAGTAGAGGGAATTGAAGACACAAGGAGAAAAATGTCATGAGATTCAGGCCACAGAAGAATATGATGCAGCCAGCCTTGATGATACCTGATAATCTAGGGTCAGATATAACAGGGAGGAGGACTTCTGCTATCAGGAAACTAGAGAAAGGGAATAGGGGTAGAAGAAGGAGGGTGGGTGGAACTGGAAAGAGAAGAGAGAGAGGGCAGCAAAGGGGATACAAAGAGAACGATTCATAATAATTACATAGGAAAAACTGTGATCATGTGATGAAGTATTGAGCTCTTCAGGACTGATGGCTTTTTCTTGGTGGTGGTGCCAGCAAAGAATAAGTAAGTTTTCTTTAAGGGACTTGGCACTGATACTCTGATCATATTCCAATGAGTAGATGAACAATGTGTACTTGAACTGATGTATTTTAAAGAAAAATATTTTAGTGTGACCCATTGCTAGGAATTTGAACCTGGGAACAATGGAAAAGGGGTGTAATGTATATTACATTAAATTCTCACATAAGCAATAAAAATATGTTAACTTTTACCATGACTTTTACCATGGAGAAAAGATTCGTCTAAAGGAGGACAGAGTTTGACTTTGTAAGGCATACATTCCAGGAGCTCATAATGTATCAGAGAATCCTAGTCATGAACTAGTGGTTACCTAACTAGGTCAGACCCCATAAGCTCAGGTGGCTCCTCTGAGCAAGCAGCCCTGGCTCTAACACTACTTTTAGAGGGTTTGTCTGGAGGACCTAAGCTGGAAACAGAACTTCTCTTTTGTATAGGCTTATAACAGGGACCCATTTCTCTGAAATGGGGGACCAGTTTTAACTGTAAATCCCAGGATCAGCAGGGTTCCTCACTGACCACTGTGAACATCACAGCAGCTGATCCAGCCAGGTTGGCCAAGGCAACCCTGAGAGTTGGCAAAACTAGTGTAGTAGAGCACTAGCTACGAAATAGTTTGCTTACACTCAGATTTCTATTAACACTTACTAATTTTCTCTGTTTCAGCCAAACCAGTCCCAGGAATTGTCTGGTTTCCTTCTCTTTTCCTTGTTTTTAATGTCTCAGTAATACAAGGAACCCCAAATCCTGCCAGAATATTAAGTCAATAAGAATGTGAAGGTCCATTTAGTTAGTTCACCATAACTGCTCAGGTCAAAGTCACAACCTAGAAAATTTCAAATATGAGACCACAGTAGGAGAATACCTTGTCATTTGGTACATTCCCTTTAATCCAACCTTACTTTAAAGCTTCCCTACTTAGGAAATTCTCTAATTAAATAAACAATAAAGTTTCATTTCCTACCTGTCATTGTCAGAGGTAAACAAGAGTGAAGGTGTGGGATCTGGATAAAGGGATGAGATAAAGGCTAGTTGGGTTTCAAAAGAAAAAGTCATGTGTGCACAAGATCAAAGATACTGGACACTGAGGAAAGTTTGTTTACTTATCTCTTAGGCACTGATTGGCTGAGAGGAAGAGTGATGTCATGAAACAGGTTGAAAGCCATTAAGACTTTCACGAGCCAGTTCTTAAAATTGCCAAGTGGACAGCCTGCTTGAGAGAAAGGCTCAGCAGCCCTACATGCCTCATTCTGGAAAGCGCAAAGCATACAACCCAGAGGTGACAGTTCCTGTGTCCAAGACTCTCAGTTCAGGAAAAGTGTGACATATTTCTTTCAAGTGGTCTTTAATAAGTCACCAGTCCTTCACATGTGAGTCTCACATTATCACAGATTTCATTTTTATTTATTAAATGCACATATAGGTCCTCAGTCAATGATTACTTACTGTGAAAATGCTGCCTAACAAAGGCTATTATGACTTCACAATGCTATTGTGACATCACAATGTTATTATGATGTCAAAATGTTATAATCACATCACAATAGTATGACATTACAATGCTATTATGATATCACAATGCTGTTTTGACATTATAATGCTATTACAACATGATTGTGGTATGAAATCACACTGGCATTTTGACATATCAATGGCATTATGACCTGAAAAAAAATTTATAATATCGCAATGGTATTTGGAACTCAAAATTATATTAAGAAGTCACAGTGCTAATAAGACTTAATATGGGTATGAGTTCACAGTGGTATTAGGACATTACAATGTTATGATATCACAATGCCATTATGCCATTACAAAGCGATTATGACATGACCATGCTATTATGACATCCAAATGGTATTATGACATAATTGTGGTATTACATCACAATAGAATATTGACAACACAATGATATTATAACATCACAGTGCTATTAGAATTTCACAATGATATTTGACCACACAACATTAAGACTTCACAGTGCTATTAAGACTTCACAGTGCTATTATGACATCATAATATTATGATATCACATCACAAGGATATTAAGGTTAAAAAGTGTATTACGAAATCACAATCATATGACATCTAAATGCTATTATGACATCACAATGATATGACAAGACAATGCAGTTATGACATCACAATGCTAATATGAAATCACCAAGGTATCATGATATCAATATTAATCTTGACATCCTAATGTTATTCTGATATCACAGTGCTATTATGACATGTTTGTCATATATCACAATATAATTTTGACATCAAAATACTGTAATGACATCACATTACTATTAAGACATCACAATGCTGTTATGACATCACAATGTGTTATCACATCACAATTCTATTATCACAATGGTATGTCTTCACAATATTTTTAGGACAACACAATGATATATGACATTACAATGCTATTATGACTTCATAATGGTATCAGTTCACAATGGTATTAGGAAACCACAATCATTACATCCCAATCCTATGATGACATTAGAACACTATTGTGACATCACAAAGGTATTATGATATCACAACAGTGTTAAGATATCTATGATGATATCAAAATGGTGATATGACATCCCAATGGTATTATGACAATGATATTATAATATTACAATGCTATTATGACTTCACAACCAGATGACTTGACAAAGGTATTTTGTCATCACAATGCTCTTAGGACATCACAATACTAGAATCCCTTAACAATGATATGACCTCACAATGCCATGGTGCTATCACAGTGCTATGATGACATCACAGTGGTATCACATCCTAATTGTATTATGATTTCACAATGGTGTCAAGACAACTCAGTGCTATTATGACTTCACAATGCTGTCATGACATTATAATGCTTTTATGACATCACAATGCTAGTATGACATCACAATGGTATTATGACTTCACAATGGTATTATGATATCACAATGCTATTATGACATAATGCTATTACTTCATCACAATGGTATGATGTCTCTGTCTTATGTGTCAATATTTACTATTGATATATCTTCTAGTAAAATTGTTGTTAATCCTATAGAGCTGTATAACTAAATCACCACAGAGCTTCTGGTTTAAATTAGTTAACCTAGAACATAATGCTGGCTAACAGTTACTCTTAGCTAAACCTCTAAGCCCTCATAGTTTCCTAACATTTAGATTTTACCCATTTTATTTACTTTTTCTGTGAAATCTTAGGTCTGTTTCATTCTCCATGTAATACCTACTTCCCCTCCCAGATTGGCTCTCCTATCTCTGCCCTTGCCCTTTTTTCCTCCCACTCATTTCCTGTACTCTGGATCCTCTCCTCTTTCCTATCTTCTGGCTCATCTCCTCTCCTTGCTCAAAATTGTTGCTAGTTACTTAATTTTTGCCTGTTTACACCAAGTTGAGATAGGATGTATAGAATAAGTATCACAATGAAATGTCCAGATTGAAACCAGAGATTGATGGGGGTGAGGGAGGGGAAATCAGCATTTGAAAGAACAAGGTAAGGTGTATACATTTCAAAGGAATATTTTGCAACATTTCCCCCTTGAAGTACAATAAAAGGCTCCTTTTATTTCAATACATTAATAATTATGAAATTATGAAAACTATTAGGTAAAATCTACATGTGCAATATCCAATCCATGTGTATTTAGCAATTTAGGAGAAAGTATCTGATTATCCTATCTATCTTGACAAGTTTACATTTCTATACCTAAATTAACTTCTATACTCATTGGTATTACCTATATGAAAGCATTTCTTAACTTCTAAACAACTTAAGCTTTTCTGTGGCATTGTACCTATTTGGTCTTCAAACGTATCAGAGTCTTCAGAAGGAATAAAATTAGTTAATAGAGTAAATAGGAAGTGCATGTTAGCAGCTTCCAGAAAGTAAAAATTGACAGAATCTGTTACCTGAACCATCACCCATAACTCTCTATAATGTGAGCACACCATCTTCAGCCTTCTGGCTAAGAGCATTTGACAGACATATATATATGAAGAAAGAATTATTTAGGACTTGCTTAACTTGTCTTGGCAGAGTCCCTCGAAGTTATGATATCTCAATGCTATGATGACATCCCAATGTTATGACATCACAATGCTACTATGACATCACAATTGTATGACACCTCAATGCTATTAAGACAAGATTTTGGTATGCTATTAAAATGAAATTTTGACATCACAATGCTATAACAATATCACAATACAATTATGAAAAGATAGTTTTATGACATAACAATGGAATTATGAAATCACAATGCTATTATGACATAACAATGCTTTTATGCCATCACAAAGATATGACATCTCAATGCTGTTATGTTATGATATCACAATGTTGTTATGACTTCACAATGCTATGATGACAATAAAATGGCATTATGAACAAAAAGTTATATTCTGACATCACATTGCTATTCTGACATCAATATGATAATATGACATCACAATGTTATTAAGACATAACAATGCTAAGATGACATCACAATCATATTATGACATGATTGTGGTATGATATCACAATGAAATTATGATATCACAATGGATTTTTGATATAAAAATGGTATTATGACTTCACAAATTCATGGTGACATTACAAAGCTATTATGACATTAAAATGGTGTTATATCATCACAGTGGTATTATAACTTACTGATGCTATTATAACATCACAGTGCTATCACGATGTCACAATGTTTATGACATCACAATGCTAACATAATATCACAAGGTTATGACAACATCAAAATGGGGTTATGATCTCAATATGCTTTAATGACATCACAATGAAATTATGACTTCACAAAGATATTAGAATATGACAATGCTATGATAACATCACAATGGTATGATGATATCACAATGCTTTGATGATATCCCAAAGCTATTATCACATAAAAATGGTATTAGTGCATCACAATGTTATGATGACATCTAAATGTTTTCAAAACCTTCCAATGGTATTATGATATCCCAATAATATTATAAAATCACAATGGTATTATCACATCACCATGCTATTATGATATCAAAACGCAATTACTATATGATTGTTTCGACATCACAATGGAAATATGATATCACAATGCTCTTTTGACATGGCAATTGTATGACGTCCCAATGCTATTATGACATAATAATGATATGAGCTCAAAATGTCATTAAAACATATTACTTTATGACGTCACAGTGGTGTTTTAATTTCATAATGCTTTTATGACACCACAATGATATTTTGACATCACAATGGCATTATGACATCAAAATGCTATGATCATATCACAATGCTATTATGACATCAAAACGATACGACATCACATTGCTATGATGATATCACAATGGGTATTATGATCTTACAATGATATGATGACATAACTATGGTTTGATAATATCAGAATGACATTATGACCTCAAAATTCATTATGATATCACAATGCTATGATGACATCACAGTGCTATTATACTATCACAATGGTGTATAACTTCAGAAAGCTATTATGACATTAGAATGCTATTATGGCAATTCAATGGTATTATGACATCACACTGCTTTTATGACCTCAGAATATTATGACATCAAAATGCTCTTATGGCATGACTGTGTTATGTTATCACAATTGCATTATGACATTACTATACAATTAATATTAATATTAATAGTAATAGTAATTTTATATATAAATATATATAATATATATCTGTATATATGTATATATACATATATGTATATATAAATATACATATATACATATATATCTCCACCAGCTCCTTCTCTAAGCTCTTCTTGCCCTTTCTCCTCCTACTCATTTCCTTCCCTCTAGCTCTTCCCCTCTTTCCTGTCCAATGGCTCCTCCCATCTCCGCATTATGTCTAGTTGCTTTATTTGGAAGTTTACATCAAGTTGAGACAAGATGCTTAATGAGTATCACAATGCAATATCCAGATTGAATCCAGAGGGTTGGGGGGGAAATCAGCATTTGAATGAACAAGGGTAAGGTGTAAACATTCTAAAAGAACATTATACCAATATTTCCTTCTGTAAGTCCAATAAATGGCTCCTTTTCTTTCAATACAATAATTATTATGAAATTATGAAAACTGTTAGGTACAATCTACATGTGTAACATCTAGTCCATGTGTATTTAGCAACTTAGGAGATAGTATCTGATTATCCTATACCTATCTTGACAACTTAAACATTATATACCTAAATTGACTTTTATCCTCATTGGTATTGTCTATATGAAAAGATTTCTTAACTTTTAAACAACTTAATCCTAAATGTGGCACTATGAATATTTGGTCTTTAACCCAATGAGAGACTTGAGAAGAAATAAAATTAGTTACGTGAGTGAAAAAAAAAAGTGCATGTTAGCAGCTTCATAATAATAATAATAATAATAATAATAATAATAATAATAATAATAATAAAATTTGTCAGAAACAGTTTGCTGCCAGAACAGTCACCCATAACTCTCTCTAAAGTTGTAGTATCATCTTCAGCCTTCTGGTTCAGAATATGTGACAAACATATGTATGAAACAGGAGCTTTTAAGGACTTGCTTACCCTGTCTTGGCAAAGGTCAGCAGTCGACTTGTCCTGCATTAGATTGCCCTTTTTTGGCAGAATTTGTCTGTCAAGAAGTGAGGCTATTTTCTTTATTGAAGTGGCTCGTTTGTCACATTGGAGGCCATCTCCATATTGAGGTTCTTCAATGATCATTATCATCTTTCAGGCAGACAGGGTGCTGCAAAGAGATGACCTGTCTCATTGTCAAAGAATCTTTAAATTAATAAAAATATTTTTAAATGCCAAAATCTGTAGACCTCTGAAGTTTTTGAAGACTACCATTCTTTATATAATAAATAGATCTGTCTACAAAATCCTATATTTCTGTTAAACCTAGGATATACACTCCTGTGATGAAATAGTGTCGGACATAACTATGAGTTCTATAACTAGCAAATAACTTACATTACCTAATACCCTAAACAGTTTTTAATAGCAGTTTAAAAATATTGGAAGTAACCTTGAAATTGTATCAATATACTAAAGCTTATACCAATGTATCAAAATGGACTTTTTTTGCAGCAATATGCAAAATCTTATACCAAAGTTAAATTAACTTTATTTTGAGAGACCAAAAGACAAGGTAGCAGTGATCGTTAAGACGTAGAGTAGGTGCGGTATAGTTAGTAAATGCCCTGAGGGGAAGGACAGCCTCACTGCATTCTTTCCCCACCCACTAGAGATACAGTTGCTAGGAAATTGGACCCTCCCCCTAGGGAGAAACACCTGGTCATGATCAATAGTCTGGGAACCTTCCTATAACCAATCGATTCAAAATGTAGCACCTTGACCGATAGATGCTTGCCAGGCAGGAATTGTCCCTGCCTTGGGCATGCTGGGATGGACCAGAATCTATAAATCACCCCACTAACCTGGGCATGTAGGCCCAAGCTGCAGCTTGTAATTAACAATAAAAAGACCCTCATGTGTTTTGCAATGGAGTCGATTCCTGGAGATCTTTTGGGGACTCCCGAACTGGGTATAACATTTGGAGGTTCCACCAAGATTGCATGGCCTCCCAAGACCTCAGGACTGATCCGGAGGGTCTCATTCCAGCTGGCAAGTGTGTTGTCTGTCTCAGTCTCCGTCATTGTCGCTTTGTGCTGTGCGGTGTGCAGTGTTCCATTGGTGCCTATTTTATAAATTCTGTTCTGACTCGAGGCATCTGTATGAGTGACGAATGTGATTTGGACAGACGTGTCAAACAATCACAGTCACTGAAGTTGGGAGAGATGGTTCCCCAACTTCATCAGCATCTGGAGGTGGTCTAGAACCACCCACCACCCAGGCTTCTGTGAGAGAGGAGCAGAGTGGAAATCTGAAGGTCTGTTTTTACAGTATCTTACCCAGGAAGGGACTTGGGCCCATCCTGGAGGAATTTCTGTAAGGCCTATGTTCGGCCAGCCTGAAAAGAGTCAGTTTTATTCCCGGGAAATTTGTCCAGCTGGTGGATGTTTTTGTCTCAATGTCTCTGTGCAGTACTTCTTTGTGTCTACCTTCTGTTTTCTGTTCTGAAAGGCCTCATGAAACTTATTTAAAATGTGTGCCTATGTGTCTTATTAGATCCGTAAACGCATATGTATAGGTTGCCACGTGTATAAAGCGTCTCAGTGTCTCGCTGCCATGTTGACTTCACCATGTGATTTTATAATGTGACCGCCATCTTGGTATAAATAAAAAAAAAAATAAAACCTTGGTCAAATAATTCTCATTTCCTTCTAGGTTAAAAGGATAACTTATTTTAAATTGGTATTGGTTTTAGAAATTAAATTGCTTGCACTGGTAAATTCTGATTTTAAAATCTGGTTTTGATTTTAGAGATTATGTTTATGCCTTGTGACTTCTCTCCCACAAAAGGGGTACTTAATTTTGATATTGCAAAAACGGGTTTTAAAAAATGTTTAAATGTTTAAGGCTGTAAAATGTTTAAAGTTTATCAGGCATTTGGGTATGACAATGACTGAGAAAATTGCAGTTTTTAAAATGTATCTTGTGGAGAGCTGTTTGTTTGATTAGCTGCTTTGTTTATGGAAAAACATGTTTACGCCCTGTTCTTTACCTTGAGACAAAAAAAAGAGGAAGTTTCACCAAGTTCCTTAAAGCTCGTTCTAAGTTCCTTAGAGCTTGTTTGTTACCTGCTACAGGGAAGTTATTTAAAAAAAAATTGGCAGTTTCAGAACTCCTCTTTATAGTAATGTAACTTGTTTTTGCTTTGCCTATAAAAAGCAAATCATAAACGCTGGGCTTCAGCAGGATCATGTCAGAATGGAAAGGATTTTGATAAGAGTTTTTATGTTGTCTGAAAAGTAAGAAAGTAAGCATGTCTGGTTAAGCCAGAAAAAAAAAGCTAAAAACCTAAAGGTATATAGAATGTTGCAGAAGGTTAGTGGATGTGTTTTAAAAGCCAGAGAGTTAATATGATTAAAAAAAAAATACTGTATTTTAAAATATGTTGTACTTCATTTAAAAGGCTGGTGGTTCCTCATTACAAAATGTTTTTAGCGGATAGGTTTGGTATGGCTAAAATAATTCTTACAGTTTAAAATTTTTCTGTACTGTTCTATTATGCAGTTGGTTCTAAAGCTTGTTTGATCACTGGGAACTTTTGGTTGTGAGGGATTATGTATGCTCAACAGTGTTTGCTGTAGCATCAGCAGCACCTAGTGGATGTGCTTGGTGTTGTCAGTCACAGGCTATGCTAGCTCATGGCCAGCTGCCATGATGGTTCAGCAATCGAGAGCGCATAAAGCTGTAGTTTGGGTGCTATATTTGTTTAGGGATTCCAGCTGAGTTCAGTTACACGTGGCCAGCCGCCATTCTGATCCGGAGAAAAAGAGGGTGGAGCTATGAGTTTGCCACCATTTTGTTGAGGTATCTCAGTTATGTTTAGTCATATTAGTGCTAAATGCAAAGCTTTTTACTGTTCAATTTTAATGCAAGTGGTAGGAGCAGCAAGATTTGCTAGCCTCACTATAAACTGTATCAGATTGAAAGGTTTGCTTTGATTTTAGTTCAGAAAGAGCAGATTTAAAGTCATGCTAAATACTGCATTTGAGCCCTACCTAGTCTCCTTGTTCAAGTTTTTTTTTAAGGTTAAGGCTAGGATGGGTAACTATGAAGTTTGCCTTTTTGTCTTAATGTGGAGAGCTGAGACTCAGACGTGGCGCTGACATTCCACCCTCAAAACTGTAAACAGCCTCCAGTACGCATGGGCGAATTGTGTAAGCACGCTAAGCACACCAAGCGTGAGTCATCAGACAGGGTAAAGAGTGAGCAGCCAATCAGGGTATTGACATGTCACTTAGGTTCAACCAGGGCTTATATAAACAGCGCCACATCGGGACTTGCTCTCTCCTCTCCTCCTTTCATCCTTTGACTGTAATAAAGGCTTGTTGTGAAAGAATCCTTGTGTCTGCATGCATTTCTGCCGGCGAGATGATCACGCGGCTTCCAACATCTGGTGCCGAAACCTGGGAGGCAGGGAGCCTGCCACTGCCCGTGCTGCAAAGGAGAGTCCCCGTTCGCAGGGAGGATTCAGAACTGCAACATTAAGGTTTGTCCTGAAAGACATGTTTGATCTCGATTTATCTCGTTTTTCATTTCAGCTAGCAGAAGCCCTTATGGCCTTGCCTGCTGTGATAGCTGCCACAGCTCTCTTTCTTTTGGTTTTGTGTAAACTTGAGGGCAGCCTCGGAAGGAAAGGAATTAGCAAAAGGCTAAGGGTAGGGGAGATGCGAGATGACATGCCAGAAGCAGGACGTGAAAGATTAGGGGCCCCAATGGATAGAAATAGAGACGTCTCTAAGAAAAAAGACCCTTCTGTGATGTTAAAGCCACGGAAGTGAGAGGTAAGGGAAAGAACGCCCTGGAATTTGAGCAGCTATATCCCTCTGACAAAGAGGACTTGGAAGGGGAAGCAGCCCACTATGAGGAAAAACAATACCATCCAGATGAGCGGCCATTACTATTATATCAAAAGCAAAGTAGTATGAGGAACAGGAAGGGCGCACTTTCTCAGTTAGCCGCTCCCATTGCCTCTAGTGCTCCCCCATCCTACACCGGGAGGCACTGTCCTGATTCCTTCTTTTCAACAGAAGACAGACACAAAATTTTTCAGACTTTTCCAGTATTTGAAGATGTGGAGGGAGGCCATGTCCACGTGCCTGTAGATTACCCTCTAGTCAAGGAACTGGCAGAGTCAGTTAATAAGTATGGGGTAGACGCTAATTTCACAATTATGCAGCTTGAGAGGCTAGGCTCTACAGCAATGACCCCAAATGATTGGCAGACTGTAGTGAAAGCTGCCCTCCCTAATATGGGAGTGTATTTGGAATGGAAAGCCCTATGGTATGATGCCTGTCAATCCCAAGCTAGGGCTAATGCCAATGCAGAAGACAATCAATGAAGCTGGACATTTGAGCTACTAACAGGACAAGGTCCGCATGTCCAGCAACAGACAGATTATGATTGGGGAGCATGTGGCCAAATATCTGCTGCTGCAATTAAAGCATGGAAGGGTCTTTCAAAGAAGGGTGGGACCGAGGACTATTTAACAAAAATTATCCAGGGTCCTCAGGAGTCATTCCCAGAATTTGTGGCCAGAATGACAGATGCAGCAGGCAGGATATTTGGAGACCTGGAGAGGGTCCGGCCAATGATAGAACAACTGGTGTATGAAAATGCTTCACCAGAATGCAAGGCAGTCATTACACCCAGAAGGAACAAAGGACTGACAGAAAAAGGTTTGCCGAGGACTCGGAGGCTCGCTTACCAACACCTGCCTGGCGGCAGCCATATTACAGAACAATAACTGCCCAAGTTCTGAAAGTAATAAAGTTTGTTTTAATTGTGGCAGAATGGGTCATTTTAAAAGAGACTGTCGTGTGTCTGTGCAAAAGAAAGTTCCTGGACTTTGCCCTAAGTGTAAAAAGGGCAATCACTGGGCTAATGAATGCCGTTCAATTAGAGATATTCAGGGAAAGCTTATCTAGCATGAACCCCCCCCCCGATGAGAGGAATGAAAATATTCCAAAAAACGGATTGCAGGGCCCCAAGTCTCAGGGCTCCAGAAAAAATGGGACACAGACAGACAACAGGAGGGCTTATCCAGCTGTAGAGCAACAAGAGGAGCAGCAGGCCTAGACCTCCGTTCCACCTCCCAATTCTTATTAATGCCACACATGGGGGTGCAACCTGTCCCAGTGGAGTTTGAAGGTCCTCTGCCTGAAGGAAGTGTCGGTCTTATTTTGGGTCGCTCCTCTCTCACTTTAAAAGGACTTATGGTCCATCCTGGAATTTTAGATCAGGATTTTACGGTACAGCTCCAGGTGCTTTGTTCCTGCCCCCAAGGCGTATTTTCTATTTCTCCTGGAGATAGGATTGCTCAATTAGTCCTCCTCCCAAGTCTTCATGACTGTTTTCCAACTACCGAAACACCAAGGGGCGCAAAAGGACTCGGTTCCACAGGAACAGATTTTGCTCATTTGGTAGTTGATCTTAAGACCAGACCTACCTTACAATTACAAATAGAAGGAAAAAGTTTTACTGTTATTTTGGACACAGGGACTGATAAAAGCATTATTTCTTCCACCTGGTGGCCTAAGGCATGGCCTGTTACACAATCATCCCACTCCTTACAAGGGTTGGGATATGAGGCCAGCCCTGAAGTTAGTTCACGTTCTTTGAGGTGGCAAGCACCAGAAGGTCAAACAGGAAGTTTCATACCATATGTTCTTCCTCTCCCTGTCAATCTCTGGGGAAGAGATATTTTGCAGGATTTAGGATTAGCATTGACCAATGAGTACTCTCAACAGGCAATTGATATAATAAAAAGGATGGGTTATAAGGAAGGAAAAGACCTTGGTAAACAGGAACAAGGGAGATTGCACCCGATTTCACAGAAAAATAATACAGGAAAACAAGACCTGGGTTTTCATTAACAGCCATTTAGGGTTCCATGCCCATATCTTGGCTCACAGAGGAGGCCGTATGGGTTCCTCAATCGCCCCTTTCCTCTGAAAAGCTAGAAGCCGCTACAAGGCTGGTTAAAGAACAGGTACAGCTTGGTCATTTGGAACCATATACTTCCCCCTGGAATACACCCATTTTTGTTATAAAAAAGAAATCAGGAAAGTGGAGGCTTCTCCATGACCTGAGGGCTATTAATGCACAGATGCGATTATTTGGAACAGTGCAACAAGGCTTGCCTCTGCTTTCAGCCCTGCCTAAGCAATGGAGAATTATAATAATAGACATCAAGGATTGTTTTTTCTCCATTCCATTGTGCCCACGAGACAGAGATTTGCCTTTACCCTACCTGCTGTTAATCATCATGAGCCAGACCAAAGATATAAGTGGACAGTTCTACCTCAAGGCATGGCTAATAGCCCCACCATGTGTCAATTATATGTGCAGATGGCTCTTGAACCAGTTAGACAGCAATTTCCTTCCTTGTTGCTGATTCATTATATGGATGATATTCTCTTGTGCCATGAGGAGTTAGCCATCTTACAAGATGCGTATCCTTTGTTGCAAAAAACCCTGCAACAATGGGGATTGCATAGTGCCACTGAAAAGGTCCAAATTTCAGAAGTAGGTTCCTTTCTAGGTACTGTTATTTATCCAGAACAAATAGTTCCTCAAAAAATAGAAATTCGCAGGGATCATTTACATACCTTAAATGATTTTCAAAAATTATTAGGTGATATAAATTGGCTTAGGCCGTTTTTAAAGATTCCTTCTCCTGAATTAAAACCCCTATTTTATATTTTGGAAGGGGATGCTCATATTTCTTCATCCAGAGCCTTAAAACCAGCTGCAAGCCACGCCCTGCGAGTGGTAGAAAATGCTTTACAGGATGCCCAATTAAAACGTGTAGATGAAACTAAGACCTTTGACCTGTGTGTCATTAAAACTAAACATTTACCAACTGCTGTATTATAGCAAGATGGACCCTTAGTGTGGGTTCATCCCAATGCTTCTCCTACAAAAATTATTGAATGGTATTCGGATGCAGTCGCTCAACTCGCACTTCGTGGGTTGAAAACAGCCATTACATATTTTGAGAAGGAGCCAAAGTCTTTAATAGTGCCTTATACGGCTCACCAAGTTCAGGTATCAACTGCTACCTCTGATACTTGGGCAGTGCTAGTTACCTCCTTTAGTGGTTTAATTGATAATCATTACCCTCGACATCCTATTTTGCAATTTGCTTTAACTCAGGAGGTAGTCTTCCCGCATGTAACATCCCAGAAACCACTTCAGGATGGACTGGTAGTTTATACAGATGGGTCAAAAACAGGAGTAGGAGCTTATGTGGTTAATAATAAAGTTGTATCTAAGCAATATCATGAGACCTTGCCTCAAATTGTGGAATGTTTAGTAGTGCTAGAAGTTTTGAAAAAATTTCCAAGTCCTTTAAATATTGTGTCTGATTCTAGTTATGTGAGTAAATGCAACCAAAATCTTAGAGGCTGCTGGATTAATTAAGACATCTAGCAAGCTTGCAAAAATTTTTCAAAGGATTCAGTTTGCCTTAATTACCAGAAGATCCCCTGTTTTTATTACACATATTAGGGCTCATTCCGGTCTACTGGGGCCCATGTCCCATGGAAATGATCTGGCAGATTGAGCCACAAAGATGATTGCATTTGCCCTCCTTTCAAATTTAGAATTGGCTAAGGAGTTTCATAAAAATTTTCATGTTACAGCTGAGACATTGTGTCATCGATTTGACATAACTAGAAAAGAGGATAGAGATGTTGTTACCCAATGTCAAAATTGTTGTCAGTTCTTACCTATGCCTCATGTTGAGATTAATCGCAGAGGAATCTGCCCACTACAAGTGTGGCAGATGGATGTTACCCACATTTCATTTTTTGGTAAACTTCAATATTTGCATGTTTCTGTTGATACTTGTTTGCTTCTCCCCTGACTGGAGAAAAGGCAGCCCATGTTATTCAACATTGCCTAGAGGCATGGAGTGCCTGGGGAAAGCCCAAAATTCTAAAAACTGACAATGGGCCGGCCTATACTTCTCAAAAATTTGGATAATTTTGTCATCAAATGAAGGTGACCCATCTAACTGGTCTCCCATATAACCCTCAAAGTCAGGGTATTATTGAATGTGCTCATCGCACACTAAAATCTTACTTAATAAAACAAAAGGGAGGAGTCGAGGAGACTCTGCCCTCAGTGCCACAAGTGACCGTTTCCTTGGCACTCTTCCCTCTCAATTTTTTAAATTTGGACAGTCAAGGCCATTCGGCGGCTGATCGCCACTGCTTAGGGCCTGATAGACCCAAGGAAATGATCAAATGGAAGGATAATCTTAACTGGTCAGTGGAAAGGCCCAGATACTATCTTAATAAGATCCAGGGGAGCTGTCTGTGTTTTCCCACAGGAAGAAAACAATCCATTCTGGGTACAATCCATTCTGAGCACCTCTCGTGAAAGCTCGTGACAGCTGAAGATGATCTTTCAACAGATACACCTGCTACCACTTGAAGAGTCAAGGGCGGCGAGGATGACCACTAATTCTACTCGAGTGGATTCATCACTCACAAATGGCTCATAATCCTGGGTTTCTTCTGACTTTTCTTACTTTAAGATTGGGTAGGGGTTGGAATATTTGGTGCAGCACTATGTCATGGCTTAGTGTTTTTACTCTGGTTGTTCTGCAAACCCAATACCCAAAACAAACGTGACTAGGTCACGATCACGCAAACACTTGTGGCCTTGAAACAAGGATCATCTCCCCAAATTTGGTTATCCATGTTAAAAAAATTAAAACAGACTGTGACACCCAGTCAATACACCTCAGGGGTTTTACCCATTGCACTGAGTCGATGAGTGATCTGAGTCACAATGTTTGCCTTTGCCTAAGCAGCTATGGTACCTAGATAGGAGGATGACAGCCCTTTCACTCCCTGGAATTTTATTCCATTGCACGGGAATGGGTGTCACCTCCTTTTTTAATCTTCTCCCTTAGCCCCTGCACCCAGAGGACTTGTCTCCATTGCACCTGGTGGGGTAAGGGAATAATCTAAAGCTCTTGATCGCTTACTCCCCAAAGAAGGAGTTTGCTTGATTGAGCTTAGGGCTCTCTTGTGCCACGCTTATAAAGGCTTTAAGGCAGTTTTCATTTATTAAAACAAAAGGGGGATGTGGAGAGCTGAGACTCAGATGCCACCAGATGGCACTGACATTCCACCCTCAAAACTGTAAACAGCCTCCAGTACGCATGCGCAAATTGCGTAAGCATGCTAAGCACGCCAAGCACGCCAAGCCCGAGTCATCAGACGGGGTAAAGAGTGAGCAGCCAATCAGGGTATTGACACGTCACTTAGGTGCGACCAGGGCTTATATAAACAGGGCAACATCAGGGCTCTCTCTCTCCTCTTCTTTCATCGCGTGACTGTAATAAAGGCTTGTTGCAGAAGAATCCTTGTGTCTGCATGAGTTTCTGCCAGCAAGACGATCACGCGGCTTCCAACATCTTAAAATATATACTTCTAAAACATGCATCTCAGAAATACACTAAAATTAGAGATCATAGCATTCTGTTTTATAGGACACAGTTTAAAAAAGATGATAAAAACAGAGTAACTCAGATATGCTGGCCCTTAAGCTGGTCAGACATCTGAATATGGCATTTTAACATGTGCAAGCTTATTGTGACAGGAAGTCCCAAAATCCTGGCAGTAGCTCCCCCAAGGTCTCCTAGAAGATTTGGGCACAACGACAGATGACTGCAACTCTGGATTGTGGTATGCTAACCACTGAGCAATACTGCCTCAACTGGCCCACTGCTAGGGCCCAGCCAAAACTGTGGACACATGGAGTCAATATTTCACGTGTTGCTAAGGGCAAGGTGAGGCTATTCTCATTTCTTTCTCCACAGAAACAGTCGCTCATCTTATGTGCCTGGCAGAACTGCCTCTATTCAGGATGCTGTGAGACATAGGAGCCAGGGACACAGCCTAGGTAATGGACTAACTAGTCATCCCTGTCATTTTAATTGGCACATGGATTAGTATATTTGTTTAGCTTATAATTTATCCTTCTCAGGTCTCTGAACACCTTGATGGCTATGCTAAGCTTATGTTAGCTTTGCAGCTAGAGAGAAGACAATTAGATCGACTGTTAGCTCATTGATCACTTCATTAGCTAGAACTACAGGGTACTAGATCTCTTATTCAGAAAAAAAAAACAGGTTTGCCTTGCTCACAGGACTCGTGTTAGTTGCCTGTGTCTTAAGATAAATAAATGGAGCCTATGTAGGGTCTGAGGATGTAGGAGTTTAGGTTGTAAAAATTTAGAGAGTGTTATTTGTTCTAAAAAATGTTTCAGGGTTAATAGATGCAAAAAAATTAGCGAGTCTAAGTAGGTTTTTTTAAGTATATAATTATGAGTTATAAAGAGATAAAAATATTTTAAAGCAGATTAAAAATGAGAGATACTTTAGATCTCCCCCCACTTTGCTACTGTTATGCTTATATTATAAGATTTCAGAAGTTCAGAGTTTTGGCATTGATCAATAGAGTCCTGATAAGTTAATGGAGCAATAACTGCTTATTATTCAGTCACCAGGTTGAGATTTTAATTTCCTTTGGTTGGCTTCTGGAGATAGACTTAAAGATGCTTCTCATTGTGTTAAAAACATCTGTGTAATGTGTATTTCTGACCCAAAAGTCATAGCTTTTACTATTCTTAATATCTGCTATTTCTGGGGTAGATTTTTACACAGGAATATCTTAAACCTAACCCTTCTAGTTTCTTTGTTAAGGAAAGTCCAAGCATCCAGGGTTTAGTACTAAAGCCAGTAATGTATTTCTGCCTGACTTTCCAGTGTGAACATAAAAGTGGGAGCTAAAAGTATATGCTGAGTATATAAAAAATGTCCAAGCTCCATTCGTGACTAATTACCAACAGCTATGCCCACAGAAAAAAAAATGTTACTGTGGACACACTTAAGTTGTGTATAAAGGTTATAAAACAAACAGCTAACTGATACTCATTCAGTGGGATGAAGTTTTACCTGTTACTCTCAAAATGTTTGATTTGCTGATATGTTACTTTTCTGAGTATTTAAAATTATGTATTTCCTTTTGTGTACTAAAAAAATTTCATGAGTTTCAGGTTGTGATCTGGATCTGGCATAGCTCAAAAGGATTGCAGATGAGATTTTCCCTGATCTTTCCCATTTAATAGACAAATTTTAACTTCTGTCTCCAATCTAAATTTGTCTCAGCAGATTTTCACCTGTTTAACTTTGTTCCGGGATCAGCTATGGACTGCAAGCTAAAATCTGGACTTCCTGGAAACTGACCTGATTGCTCCCTGCCTCTTCAGGTGGATCAATGAACCAGATGCTTGGGACTACCCTATTGCCCAGCCTTTGACTGGCATTTCAGCCTCCCTAGCCCCTCATGCCTGCAGTCCAACTGTCAGCATCAAAGAAGCTTCAGAAGACAGATCTATGCCCAAATCCCCCCTAGCAGGCTGAAATGCTAAGTCAAAAGGGGCTCCATGACATTAGCTATTATCTTGGGAATCTGCTTAGCTGAAATGGACACTAATATTGCAGCAACTGGGCTAAAAGCCTACAGAGACCCTATAATAGTTCTCCTTGGCTTACTACTCCTATATCGACCCTGAAGGGTCCCCAGATCCCATTATAAAAAGATAAATCTATAAGATACAAGGGGTCATATCTGGAAGACCCAAGATTGGGTCTTCTAATGATTATGGGAAAGGGGGAAATGAGAGACCAAAAGATAAGGTAGCAGCGATCTTTATGAGGTAGAGTAGGTGCAGTATAGTTAGTAAATGCCCTGAGGGGAAGGACAGCCTCGCTGCATTCTTTCCCAACCCACTAGAGATACAGTTGCTAGGAAACTGGACCCTCCCCCTAGGGAGGGACACCTGGTCATGATCAATAGTCTGGGAACCTTCCTATAGCCAATTGATTCAAAATGTAGCATCTTGACCAATAGATGCTTGCCAGGTAGGAATTGCCCCTGTCTTGGGCATGCGGGGATGGACCAGAATCTATAAATCATCTCACAACCTGGGCACAGGGCGCTCAGCTCCCACTGCTTCGATGGTGGGGGCTGTGTTGGCCCAAGCTAACATGGGTTTTGCAATGGAGTCAATTCCTGGAGATCTTTTGGGGGCTCATGAACTGGGTATAACATTTTGAGAATAATTAATAAATTCCTAATTGAGTGGATTCAATAATCTACCTTTTTTCCTATTCCTATAAGATATCCTTGTATATTCCTTTTTTCACTTTGAATGAGACCATTAATAATAACCATCTCCAATTGACAAAAAAAATGTAGGCATAGCAAACCACCAAATATATATATATATACCAAATATATATATATATATATATATATATATATATATATATATATATATATACCCAACCCCATAAAATTGGATTCCATTCTCATGAATTTCTTCTAGCTGACCTTTTGGACATGTAGAAATCCTTTAGGGGTCCCTAATTAAAGGGGGGAAATGATTAAATAAGCAAGCGATAATATTTGTGGTCTAGTCTTTGAATGTTGAGAAATTTCAGGCTTAATAAAAGTCCTCTTTAGAATAGTCTAAATTGCTGCACCAATGAAAATTAGTAGCTTTCTTCAAAGTTCTTTTGGGAGCAGACTATGATGAGTAATAGCAATTGAAACAGTTGAGGCGGAAATAGACAGAATGTTGGAACATGCTGAAGAATGATTCTGGCAGGTTTGATCCAGCACCTCTGGTGTCCAGTTCTTTTGTTCTACTGACATATAATTTCTCACAAGCATTACAGAGTTCTAAAATTATGAATGTAAGAGATGTGCAGGATGAAAATAAACTGTAAGCCAATTTAATATATATCAATTAAAAGGGTAGCATAATACATTTTGTAGATATTATAACTAAGAATTTATTGGCCAAGTATTGTTGAAGTTTTGGCTGGAGACACATTTTTATGTCTCAGTTTTAGAGCTGTTCCCAAGTAAAGTGATTAGCAATATAAGTTACCATTTTTATTGAACAATCATTATTATGTTGAAATCAAAACAAGTTTGGATAGGTTAAAATATCTTTTTGGGCTCTTGTGTGCCTGTTGTATTAGGCCAAGTTGCTACCTATTTTCATAGAGAAGCCTCCCATTAGAAAGACAAGCTGATTGCCTTGAACAATAGAAAATGCATGTTTTAAGGAAACTTTATATAAACTCCTTTATAATTTAGAATATAAGCATACCATAGGTATCTTGTACCTAGTTTAAGGTTCAGTCCTAGATTTTTATATATAATGTAGCTATTTGTCCCACCCCTTTTTTATATAGAATTGGTAGTTATGGCTTTATAGCCAAACTTTATTTAAACTCCCTATTACCTTTAGTATTTAAGCATACCCTAGGAATCTTGTACCAAGGCTTTACACTCCCTCTTATCTTCAGCATTTAAGCATACCCTAAGCATCTTGTACCTGGACTTTGCATTTGTTGTGGTTATTTTTTGGCTTGCCCCATTTTTATAAAGACAGGAGAGTTATGCCTTTATAGCAAAACATTTTATAAACTCTCTTACTCTTAGCATTTAAATATATTCTAAGCCTCTTGTATCTGGATTTTTATATTGGCTTTGTCAGTTTAAAAATATGAGAAGTAACCTTGAAATTGTATCAATACACTAAAGCTTATACCACTGTATCAAAAAAAGACTTAGTATTGCAACAATATGCAAAATCTTATACCAGAGTTAAAATTAACCTTTAATAATAAACATCTCCCAATGACAATAAAATTTTGTGGCCATAGCAAACCACCGAAAAAATACCCAACCCCATTTAAGGAAAATTGGATGCCATTCTCATGAATTTCTTCTAGCTGACCTTTTGGACATGTAAAAATCTTGTAGGGGGCCCAAATAAAATTAGGGAAAATGGTTAATTAAGCAAGCAATAACATTTGTTGTTCAGTATTTGAATGGTGAGAAATTTTAGGCTTAATAAAAGCCCACTTTGGAACAGTCTAAATTGCTGGACCAAGTAAAATTAGTAGCTTTCTTCAAAGTTCTTTTGGGAGCAGGCTTTGATGAGAAACAGCAATTCAATCAGTTGAGGCAGGAACAGGCAGAATGCTGGAACATGCAAGATGCTGAAACAGATGTGTCAATGTTTCAGCATGCTGAAGAATGATTCTGTCAGGTTTGATCCAGCATCTATGGGGCCCAGGGTCTTTTGTTCTGCAAACATATACTTTCTCACAAGCATTACAGAGTTCTAAAATTATGAATGTATGAGATGTGACCACAAAAATTGTACCAGGGAACTCCTACAGCTGATGAATACCTTTTTTATACTGGATGTATACAAAATTAACTCAAAAAAATTAATAGCCTTCCTGTATACAAAAGACCAAATGATGGCTAAGAAAGAAATTGGGGAAACAAAAGAAATTATATTATCTAACAAGGCCATACTGAAAGGTTAGAGTTAATTCCTGTGGCTGAGGCAGAATCACAAGACCACATTTCTTTGAGATAATGTGTGAGCAGCATTCCCCACCCAGATAGACCTCAGGGTATGACTGGAGTCACATGGCCTAAACAACTAGAGGTCAGATGTCTCCCTTGTAGCTAGGCCTGGCCATTAGCAGTCTTGGCGCCTAAAAATAGACCAATCATTTTAAAGGTCAGCTTCCCTAGTGACCACCCGCTTGTATTTTGTTCCTCTTACCCAATCCAATAATGCCAAGGCTTGTACTACCCCACTGGTGTTTTTGCTTCTTTAAAAAGCTTGATCTCCCGGAGCAGGGGGTGGCTTGCCCATATGTCTTTCTAAAGGGTAGCCACCTGGCTCAAGCTTGTAATAAAAAGACCCTCCTGTGTTTTGCAACATTGTTGATTCCTGTAGATCTTTTGGGGGCTCTCTAATTGGTTGTAACACATACCTCTTACCCCAATTCAGACCTTTCCTTACTGGGGACTAAACATGTAAATATATGAGCTTCCAGGGGATATTGTAATTCAAATCATGAGGAAGTGGAAGAAGAGGAAGGAAATTCTAGGCTAAAAGAACATAATTATCCTGAAATTTTGTCATTCAATTCAATGTTTAAAGACCCAATTACTTCCAAGGTCTAAAGAACAAGACTGACTATCCTTTGGGGAAAATGTGGAATATTTCTATAACAAAGTATTATTCAGGTAAGAAAATGACATCATGATATTTTCAAGTAAATGAATGGGACTAGGAAAAATCATCCTGTTGATGTAACTAAAATGCAGAAAGACAAATATGGTAAGTATACCCCTTATCAATAGGTCACCTAATAGTGGGCAATAAAGTTCCAATAGGCCATCTTTTGTGACCAAACCAGTGTTCCCCTAGGGGGATTGGATGGCAGTTAAATGAGTTCCTGGGGCAGGGTGTCCTACAGAAATTTTCAATCAACCCTGGTAGTTGTTATTAAAACATGTTCCTCACTGCCCTCAACTGATAGATCAGTGTCGTGTTCTTGGGTCCACAGAGATGCTTTCTGCTGCATCAAATTGGATTACATACATAGACCCACAGTCCAATATTATGCACAGACAGAGACCTTAAAACACCCAGCTCTAAATGGGATTTCCCTGTTGTTGCAACCCGCGTAGTCGTCTCGCCAGCAAGAATGCACACGGACAACAGGATCCTTCTGCAGCAAGCTTTATTGCAGTCAAGCGATGAGAGGAGGAAGACCCCAAGCCCCAGAATGGTGCTCCTTAAATACACCCTATGGCGGCGTGTACTCCGCTGGTTGGCTGCTTGCTCATTGCCCCATATGACGCCCCGGGCTGAGCAGTGACTTGGCGCGCTTTCGCAACTTGCACATGCGCTTTATTACTTGTTCACTAGGGCTGAGGCCGGATGTCGGTGCTATCTCTTAATGGCGATTGCATTCTCTCAGCTCTCCACATCTCCCCCTTTTTGTTTTAATAAATGAAAACTGCCTCAAAGCTTTGTAAGCGCGGCACAAGAAAGCCCTAAGCTCAATCAAGCGAACTCCTTCTTTGGGGAGTAAGCGATCAAGAGCTTTAGATTATTCCCTTACCCCACCAGGTGCAATGGAGACAAGTCCTCTGGGTGCAGGGGCTAAGGGAGAAGATTAAAAAAGGAGGTGACACCCATTCCCGTGCAATGGAATAAAATTCCAGGGAGTGCAAGGGCTGTCATCCTCCTATCTTGGTACCGCAGCCACTTAGGCAAAGGCAACATTGTGACTTGGATCACTCATCGACTCAGTGCAATGGGTAAAACCCCTGAGGTGCATCGACTGAGTGTCACAGTCTGTTTTAATTTTTTAACATGGATAACCAAATTTCGGGAAATGATCCTTGCTCCAAGGCCACAAGTGCTTGCACGATCACGACCTTGTCAGGTTGTTGTTGAGCTTTGAGCTTACAGACCAACCAGAGCAGAAACACTAAGCCACAACATAGGGTGGCACCAAACAACCCTACCCCCACCCATTCCTTAAAGAAGGAAAATGCTGAGAAAATCCAAGATGACAGTCCATTCATCAATGACAGGTCTACTCGGGTGCTATTTATAGTCACTACTGCTGCTCTCAATGCTTCAAGCATTTCCTCAAACCCTTCTGACCAGTTTCCTGCAAAATAAAAGGACAATTTTCTGGACAGATTAGCTGCTCAAGTGAAATTTTCATATTGTACGCTGGTAATGCACAGCGCTCCCGTCTTTCTTTCACATCCTAACTGTGCCAGGTAGAACAGGATATCTAATCTTTCTTCCAGTAGATCCAGGCATTGATTAAGAATCATAAGGCCACCCTTTAATTGGGCACTCACAGATGAATGTAAACTCTCCACTACAGCAGCTGATAACTGATTTATAGTAGTACTTGTTTGTACAGATTTTGCCATGGCAAATCCAGCCGCATTTGCGGCACCTGCACTAATAAATATAGCTGTTACAACAGCTGCGGTTACACCAAAATCTCTCTTCTGCCTAAATAAAGATAATGTAGATGGGGTTTCCACAGGGACCAGAATCCACTGTGGCACTCTAGCAACCAAAGCACGAGAAAAGCGCCTTGCATCCCAGCATTGTTACATCAAGCAAGTTTCATTGCTGCAATTAGTAAAGGAGGCATTGGAAAGTATGAGCAGAAAAGGGGGATAAACACAAATAGGGCTAGGTGGGAAATTTGTTGAATTAACAAGAGTATTATTCCAAGCTATGACTTGGTCGGTTTCATTAACCATTGTCTTTTTTTCACCAGCTGCTCCTATTGCTCTTCCACGGATAAATCCCAGGGGGTTAAGATCCGTGCAGCTTCCGTTTATCCCACAAAGTAGCCACTTATGAAAGGGGTCCATTCTTTGATCTTGTATAAAAAGCCCTTGTTTCATGACCCATCCATTCGTTGAGTCCACCATCATATTAGGGGAGAAGGAAAAGGTTTTGCTCTTATCAGCCAAGCGAGTGATGCGTGACTGACATTCAGACCAAGGTGGAATAACGTTTCCATCCTCCCACAAACAAGAGGGGGCCACCCTAGGTTGTGAAGGCCTATCTCTATCCATAAGATTTGGTGTTAAAAAGGTACCATTTATCCAAGTGACCTTTTGCCAAAAGGTCCAATAAACATCAGTAATATTTTCATTGGAGCTTCGTTCCTTCTGAGTGATATTTACATCGCCCTGTTGGTTATGGTCAAATGATCCCAGGGCTCTATTACCAAGTTGAATGCAATTCCCCTCGTCATCATCAAGTTGAAAACAATCAACATATGACTTTCCCCCAATGGGGCTTGAGTCCCATCATAAGGCAAATAAGGTAAACCCAAGGTCTTGTTGGATGTAAAAATTTTGGGAAAGACTAATGAATTGTGCCTAACCGGCATAGGTTTTTGGAAGGCAGACAAAATGGCCCAATGTTGTTCCCCCAGAATACTAGGAACCCAAATTAGGAGGATCCAGGCATGGGTCAAGGTCTTCTGTAGATGCATTTGTTGAAGTGTCATTCTCAGATAATATAAGGCGATGCATCAATTGCTTAGGCAGCCAGAATGGATTGTCTTCATCCTGTGGAAAAATACAAACAGCTCCCCTGGATCTTATTAAAATAGGATCTGGGCATCTCCATTGTCCAGACAACATCTTTCTATTTAACCATTTCTTTTGGCCTATCAGGCTCTGAGTAATGACGGTCAGCCGCCATGCAGCCCTGACTGTGCAAATTTAGAAAATTAAGAGTGAAAAGTGCTATGGAGATAGTCACTCGTGGGACTAAAGGCAGAGCCTCCTCCACTACCCCTTTTTGTTTTAATAAATAACATTTGAGAGTGAGATGAGCTCGTTCTATGATGCCTTGTCCCTGAGGGTTATATGGGAGACCTGTCAGATGGGTCACCCCCATCTGGCGACAGAATTGTCCAAATTTTTGGGAAGTATAAGCTGGTCCATTATCAGTTTTAAGGATTTTAGGCTTTCCCCAGACACTCCATGCCTCGAGGCAATGCTGAATGACATAAGCTGCTTTCTCCCAGTTAATGGAGAAGCAAAAATAATTCCAGAACAGGTATCAATAGAAACATGCAAATATTGTAATTTACCAAATGATGGGATGTGAGTAACATCCATTTGCCAAATTTGTAATGGATGGATTTCCCTAGGATTAATTCCAACACGAGGCACAGGTAAGAATTGACAACAATTTTGACATTGGGTTACTATATGTCTAGCTTCTTTTCTACTTATGTCAAATCGACAACGCAGCTTCTTAGCTGTGACATGAAACCTTTTATGAAACTCCTTAGCCATTTCCAGTTTTGATAAGAGAGCGAACCCAATTAATTTTGTGGCTCGATCTGCCAAATCATTCCCATGGGACATAGGCCCCGGCAGGTCCGAGTGGGCTCTAATATGCGTAATAAAAACAGGGGACCTTCTATTAATCAAGGCAGAATGAATCTTTTGAAAAATTTTTGCAAGTTTACTAGATGCCTTAATTAACCCAGCAGCCTCCAAAATCTTTGTTGCATTAACCACATAACAGGAATCTGAAACAATGTTTAAAGGACCCAAAAATTTCTCCAAAACTTCTAATACCACTAGACATTCGACAATTTGGGGTGAGGTTTCATGATATTGTTTAGAAACAACCTTGTTATTAACCACATAGGCTCCCACACCTGTCTTTGATCCATCAGTATACACTACTAACCCATCCTGAAGAGGTTCCACGGAGTTGATGCGTGGGAACACAACTGCTTGCGTCAAAGCAAATTGTAAGATGGGATGTTTAGGATAATGATTATCTATCAAACCACCAAAGGAGGTGACTAGCACTGCCCAAACATCTGAAGTAGCAGATAAAATTTGGACTTGGTGGGCAGTATAAGGCACTATCAAAGCCTTAGGTTCTCTTCCAAAGTGAGTGGTGGCTGCTTTTAAACCACGAAGGGCAAGTTGAGCAACTGCATCTGGATACTATTCAATGATTTTTGCAGGGGGGCATTGAGATGAACCCACAGCAAGGGTCCATCTTGCCATAGCATAGCAGTTGGTAAACCTCTGGTTTTAAAGACACATAGCTCAAAGGCTTTGGTTTCATCTATGCGTTTCAGCTGGGCATCTTGTAAGGCTTCTTCTACTAATTTCAAAGCGCGGCTTGCCGCTGGTGTTAAAGTTCTGGGTGAAAAAATATGAGCATCCCCCTCCAAAACATGGAACAGGGGTTTTAATTCAGCAGAAGGAATTTTTAGAAACAGCCTCAACCAATTTATATCACCCAATAATTTTTGAAAATCATTTAAGGTATGCAAATGGTCCCTGTGAATCTCTATTTTCTGAGGAACTATTCTTTCCAGATAAAAAACAGTCCCTAGAAAGGAACCTACTTCTGAAATTTGGACCTTTTCAGTAGCAATATGTAAGCCCCATTGCCTTAAGGTTTTTTGCAGTAGAGGATATGCAGTCTGCAAGACAGCTAACTCTTTATGGCACAAAAGAATGTCATCCATATAATGGATCAACAGGGGATATTCTACCGGTGCATGAACACGGCCCCCTTCCGCGGCCTCAAATACAGGGAAGGCCTGTAAAAGCTTCTTTTTATCCCTTTTTTGAAAAGAAAGAATCTAAACAGTGCCTCTCAACATAAGGTGGAGGAGCACTAGGGGTCAATGGGAAAGCCCTGTGAATTCCAGCTCCTCCCCTCTTTTGCTCTCAATTTGGTGGTAACGGCTGCTCATCAGGGTGGTACCTCTCTTCCTCATAGCGAACCGCTTCCTCCTTTAAGTCCTCTTCCTCAGAGGGACTCAGCTCTTCAGATTCAGAACTATCAAGCCCCAAAGCCTCCAATTCTTTTATAGGATAAAGAGGCTTCTTTTTTGGGTTTTTCTTTCCCTTCTCACCTTTCTCTCCCAGGGCGTCCTTTCCCTTGTCTATCCTGTCTGTGGACTTACCGTCTACAGAAGGGCCTTTTTTCTTAGAGACATCTTTTTCTTTTTCTTTTTCTTTTCTTAAGGGCCCCTAACCTTTTATCCCGTTCTGTTTCTGACATGCTGTCTTGTAGTTCCTCTAACACCCCTTGGCCAGCTGCCACAGATAAGCAGTAAGCTTTATTGCAGTCAAGCGATGAGAGGAGGAAGACCCCAAGCACCAGAATGGTGCTGCTTAAATACACCCTATGGCGGCATGTACTCCACTGGTCGGCTGCTTGTTCATTGCCCCATATGACGCCCTGGGCTGAGCAGTGACGCCCAGGCTGGGCAGTGACTTGGCGCACTTATGCCCCTGGCTGGGCAGTGACTTGGCGTGCTTTCGCAACTTACACATGTGCTCTATTACTTGTTCACTAGGGCTGAGGCCGGATGTTGGCGCCATCTTGTAATGGCAATTGCATTCTCTCGGCTCTCCACACCCTATGAAATTATCCATCCCCTCAGAGCTCTTGGAAGTCTACAGGAGTGGAGGCATGAAGAGTGTAAGTAGAGGGAATTAATACACAAGGATAATAAAGCCCTCAGAATGTTCTACCCAGTTCACGAGCCCCCAAAAGATCTACAGGAATCTACTCCATTGCAAAACACATGGGGTTCTTTTTATTGTAAATTACAAACTGCAGCTTGGGCCCACAACACCCACCACCAAAGTGGTGGGAGCTGAGAGCACTCCATCCCCAGGTTAGTTGGGTGATTTATAGATTCTAGTCCCTCTCAGCATGCCTACGGCAGGGGCAATTCCTGCCTGGCAAGCATCTATTGGTCAAGATGCTACATTTTGAATTGATTGGCTATAGGAAGGTTCCCAGACCATTAATGACCTGGTGTCCCTCCCTAGGGGGAGGGTCCAGTTTCCTAGCAACTGTATCTATAGTGGGTGGGAAAAGAACGCAGTGAGGTGGCTCTTCCCCTCAGGGCATTACTAACTTTTTTCCGCACCTACTTTAGGTCTTAATTGCTGCTACTTTATCTTTGGTCTCTCATTTCCCCCTTTCCCATAATCATTTGAAGACCCAATCTTGGGTCTTCCAGATATGACCCCTTGTATCTTATAGATTTATCTTTTTATAATGGGATCTGAGTATCATTTAGTGTAATACTCTTAAGCATTTCTTTATGAAAGCCATTAAGTAATTGAAACTACAAGGCCCAAAAATAAAAATTAAAATGATTAGGGGTCCCTTCACAGTACATATAGGGGTAGTAAGCCAAGGAGAACTATTATCCTTTTTCTCTAGGGTCTCTCTAGACTTTTAGCCCAGTTGCTGCAATATTAGTTTTTATTTCAGCTAAGCAGATGCCCAAGATAATAGCTAATGCCAGGGATCCCCTTTTGACTTAGCATTTCAGCCTGCTAGGGGAAATTTGGGAGAAGATCCATCTTCTGGAGCTTCTTCAATTTTGACCATTGGACCATAGGCATCAGGGGCTAGGGAGGCTGAAATGCTAGCAAAGGCTGGACAATAGGGTAGTCCCAATCATCTGGTTTGTTGATCCACCCAAAGAGGCAGGGAGCAATCAGGTCAGTTTCCAGGAAGTCCAGATTTTAGCTTGCAGTCCATAGCTGATCTCGGAACAGAGTTAAATTGGTGAAAATCTTTTGAGACAAATTTAAACTGGAGACAGAAGTTAAAATTTGTCTATTAAATGGGAAAGATCAGGGAAAATCTCATCTGCAATCCTTTTGAGCTATGCCAGATCCAGATCACAACCTGAAACTCATGAAATTTTTTTAGTACACAAAAGGAAATACATAATTTTAAATACTCAGAAAAGTAACATATCAGCAAATCAAACATTTTGAGAGTAACATGTAAAACTTCATCCCACTGAATGAGTATCAGTTAGCTGTTTGTTTTATAACCTTTATACACAACTTAAGTGTGTCCACAGTAACAGTTTTTCTGTGGGCATAGCTGTTGGTAATCAGCCACAATTGGAGCTTGGCCATTTTTGCATACACTCAGCATCTACTTTTAGCTCCCACTTCCATGTTCACACTGGAAAGTTAGGCAGAAATACATTACTGGCTTTAGTACTAAACCCTTGATGCTTGGACTTTTCTTTAACAAGGAAACTAGAAGGAATAGATTTAAGATATTTCTGTGTCAAAATATACTCCAGAAATGGCAGATATTAAGAATACTATAGTAAAAACCTATGACTTTTGGTTCAGATATACACATTAAACAGATGTTTTTAACATAACGAGAAGCACCTTTAAGTCTATCTCCAGAAGCCAACCAAAGAAATTAAAATCTCAACCTGGTGACTGAATATAAGCAGTCATTGCTCCATCAACTTATCAGAACTCTATTGATCAATGCCAAAACTCTGAACTTCTGAAATCTTATAAGCACAACAGTAGCAAAGAGGGGGGGCAATTTAAAATATCTCCCGTTTTTAATCAGCTTTAAAATATTTTTTATCTCTTTATAGCTCATAATTATATACTTAAAAAAACATACTTAGACTCTCCAATCTTTTGCATTTATGAACCCTGAAACATTTTCTCAGACCAAATAACAACACTCTCTAGATTTTTACAACCTAAACTCCTGTATCCTCAGACCCTACATAGGCTCCATTTATTTATCTTAAGACACAGGCAAATAACATGAGTCCTGTGAGCAAGGCAAACCTGTTTTTCTTCTAAATAAGAGATCCAGTACCTAGTAGTTCTAGCTAATGAACTGATCAATGAGCTAACAGTGTATCTAATTGTCTTTTCTCTAGCTGCAAAGCTAACATAAGCTTAGCATAGCCATCAAGGTGTTCAGAGACCTGAGAAGGATAAATTATAAGCTAAACAAATATACCAATTTATGTGCCAATCAAAATGACAGAGATAACTAGTTAGTCCAACACCTAGGCAGTGTCCCTGGCTCCTGTGTCTCACAGCATCCTGAACAGAGGCAGTCCAGCCAGGTACAGAAGATAACGGTTTCTGTGGAGAAAGAAATGAGAATAGCCTCACCTTGCCCTTAGCAACAGGTGAAACATTGACTCAAGGTGTCCACAGTTTTGGCTGGGCCCTAGCAGTGGGCCAGTTGAGGCAGTATTGCTCAGTGGTTAGCATACCACAATCCAGAGTTGCAGTCATCTGTCGTTGTGCCCAAATCTTCTCGGAGACCTTGGGGGAGCTACTGCCAGGATTTTGGGACTTCCTGTCACAATAAGCTTACACATATTAAAATACCGTATTCAGATTTCTGACATGCTTGAGTGCCAGCATATCTGAGTTACTCTGTTTTTATCATCTTTTTTAAACTGTGTCCTATAAAACAGAATGCTATATTCTCTAGTTCTAGCATATTTCTGAGATGCATGTTCTAGGACTATACATTTTAAGTAGATTTATAGAGGCAATGTTATAGTTATCTATCCTAGGCTTAACCTTAAAAAAAACTAAACAAAGACACTAGGTAAAGCTCAACTGCAGTATTTATCATGACTTTAAATCTGCTCTTTCTGAACTAAAATTGAAGCAAACCTTTTAATCAGATACAGTTTATAGTGAGGCTAGCAAATATTGCTGCTCCTACCACTTGCATTAAAATTGAACAGTAAAAAGCTTTGCATTTAGCACTAATCAGATGACTGAACATAACTGAGATATCTAAACAAAATGGTAGCAAATACATAGCTCCACCCCTCTTATTGCTGAAACATCATGGTAGCTAGCCATGTGTTAGCACAGGCTGCAACTGACAATACCAAACATAGCCATTAGGTGTTGCTGATGATACAGCAACCATGGTGGAGCATTTACAATCCCCACAACCAAAAGTTCTAACAGTGATTAAATAAGTTTGAGAACCAACTGCAAAACAGAACAGTACAGAACAATTTTAAACTGTAAGATTTATTCTAGTCATACCAAACCTAGCAGCTAGAATTCTTTCCCCTTAAAAGAGCATAAAAAACATTTTGTAATGAGTAATCACCAACCTTTTAAATGAATTATAACATATTTAAATATACATTTTTTTCTAAGATCATATTAACTCTCTGGCTTTTTATAATACATGCACTAACCTTCTACAACATCATATATACCTTCAGGTTCCTAGCTTTCTTTTTCTGGCTTAACCAGACATTTTTTTCTTTTTCTTTTTTCTCTTTCTCTTTTGCTTTTCAGACAACATAAAAACTCTCATCAAAATCCTTTCCAACCTAACATTATCCTGCTGGAGCCCAGAGTCTACATTTTTTTTATAGGCAGAGCAAAAAAAACAAGTTACATTAATAAAAAGAGGAGTTCTGAACCTGCCAAATTTTTTTCTCTAAAATTACTTCCCTGTAGCAGACAAGACGGTCCAAGGTCAAATAAACTCTAAGGAACTTAGAACAAGTTTTAAGGAATTTGGTGAAACTTCCTCTTTTCTTTGTCTCAAGGTAAAGAACAGGGTGGAATCATGTTTTTCATAAAGCACCTTAACAAACAGCTTTCCATAAGATACATTCTAAAAACTGCAATTTTCTCAATTAGCACAAACAATACAGCAAGGTTTTATTTGGTAAAATTGATAAAATAAATACCCATGATCATTGTCATACCCAAATGCCTGATAAACTTTAAACATTTTATAGCCTTAAACATTTAAACATTTTTTTTAAATCCGTTTTTTGCAATATCAAAACAAAGTACCCCTTTTGTAGGAGAGAAGTCACAAGGCATATCCATAATCTTAAAAGTCAAAACCAGATTTTAAAACCACAATTTACCAGTGCAAACAATTTAATTTCTAAAACCAATACCAATTTAAAATAACTCATTATTTTAACCTAGAAGGTAATGAAAATTATTTGACCAAGGTTCCCCCCTTTTTTTTTTATCCATACCAAGATGGCGGTCACATTATAAACCACATAATAAAGTCAAGATGGCGGCAAGGCTCTGAGGCACTTTATATACCACGTGGTAACCTATACATATGCGTTTATAGACCTTATATAAACACATAGGCACACACTTTAAACAAGTTTTATGAGGCCTTTCAGAACAGAAAACAAAAGGTAAACACAAAGAAGTACTGCACAGAGAGATTGAGACAAAAAGACACTCACCAGCTGGCCAAATTTCCAGGGACCAAAACTGACACTTCTCAGGCAGGCCGAACCTAGACCTTACAGAAATTCCTCCAGGATGGGCCCAAGTCCCTTCCTGAGTAAGGTACTGTAAAAACAGACCTTCAGTGTGGAGAGCTGGGGTTTGGTTGCCATGGCGCTGGCTTCTGCCCTTCTAAACTGGTAAACAAATCCTGGAGCGTATGACCGTTATGACCGTTATGACTGTTGGGCAACCGTTGTCATGAGCCCAGCCTGGGCCGTCATATGGGGTGATGGGTGAGCAGCCAATCGGGATGATACGTCATCTCACACCACTCTGGTGCGAGCAGGGCTTATATAAACAGCACCACTTCGGGGCTCGGGGTCTTCCTCCTTTCATCGTTTGACTGCAATAAAGCTTGCTGCAGAAGGATCCTGTTGTCCGCATGCGTTCTTGCTGGCGAGACGCTCATGCGGCTCGCAACATTTGGTGCCGAAACCCGGGACGCCGGGAGCCTGCCATTGCCGGTGCCGAGGAGACCCCCGTTCGCGGGGAGGATTCAGAACTGCAGCAGCGAGATAAGTTCTGAGAGGCATGTTTGGTCTTGATTTATCTCATATTTTACTTTAGCTAGCAGAAACCTTTATTGCTTTCTCTGTTGTGACCATTGCCCTCGTCCTCTTTCGTACAAGCTTAAGGGTGACCTCGAAAGGAAAGAGATTAACGACAAGCTAAGAGTAGGTACTTAGGGGGTGTTAGAGGAGATACAAGACAGCATGTCAGAAACAGAATGTGACAAAAGATTAGGGGCCCCAATGGATAAAAATAAAGACGTCTCTAAGAAAAAAGGCCCATCTGTGGTTGTTAAAGCTGCAGGAGCTAGAGGTAAGGGAAAGAACGCCCTGGGAGAGAAACATAATAAGGAGAAGAAAAAATCTAAAAAGTAGCCTCTCTATCCGACAAAAAAACTAGAGCCTTTAGAAATTGGCAATTCTGAGTCAGAAGAGTTAAGTCCCTCTAAAGAGTCAGATCTAGAGGAGGAAGCAGCCCGCTATGAGGAAGAACGATACCACCCAGATAAGCAGCCATTACTGTTGTATCGGAAGCAACGTAGTATGAGGAACAGGAAGGGCGCACTTTCTCAGTCATCTGCTCCTGTTGTCTCTAGTGCTCCTCCACCCTACACCTGGAGGCACTGTCCTGATTCCTTCTTTTCAACAGAAGACAGACACAAAATTTTTCAGACTTTTCCAGTATTTGAAGATGTGGAGGGAGGCCATACCTGTAGATTACCCTCTAGTCAAGGAACTGGCAGAGTCAGTTAATAAGTACGGGGTGGATGCTAATTTTACAATTATGCAGCTTGAGAGGCTAGGCTCTACAGCAATGACCCCAAATGATTGGCAGACTGTAGTAAAAGCTGCCCTTCCCAATATGGGAGTGTATTTGGAATAGAAAGCAAGCCGTGCCCTGTAGAGCCTGATAGGCCTAAGGAAATGGTCAAATGGAAGGATGTCTTGACTAGTCAATGGAAAGGCCCGGATCCTATCTTAATGAGATCCAGGGGAGCTGTGTTTTTCCACAGGAAGAAAACAATCCATTCTGGGTACCAGAGCACCTCACGCGAAAGCTCGCGGCAGCTGAAGATGATCTTTCAACGAATATACCTGCAACTACTTGAAGAGCTAAAGGCGGTGGTGGTGACCATTAATTCTACTCGAGTGGATTTATCGCTCACAGATGGCTTATTCTGGGTTTCTTCCGCCTTTTCCTATTTTAAGGAATGGGTGGGCGTTGGGATGTTTGGCGCTGCCTTGTGCTGTGGTTTAATATTTGTCCTCTGGTTGTTCTGCAAACTCAAAACCCAACAAAAACGTGACAAGGTGGTGATTGTACAGGCACTAGCCACTCTGGAGCAAGGCACCTCCCCTGATATTTGATTATCCATGCTGAAAAATTAATGTTTGACAAGGTTGCCTCTGTCTTTGCAGGCACATGCCACAATCTGGATTTACAGCCTTTGCACTCCCTGGGGATCTGTTTCCCATTGCATGGGGATGGTTGTAAATCACAATTTTTCTCTTGCCAAACGATCTGGAAAGTCAGTGACAGAAGAGTGCAAATAAGTCTTCACCAACCTAAGACAGGACAGCCTCACAGTGAGGAGGTTGCTCCAATGACGGGCAACGCCTGAAGCATTGCCTTCCACCAGGCTCAGATGTTGGCTGTCTGGCATAATGCTGTATTGACAGTAAGTAGGAAGCTTACTGTTCAAACAAAATAAAAAAAGGGGGAGATGTGGAGAGCCGGGGTTTGGTTGCCATGGCACTGGTTTCCACCCTTCTAAACTGGTAAACAAGTCCTAGAGCACATGACCGTTATGACCGTTATGACCATTATGACTGTTGGGCAACTGTCGTCACGAGCCCAGCCCGGGGCGTCATATGGGGTGATGAGTGAGCAGCCAATCAGGGGATGATACATCATCTCACACCACTCTGGTGCGAGCATGGCTTATATAAACAGCACCACTTCGGGGCTCGGGGTCTTCCTCCTTTCATCGTTTGAATGCAATAAAGCTTGCTTCAGAAGGATCCTGTTGTCCGCGTGCGTTCTTGCTGGGGAGATGATCACGCGGCTCACAACACTTCATATTTCCGCTTTGACTCCTCTGCCACAGGAGCCTGAGTGGTAGGTAGGTGGTTCTAGACCACCTCCAGAAACTGATGAAGTTGGGGGACATCTCTCCCAACTACAGTGACTGTGATTGTTTGACACATCTGTCTAAATCACATTTAGTCACTCATAGAGATGCCTCGAGGCAGAAGAGAATTCAGAAGATAGGTGCCAATGAGAACACTGCACACCGCACAAAGCGACGAAGACTGAGACACAGACACGAAGCTTACCAGCTGGTATGAAACCCTCCGGATCAGTCCTGAGGTCTTGGGGGGCCCTGAAATCTCGGTAGAACCTCTAAATGTTATACCCAGTTTGCGAGCCCCCAAAAGATCTACAGGAATCTACTCCTTTGCAAAACACATGAGTGTCTTTTTATTGTAAATTACAAGCTGCAGCTTGGGCCCACAACACCCACCACCAAAGTGGTGGGAGCTGAGAGCACGCCATCCCTATGTTAGTTGGGTGATTTATAGATTCTGGTCCCTCTCAGCATGCCTACAGCAGGGGCAATTCCTGCCTGGCAAGCATCTATTACTCAAGATGCTACATTTTGAATTGATTGGCTATAGGAAGGTTCCCAGACCATTAATGACCTGGTGTCCCTCCCTAGCGGGAGGGCCCAGTTTCTGAGCAACTGTATCTCTAGTGGGTGGGGAAAGAATGCAGTGAGGTGGCTCTTCCCCTCAGGGCATTACTAACTTTTTTCCACACCTACTTTAGGTCTTAATTGCTGCTACTTTATCTTTTGGTCTCTCAAGAATCAGGCCACAGAGGAAGATTATGCAAGTAGACTTGATGAGACTTGATAAGGTAGGGTCTGATAGCAAACGGAGGATAACCCCCCCAATCAGGGAACTAGAGAAAGGGCATAAGGGTAGAAGAAGGAGAGTGGGTGGGAATGGAAGGAGAAGAGGGATGGGGCAGCAGAGGAGATACAAAGTGAACAAATCATAATAAATGAGTACATTTTTCTTCCATTTTCAGGCAAATGGATGGAACCAGCAGAAATCATCCAAAGTAACTAAAATGGAGAAAGAAAATTATGGTATGCATTTATTTATTAAGTGGTCTCTTAGTAATGGGGCATAAAGTACGAATAGGCCATCTATGATGACCAAACCAGTCTTTCTCTAATGTGATTTGGTGGCAGATAATTGAGTTGTTGTGCCAGGGTATCCTAACAAAATTCAAGAAACCCAATTAAAATTATTAATTGTTATTAAAATATGATGCTCTCTAGGCCCTCAAGTGACAGATCAGTGCATTGATGTTGTATCCACAGATATGCTTCCTTCTGCATCAAATTGGATTGCATACAGGGAGCCACAGTCCAATATTATGCAGAGACCTAAAAACACCCAGCTCTAAATGGGATTTACCTATGAAATTCTCCCTACCCTCAGAGATCTTGAAATTCTGCGGGAGAGGAGGCAGGAAGAGTGTCATAAATACAGGGAACTAAGGACACAAGGAGAGCAATGCCCTGAGAATCAGGCTGCAGATGAAGACGAAAACTAATAATCGAGGGTCAGATAGATAGGGGTGGAGGGAAGTAGAGAATAGGAGTAGGGGTAGAAGGTGTGTTGGTTGGACTGGAATGAGAAGAGAGAGTAGGCTGCAGAGGGGATACAAAATGAACAAATCTTAATAAATAGATACATAAGAGAAACTGTTATCAAGGTGATGAACTGGGGAGGGGGAAGCAAAATGGGGGTCATCACTGTGTATCATTTCTGAGAGCCAGAGAATTTTTAACTCCGAAATGGTGACTGATGGGACAACTGAAGCCCAGAAATAAACTTCGTGACTTCCCGAAGTAGGGGGGACAGCACAGGAGTGGAGAACTCTTTGATTCAGGTCAGACACAGAATTCTTGTGAACAGAAAAGGCCACTTTTCTTTCTAGAGCCTCCCTACATCTAGGAGTAGAAGAGTCACAGCACCAGTGATGCAAATCTTGCTGCCTGAGAATGGAGACAGTAGAGGCGGGAACATTAGCACTTCATCCTCAGAAGTCAGCCTTATCTGCTTGCTGAACCACATATAAAAGTCTGTCTGTGTGTCACTCCCAAGAGTGGCCAGCTGTATCGACTCCACAGAGACTGACTATACTGCACGGGGGCCACTTAGTCCCTCAGTGGTGGATAGAGGTCTTTGCCATGGGCTGTGTAGTGGTCCTGCAAAAACACCCAGGTGCAAGAAAACATAGAATGCAAATAATATACTGACAAAAATTAAAAGAAAACAAGCAATGAATCACAGTAAGACCACCAACAGCAAAATAAAAGGAACTAACGTTCACTGCTTACTATTATCTATCAATATCAATGGACTCAAACTCTCCAATAAAAAGACACAGACTAACGGACTGGGTGTGGAAACAGGATCCAACATTCTGATGCATCCAAGAGACATACCTCTGCAACAAAGATAAACACTACCTCAGAGTGTAGGGCTGGAAAAATGTTTTCCAAGCAAATGTACCCAGAAAACAAGCTGGGGTAGCAATCCTATTATCTAATAAGCTAGACTTTCAAGCAGAATTAATTAAAAAAGAAGAGGAGGGGCACTACACCCTCATCAAAGGAAAAATCCACCAAGAGGACGTCACAAAAGAGAACATTTATGCCCCAAGTATAAGAGCACCTACATTCATAAAGGAAACATTATTAAAGCTTAAATCACACATCAATCCCAACACCTTAATAGTGGGAGACTTTAACACCCCAATCACACCAAGGAACAGATCAGATAGAAGGCAAATAGGGAAATGAAGGCACTTACAGAGGCGCTAATTCAAATGGACCTAAATGTCTACAGAACTTTTCACCCAACTCAAGAGTGTACCTTCTTTTCAGCACCTCATAGAACCTTCTCCAAAATAGACCATATAGTTGGTCACAAAGCAAACCTCAGCAGATACAAAAAGATTTAAATAATCCCCTGTATTTTATCTGACCACCATGGTCTAAAGCTGGACCACAACAACAACAGAATAACATAAAGCCTACACACACATGGAAGATGAGCAACTTGCTACTCAGTGACAGCTGGGTTAAGGAAGAAAGAAAGAAAGAAATCAAAGACTTTCTAGAATTAAATGAAAATGAAAATATCATATATCTAAATTTATGGGATACAATGGAAGCAGCTCTCAGAGGAAAACCCATAGCACCAAGTGCCTACAAGAAGAAATTTGTAACATTGCATACAAGCAACTTAATGGCCCAACTGAAAGCATTAGGAAAAAAAGGAAGAAGATATATACCCAAAAGGAACAGACTCCTGGAAATAATCAAACTCAGGGCTAATCAATCAACTAGAAACAAATAAATCTATCCAAAGAATCAATGAAACCAAGAGCTGGTTCTTTGAGAAAATCAACAAGATAGACAAACCCTTAGCCAAGCTAACTAAAAGGCAGAGAGACATCATCCAAATCAACAAATCAGAAATGAAAAGGGGGATATAATTACAGACCCTGAGGAAATCCAAAACAATCATTGCTGGTGGGAATGTAAACTCATACAACCACTATGGAAATCAATCTGGCACTTTCTCAGTCAATTGGGAATAGAGCTTCCTTGGGATCCAGCTATACCATTCTTAGGCATATATCCAAAAGATGTTCAAGTACACAACAAGGGCATTTATTCAACCATGTTTGTAGCAGTTTTATTTGTAATAGAACCTGGACATAAACCAGATGTCACTCAATGGAGGAATGGATACAGAAATTGTGGCACTTTTACACAAGGACTACTACTCAGCAATTAAAAATAAGGAGATCATAAAATTTGCAGGCAAATGGTAAGATCTAGAAAAGTTCATCCTCTGGAGCAAAAAGGCACACATATGGTATATACTCACTCATATAGTCCTAAAAGATAGGATAAATATTCTAAAATATGTGCATCTAAAGAAGATAAACAAAAAAGAGGACCTGGGATAAAATCATCAATCCTCACTTAGAAACACAAATGGGATGCACATGCATGGGAACTAGAAGACAAAAAACAGGACAGGAGCCTATTGCAGAGGGCCTCTGAATGACTTTACCTAACAGCTTATCAAAGCAGATGCTGAGATCCATTACCAAATCTTCTGTAGAGTGCAGGGAATCATATGATAAAAGGGGGAGTTAGTATGAATGGAAGAGGACAGGACCTCCAGAAGAAAAAATATATATCAGGGCACAGGGTTCCTCTATGAGACTGTTTCACCAACCAAAAACAATGTATGGATATAACATAGAAGCCCTGCTTGGATAAAGCCCATGGAAGCTCAGTATCCAAGTGGGTTTTCCTAGTAAGGGGAACAGGAACTATTTCTGACATGAACTCAATAACTGGCTCCTTTACCCACTCCTGAGGGAGGAACAGCCTTGATAGGCCACAGAGAAGGACATTGCAGCCAGTCCTGAAGATACATGATAAGCTAGGGTGAGATGGAAGGGGAGGAGGACCTCCCATATCAGGGTACTTGGAAAGGGACAGGGAGGAGATGAGCGAGGGTGAGAATAGGAGGGAATAAGGAAGGGGTCTATGACTGGAATACAAAGAAAATAACCTGTGATTATAATTAAAATTAAAAAAATATATTTTTTAAATGAAGTAATGAAGTATGGAGCTCTTCATGACTGCTGGCTTCTTTTTGGGATTGTTGCCGGGTGATGCAAGCACGAACTCAGTTTTCTTCACAGGATTTCGCACTGAGATTCTGACCATATTCCAATGAATATATGAACAGCACATACTTCAACTGATGTATTTTAAAGAAAAAAAAATTAATGTGACATGGTAGGAATTTAAACCTGAGATTAATAGAAAAGGAGTGTAATGTATAATATAAGAAATTCCACATAAGACATAAAAATATGTTCACAACTTTTACAATTACTTTTAACATGGAGAAAAGATTCTCCTAAAGGAGGGGAAGAGTATGAATTTCTAAGACATGCTGTCTCCTATTCAGTGGTCATTGAGCAATGCTCCTGTTCCCAGGGTTAAGTATTAAACCTTGGCCTTCAGGACAGAGAAATGGGTACCTGCTATATGCCTAGGACACAAGAGAGTAAGTGTTTCTTGATGTGGTCTTCAAGACAAACCATAGTAGTTTAGTGGCAGAACCACTTGTTCAGAAGTGCCACTTCAGCTCATGGGGTCTAAGTAGCTATGTAACCACTACTTCATAGCTAGGATTCTCTGCTACATAATGAGTTCCTGGAAAGCATGGCTTAGACAGTCAAACTCTGCCCTCCTTAAGAAGAAAGTTTTCTCCATGTTAAAAGTCATTGTAAAAGTTGTCAATATATTATTATATAAGCAAGGTCCCAATTAAACGCTTTTTGTTAAAAGATTTGACTTGGTTAGGGATTGTTTTCCCAGTAAGTAATTCACTGACTGAGGGTTGTTTCCAGCTCCTGGCTATTACAAATAAAGCTCCTTACAACCATGGTTGAGCAAATGTCCTTATTGTGAACTTGAGCCACTTTTGGATATATGTCTAGGAGACTTATAACTGGATCTTGAGGAAGTACTATTCCTAGTTGTCAGAAAGCACAATTTAGATTACCAGAGTGGTTGTACAATTTTAAATTCCCACTAGCAGTGGTTCAAGTTTTCAGTCCCACCAGCAGGGGAGGAGGGTTCACTTTCTGGACAACCTTTCTAGCATGTGCTGTCACTTGAGTTTTTGAACTTGGCCATTCTTATGGGTGTAAGATGAAATCTCAGGGTCCTTTTGATTTTAATTTCCTTGATGGCTAATGGCTTTGAGCATTTCTTTCAGTGTTTCTCTACCATTCGAAATTCCTCTATCGAGAATTCTCTGTTTAGCTCTGTTCCCAGTTTTTATTGGATCACTTGATTTGATGCTTTTCAACTTCTTTAGTTCTTTATATATACTGGATATTAGCCCTCTGTCATACTGAGGCTTTGTGAAGAGTCTTTTCCAATCTGTTGGTATTCCTTTTGTTTTGATGGCATTGTCCTTAGATTTACAGAAGCTTTTCAGTTTCACAAGGTCCCATTTATTGATTTTTTCCTCTTAGAGCCTATGCTGTTGGTTTTCTGTTCAGAAAGTTGTTTCCTATGCCAAGGAGTTCAAGGCTCTTCCCCCCTTTTTCTTCTAACCAATTTAATGTGTCTGGTTTTATGTTGAGGTCTTTGATCCACTTGGACTTTAGTTTTGTGCAGGGTGATAAGTATGGATCTATTTGCATTTTTTATACATGAAGATATCGAGTTAGACCAGCACCATTTGTTGAAGATGCTATATTTTTTCCATTGAATGGTTTTGTCATCTTTGTAAAAAGTCAGGTGTCCATAAACTTTGGATTTATTTCTGGGTCTTCTATTTGGTTCCTTTGATCAACCATTCTGTTTCTATGCCAGTACCATGCAGTTTTTATTACTGTTGCTCTATAGTACAGCTTGATATCAGGGATGGAGATACCTCCAGAAGATCTTTTATTGTAGAGGATTGTTTTAGCAATTCTAGGTTTCTAGTTTTTCCATATGAATTTGATAATTTTTCTTTCAAGGACTGTAAAGAATTGTGTGGTAATTTGATGGGAATTGCATTGAATATGTAGATTGCTTTTGGTAAGATAGCCTTTTCTGCATGTTAGTCCTGCCAAGCCATGACCATGGGAGATCTTCCCACCTTCTTATATCATCTTCTAATTGTTTCTTCAGCATCTTGAAATTTTTTTTCATAAAAGTATTTGTAAACTTTGTAAACATGTAGAACCAGTCTGGAAATCAGTCTGGCACATTCTCAGACAACTAGGCATAATGCTTCCTCAAGATCCAGCCATACCATTCCTAGGCATATATCCAAAAGAGGCTCAAGTACACAATAAGGACATTTGCTCAAACATGTTCATAACAGCTTTATTTGTAATAGCCAGAACCTGGAAACAACCCAGATATCACTCAACTGATGAAAAATACTGAAATTTTGGTACTTTCACACAATGGAATATCACTCAACAATGAAAAACAAGGAAATCCTGAAATTTGCAAGTAAACGGTGTGAACTGGAAAGGATCATCCTGAGTGAGCTGTCCCCAAAACAGAAAGATACACATGGTATACTCACTCATATAGACATATAATAAAAGATAAAATCTTTTGTCTATTACAGATAAAGTTGCTTAGAACATGGCTGAAATCTATACATCTAAAATCTGTACATCTAAAGAAACTAATCAAGAGGGAGGACTCTGACTAAAATGTTCAATCCCCATCCCAAAAGTCAAAAAGGATTGACATCAGAAGAAGAAGAAATAGGGAACAAGTTAGGAGCCTGCCACAGAGGGCCTCTGAAACGCTCTGCCCTGCAGACTGTCAAAGCTGAAGCTGAGACATATGGCCAACTGTTGGGCAGAGTGCATGAAATCTTATGAAAGAATTGGGAAATACTAAGATCTGGAGAGGACTGGAACTCCACAAGGAGAACAACAGAACCAGAAAATTTGTACACAGGGGTCTCCAGAGACTCATACTCTAACCAAGTACCATGCATGGAGATAATCTAGAACTCCTGCACAGATGTAGCACATGGAATTTCAGTATCCAAGTGGGTTACATAATAATGGTAACAGGGACTTCTTCTGACATGAACTGCTTGGCTTGCTCTTTGTTCACCTCCCCCTGATGGAGGAGAAGCCTTACCAGGCCCAAGACGATGACAATGCAGCCATTCCTGATGAGATCTGATAGACTAAGAACAGAAGAAAAAAGAGGGAGGGGAACCTCCACTATCAGAGGACTTGGGGAGAGACATGCTTGAAGAAGGGGGAAGGAAGGTGGGATTTGGAGGGTAGGCGGGAGGGGTTTATGTGTGGGTTCAAAGTAAATGAGGTGTAACTAATAACGGTTTAAAAAAAAGGAACTAAAGTAGTTGAAAAGCAAAAAATCAAGAAATCCAATTAAAAATGGGAACAGAGCTAAATAGCATTGTTGATAGAGGAGTATCAAATGGCAGAGAAACAAATAAATGCTCCATGTTATTAACCATCAGGGAATTTCAAATCAAAATGACACAAAAATTTCACCTTGCACCCATCAGAATGGCCAGGATCAAAAACTCAAGTGACAACACATGCTGGAAAGATTGTAGAGAAAGGGAAACCTCCTCCACTGCTGTTGGGAATGTAAACTTGTACAACCCTCTGGAAAGCAACCTGTCCCTTTCTTCCTCAAGATACAGCCATACCACTTGTAGGCACATATCCAAAAGTGGCTTACGTACACAATATAGACATTTGCTCAGCCATCAGAGCAGATTTATTTGAAATAGACAAAACGGAGATGCCACTCAACTGAAGAATGGATATAGAAATTGTGTTACATCTACAGATGGAATATTATTCTGCAATTAAAAAAAAGAAAATCAAGAAATTTGCAGGTTAATGGTGTGAACTGGAAAGAATCATCCTAGGTGAGCTATCCCAGAAGCAGAAAAATACACATCTCATATACTCACTTAAATAGACATATATTATAGGATGAACCTACTAAAATTTGTACACCTAAAGAAACTATCAAGAGGGAGGACTCAGGCTAATATATGTGCAATGCCATCTTGAAAGACAAAGAGGATGGACATCAGAAGAAGGAGAAAACAGGGAACAAGTTAGAGCCTGCCAAACAGGGGCTCTGAAAGGCTCTGCCCTGCAGAACATCAAATCAGATGCTGAGACTTATGGCCCACTGCTGGACAGAGTGTATGGACTCTAATGAAAAAAGTGGGAAATAGGAAGATCTGGACAGGACAGGAGCTCCACAGGGAGAGGAACAGAACCAAAAATTTTTAACACAGGTGTCTTTCCAGAAACTCATACTCCAACCAATTGTCATGCATGGAGATAACCTAGAATCCCTGCACAGATGTAGCCCGTGGCAGTTCAGTGTCCAAGTGGGTTCTGTAGTAATGGGAACAGGGAGTGCCTCTGACATGAACTAATTAGCCTTCTCTTTGATCACCTACCTGTAAGGGGGAAGCAGCCTTAACAGTCCACAGAAGATGACTATGCAGCCACACCAGTTGAGATCTGATAGATTAGTTTTGGAAGGTAGGAAAGGAAAACCTCCCTTATCAGTAAAATTAAGGAGGTTCTGAATGCTAGAAGATGGGGGAGGGAAGGTGGTATAGGGAGGGTGAAGGAAGTAGGTTATTGAGGGGCTACAAAGTGAATAAAGTGTAATTAATAAAAATTAAAATAAAAATAAAAAAGAAATATGTGACTCTTTTCCTGAAATAAGAATATTGGACACAGAACCTGTCATCTCTGGTTTGTGTGCTTTCAGATGCTTGGATTGAGGCATGTAGGGCTGCTCAGCCTTTCTATCAACCACTTTGTCTACATGGATGTTTTAATAACTGCCTCCTCCAACTCTTACTGGCTTTTACCTGTTGAATGACATAATTCTACATCTAAGCTAATCAGCACATGATTGATTATTGAGGTTTCCATGGAGATGACTAAACAAACTTTCCTCAGTGTCCAGTATCTCTGATCCTGTGCACATGTGACTTTTTCCTGTGAAACCAAACAAGCCTTCATCTCATCCATTTATCCAGATCCCACACACCTTCATTCCTTTTTACCTCTGTGATAATTTTAGGTAGGAAATGAAACTTAAATCTTTATTTAATTGGAGTTTTTCCTAAGTAGGGAAGCTTCAAAGTGATGTGGGATTAAGGGGAGCATACCAAATGAGAAAGTGGTCACCTACTGTGGTCTTTGTTCTGAAATTTCCTAGGCTGTGACTTTGAAATGAGCAGTTACTTGTATAGTCACTAAATGTACCTTCACATTCTTATTGCAATCATATGCTGGTCAGGCCTAGGGTTCCCTGGAGTATTGAGACTTTGAGAGCAGAGAAAATAGAAGGAAACCAGACATTTCCTGGGATTGGTTTGGCTGAAACAGAGAAAGATCTGTATATGTAAAAGGAGTGCTGAGGGGCAATAAACTATTTGACAAGATGGTGCTGTTTCACACTAAAATCTCCAACCCTGTATGAGCAAAGTTGCCTTGGCTGACCTGGCTGGTCAGTTAGCTGTGTCCTACTCAGTGTTTGGAGGAATCCACCTGCTCCTGGAGATTACAGATAAAACTGGGACTTCACAACAGATAAATTTATCCATGTTATATTCCTAGTACACAAGAGTAGCTGTGTTTCTTTCTGTGGTCATCCAGACAAACCCTCTAAATGCAGTGTTAGATCCAGGACTGCTTGTTCACAGGTGCCACCTGAGCTCACAGGGTCTGAGGTAGGTGTGTAACCACTATTTCATGGCAAGTATTCTGTGCTACATTATGAGTTCCTGGAAAGCATGCCTTACCATATCAAACTCTGCCATCCTTTAGAAAATTATTTTCTCCATGTTAAAAGTAATTGTAAAAGTTGTCAACATATTATTTTTATTAATTATGTCTGAATTTCATATAATACACATTACAGTCCTTTTCCATTGCTCCCTGATTCAAATTCCTACCCATGTGTCACAATAAAAAATTATTTTTCTTTAAAATAGATCAATTGAAGTATGTGTTGACATACTCTTTGGAACATGATCAGAGTCTTAGTGCCCAGTTACTTAAAGAAAATTGAGTTGATCCTTCCAGCACCCTGTCACCACCCAACAAACAAACAAACAAACAAACAAACAAACAAAAAATGATGAGTCCTGTAGAGCTTTATTCTTCATTACTTTCAACACAGTTTTTCTTATGTATTTATGTATTATGATTTGTTCACTTTGTATCAACTCTACTGCCTTCTCCCTCTTCTCCTTCCAGTCCCACCCACTCCTTCTTCTACACCTATGCCCTTCATCTAATTCCCTGATCAGTGAAGTCCTTCCCTGGCTACTTTGTAACCCTAGCTTATAAACTCTCACCAAGGCTGACAGCATCATCGTCCTCTGTGGCCTGATTCTCAGGGCATTGTTCTCCTTGTGTCCTCAATTGCCTCTTCTTATGACATACTCCCTGCCTCTTTTCCTGCAGGCTTTTAAAAGCTCTGAGGGGAAGGAGAATTTCATAGGGATATCTCATTTACAGTTGGGTATTTTAAGGTCTCTCTGTATAATATCAGACTATGGGTTCTCTGTATGGAACCACATTTGATGAAGAAGGAAGCATCTCTGTGGATACAAGAACATGAAACTGATCTATCAGTTGAGGGCAGTGGGCAAAATATTTAATAACAAAAGCCTGGGTTGCTTGAAAATTTCCTTAGGATACCTAGGTTCAAAAACTCAATTTACTGCCACCCTATTCCACTGGTTTGGTCACAACAGATGGCCTATTGGAACTTAACCTTCACTATTAGGAATCTTACTAATATGTGAATACATACCATATTTATCTTTGTGCATTTTAGTTATTTGACCCTGCATGATTTTTCCTGGTTCTATCCATTTGACTGAAAATATCATATATCATTTTCTTAGCTGAAAAAAATACTCCATTGTTTCCATCCTCACAGTTATAGTCCTTTAGCAGAACTGAGAGCTTTTCATAGTGGATCATAACCAGCAGGCAGAAAGAGGGAGACAGAGAGACAGAGGGAGAGAAAGCTAGAGAAACAAATTCAGAAATAGAGAGACCAAGACCGACAAAAACAAAGTTATAAAAACTAAGAGGCAGAGACCACACTCTTCCTGGTCACTTTTATTGGAATATCTACCACAAAGCACACCCTTCTATAATATAACTCATATTATGGAATCATATTTTTCAATACTTTTATTTTAATTTTTATTAATTACATTTTATTCACTTTGAATCCCCCCATAAGCCCCTCCCCTCAGAATCCCACGTTCCCTCCCCCTTCTACACCCATGCCCTTTCACAAGACTACTGTTAGGAAAGACCGTCTTCTCCTTTCTTCTGATCCTAGTCTATCAGATCTCGTCAGGAGTGGATGCATTGTGTTCATCTTTGGACTGGTAAGGCTGCACCTCCATCAGGGTGAGGTGATCACAGAACAGGCCAATCAGTTGATGTCAGAGGCAGTCCCTCTTCCCATTTCTACTGAAGCCACTTGGACACTGAACTGCCATGGGATACATCTGTGCAAGGGGTCTAGGTTATTTCTATGCATGGTACTTCTTTGGAGTATAAGTCTCTGGGAAGACCCCTGTGTACAATTTTTCAGGTTCTGTTGCTCTCCTTGTGGAGTTCCTGTCCTCTCCAGATCTTACTATTTCCCACTTCTTACATAAGATTCCATGCACACTGCCCAACAGTTGGCCATAGTTTCTGCATCTGCTTTGATAGTCTACAGGGCAGAGCCTTTCAGAGGCCCTCTGTGGCAGGTTTCTATCTTGTTTCCTGTTTTCTTCTTCTGATGTCCTTCCTCTTTGCCTTTTGAGATGGTGATTGTGCAATTAGTCAGGGTCCTCTCTCTTGATTAGTATCTTTAGATGTAGTAATTTTGTAGGTTTATACTATATTACATGTCTATATGAGTGAGTGTATACCATGTGTGAGACTTGGAATTGTTTTTCATACAAGTCTTTGACTTGCTTGGTTAGGGTTATACCAAGGTACTTCATGACTTTGACAGAATACAAGATCACATCAAAGATATGATCCACTATGACCAAGTAGGCTTCATCCCACTTATGCAGGGTTCATTCATATAAGGAAATGCATGAATTTGAGCAACCATATTTTAAAAAATGAAAGAAAAAAAAAACCACATGATAAGCTCTTTAGATGCTGTCAAAGCATTTGAGAAAATTCTACATAGGAACTCCTACAGCCGATAAACATCTTCAACAAAGTGCCTGGATACAAAATTAACTTTAAAAAAATCAGTAGCCCTCCTGTATACAAAAATAAAAGGACTGAGAAAGTAATTAAGGAAACAAAATTATATATATATATATATATATATATATATATATATAATCTAACAAAATAAAATCTAAGAAGTCCAAACCTCCTACCCTAGTCAGACATTTTCTCACTGTGGACTCCACATGTAAATAGATGGGATTTGAGGGGACATTGTACTTCAAATCACCAGGAAGCAGAAGAAGATGGACGGACTTCAAGGTAAAAGAACGTTGTTATCCTGATAGTTTCTCATATAATACAATGAATAAATCCCCATAACCTCCAAGGATAAAAGAGAGGACTGATAAAATCCTTTGGGAAAAATGTGGAATATTTCCATACTGGAGTATTATTCAGCTAAGTAAATGACATCATGATATTATCAGGCAAATGGATGAAACTAGGAAAAATCATCCTGAGTGAAGTTACTAAAATGCAGAGAGACAAATATGCTATGTATTCACTTATTAGGAGTTCTACTAATAGTGTGGGAAAAAGGCCATCTACTGTGAACAAATCAGTCTTTCACTAGAGAGATTAGGTGGCAGTTAATTGAGTTGTTGGGCCAGTGGATCCTACAAAATTTTCAAGCAACCCATGCTGTTGTTATTAAAATAAGTTGCTCTCTGCCTTAACCTGATAGATCAGTGAAATTTCCTTTTATCCAAAGAGATGCTTCCTTCTGCATCAAATGAGATTGCATACGGAGACCCATAGTCCAATAATATGCAGAGAGAGACCTTAAAACACCCAGCTCTGAATGTGATTTCCCAACAAAATTCTCCTTCCTCTTTGAGCTCTGGGAAGCCCACAGGAGAGGAAGAAGGAAGAGTTTCATAAATAGAGGGAATTGAGGACAACACAAAAAGAACAATGCCCTAAGAATCAGGCTGCAGAGGAAGATGACGCAGCCATCCTCAATGAGATCTTGGCTAGAGATGTTCAGATAGAAGGGTGAGGAGTACCTCCCCATCAGCAAACTACAGAAAATGCAAAGGGGTAGAAGAAGAAGCGTGGGTGAGACTGGAAGGTGAAAATGGTGGGGATACAATGTAAACAAATTCTAATAAGTAAATAAATAAGAAAAACTGTAATCAAGGTGATGAAGTATAGAGCCCTTTGGGACTGATAGCTTCTTCTGAGAGTGGTGACAGGGTGTGGAAAGTATGAACTCAATTTTCTTTAAATGACTTGGCACTGAGACTGATCATGTTCCAGTGAATAGTTGAACAACATATTCTTCAATTGTTTTATTTTTAAAGAAAACATTTTAGTGTGGCACATGGGTAGGAATTTGAACCTCTTAGCAATGGAAAAGGAGTATATTATGTATATACTCCTTTGTATATATTATACAAAATAATGTATATTATAATGAAATGTATATTATAATAAAAGGAGCATAATGTATATTATATAAAATTCCCAAATAATCAATAAAACTAATATGTTGAAAATTTTTACAATGACTTTTAACATGGAGAAAATTTCTGCAAATGGAGAGCAGAGTTTGAATTTGCAAGGTATGCTTTCCCAGGAACTCATTTTGTAGCAAAGAATCCTACCCATGAAGTAGTATTTACCCAGCTACCTCAGACCACATGAATTCAGGTGGCACCTTTCAACAAGCAGTCCTGGCACTAACACTACTCTTATTTAGGACACAGCACTCTTGTGTCCTGGGCATTTGGCAAGGACTCATTTATCTGTCCTGAAGTCCCATTTTTAACTGTAAACTCCAGGAAGAGGAGAGTTCCTCACTGACCACAGATGCAAATCAAGCCAGGTCAGCCGGACAACACTGCTTATAGAGGGATGCCAACACTAGTGTCAAAAGTCACCAGTTGTCAAATAATATCTTGCCCTTCAGTTCTCCTTTTACACTTACCTATATTCTCAATTTCAGCCAAACCAGTCCCAGGTGTTTTCTGGTTTCCTACTGTTTTCACTGCTCTTAAAGGCACAATATGCCAGGAATTGAAAGGTTAGAGTTAATTTCTGGGGCTAGGGCAGAATCACAAGACCACATTCCTTTCAGATAATGGTCCAGCAGCAGTCCTCATGCAGATAAACCTCAGGGTATGACTGGAGTCACATGGCCTCTAAGAACTAGAGGTCAGATGTCTCCCAGGTAGCTAGGCCTGACCATTAGCAGTTTTGGTGCCTAAATACGGACCAATCATTTTAAAGGTCAGCTTCCCTAGAGACCACCCTGCTTGTGTTTTGTTCCTCTTAACAATCCTGTAATGCCAAGGCTTGTACTACCCCACTGGTGTTTTTGTTCCTTTAAAATCTTGATCTTCTAGAGCCGGGGGTCACTTGCCTGTATGTCTTTGTAAAGGGCAGCCACATAGCTTGAGCTTGTAATAAAAAGACCCTCCTGTGTTTTGTAATGGAGTCAATTCCTGTGTTATACCCAGTTCACGAGCCCCCAAAAGATCTACAGGAATCGACTCCATTGCAAAACACATGAGAGTCTTTTTATTGTAAATTACAAGCTGCAGCTTGGGCCCACAACACCCAATGCCAAAGCGGTGGGAGCTGAGTGCGCTGCACCCAGGTTAGTTGGGTGATATATAGATTCTGATCCATCCCAGCATGCCCAAGGCAGGGGCAATTCCTGCGTGGCAAGCATCTATTGGTCAAGATGTTATATTTTGAATTGATTGGCTATAGGAAGGTTCTTAGACCATTGACCATGACCAGGTGTCCCTCCCTAGGGGGAAGGTCCCGTTTCCTAGCAACTGTATCTCTAGTGGGTGAGGAAAGAATGCAGTGAGGTGGCTCTTCCCCTCAGGGCATTACTAAACTTCTTTACCGTACCTACTTTAGGTCTTAACAATAGCTGCTACTTTGGGTCTCTTTTGGTTTCTTTTGGTCTCTCATGTGTAGGTCATTTGGGGCTTGCGAACTGGGTGTAACATTTGGAGGTCCCACTGAGATTCTAGGGCCCCCTAAGACCTCAATACTGATCCAGAGGGTCTCATACTTGCTGGTAAGTATCATGTCTGTGACTGTGTCTGTGTCTCAGTCTCCATCTCAGTCTTTGTCTCTTTGCACTTTGTGTGGTGTGCAGTGTTCCTGTTGGTGACTCTCTTCTCTATTCTGTTCTGCCTTAAGGTATATGTATGTGTGTCTAAATGTGATTTAGACAGACTTGTCAAACAATCACAATTGCTGAAGTGGGCAAGATAGATGTCCCCCAACTTGATCAGTTTCTGGAGGTGGTCTAGAACCACCCACCACTCTGAGGTTTCTGTGGCAGAGAAGCCAGAGCAAAAATCTGAAGGTCTGTTTTTATAGCACCTGCCCCAGGAAGGGACTCAGGGCCCGTCCTGGAAGAATTTTTGACAGAGAAAGCAAGACCCCAACAGCTACTTGACTTCTTGTGCTATTTTTGCCTTTTCTGTCACCAACTGACTCTGGCTGAGTCTGTTTTTATTTTTCTGTTGTGTTTCTTGCATTTGTGAGTCTTTGTGTTTATTGGACTGTGACAGACATTATGAAACAGAGGACTTCCCGCCCCCTTGACTTGGTTCTCATCCACTTCAAAGAGGTTAAGGCAAGAGTTCGTAATCTCTCCTTATATGTAAAAACAGCGGAAAATGATTACTTACTGCAGTTCAGTGTGGCAGAGCTTCAATGTTGAATGACCACCAGAAGGGACATTTCATCTTTGACCATTCTGGCCGTAGAGGATAAAGTATTTCAAAAGGCACAGGGACAACCTGACCAAGTTCCTTATCCCCCACCCTGGTTCAAAGCTTTTCTTCCTTCTGCTAACAATCCTCCTTTTACAGAAACTCCATTGACTACAGATGCAGATCCGGGTCCCACAACTACATTGGTAACAGAGACCAAGACCCTTCCTAAGCCTTCTGCCCACCCACCCCCACCCTGTGTTACAGGATAGCACACTAGAGGATGATATTTTTCTACCTTCACCTTATAGACCTATTCCTCCATCCCGGGACTGCCAGAACTGGCCCCAGGACCACTGCAGGCACCAGTACCTGCATGCCCTTTGCAGCCCGCCCCGGACCTATCAGATGGATCTGTGCAGAGCAACCCAGAGCCGCGAGTGGCTTCCCCAATTAAGGAACCAGAGGCAGATTCCACGGTTCTGCCTCTGCATGCCACTGGGCCCACAGATGCACACGGTAACCATCCCCATCATTATTGTTGTTTGCCACCACTGACCTTTACAATTAGAGAACCCAAAGTGCTAAATTTTCCAAGAATCTGAGGGACATAATTGACCTCTTTGAAACTGTGCTCATTACTCATCAACCACTTGGGATGACTGCCAACAGCTTTTGCAGGTTCTTTTCACCACAGAAGAAAGGCAGTATGGGAAATACTCAGAACCCAGGTGATATTGATGCTGGATTTCCTCTTACCTGGGATTTTAATACAACTAAAGGTAAGAGGCACCTCCTACTCCACCTCCAGATTCTGTTGGCAGTTCTCAAAGTGGCTGCAAAGTGGCTCACTAATTTGGCCAAGGTCTATGATGTTAGACAGGGAGAAAATAAAAGCCCAGCAGCCTTTCTTAGTAGGATTATGGAAGCTTTTGGATGATATACTCCTTATCACCCTGAGCATTCTGATCAGAAGTCATCTGTAGTCCTGGCTTTCATTAATCAGGCAGCACCAGATATTAAAAAAAAGTTACAGAAAGTGTAACAGGAGAGATTAGGAGAAAATTCACTATGGGACTTAGTAGAGATTGCAGAAAAGGTGTATAACAATAGGGAAAGTTCAGAAGCAAAGCAAATTAGGGCTGAGAAAAGGCAGAATAGGGACTTGGCTGAAGTACTCCTGGCTATCACTGCCTCCGATTCAAGAGAGAGAACACAACAACTTCAGTGAGTAGCAGGAAGAAGGGAGCCAGAGGAATGCTAAAAACTACCATTAGGCAAGAACCAATGTGCCTATTGTAAAGAAGAGGGACACTGGATTATCCCAAGAAAAAGCCAAGAACTAAGGTTATGTTCATGGAGAAGGAGGAGGATTGAGGGGGTCATGGTTCAGATCCCCTCCCTGAGCCCAGGGTAACCCTAAAGGTGGAGGGGAGACCCTTGGACTTTCTGGTAGATACTGGAGCCCCAACATTCAGTGCTACTGAAGGATGAGGGACCACTATCTTCAAAGAAATCATGGGTTCAAGGGGCCACTGGCATTAAACACTATTCATGGACTACCCGAAGAACTGTGAACTTGGCAATGGGACAGGTAACCCATTCATTCATGGTCATCCCAGAATGCCCTTACCCACTTTGGGGGAGGGACCTATTGACCAAAATGAGACCCCAGATACATTTTGGGTCAGAAGGAGCCCAATTACTAGATAATAAAGGGAAGCCTAACCATGTCTTAACAGTCAACCTGGCCTCAAAATGTGAATACAAATTGTATGAACAGCCCCTTGGATATGAGAAGAATCTGGATCTTTGGCAATCTTCATGGAATAATCCCCTTCTGCCTGTCAAAAAGCCTAACTCAAATGATTATTGGCCAGTCCAAGATGTAAGGAAAGTCAGTTCGCAGGTGATAGATATTCACCCCACTATACTTAATCCATACACGTTGCTGAGTTCCCTTGTACCTGAAAGAGACTGGTACACTGTCCTAGTCCTGAAGGATGCTTTCTTTAGCCTCCCCTTGGCACCTAAAAGCCAAGAATATTTTGATTTTGAATGGCATGACCCAGTGGCAGGCATCAATGTGCAGCTGACTTGGATATGCCAACCTTAAGGATTTAAGAATTCACCCACCATCTTTGACAGGACTCTGCATGAGGACCTGGGTGAGTATCATGTTAACAACCCAGATGTTACCCTTATCCATTATGTAGATGATGCCTGGTGGCAGCCAAGGATCAGACAAGCTGCCTGGAAGCGAACCGGAGGCTTCTACAAGTCCTGGGAGTCCTAGGGTACTTGACCTCAGCCAAGAAGGCACAACTCTGCAGAACTGAAGTAACCTACCATGGCTATATCCTTAAAGGAGGACAAGGTTGTCTCTCCAAAGCCAGAAAAGAGTCTATTCTCAGCATTCTAGTCCCAAACCATCATCGCCAGGTAGAAGAGTTCCTAGGGTCAGCAGGATTCAGTAGAATCTGGATTCCAGGTTTTGAAGAAATAGCTAAGCCCCTTTCTAAAGTCACAAAAGAGACTGAAAAGTTTAATTGGGCTTCAGAACAGCAACAGGATTTGATGAGTTAATCCTGCCTGCCGTACTATCAGCAACAGCTTTGGGGTTACCAGATATCACTAAGCCATTTCACCTGTTTGTGGATGAACAGAAAGGGGTTGTCAAGGGAGTCCTGACTCAGACATTGGGGCCTTGGAAATGTCCTGTGGCATACCTGTCCAAAAAGTTGGACCCAGTAGCATCTGGGTAGCCCCCTTGTTTGTCCATTATTGCAGCAATGGCACTACTCCTTAAGGATACTGAAAAGTTGACATTGGGCCAGAATCTGATGGTGACCACTCCCCATGCCATTGAGGGGGTACTCAAAGAGCCACCCAATCAATGGCTGAGAAATGCTCACATGACTCACTATCAGACCCTATTGATTAATCCTGACTGAGTTGTTTTCCAGCCCCCTGCCTCCTTGAATCCAGTGACACTCTTTCCAGACCCAAAACTCTAGTAGCCACTGCATCACTGTGGAGAGATCTTCACTCAGGTACACAGCACCCGATCTGACTTAAAGGATGCCCCCTGGAAAATGCTGAGCACACTTGGTTCACAGATGGGAGCAGCTTCATTCATGAGGGTCAGAGGAGAGCAGGTGCGGTAGTGGCCACTGAGGCTTACATAATTTAGGCTCAATCCCTCCCCCCAGGGACTTATGCTCAAAATGCTGAATTAATCGCCTTAACCCAAGCCCTTACTCTGGGCAAAGGACTATTTACACAGACAGGCATTTGCCACTGCCCATGTGCATGGAACCATATACCAAGAAAGAGGGCTCTTGATGACTGAAGGAAAAGCTATTAAAAATAAAGAAGAAATTTTACAACTCCTAGAAGCCCTATGGCTTCCCAAGAAGCTGGCAATTACTAATTGCCCTGGACACCAAAAAGGCACCACCAAAATAGCCAGAGGCAACAATCTGTCTGATAAGGCAGCCAGGATATTGTGCTGCAAGAATCGGAAGCCACCATCTTAGCAATGGTGTTGCCACAGATGCCTAACCCAAATTTGCCAGAGGAACCCAGGTATACTGAAGAGGAAATAAAATGGACCAAAAATCAATCCGTGAGTCAATATTTGAATGGTTGGTGGTACTCATTGAAAGGTAACTTAATCTTACTCAACTCCTTTGGTAGAGTTATTCTCAGAAAATCCACAGAGTCACTCACATGGGATCCAAGAAAATGGCAGGTGCTGTGAGACAATCTAAAGTAACTTTTAAAGACATGTGGAAGAACATTAACGATATTGTTGCTAATTATAAAGCCTGCCAGCTGACCAATGCCACAAACAGACCACAACCTTCTGGATCACGACTTAGAGGTAAGAGACCAGGAGCCTACTGGGAGGCTGATTTTACAGAGGTCAAGCCTGGAAGATATGGCTACAAATATCTACTAGTGTTTGTGGATACCTCGTCATTGGGATTGACTGAGGCCTTCCCCACCAAGGATGAGAGTGCTCAGATAGTAGCCAAGTAATTGTTGGAAGACATTTTACCCATGTATGGCTTCCCCCATCTGATAGGGTCAGATAAGGGCCATCTTTTTTGTCAAGGATAAGTCAGAGTGTAGCCAAATGTATTGGGGCTTTTTGGAAGTTACATTGTACTTACAGACCCAAAGTTCAGGTCAGGTAGAGAGAATGAATAGAACATTAAAAGAGACCTTAACTAAATTGACCTTGGAGACTGGTGGTGACTGGGTGATGCTTCTCCCCTTTGCCCTGTATAGAGTTCAGAATTCTCCCTATCAATTGGGACTGACCCCTTTTGAGATTATATATGGAATGCCAGCCCCCATTGTGCCTAATCTTAAACCTAATGCCATTGCTGAGATAGATGAGAAAGACAATCTCTGCATCAGAGCTCCCCAATGGGATCATAATACATGCTTGGCCTAAACTGCATGCTCTCTATGAGGCAGTCCCTGTCCCAGAACCCCACAAGTTCCAGCTTGGAGACTGGGTCTACATGAAGTGGTTTCGACAAAGCACACTAGAACCCAGGTTGAAGGGACCATACATGGTCCTACTGAGTACCCTGACTGCCATCAAAGTTGACAGAATTGCAGCTTGGATTCACTACTCTAATGCTAGACTGACCAACCCATTTTCAACCCAAGAAGACTCACTGACTCCTGCTGCCCAAGAATGGAAAGCATACCACAACCCACACAAAAGGCTATACAAAGCCTCATCATTGTCTCAGGTCGACTAACAGTATGTACTATTGCCTGGAACCCAGATGTCCCTATAAACAAAACCTGGGTCCTGTGGGATGAATATGGTAATGTCACAGCATCTTGGGCAACTCTTCCCAAGACATAGTTTCCAGAACTGAGTTTCAATCTGGCACTCACCATGTCTTCAGGATCCCATGCAAGGTACTTCTCTCAGGAAGTAATGATACACTTGTATATGTGTCCCTCCCTCACTGATTCTCCATGGTGGTAAGAAAATTGTGGAACCTTGGCTGACTTGTATTGTGCAAAATGGGGTTGTGAGGAATTTGCTACTAGTTGGAAACTGATTTTTATCTGGACTTATTCATTTCACTAGAGACCCCAAATATGATAATTGCCCATATGCAATTAATAGTGATTTGCCCTGATGCCCTATAACCCAACGCTGTAATCAGCTATTGCTTTCCTTCACCAAAGAGAGAAGGAACTACCTCAACAGGCTGCAAGGGAAAAACTTTGGGCTGCGACAATGGAAGAAAGGAAGGCATGGGGGAATAATACACTTCAGGTTACTCCTTTCTGATCTTACACCAAAGGCTCTTGGCCCTAACCCTGTCTTGCAAACTCTCCCCTTAGGCCTGGTTATTACCAAAACTCCCAAGAAAACAGAAACCCCCAAACCTCCATTGCTACCACCCCCAAAATTAACCAGATTAAGAGGCCTTCCCTGGAATCCCAGTCTGACCCTTTCTGGGAATTAATGCTTAACACCTATGTAGCCTTAAATGGGACTCCCCCAGTCCTCACTGAATCCTCTTGGTTATATTATGGCTCACAACCCCCTTTTTATGAGGCTCCATTATAGAAATATTCTACATTTTTCCCAAAGGAGATTGTTAGTGCTGTTCTTTAGAACTTAGAAGATGCTGGGACTTTAATCATTGTATTGAATGACAAACTATCATGATAAGTATGTTCTTTTAGCCTAAAAGTTTCTCCATCTTCTTCCACCTCCTGGTATTTGAATTGCAAAGTCCCCGTGAAGCTTTTCTATTTATATCTTTAGTCCCAGTGAGGAAATGTCTGGGAAGGCCTAGAAGGTATAGCCTTGTTTGATGATATAATTCTTATTGGAGTTTATTATAGGAGGGTGTGCTGTGAGGTTGATATACTAATGAAAGTGACGAGACAGAATGGAGTCTCCCTCTCTCATTTTCTCACTTTATAACTCGTTTTCTGTCAGTCTCGACTTCTCTATTTCTGAATATGTCATACTAGCACTTTGTATTTCTGTCTCCCTCAGTCCCCTTATCTAAGTTTGCCACTTGTGGTTCCCTATGAAAAGCTCTCAGCTCTGCTGAAAGACTACAACAAGATGACTGCTTGCTGACATGACATCATGGATGGTCTCTGTAAAAATATAAGCAGGTCCCAATTAAATGCCCTTTGTTCAAAGAGATGCCTTGGTCAGGGAGAATTTTCATAGGAAGTCCTCAATGACTGAGGACATATCTTTGCATTTAAAAATAATAATGTAATCTGTAATAATGAGAAACTCACATATCAAGGACACATGACTTTATTAGTGATGACTTGAAAGAATTATGTGACAATTTTTCTTAACTAAGAGTCTTGGACACAGAAACAGTCATCTCTGTGTTGTGTTTTCAGCTGTGCAAATTGAGCCATGTATGGCTGCTCAGCCTTTCTCTCAAGCAGGCTGTCCACCTGGCTCCTGAAACTCTTACTGGCTATCACCTGTTTCATGGCATCATTCTCCCTCTCACCCTATTAGCACCTGAGAGAATACTGAGGCTTCCACGGAGATGGGTAAACAATCTTTCCTCAGTGTTGAGTTTGTCTAATCCTGTGTACATGTGCCTTTTTCTTGTGAAACTCAACAAGCCTTTATCTCATCCCTTAATCCTAATCCCACACCTTTACTCCTGTTTACCTGTGTGACAATGTCAGGCAGAAAATGAAAATTTAATGTTTAATTAATTGGACAGCTTCCTAAGAAGGAAAACCTCAAAGTGATGTGGGATTAAAGGGAATGTACCGAATGACAACGTGATGTCCTTCTGTGATCTTGGATCTGAAATATCCTATGTTGTGACTTTGAACTAGGCAGTTACTGGCATAATGACTAAAGGTACCTTCACAATCTTATTGATATAAAGGGCTGACAGGGTCTAGGGCTCCCTGGGTTATTGAGTCTAGAAGAGCAGGGAATAAAGAAGGTAATCTGACAGCCCAGAAGGCTAGTCTAACAGGGTCCACCTGAAAGAGGTAGTGTAAATGGGGCACAGACATGTGAAGAATGGAGACAAAACTGATTCCTGTTCAAGTCTCAGTTTACTGAATGCAAACAACACTTATGAAACAAAGGGTATAAGCAATAATTTTTTTTTCACAGTAGCAACACATCTGTGCCACCTGGCAAGGCATCCAAGAATTCACTCAAGGGTACACTAAGTTTGCTCTCTGTTTTCCAAGGTTTCAGGGAGCTTTCTATCTACTTCTCAGGCTCAGAACACCCACCTTGCAGAGACCACAAATGACAGTCTCTGAGACATGGAACTTAGATTAGACACACATCTGCAATGGCCAGGAGGCAAAATTCCAATTACTAGACCCCATCAGTTCCTCCATATTTGTTTTATGGAGAGCCAGTCTTAGATTGCAGAAATGTGTATTTTTTTTGTCATCAAGGTCTCTGAAGCAATTTTTATGTATCTCTCTCTTAGGTAGGAAAAAAAAAACAATTTTACTCTTACACAGCATTAGCTTACCTCCATATCAACTGGGGTTGTTAGAGATCTTTACTTTAAATTCATGCAACTGCAGCTGCATGCATTAAAATTTTTGAAGAAGGAACTGTAACACATAAGGAAGGCAAGCACAGCCCAACAAACCCATACCCTCCAGGTCCACAAGTGGCAGTTCCCACTTAAGCACAGAGTCAAAGGATAGAAAGTTTCTCCTGAGGCTAGTAAATATATCCCAGGCTACATTGGCCAATTCTAACCTAGGTTTCTTGCCAGACTCTATGTCATGGATCTTATTTCTCATCATTAACATATCCAATGAGAAGTTTTTGCTAGACCAAATATTGGCAAGGTATTCAGAACCTGAGTCAAATAAATTCTGTTTCATCATACCAAGAATCAGATACCCTAACAGGAATCATAACAAAAGCAGGTTGCTTAAAAACTAATACTGAAAGAATGTTATTATCAACACTAACAATATTAGTAAGATTGCAATATACACATTCAATTGAATAGGTATCAATGTTCTTAAAATGTGTTACTACAATGTTTTCAAATTAGCAGTAAATAAGGAAGATTAGTGTACCAAAACAGAAGTATACTTGATTAATTTAGCAAAGTTCCTTGCATTCCAGGAGAGAATGCCTACATATCTCAATGCAGTCCCCAATTTCCATACATAGGTTTGCCAATTTTTATTTGAAGCCCTCCAAAGTCCAGCACTAACATCTTTTTCTAAAACAAAGGAATTTTAACTGCCTTTACCAGAAACCAAGTTCTTAATACCCTTAATGATAGACCAATCTTGTCCATGACTGTAAATGCAGGGTTATTTTCTCAAATGGGCATTTCTACGGTGCCTCTTGTCCAAGGAACCATCATTTTAGGACAAGTGTGTTGATCCCCTTTTGCACAGGGTGGATAATTCATTGGAGATGTAATACTATCATTCTTAACTCCCGTAGGAAGGGACAATAATATCCCTCCAATGTTCCACTTTACCTGCTTGCAAAGGGAGTCTTGAGCTGAACAATAATTTTTGGTTACTTTATCTGCCAATGCATTTTCTTTTGACATGGGTCCTGGCAAATTAGAATTGAGCCCTCAAATGTCCTTTAAAAAATAAAAAGATTGGAGGCTCCAAGATGGCAGCAAGCAGAGCGCACTGTTTTGGAAAGGCAGAGGACATGAATCTCTGGAATTGGTGAGTGGAGAGTCAACTGAAACTAGATTTTGGACTTTTGGGCTTTCTAAAGGAGAGGGGACACAACAGAAGCTTGGAATGCTTGTACATTTAGATCAGGTGCGGACTTCTTTGAGAAGGAAATAGAGTGTTTCCCTTGTCCAGGCCTCCAGTGGGGAAATCTGCATACCGCACCAGGCAGCAGAGCACAAAGCTCACATGGGGGGGGGGGGGATTAAGAAGCAGAGACAGTGCTCCGGGGCCCTTATCGCAATGGTCTGCTATACCTACCCATTGAACACTCCCCTCCTCAGACATGTCCCACCCAGGCTCCACCCCGGGCCCTCTGGATCCGTGGAGCATCTGCTCCCCATCCCGCTGACAAAATCCCACTGCAAGACCACTGCAAGAAGTGCGTCGGAGTTCACTTCCCAAGTGGCCAGAGTGCAAAAACCCCAGAATTCTCACAGGAGGAGCACACCCAATGCCAGTGCCAGAACACAGCTCCAACCACAGAGCACCAACAACAGAGACTCAGATCCACAATACAATCCTTCCTGGATCCCAAAGCCACAAAGCTCAATGTCTGGGACCCCAGATGGCGGAGGCAGGGAGGCAGGGCTCCAGGCCTGAAGCAGCTGAGAACTGTAACGATCTGCTGAAAGCCACCACTCAGAGGAGACCACACCCCACCTAGTGCCCTCTCACCAAACTCTGGACTCTCGGAACACATCCCCCACTACCACCACCACCTGGCCAAACCGGAGTGCACACATCCCGGAAACTCCACCCCACCAGAGTGCAAGCCCAAATAGTGCCAGCCACATAGACTCAAAACCACAGTACAACTCTTCCCAGATCCCAAGTCTGCAAGTGGCAGCATTGACTACACAGGGCTGCTCAGCCAGTGATTGTATGGGCCATCTAACTCCTCAGTGGCAGAAAACCAGCTGAATAGGTACCAAAAACCAAAAGACGTGCAATATCAATACTTGCGCACATTCTTCAACAGCGCTTGCGATCCCTTAGCACCTGAAGCACCTTCAGTGCCTGCAAAGCACCACTCTCACACACTGTAGGCCTTTTCATTCTCCAACATCCCGTCCCTTAGGACACACCCACAAGCACACGCTCAAACACACACTACCCCGCTTTTGCCCTTCTGCGCCTGTGAACTTTCCTTCTACACGTTTAGCTGAATCAGCAATGCACACTGAAACCACTAGACCGCACCCATTTTCCTGAAGAATTCTCCAGACACCAGAGAAAAACAAGTCTGACCTGCAGAATCCAGGAACAGACAGTGAACACTAAGGATAACCAAATGGCCAGAGGTCAGCGAAAGAACATAACCAATGCAAATCAAGATATCATGGCTTCATTGGCAACCTCCAAAATTATTGGACACTCCAACTTAGCAGAAACACAAGAAAATGATTTTAAAGCTATGATTATCCAGTTATTTGAGGCACATAAAGAGGAAACCAACAAATATCTCACAGAAATAGTCATAGAGATTCACACAGTTAAAGAGGATACAAAAAAAAATCCCTTAAAGATTTGGCCTCCCAAATAGAAACAAAGAAAAACGAAGTGAATGAAGAAGCTATTAAAGAAACACATGCAAATATAGCCAAAAAGTTAGAGGAAGAAGTACTGGCACTAAGAGAGAAAACAAACAAACAAAAAAATTAGAGACCATCTTGGAGACACAGGAATCCACATTCAAACAGATGAAGGAAATGTTGCAAGACATGAAAACAGAATTAGAATCAATAAATAAAACACAAACCGAGAAAACCATGGAACTGAAGAACTTAGAGAAAAGAGAAGGAATCATAGAGGTAAGCGTCACTAATAGAAAACAAGAGATGAAAGACAGAATCTCGGGTGCTGAAGATACACTCACAGAAATTGATACTTCTCTCAAAGCAAAAGTAAAATCAGAAAAATCCCAAACACAAAGCATCCAAGAAATCAACTACACCATGAAAAGGCAAAATCTAAGAATAATAGGAATTGAAGAAGAGGATTCCAGGCTACAAGTTCTAGAAAATATTTTCAAGAAAATCATAGAAGAAAAATTTCCCAACCTAAAGAAAGAGATGTCCACAAACAGGCCTACACCAAATAGACTAGACCAGAGAAGAAACTGCTCACATCACATCATAGTCAAAACACTTAATCTACAGAACGAAGAAAAGATAGTAAAAGCAGCAAGGGAAAAAGGCCAAGTAACATATAAAGCCAAACCCATCAGAATCGCACTGGACTTCTCATCAGAAACTATGAAAGCCAGAAAGGCCTGGGGAGATATCATGCAGGCTCTAAGGGAGGACCATAGATGCCAACCTAGACTACTATACCCAGCAAAGCTTTCAATCAACATAGATGGAGAAAACAAAATATTCCACGACAAAACTAAATTTAAGCAATATTTGAACAGCAACCCAGCCCTACAGAAGATAAGAGAAGGAAAATTCCAATCCAATGAGAACAACTACATCCAAGAAAACATAGGTTAAAGATAATTTCCCAACAAAAATCAAAAGCAAACAAGCAATGAATCACAGTAACATCAACAACTCCACAATATTAGGAAACAACATTCAATGGTCATTATTATCAATACATCAATGGACTCAACTCTCCAATAAAAAGACACAGACTAACAGAATGGTTACAGAAACAGAATCCAACATTCTACTGAATCCAAGAAACATAACTACGCAACAAAGATAAACATTACCTCAGAGTAAATGGCTGGAAAACAGTTTTTCAAGTAAATGGTCCCAAAAAACAAGCAGGAGTGGCTATTCTAGTATCTAATAAAATAGATTTTCAACCAAAACTAATCAAAAAAGACATAGAGGGGCACTGCATTTTCATCAAAGTAAAAATTCACCCAGAAGACATCACAATTCTGAACATCTATGCCCAAATACAAGAGCACCTGTATTCGTAAATGAAACATTATTAAAGCTTAAACCACACATTGATCCCAAAGTGCTAATAGTGGGTGACTTCAACACCCCACTCTCACCAAGGGAAAGATGAATTAGACAGAAGCCCAATAGAGAAATAAAAGCACTTACAGAGCCCCTAAATCAAATTGACCTAATCTACAGATCTTTTCACTCAAACTCAAAAGAGTATACCTTCTTTTCAGCACTGCATAGAACCTTCTCCAAAATAGAAGATATAGTTGGTCACAAAGCAAGTCTCAACAGGTACAAAAAGATTGAGATAATCCCTTGTATTCTATCAGACCACCATGGACTAAAGATAGACATCAACAACAACAGAAAAAAAAAAAAAAAAAAAAAAAACTACATGAACGTGGGAAACTGAACAACTTGCTACTCAATGATAGCTGGGTTAAGGAAGAAATAAAGAAATTAAAGACTTCCTAGAATTTAATGAAAATGAAGACACAACATACCCAAATTTATGGGACACATTGAAAGCAGTGCACAGAGGAAAATTTATAGCACTAAGTGCCTTCAAGAATAAATTTGTTAGATTGCATACAAGTAACTTAAAGGCCCAACTGAAAATCCAAGAAAAAAAAAAAAGAAGCAAATGCACCCAAGATGAGATGAAGGCTGGAAATAATCAAAGTTGGGGCTCACAATAATCAATTAGTAACAAATAAAACTATTCAAAGAATCAATGAAACAAAAAGGTGGTTCTTTGAGAAAATCAATAAGATAGACAAACGCTAACTAAAAAGCAGAGAGAATCCATCCAAATCAGCAAAATCAGAAATGAAAAGGGGGACATAACTACAAATACTGAGGAAATTCAAACAATTATTAGGTCATCCTACAAAAGCTTATATGCCACAAAATTTGAAAATCTAAATGAAATGGACAATTTTCTTGATAGATTCCATCTACCAACATTAAGTCAAGATCAGGTAAAAAGACTAATAGCTCAATATCCCCCAAGGAAATTGAAGCAGTCATTAACAGTCTCCCCTCCAAAAAAAGCCCTGGGCCACATGGTTTCAGCACAGAATTCTACCAGACTTTTAAAGAAGTGCTAATACCAATTCTCCTCAAACTATTCCACAAAATAGAAACAGAAGGAACATTACAAAACTCATTCTATGAAACTATAGTCATCTTGATACCTAAACCACATAAAGAACCAAAAAAAGAGAACTTCAGACCTATCTCTCTTATGAACATTGATGCAAAAATACTCAATAAAATACTTGTGAACCGAATCCAAGAACACATCAAATATATCATCCACCATGACCAAATAAGCTTCATCCCAGGCATGCAAGGGTGGTTCAACATATGGAAATCCATTAACATAATCCACCACATAAACAAACTGAAGGAGAAAAAGTACATGTTCATCTCCTTAGACGCCTAAAAAGCATTTGACAATGTCCAACACCCATTCATGTTTAAAGTCTTGGAGAGATAAGGGATACAAGGCACATACTTAAACATAGTAAAGGCAATATACAGCAAGCCTACAGCCAACATCAAACTCAATGGAGAGAAACTTAAATCAATCCCACTGAAATCAGGGACAAGACAAGGCTGCCCACTTTCTCCATATCTTTTCAACATACTACATGAAGTCCTTGCCAGAACAATAAGACAACTAAAGGAGATCAAGGGGATACAAACTGGAAAGGAAGAGGTCAAAGTGTCACTATTCGCAGATGGTAGCATAGTATACATGAGTGACCCCAAAAATTCAACCAGAGAACTCCTTTAGCTGATAAACACCTTCAACAAAGTGGCTTCATACAAAATCAACTCTAAAAAATCAGAAGCCCTCCTGTATTCAAGAGACAAAGGGCTGAGAATAAAATTAGGGAAACAACACACTTTACAATAGCCACTAATAACATAAAGTACCTTGGGATGACACTAATCAAACAAGTGAAAGACCCGTTTTTTTTATTTTTTTTATTTTTTATTAATTATACTTTATTCATTTTGTATCCCCTCATGAGCTCCTCCCCCCTCCCCTCCTGATCCTACCCTCCCTTCCCATTCTGCATGCATGCCACTCCCCAAGTCCACTGATAGGGGAGGTTCTCCTCTCCTTTCTGATCTTAGTCTATCAGTTCTCATCAAAAGTGGCTGCATTGTCCTTTACTATGGCCTGGTAAGGCTGCTCCCCCCTCAGGGGGAGGTCATCAAAGAGCAGGCCAAACAGATTATGTCCGAGGCCCTCTTCCCATTACTATGTAACCCACTTGGACACTGAACTGCCATGGGCTACATCTGTGCAGGGGTTCTAGTTTATCTCTATGAAGAGTCCTTGGTTGGAGTATGAGTCTCTGGGAAGTTCCCTGTGTTCAAATTTTCTTGTTCTGTTGCTGTCCTCTCCAGCTCTTACTATTTCCCACTTCTTACATAAATTTTATGTGAAAGACCTGTTTGAGAAAAACTTCAAGTCTCTGAAGAAAGAAATTGAAGATCTCAGAAGATGGAATGATCTCCTGTGCTCATCAATTGGTAGGATTAAACATTGTGAAAATGGCCATCCTGCCAAAAGCAATCTACAGATCCAATGCAATTCCTATCAAAATACCAACTCAATTCTTTTCAAAACTTGAAAAAAAGATTCTCAGCTTCATATGGAGAAACAAAAAACCAGAATGTTCAAAATATTCCTATACAACAACAGATCATCTGGAGGTATCTCCATTTCCAATCTCAAGCTGTACTACAGAGCAATAGAAATAAAAACTGCATGGTATTGGCATAGAAACAGAAAGGACGATCAATGGAACCAAATAGAAGACCCACACACCTATGAATACTCGATTTTTGACAAAGCAGCCAAAACCATTCAATGGAAAAAAGATAGTATCTTCAACAGATGGTGCTAGTCCAACTGGATGTCTACATGTAGAAAAATGAAAATAGATCCACATTTAACACCCTGTACAAAACTAAAGTCCAAGTGGATCAAAGACCTCAACATAAAACCAGATACCCTAAACCGGTTAGAAGAAAAAGTGGGGATCAGCCTAGAACTCATTGGCACAGGAGACAACTTCCTGAACAGAACACCAACAGCACAGGCTCTAAGAGCAACATTCAATAAATGGGACCTCATGAAACTGAAAAGGTTCTGTAATGCAAAGGATGCCATCATCAAAAGAAAACGACTGCCTACAGATTGGGGAAGAATCTTCACCAACCCTTTATCTGACAGAAGGCTAATATCCAGTATATATAAAGAACTAAAGAAGATGGAATGCAACAAACCAAGTAATCCCGTTAAAAATGGGGAACAGAGCTAAACAGAGAATTCTCAACAGAGGAATATCGAATGGCAGAGAAACACTTAAAGAAGCCAATGTTTTCTTTAGGCTGGAGATGTGGCTTGGTGGTAGAACACTTAAAGAACTTATGCAGGGCTCTGTGTTTAATCTCTAGTACTAATTAAAAAACCATTTGATATAAAACACAAAACATCACAGAAATTTATATGTTGAAATAAAGCTCATTGTTCATGACTAACAAAAAAAAAAAGAAAAAAAAAAAAAGAAATGTTCAACCTCATTAGCCACTAGGGAAATGCAAATCAAAATCCTTAAGATTTCACCTTACACCCATCAGAATGGCCAAGATGAAAAACTCAAGTGACAACACATGCTGGAGAGGTTGTCAAGAAAGGGGAACCCTTCTCCATTGCTGGTGGGAATGTAAACTGGTACAACCTCTTTGGAAGTCAATCTGGCACTTTCACAGACAATTAGGAATAGTGCTTCCTCAAGACCCAGCTATACCACTGCTAGGTATATACACAAACTTTGCTCAAGTACACAAAAGGGATATTTGCTCACCCATGTTTATAGCAGCTTCATTTGTAATAGCCAGTACCTGGAAACAACCCAAATGTCCGTCAATGGAGGAATGGATACAGAAATTGTGGTATTTTTATACAATGGAATACTAGCAATCAAAAAATAGGAAATCATGAAATTTGCAGGCAAATGGTGAGATCTAGAAAAGATCATTGTGAGTAAAATATTCCTGAAGGAGAAAGACAAACATGGAATATACTCGCTTTTATAGACCTGCAAGATATGATAAACATGATGAAATCTATACACCTAAAGAAGATAATCAAGAAAGTGGACAGGTATGATGATCAATCCTCATTTAGAAAGACAAATGGGATATGCATTGAACTTATGACAGGATTCTACCACAAAAGGCATCTGAAAGTCTCTACCTAGCAGTGTTGCAAAGTAGATACTAAGACTCATAACCAAACCTTCAGCAGAGTACATGGAATCATATGAAAGAAGGGGAGTTTGATGTGGAAAGGATAGGAGCTCCACAAGGACCAAACATATCTGGGCACAGGGTCGTTTCTGAGATGGACACTCAACCAAAGACTATGATTGGATATAACCTAGAATCTCTGCTCAGATGTGACCCATGATAACCCAGTAACCAATTTGTTTCCTATAGTAAGAGGAACAAGGACTATTTCCAAAAGAAAGTCAATGGCAGGCTCTTTGACTTTCCTACCTCCCAAGAGAGGAGCAGTCCTGTTAGGCAACAGAGGAGGACTTTGCAGCCAGTCCTGATGATACCTGACAAAACAGAGTCATATGAAAGGGGAGTAGGTCCTCCCCTATCAGTGGACTTGGAAAGGGGCAAGCAGGAGATGAGGGAGGGAGGGTGGGATTGGGGAGGGAATGAGGGAGCAGGATACAGCTGGGATACAGATTTAACAAAATGTAACTAATAAGAAAAATAAAATTTAAAAAAAGAAGGGAAAAAATGAAAAGATTTTTTGTATCATTTTTGAATTTGTAAAAATATCTTTCCAGCAGGGGAAGTGTTCTATTTTGACCTGCAGTTTCTAATCTAGGCAAAGAATGAGCTACATATGCAATATCTGTAAAAATGTTCAAAGACTGCTTACTAAAACTTTGCAACACAGCCAATACTGCAGATAACTCTTCTATTTCCACAGATGTGTCAGACACAGATATTGTTTTTCTTTTATAAGCATAGGCAGCAACTCTAGATAATGAACTATCAGTAAATACGGCTAAAGTTGATACAATTGGTTAAATTTTGTTTTAAATGGAAAAATTATATGTTGTACCTATAAAAACTGATTTAATCTGTTATTTTGTGCCCAACAGATTGGACTCTGTCATAATAAACTTGCATATGTTAAAATGCCATATTTATCAGATCTCTGACAAGTCTGAGGGCCAGCATATTTGAGTTACTCATTGTTTACCTTTATCATCTGCTCTAAAGTTCACCCTATAAAACAGAATGTTATAATTTCAATTTTGGCATAGGTTTTAAATGTATGTTTTAGAAATTTTAGGTAGATCTATATCGGTCAACTTTATTGGTAAAGCCAATTTTAGATTTAGCCTAAAAAAAAAAGAAGGAAAAAACTAAACAAAGAACTAAGTAAAACTCAATCTTGAACTCAACTATAATCTTTAGTATGACTTTTAATCTGTTCTTTTTTTAAACTAAAAATCAAAGCAAGACTTTTAATTAAACATAATTTATTAAGGGGTTAGCAAATCTTATTAATCCTATCATATTTTATTAAAACTTAACAGCAAAAAAAAAAAAAAAAAAAAAAAAAACAAAGAAAGGATAAGAGTTTTATTTAACATTAAACAGAGAAATAAACTTAGCCTATAGCCCTAAGCAACAATGGATTATTCTGGCTGTACCAAATCTATAGGCTAGAAAAACAAACAAACAAACAAAATAACAGCATTAAATCATTATATAGGTATTAGCAGGCAGGCATATATTTTACATAATGGTTAACCATGATCTCAATATAACCCTGCATATCCCTGGGCTAACATGGAACTGTAGTCCTTTTTTTTTCCTGTAAAAGGCCATAAGCAAACATTTTGCATTAAAGAATCTCCAGCATTTTTAAATGAAGAACAACATATTTTATAGTTTTTTTTAACATGATTTATTGAACTAACTACAGTTCTTGATTAAATGACTTAAACAGCATGGCTTGGTTTTACTTTGTAAACTTAATAAAATAAATGCCAAGGCTTATAATTTTCCCAAAAGGTTGAGAAACTGTTTTAAGTTCTTTGTTAGTCTGCCAAAGGGTTATATTTTAAAATACCTGATATTATATCTTACAATGTTTTATAGAATTTAACTCCGGTGGTCCAGGACCAAACTCAAAGGATTTGATTCAAATTTTCTTTTTGTGAAAAATGTCCAAGTCTACGGATAAAGATACAGAAAGAGACAGATACATGAGGAACATATAAATATGACATTGTCACCTTGGAGTAACCAGAATACCCAAATACAGGACTTGACCTGCCCCTACTGGACACAAGTCCCACAGATTCCAGGAGGAGGGGAACCCCTTATGGGTTTCCTCCACACACAGATTCCAGAAGGAACAGAGCCCCCATGGCTCTTTCCACAGCTTCCAGATGGAGAGCAGGCTCCAGCAGCCCTCTTATCACACAGAATAGGGTCCCAGTGACCTCTCCCCTGGTCCCAAAAGGAGTAGAACATTTATGGGCTTCTTAACCAGGAATTGGTCAACCTCCAGATTCCTTCGACCAGATTGAAAACTCTCCAGTTTTCTCATACTTCGTGAGCAAACCAAAACTAGAAATTAAAAAGAAGCCAGCAGACAAAAACAAAACAAAAAAACAAACAAAAAACATAGACAAAGACATAAAAAAAACTGTGGTACCTGCTTTTTTTGTTTGTTTGTTTGTTTTGTTTTGTTTTTTTGTTTTTGTTTTTTTTTCAATGCAGTTTATTCAGGAACATTGAACAATCCTCGGACCCCGGGGAAAGCCAGCCCACAGCTTAAATAGCCTCTGGGTAGCCAACCCAGGCGTGCCACGGGGGCAATGCAGATAGGTCCACATACATGGAAGCAAGCCAGATCCTTGGCCTTAGCCAAATGTGGAGTTGTTCGTGACAGAGAGCACTCACCATCGGGAAGGTGGAAGGCGGAAACCAGCTCCATCTTTAAGGCATAGCATTCCGCAGCTCTCTACAGTTCCCCCTTTTTGTTTTAGACGCATCAGGCAAGAGTAGAGGTCTGATCTCTGATATTAGAAATAAATTGGGACTTTGTACAGATGTTCATTTAGGTGTCATCCACCCAAAGAGCATCAGACCAGTCCGATACCTTTTTCTCAGAGGTGGGACCTGCTTTTTAAACATTTAAATATTTTTTAAAACCTGTGTTTGGAATATTACAACAAGGCATCCTCTTTAGGAGTGAAATCATAAAAGCCATTTATAATTTTAAAAGTCAAAACCAGACTTGAAAATATACCATTGTGTGTCCTTGACATGTGACTTTCAGATGTCAGACTTACAGATTGCAATATCATTTGTTAAATGCTAAGTCTTCAGTCAGTGAATTACTTACTGTTTAAATGCTCCCTGACCAAGGCAAGTCTTTGAAAAAAAAAGCGTTGAATTGGAACTTTGCTTATATTTTTACAGATACCATCCAAGATGGCATGTCAGTAAGCAGTCACCTTGTGGCAGTCCTTCAGAAGAACTGAGAGCTTTTCAACTGAACTGAAACTGGGTGGCAGAGAGCAGAAGACAGGGAAAGAGCTACAAAGACAGATTCAGAAATAGAGAGACCAAGAGTGACAGAAACAAAGACAAAGTGACAGAGACAGACAGACAGAGATTCCAATCTGTCTAATCACTTTCATTGGCATATCAACTTCAAAGCACACCCTCCTATATTATAACCCAAATAGGAAGTATATTATCTAACATGACCTTACCTCCTAACCCTTCCCAGACATTTTTATACTGGAGAATAATCATGTAAATAGATTGCTTCAAGGTGAGATTGTAATTCAAATCATCAGGAAGAGGAAGTATATGTAGAGATTTCAAGGTTTAAAAAATATATTTATTCTGATCATTTTTCATTCAATACAATGATTACAGTCCAAGGAACCTCCAAGGACTAAAAATCAGGACTGAAAATTTCTATTCTAGGAGAAATATGGATTTATTCTATAATGGAGTATTATTCAGATAAGAAAAATGACATCATGACATTTTCATGCAAATGGATGGAACTAGGAAAAATCATCCTCAGTGAAATAACTAAAATTCAGAAAGACAAATTATGGTATGTGTTCACTTCTTAGGAGGATTCATACTAGTGAGGTAAAACATTCCATTAAGCTATGTATTGTGAGCAAACCAGTATTCAAATAGGGGAATTGGATGGCAGTTAATTGGGTTGTTGGAACATGACATCCAACACAAAATTTTAAGGAACCCAGGCTATTGTTATTAAAATATTTTGCTATCTGCCCTCAACTGATAGATCCATGCCATGTTCTTCTATCCACTGAGATGCTTCCTCTGAATCAAATGGGATTGCATACAGAGAACCACAATCAGATATTATGCAGAGAGAGACTTTAAAACACAAAGCTCTAAATAGGATTTCCATATTGAATTCTCCTTCCCATCAGAGCTCTGGGAAGCCTGCAGGAAAGGAGACAGGAATAGTTTCATAAATAGAAGCAATTGAGGACACACTGAGAAAAATGTCCTGAGAATCAGGCCACAGAAGAGGATAATGAAGCCAGACTTGATCAGACCTGATAAGCTAGGTTCAAATAGAATGGGAAGAGGGCCTCCACTATCAGAGAACTAGAGAAAGGGCAACGGGTTAATGAAGGAGGCTGGGGGCGGGACTGGAAGGAGAAGGGGAGTGGGCAGTGGAGGGGATACAAAATGAACAAATCATAATAAATAAATATATAAGAAAAACTGTGACCAAGATGATGAAGTATAGAGCTCTTCAGGACTGATGGCTACTTTTTGGGGGTGGTATCATGGTACAGCAAGGATAAACTCAGTTTTCTTTAATGGACATGGCACTGAGACTCTGATCATGTTCCAATGAATAGATGAATAAAACATACTTCAGTTGAAGTATTTTAAAGGAAAAGAAATAATGTGACACATGGGTAGGAATTTGAACCTGGGAGCAATGGAAAAGGACTGTAATATATATTATATGAAATTCCTACATAATCAAAAAATAATATGTTGACAATATTTACAGTGACTTTTTTTCAAATTAATACTCTTTTTTTAATTTTTCATCAATTACACTTTATTCATTCTGCATCCCCCCATAAGCCCCTCCCTCCTTCCCTCCCAATCCCACCCTCCCTCCTCCCTCTGCTTGCATGCCACTCCCCAAGTCCACTAATAGGGGAGGTTCTCCTCTCCTTTCTGATCTTAGTCTGTCAGTTCACATCAAAAGTGGCTGCATTGTCCTCTACTATGGCCTGGTAAGGCTGCTCCCCCCCCCCCAGAGGGAGGTGATCAAAGAGCAGGCCAATCAGATTATGTCAGAGGCAGTCCCTCTTCACATTACTATGTAACCCAATTGGACTCTGAACTGCCCTGGGCTACATCTGTGCAGGGGTTCTGGGTTAACATACAGAAAAGAATCTGCTAATGGAGTGAAAAATTTGACTTTGTAAGGGATGCTTTCCAGGAACTCATGAGCAGAGAATCCTAGCCTTAAACTAGTGGTTACCCAACTTCTTCAGAACCCATGCACTCAGGTAGCACTTGTGAACAAGAAGTCCTGGTACTAACACTACATTGAGAGGGAGTGACTAGAGGACCACAACAAGAAACACAGCTACTCTTGTGTCCTAGGCATATAACAGAGAACAATTTCTCCTTCCTGAAGAACCAGTTTGAACTGTAAACATGAGGACCCAGACGGTTTCTCACAGAACACTGGATACAGGTGCCGATCCAGGCAGTCACTCAAGGCAACCCTGCTCATAGAGGGTTTGCAAAACTATTGTGGAAAAATCACCAGCTGTCAAAGTGTTTATTTCGCTTTAGTTCTCCTTTTATACTCACCTTTCTCTGTTTCACCCAAACGAGTCTCAGGAATTATCTGTTTTTCGTCTATTTCACCTGCTCTTAAAGACTCAATATCCTGGGGAACCCTAGATACTCCCAGACTATTATATTAATAAGAATGTGAAGGTACATTTCTTGAGTACATGAGAAACTTCTCAGTTCAAAGACACATCCTAGGAAATTTCAGATCCAAGACCACAGTTAAAGACCACCTTGCCACTCGGTACATTCCCCTTAATGACATATCACTTTGAGGCTTGCCTATTTTGGAAGCTGTCCAATTAAATAAACACTAAAGTTTCATTTCCTACATGACATTGTCACACAGGTAAACAGGAGTAAAGTGTGCTATCTGGATAAAGGGATGAAATAAAGGCTTGTTGGGATTCACAAGAAAAGTCACCTGTGCACAGGATCAGAGCTACTGGATACTGATGAAAGTTTGTTTTCTCATCTCCATGGAAACCTCAAGATTCCTTAAGGTGGTGATTGGCTGAGAGTGGGAATGATGTCATGAAACAAGTGAAAGCCATTAAGAGTTTCAGAAGCCAGTTATTAAAAGGGCCAAGTGGACAGCCTGCTTGAAAGAAAGGCTTAGCAGCCCTATGTGCCTCAATTTGGGCAGCTGAAAGCACACAACCCACAATGACAGCTCCTGTGTCCAAGACTCTTAGTTCAGTAAAATTGTCACATATTTCTTTCAAGAGGTCTTTAAGAAGGCATGTGTCCTTGATGTGAGACTTTCAGATGTTCACATATTTCAATCTCATTTGTTAAATGTATATTTATATGTCCTCAGTCAGTGAAGTACTTATTATGAAAACGTTCCCTAACTAAAACATATCTTTGAACAAAAAGCATTTAATTGGGACCTTGCTTATTTTTACCAACAAGATGTCATGTCAGCAAAGAGCCACCTTGTTGTAGTCCTTCAGCAGAACTGAGACCTTTTCATACTGAAACTCAAGCAGCAAGCAGAGAGAGGTTGATAGAGAAAGCAAGAGACAGAGTGTGTCAGACAAACAGATTCAGAAATAGAGAGACCAAATCTGATGGAAACAAAGATCTAAACTGACAGAAATCCAGAGACAGAGAGTCCACTCTGTCTGGTAACTTATTGGCACATCAACCTCCAAACACACCCCCTTATAATATAACACCAAAGGGAAATATGTTTTTAAATATTATTATTTTAATTTTTATCAATTACACTTTACTCACTTTGTATCTGCCCAAAAACTCTTCTCTCCTCCCCCCAAATTTCACCATCCCTCCCCCTTGTCCACTCATGCCCCTTCCCAAGTCCACTGATGAGGGAGGTCTTCCTCTTCTTCAGTTTGATCCTAGTCTCTCAGATCTCATCAGGAGTGGCTGCATTGTCTACTTTTGTGGCCTGGTAAGGCAGCTTCCCCATCAGTGTGAGGCGATCAAAGAACAGGCCAGTCAGTTCATGTCAGATGCAGTCCCTCTTCCCATTACTATGGAACCTTATTATGAAAACGTTGGACACTGAACTGCCGTGGGCTACATCTGTGCAGGGGTTCTAGGTTATCTCCATGCATAGTCTTGTTTGGAGCATCAGTCTCAGGAAAGACCCCTGTGCTCAGATTTTTAGGTTCTGTTGTTCTTCTTGTGGAGTTCCTGTCATCTCAAGATCTTACTGATTCCAACTTTTTTCATAAGATTCCCTGCACTCTGGGCAAAGGTTGCCCATATGTATCAGAATCCACATTGATAGTCTGCAGGGCAGAGCCTTTCAGAGGTCCTCTATGTCAGGCCCATGACTTGTTCCCTCTTTTCTCCTTCTTCTGATACCCATCCTCTTTGCCTTTCTAGATAGGAATTGAGCATTTTAACAAGAGTCCTCCATCCTAATTAGTTTCTTTAGGTGTACAGATTTTAATAGGTTTATCCTATATTATATGTGTATATTAGTGAGTTTATATCCTGTGTCTCTTTTTGCTTCTGTGATAGCTCACTTCCAGTTCCCACTCTTTACCTGCAAAATTCATGATATCCTTGTTTTTCACTGCTGAGTAATATTCCATTGTGTAGATATACCACAATTTCTGAATCCATTCTTCAGCTGAATGGCATCTGGGTTGTTTCCATGTTTTGGCTATTACAAATAAAGTTGCTACAAACATGGTTGAGTAAATGTCCTTATTGTGTACTTGAGCCTCTTTGAGATATACGCCTAGGAATGATATAGCTGGACCTTGAGTAAGCACTATTTCTAGTTGTCTGAGAGTGCACCAAATTGATTTCCACAGTGTTTGTATATGTTTTCATTCCCACTAACAGGGAAGGAAGGTTCCCCTTTCTCAACAATCTCTCCAGCACGTGTTCTCACTTGAGTTTTTCATCTTGGCTATTCTGAGGGTTGTTTTGATTTGCATTTCCCTGATGGCTAATGAAGTTGAGCATTTATTTAATTGTTTCTCTGCCATTTGATATTTATCCATTAAGAATTCTCTGTTTAGCTCTGTTCCCCATTTTTAATTGGATTACATGATTTGTTGCTTTTCAACTTCTTTAGTTTTTGGATATACTGGATATTAGACCTCTGTCACATAGAGGGTTAGGGAAGATTCTTTCCCAATCTGTAGGCATTTGTTTTGTTTTGATGACAGTGTCCTTTGCTTTAAAGAAGCTTTCCAGTTTCATGAAGTTCCATTTATTGATTGTTGCTCTTAGAGCACGTGATGTAGGTGCTCTGTTCAGGAAGTTGTCTCCTGTTCCAATGAGTTCAAGGCTCTTCCCCACTTTTTCTTCTAACCAATTTCATGTATCTGGTTTTATGTTGAAGTCTTTGATATTTGGACTTTCATTTTTTGCCGGGTGTTAAGTATGGATCCATTTGCATTTTTCTACATGTAGACAGACAGTTAGACCATCAAAATTTGTTAAAGATGCTATCTTTTCTCCATTGTATGATTTTGTCATCTTGTAAAAACTGAGATTTCCATAAGTGTGTGGGTTTATTTATGGAGCTTCTATTTGGTTCCATTGATACACCATTCTGTTTCTATGCCAGTACCATGCAGTTTTTATTACTGTTGCTCTATAGCACTGCTTGAGATCAGGATGGAGATACCTCCAGAAGATCTTTTATTGTAGAAAATTGTTTTAGCAATTCTGGGTTTCTTGTTTTTCCATAGGAATCTGAGAATTTTATTTTCCAGGTCTGTAAAGAATTATGTTGATAATTTGATGGCAATTGCATTGAATCTGCAGATTGCTTTTTGTAAGATGGCCATTTTTACTATGTTAATCCTGCCAAGCCATGAGCATGGGATATCTTTTCATCTCTGATATCTTCTTCAAATTCTTTTGTAGGAGACTTGAAATCTTTTTCATACAAGTCTTTCACTTGCATGGAGTAGGGTCTCACCAAGGTTCTTTATGTCTTTGATTGGTTACAAGATAACATTAAAGATATCCTCCATTATGACCAAGTAGGATTAATCCTAGGTATGCAGAGGTGGTTCAATATATGGAAAAAATCCAACATACTAACAAGCTAAAAAAAATGATATTCTCCTTAGATGCATAAAAAGCATTTGACAAATTGCAACATCCATTTATGTTTAAAGTATTTGATAGATCAGGGATTCTTGGCACATATCTAAATATCTGACAATATCTAAATATCTAAATACAGTAAAAGCAATATACAACAAGCTTATAGCCAACATCAAACTAAACTGAGAGAAACTTTGAGAGATTCCACTGAAATCAGGGACAAGGCAAGGCTGCCCACTCTTTCCATATCACTTCAACATAGTTTTGGAAGTCCTCTCTAGAGCATTAAAACAATTGATGGAGATCAAGGGCATACAAATCTGAAAGGAAGAAGTCAAAGTATCAGTATTTGCTGGTGTCATGATAGTTTATCTGAATGATCCATATATTCTACATGCGAAATCCTGAGGCTGATAATCACCTTTAGCAAAGTGCCTGGATACAAAATTAACTAAAAAAAAAATCAGTAGCCCTCCTGTGTACAAAAGACAAAATGTCTGAGAACGAAATTACTAAAACAAAAGAAATTATATTATCTACCAAGTCCATACCTCCTAACCCTTCCAAGATATTTCCTTACTGGGGACTCCAAAGGTAAATAGATGAGCTTCAAGGGAACATTGCAATTCCAATCATCAGGAAGTGGAAGAAGATGTAGGGACTCTAGGCTAAAAGAAAATAGTCATCATGATGGTTTGTCATTCAATATAATGAATAAAGTCCCAGCAACTTCCAAGGTCTAAAGAACAGGACTGAAAATTTCCTTTGGGGAAAATGTGGTATATTTTCACAATGGAGTATTATTCAGCTAAGAAAATCACATCATGGTACTTTCAGGCAAATGGTTGGAATCAGGCAAAATCATCCTGGATGAAATAACTAAAATGCAGAAAAAGAAATATACTACATTTTTACTTATTAGGATGTCTCCTAATAGTGGGGGACAAATATCTAATAGGCCCTCTATTGTGACCAAATCAGTGTTCCACTAGGGGGGTTTTGTGTCTTTTAATTGAATTTTTAGGCCAGAGTATGCAACGAAAATTTTCAAGTAACCCAGGCTGTTATTACTAAAATATGTTGCTTTCTGCCCTCAACTGATAAATCACTGCCATGTTCTTGGAAACCTGGAGATGCTTCCTTCTACATCAAGTAGGATTGCATACAGAAAACCACAGTCTGTTGTTATGCAGAGAGAGAGATCTTAAAACACAAAGCTCTAAGGGGATTTCCATATGAAATTCTCCCTTCCCTCAGAGCTCTGGGTCGCCTGCAGGAGAGGAGGCAGGAAGAGTGTCATAAGCAGAGGAAAGAAAGGCCACAAGGAAATCAAGGACCTGAGAATCAGACCGTAGAGAAAGAAGATGCTTCCATCCTTCATGATACCTGATAATCTCTGTTCAGATAGAAAGGGAGGAGGGCCTCCCCTATCGGGGAACTATAGAAAGGGTATAGAGGTAGATGAAGTAAGCTGGGGGGGACTGGAAGGAGAAGGTGAGTTGACAGCAGAGGAGATATAAAATGAACAAATCATAATAAATAAATATATAAGAAAATCTATAAACAAGGTGATAAAGTATAGAGCTCCACAGGACTGAAGGCTTCTTCTTGGGGTTGGTAAGAGGGTGTAGCAAGGATAAACTCAGTTTTCTTTAAGGGACATGGCACTGAAACTCTGAACATGTTCCATTGAATAGATGAATAACACACACTTCAATTGAAGTATTTAAAAAAAATACTGTAACACCTGGGTAGGAATTTAAACCTAGGAGCAATGGAAAAGGAATATAATATATATATTATGAAATTCCCACATAATCAAAAAAATAATATGTTGACAACTTTTACAGTAACTTACACCATGTAGAAAAGACTCCACTAATGGTGTATAGAATTTCACTTTGTAAGGCATGTTTTCAAGGAACTCATTATGTAGCAGAGAATCCTAGCCATGAACTAATGGTTACCCAGCTACCTCAGATGCCAAAAGCTCAGGTGGCACTTCAGAACAAGCAGTCCTGGCACTGCACTACTTTTGGAGTGTTTGTCTGCAGGACCACCTCAGAAAACACTGCTCCTTTTGTGTACTAGGCATATAACATGAACTTATTTCTTATCCTGACTGACTAGTTTCAACTGTAACCCAAGACATGAAGAATTGCTCACTGAAAACTGAGTCAGACACAGCTTCCAATCAAGCCAGGTCATACAGGCAACCCCACTCATACAGGGTCGGAAACCCAAGTGCAGAATAGCGCCAGCTGTCAAATCTTTTATTGCCCCTCAGTTCTCCTTTTAAACTAATAGGTCTTTCTCTATTTCAGCCAAACCAGTCCCAGGAATGATCTGGTTTCCTTCTCTTTACCCTGCTATATAATCTCAATATCCAAGGGAATCCTAGGCCCGGCCTGCCTATTAATATCAATAAGAATGTAAAGGCACATTTAGTGAGTATGCAAGTAACTGCTCACATCTAAGACACAACCTAGGAAATTTCAGTTCTAAGACCAAAGTAGGAGACCACCTTGCCATTTGGTACATTCCCCTTAATCCCACATCACTTTGAAGCTTCCCTACTTAGGATGCGGTCAAATTAAATAAACATTAGTTTCATTTCCTACCTGACATTGTAACACAGGTAAATAGGTGTAAAGGTGTGGGATCTGGATAAAGTGATGAAATAAAGACTTCTTGGATTTCACAAGAAAAAGTCACAAGTACACAGGATCATAGATAGTGGACACTGAGGAAAGTTTGTTTACTCATTTCCATGGAAACCTCCAGATTCTCTCAGGTGCTAATGGCTGAGAGGGAGAATGATGTCATGAAACAGGTGAAAGCCAGTAAGGGTTTTAGGAGCCAGCTCTTAAAAGGGCCAAGTGCACAGCTTGGTTGAGAGAAAGGCTGAGGAGCCCTACGTGGTTCAATCTGGGCAGATGACAGCACACAACTCAGAGATGACAGTTCCTATGTCCAAGACTCTTAGTTTAGGAAAAGTGTCACATATTATTTCAAGTTGTCATTAATAAAGACATGTGTCCTTGACATGTGACTTTCAAATGTTCACAGATTCAATACCTATTTGTTAAATGCAGAGACATATCCTTAGTCAGTACATTACTTATAGTAAAAATGTTCTCTGACCAAGGCAAATCTTTAAACAAAGTATGAAAAAGAGAGACCTTTCTTACCTTTTTACAGAGAAATTCCAGAATGTCACATCAGCAAATTGACATCCTGTTTTAGTACTTCAGCAAAACGGAGAGCTTTTCATGCTTCATAAGCAGAAGGCATAGAGGGGGATACTGAGAAAGAGCTAGACAGAAAAATTCATAAATAGAGAGACCAAGATAGAAAGAAATAAAGTTATAAAGTGAAAGAGACAGAGAGACAGAAACTGCATTCTGTCTGGTTACTTTCATTGGCATATCAACCTCAATGCACATCATCCTATAATATAACTCTAATATAAATACATTATCTAACAAGGCCATACCATCTAACCTTTCCCTGACATTTCCTCTCTGTGGACTAATCTTATAAATAGAAGAGCTTTAAGGGGAAATTACAATTCAAATCACTAGGAAGTGGAAGGAAATGAGGGACTTCTTGGCTATAAGAATATAGTTATCCTGAAAATTTCTCATTCAATAGAATGATTAAAGGCCCAACAACTTCCTAAGACTAAATAATAGTACTGACAATCTCCTTTAGGTAAAATGTGGAATATTTCTGTAAGGAAGTATGATTCCTGTATAAAATGACATCGTGATATTTTCAGGCAAATTGATGGAACCAGGAAAAATCATCCTGGGTGAAGTAACTAAAATACAGACAGACAAATCTAGTGTGTATTCACTTATTAGAGGGTCTTCTAATTGTGGGGGATAAAGTAAAAATAGGGCATCTATTGTGACCAAACCAGTGTTCCACTAGGGGGATTGGGTGGTATTTAATTGACTTCTGGGGCAGGGACCTAGTATGGAAAATTTCAAGCAACCCAAGCTGTTTTATTAAAATATTTTGCTCTCTTCCCTCAACTGATAGATCAGTGCCATCTTCTTGCATCCACAGAGACACTTCATTCTGCCTCAAATGGAATTGCACACAGAGAACAACATTCTGATATTATGAAGACAGAGATCTTAAACACTCAGCTCAAATGGGATTTCCCTATGAAATTCTCCCTCCCCTCAGAGCTCTGTGGAGCCTGCATGAGAGGAGGCTGAAAGAGTGTCATAACTGGAGTCAATTGAGGACACAAGGAGAACAACACAGGGTACTGAGAATCAGGCTGCAGAGGAGGACAATGCTGTAAGCCTTGATGAGACCATATACAATAGGGTAAGATGCAAGAGGGAAGAGGACCTCCACTATCAGGGAAGTAGAGAAAGAGCATAGGGGTATAAAAAGGAGAGTGGATGGGACTGGAGGGAGAATAAGAGAGTGTACCAGAGGGGATACAATGTGAAAATATCATAAATAAATATGTAAGAAAAAGTGTGATCAAGGTGATTAAGTATAGAGGTCTTCAGGACTGATGGCTTTTTCTTCTGGTTGGAGCCAGGGTGTGACAAAGATGAACTCAGTTTTCTTTAAGGAATTTGCACTGAGACTCTTATCATCTTCCATTGAGTAAATGAACAACAAATACTTTAATTGATGTATTTTAAAGAAAAACAAAATTTTTAGTGTGACACATGGATAAGAATTTGAGCAATGAAAAAGGAGAGTAATGTATGTTATATGAAATTCCCATATTATCAATAAAGATAATATGATGACAACTTTTACAATGAGTTTTAACATTGTGAAAATATCGCTCTAAAAGAGTACAGAGTATTTCTTTGTAAGACATGCTTTCCAGAAACTCATTATCAAACAGCCATGAAGTAGTGTTAACCCAGCTACTTCACACTGCAGGAGCTCAGGTGGCACCTCTGATCAAGCAGACTTGGCACTAAAACTACGTTTAGAGTGTTTGCTGGAGTACACAGCTGCTCTAGTGACCTAGGCATATAAAACAGACACATTATTCTGTCCTAAAGGCCCAGTTTTAACTGTAATCTTGAGGACCAAGGGGGTTCCTCACTGACCACAGAGGAGGACACAGCTGCAGATTCATCCAGGTCAGCCAAGGCAACCCTGCTTATAATGGGTTGGCAAAACTAGTGTGGAACAGCAACAGCTGTCAAATACTTTATTTCTCATCATTCTCTGTTTCACCCAAACCAGTCCCAGGAATTATGTGATTTCCTTCTCTTTTTCAAGCTTTTAAAGATTCAATACCCCATGAAAATCAAGACCCTGCCAGCCTGTTATATCAATAAGAATGTGAATGTACACTTAGTGAGGACAGGAGTTCAAAGTCACAACCTAGGAAATTTCAGATCCAAAACCAAAGTATGGGACCATCTTGTCATTTGGTTCATTCCCATAATCTCACATGACTTTGAAGCGTTTCTACTTAGGAAGCTGTCCATTTCAATAAACAGTAAAGTATCATTTCCTACCTGACATTGTCAAAGATGTAAACAAGAGTAAATGTTTGGGATCTGGATAAAGGGATAAGATAAATGCTTGTTGGGTTTCACAAGAAAATGTCACATGTGCATAGGATCAGAAAAGGAAAGTTTGTTTACTCATCTCCATGGAACCTCAAGATTCTCTCAAGTACTGATTGTCTGAGAGGGATAATGATGTCATGAAACAGGAGACATCAGTAAGAGTTTCAGGAGGCAGTTATTAAAAGGACCAAGTGATCAGCATGCTTGAGTAAAAGGGTGAGCAGCCCTACATGCCTCAACTTAGGCAGCTGAACTCACACTGGTTGGTGTATCACTCTCAGAAATGACCCCTGTGCTCAGATGTTTTGGTTCTGTTTCTCTCCTTGTGGAGCTCCTTTCCTCTCCACATCTTACTATTTCCCACTTCTTTCATTAGATTACATCTGCTCTGCCCAACAGTTGGCCATAAGTCTCAGCATCTGCTTTGAAATTCTGCAGGGAAGAGCCTTTCAGAGACCTTCTGGGGCAGTCTCCTAACTTGTTCCCTGTTTTGTTCTTCTTCTGGGTTAGCTGGATCAGGTGGAAGTGTTATTCCTAGTTGTTTGAGAAGGAGCCAGATTGATTTCCAGAGTAATTGTACAAGTTTATATTTCCCTCAGCAGTGGAGGAGGTTTCTCCTTTCTCCACTACCTCTCCAGCATGAAAAAAATGCCCAGGACCAGGTGGTTTCAGCGCAGAATTCTACCAGACCTTCAAAATAGAGCTAACTCAAGTTCTCTTCAAACTATTCCCCTAATAGAAACAGAAGAACACTACCAAACTCATTTTACGAAGTCACAGTCACCTTGGTACATAATCCTCACAAAAACCCAACATTAAAGAGAAATTCAGGCCAATCTCTCTTATGAACACTGATGCAACAATAGTGAACAAAATACTTGCAGACCAAATACAAGAAAACATCAAGGATATCATCCACTATCACTAAGTAGACTTCATCCCAGGTATGCAGATATGGTTCAATATACAAATATCCATCAATGTGATCCATCATATTAACAAACTGAAAGAAAAAAAAACATGATAATCTCCATAGATGCTGAAAAAGCATTTGACAAAATAAGCATCCATTTTTGTTGAAAGTATTGGAGAGATCAGGGATATAAGGTATATATCTACACATAGTAAAGGCCATATATAGCAAGCCTATACCCAACATCAAACAAAATGGAGAGAAACTTAAAGCAATCCCACTGAAATCAGGTACAAAGCAAGGCTGCCCACTCTATCCATATCTCTTCAACATAGTTCTGGAATTCCTTGCTAGAGCAATAAGACAGTTGAATGAGATCAAGGGGATACAAATTGGAAAGGAAGAAGTCAAAATATCACTATTTGCAGATGATATGATTGTCTACCTGAGTGACCAAAAAAATTCTTCCAGGAACTCCTACAACTGATAAACACCTTCAGCAAAGTGGCCAGATACAAAATTAACTAAAAAAAAAAAAAAATCAGTAGCCCTCCTGTATACAAAAGGCAAAAGGGCTGAGAAAGAAATTAGGGAAACAACACCCTTCAAAATAGCCACAAATGACATAAAGTACCTTGGTGTAAACTTAATCAAACAAGTCAAAGAATTGTATGAAAATTTTCAAATCTCTGAAGAAAGAATTAGAAGACGATATCAGAAGCTGGAAAGATCTCCCATGTTCATGGCTTGGCAAGATTAACAGAAAAAATGGCCATCTTTCCAAAAGCAAACAATAGATGCAATGCAATACCCTTCAAATTACCAAAAGAATTCTTTACAGAACTTAAAAGAAAAATTCTAAACTTCACAATGAAAAACAGAAACCCATAATTACTAAAACAATCCTCTACAATAAAAGATCTTCTGAAGGTATCTCCATCCCTGAAATTAAGCTGTTCTATAGAGCAACAGTAATAAATACTGCATGCTACTGGCATAGAAACATAACAGTGAATCAATGGAAATGAACAGAAGACACAGAAATAAACCCATACATTTATGGACACTGTATCTTTGACAAACATGTAAAACCATAAAATGGAAAAAGATAGCAGCTTCAATAAAAGGTGCTGGACTAACTGGATATCTACATATAGAAAAATGCAAATAGATGCATACTTATCACCCTGTACAAAAATAAAGTGCTAGTGGATCAAAGACTTCAACATATAACCAGATGCTACACCTACTCCAGTTCGCCATAGTAGCATAAGCTACAGGGCAGGGGATATGCTTTCTCTGGAAATATGCCCCCTGGAAGGTCCCTGGCAAACTCATCCCACTTGGAAAAGAGACGTGTTCTGAGATTTCTACGCTTCTTCAGTTGTGGCTCTGGGGCTGGAATAATGAATTCTTTGATCTTTCTCTGTGACACCTGAAACAGCACAACTAATTTTATAAAGAAATTTATTATTAGTAGATTGTTAAAGGCTTTAATAAAAATAATAAGTTTAAGGAAAGTAATGAATTAGATTTAGTATTAATAGGCATAAAAATAGTGGAAAAATAATAGGCTCCTTCTTAAGAAATAATAGCATGGGAGGTGCACCTGGTGGGAGTTTCCCCCTCCCTTCAGTGCCTTGTTCCTAGGGAAGATCATAAATCTTTAGCAGGACATAAGGGAGGATGGTTGACAAAGGTGTGTTTAGAGTTTGGCAGGTATTTGACTTGGCTTGGAGGGCTATTACAGCTCCTGACTTTCCTCTTCACTAGTCATGATAGTGAAACCATAGTTTGAGTTTTTTGTTTCTTGTTTGCATTAATCAGAAAGTTTCTAGGCAAAGATTTCTTGTGGGCACTGCCCTATGTTAAAACAAACTTTGTATCCTTGATAAAAGCCTGAATGTTCTGGAAAGCATGCCAATTTCAAGGTGCTTCCTTGTGAAATCACTATAAAAATATTAGCTTGATTTCAGTAAAATTACAGCAGAGTCAAAACCATCAAAGTGTCTCTGTCTGTCAATTCTTCGCCGAAACCGTGTCTTCCTGTCCAAAGCCTTGTTCTCCCAAGGACAACTGGAGCCCGACTGGACCTGTCAATGGCAATCAGACACAAAAAACCGCTTAGAAGAAAAAGTGGGGAAGGTCCTAGAAGTCATTGGTACAGGAAACAAGTTCCTGAACAGAACACCAATAGCACAGGCACTAAGTGCAACAATCAATAAATGGGATGTCATGAAACTGAAAATCTTCTGTAAAGCAAAGCAAACTGTCATCAAAACAAAACGAATGTCTACAGATTTGGGAAGAATCTTCACAAATCCTTCATCTGACAGAGGGCTTTTATTTTTTAGTTCTTTTATATGAAGAACTAAAGAATCTGAAAAACAACAAACCATGTAATCCAACTAAAAAAATGGGGAACAGAGCTAAACAGAGAATTATCAATATAGGAATATTGAATGGAAGAGAAACACTTAAAGAAATGTTCAACGTCATTAGCTAATAGGGAAATCAAATCAAAACATCCCTGAGATTTCACCTTACACCCATCAGAATGGCTAAGATCAAAAATTCAAATGAGAACACATGCTGGAGAGAATGCAGAGAAAGGGGAACCCTCCTCCACTTCTGGTGGGAATGTAAACTTGTACAACCACTCTGGAAATCAATCTGGCATTTTCTCAGACAAGTAAGAATAATACTTCCTCAAGATCCAGCCATACCATAGGCAAAAGACTCTTTATCCAAAAGAGTCTCAAGTACAGAAGAAGGATATTTGCTCATCCATGTTAATAGCAGCTTTATTTGTAATAGCCAGAACCTTGAAACAACCCAGATGTCCATCAGTGGAGGAATGGATACAGAAATTGTGGTATTTTTACACAGTGGAATACTACTCAGCAATTTAAAATGAGGAAATCTTGAAATTTGCAGGCAAATGGTGGGATCTAGAAAAGATCATTCTGAGTGAGGTATCCTAGAATAAGAAAGACACATATTGTATAAACTCAGTCATAGAGTCCTATAAGATAAGATAAACATAGTGAAACGTATACACCTAAAGAAGATAAAAAAGAAAGAGGACCTGGGGTAAGTTGATCAATCCTTATTTAGAAAGACAAATGGGATATACATTGCTCTTAGAAACAAGTAACAGGACAGGAACCTACAGCATAGGGCCACTGAAAGATTCGACCTAGCAGTGTATCAAAGCAGATACTAAGAATCATAACCAAACCTTCGACAAAGTGCAGGGAATCATACGAAAGAAGGGGAGTTAGTATGACCTGGAAAGGATAGGAGCTCCACAAGGACCAAATATATCTGGGCACAGGGTCTTTTATGAGACTGACACTCAACCAAGGACTATGTATGGATATAACCTAGAACCTCTGCTCGGATGAAGCCCATGATAGATCAGAAACCAATTGGTTTCACATAGTAAGGGGAACAGGGACTATTTCTGACAGGATCTCAATGGCAGTCTTTTTGCCTTCCCCACCCCACAAGGTAGGAGCAGTCCTGCTAGGCCACAGAGGAGGTCTTTGCAGCCAGTCCTGAAGATACCTGCTAAAACAGGGTCATATGGAAGGAGAGGAGATCCTCCCCAAACAGTGGACTTGGAAAGGGGCAGGGAGGAGATGAGGAAGGGAGGGAGGGTTTGGGAAGGAATGAGGGAGCAGGATAAGCTGGGATAGAGTTAATAACATGTAACTAATAATAAAAAAATTAAAAATGACAAAATTTCCCTAAGGTTACCATGTAAATTCTTCTTTCTTAATAATAGATGTTATGTCCTTACTGATATAAAGGTCGGTTTCACATCATTTTTAGGTTTATGTAAAGAGAGATAATGTCAAACTGCTCTGCAAAATGCCTTCTCCTTTTAAGCATGAGATATTTTCATGGGGGAAAAATGTTGGTCATACCTATGTCAAAAAGACACAAAAGACTTAAAGATGGCAAAGTATATGCCAACCTAGTTTAGTCTTCAAAACTCAAAAAATATATTCATATGTTTAAAAACCAATTCTCTGGAATTATCTGTATTCTGAAGTAGTCTGGTAATTGTAATTCTGCCTCCTGGTCTTCAGAGATGCAGTTCTTATCTAAGTTTTATGTCTCAGAGACTTTCCTTGGTGGTCGCTGCAAGTGGGGTGTTATGAATCTAGAAGGAGATAGCAAGTTCCCAGAAACCTTGGGAAACAAAAAACAAACTTTGTGTAACCTTCATTGAATTAATTGATGTCTTGCCAGGTGGCACAGATGTGTTGCTACTGTGAAAATAAATTGCTTGTACCCTTTGCTTTATAAGTGTTGTTTGCTCATTCATTAAACTGAGACTTGATCAAGAATCTGTCTTGTCACTATTCTTTTTGTCTCTGTACCCCAATTTACACTCCAATTTACATTATACCAGCAGGAACCTTTTCTGTCAGTATAATGTTCTTTTGAAATTTATACAACTCACCCTTCTTCATTCAAATGCTGATTTCCCTATGCCCCAGTCCCTGGTTTCAATCCAGATATTGCATTCTGATAAACAATCCAAAATAAAACAACTAGCCACAATGTTGTGCAATAGAAGGAACCAGAGGACAGGAAAGAGTCATAGAGTCAGAGGGCAGGAAATGAGTGGGGAAAAAAGGATGAGAGAGCATGAGAGAGAGCTGGAGGACAGATCTTGGAACTATGTGGAGTGGACATAATATTTCAGAAAAAGCAAGTATAATGTGGCGAAATCTCAATGTTAGGAAAATATGAGGGCTTGGAGGTTTAGGAGGAAGTAACTATTGCCCAGCATTGTCTTCTAGGTTAACTAAATAAATCAGGTCTCTGTGTGGGGATTTGGTTACACAGCTGTTTAGGCCTTATAGCAGCTTTACCAGAAGATAAATCAATAGTATATATTAATAGTCACAACAAATAGCACCCAAGTAATCTAAGTACCCACACCCCTTAAATCATACTTTATCATAATATGGTGTGTGGGGGGGTAAGCTCCTAGTGAAAAACCCAATCTTAAAATATAAATATTTACTCTCAGGTAAATTATTGTCTCTTTAAGAGAACACTCCCAGGAGTAAAAGATAGTCTACTGTCTTCCACTATGGTGATTGGTTGGAAGTTAATTGAGTTGATGTCAGTTCATTCTACATAAATATTCAAGCAACCCAGGCTGTTTTTATTAAAATATGTTGCTCTCTGCCCTCAACTGATTGATCATTGTCATGTTCTTGGATCCACAGAGATGTTTTCTTTAGCATAAATGGGATTGCATACAGAGACCCAGAGTATAATATTATGCATAGAGAGACCTTAAAACACCCAGCCCTAAATGGGATTTCCCTATGAAATTTTTCCTCCCCTCAGAGCTCTGGGAAACCTTCAGGAGAGGAGGCAGTGGGAGTGTCATAAATAGACAGAATTGAGGACACAAGGAAAACAATACCCTGAGAATCAGGCCGCAGAGCAAGATGATGCAGCCAGCCTTGTAAGAACTGGTAAGCTATATTCAGATAGAAGGGGGAACAGACCTGGCCCTATTAGGGAACTAGAGAAAGGGCATAGGGGTAGAAGACGGGCATAAGGCATAAGGATGTGTGGGTCTGTAAGGTGAAGTGGGAGGGGGCAGAAGAGTTCATACAAAGTGAACATATCTTAATAAATACATACATAAGAAAAACTGTGATCAAGGTGATAACGTTTGAACTCTTCAGAACTGATGGCTTTTTTTTGGGAGTGGTGTCAGGGTACAGCAAGTATGAACTCTGCTCTCCTTAAGGGACTTGGGACTGAGATCAGGAAGATGTTCTAAAAAGAATATTACGGACATATACTCATTTGATGTGTTTTAAAGAAAAGAAAAATACTTTTAGTGTAACACATGGGTAGGAATTTGAACAGGGGAGCAATGAAAAAGTTGTGCACTGTATGTTACATAAAATTTCCACATAATCAATAGAAATAATATATTGACAACTTTTTTACTGACTTTTTTTTCGTTTTTATTTATTTTTTCAATGCAGTTTATTCAGGAACCTTGAACAATCATCTGACCCTGGGGAAAGCCAGCCCACAGCTTAAATAGCCTCTGGGTAGCCAACCCCAGCATGCCACGTGGGCAATGCAGATAGGTCCATATACATGGAAGCAAGCCAGATCCTCAGCCTTAGCCAAATGTGGAGTTGTTCGTGACAGAGACCACCATCAGGAAGGTGGAAGGTGAAAACCAGCTCCATCTTTAAGGCGCGGCATTTCGCAGCTCTCTACAGTTCCCCCTTTTTGTTTTAGACACATTAGGCAAGAGTAGAGGTCTGATCTCTGCTATTAGAAATAAATTGGGACATTGTACTCATGTTCATTTAGGTGTCATCCACCCAAAGAGCATCAGACCCGTCTGATACCTTTTTCTCAGAGGCGGGACCTGGGGCATCAACCCGCATGCAATCAGACATGCTTCTCTGGGTCGAAAGCGGCTGACCCTGAGTGCAGTGCTTAGCCTCACATCCTGAACGTAATATTTTAGCTTTTTATGGTAGCCAACCATGCTTGGGGAGAATTTCCTGCTTCAATGGCTGTAAAGGCCTGAATGGTCATGGCTGCATTACGCTGTTGTGAGACTCTAATCTTGCATATATACCACAGGCAAACCAAGGAGACCAACACCAGAAGGCCTGCTAACTCTCCCATGCCCGTCCATTCCTTCAGATGATTCATGGCTGCAGCAATCCATGATGATAATCCTGTGGCTAGTCCTGCATCCACTCTGGTAGAATTTACCGTGACAATGGCCACTCTCAGCTGCTCCATCGTAGTATCAAATTCTCCAGTCCTTTTAACAAGGAGAAAAGATTCTGCTAAAGGAGGGCAGAGTTTGACTTTGTAAGGCATGCTTTTCAAGAACTCATTATGGAGCAGAGAATCCTAGCTATGAACTAGTGGTTACCCAGTTAATTCAAACCCCCTGAGCTCAGGTGTCAATTCTGAACAATCAGTCCTGGTGATAACACTATGTTCAGAGGGATTGTTCAGGACCCAGTAGGAAACACAGCTGCCCTTGTGTTGTGAAAGAGACCCATGTCTCGTATCTGTAGGCCCTTTTTTAACTGTAAACCCCAGGACCAGGAAGGTTCCTCTCTGACCCCAGTGTAGGGCACAGCTGCCAATCCTGCCAGGTCTGCCAAGGCAACCCTGCTCATAGAGTGTTACTAAAACTAGTGTGTAACAACCCCAGCTCTCAAATAGATTATTTCCCTTCAGTTCTCCTTCCACATACACCAATATTTCTCTGTTTAAATAAAAAAAAAAAAATCCCAGAAATTTTCTGGTTTCCTTCTCCTTTTCCTGTTCTTAAAGACTCAATACCCCAGGGCACCCTATAAACTGCCAGCCTATTATATAAATAAGAATATAAATGCACATTTATGAGTACATGAGTAACTTATCATTTCAAACTCAGAATCTAGGAAATTTCAGAAGCAAGAACATAGTGGGAGAACACTTTGTCATTGTTTCTTTTCCCTCATTCGGACAACACTTGAAGCTTCCTTACTTAGGATGCTGTCCAATTAAATAAACATTAAAATTTCATTTTCTACCTGACATTGTCACAGAAGTAAACAGGAGTAAAGGTATCTGATCTGGATAAAGGGATGAGATTACGGCTTGTTGTGTATCACAAGAAAAAGTCACATGTGAACAGTATCAAAGATCCTCAACTCTGAAGAAGTTTGTTCAATCATATCCATGGAAACCTCCATATTCTCTCAGGTGTTGATTGGCTGAGAGGGAGAATGATGTCAAGCAACAGTTAAAAGCAAGTAAAAGTTATAGGAGCTACTTATATTTTTTAATTCTTTATTAATTACACTTTATTGACTTTATATCCACCCGTTGTTCCCTCCCTCCTCCTGTCCCAATCCCTCCCTTCCTAAACTTTCTGCATGCATGCCCCTCACTAAGTCCACTAATAGGGGAGGTCTTCCTTCTGACCCTCATCAATTAGGTCTCATCAGGAGTGGCTGCATTGTCTTCTGTGGCCTGGTAAACTTGTTTCACCTTCGGGGACAGGTAGAGGTAATTAAAAAGAAGGATAATCAGTACATGTCCTACACAGTCCCTGTTCCTATTACAGTGGAACCCACTTGGATATTGAACTGCCATGGGCTATATCTGTGCAGGGGTCTTAGATTATTTCCATGAATAGTCCTTGGTTGGAGTATCAGTTTCAGGAAATACCCCTGTGCTCAGATTTTTTGGTTCTGCTGCTCTCCTTGTGGAGTTCCTGTCCTTTCCAGATCTTACCATTTCCCATTTCTTTCATAAGATTCCCTGAACTCTGCCCAAAGTTTGCACATATGTCTCTGCATCTGCATTGATAGTCCGTGGGGCAGAGCCTTACAGAGGTCCTCCGTATCAGGCTCAGGAACCACTTATTAAAAGGACCAAGTGGACAACCTGCTTGGGAGAAAGGCTGAGCAGTGCTACATGCCTCAATTGGGGCAGAAGAAAGTACAAAACCCAGAGATGAGAGTTCCTCTCTCCAAGACTTTTAGTTTAAGAATTGTTTATCATATTTATTTCAACTGGTCATTAATAACGTCACATGTCCTTGACAAGTGAGTATCACATTATCACAGAGTCCATTATTATTTGTTAAATGCACAGATATGTCCTCAGTCAGTGAATTACTTTCTGGGAATATGCTCCCTGACCAAGGCAAGTCTTTGAACAAAAAGCATTTAATTGGGATATTGCTTATATTTTTACAGAAACCATCCATGCTGTCATATCAGCAAGCAGTCATCTTGTTGTATTCCTTCAGCAGAACTGAGAGCTTTTCCTACTGAACCACAGATGGTAGGCAGAGGGGGGACAGAGAGAGTGAGAGAGAGAGAGATCTAGAGAGTTATTCATAAAGAGAGATACCAACACCAACACAAACATAGAAAGTGACAGAGACTAAGAGACAGAGACTCCATTTTCTCTAGTAACTTCCATTGGCATATCGACCCCCCCAAAAAAACCCTCCTATAATATAATTCCAATAGGAATTACAGTATCTAACAAGGCTATACCTTACAAGACATTTCCTTACTGGGGACTCCACCTGAAAATAGAGGAACTTCAAAGGTACATTGCAATTCAAATTTCAGGAAGTTGAAGAAGATGGAGATATTTCTAGGCTAAAAGAACATAGTTATCCTGATAGTTTTTCATTCCACACAGTGGTCAAATTCCCAGCAACTTTCAAGGACCAAAGAACAAGACTACAAGCTCATTTGAGGAAAATGTGGTATATATCCATAATGGAGTATTATTCAGCTAAGAAAATGACATCATGATATTTTCAGGCAAATGAATTGAACCAGGAAAAATCATCCAGGGTGAAGTAACTAAAATGAAAAAAGACAAATATGGTATGTATTCACTTGTTAGGAGGTCTCCTAATAGTGGGGGATGAACTTCCAATAGGCCATATAAATGTGACCATGCCAGACTTCCACCAGAAGGATTGGGTGGCAGTTATTTGAGTTGTTGGGTCAGTACATCCTATGGAAATTTTAATGCAACCCATGCTGTTGTTACTAAAACATGTTGCTCTCGGCCCTCAACTGATAGATGACTACAATCTTCTTAAATCCACAGAGATGCTTCTTTCTGTATCAAGTGACATAGCATACAGAGACCCACAGTCTGATATTATGCAGAGAGAGACCTTAAAAAAACTCAGCTCTACATGGAATTTCCCTATGAAATTCTCTCTCTCCTCAATACTTAGGGAAGCTTGCAGGAGAGGAGGCAAGAACAGTGTCATAAGTAGCGGAAATTGAGGACATAAACATGACAATGCCCTGAGAATCAAGACACTTAGGAACATGATGCAGCCAGGCTTGATGAGACCTGATAAGCTAGAGTCAGATAGAAGGGCAGGGAGCACCTATTCTTTCAGGGAAATATAGAAAAGTCATAGGAGTAGAAGAAGAAAGGTGGGAGGGACTGGCAGGAGAAAAGGGAGGAGGCAGCAGATGGGAAACAAAGTGAACAAATCATGAAAAATAAATACAAAAGAAAATCTGTGATCAAGGTGATAAGTATAGAGCTCTTCAGGACTGATGGTTTTTCTTGTGGTTGGTGTCAGGGTACAGTAATGATGAAATCAGTTTTCCTTAAGGGATTTGGCACCAAGACTCTGATCATGTTTCCATAAGAATGTGAACAACACATATTTCAATTGATGTATTTTAAAGATACAATTTTTTTAGTGTTACATATTGGTAGGAATTTGAACTTGGAAAAGGAGTGTAAAAAAGGAGTGTAGAAAAGGAGTGTAAAATATATAATATGAAATTACATAATAAATAAAAGTAATATTTTGACAACTTTGCAATGACTTTTAACATGGAGAAATTATTCCAGTAAATTTTTGAAAGGCATGATTTCCAAGAACTTATTATGGAGCAATGGATTCTGGTACTTGTTACCCAGCTACCTCAGAGCTCAGGTGGCACTTCTGAACAAGCAGTTCTGGCAATAACAATACTTGTAGAAAGTTTGTCTCTAAAATAGATTCTATTGTTTCCTAGTCATATAATAATGACCAATTTCTCTGTCCTTAAGGCCCAGTTTGAAATACAAACCTCAGGACCAAGAGGTTTCCTTACTGATGACTCAGTAGGACACAGCTGCTGATCCAGCCAGGTCAGCCAGGGCAAACCTGTTCATAGAGGTTTGGCAAAACTAGTGTGGAAGAGCACAAGTTGTCAAAAGTTTATTGCCCCTCAGTTTTCCTTTTACATACACTGATCATTCTCTGGTTCAGCCAAAGGTGTCCCAGGAACTGTCTGGTTTCCTTCTCATTTTCCTGCTCTTAAAGACTCAATGCCTGAAGGAACCCTAGAATCTGCCAGCCTATTATATTATTAAGAATGTGAAGGTTCATATAGTGAGTACACCAGGAACTGCTCTGTTCAAAGTTACAACCTAGGAAATTTTAGATCCAAGAACAAAGTTTGAGACCACCTTGTAATTGGGTGCATTTCCTTTAATCCCACATCACTTTGAATCTTTCCTTCTTAGGAAGTTGTCCAATTAAATAAACATTAAAGTTTCATTTCCTACCTGACATTGTCACAGAGGTAAGCAGGAGTAAATGTGTGAGATCTTGCTAAAGGGATGAGATAAAGGCTAGTTGGGTTTCACAAGAAAATGTCACATGTGTACAGGATCAGATTTACAGGACCCTGAAGAAAGATTGTTTACACATCTCCATTGAAACCTCAACATTCTCTCAGATGCTGATTGGCTGAGATCTTCAATGATGTCATGATACAGGTGAGAAGGTGAGAGGTGGTATGAGTTTTAGGAGCCAGTTACTAAAAGTGCCAAGGGGATAGAGTGCTTGAGAGACAGAATGAATAACACTAAATTCCTCAATCTGGGAAGCTGACAGTATGCAACACAGAGATGACAGTTGCTGTTTCCAAGACTCTTATTTCAGGAAAAGTGTCACATTTTTCTTTCAAGTTGTGATTAATAAAGTCATGGACATGTGACTTTCACATTATCACAGATTCCATTATTATTTCTTAAATGCACAGCTATGTCCATGGTCAGTGAATTACTTACTCTGAAAATGCTCCCTGCCCAAGGCAACTCTTTGAACAAAAGCATTTAATTGGGACCTTGCTTATATTTTTACAGAGATCATTCGGGATCTCAAGTAAGCAAGCAGTAATCTTCTTGTAACCCTTCAGCAGAACTGAAAGCTATTCATTCTGGACCATAAGAGGCATGCAGAGAGACTGGCAGATACAGAGAGAGAGAAATAATTAGACAGATACAAAAGTAGACAGACTAAGACTGACAGAAACAAAGATATAAAGTGACAGAGACTGAGAGACAGAGACTATATTCTGTCTAGTCACTTTTATTGGCATATCAACCTCAAACACAGTTTTATAACATAACACAGAAAGAAATTATTTTTTAAATATTTTATTATTTTAATTTTTATTAATTACACTTTGTTTACTTTGTATACCCTCATAAAGTCCCCCATCCTCCTCTCCCAATCCTGCCATCCATCCTATTTCTCCTCATTTAGATGGTTTGTCTAGAGGACACAGCTGCTCTTGTGTCCTAGGCCTATAACACGGACACATTTCTCTGTCCTGTATGCCCACTTTTAACTGTAAATCCCAGGGCAGGAGGGTTTCTCACTGAACACTGATAGCTGCTGATTCAGCCAGGTCAGCCAAGGCAGATTTAATTGACAAAACTATTGTGGAACAGCACCAGCTGTCAAATAATATCTTTCACCTCAGTTCTCCTTTTACACTAACTGATCTTTCTCTGTTTCAGCCAAACCAGTCCCAGGAATTGTGTAGTTTCCTTTCTTTTCCCTACTGTTAAAGACTCAATGCCCCAAAGAACCCTAGGCCCTGCCAGCCTATTATATCAATAAGAATATGAAGGTACATTTAGTGAGTACACAAGTAACTCTTCAGTTCAAAGTCACAAGCTAGGAAATTTCATATCCAAGACAATAGTGGGAGTCCACCTTGTCTTTCAGTACATTCCCCTTAATCCCATGTCAGTTTGCAGCTTCCCTACTTAGGAAGCTGTCCAATTCAATAAACAGTACAGTTTCATTTCCTACCTGACATTATCACAGAGGTAAATAGGAGTAAATGTATGGTAGGTGAATAAAGGGATGAGATAAAGGCTTGTTGGGTTTCACAAGAAAAAGTCAAAGGGAACAGGATCAGAGACAATGGACAGGGAGAAAAGTTTGTTTACTCATTTCCATGGAAAACTCAAGATTCTCTCACGTTCTGATTGGCTGAGAGACAGAATAATGTCATGAAACAGGTGAAAGCCAGTAAGAGATTCAGTATCCAGTTATTTAAATCCAATTGGACAGACTGCTTGAGAGACAGGCTGATCAGCACATGTTTCAATATGTGCAGGTGATAGCACAGAACTCAGAGATGATAGTTTCCATGTCCAAGTCATTTAGTTCAGGAAAGATGTCACATATTTCTTTCAAGTGGTCGTTAATAAAGTCACCTATCCTTGACATGTGATTTTAATATTATCACAGAGTCCATTAATATTTATTAAATGCACAAATAGGACCTCAGTGAATTACTTACTGGGAAAACATTCTCTGAGCAAGGAAATTCTTTGAACAAAAAGTGTTTAATTGGCAGCTTGATTATATTTTTACAGAGACTATCCATGATTTCACATAAGCAATCAGACAACTTGTTGAAGTACTTAAGAAGAACTAAGTGCTTTTCAGAATGATCTACAAGTGGCAGTCAGAGAGAGAGGAGAATGAGAGAGACAGTAGTGAAAGAGATAGAATGAGAGAAATATAGAAATAGAGGGACTAAGACTGACAGAAACAAAGAAATAAAGTGACAGAGACAGAGACTACATTCTGTCTGGCCACTTTCATTGGCATATCAACCTCAAAGCACACTTTCATATAACTACACTAGGAGTTATACTATTAAGAAGGACATAACTCCTAACCATTCCAGGACATTTCCTCACTGTTGAATCAACATGTAAATAAATGAGCTTCAAGGGGACTTTGCAATTCAAATCTCCAGGAAGTAGAAAAAGATGGAGGGACTTCTAAGATAAAAGAACATAATTATCCTGATACTTTGTCATTAAAGTCTTTGTGATTAAAGACCTAGCAAATTCCAAGTTCTAAAGAACAGGACTGAAAAATTTTTTTTGAGGAAAATGTGGAGTATTTTCATAATGGAGTATTATTCTGCTAAGAAATTGACATCAAGACTTTTTCAGGCAAATGGATGGAACAGTAACTAAAATGAAGACAGACAAATATGGTATATATTAACTTATTAGGAGGTTTCCTAAAAGTGAGAGATAAAGTTTCAATAGGCCTTATATTGTGACCAAACTCATCTTACAGTAGTGAAATTGGAGAGCAGTTAATTGAGTTGTTTGGCCAGGTAATCCTATGGAAACTTTAAGCAACCCAGGCTGCTGTTATTAAAATACAGTGTTCTCTGCCCTCAACTGATAGATCAGTGCCATGTTCTTGAATCTATAGAGTTGATTCCTTCTCCATCAAGTGGGATTGCATACAGAGCCCCACAGTCTGATACTGTTTAGAGAAAGACCTTAACACCCCAGCTCTAAATGGGGTTTCCCTATGAATTTCTTCCACCCATCAGAGCTCTGGGAAGCCTGCCAGAGAGGAGGCAGGGGGAGTGTCATGAATAGACAGAACTGAAGACACAAGGTAAACAATGCCCTGAGAATTAGGCCACAGTGGAAGATGATGCCTCCAGCATTGATGAGATCTGATAAGCTAGGGTCAGATAGAAGGAGAAGCAGGACTTTCCCTAAAAATGAAGTAGAGAAAAGGCATAGGGGTAGAAGATGGACGCTGGATGGGACTGGAAGGAGAAGACAGAAGGGTGCCCAGAGTGCACACAAAGTGAACAAATGCTAATAAATACATAAGAAAAACTGTGATCAAGGAGATAAAGTATGGAACTCTTCAGAATGGATGAATTCTCTTTTGGATGTGGTGCCAGGGTGAGGCAAGCATGAACTCAGTTTTATTGAAGGGAGTTGACAGTGAAGTTTTAATCATGTTTCAATGAGTATAGGCACAAAATATGCTTCACTTGATCTATTTAAAAAAAAAGAATTTTTATTCTGACACATGGGTAGGAATTTGAACCTGGGAGCAAGGGAAAAGGAATGTAATGTGTATTATATGGAATTCCCACATAAGCAATAAAAATAATATGTTGACAACTTTTACAATGAATTCTAACATGTATAAAAGATTCTGCTAAAGGAAGGCAGAGCTTTACTTTGAAAGGCATGCTTTCCAGGAATTCATTATGTAGCAGAGAATCCTAGCCATGAACTAGTTTTTACCTAGCTACCTGAAACATAATGAGCTCTGGTGGCACCTCTGAAAAAGCAGTCCTCACACTGACACATTCAGATATTTTGTCTGGAGGACCATGGAAGGAAAGATAGCTGCTCCTGTGTTCTAAGCACATAACAAAGACATATTTCTCTGTCTTGAAGGTCCAGTTTTAATGATAAACTCCAGGACCAGGAGGGTTCTTCACTGACCACTGAACAGGGCACATCTGCCAATCCAGCTAGGTCAGGCAAGGTAATCCTTCTCATAGAGGGATGGCAACACTAGTGTGGAACAGCACCAGCTGTCACTCAGTTGCCACTCAGTTCTCCTTTTACATATAACCATCTTCCTCTGTTTAAGCCAAACCAGTGGCAGGAATTGTCTGGTCTCCTTCTCTTTTCCCTGATCCTAAAGTCTCAATACCCTAGGGAACCATATTCCCTGACAGCCTATGATATCAATAAAAATTTGAAGGTACATTTAGTGAGTAGGAAGAAACTGCTCAGTTCAAACTCACAACCTAGGAAATTTCAGCTCCAAAACTACAGTAAGAGACCACCTTGTCATTTGGTACATTGCCCTTAATCCCAAATCACTTTAAAGCATTCCTGCATGAGAAGCTGTCCAAATGAATAAGCATTAAAGTTTCATTTTCTACATGACATTGTCACAGAGGTAAACAGGTGGAAATGTGTGGGATATGGATAAGACTCTTATTTCAGGAAAATTGTCACATATTTCTTTCAAGTGATCATTACTGAAGTCACCTGTCCCTGAAATATGACTTTCATGTTATCACAGATCCCATAATTATTTGTTAAATGCAGATATTTTCTCAGTCAGTGAATTACTTATGTGAAAATGCTCCCTGACAAAGGCAACTCTTTGAAAAAAAAATGTTTAATTGGGAGCTTGCTTATATTTTTACAGAGACCATGTAGGATATTTTATCAACAAGCAGTCATCTTTTTGTAGTATTCTAGCAAAACTGAGAGTGTTTCATAAGGCTCTTTCAGAGAGAGGGAGACAGAGAGACAAAGAGAGAAAGAGATATAGAGACAGATTCAGATGGAGAGACAGAGAAAGACTAAGTCAAAGATAGAAAGTGACAGAGCCCGAGAGCCAGAAATTCAATTTGTCTGGTCATTTTCATTGGCATATCATCCCCAAAGCACTGCCTCCTATAATATAACTCCAATAGGAATATTATTATCTAACAAGGCCATTACTCCTAAGCCTATCCAGATATTTCCTAACTGGGGACTCAACATGTAAATAAGTGAGCTTCAACAGGACACTGCAATTCAAATCACCAGGAAGTGGAAAAACATGGAGGAAATTCTAGGCTAAATGAACTTAGTTAATTAACACCTTCAGCAAAGTGGCTGGATACAAAATTAACTCAAAAAAAATAAGTAGCCCTCTTGTATACAAAAGACAAAAGGGCAGAGAAAGAAATAAGGGAAACAACACCCTTCACAATAGCCACAAAGTACATAAAGTACTTTATTGTGAACCTAACCAAGCAATTCAAAGACTTATATATATAAAAAAAAAAAATTCAAGTCTCTAAAGAAAGAATTAGAAGAAGATATCAGAAGATGGAAAGATCTCCTATGCTTTTGGCTTGGCAGGATTAATAAAGTAAAAATGACCATATTACCAAAAGCAATCCACAGGTTCAATGCAATTCTCTTCAAATTACCAACACACTTTTTTTTTTTCAATGCAGTTTATTCAGGAACCTTGAACAATCATCTGACCCTGGGGAAAGCCAGCCCACAGCTTAAATAGCCTCTGGGTAGCCAACCCCAGCGTGCCACGTGGGCAATGCAGATAGGTCCACATACATGGAAGCAAGCCAGATCCTCAGCCTTAGCCAAATGTGGAATTGTTCGTGACAGAGAGCACTCACCATTGGGAAGGTAGAAGGCGGAAACCAGCTCCATCTTTAAGGCACAGCATTTCGCAGCTCTCTACAGTTCCCCCTTTTTATTTTAGATGTATCAGGCAAGAGTAGAGGTCTGATCTCTGATATTGGAAACACATTGGGACTTTGTACTGATGTTCATTTAGGTGTCATCCACCCAAAGAGCATCAGACCCGTCTGATACCTTTTTCTCAGAGGCGGGACCTGGGGCATCAACCCGCATGCAATCAGACATGCTCTTCTCTGGGTTGAAAGCGGCTGACCCTGAGTGCAGTGCTAGGCCTTCTGGTGTTGGTCTCCTTGGTTTGCCTGTGGTATATATGCAAGATTAGAGTCTCACAACATTGTAATGCAGCCATGACCATTCAGGCCTTTACAGCCATTGAAGCAGGACAGTCTCCTCAAGCATGGTTGGCTACCATAAAAAGCTAAAATGTTACCAACACAATTCTTTACAGACCTTGAAAGAAAAATTCTCAACTTCATATGGAAAAACAAGAAACCCAGAATTGCTAAAACAATTCTCTATGTAAAAGATCTTCAGGAGGTCTCTTCATTCCTGACCTCAAGCTGTGCTATAGAGCAACAATACTAAAAACTGCATGAAACTGGCATAGAAACTGACTGGTGGATCAAAGGAATCAAATAGAAGGCCCTGACATAATTCCACACACTTATGGACACCTGGTTTTTGAAAAGGTGCCAAAAACAATCAAGGGTAAAAAGACTGCAACTTCAACAAACGGTGGTCATCTAATTGGATGTCTACATGTCAATTGCTGTATTTTACAAAAAAAATATTTTAGCGTTATACATGGGTTGGAATTTCAACCTGGGCTCAATGGAAAAGGAGTATAATGTATAATATATGAAATTCCACATAAGCAATGAAAATAAAATGTTGACAACTTTTATAATGACTTTTAAGATGGAGAAAAGATTTCACTAAAGGAGGGCAGCGTTTGACTTTTTAAGGTATGCTTTCCAGGAACTCATTATTTAGCAGAGAATCGTAGCCATGAACTAGTGGTTACCCAGCTACCTGAGACCCAATGAGGACCTCTGAACAAGCAGTTCTGGCACACACACTAGGCATGAGATAAAGGCTTGCACAGGATCAGAGGTACTCATCTCAATGTAAGCCTCCAGATTCTCTCAGGTGCTGATTGGCTGATAGGCAGAATGATGTCATGAAACAAGATAAGGCCAGTAAGTGTTTCAGTTATTGAAAGGGCTTAGTGGACAGCATGCTTGAGCAAAATGCTGAGCAGCCCCACATGCATTAATATGGACCGCTGAAAATAGACACCCCAGAGAAGTCAGTTCTTATGTCCAAGACTCTTAGTTCAGGAAAAACATCACAATTTCTTTCAAGTGATCATTACAAATCACATCTTCAACCTGTGAGTTTCACCTTATCACAGATTCCATTAATATTTGATAATATGTCCTCAGTCAGTGAATTACTTACTTTGATAATTCTGTGAATAAAAAGCATTTAATTGGAAACTTACTTACATTTTTACAGAGATGATCCAAGATGTCACTTCAGCAAGCAATCATTTGTTGTAGTCCTTCAGCAGAACAGACAGCTTTTCATAATGAACCAAAGCGGCAGGCAGAGAGAGGGAGACAGACTGACAAAGAGAGATAAAGAGCTAGAGAGCCATATTCAGAAATGGAGAGACTGAAACCAACAGAAACAAAAATTAAAATTGACAGAGACCAAGAGACAGAGACTGCATTATGTCTGGTCACTTTCTTTGGAATATAAACCTCACAGCATACCATCCTTTACTATAAGTCTAGTAGGAATTTTATTATCTAACAAGGCCATATCTCCTAATCTTTCACAGACATTTCCTCACTGGAATGTACTCAACATATAAATAAAAAAGCTTCAAGGGGATATTGCATTTCATATCACCAGGGAGTGAAAGAAGATGGAGGAACTTCTAGGCTAAATGAACATCGTTATCCTGATAGTTTATCATTTAATACAATAATTAAAGTCCCAGCAATTTCCAAAATCTAATGAATAAGACTGACAATCTCCTTTGGGGAAAATGTGGAATATATCCATAACAGAGTATTATTCAGTTAAGAAAATGACATCATAATTTTGTCAGGCAAAAGGATGGAACAAGGAAAAGTCATCCTCGGTGAAGCAAAAAAAAAAAAAATGTAGAAAGACAAATATGGTATGTATTCACATATTAGCAGGTCTCCTAATAGTGGAGGATAAAATTCCAATAGGCCATCGCTTGTGACCAAACAATTCTTCTACTAGGGGGACTGGTTGGCAATGAATTGAGTTGTTGTGCCACGATATCCTATAGAAATTTTCAAGCAACCCAGACCATTGTTATTTAAATATGTTGCTCTCTGCCCTCAACTGATAAATCAGTGCAATGTTCTTGCATCCACAGAAATGCTTCCTTTTGCATCAAATAGGATTGCTAATCATGAGCCACAGTGTGATATTATGCAGAGAGAGACCATAAAACAGCTAGCACTGAATGGATTCCCCTATGAAATTTCCCTCTGAGCTCTGGGAAGTCTATAATAGAGGATACAAGTAGAGTGTCATAAGAAGAGGCAAATGAAGACACAGGGAGAAAAATGCCCTGAGAATCAGGCCACAGAAGCAGATGCAGTCAGACTTGATGAGACCTGATATGCTAGTGTCAGATAGAAGGGGGAGGAAGACCCCACCTATGTCCTCAGTCAGTGAATTATTTGCTGTGAAAATGCTTCCTGACCAATGCAAATCTTTGAGCAAAAACACAATTAATTGGGAACATGCTTATATTTTTAAAGAGACAATTCAATATGTCAAATCAGCCAGCAGTCATCTTGTTGTACTCCTTCAGCAGAACTGAGAGCTTTTCATACTGAACCACAAGTGTCAGGTAGAGAAAGGGAGACTAAGAAAGAGATATAGAGTCAGATACAGAAATAGAGAGAGACAGAGATTGACAGAAAAAAGATATAAAGCAACAGAGACTGAGAGAGAGAGACTCCATTTGGTGTGGTCACTTTCATTGGCATATCAATGTCACAGCAAACCCTTCTACAATATAACTATAATATGAATTACATTATTTAACAAGGCCATACTTCCTAACTCTAACCAGACATTTCTTTATTGGGGTCTCCACATGTAAATAGGGAAGCTTCAAGGGAACTTTGCAATTCAAATCACTATGAAGTGGAAGTAGATGGAGGAACTTCTAGGCTAAAAGAACATAGTTATATTGATAGTTTCTCATTCAATACAATGAGTAAAGTCCCAGCAACTTCCAAGAAAAAAAGAGCATGACTGACAACCTCCTTTGTGAAAAATGTGGAATATTTCCTAATGGAGTATTATTCTGCTAAGAAAATGACATCATGATATTTTCAACTAAATGGACAGAACCAGGAAAAATCATTATGGATAAAGTAGCTAAAATACAGAAAGATAAACATGGTATGCATTCACTTATTAGGAGGTCTCCTTATAGTGGAGGATAAATTTCAATATGCCCTCTATTGTGACCTGACCAGTGTACCACTAGGGGGGTTTGCATGGCAGTTAATTGGGTTGTTGGTCCAGGGCATGGAAACTGTCAAGCAAATCAGGCTGTTGTTATTAAAATATGTTATTCTGTGCCCTCAACTGATAGATCAGTGGAATGTTCTTGTTTACACAGAGATGCTTCCTTCTGCATTAAATACGATTGCATTCGGAGAAACACAGTCTGATATTATGCAGAGAGAGACCCTTAAGCATCCAATTCTAAATGGGATTTCACCTCCCCTCATAGCTCTGGGAATCCAGAGCTGGGAGAGGAGGCATGAAGAGTGTCATAAGTAGAGGGAATTGAGGACACAAGGAGAACAATGACCTGAGAATCAGACTGCAAAGGAAGTTTGACAGCCTTGATGAGATCTGATAAGCTATAGTCAGTTAGAAGGGAGAGCAGAACCTCCCCTATCATAGGGGTAGAAGAATGAGGCTGGGTGAACAGGAAGGAGAAGAGGGAAAGGGGCAGCAGAGGAGATACAAAGTGAACAAATCATAATAAATAAATATATAAGAAAAACTATGATCAAGCTGATGAAGTATAGAGCATTTCAGTTCTGATGGCTTTCTCTTTGGTGGGAGGGAGTTGCCAGGGTGCTACAAGGATGAACTCAGTTTTCTTATAGGGACTTTGCACTGAGACTCTGATCATGTTCCAATGAGTATATGGACAATGTATACTTGAATTGGTGTATTTTCAAGAAAAAAATATATTAGTGTGACACTATTAGGAGGTCTCCTTAGAGTGGGGGATAAAGTTCCAATAAGACCTGTATTGTGACCTGACCAGTGTACAAGCAGGGTGTTTGCATGGCAGTTAATTGGGTTATTGGGAAGGAATTTGAGCTTGGGAACAATGGAAAAGGAGTGTAATGTATATTATCTGAAATTCACACATAATCAATAAAAATAATATGTTGACAACTTTTACAATGACTTTTAACATGGAATAAAAGATTCTGCTAAAGCAGTGCAGATTTTGACTTTGTAAAGTATGCTTTCCAGGAATTCATTATGTAGCAGAGTATCTTAGCAATCAACTAGTGGTTACCCTGATACCACAGACCCCAAGAGCTAAGGTGGCACCTCTAAAGTATCAGTCCTAATCAATTGAGGATATATGGAGAACAATGCCCTGAGAATCAGGCCACAGAAGAAGAAGATGCATCCAGCTTTGATGAGATTTGATAAGCTAGGGTCAGATAGAAGAGGGGGAGGCACTCCCCTATCAGGGAACTAGAGAGAGCACATAGGGGTACGAGAAGTTGGGTAGGTGCAACTGGAAGTAGAAGAGAGAGGTGGCTGCAAAGGGGATATAAAGTTAAGAAACACATAAGAAAAAGTAATAAATACATAAGAAAAACTGTGATCAATGTGACAAAGTAAAGAGCTCTTCAGGACTTATGGCTTCTTCTTGGGAGTGGTGTCAGGGTGCAGGAAAGGAAGAACTGTTTTCTTGACAAGACTTGGCACTGAGATTCTGATCATGTTCCAAAGAGTATATGAACAACACATGCTAGAATTGATGTATTTAAAAAAATATTGTGACTCATGGTTAGGAATTTGAATCTTGGAGCTTTGGAAAAGCATTATAATGTATAGTATATGAAATTCCCACATAATCAATAAAAAAATATGTTGACAATGACATATATTTTTACGATGACTTTTAACGTGGAGAAAAGTTTCCTCTAAAGGACAGCATAGTTTGACTGTGTAAGGCATGCTTTCCAGAAACTCATTATGTAGCAGAGTATCTTAGCCATGAAAGAGTGGTTACTCAGCTACTTCAGACCCCATGAGCTCTGTGGCATTTCTGAACAAGCAGTCCTGGCACTAACACTACTTTTTTGTGGTTTGTCTGGAGGATAACATCAAGAAACACTTCTGCACTCATGTCCTAGGCATATAACATGGACCATTTCTCTGTCCTAAATGACCAGTTTAAATTGCTAACCCCAGGACCAGGAGGATTCTTCACTGACCACTGAGTAGAACACAGCTGCCAATCCATCCAGGTCAGCCAAGGCAACCCTTCCCATACAGGTTGCCAAAACTAGTGTGGAACAGCACTAGCTGTCAAAAGATTTTATTGCCCCTCATTTGTCCTTTTATACACAGAGATCTTTTTTTTTTTGTTACACCCAAACCAGTGCCAGTAATTGTCTGCTTTCTTTCTTTTTTTCCCTGCTCTTAAAACACATTACCCCAAGGAACCCTAAATCCTGCAAGCCTATTATATCAATAAGAATGTGAAGGTACATTTAATGAGTATGCGAGTAACTGCTCAGTTCAAAGTTACAACCTAGGAATTTCATATCCATGACCACATTATTAGACCACCTTGTCATTCAGTAAATTTCCCTTAATTTCAAAGCACTTGGGAAACTGTCCAGTTAAACAAACATTAAAGTTTCACTTGTTACCTGACATTGTCACAGAGGTAAACACTAGTGAAGTTGTGGGATCTGGATAAAGGGATGAGTTAAAGGTTTGCTGCATTTCCCAAGAAAAAGTTAAGTGTTCACAGGATTAGAGATACTGACACTGAGGAAAGTTTGTTTTCTTGTCTCCATGGAAATCTCAAGATTCTATCAGGGGCTGATTGGCTGAGAGGGAGAATAATGTCATAAAACAAGTGAAAGCCAGTAAGAGTTTCAGGAGGCAGTTATTAAAAGGGGCAAGTGAACAGCCTGCTTCAGAGAAAGCCTGAGCAGCCCTACATGCCTCAATCTGGGCAGCTGAAAACACACAATGCAGAGATGTCAATTCTTGTGTCCAAGATTCTTAGTTCAGGAAAGCTGTCATATATTTCTTTCAAGTAATCAGTAATAAAATCATGTGTCCTTGACATGTGAGTTTCAGATTATCACAGATTCCATTTTTATTTGATAAATGCACAGCTATACCCTTAGTCAGTGAATTACTTAATGGAAAATGCTCCCTGACAAATATTTGATCAGAAAGGTTTTCATTGGGACATTGCTTATATGTTTTACAGAGACCATCTAGGTACACGTCATCTAGTTGTAGTACTTCAGGAAAACTGAGAGCTTTTCAATTTGTACCACAAGCTGCAGGCAGAGAGATGTACACAGATAGAGAGAGACAGAGATAGAGATAGAGATATATAGAGATAGAGATAGAGAGGCAGATTCAGATAGAGAAACTGAGACTAACAAAAACGTATATATATATATATAAAGTGTCAGCTATTGAGAGACAGAGAATGCATTCTGTCTGGTCACTCTTGTTGGCATATGAACCTCAAAGCACAACCTCCTATAATATAACTCCAATAGAAAGTATATTATCTAACATGGGCTTACCTCCTATCCCTTCCCAGATTTTTCCTACTGGAGAATAAACAAATGAACAGAGAAGCTTCAAGGGGACAGTTCAATTCAAATCACCAGGAAGTGGAAGAAAATGGAGGGACTTGGCTAAAAGAACATACTTAACCTGATCATTTTCATTCAATACAAAGAATAAAGACTTACGTACTTCCAAGGACTAAAGAACAAGACTGACAATCTCCATTGGGGAAAATTTGGAATATTTCCATAATGGAGTAATATCCATGATATTTTCAGGCAAATGGATGCAACAAGGAAAAAAAATCATCCTTCATGAAGTTAATAAAATGCAGTAAGTCAAATATGGTATGTATCCAATTATTAAGAGGATTCATAATAGTGAGGGATAAAGTTCCAATAGGCCATCTATTGTTACCAAACCAGTATTCAACTAGGGGAATTGGGTGGCAGTTAATTGGGTTGTTGGGCCATGCCATATCATGGCAAATTTTCAAGGAATCAAGGCTGTTGTTATTAAAATATGTTGCTCTCTGCCCTCAACAGATAGATCAGTGTCATGTTCTTGGATTCACAGAGATGCTTCCCTCTGCATCAAATGGGATTGCATATAGAGACCACAGTCTGATATTATGCAGAGAGTGACCTTAAAACACTCAGATCTAAATGGGATTTCCCTATGAAATTCTCCCTCCCCTCAGAGGTCTGGGAATCCTGCAGAAGAGGAGGCAGGAAGAGTGTCATAAATAGAGGCAATTGAGGGCACAAGGAGAACAATGCCCTGAGAATCAGGCCACAGAAGAATGCATCCAGCCTGATGATACCTGATGAGCTAAGTTCAGATAGAATGGGTAGGAGGATTTCCCCTATCATGGAACTAGAGAAAGGGCATAGGGGTAGATGAAAAAGTTTGGGTGGGACTGGAAGGAGAAGGGGAGTGAGCAGCAGAGGGGAGACAAAATGAACAAATCGTAATCAATAAATATATAAGAAAAACTGTGATCAAGTTGGTGAAGTATAGACCTCTTTTGACTGATGGCTTCTTCTAGGTGGTGGTAACAGGGTGGGGCAAGGATGAACTAAGTTTTCCTTAATGGACATGGCACGGAGACTCTGATCATCTTCCAATGAATAAATGAATAATACATACTAGAATTGATGTATTTTACAGGAAAAAGAAGTAAGTGTGACACATGGGTAGGAATTTGAACCTGGAACCAATGGAGAAGAAGTGTAATGTATATTATGAAATTCCCACATTTTCAATAAAAGTAGTATGTTGAAAACTTTTATAATGACTTTTAACATGGAGAAAAGATTCCGCTAATTGAGGGCAGAGTTTGATTCTGTAAGCCATTCTTTCCAGGAACTCATTATGTAGCAGAGAATCCTAGACATGAATTAATGGTTACCCAGGTATGTAAGATAACATGAGCTCAGGTGGCACTTATGAACAAGCATTCCTGGCACTAACACTAGGTTTAGAGGGTTTTTCTGGAAGAACACAACAAGAAATCAGCTGCTCTTATGTTCTAGGCATATAACATTGCCATGGACCAGCCCAATCAGACTCCCTGTGTTCTTTGCAAAATCAGAGGTTTCGATGTCAGGAAGGCACAGTTTCTGGTGAATGACAGTCAGAGTCCACACTGGAGAGTGATTCTGCTGTGATTTTACTGAAGTCAGGCTAATAATTTTATAGTAATTACATAAGAAAACACCTTAAAATTGGTGTTTCCCAGAACAGTTAGATTTTTCAAAAAATACAAAGTTTACATTTTAACTCAAATATGTAGTCAAACATAAAGCAGTGCTCACAAAAAATCTTGGCCTGAGAACTTTTTGATCAAAGCAAACAAAGGAAAAGAAACCTCAAACTGCAGTTTCATTATTGCTAACCAATGAAAGTCAGGAACTAAGTCAGATGCCTGCCAAAATCTTTCTCTGTATTAAAATCTAAATAAACCTTTGTTAACCATCCTCCCATTTGTCTTGTTAAAGATTTACAATCCTCCCTAGAAACAACATGCTAAAGGGGGGCAAGCTCGAGTAAACTGTACTTCTCATGCCATTTTTTCACTTTTCTTATAATGCTTATAATACTAAATCTTATTTATTACTTAAAATTACTTTTCTTCTGTTCTATTCTTGGCTTTCAGTAATCTATCAAGAATATATTTCCTTAGATAGTTAACTGTGCTGTTTCAGGAATCATAGAAAAAGATAAAAAAAAAAAAAACCCTCATTAATCCAGCCCCATAACCACAACCGAAAAAGCATAGACACCCTAGACTGCATCTTTTTAACTTAGGTGGTCAGGGAGACCTGGCACTGACCTCCAGGGAGCGAATTTCTGAAGAAAGCTGTAGCACAATCTATTGATATGCCACACTGGCGACACTTGAGTGTGTGTAGCATCTTCCCCTTTCTTGTTTTTCAGACACAATTCGCACAAGTCTCAATTTACAGTGCGGATGGAGTGTAGTAATGATTTAAAAAGACAAGGAAACAGGAGCACAACCAACAAAAAACAATAAAATCAGGATCCCTATTATAACTAAATAGTGAATCCAATTTAAAGGATTTAAATTTCTAATTCCTGACTCTAAATCAGAAGCTAAAAAGCTTAAACTTGCTTCATCCAAATAAGCCTTGCTAATTGCTGCTATATTTTTTTGCAAACTATCTAAATCATGAGTAATATCTGTATCCTTCCAAACTCCTTGTAGATGATTTTTTTTTTTTACTTTTTTCCATTGAACAGAAGCATTATATGGTAAAGGCATAACACAAATATATGAGAAAGCAGCACAGCATCAAGTTTCCATCCTTGTCTTAATATTAATTATACCTTTTCTTGAGGCTAAATTACTTACTCTAAAGGATTTATCTTAAATTTTAACTTTTTATCTATACTAGGAGAAGAAAACCCATTAAGGGTGCCAAGATTGAGGGAAGGAGGATGGTGAATCAAGGAGAGGTTGAAGACCAATTATAAAAACAACTTTTCTTTTAGCCATATTGTCCCTTATTATCCCAGTATAATTTATATAAAAGCAGCATTTCTTCTTACGGGCAGCACATAAGCAGTCATCTTGACTGGAGGGGTCTTCTTTGACATCATCATTATTGCCAGGAGAAAACTCCTCATCCACTTGTTGCACCAGGTATTTCAGTAGCCATTAAGTTGCATCCTTTTCCTGTGAAAGAAACACAGACAATTCCTCGTCCACATATGAGTACAGGGTCAGGTCTATATCATTAATTTGTTAAAGGATTTTTTCATTTTACTTTAACAAAACTATTTTGGCTTTTGTATGCCAAACTCTATTTGTAAATTTACCATGCTTATTCATTCTTTTTTTTTTTTTTTAATTTAGGTGTCCAGGGGGGTGGTTCCCCTTCTTTGTTTTTTTGTAAATAAATCTTAATTATTTAGTGGGCATGTTTTAGCATGCCTTGTCCTAGAGGATAGCAAGGTGTTTTAGTTATATGTAAAACCTGAAACTATTGACAAATCTTTTAAAAGATTTGTAAATATATTTTTTGCTCCATTGTCAGTTTTAAATTGCTTAGGTACTCTTAGAATGTTAAAAGCCTGTAGACAATGAGCAATAACATTTTTTTTTTTTTTTGCAATTTCAACTGGTTAAGGAGTGGCAAAAATGAATCCAGAATAGGATTTAATGTAAACATGCATATATTTTAATTTTTAAAATTTTAATGTATGAGTAATATCCATCTGTCAGATTTGATTTGGAACCAATCCTTTACAACTGACTCCCAAATATGAAATGGGCTAAAATTGAGCTATACTATAAGTACTATAAGCCTCAAATATACTATATGTCTGTTTTCTAGTCAGCCTATGTTTAAGTCTCAAGATTTGACTATTAAGATGATTTATGTTATGGGCATTTTGGGCTCCTTTTAACTGTAAACAATAAACTTTAGTGGCTTTATCTGCCAATGCATTTTCTTTATACAGGAGTCCTGGCAAATTAGAATGAGCCCTCAAATGTCCTTTAAAAAAAGAAAAGTTTCCTTTTGTATTAAGTTTTGTACTTGTAAAAATAGAATTTTAACAGGAGAAAATATTTGGATTTGACCTGCAATCTCTAACCTAGAAAAAGGACAGACCTACATATGCACTATCTATTTAAAGACTACTTACTGAAACTTTGAAACACAGCCAATACTGTAAATAGCTCTGCTATTTATGCAAATGTGCTAGACACTTAAAAAAACATCATTTTTCTTTTATAAGCATAGTATGTAACATTATATCTCACTATACATGATTCTGAGCCACCATGTGGCTGCTGAGGATTGAACTCAGGACCCCTGGATGAGCAGGCAGTGCTCTTAACCGCTGGGCCATCATTAGCTCTCTTTGTGACTCTGTCATAATAAGCTTGTATATGTTAAAATGCCATATTTATTAAATCTCTGGCAAGTATGAGAGCCAGTATATTTATCAAAACTTTCTCTACCTTTATTATTTGCTCTAAAGTGCATCCTAGAAAGTACGATGTTATAATCTCTAATTTTAGCATATTTTTAGATGCATGTTTTAGAACCATCTGCATAATAGAATAGTACAGAACAATTTTATACTGTATGAATAATTTTAGCCATAACAAACCTGTCAGCCTGATTTCTTTTCCCTTAAAAGCCTAAGAAAACATTTTGCAATAAAGAACCACCAGCCTTTTAAATGAAATACAACATACCTTTATAGTTCGTTTTTTTTTTTTTTAAATCATATTTACCCTCTGGCTTTTTATGCATACACAAACCTTTTGCAACATTTTATATACTTTCAGGTTCCTAGCTTCCTTTTTCTGGCTTAACCAGACATTCTTACTTTAAATAAGTTATTTCTTTCTTTAATATCTCTTACTTATTTTTTTTCTCTTTAGACAATAGAAAAACTCCCAAAAATTTTTCCTTAGTTTTTTAAAGGGTTGGGAAATTATTTTAAATTCTTTATTAGACTGTCCAAGAGATATTGTTTAAAATACCTGATAAGTTTTAACATATTTTATAGAATTTAACTCTAATGATCCAGGACCAAATTTAAAGATATTGATTTAAACTGTCTCGTGTCCAAAAATATTAATATCGTCAGTCATATTTTAAAATATTGTCACTTGAAGTCCAGAGATAAACATACATACACATAGAGACACAGCACAGAAATCCGACATTGTCCCCTTGGAGTAACCAGAATACCCAGATTAGGGGAGCAATTAAGGGCTTTATTTTTTATTTTTATTTTTTTACTTTTTTAGAATTGGAGCTTCCCCCAGATAGATTGGAAACTCTCCAAGTTTTTTAGACCTCACGAGCAAACCAAAACCAGAGACCAAAACAGATAGCCAGCACACAAAAACAAAACACAGAAACAAAGACAAAAAACAACCGCAGTACCTGCTTTTTAAACACTTACATATATATACAGAGGATAACCATGATTTTAAAAGTCAAAACTAAATTTTAAGACCAAAATTTATCAGTGTAAACAACTTAATCTTTAGAACTAAAATCAACTTAGAATAAGACTTCCTTTTTATCCTAAAAGGAAACAAAATCATTTTGACTGAGAGATTTTGTAACTTTTGTTCTTTTTCTGAGCCACACTATGTGGCAGTTTACATTGTTTTTATTTTAACATATGCATTTATAGAAGTCATAAACACATAGGCACATATACTTGTCTTAAACAAGAATTTGAATTTAACCTTGAAACATATCCATTATTTTTAATCATATTAGCAATTTAAGAACAGCTGAAAATAATTATATAATGGCCATATATTTAAACAGACAGATAAAACTCTTTGTTTTTTGTTTTGTCCTTTGACCTTTCCTCTTTTTCTCCTTTCAGAGCAGTTCCATCCTCATGGAACTTGGATTTACATTTATTCCTCAAATGTAAATGTCTTTTTTGCATTGGGGACAATTGCCAGGAACAGAGACCTTGCTCTTTCCTGTTTATTCTCTCCTGGACACATTCTTTGCATGTGTTCCATCCTTCCACATTTAAAACATGTGGGTTTGGAGGAGTTTCTTTTCCCTCCTCCATAAATTTTCTTAACATAGGCGCTGAATGTCTGACCTTTTATGACTGAAGCACATGTCACTTTTTTTGCATGACTGCTGGTGAGGCATCCACACAAGCCTGCTTTGACTCAGATTACCCATGCTTCTGTTTCTGATTATTCACATGTAACTGGTCTCTTTTTTATCAGTGGAACTGCAGAATCCTGGCAAAAGCCTTACCCGTTGCCTTGAAAGAAAGAAAAGAGAAAGATTACCTGTCCAAACGTCCCTGCAATGACTTTTAATATGGAGAAAAGATTCCGCTATTTGAGGGCAGAGTTGGACTCTGTAAGCCATTTTTTTCCAGGAACTCATTATGTAGCATTGAATCCTAGCCATGAACTAGTGCTTACCCAGGTATGTCAGATGACATAAGCTCAGGTGGCACTTATGAACAAGCATTCCTGGCACTAACACTAGGTCTGGAGGTCTTTTCTGGAAGAACACAGCAAGAAACCAGCTGCTCTTATGTTCTAGGCATATAACATGGACCCCTTTCTCTGTCTTGAAGGACCAATTTGAACTGTAAACCCCAGGACCAGGATGGTTCCTCACTGAAAACTGAGTAGGATACGGCTGCCAGTCCAGCCAGTTCACCCAAGGTAGCCCTATTCATAGAGGGTTGCCAACACTAGTGTGGAACAGGAACAGCTGTAAAGGAGTTTATTGCCCCTCAGCTTTCGTTTTACACTCACTGATGTTTCTCTGTTTCATCCAAAGGAGTCCCAGGAATTGTCTGTTATGCTCTTTCCCTGTTCTTAAAGACTCAGTATCCCAGAAAACCCTAGACACTGCCAGTGTATTATATTAATAAGAATGTGAAGCTACATTTAGTGAGTACATGAGTAACTACTCAGTTAAGTCACAACCTAGGAAATTTCAGATCCAAGACCATATGATTGAGAGCACCTTGTCATCTGGTACATACCCCTTAATACCATATCACTTTGAAGATTCTATACTTAGGAAGCTGTCCAGTTAAATAATATTAAATTTACATTTCCTACCTCATAATTTACCACATGTAAGCAGGAGTAAAGTTGTCAGACATGGATAAAGGGATGAGATAAAGTCTTTTGGTTTTCTCAAGAGAAAGTCACTTGTGCACAGAATCAGAGATTCTGGATGCTGAGCAAGGTTTCTCATTGTTCCTCCCTTAATTTCCTCTTTTCCACCTTTCCTCCCCCTTATCCACACATGCCCCTCCACAATAGGGGAGGTCTTCCTCTCCTTTCTTCTTATCCTAGGCTATCAGATCACATCAGGAGTGGCTGCATTGTCTACCTCAGTGGCCTGGTAAGGCTGCTTCCCCTTCAGGGGGAGGTGATCAAAGAGCAGGTAAATCAGTTCATGTCAGCAGCAGCCCTGTTCCCATTGCTAAGGAAGCCCCTTGGACACTAAAATTCCATGGGCTACATCCATGCAGGGGTTCTAGGTTATCTCCATGCATGGCACTTAGTTGGAGTATTAGTCTCAGGAAAGACCCCTGTGCTCAGATGTTTTGGTTCTGTTGTTCTCCTTGTGGAGCTCCTGTCTTCTCCAGATATTTTTATTTCCTACTTGTTTCGTTAGATTCCATACACTCTACCCAACAGTTGGCCATAAGTCTCAGGATCTGCTTTGATAATCGACAGGACAGAGCCTCTCAGAGGGCCTCTGTGATAGGCTCCTAACTTGTTCCCTGTTTTCTCCTACTTCTGATGTCCATCTTCTTTGCCTTTCTTGGTGGGGATTAAACATTTTAGCCAGAGTCTGCCCTCTTGATTTGTTTCTTTAGGTATACAGATTTTTGTAAGTTTATCCTATATTATACATCTACATGAGTGAGTCTATAACATGTGCGTCTTTCTGCCTTTGAAATAGCTCACTCAGGATGGTCTTTTCCAGTTCCCATGATTTACCTGCAAATTTCATGATTTCCTTATTTTTTATTGATGAGAAATATCCATTGTTTAGATGTACCACAATTTTTATATCCATTTTACATTTTGGGGGCATTTGTGTTGTTTTGATGTTATGGCTATTACAAATAAAGCTGCTACCAACATGGTTATGCAAATGTCTTTACTTTGTACTTTAGCATCTTTTGTATATATGTCTAGGAGTAGTATAGTTGGATCTTGAGGAAGCGCTTTTCCTTGTTGTCTAAGAAAGCACCAGATTTATTTCTAGATTTGTTGTACAAGTTTACAATCCTGCCAACAGTGGAGGAGGTTTCCCCTTTCTCTACAACCTCTCCAGTATGTGTTGTCACTTGAGTTTTTGATCTTAGCCATTTGGATGGATGTAAGGTGAAATCTCACTGTCATTTTGATTTGCATTTTTCTGATGGCTAATGACATTGAGCATTTCTTTCAGTGTTTCTTTGCCATTTGATATTCCTCTATCAAGTATTCTCTTTTTAGCTCTGTTCCCCATGTTTTGAATGCATTCCTTTATTTGTTGCTTTTCAAACACTTCAGTTCTTTATATATACCGATTAAGAGCCCTCTGTCACATAGAGGGTTGGTGAAGATTCTTTCCCAATCTGTAGGCATTCGTTTTGTCTTGATGACAGTGTCCTTTGATTTACAGAAGCTTTTTAATTTCCGGAGGTCTCAATTACTGACTGTTACTCTTAGAGCCCTTGCTGTTGGTGTTCTGTTCAGGAAGTTGTTTCCTCTGCAAATGATTTCAAGCTCCTTATCTATTTTTTCTTCTGAATTAATGTGTCTGGCTTTATGTTGAGGTCTTTGACACACTTGGACTTCAGTTTTGTGCTGGATGATATGTTTGGATTTATTTGCATTTTCTACATGTAGATATCCAGTTAGAACAGCAGTGTTTGTTGAAGATGCTATCTTTTCTTTTTTTTCCATTTTATGGTTTTAGCATCTTTGTCAAAACTTAGGTGTTCATAAGTGTGTGGTTTATTTTTGGGTCTTCTATTCAGGTCTATTGATACAGTTATGATTCTATGCCTGTTCCATGCAGCTTTTATTACTGTTGATCTATAGCATAGCTTGAGATTAGGGATGGAGATATCTCCAGAAGATCTTTTATTGTAGAGGATTGTTTCAGCAATTTTAGTTTTCTTGTTTTTCCATCTGAAGATGAGAATTTTTTCTTAAAGGCCTTTTTTTGTAAGCAGTGATTAGTATTTGCTATTGATATATCTTCTGGTAACACTTGCTGTTAGTCCTAAACAGCTGTATAACCAAATCACCACACAGAGACTGGGTTCATTTAGTTAACCTAAAACACAGTGTTGGGCAATTGTTATTCCCTCCTAAACCTCCAAGCCCTCATAGTTTCCTAACATTTAGATTTCCCTCATTATACTTGCTTTTTGTGATATCTTATGTCCAATCCATCTCTCCACGTTGTTCCAAGATCTTTCCTCCAGCTCTCTCTCCTACCTCTCCTCTCACCCTTTCTCCTCCTACACATTACCTGCCCTCTAGCTCCTCCCCTCTTTCCCTTCCGCTGGGTCCTCCCTTCTCAACATTGTGTCTAGTTTCTTTATTTTGTCCTTTTTACACAAGAGTGAGACAGATGCTTAGAATGAGTGTCACAATGCAATATGAGATCTGAATCCAGAGAGTTGGTAGGAAGAAATCAGCATATGAATGACAAGGGTAAGATGTATACATTTTAAAAGAACATTATACCAACAGTCTGTAAAGAATTGTGTTGGGATTTGATGGCAATTGCATTGAATCTGTAGATTTCTTTTGGTAAGATGGCCATTTTTACTATGTTAATCCTACCAATCCATGAGCATGGGAGACCTTTCAATTTTCTGCTATATTCTTCAAATTTTTTTCTTCAGAGACTTGACATTTTTTTTCATACAAGTCTTTGACTTGCTTGGTTAGGGTCATACCAAGGTACTTTATTTCTTTTACTGAATACAAGAACACATCAAAGATATCATTCATTATTACAAAGTAAGTTTCATCCCAGGTGGTGGTTCTATGAGGAAATCTATCAATGTGATCCAACATATTAAAAAAAAAATGAAAGAAAAATACAACATGATTATCTCCTTAGAAGCTGAAAAAGCATTTGATAAAATCCATCCTCCACTCATGCTTACAGGTATTGGAGAGATCAGGGATAAAAAGCACATACCTAAAAATACTAAAGGCAATATACAGCAAGCCTATAGCAAACATCAAACTAAACAAGGAGGAATCTAAAGCATTTCCACAGAAAATAGGGACAAAGTAAGGTTGCCCACTCTCTCCATAACTCTTCAACATAGTTCTGGAAGTCCTTACTAAAGAAGAAGATTAATGGGATACAAACAGGAAAGGAAGAAGTCAAAGATTCCCTTTTTCATGATGATATGATAGTATACCTGACTGACCCCAAAATTCTACCAGGGAGCTCCTGGTAGAAGCTGGTCAACACCTTCAGCAAAGTGGCTGGATACCAAATGAAAAAAAAAAAAATCAATAGCCCTCCTGTATACAAAAGATGAAAGGGCTGAGAAAAAAATTAGAGAAATGAAAGGAATTATATTATCTAAGAAGGCCGCACCTCCTAACCCTAACCAGACATTTCCTCACTGGGTACTCCACATGTAAATGATGGAACTTCGAGGGGACATTGCAATTCAAATCACCAGGAGATAGAAGAAGGTGGCGGTTTTTCTAGGCTAAAAAAATATTGTTAGGCTGAAAGTCTGTCATTCAATGCAATGATTAAAGTCCTAGTAAATTACAAAGAGTAAAGAACAGGATTTACAATCTCCTTTGGGAAAAATGTGGAATATTTCAATAACTAGGTATTATTCAGCTAAGAAAATGATGACAAGATATTTTCAGACAAATGGATGGAACCAGAAAAAAATCCTCCTGGTGAAGTAACTAAAATGTAGAAAAACAAATATGGTATATATTTACTTATTAGGAGGTCTCCTAATAGTGGGGTTAAAGTTCCAAAAGGCCATCTATTGTGACCATACCAGTCTTCCACTAGGGGGAATGGATGGAGTTAATTGCATTGTTGGGCCAGGGCATCCTACAGAAATTTTCAAGCAATCCAGGATGCTTTTATGTTGCTCTCTGCCCTCAGCTGATTAATCTGTACCATGTTCTTGTATCCATAAAGATGCTTCCATCTATATCAAATGGGATTCCATAGAAAGACCCACAATCCTATATTATGCAGAGAGAGACCTTAAAGCACTCAGTACTGAATGGGATTCCCTATGAAAATCTCCCTCCCCTCAGACCTCTGAGAAGCCTGCAGGAGAGTTGGCAGTAATTGTGTCATAAGTAGAGGGAATGGAAGACAGAAGGAGAACAATGCCCTGAGAATCAAGCCCCAGAGGAAGATGATGCATTGAGCATTAATGAATCCTGGTAATCCAGGGTCAGAGAAAAGTTGGAGAACTTCTCCTATCATGGAACTCGAAAAAGGTCATAGAGATAGAGGCTGGGTGGGACTGGAAGGAGAAGAAAGTTGGGGCAGCAGTGGGGATACAAAGTGAACACTTCATATTAAATAAATACTTAAGAAAAACTGTGATCAATGTGATGAAGTTTAGCACTCTTCAGGACAAGTTTGTTTTTTTTTTTCTTAGTTGTGGTTCCATGGTGCAGCAAGAATGAACCTAGCTTTAAGGGAGTTGGCACTGAGAATCTGATCATGTTATAATGAGTATATGAACAACACACACTTCAATTGATGTATTTTAAAGAAGAAAACATTTTAGTGTGGCACATGGGTAGGAATTTGAAACTGGGAGCAATGGGAAAGGATTGTAATGTATTTTATATGAATTTCTCAAATATCAATAAAAATATGTTGACAACTTTACTCTGATGTATTCATGGAAAAAAAGATTCCACTAAAGGAGGGCAGAGTTTGGCTTTGAAAGGCATGCTTTCCAGGAACTCATTATGTAGCAGAAAATCCTAGGTATGAACTAGTGGTTACCCAGCTACCTCAGACCCAATGAGCTCAGGTGAAAGCACTGAACTAGCAGTCTTGGACTTAACACTATGTATAGAGGGTTTGTCTGGAGGACCACAACAGGGAATACAGCTGCTCTTTTGTCCTAGTTTTATAACACTGAGCCATTTCTTTTCCCGTAGGCCCAATATTACATGTAAACACTAGGACCATGAGGGTTCCTCACTGATCACTAAGTAGGACATAGCTGCCAATCCAGCCAGGTCAGCCATGAAACCCTGCTCATAGAGGTTTGGCAACACTAGTGTGAAACAGAATTAGCTGTTGAATAGTTTATATCCCCTCAATTCTCCTTTTACACTCACAGATTTTCTCTTTTTCTGCCAAAGTAGTCCCAAGAATTGTCTGGTTTGTGAAGGAGTCTGGTAATTGGAATTCTGTCTCCTGGCCTTGGCAGATGCAGCTCTTATCTAAGCTCTATTTCTCAGAGACTGTCCTTGGTGGTCTCTGCAATCGGGGTGTTCTGAGTCTGAGAAGTAGATTGCAAGCTCCCTGCAACATTGGGAAACAGACTGCAAACTGTGTAACCTTAAGTGAATTCCTGGATGCCTTGCCAGGTGACAGAGATGTGTTTCCACTGTGAAAAAAATTTGCTTGTACCCTCTGCTTTATAAGTGTTGTTTGCACATTCAGTAAACAGAGACTTGATCAGGAATAGGTCTTGTCTCCATTCTTTGTGTCTGTGTCCATTTACACTCCCTCTTTCAGGTGGAACCTTTCCTCTTGTTATAATGTTCTTTTGAAATACATACACCTTGCCATTGTTCATTCAAATGCTGATTCCCCTTCCCCTCCGGTACCTGGTTGAAATCAGGATATTGCATTGTGATAAACAGACCAAACAGAAAATAACTAGCCACAGTGTTGTGCAAAAAGAGGAGCCAGAGGACAGGAAAGAGGGGAGGAGACAGAGGGTCAAAAATGAGTGGGAGAAAAGGGTGAGAGTGAGCTTGGAGAGAAAGCTTGACGACATCTTGGAACTACGTGGAGATGAACTGGACATAATATTTCACAAAAAGCAAGATAATGAGTAAAATATAAATTTTAGGAAACTATGAGGGCCTGGAAGTTTAGGAAGGAGTAACTATTGCCCAACATCGTCTTCTAGGTTAACTAAATAAACTCAGTCTCTGTGTAGTGATTTGGTTATATAGCTGTTTAGGACTAACAGCAGCTTTACCAGAAGATAAATCAATAGTAAATATTAATAGTCACTTACAAAAAATGGCACCGAACTAATCTAATTATCCACACCCCTTAAGTCAAACTTTATCATAATTTGGTGGGGGGAATAAGCTCCCAGTGAAAAAACCAAAACTTAAAACCTAAAAACTCCCAGGTAAATAATTATCTTTAAGACATCATTTTCAGGTTTATGTAAGGAGAGATAATGTCACACTGCTCTGGAAAGTGTCTTATCATTTTAAATGTGTGATATTTTCATGGGGGAAAATGTTGGTCATGTCTATGTATAAGAGACACAAGAAGCTTAAAGATGGCAAAGTACATGCCAACCTTGTTTAATCTTAAAACTCAAAAATGATATTCATATGTTTAAATAACCAAACTATACATCACATATCAAAACGAGGGCAAGCCAAAGAGTAGCCAAAACCAATGTAAAAATCCAGATTCATGTTAAAGGTAAGAGAGTTTCTATGCTAATGCTAAGACAGTTTATATAAATTTGGGTATAAAGGCATTACAGTCCAGTCAGTATAAAAAAGGAGTAAGCCAAAAAATAGCCACAATTAATGTAAGGCCCAGATTAATTTAAGGTACAAGATACTTTGGGTATACTTAAATGCTAATGGTAAGAGGGAGTTAAAATTAAGTTTGACTATAAAGGAATAACAGCCTATCGTATATAAACAAGGGGATAGGAAAAATAACTACAAAATATATAAAAAATATAGGACTAAACATCAAAAAAGATACAAGATACCTACTGTATGCTTATATTCTAAATTATAAAGAAGTTTATACAAAGTTTACTTAAAACATGTGTTTTCTATTGCTCAAGGCAACTAGCTTGCTTTTCTAATGGTAGACTTCTCTAGGAAAATAGGAAGAAACTTGGCATAATCCAACAGGCATGCAAGAGCCGAAAAATATATTTTGATCTATCCAACCTTGTTTTGATTTCAACATAATAATGATTGTATGTTCAATAAAAATGTTAACTTATATTGCTAATCCCTTTACATGGGAACAACTCTAAAACTGACTGAGACATAAAAAGGTATCTCTAGAAATAACTTCAACAATACTAGGCCAATAAATCCTTGACTATAATAACCTCAAGATGTATTATGCTAAGCTTTTAATTGATATAGATTAAATTGTCTTACACTTTAGTTTATTCCTGCACATCTTATATTCATAATTTTAGAACTCTATAATGCTTATGAGAAATTATGTGTTTGCAGAACAAGAGAACTGGACACCAGAGATGCTGGAACAAACCTGACAGTATCATTCTTAAGAATGCTGAGACATTGACACATCTGTTCCAGCATCTTGCATGTTCCAGCATTCTGCTTGTTCCTGCCTCAACTGTTTCAATTGCTGTTTTCTCATCAAAGCCTGCTCCCAAAAGCCCTTTGAAGAAACCTATTAATCTTAATTGGTCCAGCATTTTAGACTGTTCCAAAGAGGACTTTGTTTAAGTGTAAAATTTTGCAACATTCGAAGACTACACAACAGATGTTCTTGCTCGATTAAATAAAATTTTTTTCCCAATTTTATTTGGGCCCCCTACAGGATTTCTACATGTCTGAAATGTCATCTAGTCGAAATCCATGAGATCACCATCCAATTTTCCTTTAAGGGTTTGGGTGTGTTTTTGGTTGTTTGATATGGCTATGAATTTTTATTGTCATTGTGAGATGTTTATTATTATTGGTCTTATACAGGGATATCTTATAGGAACAGAAAAAAAGTTAGGGTTTTTTTTGTTATTTTCAAATAACGTTAATTTTAACTCATTGGTAAAGGATTTTATATATTGATGCAAAAATAAGTCTATTTTGATACATTGGTATAAGCTTTAGTATATTGATACAAATTCAAGGTTACTTCCAATACTTTCAAACTGCTATTAAAAATTGGTTCGGGTATTATGTAATGCAAGTTAATTGCCAGTTATTCAACTCAGATTCATGTCAGACAGTATTCTACATTATGACAGGATTATACATCCTAGGTTTAACAGATAGATATGATTTTGTAGACATTTTTATTACACAAAGATGGGTAGTCTTCAAAAACTTCAGAGACCTACAGAATGCGGCATTTAAAAGTGTCTTTATTATTGTAAAGCTTTTTTGACAATGAGACAAGTCATTTCCTGCCACCACCCCTCCTACCTGAAAGAAGATAATGAGCATTGAAAAACCTCCATATGGAGATGGCAACAAATGTGGAAAAAAAGACATTTGGGTAAAGAAATTACCCTTGTTTCACAACAGACAAATTCTACTAAAAATGGGCAAGCTAAATACAGGAAATGTCAACTGCTGATCTCTGCCAAGACAGGATAAGCAAATCCTATATAGTTCCTACTGCACATAAATGTCTGTCAAATATTCTCAGCCTGAAGGCTGAAGATGATGCTCCAATGTTATAAAGAGTTATGGGTGACTGTTCAGACAACAAACTGTCTCTGTCAATTTTTTTTTTTTTTTATCTTTTGGAAGCTGCTAACAGACACTTCCTATTTACTCTAATAGCTAATTTTATTTCCTTCTTGCTGGTATAATGGTTTTACCTTTGTTCATTCAAATACTGATTTCTCCCCCAACTCTCTGGTTTCAATCCGGATATTGCATTGTGATACTCATTCTAAGCATCCTGTCTCAACTCTTATGTAAACAGGACAGAATAAAGCAATTAGACACAATGTTGAGCAGGGAGGAGCCAGAGGACAGGAAAGAGGGGAGGAGCAAGAAGGCAGGAGATGAGTGGGAGGAAAAGGGATGAGAGGAGAGTGAGGAGAGCAGAGCTGGAGGAGAGATCTTGGAGGACTTGGAGCATGAACCAGATCTAAGATTTCACAAAAAGCAAGTATAATGTGCAAAATCTAAATGTTAGGAAACTGAGGGCTTGGAGGCTTAGGAGGGATTAAATATTGCCCAGCATTGTGTTCTAGGTTAACTAAAATCCCAGTCTCTGTGTGGTGATTTGGTTATTTAGCTGTTTCAGAATAACAGCAAGTTTTACTAGAAGATAAACCAATAGTAAATATTAAAAACTCATACAACACCTTCTCAAGTCTTTGATGGGGTTGAAGACCAAATAGTTATACATCCACAATTAAGGTTGAGTTGTTTAGAAGCTAAGAAATCCTTTCATATAGGTAATACCAATAAGGATAAAAGTTAATTTAGGTATAGAACTTTTAACTCGTCAAGATAGATAGAATAGTCAGATAACTTTCTTCTAAATTTCTTAATTCACATGGACTATATTTTGCACATGTAGGTTTTACAAAACAGTTTTCATAATTTCATACTTATTATTTTATTGAAAGAAAATGAGCCTTTTATGGGACTTAAAGGGGGAAATGTTGGTATAATATTCTTTTGAACTGTATACACCTTACCCTTGCTCATTCAAATTCTGATTTCCCCCCACCCTTACTCCAGTCTTTGGATTCAATCTGGATATTTCATTTTGATAAACTGGACAAAATAAAGCAACAGTGACAATGTAGTGCTGAAAAATGGGACCATCCCAAATTAGAAAGAAAAACAACTGGACCTTGAACAGGGGCCAGCTAAGAAGAAAGAAGAACAAGTCGGGCAATTTAGGGGAGGACTGTCCTTGAAGCTGTTAGCAGTCTGCTACAGAACCAAGAGATGGGAGAAGAGGGGAGGACTGTCCTTGGAGCTGTGAGCTCCCCGCTACAGCTGCCAGCCCGCATTACTGCTATCTTTTCTGCTGACTAATCAATGTAAAGGCCTGATTTTTTTAGGAATAAAAACTCTGTGCTTAGTATGCTTGGGGTCGTCTCCTGCTTTGAAGGGACGACCCCCATTGCGATCAGAATAAACTGCCTCTTGCTTTTGCATCGAACCGGGGTCTGTGAGTCTCTTTGGGGGAGGGAGCGGTACAGACCCTGCACTGGGAGTGCAGGTTTTGCAGTGCAAAGGGAGGAACCAGAGGGCAGGAAATGAGTGGGAGAAAATCGTGAGAGAGATTGAGGACAGAACTTGGAACTACGTGGCAATTGACTGGACATAATATTTCACAAAAAGCAAGTATAATGGGTAAAATCCAAATGTTAGGAATCTATGAGTAGTTGGCGGTTTAGGAGGGGGTAACTATTGCCCAGCATTGTGTTCTAATCATCATTGTGTGGTAATTTGGTTATACAGTTAAGGATTAACAGCAAGTTTTACTAAAGATATAATTATTAGTAAATATTAATCTCACATACAACACTTTTCAACAAGCCCAAAGGATGGGTCAGTTGGTGCCCGAAGAAGGAACCTTGAAAACGAGGGACAACATGAGAAAGGGTGTTTTTTTGAGATTTGTATGCCTAAGAAAAAAAAATGTGCTTCCTGATGACCGCCAATTGCAGTAAGGAAGACAAGGTAGGCAGGCAGTGGAATCATGGGGCAGAGAAATAGCAGGTAGATGTTAATGAGGACTCTATGATCAATGCTAATAAAAAGGAGGAGTTGGGAGACATGCCCTTATCCCCTTTAGTTTGTAAATGAAGTTTGTCCCTGATTGGAAACTTGGAAAAAGGAATCTCACAAGCTAAAGAGTTACTTAGGGAAATTAGAGCAGCCAAACAGGCAGAAAAAATGTACTTGTAAGGTTATTTCAAATGTTCATAAAGGAGCTGAAACAGAATTTTTGAATTTGAGAGCAGAAAATATTTTAGGAGCGGGATAGTGAGGATGAAACAGAATTAAAGGAAGAAACTCCCCAGTCTCATAACTAAGAGTGGCCTTTGTTGCCTTCTGCCCCAGTTTCTTTCCCAACCTCATGTGCAGGAGATACAGGGCCACTGCAGGAGGATATCCTCTTCTTAGAGAGATAGTCCAATTAAAAAGTAAACAAGTTCAGTTATTAAGAGAATTAAAGAAATTAAAATTACAAAATAATAATAATAATAATAATAATTATTATTATTATTATAGTAAAATTGGATTATTTGCACTGGTAAATTTTAAAGTCTGGTTTTGACTTTCAAAATTATAAATGTGCTTTATGATTTCACTTGTAAAGAGGCTGCTTTGTTTAAATATTACAAAAAAAAAGGTTATAAAAAAAGATTTAAATGTGTAAAAGCAGGTACCGTGGTTGTTTTTTGTCATTGTCTCAGTTTTTTTTGGTTTTGTCTGGTGATTTCTGTTTTGGTTTCTGTTTTTGGTTTGCTAGCGAGGTCTGGGAAACTTGGAGTGTTTCCAGTCTGGTGGAGGGAATTTTGAGGATGCTCAAATCCTATGGAAGAGGCCCCTAAAATGTTCTACTCCTTTTGGGAACAGGAGAGAGGGTCACTGGGACCCTATTCTGTGTGATAAGAGGGCTGCTGGAGCCCGTTCTCCATCTGGAAGGTTTGGCAAGGGCCTTGGGGGCTCTGCTACTTCTGGAATCTATGTGTGTGGAAGGGACCCATGAGGGGGTCCACTCCTCCTGGAATCTGTGGGACTTGTGTCTGGTAGGGGGTAGTCAAGTCCTGGTATTTGAGTATTCTGGTTACTCCAAGGTGGCAATGTCAGATTTCTATGTTCCTTATGTATCTCTGTTTGTGTATGTTTATCTGTAGACTTGGATATATTTAGACATGAGGCAATTTGAATCAACACCTCCGAGTTTGGTCCTGGACCATTGGAGTTAAATTCTATAAATATTTTAAACGTTATCAGGTATTTTAAAATAGTAACCCTTGGAACATCTAACAAAGAACTTAAAATAGTTTCTCAACCTTTTGGGGGAAATTAAAAACAGTGGCATTTATTTTATTAAGTTTACAAAATGAAACCAAGTCATGCTGTTTAAGCCAATTAAACATAAACTGCAGTTATTACAATATATTAATTATAAAAAACTGTAAAATATTTTGTTCTTCATTTAAAAAGGCTGGAGATTCTTCAGTGCAAAATGCTTGCTCATGCTGTTTTACAGGGGAAAAAAAAAGGACTACAGTTCCATGTTAGCACAGATTTACTCAGTGTTGTGTTCAGATCATTGTTAACTATTATATAAATTATATATGCCTGGCTGCCAGTACCTAAATCAGTGATTTAATGCTGTTTCTTTCTGGCCTATAGGTAGACCTTTCTGACCAGAATATTCCATTTTTTCTGAGGGCTCCTGGCTAAATTTATTTCTTTGTTTAACGTTAAGTAAAACATTTGTCCTTTAATTTTTGTTATGTTTTATCACATTATGATAGGATTAATAACATTTGCTAGCCCATTTATAAATTATGTTTAATTAAAAGTTTTATTTGTATTTTAGTTTAAAAAGAGCAGATATAAATTTATGCTAAAGATTATAGTTGAGTAAAAGATTGAGTTTCACTTAGTCTCCTTTTTTAGTTTTTTTAAATTTTATTATTAGTTGCATTTTATGAACTTTGTATCCCAGGTATATCCCATTCCATCATTCTCTCCCAATACCAACCTCCCTCCCTCAACTCTTCCCTGCCCCTTTCCAAGTCCACTGATTGGGGAGGACCTCTTCCCCTTTCATCAGACCCTGTTTTATCAGGTATCTTCACAACTAGCTGCAAATTCCTCATCTGTAGCCTAGCAGGACTGCTCCTTCCTTGTTTTTTTTGTGAAGTCAAATTGCCTGCCATTGAGTTCCTGTCAGAAATAGTCCCTGTTCCCCTTACAATGGGAAAACAATTGGTTACTGAGATACCACCAGCTGTATACGAGCAGAGGTTCTATGTTATATCCATACATGGTCCTTGGTGCAGTATCAGTCTCAGAAAAGACCCCTGTGCCCAGATATATTTGGTCTTTGTGGAGCTCCTATTCTTTCCGTGTCCTACTAACTCACCCTTCTTTCATATGATTCCCTGTACTCTGCCGAAAGTTTGGTTATGAGTCTTAGTATCTGTTTTGATACACTGCTAGGTAGAGTCTTTTAGAGGTCCTCTGCAATAGGCACCTGTCCTGTTACTTGTTTTCTCCTACATCCAATGCACATCCCATTTTATCTTTCTAAGTAACAGTTGATCATGTTACCCCAGGTCCTCTTTCTTGTTTATTTTTCTTTAGTTGTATAGATTTCATGTTTATCATATCTTATAGATCTATATGAGTGAGTATATATCATATGTGTCTTTCTTCTTCTGGGATACCTCACTCAGAATGATATTTTCTAGATCCCACCATTTACCTGCAAATTTCACAATTTTCTCAATTTTGATTACTGAGTAGTATTTCATTGTGTAGAAATACCACAATTCCTGTATCCATTCCTTAATTGAGTGGCATCTGGGTTTTTCCTAGGTTCTGGCTATTACAAATAAAGCTGCTACAAACATATTTTGCAAATGTCCTTATTGTGTACTTGAGTAAATTTTGGGTATATGCCTAGGAGTGGTATAGCTGGGTCTTGTGGAAACACTATTCCTAATTATCTGAGCAAGTGCCAGATTGATTTCTAGAGTGGTTGTACAAGTTTACATTCCCACCAGCAATCGAGGAGTGTTCTGCTTTCTCCACAACCTCTCCAGAAAGTGTTGTCATTTGTGTTTTGTTTTTTTTTTTATTTTAGCCATTTTGATGTGTGTAAGGTGAAATCTCATGGTCGTTTTGATTTGCATCTCCTTGATGGCTCAAGATGTTGAGCATCTCTTTAAGTGTTTCAGTGCCATTCTATATTCTTATAAAGAGAATTCTTTGTTTGCTCCATGGCCACTTTTTTTATTGAATTACTTGACCTATTGCTTTTTAACTTCTTTAGTTTTTTATATATTCTGGATAATAGCCCTCTGTCAGATAAAGGGTTGGTGAGGATTCTTTCCCAGTATGTAGGCTGTCATTTTGTTCAGATGACAGTGTCTTTTGCTTTAAAGAAGCTTTTCAAGTTCACGAGGTATCATTTACTGAATTTTGCTCTTAGAACCTGTGCTGTTGGTGTTCTGCTCAGGAAGTTGTCTAATGTGCCAATGAATTCTATTATCTTCCCCACTTTTTCTTCTAACCGATTTAATGTGTCTGGTTTTATGTTGAGGTCTTTGATCCACTTAGAATATAGTTTTGTGCAGGATGATATGTATGTATCTATGTGCATTTTTCTACATGTACTTATGCAGTTAGACCAGCACCATTTGTTGAAGATGCTATCTTTTTTTCCATTATATGGTTTTGGCACCTTTGTCAAAACTCAGGTGTCTATAAGTGTATGGGTTTATTTCTTTGACTTCTATTCAATTCCATTGATCCACAATTCTGTTTCTATGCAAGTACCATGCAGTTTTATTACTGTTGCTGTATAGCATAGCTTGAGATCAGGAATGGACATTCCTCCAGAAGATATTTTATTGTGGAGAATCGTGTTAGCAATTCTGAGTATTTTGTTTTTTTTTTTATGAAATTGAGAATTATTATTTCAAGGTCAGTAAAGAATTGTGTTGGTAATTTGATGGTAATTGCATTGAATCTGTAGATTGCTTTTGGTAAGATGGCCATTTTTACTAGGATAATCCTGCCAAGCCATAAGCATGGGCGATCTTTCCATCTTCTGATATCTTCTTTTAATTCTTTCTTCAGAGACTTGAAATTTTTTTCATACAAGTATTTGATTAGCTTGGTTAAGCTTATAACAAGGTACTTTATGTCATTTGTGACACTGTTTTTTTCAATGCAGTTTATTCAGGAACCTTGAACAACCATCTGACCCTGGGGAAAGCCAGCCACAGCTTAAATAGCCTCTGGGTAGCCAACCCCAGCGTGCCACGTGGGCAATGCACATAGGTCATTTGTGGCACTTTTGAAGGGTGTTGTTTCCCTAATTTCTTTCTCAGCATTTTTGTCTTTTGTATACAGGAGGGCTCCTGATTTTTTTTTTTTTTTTGAGATAATTTTGTATCCCGCCACTTTGCTGAAGGTGTTTGTCAGCTGTAGGAGTTCCCTGGTAGAATTTTTGGAATCACTCAGGTTTACTCTAATATCATCTTCAAATATTCATAATTTGACTTCCTCCTTTCCAATTTGTATCTCCTTGATCCGCTTCAACTGTCTTATTGTTTTAACAAGGACTTCCAGAACTATTTTGAAGAAATGTGGAGAAAGTAGGCATCCTTGCCTTGTTCCTGATTTCAGTGGGATTTCTTTAAGTTTCTCTCCGTTTAGTTTGATGTTGGCTATAGGATTGCTGTATATTATCTTTACTATATTTAGATATGTGCCTTGTATCTCTGATCTCTCTATTACTTTAAATATAAATGGACGATGGATTTTGTTAAATGCTTTCTCAGCATCTAAAGAGATTATCATGTGTTTTTTCTTTCAGTTTGTTAATATGGTGGAACATACTCATGGATTTCCATATATTGAATGAACCCTGCAACTTGGGATGAAGCCTACTTGGTCATAGTGGATTATATTTTGATGTGTTCTTGTATATGGTTAGCAAATATTTTGTTGAGTATTTTTGTTTCAATGTTCATAAGGGAGATTGGCGTAATATTCTCCCTCTTTCTCAGGTCTTTGTGAGGTTAGGTACCAAGGTGACTATGGTTTGATAAATGAGTTAGGTAGAGTTACTTCTGCTTTCACTTTGTGGGTTAATTTGAAGAGAACTGGAGTTAGCTCTTCTTTTTGAAGGTCTGGTAGAAATCTGCACTGAAACCATCTGGTCCTGGGCTTTTCTTTTTTGGTTGGTAGACTTTTGATGACCGCTTTTATTTCCTTAGGGAATATAGGACTATTTAATTGATTTACCTGGTATTCAGCTTTAGTAAGTCGAATCGATCAAGAAAACTGTCCATTTCTTTTATGGCATATAGACTTTTCGAATTAGTCCTAATGATTGTTTGGATTTCCTCAGTGTCTGTAGTTATGTCCCCCTTTTCATTTCTGATTTTGTTGACTTGGGTGGTGTCTCTCTGCCTTTTAGTTAGGTTGGCTAAGGGTTTGTCCATCTTGTTGATTTTCTCAAAGAAACAGCTTTTGGTTTCATTGATTGTTTGAATGGTTTTATTTGTTACTAATTGATTGATTTCAGCCCTGTTTGGTTATTTTTAGCTGTCTACTTTTTTTGCTGTGTCTGCTTTTTTTTTCCCTAGGGTTTTTATGTGAGCCATTCAGTTGCTTGAATGAGCTCTCTCAAATTTCTTCTTGAAGGCAGTTAGTGCTATGAACTTTCCTCTTAGCACTGCTTTCATTGTGTCCCACAAGCTTGGGTATGTTGTGTCTTCATTTTCATTGAATTCTAGGAAGACTTAAATTTCCTTTTTTCTTCCCTGACCCAGCTATCATTTAGTAGAAAGTTGTTTAGTTTCCATGTGTGTGTAGGATTTTTGCTATTTTTGTTGCTGTTGAAGTACAGCTCTATTCAATAGTGATCAGATAGGATACAAGGGATTATTTCAATCTTCTTGTATTTCTTAAGCTCTTTTTGTGGTCCAACCTTATGGTCCATTTTGAATAAGGTTCCATGAGTTGCTGAGAAGAGGATAAATCCTTTTGTGTTTGTGTGTAAGGCGCTGTAATGTCTGATAGGTCCATTTGATTCATGACCTCTGTTAGACACAATGTTTCCTTGTTTAATTTCTGTTTTGGTGACCTGTCCTTTGTTGAGAGTGGGGTGTAGAAGTCTCCCACTATTAATGTGTGGGGATCTATATGTGGTTTAAGTTTTTTCAATAATTCTTCTACAAATATGGGTGCCCATGTATTTGGGGCATAGCTGTTCAGGATTGTGAAGTCTTCCTGGTGGAATTTTCCCTTGATGAGTATGAAGTGTCCTTACCCATCTCTTTTTATTAATTTTGGTTGAAAGCCCAATTTATCAGATATTAGAATGGGTACTCATACTTGCTTCTGGGGACCATTTTCTTGAAAATGGAAAGTTGTCTTCCAGCCCTTAATGCTTATGTAATGTCCATCTTTGTGATTTAGGTGTGTTTCTTGACCACAACAAATTGCTGGGTCTTGTTTATGCATCCATTCTGATACTTTGTGTCTTTTTTATAAAATTCTTTATTAATTACCCTTTGTTTACTTTGTATCCCCCCTGTGCTTCTCTCCCACTTCCCCTCCCAACCTCTCCCTTCCTCCACACTTTGCATGCATGCCACTCCCCAAGTCAACTGATAGGGGACACATTTTCATTCCTTCTGATTCTTGTCAATAAGGTCTCATCAGGAGTGGCTGCATTGTCGTCTTCTGAAGCAGGAAACATTAAGATCTGGAGTTTACAGGAATTCCACAAGGAGATCAACAGACCCAAAATATATGAGCACAGTGGTCTTTCCTGAGACTGATACTCCAACTAAGAACTATGCATGGAGATAACCTAACCCCCTTTCACATAGCAGTTCAGTATACAAGTTGGTTCCATTGTAATAGGAACAGGACTGTCCTTGACATGAACTGATTGGCCTGCTCTTTGAACACCTGCTCCTGAGGAGGGAACAGCATTACCAGTCTGTGTCGTTTTATTAGAGAATTGAGTCCATTGATTTTGAGAGAGATTAATGAGCAGATTAAACACCAGATCCTTTGATTTTGATGTTGGCTGTGATCATGAGTTTGTGTGCTTGATTACTTTTTGTTTTACTGTAGTGAGGTTAAATATTTCCTGTGTTTTCTTGAAAGTAGCTAGTTTTCTTGGGTTGTATTTTTCCTTCTAGTCCCTTCTATAACGCTGGATTTGTGTGTAGATATTGTTGAAATTTGCTTTGCATTGAATATATTGTTTCCTCTGTCTATGAGGATAGAAATTTATGCTGGGTATAGTAGCCTGTGTTGACATCTGTGTTCTCTTAGGGACTGCATGATATCTGTCCAGGCCCATCTGGCTTTCATGATCTCTGTTGAGAAGTCAGGTGTGATTCTGATGGGTTTTTCCATTAGTTGTTACTTGGCCTTTTTCCTTGCAGCTTTTAGCATTTTTTCTTTGTTCTGTATACTTTCTGTTTTGATTATTATGTGACAAGAGGATTTTCTTTTCTGTTCTACCTTATTGGGTGTTCTATAGGCCTCTTGTATTCTTTTTTTTACTGTAAATATGAACTTGTTTTATTTTTTTATTTTATTATCATTATTTTTTATCAGTTACATTTTATTAACTCTGTATCCCAGCCGTGTCCCGATCCCTCATTCCCTCCTAGTCCCTCTCTCCCTCCCTCATCTCCACTGTGCCCCTTTCCAAGTCCACTGATAGGAGGGACCTCCTCCCCATTCATCTGATCCTGTTTTATCAGGTATCTTCAGGACTGGCTGCAAAGCCCTCCTCTGTGGCCTAACAGGACTGCTCCTCCCGTCGGGGGTGGGGAGACCAAAGAGCCAGTCATTGAGTTCCTGTTAGAAATAGTCCTTGTTCCCCTCACTTTGGGAAACCAATTGGTTACTGAGCTACCACAGGCTACATCTGAGTGGACGTTCTAGGTTTTATCCATACATGGTCCTTGGTTGAATGTCAGTCTCAGAAAAGACCCTGTGCCCAGATATATTTGGTCCTTGTGGAGCTCCTATCCTTTCCCCACCAGACTAACTCCCCTTTTTTCTTATGATTCCCTGTACTCTGCAAAAGGTTTGGTTATGAGTCTTTGCTTTGAAAAGACTGCTAGTTAGAGTCTTTCAGATGCGCTCAGTAGACTCCTGTCATACAGTTCAATGCACATCCCATCTGTCTTTCTAAACGAGGATTGATCATCTTACCCCATGTCCGCTCAATTGATTATCTTTTTTAGGTGTATAGATTTCATTATGTTTATCATATCTTATAGGTCTATATAAATGAGTATATCCCGTGTTTGTCTTTCTCCTTCTGGGATATTTCACTCAAAATGATCTTGTCTAGATCCCACCATTTGCCTGCAAATTTCATGATTTCCTCCTTTTTGATTGCTGAGTAGTATTCCATTGTGTAAAAATACCACAATTTCTGTACCCATTCCTCCGTTGATGGACATCTGGGTTGTTTCCAGGTTCTGGCTATTAAAAAGTAAAGCTGCTATAAACGTGGTTGAGCAAGTATCCCTTTTGTGTACTTGAGTGAACTTTGGGTATATACCTAGCAGTGGTATAGCTGGGTCTTGAGGAAGCACTATTACTCATTGTCTTAGAAAGTGCCAGATAGTTTTCCAGCATGGTTGTACCAGTTTAGATTCCCACCAGCAGTGGAGGAGGGTTCCCCTTTCTGTACAACCTCTCCAGCATGTGTTATTGCTTGAGTTTTTCATCTTGGCCATTCTGATGGGTGTAAGGTGATATCTCAGGGTCATTTTGATTTGCATTTCCCTGATGGCTAATGAGGATGCGCATTTCTTTAAGTGTTTTTCTGCCATTCGATATTCCTCTGTTGAGAATTCTCTGTTTAGCTCTGTTCCCCATTTTTTAAGTGGATTACTTGGTTTTGCTGCTTTTCAGCTTCTTTAGTTCTTTGTATATACTGGATATTAGTCCTCTGTCAGATAAAGGGTTAGTGAAGATTCTTTCCCAATCTGTAGGCAATTGTTTTGTTTTGATGATGGTATCCTTTGCTTTACAGAAACTTTTCAGTTTCATGAGGTCCCATTTATTGATTGTTGCTCTTAGAGCCTGTGCTGTTGGTGTTCTGTTCAGGAAGTTGTCTCCTGTGCCAATGAGTTCTAGGCTGTTCCCCACTTTTTTTCCAATTGATTTAGGGTATCTGGTTTTATGTTGAAGTCCTTGATCCACTTTGACTTTAGTTTTGTGCAGGGTGATAAATATCTATTTTCATTTTTCTGCATGTAGACATCCAGTTGGTCGTCCAGCACCATTTGTTGAAGATGCTATCTTTTTTCCATTGAATGGATTTGGCTTCTTTTTCTAATATTGAGTATTCATAGGTGTGTGGATTTATTTCTGGGTCTTCTATGCGGTTCCATTGATCCTCCTTTCTGTTTCTATGCCAATACCATGAAGATTTTATTACTGTTGTGTTGTAGTACAGCTTGAGATCAGGAATGGAGATACCTCCAGATGATCTGTTGTTGTACAGGAACTTTTTGGAGATTCTGGGTTTTTTGTTTCTCCATATGAAGCTGAGAATCTTTTTTTCAAGGTCTGTAAAGAATTGAGTTGGTATTTTGATGGGAATTTCATTGAATCTGTAGATTGCTTTTGGCAGGATGGCCATTTTCACAATGTTAATCCTACCAATCCATGAGCACGGGAGATCTTTCCATCTTCTGATATCTTCTTCAATTTCTTTCTTCAGAGACTTGAAGTTTTTCTCAAACAGGTCTTTCACTTGCTTGGTTAGAGTCACACAAAGGTACTTTATGTTATTAGTGGCTATTGTGAAGGGTGTTGTTTCCCTAATTTCTTTCTCAGCCTTTTTGTCTTTGGTATATAGGAGGGCTTCTGATTTTTTTGAGTTGATTTTGTATCCTGACACTTTGATGAAGGTGTTTATTTGCTGAAGGAGTTCTCTGGTTGAATTTTTTGGGGTCACTCATGTATACTATCATATCATCTGCAAATAGTGACACTTTGACCTCTTCCTTTCTGATTTGTATCCCCTTGATCTCCTTTAGTTGTCTTATTGCTGTGGCTAGGACTTCAAGTACTAAGTTGAAGAGATATGGGGACAATGGACAGCTTTGTCTTGTCCCTGATTTCAGTGGGATTGATTTAAGTTTCTCTCCATTGAGTTTGATGTTAGCTATATAGGCTGGCTGTATATTGCCTTTATTATCTTTAGGTATGTGCCTTGTATCCCTGATCTCTCTAAGACTTTAAACATGAATGGGTGTTGGACTTTGTCAAATGCTTTTTCGGCATCTAAGGAGATGATCATGTGGTTTTTCTCCTTCAGTTTGTTTATTACATTGATGGATTTCCGTATGTTGAACCACCCTTGCATGCCTGGGATGAAGCCTACTTGGTCATGGTGAATGATATCTTTGATATGTTCTTGGATTCGGTATGCAAGTATTTTATTGAGTATTTTTGCGTCAATGTTCATAAGAGAGATAGGCCTGAAGTTCTCTTTTTTTGGGGTCTTTGTGTGGTTTAGGTATTAAGGTGACTGTGGCTTCATACAATGAGTTTGGTAGTGTTCCTTCTGTTTCTATTTTGTGGAATAGCTTGAGGAGAATTGGAGTTCGCCCTTCTTTGAAGGTCTTATAGAATTCTGCGCTGAAGCCATTTGGTCCAGGGCTTTTTTTGAGGGGAGACTATTAATGACTGCTTCGATTACCTTGGGAGATATAGGGCTATTCAGCCTTTCTACCTGATCTTGACTTAGTTTTGGTAGATGGAATCTTTCAAGAAAATTATCCATTTCATTTAGATTTTTAAATTTTGTGGCATATAGGCTTTTGTAGTATGACCTAATAATTGTTTGGATTTTCTCAGTGTCTGTGGTTATGTCCCCATTTTCATTTCTGATTTTGCTGATCTGGATATTTTCTCTCTGCTTTTTAGTTAGTTTGGCTAAGGGTTTGTCTATCTTGTTGATTTTCTCAAAGAACCAGCTTTTTGTTTCATTGATTCTTTGGATAGTTTTATTTGTTTCTAGTTGATTGATTTCAGCCTTTAGTTTGATTATCTCCAGCCCTCTGCTCCTCTTGGGTGTATCTGCTTCTTTTTTTTTTCAAGGGTTTTTAGTTGGGCCATTAAGTTGTTTGTATGTGATGTTATGAATTTCTTCTTGCAGGCACTTAGTGCTACAAATTTTCCTCTGAGCACTGCTTTCAATGTGTCCCATAAATTTGGGTATGTTGTGCCTTCATTTTCATTGAATTCTAGGAAGTCTTTAATTTTTTTCTTTATTTCTTCCTTAACCAAGCTGTCATTGAGTAGTAAGTTGTTCAGTTTCCATGTGCGTTTCGGCTTTTTGTTGTTTCTGTTGTTGTTGATGTCTACTTTAGTCCATGGTGGTCAGATAGTATACAAGGTATTATTTCAATCCTTTTGTATCTGTTGAGGCTTGCTTTGTGACCCACTATATGATCTATTTTGGAAAAGGTTCCATGTGGTGCTGAAAAGAAGGTGGACTCTTTTGAGTTTGGGTGAAACGATCTGTAGACGTCTATTAGGTCCATTTGATTTAGGGATTCTGCGAGTGCTTTTATTTCCCTATTTGGTGTCTGTCTAGTTGATCTGTCCCTTGGTGAGAGTGGAGTGTTGAAGTCTCCCACTATTAAGGTATTAGGATCAATGTATGATTTAAGCTTTAATAATGTTTCATTTACGAATGTCGGTGTTCTTGTATTTGGGGCATAGATATTCAAGATTGTGATGTCCTCTTGGTGGATTTTTCCTTTGATGAGAATATAGTGGCCCTCCTTATCTTTTTTTATTAACCTGGGTTGAAAGTCTATTTTATTAGATATTAGGATGGCTACTCCAGCTTGTTTTTTGGAACCATTTGCTTGAAAAACAGTTTTCCAGCCCTTTACTCTGAGGTAGTGTTTATCTTTGTTGCATAGGTGTGTTTCTTGGATTTTGGATCCTGTTTTCTTAACCATTCTGTTAGCCTGTGTCTTTTTATTGGTGACTTGAGTCCATTGATATTGATAGATAATAGTGACCAATGCATGTTAGTTCCTTTTGTAATGGAGTCGGTGATCTAACCCTGTTTCATTGCTTGTTTTCTTTTCATTTTTGTTGGGATATTATCTGTATGCCCTGTTTTCTTGGATGAATTTGTTTTCATTGGATTGGAGTTTTCCTTCTAGTATCTTCTGCAGGGATGGTTTGCTGTGTAGATATTGTGTAAATTTAGTTTTGTCATGGAATATTTTGTTTTCTCCATCTATGTTGATTGAAAGCTTTGCAGGGTATAGTAGTCTGGGTTGACATTTGTGATCTCTTAGAGTCTCCATGATACTTGCCCAGGCCCTTCTGGCTTTCATAGTTTCTGATGAGAAGTCCGGTGTGATTCTGATAGGTCTACTTTCATATGTTACTTGGCCTTTTTCCCTTGCTGCTTTTAATATCTTTTCTTTGTTCTGTAGATTTAGTGTTTTGACTATGATGTGACATGATGTGTTTCTTTTCTGGTCTAGTCTATTTGGAGTTCTGTAGGCCTCTTGTATATTTATGGACATCTCTTTCTTTAAGTCGGGAAAATTTTCTTCTATGATTTTCTTGAAAATATTTTCTGGACCTTGGAGTCTGGAGTCTTCTTTTTCATGAATTCCTATTATTCTTAGATTTTGTCTTTTCATAGCATCCTTGATGTCTTGGATATTTTGTGATTGGTACTTTTCTGATTTTACTTTTTCTTTGAGAGAAGTATCCATTTGTGCAAGTGTGTCTTCAGCTCCAGAGATTCTCTCTTCCATCTCTTGTATTCTGTTGGTGATGCTTACTTTTGTGGTTCCTGATCTTTTCTCCAAGTTCTCCAGCTCAAGGTTTTTCTCATTTTGTGTTTTCTTTATTGATTCTAATTCTGTTTTCATGCCGTGCACCATTTCTTTCATGTGTTTGAATTTGGATTCCTGTCTCTCTACGATGGCCTCTATTTCTTTTTTCATTTCCTTTTTATATGCCACTAATTTTTCCTCTACTTGTGTATCTATTTGCTTGGCTATGTTTGCTTGTGTTTCTTTAAGGATTTTGTCTATTTCTTATTTCTTTACCTCTAATTCACTGGCCAACTCTTTGAAATATTTGTTCATTTCCTCCTTATGAGCCTCAAATAATTGGGCAATCATGGCTTTAAAATCATTTTCCTGTGCTTCTGCTGAATTGGAGTATCCATCGATTTTGGGGTTTGCTGGTGAAGTCATGATGTCCTGATTTATGTTGGAAGTGTTCTTTCGCCTACCTCTGGCCATTGGCTTATCTGAAACCTTCTCTGTTTGTTTTTGGATTCTGCAAATCAGACTGGTGCTGTCTCTCTCTGGTGTCTGGAGAGTTCTTCAGGAAGCTGAGCACTCTCAGTGTGTGCTGAGTACTAGCTGTACCTGTGGGAGGAAAGTACGCAGCCGCAAACGGGGCAAATGCAAGCATGTGTGAGTGCGCGCGTGCGTGTGCGTGTTTGTGTGTGTAAGTGTGTGTGGATGTGTGTCTCGAGGGACAGAGTGATGGCTAATGTTGAACTCTTGTGAGTGTGGGAGGAGTTCTGCACTGTATATGTCGCAGGCACTAATGATGATCGCAGCACAATTTCTGGCATTACCTGCCTAACTCCTCAATTAGGCCCACAGGGCAGGAACTTCATTGTCCCTAGTGCCTCTCTGTTTCCCAAAGTGGGTATGTGGGTGGGAGGGGGGTTCGATGCCTGGCTTCTGATTTAGAAGGACCCAGGATCTGGATAACTGCAGAATCTCAAGGGTGCACTCAGTTACAGGGAGGTCTCTTGGCAGAGATCGTGGTATCCGGGGCTCTCTGCTCTCTGGTTTGGCCCTGCTTCTTTGATGTGCTCCGCCAGTTCTGTGCTGCTGTCACTGCCAGGTTCTGAGGTCTTGCTGCAGCTGGAGATTTCAGGGTGGTCACTTCAGCAGGGATGGGGTAACCAGGCTCTCTTTTCTCTGGTTTGGCCCTGGTTATTCTTAAACTGTAGGGCTGTGGTGCCCCGCCAGTTCAGTGCTGCTCCGCCATCACATCCTGCTGTAACTGTAGACTGGGTCGCTACCCTGGATGCTTTCTGGGAAGTCCTGGGGTCTCTTCCTTGTGCTCTCCAAGCTTGGGAGGCCCAGCGCCTGGTGTGTCCAGGTTGCATGACGTTTCTGCCTGGTTTTGGTGAGTATATAGCGTATTCTCTGTCACTGTGAGATTGGGTGGGCCATACCGTCAGTGATGGAGATCCTGTGGAGCTAGTATGGTGTCTAGCAGATTCGCGCCCTGGGAGGATGGTGCAGCTGCTGAGTGAATATGGGACTCTAGGACATGTACTGCTTGCTTTTGTCTGCTGCTAAAGTGCTTGGGGCTCCGTCTCAGCGGCTGTAAACCCCAGGCAGTCAGGTCTGCACTGAGAAAGATCTGGTATTCGTATTGGGTTCTGTTTATGTTGGCAAAATTTTCTTCAATGATTTTGCTGAAAATAATATCAGGGCCTTGGAGGAGTGAATCTTCTTTTCCCCCTATTCCTGTTATTCCCCCTATTCCTTTTTGTCTTTTTATGTTGTCTTGAAATCCTTGAACAGTCTGTGTCAGAAATTTTTTAGATTGAACATTTTATTTGACAGATACAACAATTTCTTCCATTGTATCTTCCAAAGCAGAGATTCTTTCTTCGATCTGTAGTAGTGTATTGGTTCTGCTTACCTCTGTAGTTCTTGTTTTCTTCTCTAACTTCTTTCCACAATTTCACCCATTTGTGTTTTCTTTAATTTTTCTAATTCTATCTTCAGATCTTGAGTCATTTTGTTGATTTCCTTTACCTGTCTGACTGCATTTTCCTATTTTTCTTCAATTCCTTCAGCTGTTTATTTGAACAATCCTGTTTCTTTTATTTCTTTCAGTGATCTAAATATTTCTTCTCTAAAGGCCACAAACTGTTTTGCTGCAACTTCCTGCCTGTAATCAGTTTTTCTTTATCTTCTTCTATTTCATCATGATGGCCATGACCTGTTTGTTTTCATCCTCCTCTATTTCTTTATGGATGACCATATTTTTTTTGCTTTTATCTTCCTGTAGGTCTTTACACATTTTATTTGTTTTCTCTCTTATCCTCTTCATGAGCATCGATGTTAGGTCATCTTCTTGATTTTCAATTATGTTGGGGTTTCCAGGGCTACTTGCCCCTGGATAACTGGGTTCTGGAAATACCATATTGCTCTGTCTTTGGTTGGTTGAACTTTTACCCTGCCTCTACCCACTGGGCTATCTTAGGTGTTGGAAGTTATTCTGGTGGTTCCTGGAATCCTGTGTTGGAGAGGCTCTTCCTTTGCAGGAGGATAATTTTTCCTGGAGGAAGCTTCCTCAGTTTTTTGGGTATGGTCACTGTATGTTCAGTATTTTTCAGGAGTTGCCACAGCTCACCTCAAGCATACCGACCTGAGCAGTAACTGTGGTCCTTATTGATCGAGGGCTCTCCTCTCACCTGGAGAAGTCCTGGAGACAGCTGCCCTCCTTCTGGTTTTCTTGCTGTAAATTTAGTGAGCTGCTGCTGTAACCTGGGTGTACTGTGGTTTGGTCAGTTTTGTTAGGGATAACTGGTTTCTCCTTGGACCAGTATGTGGGGCTTGATCTTGGGGATCCCAGGCTTTTGTAGCCTGGTACCCAAGTACCCAAGTACCTGGTGTCACAGTACTCAAGTGGTAGTCTGTGGCAGGTGAGTACTATTTTCCTAGTAGCAGCAGGCTAGCTGGTACACAGCAGGTCCCTGGCTTGGGCCAGTCTGTGGGACCTTTTCCAGGGATATACTGGGTGGCCTAAGTCAGTCTGTTAGCTTAGTTCTCTGTGGGGATTACTCTCAACAGGGATTCCATGTCTCTGGTGCCCTGGGGTGCACAGTTCTGTCTGTGGGGAATTGTTGGTGCAGAGCTTGTCTCTGGGCTGGTGGCATGCACACCTCAGTCTGTGGGATCTTTTTCCAGGGATATACTTGATGACCTATTTGGGTCCCCATTTCCTTCCTTCTATGTGGGATTTACTCTGGTAGGGACTCCAATCTCTGTTGCCCTGGGGTGCACAGCTGTGTCTGTGCCAGAGAGCTGGGTGCACAGCAAGTCTCTGTGTTTGTTGCTGGAGTGCACTTCAAAGATGTCAATTCACACCGGCCATTCTGCACAACCTTTTCCATGGAAAGACTGTGTCACCCTAGGTTAGTCTTGTTTGTGGAGTTTTCTCACAACTGGGACTCCCAATCTCTGGGAAGTCCAGAGATTTTTTTGTTCCCACCATTCAGCCTGGGAAGGTGATTCAGTTACACAGGCAGTGTGGCTCAGATCTGGCGACCTAGTACCTTCACAACCAGGGATCTTTTCCAGGTTCTGAGTATACCAAACTGGGAGTAGACCAAACTGATTTCCATACCTTCAAGTAATGTCTATCTTTGTGACTTAGCTGTGTTTCTTGTATTCAAAAGATTGCTGGGTCTTGTTTACACATCTATTCTGTTAGTCTGTGTCTTTTGATTGGAGAATTGAGTCCATTGTTGTTGAGACTAATGACTAGTGGTTGTTAGACCCTTTGATTTTGATGTTGGCTCTGATAGTTAAGTTTGAGTGCTTGGTTGCCTTTTGCTTACTATAGTGAGGTTAATTATTTCCTGTGGTTTCTTGAAAGTACCTAGTTTTCTTGGGTTGTATTTTCCCTTCTAGTCTCTTATGTAACACTGGATTTGTGTGTAGGTATTGTTGATATTTGTTTTTGTCATTGAATGTCTTGTTTTCTCTGTCTATGAGGACAAAGAGTTATGCTGAGTATAGTAGCCTGTGCTGACATCTGTGTTCTCTTAGGAACTGGATGATATCCGGCCAGATCCTTCTGGCTTTCATAGTCTCTGTTGAGAGGTCAGGTGTGATTCTGATGGTTTTGCCATTAGATATTACTTGTCATATTTCCCTTGCAGCTTTTAGTATTTTTTCTTTGTTCTGTATACTTTCTGTTTTGATTATTATGTGGCAAGAAGATTTTCTTTTCTGATCTAATTTATTGGGTGTTCTGTAGGCCTCTTGTATTCTTGTTGGCCTCTCCTTTAAGTTGTGGAAATTTTCTTCAATGATTTTGTTGAAAATATTTTCTGAGCCTTGGAGGAGGGAATTTTCTTTTTCCTCTATTTCTATTATTCTTAGGTTTTATCTTTTTATGTTGTCTTGAATTTCTTGGATGATCTGTGTCAGGAATTTTTTAGATTTACCATTTTCTTTGACATATACATCGATTTCTTCCATTGTATCTTCCACACCTGTGATTCTGGTTTCCATCTCTTGTAGTCTTATGCTTATGTCTGTAGTTCCTGTTTTCTTGCCTAAGTTCTTTCTTTTCACAATTTCCTCCATTTGTGTTTTCTTTAATTTTTCCAATTCTATCTTCAGATCTTGAGTCATTTTATTGATTTCCTTCAACTGTCTGACTGGATTTTCCTATTTTTTTCCTTCAATTACTTTAGCTGTTTATTTGAACAATCCTCTGTTTCTTTTATTTCTTTCATTGATTTAAGTATTTCCTCTCTAGAGCCCACAAACTGTTTGGCTGCTACAACTTTTTGTATTTCTTTATGGATGGCCATAATCTGTTTGAGTTAATCTTCCTCTAGGTTTGTATACATGTTATTTTTTTTTTCATCTGTTATCCTTTTCATGAGCATAGATGCTAGGTCATCTTCTTGAATTTCAATTATGGTGGGGTTTCCAAGGCTTCTTGCCCCTAGATAACTGAGTTCTGGAGATGCCATATTGCTCTGTCCTTGGTTGGTTGACATTTTACCCTGCTCTACCCCTTGGGCTATCTTCAATTTTGGGTGTTAGTTTCTGGTGGTTTCTGGAATCCTGTGTTGGAGAGAATCTCCTTTGCAGGAAGATCATTTTTCCTGGAGGAAGCTTCCTCAGTTTTTTTGGTATGGTCTCTGTATGGCCGATGTTATTCAGGAGTGAGCCACAGCTCACCTCAAGCATTCATACCTGAGTGGTAACTGTGGTCCTTGTTAGTTGAGATGGCTCTCCTCTCACCTGGAGAAGTCCTGGAGACAGCTGCCCTCCTGGTTTTCTTGCTGTAAATTTACTGAGCTGCTGCTGTAAACTGGGTGTCCTGTGGTTTGGTTAGTTTTGTCAGTGGTAACTGGTTATCCCTTGGATCACTATCTGGGGTTTGATCTCAGGATCCCAGGCTTCTGTGGGTTTGTGCTTGGGGCTCTGTGCTCCAGTACCTAAGTGGTAATCTTTGGCAGCTGAGTACTGCTCTCCTGATAGCAGCAGCCTGGCTGGTGTATGGCAGGTCCTTGGGTTGGGACCTTTTCCAGGGATATAACTGGGGGACCTAAGTCTATCTCTGTTTGACTCTTTCCACATTAGGTTTTCTCCTGATAGGAACTTCTAGTCTCGTATTTCCTGGGATGCACAGCTCTGTTTGTGAGGAATAGTTAGTGCACTGTAGGTGGTTAGTCTGGTGGTGCACATGCCTGGTGGTCTATGGGAGCTTTTCCAGGGATATACTTGGTGAGCTAATTTGGTCTCTGTTTGCTTCCATCCCTTTGGGTTTTTCACGGAACAGTGACTTCCAGTATCTGTTGCCCTGGGGCACATAGCTCTGTCTGGAGGGAGAGCTGGAAGTGCATCAACTCTCTGCTCACAGCTGGAGCCCAGTTTTTTTGCTGGTAGCATGCACCCACTATTCTGTGAGACCTTTTCCAGGGAAATAATGGGTGACCCGTGGCCAGTCCCTTTTCCTTCCTTCTTGTGGGTTTTTCTCAAGACTGGGACTCCCTCTCCAGAGTTTTTATTACTATTGCTCTATACTACATCTTGAGATCAGTGATTAAGATACCTCCAGATGATCTGTTGTTGTACAGGATCGTTTTTGGAGATTGTTTTGTTTTTGTTTTTGTTTTGTTTGTTTGTTTGTTTGTTTCTCAGTATGAAGCTGAGAATCTTTCTTTCAAGGTCTGTAAAGAATTCAGTTGGGATTATGATGGGAATTGCATTGAATCTGTAGATTGCTTTTGGACTTTTTCACAATGTTCATACTACCAAACCAAGATCACTGAAGATCTTTCCATCTTTTGCTATCTTCTTCAATTTCTTTCTTCAGAGAATTAAAGTTTTTTTTTAATATGTCTTGCACTTGGTTAGAGACACCCCAATGTACTGTATGTTATTAGTGGCTATTGGGAAGGGTATTGTTTCCATGATTTCCTTCTCAGCACTTTTGTCTTTGGTATACATGAGGTTTTCTGATTTTTTGAGTGGATTTTGTATCCTGCCACTTTGCTGAAGGTGTTTATCTGTTGCAGGAGTTCTCTGGATTAATTTTTTGGGGTATATCATATCATATGTGAATAGTGACAATTTGACCTCTCCCTTTATGATTTGTATCCCCTTGATCTCCTTTACAATTCTTACTGCTTCAGCTAAGACTTCAAGTATAATTGAGTACAACATTAAGTTTTACTTAGTTTCTTTGTTTAGTTTATTTTTTATTTTTATTTTTTAATCTTAAATCTAAAATGGGTAACCATAAAGTTTGCTCATGTAGATCTACCTAAAATTTGGTTCTAAAACATACATTGAAAAATATGCCAAAATTGAGATTATAGCATCCTGTGTTATAGGGTGAAGTTTAAAGCAGATGATAAAGTTAAAAAAAGAGTAACTCAACTGTATTGGCCCTCAGACTTGTCAGAGATCTGATAAATATGTCATTTTAACATATGTAAGCTTATTCTGACAAAGTCCAACCTGTTGAAGCACAAAAAAAAGAAAAGAAAAGAAAAGAAAAAAGAAATCAATTCAGTTTTACAGATGCATTTTTTTTTTCCATTTAAAACAAAAATTAGTGCAATTGTTGAAATTTTATCAGTATTTACTGATGGTTCATTATCTGGTGTTGTTGCTTATACTTATGTAAGAAAAAATATATTTTCAAGTGTCTAAGACATCTGCACAAATAGCAGAGTTATCTGCAGTATTGGCTGTGTTTCAAAGTTTTAATAAGCAGACTTTGAACATATTTAGAGATAGTGCACATGTATCCCAGTCCTTGCCTAGGTTACAGACTGCAGACCAAATTCAGATATCTTCTCCTGCTGGAATTTTATTTTTACAAATGCAAAGGTTGATAAAAAAACAAAAACAAAAACAAAAACAAAACCTTTCCCCCTTTTTTATAGGACATTTGAGGACTCATTCTAATTTGTAGGTCCCTGTCTAAAGGAAATTCATTGACAGATAAAGTCAGCAAAGTTTACTGTTTACAGTTAAAAAGAGCCCAGGATGCTCATAATGTGCAACATCATAATAATCAAACCTTGAGACTTAAATATGGATTGACTAAGAAACAGGCCCATAGTATAGTCAAGGCTTGCAGTACTGGTCCTCAATTTCAGCCTATTCCTCATTTCGGAGTCAGTCCTAAAGGATTGGCTCCAAATCAGACTTGGCAATAGATATTACCCATATTCCTGAATTTAAACAATTAAAATATGTACATGATTACATAGATACCTATTTTGGATTTATTTTTGACACTCCTCAACCAGGAAAAGTTGCAAAGAAAGTTATTGCTCTTTCTCTAAAGGCTTTTTAATATTCCAGATGTTCCTAAGCAATTTAAAACTGACAATGGGATAGGATATACTAGAAAATCTTTTAAAAGAACTTGTCAACATTTTCAAGTTTCTCATATAACTAAAATACTTTACAATCCTGAAGGACAAGGCATGGTGGAACATCCTCACTAAAGATTTAAGATTTATTTGCAAAAAACAAAGAAAAGGGAGGTACTTCCCGGGACACAAAGGAAACATCTTAATCATGTTCTTTTCATTCTGAATTTTTAAAATACAGATAACAGGATAAGCATGGTTAATCTATAGCAGATAGAGTTTAGCATACAGAGACCAAGAAACTTTTTGCTAAAATAAGATGGAAGTATCCTTTAACAAATCGATGGCAGAGATCTAACCCTCTACTCATATGGGGACAAGGAGCTATCTGTGTGTATTTTCTGGGAAATGATGCCTCTTGATGGCTACTAGAACATCTTTTGTGACAAGTGGATGAGGAGTTTTCTCCTGATAATGATAATGATGTCAATGAACACCAATCTGGTCAAGAAGACTGTTTATTGGGTATACGTTCCTAATCCACTCATTTTCTTGGGATGATGCAGAAATCCTTGTTTATGTCAACAACACTTGATTGCTTGGTTTTCCTTCTTTTGAAAGAATAAAAGTATAACGGACTCTTAACTTTTCAAAGACTAGAAAGAGGTCATCTTCTTTGCTTTACCAGAGAGAGTATTCATCAGGACAGCTTACCAGTCTCTCCTGTCCAGGTCATAGGTAGGAATGCCTACTACTCTAAAGTTGGGGTGGCAGCTCAAGCCTCCCTTTGTAAGCAGGCAAACTAGAAAATTGGAGGGATATTATTTTCAGTTCTTATGGGAGTTAAGGATGATAGTTTTAAATCTCCAATGAGTTACCCACCCTGTGAGAAAGGGAATAAATGCACTTTTATTCAACTGATGGTTCCTTGTGATGTATCAGAGAAATGGCCCCCTCTCCATCCGGGACAATAACTCTGCATATACAGTTGTGGACTGGACTGGTCTATCCTTAAGGGTATTAAGAACTTGGCTTCTGGTAAAGGCAGTCAAAATTCCTTTGTTTTAGAAAAAGCTGTTAGTGCTTGACATTGGAGGACTTCAATAAAAATTGACAAACTTATGTATGAAAATTGGGGGCTGCATTGAGATATGTAGGCATTCTCTCTGGGAATGCAAGTATCTTTGCTAAATTAATCAAGTATATTTATGTTTTGGCATGTGTTAGTCCTCCTTTTTTACTGCTAATTTGAAATATTGTAGTAAGACATTTTAGGAACAATGATACCTATTTCAATTGAATGTATATATTACAGTCTTACTAATTGTTAGTGCTGATAATAATATTCTGTCAGTATTAACTGTTAAGCAACTGTTTTTTTTATGATTCCTGTTAGGGTTTCTGATTCTTGTATGATTAAACAGAATTTAATTGGACTCAGGTTCTGAATCACCTTGCTGATATTTGGTGCTAAAAAAGTTCTCATTGGACATGTTAACAATGAGAAATAAGATCCATCACATAGAATCTGCCAATAAACCTAGTTTAGAATTGTCCAGTACAACCTGGGATATATTTACTATTCTCAGGAGGAGCTTTGCATCCTTTGACTCTGTGCTTAAGTAGGGTAGGGACTGACACTTTTAGACCTGGCAGTTATGGCTTGTGCCTGCCTGCCTTGTGTGTTACATTTCCTTCTTCAACAACTTCAGTGCATGCAAGTGCAGTTGCAAGAATTTAAATTAAATATCTCTAACAACCTCATTTGATATGGAGGTAAGTCAATGACATTTAAGAGTAAAATTGTGGTTTTTCCAACCTAAGACAGAGGCTCGTAAAAATCATACCCTAGACCTTGATGAGAAGTATGGAAAAATGCACATTTCACCAACCTAACACAGGCTCTCCTTGAAACAAAGAAGGAAGAAATGAAGGAGTCTGGTAATTGGAATTCTATCTCCTGAAGATGGGAGATACAAGTCTTATGTAACTTCTATGTCTCAGAGACTATCTTTGGCAGTCTCTGCAAGCAGGGTGTTCTGAGCCTGAGAAGTAGATAGCAAGCTCCCTGCAACCTTGGGAACCAGAGAGCAAACTTCAATGAATTCTTGGATGCCTTGCCAAGTGTCACAGATGTGTTCCTACTGTGAAAAAAAAAATGCTTGTACCCTTTGATTTATAAGCATTGATTGTACATTCAGTAAACTGAGAGTTGAAAAGGAATCTGGCTTGTCACCATTCTTCACATATTTGTCACCCCATTTACACTACCTCTTTCAGGTGGACGCTGTTTGATTAGCCTGCAGGACCGTCAGGTTACATTCTGTTTTCCCTGCTCTTAAAGACTCAATATGCCAGGGAGCCCAAGTCCCGGCCAGACTATTATATCAATAAGAATGTGAAGGTACATTTAGTAAGTATGACAGTAACTGCTCATTTCAAATTCACAAACTAGGAAATTTCAGGTCTAAGACAACAGTAGGAGACCACCTTGACATTAGGTACATTCTGCTTAATCCCACATTCCCAGACATTTACTCAATGGGGAGAAAGAGCTAGAGAGACAGATTCAGAAATAGAGAGACCTAGACCAACAGAAACAATGATATAACATGACAGAGACCAACAGACAGAGATTCCATAGTCTCTGTTCACTTTCATTGGCATACAAACCTCACAGCACAACCTCCTATAATATAACTCCAAAAGGAATTATATTATCTAATAAGGGCATACCTCCTATCCATTCCCAGATGTTTATCTCTAGAACACCACATGTAAACAAGTGAACTTCAAGGGGATATTGCAATTCAAGTCACCAGGAAGTAGACGAAGGTGGAGGAAATTTTAGGCTAAAAGAATATAGTTATCCTGAAAGTTTGTCATTCAATACAATGATTAAGTCCTAGCAACTCCCAAGAACTAAATAACAGGACTGATGATGCAATGATCTTGCATCCACAAAGATGCTAACTTCTTTGCATATAGAGGCCCATAGTCAGATATTATGCAGAGAGAGATCTTAAAACACCCAGCTTTAAATGGGATTACTGTAGGAAATTCTCCCTCTTTAGATATCTGGGAAGCCTGCAGGACAGTAGGCAGAAAGAGTGTCATAAGTAGAAGGAATTGAGGACACAGGAGAGCAAAACCTTGAGAATCAGACCACAGAGGAAGATGATGCAGCCAGCCAGGATTGACACCTGATAAACTAGGGTAAGATAGAAGTGGGAGGAGGACCTCTCCTACCACAGAAATATAGAAAGAGCCTAAGGGTAGGATAAGGTAAGTAGTTGAGACTAGGAGGAAAATAGGGAGGGGCCAGCAGAGGGGAAACAAAGTGAAGAAATTGTAATACATAAATACATAAGAGAAACTGTGATCATTGTGATAAAGTATAAAGTTCTTCAGGATTGATGGCTTCTTAAGGGTGTTGCCATTGTGAGGCAAGGATGAATTCAGTTATTTTTAAAGGACTTTGCGCTGAGACTCTGATCATGTTCCAGTATGTATATGAACAAGACATACTAGAATTAATGTATTTTAAAGAAAAAAAAAATAGTGTGACACATGAGTAGGAATTTGAAGATGGGAAAATAGAGGAGTGTAATGTATATTATATCAAATTCCCACATAAGCAATAAAAATAATAGTTGACAACTTTTACAATGACCTTTAGCATGGAGAAAAGATTTCACTAAACTAGGGCAGAGTTTGACTTTGGAAGGCATGCCTTCCAGGAATTAATTATGTAGCAGAGAATCCTAGCCATGAATTAGTGTTTACCCAAGCTACTTCTGACCCCATGAGCTCATGTGTCACCTCTGAACAGGCAGTCTTGGAACAAACACTATGTTTAAAGGGTTGGTCTGGAGGACCACAGCAGGAAATTCAGCTGCTCCTGTGTCCTACACATATAACATGGACCCATTTCTCTGTTCTGAAGGCCCAGTTTTAACTGCAATCACCAGCACAAGGAGGGTTCCTCATTGACCACTGAGAAGGACACATCTGCTGATACAGCCAGGACAGTGAATGCAAACCTGCTCATACCTGGTTGGCAACAAAAATGTGAAACAGCACCAGCTGTCAAAGAGTTACTGCCCTTCAGTTTTACTTTTACAGACACCAATCTTTCTCTGTTTCACCCAAACCAGTGCCAGGAATTGTCTAGTTTAATTCTTATTTCCCTGCTCTTAAAGACTAAATACCCCAGGGAACAGTAGATGCTGCCAGCCTATTATATCAATAAGAATGTGAAGATCCATTTAGTGACTACCTGAATTACTGCTCAGTTCAAAGTCACAACCTAGGAATTTCAGATTCAAGATCACAGTAGATCACCGTGTCTTTCAGTACATTCCCCTTAATACCACATCACTTTGAAGCTTCCCTACTTATGAAGTTGTCCAATTAAATAAATATTAAACTTCCATGTCCTACCTAACTTTGTCACAGTGGTAAACAGGAGTAAGGGATCTGTGTTGGGATCTGGCTAAATAGATGACATAAAGGCTAGTTGGGTTTTACAAGAAAAAAAAAACTTGTGCAGAAGATCAGAGAGATACTGGACACTGTGGAAAGTTTGTTTACTCACCTCCATGCAAAACTGAAGATTCTCTCAGGTACTAATTGGCTGAGAGGGAGAATGACATCATGAAAAAGATGAAAGCAAATAAGAGTTTTAGGAGCCAGTTATTAAAAAGGCCAAGTGGATAGAGTGCTTGCGAGGAAGGCTGAGCAGCCTTTCATGCCTCAATCTGGGCAGCTGAAAGCACATGACCTGGAGATGACAAATACTGTGTCTAAACTCTTAGTTCAAGAAAAGTGTCAGATAATTCTTTCAAGTGATCATTACAATTCATGTGTCTTTGACCTGTGTATCACAGTTTCGATTTACATTTGAAAATGTACAGATATGTCCTCTGTCAGTGAATTATTTACTGTTAAAATGATCCCTGAACAAGGCAATTCTTTGAACAAAAAGTGTTTAATTGGGACCTTGCTTATATGTTTACAGAGATGATCCATGATGTCATGTTAGCAAGCAGTCATATCTTATAGTCATCACCAGAACTGATAACTTTTCATACTGAACCACAGAGGGGGACATAGGCCAACAGAGAAAGAGCTAGAAAGACAGATTCAGAAATAGACCCAGAACAACATAAACATAGAAAGTGACAGAGACTGAAAGACAGAGACTCCATTCTATCTGGTCACATTCATTGGCATATCAACCTAACAGCACACACTCCTATATTATAATTCTAATAAGAATTATATTATCTAAAAAGGCCATACTTCCTAACCCTTGCCAGATATTTCCTCAGTGGGCACTCAACATGTAAACAAATGAGCTTCAAGTGACATTGCAATTCAAATCACTAAGAAGCAGAAGAAGATAAAGTCCCAGAAAATTCCAAGGTCTAAGGGACTGACAATCTCCATTGAGGAAAATGTGGAATATTTCCATAACACATTATTATTCAGCTAAGAAAATAACTTCATGATATTTTCAGGCAAAAGGACGGAACCAGGAAAAATCAACCTGGTTGAAGTAACTAAAATGCAGGAATATGGTATGTATTCACTTATTAGGTCTCCTAATAGTGGAGGATAAAATTCCAAAAGGCCATCTATTGTGAACAAACCAGTCTTCCACCAGGGGTATTGGGTGGCAGTTAAATGAGTTTTTGGGGAAGGACATCCTATGTAAATTGTCAAGCAAACCCAGATGTTGTTACTTAACATATGTTGCTCTCTGTCCACAACAGAGAGATCAATGCCATGTTCATGGATCCACAGAGGTTTCCTTCTGCATCAAATTGGATCACATGGAGACACACAGTCTGATATTATACACACAGAAAACAGAAAACACACAGTTCTGAATGGGATTTCCCTATGAAATTCTCCTTCCCCTCAGAGCTCTGCAAAGCCTACAGGAGAGGATATAAGAAGAGTGTCATAAGAAGAGAGAATTGAGGACACAAGGAGAAGAGTGTTCTGAGAATCAGTCCATAGAGGAAGATGATGCAGCCAGCCTTGATGAAACCTGATCAGCTAGGGTCAGATAGAAGGGGTGGGAGGACTTACCCTAACATTGAAATAGAGAAAGTTCTGAGGGATAGAAGAAGGAGGGTGGGTGGGAATGGAAAGAGAAGAAGGAGGGGCCAGCAGAGGTGATTCAATGTGAACAAATCGTAATAATTTAATACATAAGAAAAACTGTGACCATGCCAATGAAGTATAGAGCTCTGCAATACTAAAGGCTTCTTCTTGAGGTAGTCCCAGCATGTGGCAAGGATGAACTCAGTTTTCTTTAAGGGAATTTGCACTGAGACTCTCATATTCCAATGAGTGTATGAAATACTTCAATTGATGTATTTTAAAGAAAAATATTTTAGTGTGACACATAGGTAGGAATTTGAACCTGGGAGCAATGAAAAAGGAGTGTAATATATGTAATACTAAATTCCCATGTAAGTAATAAAAATAATATGTTGACAACTTTACAATGACTTTTAACATGGAGAAAAGATTCCACTAAGTGGAAGAAGTGTTTACTTCATAAGGCATTCTTTCCAGGAACTGATTATGTAGCAGAGGATCCTTGCCTTGAAGTAGTGTTTACTCAGCTTTCTCAGACCCCAGGAGCTCAGGTGGCACTTCTGAACACGCAGTCTTGGTATGAACACTACGCTTTGAGGGCTTGTCTGTAGGACCACATCAGGTAATACAACTCCTCTTGTATCCTAGGCATATAACACTGACCCATTTGTTTGTCCTGATAACCCAGTTTTAACTGTGAATACCATGACATGGAAACTAACAGATCACTGAATAAAATATAGCGGCCTATCCAGGAAGGTCAGCCAAGGTAGCCCTGCTCTTAGAGGGTTGGCAACCATAGTGTGGAACAGCACCAGCTGTCAATTCCTTTATTGCCCAACAGTTCTACCTTTATATAAACCAATCTTTCTCTGTTTCATCTAACAAGTCCCAGGAATATTCTGTTTTGCTTCTCTTTTCCTGTTCTTAAAAAATCAATATGCCATGCAATGCTAGACCCTGCCAGGCTATTATATCAATAAGAATGTGAAGGTACATTTAGTAAATGCATGAATAACTGCTCAGTTCAAAGTCACAAACAAGGATATTTCAGATCCAACCACAGTAGGAGATCACCTTGCCATTCAGTACAATCTCCTTAATCCCACATCACATTGAAGCTTCCCTACATAGGAAGCTGTCCAATTAAATAAATATTAAAGTTTCAATTCCTACCTGACATTGTCATAGAGGTAAACAGGAGTAAAGGTTTGGAATCTCTTTAAAGGGAAGAGAAAAATGATTATTGAGTTACACAAGAAAACATCACAAGATTATCTCAGGTGCTGATTTATTAAGAGGTAGAATGATGTCATGAAACAGTTGAGAACCAGTAAGAGTATCAGAAGCCAGTTATTAAAAGGGCTAATTGGACAGCCTGCTTCAGAGAAAGGCTGAACATCCCTACATGCCTCAATCTGGGCAGATGAAAGCACACAACTCAGAGGTGACAATTCCGGTGTCCAAGACACTTAGTTCAGGAAAAGTGTCACATGTATCTTTCAAGTGGTCATTAATACAGTCACCTTCTCTTGACATGTCACTTTTACATTATCACATATTCCATTGTTATTTGTTAAATGCACAATTTATGTCCTCAGTCAGTAAATTACTTAGTGGAAAATCCTTCCTGACCAAGGCAAATCTTTGAACAAAAAGCTTTTAATTGGTACCTTACACTTTTACAGAGATGACCCATGATCATATCAGCAGTCATGTTGTTGTAGGTCTAGAGCAAAACTGAGAACATTTCATTCTAAACCACAAGTGGCAGGCAGATAGAGGGAGACAGAGAAAGAGAGAGAGAGAAATAGCTAAAAAGATAGATTTAGAAATAAAGAGACCTAGACCAACTAAAAAAAGATATAAAGTGACAGAGACTGGGAGACAAAGACTCCACTCTGTATGGTCACTTTCATTGGCATATCAAATTCAAATCACACCCTCCTATAATATAAATCCAATAGGAATTTTATTACCTAAGAATTATATTATGTTATCTATATCCTAACTCTTCCCAGATATTTCTTCACTGGGGATTCAAAATGTAAATAGAGGAGCTTCAAGGGGATATTGCATTTCAAATCTCCAGGAAGTGGAAGAAGTTGCAGGGACTTCTAGGCTAAAAGAACATAGTTATCCTTATAGATTGTCATTCAATATAATAATTAAAGTCCCGGCACCTTCCAAGTTATAAAGAACCAGACTAACAATTTCCTTTAGGAAAAATGTTGAATATTTCCATAATGGGGTATATTTTAGCTAAGAAAATGACATCATGATATTTTTAAGCAAATGGATGGAACCAGAAAAATCATCCTGGGTGAAGCAAATAAAATGCAGAAACACAAATATGGCATGTATTCACTTATTAGATTAGGAGGTCTTGTAATAGTGGGGATAAAGTTCCAATAGGCTAACTATTGTGACCAAACTAATCTTCCACTAGGGGGATTGGTTGGCAGTTAATTAAGTTGTTGGGCCAGGGCACCCTAAGAAAAATTTCAAGTATCCCCCACTCTTGTTATTAAAATATGTTGCTCTCTGCCTTCATTGTTCATGGATCCAATGAGATGCTTCCTTCTACATCAAATGGGATTGCATACAGTGACCACAGTCAGATATTATGCAGAGAGAGACCTTAAAACACCCAGCTCAAAATGGGATTTCTGATGAAATTCTCCCTCACCTCAGAGCTCTGAGAAGCCTGTAGGAGAGGAGGCATGAAGAGTGTCATTGGTAGAGGTAATTGAGGACATGACAAACCAAAGAGAAAGATGATGCAGCCAGCCTTGGTGAGACATGATAAGCTGGGATCAGATAAAAGGGGGAGGAGAACTTCTCCAATTAGGGAACTAGAGAAAGGGCATAGTTTTAGAAGGAGGAGGGTGGGTGGGACTTGAAGAAGAAGAGGGAGGGGACAGCAGAGGGGATTCAAAGTGAACAAATAGTAATAAATAAATACATAATAAAAATTGTGATTAAGGAGATGAAATATAGAGCTCTTCAGGATTGATGGCTTCTTCTTGGGGGTGCTGCCAGTGTGGAGCAGGATGAACTCAGTTTTCTTTAAGGAACTTGGGACTTAGCCTCTGATAATGTTATAATGAGTTTATAAAAACACATACTTTATTTGACATATTTTAAAGAAAAACAAATATTTTAGTGTGACACAAGGGTAGGAATTTGAACCTGGGAGTAATGGAAAAGGAGTGTAATGTTTGTTATGTGCAATTTCCACATAATCAATAAAAATAACATTTTGACAACTTTTACAATGACTTAACATGGAGAAAAGATTCTGCTTAAGGAGAGTAGAATTTGACTTTGGAAGGCATGCTTTCCAAGAACTCATTATGTAGCAGAGAATCTTAGTCATGAACTAGTGGTTACCCAGCTTCCTCAGACCCAATGAGCTCAGATGGCACCTCTGAACAAGCAGTCCTTTCACTAACACTGTTTAAAGGGATTGTCTGGAGGACTACAGGAGGAAACAGCTGCTCCTATGTTCTAGGCATATAATATGGACCCATTTCTCTGTCCTGAGAGCCCATTTTGAGCTGCAAACCTTAGGACCAGGAGGGTTCCTCACTGACCCAAGAGTAGGGCACAGCTCCCTATCCAGGAAAGTAAGCCAAAACAACCCTGCTCATAGAAAGTTGGAAACACTACTGTGGAACAACAACTTTCACATACTTTATCGGCCCTAAATTCTCCTTTTACACTGACCGTTTTCTCTGTTTTATCCAAACCAGTCCTAAGAAATATCTGGTTTCTTTCTCTTTTCCCTGCTCTTAAAAACTCAATAACAGAGGGAGGGGCAAGATGGCAGCGCCAGGAGGACTCTCATTCTGAGCAGCAGCAGCAGGATCAGCACAGTGACCAGTAATCAGAACTCGCAGCCATAAAACACAGTCATTGTGTTTCCCAGGGGAGAGGATACCCCACGGTGGGGGATTCAATCAGCTTTTAACTCACCCCGCTAAACCTCGGAAGAGATCCCGGATCCACCAGACGCTTGGCTGCCTGCCACCAGCCCCAGCCCCCAGCCCAGAGACTCAGCCAGTGTCTCTGGTCACAGTCCCAGACTGAACCATGCGTACCACAATATCACAGTCTGGAACTTTCAGTCGAGAGATAACCCCAGGGTACAGAAAAAGATTGGGACCAGCCTTAGGTCACCCAGACATCCCCTGGAAAAAACTCGGGTTCTACGGGCACCCCAGGAGCCAGGCAGGAGCCAGAGCCAGAGACCCAGGCTCCAGCACCACAGAGCTCTGCCTGCCTGCACGCCTGATTCACCACCTGAGATAGAACTGTGGGCACCAGGGCACCAGTGAATGAGTTTCACTGTCCAGTGCAAACACACAGGGAGGAAAATGGCTGCTCTGATCTCAGAGCACTCAACCAACACCCCCAGCCTGAAAAGGTCCCCAGAAAATTGCCCAGCTTAGGGAGGCACCCAGGCTCCCAAAGGCCACTAAGGAAGACACAGGCAGTTTCTGCTCACCAGACAGCTGGCAGAGACTGAGCCGCCATCAATCAGCTGTGCTCCAGGCACAGGCAGTTTCTGTGGCCAGCCAGCTGGCGGACACTGAGCAGTGTGCACCAGGGCATAAAAAGACACTGGGAGTCCTTGTATCTAGAGAATCCACAGGGAAGGAAGGAAACTGTACTGATATAAATCACCCAATCCTTGCCTAGAAAAAGTCTAGCAGACCAGTGGGGCCAAGGCACGATCACTCAGCTGTACTCGAGACACAGGCACAAACAGTTGCTGCGCGCCTGATGTCCAACTTGGTCACAGCAGCTGATCATTAAATTTACAACAAGAAACCCAGAAACAGGGTAGCTGCCCTCAAGACTTCCCTGGGTGAAAGGAGAACCCTCTCGACTAACAAAGTCCACAGTTACCAATCAGGTCTATATCCCGGAGGCGAGCAACTCCTGAAGAAACACCAGCCATCCAGGGACTATACCCAAAAAGCTGAGAAGACATCCTTCAGGAAAAACCAGCTTTCTGCAAAGGGGACTCTCTCCACCACAGGATCCCCAGGAACCACCAGAAAATAACCCCAAACACCTAAGATAGCACAATGGGTAGAGGCCAGGGTAAAAGCTCAAGCAACAAAAGACAGAGCAATATGGCATCTCCAGAACCCAGTTACCCAGGGGCAAGTAGCCCTGGACACCCCAGCATAACTGAAATCCAAGAAGATGACCTAACAAGTATGCTCATGAAGATGATAACAGAGGAAACAAATAAGATACGTAAAGACATAGAGGAAGATAAACTCAAACAGAATATTGCCATCCGTAAAGAAATAGAGGAAGCTGCAGCCAAACAGTTTATGGCCTTTAGAAAGGAAATGCTTAAAGCACTGAATGAAATGAAAGAAACAGAGTTGAAGGAACTAAAAGAAAAATAGGAAAGTACAATCAGACAGGTGAAGGAAGTAAACAAAACAACTCAAGACCTGAAGATAGAATTGGAAAAATTAAAGAAAACACAAATGGAAGAAATAATGGAAAGGAAGAATCTAGGGAAGAAAACAGGAACTACAGAGGTAAGCATAAACAACAGACTAAAAGAGATGGAAGAAAGAATCTCAGGTGTAGAAGATACAATGGAAGAAATCGATGTATCTGTCAAAGAAAATGTTAAATCCGAAAAATTCCTGACACAGACCATCCAAGAAATGCAAGACAATATGAAAAGACAAAACCTAAGAATAATAGGTATAGAGGAAAAAGAAGACTCCCTTCTCCAAGGCCCAGAAAATATTTTCAACAAAATCATTGAAGAAAATTTCCCCAAGCTAAAGGAGAGGCCATTTAGAATACATGAGGCCTACAGAACACCCAACAAATTTGACCAGAAAAGAAAATCCTCCTGCCACATAATCAAAACAGTAAGTATACAGAATAAAGACAAAAATACTAAAAGCTTTAAGGGAAAAGGCCAAGTACCATATAATGGCAAACCCATTAGAATCACACCTGACTTTTCAACAGAGACTATGAAAGCCAGAAGGGCCCGGACAGATATCATGCAGAGCCTAAGAGAACACAGATGTCACCCCAGGCTAATATACCCCGCAAAACTGTCAGTCCTCATAGATGGAGAAAACAAGATATTCAATGAGAAAAACAAATTTCATCAATACCTACAAACAAATCCAGCATTACAGAAGACATGAGAAGGGAAAATACAACCCAGGAAAACTAGCTACATTCAAGAAAACACAGGAAATAAATAACCTCACTTCAGTAAAACAGCAAGCAACCAAGCACAAAACCTTAGTACCACAGCCTACATCAAAATCAAGGGATCTAATAGCCACTGGTCATTAATCTCTCTCAACATCAATGGACTCAACTCTCCAATAAAAAGACACAGATTAAGAGAATGGAAATGTAAACAAAACCCAACAATCAGTTGCATATAAGAAACACACCTAAGGCATAAAGATAGACATTACCTGAGGGTAAAGGGTTGGAAGACAACTTTCCAAGCAAATGGACCCAAGAAGCAAGCAGGAGCAGGAGTAGCCATTCTAAAATCTGATAAAATAGACTTTCAGCGGGAGGGGCAAGATGGCAGCGCTGGGAGGACTCTCATTCTGAGTAGCAGCACAGCAGGATCAGCACAGTGAACAGCAATCAGAACTCTCGGCCATAAAACACAGTCATTGTGTTTCCCAGGTGAGAGGATACCCCACGGTGGGGGATTCAATCAGCTTTTAACTCACCCCGATAAACCGCTGAAGAGATCCTGGTTCCGCCAGACGCTTGGCTGCCAGCCGCCAGCCCCAGCCCCAGCCCAGAGCCACAAGCCAGTGTCTCTGGTCAAGGTCCCAGACTGAACCTTGGGCACCACACTATCAGAGACTAGAATTTTCAGTCGAGAGATAACCCCAGGGTACAGGAAACGATTGGGACCGGCCTTAGGTCACCCAGACATCCCCTGGAAAAGACTCCGGCGGGTTCCACGGGCACCCCAGGAGCCAGCCCGGAGCCAGAGCCGGGGACCCAGGTTCCGGCACAGAGCCCTGCCTGCCTGATTGCCTGATTCGCCCCCGGAGATAGAAACGGCGGTTCTGATCTCAGAGCACTCAGCTCACCCCAAACCTGAAAAGGTCCCCGGAAAATTACCCAGCTTAGGGAGCACTCGGGCTCCCAAAAGCTGCAAAGGCAGACACAGGCAGTTTCTGCGCACCAGACAGCTGGCAGAGACTGAGCCGCCATCACACAGCTGTGCTCCAGGCACAGGCAAATTTCTGTGGCCAGCCAGCTGGCGGACACTGAGCAGTGTGCACCAGGGCAAAAAAAGACACTAGGAGTCCATGTCTCCAGAGAATCCACGGGGAAGGAAGGAAACTGTACTGATCTAAATCACCCAATCCTTTCCTAGAAAAAGTCTAGCAGTCTAGTGGGGCCGAGGCGCCAGCACTCAGCTGTGCTCCAGACACAAGCACAAACAGTTGAGGCACACCTGATGTCCAACTTGGTCACAGCAGCTGATCATTAAATTTGCAACAAGAAACCCAGAAACAGGGCAGCTGCCCTCAGGACTTCCCTGGGTGAGAGGAGAACCCTCTCGACTAACAAAGACCACAGTTACCACTCAGGTCTATATCCCTAAGGTGAGCAACTCCTGAAAAAACACCAGCCATCCAGGGACTATACCCAAAAAGCTGAGAAGACATCCTTCAGGAAAAACCAGCTTTCTGCAAAGGCGATTCTCTCCACCACAGGATCCCCAGGAACCACCAGAAAATAACCCCAAACTCCTAAGATAACACAATGGGTAGAGGCCAGCGTAAAAGCTCAAGCAACAAAAGACAGAGCAATATGGCATCTCCAGAACCCAGTTACCCAGGGGCAAGTAGCCCTGGACACCCCAGCATAACTGAAATCCAAGAAGATGACCTAACAAGTATGCTCATGAAGATGATAACAGAGGAAACAAATAAGATACGTAAAGACATAGAGGAAGATAAACTCAAACAGAATATTGCCATCCGTAAAGAAATAGAGGAAGCTGCAGCCAAACAGTTTATGGCCTTTAGGAAGGAAATGCTTAAAACACTGAATGAAATGATAGAAACAGAGTTGAAGGAACTAAAAGAAAAACAGGAAAGTACAATCAGACAGGTGAAGGAAGTAAAAAAACAACTCAAGACCTGAAGATAGAATTGGAAAAATTAAAGAAAACACAAATGGAAGAAATAATGGAAAGGAAGAATCTAGGGAAGAAAACAGGAACTACAGAGGTAAGCATAACCAACAGACTAAAAGAGATGGAAGAAAGAATCTCAGGTGTAGAAGATACAATGGAAGAAATCGATGTATCTGTCAAAGAAGATGTTAAATCCGAAAAATTCCTGACACAGACCATCCAAGAAATGCAAGACAATATGAAAAGGCAAAACCTAAGAATAATAGGTATAGAGGAAAAAGAAGACTCCCTTCTCCAAGGCCCAGAAAATATTTTCAACAAAATCATTGAAGAAAATTTCCCCAAGCTAAAGGAGAGGCCAATTAGAATACATGAGGCCTACAGAACACCCAACAAATTTGACCAGAAAAGAAAATCCTCCCGCCACATAATAATCAAAACAGTAAGTATACAGAACAAAGAAAAAATACTAAAAACTGCAAGAGAAAAAGGCCAAGGACCATATAATGGCAAACCCATTAGAATCACACCTGACTTTTCAACAGAGACTATGAAAGCCCGAAGGGCCTGGACGGATATCATGCAGACCCTAAGAGAACACAGATGTCAGCCCAGGCTACTATACCCTGCAAAACTCTCAGTCCTCATAGATGGAGAAAACAAGATATTCAATGACAAAAACAAATTTCAACAATACCTACAAACAACTCCAGCATTACAGAAGACACTGGAAGGGAAAATACAACCCAAGAAAGCTAGCTACATTCAAGAAAACACAGGAAATAAATAACCTCACTTCAGTAAAACAAAAAGCAACCAAGCACACAACCTGATGACCACAGCCAACATCAAAATCAAGAGATCTAACAGCCACTGGTCATTAATCTCTCTCAGCATCAATGGACTCAACTCTCCAATAAAAAGACACAGATTAACAGAATGGATACGTAAACCAAACCCGGCAATCTGTTGCATACAAGAAACACACCTAAGACACAAAGATAGACATTACCTGAGGGTAAAGGGTTGGAAGACGACTTTCCAAGCAAACGGACCCAAGAAGCAAGCAGGAGTAGCCATTCTAATATCTGATAAAATAGACTTTCAACCAAAATTAATCAAAAGAGATGGGGAAGGACACTTCATACTCATCAAGGGAAAATTCCACCAGGAAGACATCACAATCCTGAACATCTATGCCACAAATACAAGGGCACCCACATTTGTGAAAGAAACATTGATAAAATTTAAAGCACATATAGATCCCCACACATTAATAGTGGGAGACTTCAACACCCCACTCTCAACAAAGGACAGGTCAACCAAACAGAAATTAAACAAAGAAACAATGTCTCTGACAAAGGTCATGAATCAAATGGACCTAACAGACATTTACAGAACTTTACACCCAAACACAAAAGAATTTACCTTCTTCTCAGCACCTCATGGAACCTTCTCCAAAATAGACCACATAGTGGGTCACAAAGCGAGCCTCAACAGATACAAGAAGATTGAAATAATCCCATGTATCTTGTCTGAACACCATGGAATAAAGCTGGAACTCAACAATAACAGAAATAACAAAAAGCCTACACACACATGGAAACTGAACAACTTGTTACTAAATGACAGCTGAGTCAGGGAAGAAATAAAGAAAGAAATTAAAGTCTTTCTAGAAATCAATGAAAATGAAGACACAACATACCCGAACTTGTGGGACACAATGAAAGCAGTGCTAAGAGGAAAGTTCATAGCACTAAGTGCCTTCAAGAAGAAATTCGAGACAACTCATTCAAGCACCCTAATGGCTCACTTAAAAACCCTAGAAAAAGAAGAAGCAGACACACAAAGAAGGAGTAGACGGCTGGAAATAATCAAACTCAGGGCTGAAATCAATCAATTAGAAACAAATAAAACAATTCAAAGAATCAATGAAACCAAGAGCTGGTTCTTTGAGAAAATAAACAAGATCGACAAACCCTTAGCCAGGCTAACTAAAAGGCAGAGAGACACCACCCAAATCAACAAAATCAGAAATGAAAAGGGGGATATAACTACAGACACTGAGGAAATCCAAACAATCATTAGGACTTACTTCAAAAATCTATATGCCACAAAATTTGAAAATCTAAATGAAATGGACAATTTTCTCCATCGATTTGACTTACCAAAGCTGAACCAGGACCAGGTAAATCAACTAAATAAACCTATATCCCCCAAAGAAATAGAAGGGGTAATCAAAAGTCTCCCATCCAAAAAAAGCCCAGGACCAGATGGCTTCAGCGCAGAATTCTACCAGACCTTCAAAGAAGAGCTAACACCAATTCTCTTCAAACTATTCCACAAAATAGAAACAGAAGGAATATTACCAAATTCATTCTATGAAGCCACAGTCACCTTGGTACCTAAACCTCACAAAGACTCAACAAAGAAAGAGAATTTCAGGCCAATCTCCCTTATGAACATTGATGCAAAAATACTTAATAAAATACTTGCAAACCGAATCCAAGAACACATCAAAGATATTATCCAGTATGACCAAGTAGGCTTCATCCCAGGTATGCAGGGGTGGTTCAATATATGGAAATCCATCAATGTGATCCACCATATTAACAAACTGAAAGAAAAAAAACCACATGATAATCTCCCTAGATGCTGAAAAAGCCTTTGACAAAATCCAACATCCATTCATGTTCAAAGTATTGGAGAGATCAGGGATACAAGGCACATATCTAAACATAGTAAAGGCGATATACACCAAGCCTATAGCCAACATCAAACTGAATGGAGAGAAACTTAAAGCAATCCCACTGAAATCAGGGACAAGACAAGGCTGCCCACTCTCTCCATATCTCTTCAACATAGTGTTAGAAGTCCTTGCTAGAGCAATAAGACAGTTGAAGGAGATCAAGGGGATACAAATTGGAAAGGAAGAAGTCAAATTATCACTATTTGCAGATGATATGATAGTATACGTGAGTGACCCCCAAAACTCTACCAGGGAACTCCTACAGCTGATAAACACCTTCAGCAAAGTGGCAGGATACAAAATTAACTCAAAAAAAAATCAGTAGCCCTGCTGTATACAAAAGACAAAAGGGCTGAGAAAGAAATTAATGAAACAACACCCTTCACAATAGCCACAAAACACATAAGGTACCTCGGAGTAACCCTAACCAAGGAAGTCAAAGACTTGTATGAAAAAAATTTCAAATCTCTGAAGAAAGCATTAGAAGAAGATATGAGAAGATGGAAAGATCTCCCATGCTCATGGCTTGGTAGGATTAACATAGTAAAAATGGCCATCTTACCAAAAGCAATCTACAGATTCAATGCAATGCCCATCAAATTACCAACACAATTCTTCACAGACCTGGAAAGGAAAATTCTCAACTTCATATGGAATAACAAGAAACCCAGAATTGCTAAAACAATCCTCTACAATAAAAGATCTTCTGGAGGTATCTCCATCCCTGATCTTAAGTTGTACTATAGAGCATCAGTTTTAAAAACTGCATGGTACTGGCATAGAAATAGAATGGTGGATCAATGGAACTGAACAGAGGACCCAGAAATAAACCCACACACTTATGGACACCTGATCTTTGACAAAGACGCCAGAACCATACAATGGAAAAAAGATCGCATCTTCAACAAATGGTGCTGGTCTAACTGGATGTCTACATGTAGAAAAATGAAAATAGATCCATACTTGTCACCCTGCACAAAACTGAAGTCCAAGTGGATCAAAGACCTCAACATAAAACCAGACACATTAAATCGGCTTGAAAAAAAAGTGGCAAATATCCTGGAACTCATTGGTACAGGGGGAAACTTCCTGAACAGAACACCAACAGCACAGGCACTAAGAGCAACAACCAATAAATGGGACCTCATGAAACTGAAAAGCGTCTGTAAATCAAAGGACACCGTCATCAAAACAAAGCGACCATCTACAGATTGGGAAAGAATCTTCACCAACCCTTTATCTGACAGAGGGCATATATCTAGTATATATAAAGAACTAAAGAAGCTGAAAAGCAGCAAACCAAGTAATCCACTTAAAAAATGGGGAACAGAGCTAAACAGAGAATTCTCTGTAGAGGAATACCGAATGGCAGAGAAGCACTTAAAGAAATGCTCAACCTCACTAGCCATTAGGGAAATGCAAATCAAAACAACCCTGAGATTTCACCTTACACCCATGAGAATGGCCAAGATCAAAAAGTCAAGTGACAACACATGCTGAATAGGTTGTGGAGAAAGGGGAACCCTTCTGCACTGCTGGTGGGACTGTAAACTTGTACAACCACTCTGGAAATCAATCTGGCGCTTTCTCAGACAACTAGGAATAGCGCTTCCTCAAGATCCAGCCATACCACTACTGGGCATATATCCAAAAGAGGCTCAAGTACACAAAAAGGACATCTGCTCAACCCTGTTTGTAGCAGCTTTATTTGTAATAGCCAGAAGCTGGAAACAACCCAGATACCCCTCAACTGAAGAATGGATGCAGAAATTGTGGTACATATACACAATGGAATATTACTCAGCAATGAAAAATAAGGAAATCATGAAATTTGCAGGTAAATGTGGGATCTGGAAAGGATCATCCTGAGTGAGTTGTCCCAGAAGCAAAAAGACACACATGGTATATACTCACTCATATAGACATACAACATAGGACAAACCCACTAAAACCTGTGCATCTAAAGAAGCTAAGCAAGAGAGAGGACCCTAACTAAAACGTTCAATCCCCATCCAGAAAGGCCAAGAGGATGGACATCAGAAGAAGAAGCAAACAGGAAACAACCTAGGAACCTACCACAGAGGGCCTCTGAAAGCCTCTGCCCTTCAGACTATCAAAGCAGATGCTGAGACGGATGGGAACGGAACTTTAGGTAAGAACTGGGAAATAGTAAGATCAGGAGAGGACAGGGTCTCCACAAGGAGAGCAACAGAACAAGAAAATTTGAACATAGGGAACTTCCCAGAGACTCATACTCCAACCAAGGACTATTCATTGAGATACCCTAGAACCCTTGCACAGATGTAGCCCAGGGCAGTTCAGAGTCCAATTGGGTTACATAGTAATGTGAAGAGGGACTGCCTCTGACATAATGTGATTGGCCTGCTCTTTGATCACCTCCCTCTGGGGAGGGAGTAGCCTTACCAGGCCATAGTAGAAGACAATACAGCCACTTTTGATGTGAACTGACAGACTAAGATCAGAAAGGAGAGGAGAACCTCTGCTTAGTGGAGTTGCGGAGTGGCATGCAAGCAGAGGGAGGAGGGAGGGTGGGATTGGGAGGAGAGGAGGGAGGAGCTTATGGGGGGATGCAGAATGAATAAAGTATGATTGATGAAAAATTTAAGAAAAAAGGGAAAAAATAATTTAAGAACCTTAAATGACTTTCAAAATTGGAGGAAAACATGGAGTTAGTCAATTGGCATGGAGCATGTCTCGCCCCTGGGGGCAATGGTCTCCTGAACCTACTCAGACCTCGGACACCACCACTGCTAGTTCTAGAACTGACGCAGGATGTTCCAACGAGGGGTTAAGTCTTCTCATAATATTTCCTATAAGCCCACACCTGTTTGTCTATATCCCCCATTTTTATTCATTATTAGCCAGATAGAGCCAAGTAATTGTGGTAATGATACTTGCTTTTTTGCCCAATGCTGGAATGCTAGTAAATTTAGGTATGCCCTGGTTACTCGCATGCCTCACTGGGTGCCTGTGCCCATTGATGCCCCTCATGCTATGACTCTCTTCAGACAGAAAAGGGATCTTGGAACTACAGCCACCATTGTTACTACCATCTCATTGACGGCTGTTGGAGCTACCACCAGGGCATTAGCCATGAGTCATACTGGGCAGACTGCTCAGACCCTGAATAATCATTTAGCCAATGTAGCTCATGCCTTAGTTGTACATAAAGGAATTGATTCTCAACTAAAAGGAAGCTTGATGGTGTTCAATCAGAGGATTGACCTCTTGCAGGAGCAAATTGATACCCTATGACAAATCGCTCAACCTGGCTGTCAATGAAATTATGCTGGACTTTGTGTCACTAGCATACAACATGAGAATTTTTCCTGTGCTGCAAATCTGTCTAAACAATTGTCGAGCTATATTTTAGGTAATTGGACTGGAGAATTCGATACTACGATGGAGCAGCTGAGCGTGGCCATTGTCACGGTAAATTCTACCGGAGTGGACGCAGGACTAGCCACAGGATTTTCAACATGGATTGCTGCAGCCATGAATCATCTGAAGGAATGGGTGGGCATGGGAGTGTTAGCAGGCCTTCTGGTGTTGGTCTCCTTGGTTTGCCTGTGGTATATATGCAAGATTAGAGTCTCACAACAGTGTGATGCAGCCATGATCATTCAGGCCTTTACAGCCATTGAAGCAGGACATTCTCCCCAAGCATGGTTGGATACCATAAAAAGCTAAAATGATACGCTCAGGATGCGAAGCTAAGCACTGCCGTCAGGGTCAGCTGCTCTGGACCCAGAGAAGAGCATGTCTGATTGCATGCGGGTTGATGCCCCAGGTCCCGCCTCTGAGAAAAAGGTATCGGACGGGTCTGATGCTCTTTGGGTGGATGACACCTAAATGTACATCTGTACAAAGTCCCAATTTATTTCTAATATCAGAGATCAGACCTCTACTCTTGCCTGATGCGTCTAAAACAAAAAGGGGGAACTGTAGAGAGCTGTGGAATGCTATGCCTTAAAGATGGAGCTGGTTTCCGCCTTCCACCTTTCCGATGGTGAGTGCTCTCTGTCACGAACAACTCCACATTTGGCTAAGGACAAGGATCTGGCTTGCATCCATGTATGTGGACCTATCTGCATTGCCCACATGGCACGCTGGGGTTGGCTACCCACAGGCTATTTAAGCTGTGGGCTGGCTTTCCCCGGGGTCCGAGGATTGTTCAATGTTCCTGAATAAACTACATTGAAAAAAAAATAGACTTTCAACCAAAATTAATAAAAAGAGATGCGGAAGTACACTTCATACTCATCAAGGGAAAATTCCACCAGGAAGACATCACAATCCTGAACATCTATGCCCCAAATACATAGGCACACACATTTGTGAAAGAAACATTGATAAAATTTAAAGCACATATAGATCCCCACACATCTATATGAGTGGGAGACTTCAACACCCCACTCTCAACAAAGGACAGGTCAATAAAACAGAAATTAAACAAAGAAACAATGTCTCTGACAGAAGTGATGAATCAAATGGTCCTAACAGACATTTACAGAACCTTACACCCAAACACAAAATAATTTACCTTCTTCTCAGCACCTCATGGAACCTTCTCGAAAATAGATCATATAATGGGTCACAAAGCAAGCCTCAACAGATACAAGAAGATTGACATAATCCCTTGTATCCTGTCTGATCATGGAATAAAGCTGGACCTCAACAATAACAGAAATAGCAAAAAGCCTACACACACATGGAAACTGAACAACTTGTTACTAAATGACAGCTGGGTCAGGGAAGAAATAAAGAAAGAAAATCTTTCTAGAAATCAATGAAAATGAAGACACAACATACCTGAACTTGTGGGATACAATGAAAGCAGTGGTAAGAGGAAAGTTCATAGCACTAAGTGCCTTCAAGAATAAATTCGAGACAGCTCATTCAAGCACCTTAATGGCTAACTTAAAAACCCTAGAAAAACTAGAAGCAGACACACCAAGAAGGAGTAGACAGCTGGAAATAATCAAACTCAGGGCTGAAATCAATCAATTGGAAACAAATAAAATAATTCAAAGAATCAATGAAACCAAGAGCTGGTTCTTTGAGAAAATGAACAAGATCGACAAACCCTTAGCCAAGCTAACTAAAAGGCAGAGAGACACCACCCAAATCAAATAAAATCAGAAATGAAAAGGGGGATATAACTACAGACACTGAGGAAATCCAAACAATCATTAGGACTTATTTCAAAAGTCTATATGCCACAAAATTTGACAATCTAAATGAAATGGACAATTTTCTTGATAGATTTGACTTACCAAACCTGAATCAGGACCAGGCAAATCAATTAAATAGACCTATATCCCCAAAGAAATAGAAGGGGTCATCGAAAGTCTCCCATCCAAAAAAAGCCCAGGACCAGATGGCTTCAGCGCAGAATTCTACCAGACCTTCAAAGAAGAGCTAACACCAATTCTCTTCAAACTATTCCACAAAATAGAAAGAGAAGGAACATTACCAAACTCCTTCTATGAAGCCACAGTCATCTTGGTACCTAAACCTCACAAAGACTCAACAATGAAAGAGAATTTCAGGCCAATCTCTCTTATGAACATTGATGCAAAAATACTAAACAAAATACTTGCAAACCAAATACAAGAACACATCAAAGATATTATCCACTATGACCAAGTAGGCTTCATCCCAGGTATGCAGGGGTGGTTCAATATATGGAAATCCATCAATGTGATCCACCATATTAACAAACTGAAAGAAAAAAACCACATGATAATCTTCCTAGTTGCTGAAAAAGCCTTAGACAAAATCCAACATCCATTCATGTTCAAAGTATTGGAGAGATCAGGGATACAAGGCACATATCTAAACATAGTAAAGGCGATATACACCAAGCCTATAGCCAACATCAAACTGAATGGAGAGAAACTTAAAGCAATCCCACTGAAATCAGGGACAAGACAAGGCTGCCCACTCTCTCCATATGTCTTCAACATAGTGCTGGAAGTCCTTGCTAGAGCAATAAGACAGTAGAAGTAGATCAAGGGGATACAAATTGGAAAGGAAGAAGTCAAATTATCGCTATTTGCAGATGATATGATAGTATACGTGAGTGACCCCCAAAACTCTACCAGGGAACTCCTACAGCTTATGAACACCTTCAGCAAAGTGGCCGGATAGAAAATTAACTCAAAAAAAAAAAAATCAGTAGCCCTTCTGTATACAAAAGACAAAAGGGCTGAGAAAGAAATTAAGGAAACAACACCCTTCACAATAGCCAAAAATAACATAAAGTGCCTCGGAGTAACCCTAACCAAGGAAGTCAAAGACTTGTATGACAAAAAATTCAAATCTCTGAAGAAAGCATTAGAAGAAGATATGAGAAGATGGAAAGATCTCCCATGCTCATGGCTTGGAAGGATTAACATAGTAAAAATGGCCATCTTACCAAAAGCAATCTACGGATTCAATGCAATGCCCATCAAATTACCAACACAATTCTTCACAGACCTGGAAAGGAAAATTCTCAACTTCATATGGGATAATAAGAAACCCAGAATTGCTAAAACAATCCTCTACAATAAAAGATCTTCTGGAGGTATCTCCATCCCTGATCTTAAGCTGTACTATAGAGCAACAGTTTTAAAAACTGCATGGTACTGGCATAAAAACAGAAGGGTGGATCAATGGAACCGAACAGAGGACACAGAAAGAAACCCACACACTTATGGACACCTGATCTTTGACAAAGATGCCAAAACCATTCAATGGAAAAAAGATAGCATCTTCAACATATGGTGCTGGTACAAATGGATGTCTACATGTAGAAAAATGAAAATAGATCCATACTCATCACCCTGCACAAAACTGAAGTCCAAGTGGATCAAAGACCTCCACAGAAAACCACACACATTAAATCAGCTTGAAAAAAAGTGGGAAATACCATAGAACTCATTGGTACAGGAGAGAACTTCCTGAACAGAACACCAACAGCATAGGCTCTAAGAGCAACAATCGATAAATGGGACCTCATGAAACTGAAGAGCTTCTGCAAAGCAAAGGACACCGTCATCAAAACAAAGGAATGTAGGACTGCCTACAGATTGGGATAGAATCTTCACCAACCCTTTATCTGACAGAGGGCATATATCTAGTATATATAAAGAACTAAAGAAGCTGAAAAGCAGCAAACCAAGTAATCCACTTAAATAATGGGGAACAGAGCTAAACAGAGAATTCTCTGTAGAGGAATATCAAATGGCAGAGAAGCACTTAAAGAAATGCTCAACCTCACTAGCCATTAGGGAAATGCAAATCAAAACTACCCTGAGATTTCACCTTACAACCATGAGAATGGCCAAGATCAAAAAGTCAAGTGACAACACATGCTGGATAGGTTGTGGAGAAAGGGGAACCCTTCTCCACTGCTGGTGGGAATGTAAACTTGTACAACCAGTCTGGAAATCAATCTGGCGCTTTCTCAGACAACTAGGAATAGCGCTTCCTCAAGATCCAGCCATACCACTCCTGGGCATATATCCAAAAGAGGCTCAAGTACACAAAAAGGACATTTGCTCAACCCTGTTTGTAGCAGCTTTATTTGTAATAGCCAGAAGCTGGAAACAACCCAGATGCCCCTCAACTGAAGAATGGATGCAGAAATTGTGGTACATCTACACAATGGAATATTACTCAGCAGTGAAAAATAAGGAAATCATGAAATTTGCAGGTAAATGGTGGGATCTGGAAAGGAACATCCTGAGTGAGTTGTCCCAGTAGCAAAAAGACACACATGCTATATACTCACTCATATAGACATACAACATAGGACAAACCCACTAAAACCTGTGCATCTAAAGAAACTAAGCAGGAGAGAGGACCCTAACTAAAATGTCCAATCCCCATCCGGAAAGGCAAAGAGGAGGGACATCACATGATGAAGAAAACAGGAAACAACCTAGGAACCTACCACAGAGGGCCTCTGAAAGCCTCTGCCCTGCAGACTATCAATGCAGATGCTGAGCCTGATGGGCAACTGTTGGGCAGAGTGAAGGAAATTTTATGTAAGAACTGGGAAATAGTAAGATCTGGAGAGGACAGGGTCTTCACAAGGAGAGCAACAGAACCAGAAAATTTGAACATAGGGAACTTCCCAGAGACTCATACTCCAACCAAGGACTACTCATAGAGATAACCCAGGACTCCTGCACAGATGTAGCCCAGGGCAGTTAAGAGTTCAATTGGGTTACATAGTAATGTGAAGAGGGACTGCCTCTGATATAATCTTATTGGCCTGCTGTTTGATCACCTCCCCCTGGGGAGGAGCACCCTTACCAGGCCATAATAGAGGACAATGCAGCCACTTTTGATGTGAACTGATAGAGTAAGATCAGAAAGGAGAGGAAAACCTCCCCTATCAGTGGACTTGGGGAGTGGCATGCATGCAGAGGGAGGAGGGAGGGTGGGATTGGCAGGGTTGGAGGGAGGGGCTCATGGGGGGATGCAGAATGAATAAAGTGTAATTGATGAAAAATTAAAAAAAAAATAAAAAAAAATAAATCCAAAATAAAAATTTAAATATTAAAAAAAATCCTCAATAACACAGGGAACCCTAAGAAACTTCTAGCCTATTATGTATTATATATATATATATATATATATATATATATATATATATATATATATATATAAAGACCGTGAAGGTATGTTTACTGAGTACTCGAGTAATTGCTCATTTCAAAGTCACAACCTGGGAAATTTCAGATTCAAGACCACAATAAGAGACCACCTTGTCATTCGTTACATTCTCCTTAAACCTATATCTCTTTGGTGCTCTCCTACTTAGGAAGCTGGCCAATTATGTAAACATTAAATTTTCATTTCCTATATAACATTGTCACAGAAGTAAATAGGAGTAAAGGTGTGTGATTTTGATAAAGGGATGATTTAAAGGATTGTTCAGTTTCAAAAGAAAAAGTCAGCTGTGTACAGGATTAGATATACTGGACTCTGAGGAAAGATTGTTTACTCATATCCATGGAAATCTCAAGATTCTCTCAGGTGCTGAGTGGCTGAGAGGCAGAATTTGGTCATGCAACATGTGAAACCAGTAGGAGTATCAAGTGATAATTATTAGAAGGGCCAAGTGGACAGCCAACTTGAGAGATAGTGAGCATCCCTATATGCCTCATACTGGGCAGCTTAAAGCACACAACCCAGAGATGTCAGTTTCTATGTCCAAGACTCCTCCTTCAGGAAATGTCACATATTTCTTTCTAGTGTTCATTAATAAAATCATGTGTACTTGACATGTGACTTTCACATTATCACAGATTCCATTATTATTTCTTAAATGTACATATATGTCCTCAATCACTGGGAAAAGGCTCCTTGACCAAGGCAACTCTTTCAACATAAAGCGTTTAATTGGAACCTTGCTTATATTTTTACAGGATGTAAATTTAGGATGTCACATTGGCAAGCAGTCATCTTGTTGTAGTCCTTCAGCAGAACTGAAAAGCTTTTCATACTGAATCACAAGTGGCAGGCAGAGAGAGGGTGACAGAGCAAGAGAGATAAAGAGCTAGAGAAACATATTCAGAAATATTAAAATCAAGACCAACAGAAACAAAGATATAAATTGACAGAGCCCAAGAGACAGAGATCCATTTTAAATGGTCACATTTTTTTTCGCATATCAACCTTCAAGCACACCCTTCTATAACACCAAAAGGAATTACATTTTTCAATATTTTTTATTTTAATTTTTATTACTTACACTTTACTCACTTGGTATACCCCCATAAACACTTTCCTCCTCCCCTCCCAATCCACCCATCCCTCCCATTTATCTGCAGATGTCCTTCCATAAGTCCACTGATAGGGGAGTTCTTCTCCTTCCCTCTGATCTTAGTCTATCAGATCTCATCAGGAGTGGCTGCATTGCCATCTTCTGTGGCATGGTAAGGCTGCTCTCTCTGAGGTGGAGGTGATCAAATAGTAGGCCAATAATTTCATGTCAGAGGCAGTTCCTATTCCCGTTATTATGGAACCCACTTGGAAACTAAAATTCCATGTGCTACATCTATGCAGGGGTTCTAGTTTATCTCAATGCATGATACTTGGCTAGAGTAAAAATCCCAGAAAGAGCCCTGTGCTCAAATTTGTTGGTTCTGATGCTCTCCTTGTGGAGCTCCTGTCCTCTCCATATCTTACTATTTCCCATTTTTTCATTAGATTCCAAGCATTCTGCCCAACAGTTGGTCATGAGTCTCAGCATCTGCATTGATAGTGAGCAATGGCAGAGCCTTTTAGAGGCTCTTTTCCTTTCCAGATGGGGATTGAGCTTTTTATCCATTGTCCTCCCTCTTGATTATTTTTTAGGTGTATAGATCTGAGTAAGTTTATCCTATATTATATGTCTATATGAGTGAGTACATACTTTTTGTGTCTTTCAGCTTCTGAGATAGCTCTCTTCCATTTTCCACCATTTACTTGAAAATATCATGATTTCCTTGTTTTTTATTGCTGAATAATATTTCATTGTGTAGATATACTACAATTTCTGTATCCATTCTTCAGTTGGGGGCATCTGAGTTGTTTCCAGATTCTGGCTACTACAAACATTGTTGAGCAAATGCCCTTATTGTGTACTTGAGTCTCATATGGATATATGCATAGGAGTGGTATAACTGGAACTAGAGGAAGTGCTATTCATATTTGAGAAAGCACGAGATTGATTACCAGAGTGGTTGTACAAGCTTGCATTCCCATCATTAGTTGCTCAAGTTTACATTACCACCAGCAGTGGGAGAGGGTACCCCTTCTCCAAAACCTTTCTAGCATATGCTGTCACATGAGTTTTTGATCTTGATTATTCTGGTGGGTGTAAAGTGAAATCTCTGGGCTGTTTACAATTGCTTTCCCTTATGGGGAATGACTTTGAGCATTTCTTTAAGCATTTCTCTTCCATTCAATATTCCTCTATATAGATTTCTCTGTTTAGTTCTGTTCCCCATTTTTTAAATGGATTACTTCACATGATGCTTTTCAACTTCTTTCGTTGTTTATATATACTGGATAATAGCCCTCTAGCACAGAGAAGCTTGGTGGAGATTCTTTTCCAATCTATAGGCATTCATTTTTGTTTTAAGACAGTGTCTTTTGCTTTAAAGAAGCTTTTCAGTTTCATGAGGTCCTATTTACTGATTGTTGCTCTTAGAGCCTGTGCTGTTGGTGTCCTGTTCAGGAAGTGGTCCTTTCTGCCATTGATTTCAAGGCTCTTCCCCACTTTTTCTTCTAATTGGTTTATTATGTCTGGTTTTATGTTGAGGTCTTTGATCCACTTGGACTTTAGTTTGGTGCAGGTAGATAAGTATCAATCTGTGTGCATTTTTCTTCATGTAGACATCCAGTTAGACCAGCACCATATGTTGAAGATGCTATTCTATATTTTTTTCTTTTTTTTCCATTGTATGGTTTTGGGATCTTCATAAAAAATCAGGTGTTCATAGTGTTTGGGTTTATTTCTGGGTCTACTCTTTTATTCCATTGATCCAATCTTCTGTTCCTATGCCAATACCATGCAGTTTTTATTACTGTTCCTCTATAGTACAGCTTAAGACCATGGATGGAAATCCCTCCAGAAGACCTTTTATTGTAGAGGATTATTGTAGCTGTTCTGGATTTCTTGTTTTTCCATATGAAGTTGAGAATTTTTCTTTCAAAATCTGTGATAATTTGATGGTAATTGCATTGAATCTGTAGATCACTTTTAATAATATGGCCATTTTTACACTGTTAATCCTGCCAAGCCATGAGCATGGTAGATCTTTCCATCTTCTGCTACCTTTTTCTATTTCTTTCATCAGAGACAAGAATTTTTTTTTTTCATACAAGTCTATTACTTGCTTGGTTAGGGTCACACCATGGTTTTTTATGAATTTGACCAAATAAAAAAACACATCAAAGATATCATCTACTATGACAAAGTATGCTTCATCCCAGGTATGCAGGGGTAGTTCAATATACATAAATACATCAATGTGATCAACCATATTAAAAAAAATTAAAGAAAAATACCACATGATAATTTACTTAGATATTTAAAAAAAACATTTGACAAAATTCAGCTTCCATTCATTTTTACAGTAGTGGAGAGATCAGTGATAAAAGGCACATATGTAAATATAGTAAAGGAAATGTACAGCAAGCCTATGGCCACCATCAAAGTACACTGAGAGAAATTTAAATTAATCCCTCTAAAATCAGGGAAAGGCAAGGTTGCCCACTGTCTCCACATCTCTTCAACATAGTTCTGGAAGTCCTTGCTAGAGCAATAAGATAATTGAAAGAGATCAAGGGAATTAGAATCAGAAAGGAAGAAGTCAAAATATCAGTATTTGGAGATAATATGATAGTATTTCTGACTGACCCCTAAAATTCTACCAGGGTACTTGTACAGTTGATAAAAACCTTTTGAAAAGTGGCTGGATACAATGTTAACTCCAAAAACAAACAAACAAACAAACAAACAAAAAACAAATCAGTAGCCCTCCTGTTTACATAAGACAAAAGGGCTGAGAAAGAAATAACCAAAAAAAAGATTATAAGGATTATAATATCTAACCAGGTCATATTTTCTAAACCTTTTCAGATATTTCTTCACTGTGGACTCCATATGTAAATAGGTGAGCTTCAAGGGGAAATTGCAGTTCAAATCACCAGGAAGTAGAAGATGATGCAGGGACTTCTAGGCTAAAAGAACATACTTTTCTTGATAGTTGGTCATTCAATAGAATGATTAAAGACTCTGGAAATTCCAAGGACTTAAGAACAGGACTGACAATCTCCATCAGGGAAAACATGGAATATTCTATAACAAAGTATTAGTCAGCTACGAAAATGACATAATGATATTTTCAGGCAAATGGATGGAACCCTGAGATATCATCCTGGGTGAAGTACTTAAAATGCAGAAAGACAAATATAGTATGTATTCATGTATTAGGAGGTCTCCTAATGGTGAAGTTAAAGTTCCAAAAGGCCATCTATTGTGACATACTAGTCTTCCTCTAGGGGAATTGGGTGGCAGTTAATTGAGTTTTTGGGCCAGGGCATCCTATAGGAATTTTCAAGCAACCCAATCTATTTTTATTAAAGTATGTTGCTCTCTGCCCTGAACAGATTTATGAATGCCATGCTCTTCTATCCACAAAGATGCTTCCTTCTGCATCAATTGGGATTCCATACAGAGACCCACCATCAGATATTATGCAGAGAGAAACCTTAAAACACCCAGAATGGAATGGGATTTCCCTATGAAATTCTACCTTCCCTCAGACCTCTAGGAAGCCTGCAGGAGAGTAGGCAGGAATTGTGTCATAAGTAGAGGGAATTGAGGACACAAGGAGAGCAATGTCCTGACAATCAAGCCATAAAGGATGAAACCTTTTTTTCAGCCTGGATGAAACCGTGTAAACTAGGGTCAGATAGAAGGTGGAGGAGGTCCTCCCCTATCAGGGAACTAGAATAAGGTCATAGAGAAGAAGAAGGAGGATAGATTGGACTAAAAGGAGAATAAATCTGGTGGGGGCAACAGAGGGGATGCAAAGTGAACAAATTGTAATAAATAAATAAGAAAAACTTTGATCAAGTTTTTGAAGTATACAGCTCTTCCAGACAGATGGTTTCTTCTTGGGGGTGGTTCCAGGGTGCAGCAAAGATGAATTCAGTAATCTTTATGGGAGTTGGCACTGAGATTCTGATCATGTTCCAATGACTTCAATTGATGTATTTTAAAGAAAAAAATATTGTGACATGTAGAAATTTGAACCTTGGAGCAATGGAAAAAGAGTGTATTGTATATTAAGTGAAATTTCCAAATAAGCAATAAAAATATGTTCACAACTTTTACAATGACTTTTAACATTGAGAAAAGATTCTGGTAAAGGAACACAGAATTTGACTTTGTAAGACATGCTTTCCAGGAACTCATTATGTAGCAGAGAATCCTAGCCATTATCTAGTGTTTACCCAGCTACTGCAACACCAGGACCCTCTTATCAAGACTACCTGACCCTAATACTACATTAGTGGTTTTGTCTGGAGGAACACAGCAGAAAACACTGTTGCTCTGTGTCCAAGGCATATAACACAGACGCATGTCTCTGTCCTTAGATCTCTGTTATAAATGTAAACCACAAGATGAGGAGGATTGTTCACTGACCACTGAGTTGTACACAAATGCCAATCCAGCAAGGTCAGACAAAGCAACCCTGCTCATACAGGGTTGCCAACTCGTGTATAACATTATTAGCTGTCAAAGAGTTTATTGTCCCTCAGTTGCCTTTCACATTAATAGATCTTTTCAGATTCAGTCAGGCCAGTTACAGGAATTGTCTGGTTTCCTTCTTCTTAGCTGTTCTTAAAGACTCACCATGGAACCCTAGATTCTGCCAGCCTATTTTATCAATAAGAAAATGTGAATGTACATTTAGTGAATATGCCACAAATGCTCAGTTCAAAGTAACAGCCTAAGAAATTTTAAATCCAAGACCACAGTAGGAAACCTTGCCATTTGGTAGACTCTCCTTAATCCCCCATCATCTTGAAGCTTCCCTACTTAAAAAGCTGTCCAGTTAAATGAACATTAATTTTCATTTCCTACCTGACATTGTCACAGAGGTAATCAGGAGTAAAGGTGTGGGATCTGGATAAAGAGATGAGATAAAGAGTTGTTGGGATTCATAAGATAAAGCCATGTGTTCACAGGATCAGAGACACTGGACCCTGAGAAAAGTTTGTTTCCTAATCTCCAGGGAAATCTCAAGATTCTATTAAGTGCTGATTGGCTGAGATAGAGAATGAATGTCATGAAACAGGTTAAAGCCAGTGAGAGTTTCAGGAGCTAGTTATTTTTTATTTTTATTTTTATTTTTTAATTTTATTTTTGTCATTAGTTACATTTTGTTAATTCTGTATCCCAGCTGTATCCCTCACTCTTTCCCCAACCTCACCCTCCCTCCTTCATCTCCTCCCTGCCCCTTTCCTAGTCCACTGATAGGGGAGGACCTCCTCCCCTTTCATATGACTTCATTTTGTCAGGTATTTTCAGGATGGCTGCAAAGTCCTCTTCTGTGGCCGAAGAGTATTGCTCCTCCCTTGGGACGTAGGGAGGTCAAAGAACCAGTCATTGAGTTCCTGTTAGAAATAGTCCTTGTTCCCCTTACTATGGGAAACCAATTGATTACTGATCACATCCGAGCAGAGGTTCTAGGTTTTATCCTCTCATGGTCTTTGGTTAAGTGTCCATCTCAGATTTGGTCCTTGTGGAGCTCCTATCCTTTCCATATCAAACTCCCCTTTTTTCATATGATTCCCTGCACTCTGCCAAAGGTTTGGTTATGAGTCTTAGTATCTACTTTGGAACACTGCTAGGTAGAGTCTTTCAGATGCTTTCTGCAGTAGACTCCTGTCATACATTCAAAGCATATCCCATTTGTCTTTCTAAATGAGGATTGATCATTTAGGATTGATCATGTCCACTTTCTTGATTATCTTCTTTAGGTGTATAGATTTCCTTATGTTTATCAAATCTTTTAGGTCTATATAAGTGAGTATATTCCATGTTTGTCTTTCTCCTTTGGGGATACTTCACTCAGGATGATTTTTCTAGATGCCACCATTTGCCTGCAAATTTCAGGATTTCTTCTTTTTTGATTGATGAGTAATATTCCATTGTGTAAAAATACCACAATTTCTGTAACCATTCCTCCATTGATGGACATCTGGATTGTTTCCAGGTTCTGGCTATTACAAATAAAACTGCTACAAACAGCATTGAGCAAATGTCCTTATTGTGTACTTGAGCAAAATTTGGGTATATGCCTCTCAGTGGTATAGCTGGGTCTTGAGGAAGCACTATTCCTAATTGTCTGAGAAAGAGCCAGATTGACTTCCAAAGTGGTTGTACCAGTTTACAGTCCCACCAGCAATGGAGGAGGGTTCCCCTTTCTCCACAACCTCTCCAGCATGTGTTGTCACCTGAGTTTTTCATCTTGGCCGCTCTAATGGGTGTAAGGTGAAATCTCAGGGTCGTTTTGATTTGCATTTCCCTAATGGCTAATGAGGTTGAGCATTTCTTTAAGTGTTTCTCTGCCATTCTATATTCCTCTACAGAGAATTCTGTTTAGCTCTGTTCCCCATTTTTTAATTGGATTACTTGGATTGCTGCTTTTCTTCTTCTTTAGTTCTTTATATATACTGGATATAAGCCCTCTGTCAGATAAAGGGCTGGTGAAGATTCTTTCCCAATCTGTAGGCAGTCATTTTGTTTTGATGACAGTGTCCTTTTCTTTCCAGAAACTTTTCAGTTTCATGAGGTCCCATTTATTGATTGTTCCTCTTAGAGCCTGTGCTGTTGGTGTTCTGTTCAGGAAGTTGTCTCCTGTGCCAATGAGTTCTAGGCTGTTCCCCACTTTTTCTTCTAACCGATTTAGGGTATCTGGTTTTATGTTGAGGTCTTTGATCCACTTGGACTTTAGTTTTGTGCAGGGTGTTAAATATGGATCTATTTTCATTTTTCTACATGTAGACATCCAGTTGGACTAGCACCATCTGTTGAACATACTATTTTTTTTTTCCATTGAATGGTTTTGGCTGCTTTGTCAAAATTCGAGTATTCATAGGTACATGGGTTCATTTCTGGGTCTTCTCTTTCGTTCCATTGATCCTCCTTTCTATTTCTATGCCAATACCATGCAGTTTTTATTACTATTGCTCTGTAGTACAGCTTGAGATTTGGGATGGAGATACCTCCAGATGATCTGTTGTTGTACAGGATCTTTTTGGAGATTCTGGGTTTTTTTTTTTTTTTTTTTTTTTTTTGTTTCTCCATATGAAGCTGAGAATCTTTTTTTCAAGGTCTGAAAAGAATTGAGTTGGTATTTTGATGGGAATTACATTGAATCTGTAGATTGCTTTGGGCAGGATGGTTATTTTCACAATGTTAATTCTACTAATCTATGAGCACGGGAGATCGTTCCATCTTCTGAGATCTTCTTCAGTTTCTTTCTTCAGAGACTTGAAGTTTTTCTCAAACAGGTCTTTCACTTGTTTGGTTAATGTCACCCCAAGGTACTTTATGTTATTAGTGGCTATTGTGAAGGGTGTTGTTTCCCTAATTTCTTTCTCAGCCCTTTTGTCATTTATGTACAGGAGGGCTTCTGATTTTTTTGAGTTGATTTTGTATCCTGACACTTTGCTGAAGGTATTTATCAGCTGAAGGAGTTCTCTGGTTGAATTTTTGGGGTCACTCATGTATACTATCATATCCTCTGCAAATAGTGACACTTTGACCTCTTCCTTTCCAATTTGTATCCCCTTGATCTCCTTTAGTTGTCTTATTGCTCTGGCTAGGACTTCAAGTATTATGTTGAAGAGATATGGACAGAGTGGGCAGCCTTGTCTTGTCCCTGATTTCAGTGGGATTAATTTAAGTTTCTTTCCATTGAGTTTGATGTTGGCTGTAGGCTTGCTGTATATTGCCTTTACTATGTTTAAGTACATGCCTTGTATCCCTGATCTCTCCAAGACTTTAAACATGAATGGGTGTTGGACTTTGTCAAATGCTTTTTCAGCATCTAAGGAGATGATCATGTGCTTTTTCTCCTTAAGTTTGTTTGTGTGGTGTATTGCATTGATGGATGTCCATATGTTGAACCACCCTTACATCCCTGCTTTGAAGCCTACTTGGTCATCGTGGATTATATCTTTGATGTGTTCTTGGATTCGGTTTGCAAGTATTTTATTGAGTATGTTTACACAGTAGCCAGTTATTAAAAGGGTCAATTAGACAGCCTGCTTGAGAGAAAATCTGAGCAAACCTACATGCCTAAATCTGGGAAGTTGAATGCACACAACCCAAAGATGACAGTTCCAGCATCAAGAATGTTAGTTCAGAGAAAAAAAATTCACATATTTCTTGCAAGTGATCATTACTAAAGTCACTATTCCTTCACATGTCAGTTTCACATTATCACAGATTCCATTGTTATTTGTTGAATGTCCAGATATGTCCTCAGTCAGTGAATTACTTACTGGGAAAAATCTCCCACACCAAGGCAACTCTTGGAACAAAAAGCGTTTAATTGGGACCTTGCTAATATTTTTACAGAGTCAATCCTGGATGTCACACTGGCAAGCAGTCATCTTGTTGTAGCCCTTCAGCAGAACTGAAAGCTTTTCATACTGAACCACAAGGGGCAGGCAGAGAGAGGGTAAAAGTGAGAGTAGGAGAGAGGAAAAGCTACAGAAACAGATTCAGAAATATTAAGTCCAAGACCAAAAAAAAACAAAGACATAAATTGACATAGACCTTGAGACAGAGATTCCATTCTGTCTAGTCACTTTTATTTGCATATCAACTTCCAAGCACACCCACCTATATATAAGACCGAAAGGAATTATGTTTTTTAATATATTTTCATTTTAAATTTTATTATTTACACTTTAATAATTTTGTATCCCCCAATAAACTACTTCCTCCTCCCCTCCCGATCCCACCATCCCTACCCCATCTATGCTTTTCCTCAACTAGTCCACTGATAGGGTAGTGCTTCCTCTACTTCCTTTTGATCCTAGTCTATCAGACATTATCAGGAGTGGCCCTATTGCCTTCCTCTGTGTCCTGTTAAGTCAGCTTCCCTATCAGGGTGTGGTTTTCAAAGAGTAAGCCAATCATTTCATGTTGGAGGAAATCCATGTTCTCATTATTATGGAACCCCCTGAGACACTGATCTGCTATGGGCAACATCTATGCATGGGGTTCTATTTTATCTCCATGTATGGTACTTGGTACATGTATGGTTCTTTCTTAGGAAAGAACCCTCTGCTGAGATTTTTTTTGAGCTTTTCTTGGTCTCATTTTGGAGCACCTGATCTCTCTAGATATTACTATTTCCCACTTCTTTAATTAGATCATGCACTTTACCAACAGTTGGCCACAGGACTCAGCATCTGCTTTGATACTCTGCAAGGCAGAGCCTCTCAATGGCTCTCTGTGGCTGACTCCTAACTTGTTCCCTGTTTTTGTCTTCTTCTGACATCCATCCATGTTGTCTTTTGGGATGGGGATTGAGCATTTTATCCAGAGTCCTCCCTCATAATTCGTTTATTTCGGTGTAAAGAGTTTAGTTGGTTTATCTTATATTATATTTCTGATAGTGTTTATGTACCATGTGTGTCTTTCTGCTTCTGGAATAGTTAAATCAGCTTCTCACCATTTACCTGCAAATTTCATGATTTCCTTGTTTTATTTATTGCTGAGCCATATTCCATTGTGTAGATGTACCACAATTTCTGTATCCATTTTTCAGTTGGGGGGCATCTGGGTTGTTTCCAGGTTCTGGCTATTACAAATATATCTGCTACAAACATGGTTAAGCAAATTTCGTTATTGTGTACTTGAGCCTCTTTTGGAAATATGCCTAGAGATGCATAGCTGAATCTTGAGGAAGTGCTATTCCTGGTTTTCTGAGAAATACAAGATTGATTTCCAGAATGGGTATACAAGTTTACATTCCCACCAGCAGTGGAGGAGGGTTCCCCTCTGTCCACAACCTCTCCAGGATGTGTTGTCACTTTAGTTTTTGATCTTGGTCATTCTGATGGGTGTAAGGTGAAATCTCAGTGTCCTTTTGATTTGCTTTGCCCTGATGGCAAAAGGTGTTGAACATTTTTTTTAAGTGTTTCTCTGCCATTCAATATTCCTCTATGGAGAATTCTGTTTATCTCTGTTCTCCATTTTATAAATGGATTAATTCACTTGATGCTTTTCAACTGCTTTAGTTCTTTATTTATACTGGATTTTAGCCCTCTGTCACATACAGACTTGTTGAAGACTTTCCCAATCTGTAGGCATTTGTTTTGATTTCACGACAGTGTCCTTTACTTTACAGAAGATTTTCAGTTTCATGAGGTCCCATTTACTTATTATTGCTTAGAGCCTGTGTTGTTGGTGTCCTGTTCAGGAAGTTGTCTCCTCTGCCAGTGAGTTCAAGGCTCTTCCCCACTTTTTCTCCTAACTGATTTAATATTGTGGAGAGCTGGGGGTTTGGTTACCATGGTGCTGGCTTCTGCCCTCAAAACTGGTAAACATTATGACCGTTGGGCAACCGTCATCACGAGCCCAGCCTGGGGCATCATATGGGGTGATGGGTGAGCAGCCAATCAGGTGATGATACGTCATCTCACACCATGGGTGAGCAGCCAATCAGGGAATGATATGTCATCTCACACTACTATGGTGCAAGCAGGGCTTATATAAACAGCACCACTTCGGGCCTCGGGGTCTTCCTCCTTTCATCGTTTGACTGCAATAAAGCTTGCTGCAGAAGGATCCTGTTGTCCCCTGTTGTGCGTTCTTGCTGGTGAGACGATTACGTGGGTAGCAACATCTGGTGCCGAAAACCGGGAAGCCGGGAGCCTGCCATTGCCGGTGATGAGGAGACCCCCATTCACGGGGAGGATTCAGAACTGCAGCATCGAGGTAAGTTCTGAGAGGTATGTTTGGTCTTGATTTATCTCATCTTTCACCTCAGCTAGCAGGAGCCTTTATTGTTTTCCCTGTTGTGACTGTTGCCCTCGTCCTCTTTCTTTTGGTTTTGTACAAGCTTGAGGGTGATCTCGAAAGGGAAGAGATTAACAGAAATCTAAGAGCAGGTAATAGATAAATCTAAAAGCAGGTAATGGCTTTTGGTTAAATCTTGCTTGGAAAATGAAAACTGTCCTTCCTCTATTAAATCTGGTCAGGGAGTGTTGGAGGAGATACAAGACAGCATGTCAGAAACAGAACGGGATAAAAGGTTAAGAACTCTTACAAAAAAGGAAAAGGATGTCTCTAAAGATGTCCCTAAGGATAAAGACCCTTCCACGGATGGTAAAGCCGTGGGAGTGAAAGGCAAGGGAAAGGACACCCTGAGAGAGAAACATGATAAGGAGAAGAAAAAAATCTAAAAAGGAGCCTCTCTATCCGACAAAAAAAAAAAAAAAAAAAAAAAAAAAAACAAAACAAAAAAAAAAACTAGAGGCTTTAGAAATTGGCAATTCTGAGTCAGAGGAGTTAATTCCCTCTGAGGAGTCAGATCTAGAGGAGGAAGCAGCCCACTATGAGGAAGAACAATACCACCTAGATGAGTGGCCACTACTGAGAAACAGGAAGCTCCTGTTGTCCCTAGTGCAGGGACCATTTACATACTTTAAATGATTTTTGAAAAGCATTAGGTGATATAAATTGGCTTAGGCTGTTTTTAAAGATTCCTTCTGCTGAATTAAAACCCCTATTTGATATTTTGGAAGGGGATGCTCATATTTCTTCACCAGAGCCTTAACACCGGCTACAAGCTGTGCCCTGTAGAGCCTGATAGGCCTAAGGAAATGGTCAAATGGAAGTATGTCTTGACTGGTTAATGGAAAGGCCCGGATCCTATCTTAATAAGATCCAGGGGAGCTGTCTGTGTTTTCCCACAGGAAGAAAACAATCCATTCTGGGTACCGGAGCACCTCACGCGAACGCTCGCGGCAGGTGAAGATGATCTTTCAACAAATATACCTGCAACTACTTGAAGAGCTAAGGGCGGTGGTGGTGACCATTAATTCTACTCGATTGGATTTATCGCTCCCAGATGGCTTATTATCCTGGGTTTCTTCTGCCTTTTCTTATTTTAAGGAATGGGTGGGCTTTGGGATGTTTGGCACTGCCCTGTGCTGTGGTTTAATATTTGTCCTCTGGTTGCTCTGCAAACTCAAAACTCAACAAAAACGTGACAAGGTGGTGATCATACAGGCGCTAGCCGCTCTGGAGCAAGGCACCTTCCCCGATATTTGGTTATCCATGCTGAAAAATTAATGTTTGACAAGGTTGCCTCTGTCTTTGCAGGCACATGACACAATCTGGATTTACAGCCCTTGCACTCCCTGGGGATCTGTTTCCCATTGCATGGGGATGGGTGTAAATCACAATTTTTCTCTTGCCAAACGATCTGTAAAGTCAGAGTGCAAATAAGTATTCACCGACCTAAGACAGGACAGCCTCACAGTGAGGAGGTTGCTCCAATGACGGGCAACGGCTGAAGCATTGCCTTCCACCAGGCTCAGATGTAGGCTGTCTGGCATAATGCTGTATTGACAGTAGGAAGCTTACTGTTCAAACAAAATAAAAAAAGGGGGAGATGTGGAGAGCCGGGGTTTGGTTGCCATGGTGCTGGCTTCTGCCCTCAAAACTGATAAACCGTTATGACTGTTGGGTAACCATCGTCACGAGCCCAGCCCGGGGCTTCATGTGGGGTGATGGGTGAACAGTCAATCAGGGGATGATATGTCATCTCACACCATGGATGAGCAGCCAATCAGGGAATGATACGTCATCTCATACCACTCTGGTGCGAGCAGGGCTTATATAAACAGCACCACTTTGGGGCTCGGGGTCTTCCTCTTTTTATCGTTTGAGTGCAATAAAGATTGCTGCAGAAGGATCCTGTTGTCCACGTGCGTTCTTGCTGGCGAGACGCTTACGCAGGTCGCAACATAATATGTCTGGTTTTATGTTCAGGTCTTTGATCCACTTGGACTTTAGTTTTGTGCAGAGTGATAAGTATGTGCATTTTTCTACATGTAAACATCCAGTTAGACCAGCACCATTTATTTTAGGTGCTATATTTTCTCAATTGTATGGTTTTGACACTTTTGTCAATATTAAGGTGACCATAAGCGTGTGGGTTTATTTCTGGCTCTTCTATTCATTTCCATTGAACCACCATTCTGTTTCTATGCCAGTGCCATGTAGTTTTTATTACTCTTACTCTGTAATATAAGTGGAGATCTGGGATGGGCATAACTCCAGAAGATCTTTTATTGTAGAGGATTGTTTTAGCAATTCTGGATTTCTTATTTTTCCATATGAATTTGAGAATTGTCTTTCAAGGTCTGTAAAGAATTGTGTTGGTAATTTGATGGGAATTGCATTGAATCTGTAGATTACTTTTGGTAAGATGGCCATTTTTACTATGTTAATCCTGCCAAGCCATGAGCATGAGAGATCTTTCCATCTTCTGATATCTTCTAATTCTTTCTTCAGAGATTTGAAATATTTTTCCATCCATGTCTTTGAATTTCTTGGTTAGGGTCAAACCAAGGTACTTTATGTCTTTGAGTGAATACAATAACTTATCAAAAATATCATCCATTGTGATCAAGTAGGGTACATTCCAGGTATTCAGGGATGGTTCAATATTTGGAAATCCATCAATGTGATCCACTATATTAAAAAAAATGAAAGAAAATAAAACACATGATAATCTCCTTAGATGCAGAAAAAAAACTTTTGACAAAAATCTAACATCCATTTCATGTTTAGAGTATTAGAGAGATCAGGAATATAAGGCATATATGTAAAGGCAATATATAGCAGGCCTATAGCCAAATCACTATTTGCAGATGATAAGATTGTATACCTGAGTGACCCCAAAAATTCTAACAGGTAACTCCTACATCTGATAAACACCTTCAGCAAAGTGGCTGGATACAAAATTAACTAAAAAAAAAAAAAAAAAACAGTAGTCCTCCTGTATATAAAAGATAAATGGGCTGAGAATGAAATTGGAGAAACAAAAGGAAATATATTATCCAACAAGACCATAAATCCTAATCCTAACCAGAAATTTCCTCACTGGTGACTCCACATGTGAATAGATGGGCTTTGAGGGGACATTGAATTCAAATCACCAGGAAGTAAATGAAGACGGAGGTTAAAAATACAATCATCCTGAAAGTTTGTAATTCAGTACAATGATTAAAGTCCCAGCAACTCAAAAAGACTAAAGAAAAGGTCTGTCAATCTCCTTTGGGGAAAATGTAGAGTATTTCCACAATGTAGTATTGTTCCCCTAAGAAAATGACATCATGATATTTTCAGGCAAATAGATGGAACCCTGAGAAATCATCCTGTGTGAAGTAACTAAAATGCAGAAAGACAAATATGATATGTATTCACTTATAAGGAGATCTCCTAATAGTAGGGGATTAGTTCAAATAGGCAATCTATTATAACCAAACCAGTCTTCCCTAGGTGAATTTAGTGGCAATTACTTGAGTTTTTGGTCATGGTATACTATGAAAATTTTCAAACAACACAGGCTGTTGATTTTAAAATATGTTATTCTCTAACCTCAACTGAGAGATCACTGCCATGTTCTTGAATCCCCAAAGATGCTTCCTTGGGCATCAAAATTATTGCATACAGAGTCCCCCAGTCTGATATTATACAAAGAGAGACCATAAAACACACAGCACTGAAGAGGATTTTTCTATGAAATTTTTCTTCCCTCCGTTATCTTCTAAGCCTGTAGGAGAGGAGGCAGGAATAGTGTCATAAATTGAGGGAATTGAGGACAGAAAGAGAAAAATGCCCTGAGATACAGGCCACAAAGATAGATAATGCAGAGAGCCTTCATGAGACCTGATAAGCCAGGGTCAGAGAGAAGGGTGAGGATCAGGGAAATAGAAAATGAGCATACATATAGAAAAAGTAGTTTAGTTGAGAATTGAATGAGAAGAGGGAAGGAGCAGTAGAGGGGATACTAGTGACCTAAACATAATAAACAAATACATAAGAAAATCTGTGAATAAGGTGATGAAGAATAGAGCTCTTCAGGACAGATGGCTTCTTGGGGATGGTGACAGGGTGTGGCAATGATGAACTTAGCTTTCTTTAAAGGAAACCCTGATCATGTTCCAATGAGTATATGAACAAAGCATACTAGAATTGACATATTTTAAAGAAAAAAAGCATAGTGTGACACATAGGTAGGAATTTTAACATGCGAGCAATGGATAGAAATTGACAGAGACTGAGAGACATAGACTCCATTCTGTCAGGTCACTTTCATTGGAATACCACACTCAAAGAATACCCTTCTACAGTATAATTCCAATACGAATTATATTATCTAACAGGGCAATACCAGAAACACTTCTCAGACATTTCCTTACTGGGCACTCCACATGTAAATAGATGAGCTTCAAGAGGACAGTGCAATTTAAATCATCAGGAAGTTGAAGAATATGGAGGGAATCTTATGCTAAATGAACATAGTTATCCCAATAGTTTGTCATTCTATGCAATGATTAAAGTCCTAGTAACTTCCAAGTTCTAAAGAAAAACATGAACAATCTTGTTCTTTGGGGAAAATGTGGAATATTTCCATAATGGAGTATTATTTAGCCAAGAAAATGACATCATGATATTTTCAGGCAAATGAATGGAACCAGCCAGGAAAATCACCTTGGGTGAAGTATGTAAAATTCAGAAAGACAAATATTGTATGTATTCACTTATTAGGAGCTCTCCTTAAAGTGGGGGATTAAGTTCCAATAAGCCATCTCTTGTGACCAAACCACTAGGGGGAATGGTTAACAGATAATTGAGTTGTTGGTCCAGGGCATCCTAAGTAAATTCAAGCAAACCAGGCTGATTTTATTAAAATATGCTGCTCTCTGCCCTCAACTAATAGATCAGTGATGTGTCCTGGATCCACAGAGATTCATACTTCTGAATCAGATGGAATTGCATACAGAGACCCATAGCCCAATATTTTTCAATAAGAGACTTTGAAACACCCAGCTCTAAATGGTATTTCCCTATGAAATCTCTGTTCCCTCAGAGTTCTTGGAAGCCTGCAGGAGAAGAGGCAGGAAGAGAGGCATAAGTAGAAGGAATTGAGGAAACAAGCAGAATAATGCTGTCAGATTCAAGCCGCAGAAAAAAATGCAGTAAGCATTGGTGAGACCTGATAAGCTAGGGTCAGATAAAAGGGGGAAGAGGACCGCCCCCATCAGGGAACTAGAGAGAGGGCATAGGGGTACAAGAAGGAGGGTCAGTGGGACTGGAAGGAGAAGAGCGAGGGGACAGCAGAGGGGGTACAAAGTGAACAAATAGTAATAAATAAATATATAAGAAAAGCTGTGATAAAGGTGATGAAGTATAAAGCTCTTCAGGCTTGATGGTTTCTTCTTGGGGATAGTAACAGTGTGCAGCACTGATGAACTCAGTTTCTTTAACTGACTTGGCACTGAGACTTTGATCATGTTCCAATGAGTATATGAACAAAACATACTAGAATTGACATATTTTAAAGAAAAAAAATAGTGTGACACATAGGTAGGAATTTGAACATGGGAGCAATGGAAAAGGAGTATAATATATGTAATATGAAATCCCCACATAATTAATAAAAATAATATGTTGACAACTTTTACAATGACTTTTAACATGGAGAATAATTCTGATAAAGGAGAGCAGAGTTTGACTTTGGAAAATATTCTTTTCAGGAACTCATAATGTAGCAGAGAATCCTTGGCATGAATTAGTGTTTACACTGCTATGTCAGACACAATGAGCTCAGGTGGTACTTTTGAACAAGCAGTTCTGGCACTAACACTACATTAAGAGGACAACATCAAGAAACACTTATGCTCTTCAGTCCTAGGAATAAAACAGGGGCCGATTTCTTTGTCCTGAATGAGCAATTTAATTGTAAACCCCAGGATCAGGAGGATTTCTCAGTGACCACTGAGTAGGACACAGCTGCAGATCCAGCCAGGTCAGCCAAGGCAACTCTGCTTGTAGGGGTTTGGCAACACTAGAATGTAAATATTACAAGCTCTTAAATAGTTTATTGTCCTGCAGTTCTCTTTTTATTTCACTGATCTTTCTCTATTTCAGCCAAACCAGTCCCAGGAATTGTCTGGTTTCCTGCTCTTTTCTCTGCAATTAAAGACTTAATACCTCAGAGAACCCTAGACCCTACCAGTTTATTATATCAACAGGAATATGAAGGTCTATTTAGTGAGCACACAAGTAACTGTTCAGTTCAAAGTCACAACCTAGGAAATTTCAGATCAAAGACCAAAGTATGTGACCAACTTGTCATTCCATAATTCATTCCCCTTAATCCCACATCACTTTGAATCTTAACTACTAAGAAAGCTGTCCAATTAAATAAACATTCAAATTTCATTTCCTAGCTGACATTGTCACAGAGGAAAACAGGAGTAAAGGTGTGGTATCTGTATAAATGGATGAGATAAATGCTTGTTGGGTTTCACAAGAAAAAGCCACAAGTGCACAGGATCAAAGATACTGGACATTGAGGAAAGTTTGTTTACTCATATTCATGGAAACCTCAAGATTCTCTCAGGTGATGATTGGCTGAGAGGGAGAATGATGTCATGAAACATGTGAAAGCTTGCAATCGTTTCAGAAGCTAGTCATTAAAGGGTCAAGTGAACAGTGTGCTTGAGAGAAAGGGTGAGCAGCCCTACCTACCTAATCTTAGACAGCTGAACACACACAACACAGAGATGAGAATTCCTATGTCTAAGACTCTTAGTTCAGGAAAAGTGTCACAAATTTCTTCCAGGTGGTCATTAATGAATATCATGTGTCCTTGATATGTGACTTTCACATTATCACATATTCCATTAATATTTGTTAAATGCACAGATATGTCCTCTCTCATGGAAATATTTATTGTAAAAATGCTCCCCGACAGAGGCAACTTCTTGAACATAAGGCACTCAATTGGGACCTTGCTTATATTTTTACAGAGACCATCAAGGATAACATGTCAGAAAGCAGTCAGTCAACTTCTTGTAGTCTTCAGCAGAACTGAAAGCTTTTCATACTCAACCATAAGTGGCAGTCAGAGAAATGGAGACTGAAAGAGACAGAGAGAGAGAGAGCTAGAGAGATGGATTCAGAAAGAGAGAGACTTAGACCAACAGAAACAAACATGCAAAGTGGCAGAGACCAAGAGACACACCAAAAGGAATTATATTTTTAAATATTTTTTTATTTTTTTTCAATTGCACTTTATGAACTTTGTATATTACCAAAACACCTCTCCAATCTCAATCCACCTTCCTTTCCACTTGTCCATGCATGCCCCTCCCCAAGTCCACTGATAGCAGAATTCTTCTTCTCTTTCCTCTGAGACCAATCTATCAGATCTCATGAGAAGTGGCTGCATTGTCATCTTCTGTGGCCTGCTAAGGCTGCTCCACCATGAGGGTGTGGTTTTCAAAGAACAGGCCAATCACCTCATGTCAGAGGCAGTCCCTGTTCCCATTACTATGGGACCCGCTAGGACACTGAACTGTGATGGGCTACATCCATGCAGTGGTTCTAGGTTTTCTCCATGCATGGTACTTGGTTGGAGTATGAGTCTCAGGAAAGTCCCCTCTGCTCAGATTTTTTTGATTCTGTTTCTCTCCTGTGGAGCTCCTGTCCTCTCCAGATCTTACTATTTCTCGCTTTCATTAGATTTCATTCACTCTGCACAACATTTGGCCATAAGCCTCAGCATCTGCATTGATAGTCTGCACAGCAGAGCCTTTCAGTGGCCCTCTGGCTAACAATAACTCCTTCCCTGTTTTCTCCTTCTTCTGATGTCCATCCTCTTTGCCTTTTGTGATGGAGACTGAGCATTTTAGCCAGAGTTCTGAGTTCATTAATTTCTTTAGGTATAAAGATATTAGTAGGTATATCCTATATTATATGTCTATATGAGTGAGAGCATACCATGTGTGTATTGGTGCTTCTGGGTAGCTCACACAGGATGATCTTTTCCAGTTCCCAAAATTCATGAGCAAATTTCATGAATTCCTTTTTTTTTATAGCTGAATGATATCCCATTGTGTAGATGTACCACGATTTCTGTATATATTTTTCAGTTGTGGGCAATCTGGTTTGTTTCCAGGTTCTGGCTATTACAAATAAAGCTGCTACAATCATGGTTGAGCAAATGTCCTTATTGTGTACTTGAGCCTCATTTGGATTCATATCTAGGAGTGATATAGCTGGATTCTGAGGAAGCACTATTCCTAGTTTTCTGAGAAAGCACCAGATTGATTTCCATAGTGATTGTACAAGTTTACATTCCCACCAGCAGTGGAGGAGGGTTCCCCCTTTCTCTGCATTTCCAGCATGTTTTGCCACTTGAGTTTTGTTTTTCTTTATTATTTACACTTTATTCACTTTGTGTCCCTGCTGTGGTTCTCTCTCTCCTCCCACCCCAATCCCTCCCTTCCTCCACCCTCTGCATGCATGCCCCTCCCCAAGTCCACTGATAGGGGAGGACTTCTTTTCCTTCCTTCAGATCCTAGTCAATAGGTCTCATCAGGAGTGGCTGCATTTTCTTCTTTGGCCTGGTAATGCTGCTTCTCCCTCAGGGGGAGGTAATTAAAGAGCAAGCCAATCAGGTAATCTTAGGAAAGAAGTGGGAAACTGTAAGATCTGGAGAGGACAGGAACTCCACAAGGAGAGCAACAGAACCAAAAAATCTGAGCACAGGGTTTTTCCTGAGACTAATATTCCAAACAAGGACTATGCATGGAGATAACCTAAGACCCCTGCACAGATGTAGCCCATGGCAGTTCAGTATCCAAGTGGATTCCATTGTAATAGGAACAAGGACTGTCTCTGACATGAACTGATTGGCTACTTGAGCTTTTGATCTTGGTCATTCTGATGCATGTAAGGTGAAATCTCATGGTAGGTTTTATTTTCCTTTTCCTGATGGCTAATGACTGAGCATTTCAGTGTTTCTCTGCCATTCGATATTCTTCTATGGAGAATTCTGCTTATCTCTGTTCTCCATTTTTTAATTGGATTACTTAATTTGTTGCTTTTCAACTTTTTTAGTTCTTTATATATACTGGATAATTGCCCTCTGTCACATAGACATTTGGTAAAGATTCTTTCCCAATTTCTAGGCAGTCATTTTGTTTTGATGATGGTGTCGTTTGCTTTGCAGGCTTTTCAGTTTCATGAAGTCCCATTAACTGATTGTTGCTCTTTGAGCCTGCACTGTTGGTGTTCTGTTCAGGAAGTTGTCCCTGTTCCAATGAGTACAAGGCTCTTCCCCACTTTTTCATCTAATTAATTTAATGTGTCGGGTTTTATGTTGTGATCTTTGATCCACTTGGACTTTATTTAGTTTTGTGCTGTCTGATTGGTATGCATCTATTTTCATTTTTCTACATGTAGATATCCACTTACACTAGCACCATTTTTGAAGATGCTATTTTTATTCTATTGTAGGTTTTTGGCATCTTTGTCAAAACACAGTTGTCCATATGTGTGTGGGTTTATTTCTGGGTCATCTTTTTGGTTGCACTGATCCACCACTCTGTTTCTATGCCACTGCCATGCAGTTTTTATTGCTGATACTCTATAGTACATATTGAGATCAGAGAATGAGATACCTCCAGAATATCTTTTATTGTAGAGGATTGTTTTAGCAATTCTGGTTTTGTTTGTTTGTTTTTTCATATGAAGTTGAGATTTTTTCTTTCAAATTTTCTGTAAATATTTGTGTTGGTAATTTGATGGGAATTGCATTGAATCTGTAGATTGCTTTTGGTAAGATGGCCAGTTTTACAATGTTAATTCTGTAAGCCATGAGCATGGGAGATCTTTCCATCTTCTGATACCTTCTTCTAATTCTTTCTTCAGAGTCTTGAAATTTTTTCATAGAAGTCTTTGATTTGCTTGGGTAGGGTCACAGCACGGTACTTTATGTATTTTATGGCTATTGTGAAAGGTGTTGTTTCCCTACTTTCTTTCTCAGCCTTTTTGTATTTATACAGAAGGCCTACTGATTTTTTTGAGTTAATTTTGTATCCTGCCACTATGCTGCAGGTGTTCATCATCTGCAGAAGTACTCTGATAGAATTTTTGGGGTCACTTGGTTATGCTATCAAATCTTCTGCAAATAGTGATAATTTGACTTTTTCTTTTCCCATTTGTATCCTCTTGATTGCCATCAATTGTTTTATTGCTACAGCAAGGACTTCCAGAACTATGTTGAAGAGACATACTATGTCTCTATGTTGAAGAGACTCTCTCTATGTTGGAGAGAGTGGGAAGCACTGCTTTATCAGTGATTTCAGTAGGATTGCTTTAAGTTTCTCTCATGAGTTTGATGTTGGAAATAGGCTTCCTGTTTATTGCCTATTTTTAGATATATGTATTTTATCCCTCATCTCTCCAACAGCTTATGCATGAATGGATGTTGGATTTTTTCATATGCCTTTTCACCATCTAATTAGATTATCATTGAATATTTCATTCAGTGGGTTAATATGGTGGATCACATTGATGGATTTCTGTATATTAAACTACCCTGCATACTGGATTTAAGCCTATTTGGTTATAGTGAATGATGTCTTTGATGTGTTCTTGTATTCAGTTTGCAAGTATTTTGTTGAGTATTTTTGTATTCTTGATCATAAAGGAGATTGGCCTGAAATTCTATGTATTTTTTGGGCTTTGTGAGGTTTAGGTACCATGGAGACTGTCGCTGCATAGAATGAGTTTGGTAGTGTTTCTCCTGTTTCTATTTTGTGGAATAGTTTCAAGAGAACTGAAGTTAGCTCTTCTTTGAATGTCTGGTAGAATTCTGTGCTGAAACCATCTGTTCCTGGGCTTTTTTTGCATGGAAGACATTTGATGATTGGTTCTATTTCTTTAGGGTATATAGGACTATTTAATTGATTTATCTGGTTTGGTAAGTGGAATGGATCAAGAAAATTGTCCATTTCATTTATATTTTCAAATTTTGTGGCATATAGGACTTACTTTTGAAGTAAGACCTAATGATTTTTTGGATTTCCTCAGTGTCTAGTTATGTCCCCCTTTTCATTTCTGACTTTGTTGATTTGGATGGTGTCTCTCTGCCTTTTAATTAGCCTGGCTAAGGGTTTGACTATGTTGTTGATTTTCTCAAAGAACCACCTCTTAGTTTCACTGATTCCTTGAATTGTTTTATTTGTTTCTAATTGATTGATTTCAGCCCTGTTTTTTATTATTTCCAGCTGTCTACTCCTTTTTGATGTGTTTGCTTTTTTTTTTCCTAGTGTTTTTAGGTGAGCCATTAAGTTGCTTGAATGAGATGTCTTGAATTTCTTCCTGAAGGCACTTAGTGCTATGAGCTTTGCTCTTAACACTGTTTCCATTGTGTCGTATAAGTTTAGGTATGTTTTGCCTTCATTTTCATTGAATTCTAGGAAGACTTTAAGTTCTCTTTTCATTTCTAACCTGACCCATCCCATTTAGTAGCAAGTTGTTCAGTTCCCATGTGTGTGTAGGCCTTTTGCTATTTCTGTTTTTGTTGGAGTCCAGCTTTATTCCATGGTGATCAGATAGGATACAAGGGATTATTTCAGTCTTCATGTATCTGTCGAGGACTGCTTTGTGACAAAACCTATGGTGTATTTTGGGGAAGGTTTCATGAGATGCTGAGAACAAGGTAAATTATTTTATGTTTGGATGTAAGGTTCTGTAAATGTTCTGTAAATGTAAATTAAATGTTCATTTAATTTATGACCTCTGTAAGAGACATTGTATCTTTGCTTAATATCTGTTTTTTGTTTTTGTTTTTGTTTTTTTTGTTTTTTGTTTTGGCCTGTCCTTTGTTCATATTGGGGTGTTGAAATCTCCCACTATTAATGTGTGGAGATGTGTGTGTGGTTTAAGTTTTATTAATGTTTCTTTTACATATATTGTGTGCCCTTGTATTTGGGCCAGAGATGTTCAGGATTGTGATTTCTTCCTGGAAGAATTTTCCCCTGAGTATGAACTGTCTTTTCCCATGTCTTCTATTAATTTTGGTTGAAAGTCTATTTTATCAGATGTCTACTCCTGGTTGCTTCATGGTCCATTTGCTTGGAAAGTCATCTTCCAGCCCTTTACCCTCAGGTAATGTCTATCTTTGTGACTTAGGTCAGTTTCTTGTATGCAACAGATTCTGGGTCTTATTTAAGCATTCGTTTTATTAGTCTGTGTCTTTTTATTGGATAAATGAGTCTACTGATATTGAGAGAGATTAATGACCAATGGACATTAGGTTCTTTGATTTTGATGTTGGCTATGGTATTAAGTTTGTGTCCCTGTTTCTCATTTGTTTCACTGTAGTGAGGTTAATTATTTCCTGAGTTTTCTTGAAAGTAGTTAGTTTTCTTGGGATGTTTGTTTTTTTTTTCCTCCTACTGTTTTCTGTACCCCTCAAATTTTGTATAGGTATTGTTGAAATTTGTTTTTGTCATTGAATATCTTGTTTTCTTGGTCTATGAGGACTGAGAAATTTGCTGGGAATAATAGCCGGGGATGATATCTGTGTTCTCTTTGGGCCAGCATGGTATTCATCCAGGCCCTTCTGGCTTTCACAGTTTCTGTTGAGAAGTCAGGTATGCTTTTGATGTGTTTGCCATTATATGTTACTTGGCATTTTTTTCCCTTGCAGCTTTTAGTATTTTTCTTTGTTTTGTATACATACTGTTTTGGTTAATATGTGATGGGAAGATTTTCTTTTTGGACTAATTTATTGGGTGTTCTGTAGACCTCTTTTATTCTTATTGGCCTCTCCTTTAGGTTGGGGAAAGTTTCTTCAATGATTTGTTGAAAATACTCTCTAGGCCTTGGAGGAGAGAATCTTTTTTTCCTCTATTCCTATTTTCTTAGGTTTTGTCTTTTTATGTTGTCTTGAATTTCTTGGATGGTCTGTGCAGGAATTTTTTAGATTTAACATTTTCTTTGACAAATACATGGATTTCTTCCATTGTATCTACCACACCTGAGATACTTTCTTCCATATCTTTAAGTCTATTGTTTATGCTTACCTCTATAGTTCCTGTTTTCTTCCCTAAGTTCTTTCTCTCCACAATTTCCAGCATTTACAATCCTCATGGACAAGGCATGTTAGAGCATGTCCACTAAACAATTAAGATTTATTTGCAAAAAATAAAAATAAAATAAAATAAAAATAAAAACAAAGAAGTGGGAGCTATTCCCCTGGCTAAAAATCATCTTAATCGTGTTCTTTTTATTCTGAATTTTTTTTTAAATTTGGGTAAACATGGTATATCTGCAGCAGATAGATTTGGTATAGAGAAATCAAGTAAACTTTTGCCAAAGTAAAATGGAAGGATCCCTTAACAAATCAAAGGCATGGACCTAACCCTCTATTCATATGGGGATGAGGATCTGTCTGTGTTTTTTCCCCAGGAAAATTTTGTAGCTCAATGGCTACCTGAATGTCTGGTGCCACAAGTGGATGAGGAGTTGTTTTTTTTTTTTCCTGACAATGATAATGATATTAATCAAGACCCCTCCGGTTAACATGAGTACTAATTCGGAGTACATTCCTAATCCACCTCTACTACATCCAGGTTCATGGGATTATCCAGAAGTCCTTGTTTATGTCAACAACACTTGGTTGCTGGGTTTTCTTGCTTTTTAAGGAACACAAGTATAACAGATTCTTTTCAGAAATAGGAAGAGGTAATTCTCTTTGCTTTACCAGAGAGATTATTCATCAGGACAGCTTACCAGTCTCCCCTGTCCAGGTCATAGGTAGGAATGTCTACTACTATAAAGTTGGGTTGGCATCTCAGCCTCCCTGTGCAACCAAGCAAAGTGAAACAATGGCGGGATATAATTGTCCCTTCCAATGGGAGTTAAAGAATGACAGTCATACATCTGCAATAAGTTACCCATCCTGTGAGAAAGGAGATCAATGCACTTTTCCTTGACTGATGGTTCCTTGGACAGGAAGCATTGGAAAAATGCCCACTATCTACTTCTGAGACAATGACGCTGCATTTACATTCATGGACTGGACTGGGTCTGTCGTTAAAGGTCTTAAGAACTTGGCTTCTGGTAAAGGCAGTCAAAATTCCTTTGTTTTAGAAAAAGCTGTTAGTGCTGGACTTTGGAGGACTTCAAATAAAAATTTACAACCTATGTATGGAAATTGAGGGCTGTGTTTGAATATATATGCATTCTCTCTAGAAATGCAAGTAGCTTTGCTAAATTCATCAAGTATACTTCACTTTTGGCTTGTTTTAATCCTCCTTATTTACTGCTGATTTGAAACACTGTAGTAAAATATTTTAAGAACAATGATACTATTCAATTGAATGTGTATATTAGTCTTACTAATTGTGTTAGTGCTGATAATAATGCTCTTTCAGGATTAGTTGCTAAGGAACCTGCTTTTGTTATGATTCCTGTCAGAGTTTCAAGGACTAAAGAATAGGATGTTTAATTTCTTTTGGGTAAAATGAGGAATATTTCCATAATGGAGTATTGTTCAGCTATATTTTCAGGCAAATGTATGCAACCAGGAAAAATCATTCTTGGCGAAGTAACTAAAATGCAGACAGACAAATATTAGATTTATTCACTTTTAAGAGGTCTCCTAATAGTGAGGTAGGAAATTCCAATAGGCCATCTATTGTGAGGAAACCAGTGTTCAACTAGGGAGACTGGGTGTCAGTTAATTGACCCCTAGGTCCAAGGCTTCCTATGGAATTTTTTAAGCAACCCAGACTGTTGTTTTTAAAATATGTTGCTCCCTGCACTCAAATGATAGATCAGTGTCATGTTCTTAGATCCAGAGAGATGCTTCCTTCTGCATCAAATGGGATTGCATACAGAAAACCTCAGTCCAATATTATGCAGAGAGAGACCTTAAAACTCCCATCTCTAAATGGGATTTCCCTGTGAAATTCTCCCTCCCCTCAGAGTTCTGGGAAGCATGGAGGAGAGGAGTCAAGAATAGTGTTGTAAATAGAGGGAATTGAGTACAGAAGAAGAACAATGCCTTGAGAATCAGGACACAGAGGAAGATGATGCAGCCAGACTTGAGACCTGATAACTAGGGTCAGACAGAAGGAGGAGGATGGCCTCCCCTATCAGGGAACTAGAGAAAGGGCATAAGGGTAGGAGAAGGATGGTTGGTGGAGCAGGAAAGAGAAAAAGAGATATGGCAATAGAGGAGATACAAAAAGAACAAATCTTAATCAATACATAAGAAATATTGTGACCAAGTGATGAAGTACAGAGCTGTTCATGACTTGTATCTTCTTCTTGGGGATGGTACCAGAGTGCACCAAGGATGAACTCACTTTTATTTAAGGGACTTGGCACTGAGACTCTAATCAGGAGCCAGTAATTAAAAGAGCCAAATGGACAGCCTCCTTGAGAAAAAGGATGAGCAGCCCTACATGAAATCAACCTGGGCAGCTGAAAGCTCATAACACAGAGATGACAGTTCATGTGTCCAAGACTCTTAGTTCAGGAAAATGTTCTTTTCAAGTGGTCATTATAAAGTCATGTGTCCTTGAGATGTGACTTTCACATTATCACACATTATTATTTGTTAAAGGCATAGATATTCCCTCAGTCAGTGAATTATTTACTGTGAAAATGCTCCCTGACCAAGGTAACTCTTTGAACAAAATGCATTACATTGTACCTTGCTTATATTTTTATAGACAATATCCAGGATGTCATGTTGGTATGCAGTCATCAAGTAGTCCTTGAACAGAACTGAGAGCTTTTCATATTGAACCATAAGTGGCAGGCAGAAAGATGGAGACAGAGAGAGACAGAGTTAGACAGGCATATTTAGAAGTAGAGAGAGGCAGACAGACAGAAACAAAGATATAAAGACAGATACTGAGAGACAGAGACTATGTTATATCTGGTCATTTTCATTGGCATATCAACCTCAAAGCACGCCATCCTTTAATATAACTCTAATTGGAATTACATTATCTAACAAGGCAATACCATATAATTTTTTCCCTGACATTTCCTCCCTGTGGACTACTCTCATAAATAGATGAGCTTCAAGTGGACATTGCAATTCAAATTATCAGGAAGGGGAAGAAGATGGAAGGATTTATAGGTTAAAGGAATATATTAACCTGACAGTTTGTCATTCATTACAATGATTATAGTCCCAGGAACTTTGAAGGTCTAAAGATGGGACTGACAAACTTCTTTGTGAAAAATGTGGATTATTTCCATAACAGAGTATTATTAAGCTAAGAAAACCACATTATGACACTTTCAGGCAAATGGATGGAACCAGGAAAAAACATCCGAGGTAAAGTAATTAAAATGCAGAAAGACAAATATGGTATGTGTTCACTTAGTAGGAGGTCTCTTAATAGTGGGAGATAAAGTTCCAATAGGCCATCTATTGTGACCAAGCCAGTCTTCCACTGGGGGATTGGTTGGCAGTTAATGGAGTTTTTGGGCCAGGACATCAAGCAACCTACGCTTTTGTTATTGAAATATGTTTTTCTCTAACCCTCAACAGATAGATCAGTGCCATGTTCTTAGAGCTACAGAGATGTTTCTTTCTGCATCAATTGGAGTTGCATACAAAGACCCACAGTTTGATATTATGCAGAGAGAGACCTTTAAACACATAGCTCTAAATGGGATTTCCCTATGAAATTTTCCATCCCCTCAGAGCTCTGGGAAGCCTGCAGGAGAAGAGGCATGGAGAGTGTCATAAGTAGAAGAAATTGAGGACACAAGGAGAATAATGCCCTGAGAATTAGGCCAGAGAGGAAGATGACCCAGCCAGCCTTGATGAGTCCTGATATGTTAGGGTCACGTAGAAGTGCTAGGAGGAACTCCTCTATTAGGGAGCTAGAGAAAGGGTATAGGGTTAGAAGAATGTGGTTGAGTGGGACTGGAAGGAGAAAAAGGAGAGGGCAGCAGAGGTGATACAAAGTGAACAAATTATAATAAATATATATACAAGAAAAACTGTGATCAAGGGGATGAAGTATAGACTTCTTCAGGACTGATGACTTCTTCTTGGATGTGGTTGCAGGGTGCAGCAAGAGTGAACTCAGTTTTCTTTAAGGCACTTGGGCTGAGACTCTGATCATGTTCCAATGAGTATATGAACAACATATACTTGAATTGGTGTATTTTAAATGAACAAAAAAAAATTAGGGTGATACATTGTTATGAATTTGAACCTGGGAACAATGGAAAAGTATTGTGTTGAATATTATATTAAATTCCCACATATCACGTAAAAATAATATGTTGACAACTTATACAATGACTGTGAAAATGGAGAAACATTTCCACTGAACATGTGGTCCTGGTACTAACACTATGTTTAGGGAGTTTGTATAAAGCACCACTGAAGAAAATACACAGCTGCTCTTGTGTCTTAGGCAAATAACATGAACTCATTTCTCTCTCCTGAAGGCCTAGGGTATAACCACAGGACCAAGAGGGATCCTCACTGATCACTGAGTAGGACGTAGTTTGCTTGAGAGAAAGCCTGAACAGCTCTACATATCTCAATCTGGGCAGCTGTTAGCACACAACCCAGAGATGACAGTTCCTGTCCATTACTCTTAGTTCAGAAATAGTGTCACATATTTCTTTCAAGAGGTCATTAATAAAAATCTCCCGGTATGGCAGCAAAATGCAATTTTGATATCACAATGGTATAATGTCACAATGCTATGATGAAATCACAAAAGGGTTATGACCTCAGTATGTTATTATGACTTCACATTGATATATGACATCACAATTGAATTATAACATCACAATAATAATATAACATAACAATGCAATTAAGACATCACAATGATATCAGATCACATTGTTATTATAGCACAACCATATTATGGCATTGCAATGCTATTATGACATTATTGTGGTGTGAAATCACAATGGTATTTTCATTCACAGTGGCATTATAACCTCAAAATACTAATATATCATCACAATATTTTTATATCATCACAGTGATATCATGATATCACAATGGAATTAGGACATCACAATAGTAGGACATCACAATACTATGATGAGTTCCCAATGGTATTATGACATTACCAAGGTATGATGACATAACAATGTTGTCATGATTTCAATGGTATATGACATCCCAATGCATTATAAGATCACAATGCTATTATGACATCATAATGTTATTAAGACATCACAATGCTGTTATATATTCACAATGATATGACATTTCAATGGTGTTATGACTTCACAATGGTACCATGTTATTAATACAACAATGCTATTATGCCATCACAAAAGCATGACATCACAATATTATTAAGAAATCACAATGGTTTTATGACATCACAATGCTATCATGATATCACAATGCTATTATAACTTCACATGGTGTTATGATTTCACAATGCTATTATGACATTATTATGCTATTATTACCTCACAATGAAAATATATATCACAACAGTATTGTGACTTAAAAATAGTATTATGACATCACTATGGTATTATGAAATAAAAATAAGATGACATCACAATCGTGTTATAACTTCATAATGATATTACAACATCACAATTCTATGATGACTTCACAGTGCTATTATGACATCATAACGACATTATGGCATCAAAATTTGTCATGACATCCTAATGCTATTATTACATCTCAATGCTATTATGACATCACAATTGTGTTACAATGTCACAATGCTTTTACAACATCACATTGCTTTGATGAGTTTACAGTACTATTATGACATTACAATGACATTATGACATGGAAATTCATTATGATACCAAAATCCTCTTATGGCATCCCAATACTATTAAGACATGATTGTGGTATGACATCACAATGGAATTATGATATCACAATGGAATTTTGGTATCACATTGGTATTATGACATCAAAATTCAATGATGATATCACAATTTTCCTTAAGGTAACCATGTAAGTTCTTTTTTCTTAATGATAGATGTTATGTCCTTTCTGTTTTAAAGATTGAATTCACATAAATTTTAGGTTTATATGAGGAGAGATGATGTCACAATGTTCTAAAAAGGCCAGCCAATCTCAGAAAATGAGACTTCTATAGAAGAACTGGTGCCAAAGGACATTTTGGCTTAGAAGATATGTTTTGTTCGTCAATGTAAGATCCTAAAGTTAGGCTGGGAGACAAACTTGCAAAATGTTTGCCTGCCATGTCAAAAAAAATAACTTTTAAATGCTGACTAAATTAACATGTCACACTGCTCTGGAAGCTGACTTATCCTTTCAACATGAGATATTTTCACGGGGGTTAAATATTGGTCATGCCTAATGCAAGATAGACACAGGTGGCTTACAGCTGACAAGGTACACACCAGCCTAGTTAAGTACTAAAAACACAAAAACTGTACTTCAAATTTTTAAAAGGCACAACTGTCCATCCCATATCAAAAAGGGCCCAAACAAAAGATAGCCAAAACAAATGTCAAAACCAAGGTACAAGATGCCTAAATCTAAGCCTAACCCTAGCCTTAACCCTAACCCTAACCTTGTACAATACTGACATCACAATGGTATATTGGCTTCAAAATGCTATTATGACATCACAAAGGCATTATACCCTCAAACTGCCATTATGATATCTCTATGGCATTTTTACATCAAAATGATAGTATGATATTACAAAGGAATCATGACATCACAATGCTATGATAATATAACAATTCTATCAGGGCATGATTGTTGTATGACAGAACAATGGTATTTTGACATCAAAAATGCTATTATGACATCACGATGGTACTATGATATTACAAATTTATTATGACATCTTTTTTTTCCAATTTAGATATGGTTTTATTGCTTCTGCAGAGCCAGTGTGGCTGTGTTCTTTCTATCCATTTTAGTAAAGAATAAAAAAAATTTAAGAAAATATGCTGTTAGGCAAACATTCTCATCCACAGTAAAGTAAAATGATTCACTTACTCAGAGCAGTTCTTAGATGCATGCATTACTGGCCAGTTGTTGTTTTAGAATAAAGATAAAATTATGAGTGAGACAAGGTTCCTATCTTTTAGTGAGGGAGACAAGTAATCTGTAACTAAACACGTAGAGAAGTATGGTCGTTTCAGGTAGCAGGAAGTCCAGAGAAAGGAGAATGAAGCACTGTATTGCAAAGAGGAGCAAGGAAAGGGTGAGAGTGGCAAAGAGATAGTTGGAAGGGCTGAATATAAACTCGGGGAAAAATTAGACTTATTAAGTAAATTTTCAGTTTTGAATTTCAGGACTTGTCACTAGTGAGGGTGCCTCCTCCCAGATTTTCCATCTTTAGTGAGTCCTCCAGATTCCACCCTTCTTCCCAGGATGGTTAAGAGGAGTCTGAAGTTTTATCCATCACATTCATGCCCCAGGCGTTTAGAAAGCATAGAAACACTTCATGCCTTTGGGAAACTTTCTGCTATTCTATTAGACATTTACATCTCATTAAACTGAGTTAAGTCACCTTAACTTGAAGGTCCTCCACACCTTCAAGAGGATACAAAACTCAGCCTTGCAATTAGGTAGTAATGTACCTTTTAATTGCAGGCACCAAATGCCTGACAGGAAGTAACTTCATGAAGGATGGCTTTATAAGGAAAAAAAAAAAGAATCCTGGAAGATTCTACCTATTAACATCTGTCCGTATCTAGTGTTCTCTTTTAAAATAACAAAAGTGCAGGTAAGCACTGGACACTGTCATGATCTGAATGTGAAATGTCCTCTATAGGCTCATACATTTGCATATTAGTTCTCCATTTGTAAGAGCTGTTTTTACGAGGCCATAGATCCGTTAGGAGCTGTGCCTTAACTAGAGGAATTGGCTCCTAAGGAAAGAGCAGTTCTTAAGGTTTTATACCCAGTTCTACTGTCTTCTCTCTGCTTCCTGATCACCTGGATGTGATGAAGCAACCTTGGGCTCTTGTTACCACAGCTGAGACCCTGTCGCAATGCCATGCTTACTCACTGATTGACTGTATCTTCCAATTATTATGACATCTTAATGGTATTTCATAACAATAGTGTCATGACATCTCATTGCTCTTATTGTATCACAATAGTATTATGAAATAACAATTATGTCATGATATCCAAATGGAATTTTGATATCCCAAAGCTATTTCAAAATGTTTTTGGTATGAAATCACAATGGAATTTTGAAATCACAATGGCATTATAACCTCAAAATGCTATTTTGACATCAAAATGATATTATGACATCACAAAGGGGCTATAACATCACAATGCAAGTATTACCTCAAATGGTATTATGACATCACAATGATATTATTATATCTTATTGATACAATCACATCAAAATAGTATTATGACATCTCAAGATTATTATGACATCTCAGTGGTATTATGTCATCACAGGGTATCATCACATACAAGTGTTTTGATGACACAACAATGGTGTTATGAAATAAAAAACGGTGTCAAGAAATCCAAATGTTATTATAACATCACAACACTATTATGACATCGCAATAGTATGACATTCCAATGCTATTATAATATTGAAATGGTATTATGATATCACAGTGCTGTTATGACATCTAATGAATTATTACATGATAATGGTAAGACTATAATATCTATATTATAGATTGTATTATAATATTATTATATAATATATAGATATATTATCAATTAATATAATATATATTTATTATAATATATAATTACCAATATGTAAATTATAATTTATTATATTATTTTATATTATATGAAATATATTGTATAATATATAGTTATATAATTATAAGATTATTATTATATAAGACTATAATACATATTATAAGACTATAATATCTATATTATAGATTATATTATAATATAATATCTATATTATAAACTATATTATAGAATTATTATATTACAGAATGCTATATTATCCTCAAAATGATATGACATAACAATGGTATAGTAACATCAAAATGGGGTTATGCCTTCACAATGGTATTTTGAAATCACAATGCTATTATGACCTCAAAATACTATTATTACATTACATATCTATTATAACTTCACAATGGTCTTATGACATATCAATGTAATCATGACATCACCATCATATAACAGCTAAATGCTATGATGACATCACAATGCTATGACATCACAATGATATGATGACAACCAAATGATATTATGTAAACACAAAGCATTATGACATCAAAATTCATCATGACATCCCAATGCTATTCTGAAGTCAAAATGCTATTACTACATACATGATTGTTCTAAGATTTCACAAAGGAATTTTGACATCACAATGCCATTATGATATCACTATGCTATTATGACATCACAATGCTATTATAATCACAATGCTATATGGCATCACAATGCAATTAGGACCTCAAAATGCACAATGCGATTATGACATCACAATGGTATTATGGCATAACAATGGTAATAGGACATCATAATGCTATGATGACATCACAATGGCATTATGACATGACAATGGAATTATGACATCTCAATTTAAGTATGACATCAAAATGGCATTATGACATCAAAATTCATGATGATATCCCAATGCTATTATGACATCACCATACTATTAAGACATGATTCTGGTATGAGAGCACAATGGAATTAGAATATCACAATAGAATTTTGATATCACAATGGTATTATATTCAATGGTATGGAATATCATTGCTATTATAACATCACAATGCTATTATAACCTCAAAATGTTATTATGATATCACAAAGGAATTATGAAGTCACAATGCTAATACAACATTATGATTGTGTTATGACTTCACAATGCTATTATGACATCACAATGCTCTGATGGTATCAATAAGCTATTAAGATAGCACAAAGGTATTATGACAACAAAATTCATCATGACATCCCAATGCTTTTATGACATTCAAATGTTACTATGACATCAAAATTGTTTGAGGATATCACAATGTTATGATGACTTAAAAAAATGTCATGACATCCAATGATTGTGGTATAATATCAGAATGGAATTTTGATGTCACAATGGTATTATGGTATCACAATAGTTTTATGACTTCACAGTGCTATTAGGATATAACAATGGTATTATGACATCACCATGCTCTTATGAAATCATCATAATATTATGAAATCACAATGGTATTACAACATGACAGTGGTATGACATATCAATGGAATTTTGACATTGAAATTATATCATGGCATTACAACGGTATGAGTTCACAATGGTATTAGGACATCCCAATGCTATGATGACATCCCCATGGTATTATGAAATCATAATGGCCTTATAACATCAAATTTCATCATGATATCCCAGTGCTATTCTTACATCTCAATGCTATAATGACATGATTGTAGTAATACATCACAATGGAATTTTGATATCACAATAATATCAGGACATCAGAATGCTATTATGACATCACAATGCTAGTCTCACATCACAATGCTATTACGACATGTTTGTGGTATGACATCACAATGGAATTTTGACATCACAATGATATCATCACATCACAGTGCTATTATGACATCACAATGCTATTACTACATCACAATGTTTTGAAAGCACAATACTATTAAGACATCACAAATGTCTTTTGTCATTACAGTACTATTATGATATCACAATGTTATAATATCCCAACAGTTATTGTGACATCACAATGCTTTTCTGACATCAAAATGATATTATGACATCCCAATACTATTATGACTTTAAAAAGTTATTATGACATCACAATGGTATGACATCTAAATAATATTATGAAATAATGCTGTTATGCATCACAATGGTATTATGACATCACAATGCTATGTGGACATCACAATGTTATTATGACATCATAATGATGACATCACAATGTTATTATAAAATGAGAATGTTACGATGAAACCACAATGCTATGATGACATCACAATACTATTATGATATCAAAATTGCATTATGACATAACAATTCATCATGAAATCCCATTGCTCTTATGATAGCACAGTGCTATTAAGACATGTTTGTGGTAAGATATCAGAATCAAATTTTGATATCACAATGGTATGGTGTCACAATTGTATTATGACTTCACAGTGCTATTGTGACACACAGTGGTATTATGAGAATGCAAGGGTTTTATGACTTCACCATGGTATTATGATATAACCATGCCATTATGAAATCACAATGGCATGACAACATGATTGTGGTATGACTTTACAATGGAATTTTGACATCAAAATTATATTATGATGTCACAATGATATGACTTTACAATGATATTAGGACATACAAATGCTATGATGACATCCCTATGCTATTATGACATCATACTGTCTTATAAAATCAAAATTCATCATGACATCCCAAAGCTATTCTGAAGTCAAATTATTATGATGTGAATTTGTTATGACATTACAAAGAAATTTGACAATCACAATGATATTATGACAGCACATTTTTTTTATTATATCACAATCCTATTATGACATCAAAATGTTATTATGACATCTAATGGTAGAACATCACTATGGTATGACATCACAATGCCATTAAGGCTTCACAATGCTATTATATCTCAATGTTATTATGACATTACAATGATATGAAATCACGATACTTTTACAACATCACAAAGGTATTATGACATGATGCTATTATGATATAACAGTGTTATGTCATACCAATGGGATTATGATTTCACAGTTATTCTGACATCACAATGCTATTATGACATCACAATACTTTATAACATCACAATGCTCTTATGACATGTTTGTGTTATGATATCACAGTGGAGTTATGACATTACAATGCTATTATGACTTCAAAAAAGAATGACTTTCCAATGATATTAAGACATCTCAATGCTATTATACCATTGCAATGCTATTATGACATCTCAATGTAATTATGATATTTCAATGCTGTTATGACATCAAAATGATAACATCAAAATGATAGCAAATCACAATGCTTTTATGACAATCCAAAGTTATTTGGACATCACAATTCTATTAAGACATTACAATATTATGAAATCCAAATGATATTATGATTTCACAATGTTATTATGACATCATAATGCTATAATGAATTTGCAATGGTATTTGGTAATGATTGTGATATAACATCACAATGGAATTTTGAAATAAAAAAGCTATTATGACTTTACAACAGTAAGACTTCACAATGATATTAGGACACCCAATGCTATGATGACATCACAATTCATCATGATATCCCAATGCTATTATCACATCAGAATGATTAGGTGCTGATTGGTTGAGAGGGAAAATGAAACATGGAACATGTCAAGGAACAGGTGAAAGCCAGTAAGAGTTTCTGGAGCTAGTTATTAAAAGGGCCAAGTGGACAGTCTGCTTGAGATAAAGGCTGAGGAGCCCTACATGGCTCAATGTGGGCAAGCTGAAAGCACACAACTGAGAGATGACAGTTCCTGTGTCCAAGACTCTTAGTTCTATTAATCTGTCACATATTTCTTTCAAGTTGTCATTAATAAAGTCCCGTGTCCTTGACATGTGACTTTCATATTATCACAGATTCCAATATTATTTATTAAATGTACAGATATGTCCTCAGTCAGGGAATTACTTCCTGGGAAAATGCTCTGTGACCTAGGCAACTTTTGAAAAAAAAAACAAACATTTAATTGGGACCTTGCTAATATTTTTACAGGGACTATCCATGAAGTCATATCAGGAAGCAGACAACTTGATGTAGTCCTTCAGCAGAATTGAGAGCTTTTCATAGTTAACCACAAATAGCAGGCAGAGAGATGGAGTCAGAGAGAGAAAGAGGTAGAGAGACAGATTTGGAAATCTAGAGACAGAGACCAAAAAAAAAATCAAAGATATAAAGTGACAGAGACAGAGACCTATTCTCTCTGGTCACATTAATTGGTATATCAAACTCAAAGAACACTATCCTACAATATAACCCCAAAAGGAATTATATTATCTAACAAGGCCATTACTCCTAACCCTTCTCAGATATTTCCTCACTGGGCACTCCACATGTAAATAGATGAGCCTCAAGGGGACAGTGCAATTCAAATCACTAGGAAGTGAAAGAAGATGGAGGGACTTCTAGGCTAAAAAGAATATAGTTATTTTACTAGTTTGTCATTCAATATAATGATTAAAGTCACAGGAAATTACAAGTTCTAAAGAACAAGCCTTACTATCTCCTTTGGGGAAAATGTGGAATATTTCCATAATGGAGTATTATTCAGCTAAGAAAATTACATCATTATATTTTCAGGCAAATAGATGGAAACAGGAAAAATAATCCTGGGTAAAGTAACTAAAATGCAGAAAGACAAAAATGATATGTATTCACTTAATAGGTCTCCTAATAGTGGGGGATAAAGTTCCAATAGGACATCTAATTGTAACCAAACCAGTCTTCAAATAGGGGATTTGGTGGCAGTTAACTGAACCGTTGGGCCATGGCATCATACAAAAATTTTCAAGCTGTTGTTATTAAAATAAGCTGCTCTCTGCCCTCAACTGATTGATCATTGCCATGTTCTTGGATCCACAGAGATGCTTCCCTCTGCATCAAATGGGATTGCATACAGAGACCTACAGTCAGATACTATGCAGAGAGAGACCTTAAATCACCCAGCTCTAAATGGGATTTCCCTGTAAAATTCTCCCTCCCCTCAGAGCTCTGGAAAGCCTGCAGGAGTGGATGCAGGAAAACTAACATAAGTAGACGGTATTGTTGACAGAAGGAGAACACTGTGAGAATCAGACTGCAGAGGAAGCTGATGCAGCGAGCCTTGATGAGACCTGATAAATCAGGTTCATATGGAAGGAAGAGGAGGACCTCCCTTCTCAGGGAACTAGAGAAAGGTCATGGGGTTAGACAAAGGAGGGTGGTGGGATTGAAAGAAGGGGAGCAGGGAGCAGAGTGGAACAAATTGAACAATATGTAATAAATAAATAAATAAATAAATAAATAAATAAATAAATAAAAGAAAAACTGATCAAGATAATAAATTATTGAGCTCTTCAGGACTGATGGCTTTTTCTTGGGTGGTACCAGCATGCAGCAACTATGAACTCAGTTTTCTTTAAGGAACTTGGCAATGAGACTGTGATCATGTTTCAATGAGTATATGAAGGACACATATTTCAACTGATGTATTTTAAAGACAAAAATTTTAGTGTGACACATGGGTAGGAATTTGAACCTTAGAGCAATGGAACAGGAATGTCATGTGTAGTGTATGAATTTCCTGCATAATAAATAAAAATGATATGTTGATACCTTTTGCAATGAATTTTAACCTGGAGAAGAGATTTTGCTAAAGGAAGGCAGAGTTTGACTTTATAAGGAATGATTTCCAGGAACTCATAATGTAGCAGAGAATCCTACCCATGAAGTAGTTGTTACCCAGCTACCTCAGAATCCATGAGCTCAGTTGGCACTTCTGAACAATCAGACCTGGCACCAACAGTACATTTAGAGTCTGTCTAGAGGACGCACCTGCTCTTGTGTCCTAGACCTATAACTTTGACCCATTTCTTTTTTCTGAAGGCCCAGTTTTAACTGTCAACCACAGGAGTAGGATAGTCCTTCCAGACCACTGTAGGACATAGCTGCTGATTCAGCCATGTCAGCCAAGGCAGACCTGTTTTTAGTGGGTTGGCAAAACTATTGTGGAACTTTACCAGCTGTCAAATAATATCTTGCACCACAGTTCTCCCTTTAGACTCACTGATCTTTCTCTGTTTCAGCCAAACCAGCAATAGGAATTGTCTATTTTCTTATATTCCCTGTTCTTAAAGACTCAAATTTCAGGGAACCATAGAACCTATCTATTATACCAATAAGAATATGAAGGTAAATTTATTGAGTACGTGTGGAACTGCATAGGTCAAAGGCACAACCTAGGAAATTTCAGATCCAAGACCACAGTAGTAAACCACCTTGTTATTCAGTACATTCCCCTTAATCCCACATCACTTTGAAGCAGTCCTACTTAGAAAGTTCTCCAATTGAATAAATATTAAAGTTTCATTTCCTACCCGACATTGTCACAGAGGTAAACAGGAGTAATGGTGTCAGAAATGGATGAAGGAAATAGATAAAAAATTGTTGGGTTTCGCAACAAAAAATCACATGTGCACAGGGTCAGAGATACTGGACACTGAGGAAAGTTTGTTTACTCATCTCCATGAAAATTTCAAGATTCTCTGAGGTGCTAATTGGCTGAGAGGGAAAATGATGTCATGAAACAAGTGAAATCCAGTAAGAGTTTCAGGAGCCAGTTATTAAAATGGCCAAGTAGAGAGCCTGCTTGAGAGAAAGGCTGAGAGCAGCCTTACATGCCTCTATCTGGGAAAGCTAAAAGCATAAACCAGAGATGGCATTTCCTTTGTCCAAGACTATATTGTTCAGGAAAATTGTCACATATTTCTTTCAAGTTGTCATTACTAAAGTCACCTGTCCTTGACATGTGAGTATGGCATTATGACAGATTCCATTATTATTTGTTAAATGCATAGATATGTCTCAGTCAGTGAATTAATTACTGTGGAAATGCTCTCTGACATGTTCTTCTACAAACAGAGATGCTTCCTTTTCCATCAAATGTGATTGCATACAGAGATCCACAGGCGGATACTATGCACTGAGAGACCTTAAAATTTACAGCTCTAAGTTGGAATTCCCTATCAAATTCCCCCTCACCTCAGAGCTCTGGGAAGCCTACAGGAGAGGAAGAAGAAAGAGTGTCATAAGTAGAGGGAATTGAGGACACAGGAGAAAAATGCCCTGAGAATCAGGATGCAGAGGAAGATGATGCAGCCAGCCTTGGGCATACCTGATAAGATAAGGTCAGATAGAAGGGGTAGGAGGACCAACTCCTATCTGGGAGAACTAGAAAATGGTATAGGGGTTGAAAAAGGGGGCTGGGTAGGACTGGAAAGAGAAGAGGGATGGGGCAGAATAGGGGATAAAATGTAAACAAATCTTTATAAATGACTACATAAAAAAAACTGTGATCAAGGTGATGAAGTATAGAGATCTTTAGGACTGATGGCATTTTCATGGGTGGTACCAGGGTGTGGCATGGAAGAACTCAGATTTCTTTAAGTAACTTGGCACTGAGACTCTGATCATGTTTTAATGAGTATATGAACAACACTTATTTCAACTGATGTATTTTAAAGAAAAAAAATTAGGTGTGACACATGGGTAGGTATTTGAACTTAGAGCAATGAAAATGTAGTGTAATGTATATTATATGAAATATCCAAATAAGAAAAATTATATGTTGCCAAATTTTACAATGACTTTTAATATGGAGAAAAGATTCAGTTAAAGGAGGGCAGAGTTTAACTTTGTAAGGAATTCTTTCCAGGAACTTATTATGTAGCAGAGAATACTAGCCATGAAGTAGTGTTTACCCAGCTACCTCAGATCCAATGAGTTCAGGTGGCACCTCCAAATGAGCAGTCCTGGCACTACCTCTACATTTAGAGGGTTTTTATGAAGGACTACAGCAGGAAACATAGCTGCTCTTGAGTCCTAGGCATATAACAGGGAACCCATTTCTCTGTCCATTTTCTCTGTATTAAATGTAAAACCTAGGACCAGGAGAATTGCAACTCACTACTGATTAGGACAGAGTTGCCTATCCATCCAGGTCAGCCAAGGCAACCCTGCTCATAGATGGTGGTCAATACTGTGGAATAGCACCAGCTGTCAAAATGTTTATTACCACTCAGTTCTCCTTTTACATACACTGATCTTTCTCTCTTTCAGTCAAACCAGTCCCAGGAGTTGTCTAATATTCTTCTTTTTTCCCTTCTCTTAAAGACTCAATAACCCAGGGAACCCTAGACCCTCCCAGGCTATTATATTTATAAGAATGAGGAGGTACATTTAGTGAGTATGCCAGTAACTGCTCAATTCAAAGTCACAACCTAGGCAATTTCAGATCCAAGACCGCAGTAGGAGACCATCTTCTCTTTCAGTACATTCCCCTTAATTCCATATCAGGTTGAGATTTTCCTACTTAGGAAGCTGTCTAATTAAATAAACATTAAAGTTTCATTTCCTACCTGACATTGTCACAGATGTAAACAGGAGGAAATATTTGGGGTCTGGAAAAAAAGGATGAGATAAATTCTTGTTGGGTTTCACAAAAAAATCACTTGTGCACAGGATCAGAGATACTGGACACTGAGGAAAGTTTGTTTACTCATCTCCATGGAAACCTCAAAATTCTCTCAGGTGCTGATTGGCTGAGAAGGAGAATGATGTCATGAAACATGTGAAAGCCAGTAAGAGTTTCAGGAGCCAGTTATTAAAAGGGCCAAGGGGACAGCCTGCTTGAGAGAAAGGCTGAGCCTCAATCTGGGGAGGAGACAGCACACAACTCAGAGGTGACAATTTCTGTGTCCAAGACTCTTAGTTGAGAAAAGTGTCACATATTTCTTTGAAGTGATCATTAATAAAGTCATGTGCCCTTGACATGTTTGTCTCAAATTATCACAGATATCATTATTATTTGTTAAATTCACAGATATGTCTTCAATCAGTAAATTACTTACTGATAAAATGTTCCCTAACCAGGGCAAATCTTGGAACAAAAAACATTTAATTGTGACCTTGCTTTTTATGGAGGCTATCCATGATATCACAACAAGGAGTAATCTTGTTATCATCCTTCAGCAGGACTGAGACATTTTTATACTTAACAACTGGAAGGAAGAGAGATGACAGAGAGAGAAAGAGCTAGAGAAATTGATTCATAAATAGAGAGACTAAGACTGACAGAAACAAAGATATAAATTGACCAAGACTGAGAGCCAGAGACTCTATTCTGTCTGGATACTTTCATTGGCATATTATCCCCAAAGAGTACCCTCCTATAATGTCACTCCAGTAGAAATTATATTATCTCACAAGTCCATATATCCTAACCCTTCCTAGACATTTCCTCAGTGGGGACTCCACATATAAATATATGAGCTTCAATGGGATATTGCAACTCAAATCACCAGGAAATGGAAGAAGATGGAGGGATTTCTAGGCTAAAAGAACTTAGTTATCCTGATAGTTTGAAATTCAGTACAATGATTAAAGTCCCAGGAAATTCCAAGGTCTAAAGAACAGGACTAACATTCTCCTTTGGAGAAAATGTGGAATTTTCCCCTAATGGAGAATTATTTAGCTAAGAAAATGATATGATATTTTCAGGCAACTGGATGGAACCAGGAAAAATCATCCTTGCTGAAGTAACTAAAATGCAGAAAAACAAATATGTTATGTATTCACTTTTTAGGAGGTCTCCTAATAGTTGGGGATAAACTTCCAAGAGTCCATCTATTGTAAACAAACCGGTCTTGCACTAGTGCATTTGGGTGGCAGGGAATTGACTTTTTGGGCCAATGTATCCTAGGCAAACAAGCAATCCAGGATGTTGTTATTAAAAAAAATGTTGCTCTCTGTCCTCAACTGATAGATCAGTGCCTTCTTCTTGTATCCACAGAGATGCTTCCTTCTGCATCAAATGGGATTCATACAGAGACCCGCAGTTTTATTTTATGCAGAGAGAGACCTTAAAACTGCCAGCTCTAAATGGGATTTTGAAATTCTCCCTCTCCTCAGAGCTCTGGGAAGTATGCAGGAGAGTAGGCAGGAAGAGTGTCACAAATAGAGTAAATTGTGGACTAAAGAAGAACATTGCCCTGAGAATCAGGCCACAGAGGAAGATGAGAAAGCCAACCTTGGTGATACCTGAGCTTAGGGTTAGATAGAAAGGGAAGAAGGACCTCCCCTTTCAGGAAACTAGATGAAGGGCATAGAGGTAAGAAAGAGGAGGCTGGGTGTGACTGGAATGAGAAGAGGGAGGGAGAAGTAAAGGCAATTCAAAGTGAACAAATCGTAATAAATACTTAAGAAAACTGTGATCAATGTGATGAAGTATAGAGCTCTTCGGGATTGATGGCTTTTTCTTGGGGGTGGTACAGTGTGCAGCAAGGATAAAAATCAGGTTTCTTTAAAGGACTTGGCACTGAGAAGCTGATTATGTTCCAATTAGTATATGAACAACACATTCTTCAACTGACATTTTAAGGAAAAACCCATCATTTTTATTGTGACACATGGGTAGGAATTTAAACCTAGGAGCAAAGGAAAAAGAGTGTAATGTATATTTTATGAAATTCCCACATAATCAATAAAAATAATATGTTGAAAACTATCCGAATGGATTTTAATATGGAGAAAAGAGTACACTAAAGTGGGCATAGTTTGCCTTTTAAGGCATGCTTTCCAGGAACTCATTATGTAACAGAGAATCCTAGCAATGAACTAGTGTTTACCCAGCTACCTTAGACCAAAAGAGCTCAAGTGGCACCTCTAAACAGGCAGTTTTGGCTGTAACACTACTTTTATAGGATTTTTGTGGAGTACCTCTGAAGGAAATATGGCTGCTGTTATGTCCAAAGCATATAAAACTGACCAATTTCACTTTTCTGAAGGCCCAATTTTAACTGTAAACCCCAGGAAGAGAAGGATTGCTCACTAACAACTAAGCAGGACACAGCTGCCAAACCAGCCAGGTCAGGCAAGGAGACCTTGCTCATACAGGGTTGGCAACAATAGTGTGGAACAACACCATCTGTCAAATAGTTTATTGCCCCTCAGTATTCTTTTTACATATACCAAACTTTCTCTGTTTCAACCAAAACTGTCCCAGGAATTGTCTGGTTTCCTTCTCTTGTCCCTGCTTTTAAAGACTCAATAACCTAAGGAAACCTAAAGTATTCCAGCCTATTCTGTTAGAATGTAAAGGTACATTTAGTGAGTATGCTAGTAACTGTTCAGTTCAAAGTCACAACCAAGGAAATTTCAGATCCAAGACCACAGTAGGAGACCATCTTGTCTTTTGGTAGATTCCCCTTAATCACAAATCACTTTGAAGTTTCTCTACTTAGGAAGAACTCCAATTAAATAAACATTAAAGTTTCATTTCCAACCTGACATTGTCATAGAGGTACACAGGAATACAGGGGTGGGATCTAGATAAAGGGATGAAATAAAAGCTTGTTGTGCTTCACAAAAAGAAAGTAACCTATGCACAGGATCAGAGATACTGAACATTGAGGATTGTTTATTTACTCATCCACTTGGAAACCTCACGATTCTGTCATGGGCTGATTGGCTTTGATGTAGAATGACGTCATGTAACAGGTGAAAGCAAGTTAAGTGTTTCAGGAGCCAGTTATTAAAAGAGCCAAGTGGACAGCCTGCTTGACAGAAAGGTTGAGAAGCCCTGCATGCCTCAATCTGGGCAGCTGAAAGCACACAACCCAGAGATGACAGTTTCTGTGTCCAATACTCTTGGTTTAGGAAAAGTCTCATTTATTTTTTTATTTTAATTTTTATTATTTATACTTTATTCATTTTGTCTCTGCCCATAAACTCTTCCCTCCTCCCATCCCAATCTCATCTTCCCTCCTCCTTCACGCATGCCCCTATCCAAGTACACTGATAGGGGAGATCTTCCTCTCCTTCCTTCTGAACTGAGTCTATCAGATCTCAACAGGAGTGACTCTGTTGTCATCTTCTGTGGCCTTGTAAGGCTACTCCACTCTCAGGGCAAGGTGATCAAAGATCAGGCCAAACAGTTCATGTCAGAGGCAGTCCCTGCTCCCATTACTATGGAACCTACTTGGACAGTGAACTGTGATGGGCAACATCTGTGCAGGTGTTCTAGGTTCTCTCCCCATGTGGTATTTGGTTGGAGTATTGGCCTCAGGACTGAACCCAGTGATCAGATTTTTTGATTCTGTTGCTCTTCCTTTGGAGCTCCTGTCCTTTCCAGATCTTAATATTTCCCACTTCTTTCATTAGATTCCAGGCACTTTTCCCAACACTTGGCCATAAGTCTCAGCATTTGCTTTGATAGTCTGCAGGGCAGAGCCTTTCAAAGGCCCTCTGTGGTAAACTCCTAACTTGTTTCCTGTTTTCTCCTTCTTCTGATGCCAATCCTCCTTGTTTTTTGGGATGGGGATTGAGCAGGTTAGCCAGAGTCCTCCCTCTTGATTAGTTTCTTTAGTAGTACAGATTTTTGTAGGTTTATCCTGTATTATCTAAAGGAGTGAGTATATACTGTGTTTCTTTCTGCTTCTAGTAGAGCTCACTGGAGTAGATATTTTCCAGTTCCCACCATTGGCCTACAAATTTCATGATTTCCTTGTTTTTTAATGCTGAGTAATATTCCATTGTGTAGATATATCACAAATTCCTTATCCATTTTTCATTTGGAAGGCATCTGTTTTGTTTCCAGGTTCTGACTATTACAAATAAAACTACTACAAACATGGTTGGGCAAATGAACTTATTCTATACTTGAGCCAATTTTTGACACATGCCTAGGAGTAATATAGCTGGGACTTGAGGAAGCACTGTTCCTATTTGTCTGATATAACACCATATTGAAGTCCAGAGTAGTTCTACAAGTTTACATTCCCACTAGCAGGGGAGGAAGGTTCCCCTTTCTCCACAACATCTCAAGCATGTGTTGTTACTTCAGTTTTGATCTTGCCTATTCTGATGGGTGTAAGGTGAAATCTTAGGGTCATTTTGATTTGCAACTCCCTAAAAGGTAAGGACATTGAGCATTTCTTTAAGTGTTTCTCTGCCATTCGATATTCCTCTATTGAGAATTCTCGAAGTGAGGTTATTTATTTCCTGTGTTTTCTTGAATGTAACTAGCATTCTTGGGTTGTATTTTCCCTTCCAGTGTCTTCTGTAATGCTGGATTTGTTTGTAGGTATTGTTGAAATTTGTTTTTGTCATTGAATATCTTGTTTTCTCTGTCTATGAGGACTGAGAGTTTTGCAGGGTATAGTAGCCTGGGCTGACATCTGTGTTCTCTTAGGGTCTGCATGATATCTGTCCAGGCCCTTCTGGCTTTCATAGTCTCTGTTGAAAAGTCAGGTGTGATTCTAATGGGTTTGCCATTATATGTTACTTGGCCTTTTTCTCTTGCAGCTTTTAGTATTTTTTCTTTGTTCTGTATACTTATGGTTTTGATTATTATGTGGCGGGAGGATTTTCTTTTCTGGTCTAATTTATTGGGTGTTCTATAGGCCTCTTGTAGTCTTATTGGCCTCTCCTTTAAGTAGGGGAAATTTTCTTCAATGATTTTGTTGAAAATATTTTCTGGGCCTTGGTGCAGGGAATCTTCTTTTTCCTCTATTCCTATTATTCTTAGTTTTTGTCTTTTTATGTTGTCTTGAATTTCTTGGACGGTCTGTGTCAGGAATTTTTTAGATTTATCATTTTCTTTGACAGATACATCTATTTCTTCCATTGTATCTTCCACACCTGAGATTCTTTCTTCCATTTCTTGTAGCCTATTGGCTATGCTAACCTCTGTAGTTCCTGCTTTATTCCCTAAGTTCTTTCTCTCCACAATTTCTTCCATTTGAGTCTTTTTTTTTTAATTTTTCCAATTCTATCTTCAGGTCTTGAGCTATTTTGTTGGTTTCCTTCCCCTGTCTGACTGTAGTTTCATGTTTTTCCGTCAATTCCTCCAGCTGTTTGTTTGAACAATCCACTGTTTCTTTTATTTCATTCAGTGATTTAAGCATTTCCTCTCTAAAGGCCTCATACTTTTTGGCTTCAGCTTCTATTTCTTTTCATATTTTATTTGTTTCCTCTGTTATCATCTTCTTGAGCATAGATGTTAGGTCGTCTCCTTGAATTTCATTTATGCTGGGGTGTCTAGGGCTATTTGCCCCTGGATAACTGGGTTCTGGAGATGTCATATTGCTCTGGCTTTTGTTGGTTGAACTTTTACGCTGTCCTCTACCCAGTGGGCTATCTTAGTTGTTTGAATTTAGTTTCTGGTTGTTCCTGGACTCTTGTAGTGGAGAGAATCCCTTTGGCAGGAAGATGTTTTTTCCTGAAGGAAGCCTTCCCAGCTTTTTGGGTATAGTCCCTGGATGTCTGGTGTTTTTCAGGAGTTGCTACAGCTCACCTCAGGCCTAGAGACCTGGGTGGTAACTGTGGTCCTGATTAGTCAAGAGGGCTCTCCTCTCACCGGGAGAAGTCCTGGGGGCCGCTGCCCTCCTTCTGGGTTTCTTGCTGTAAATTTAGTGAACAGCTGCGGTAATCTGTGGCGGGTGAGTACTGCTCTGGTGTCCTGGGGCACTCAGTTCTGTCTGTTTGCAATCTGCAGTCTGCTAGACTTTCCCTAGGTGACCCCAGCAGCACGGTTTCTTCCTTCTCTGTGGGGTCCTCTCTGGACAGGGGTTCCCAGTCCCTGTTGTACTGGGGCACACAGCTTGTCTGTACCTCTGAGCTGAGCGCAAAGCTCTCTGCGCAAGGCAGGAGCTCGGCTGTGATGGTGGCAGAGACCTTCTGGGGAGAGACTGGGTGACCTGCGATCAGACCCACAACCCTGCTTCCCCGTGGGGTCCCCCCGTGACTGGGACTCCCAGTCTCAGGTACCCTTGTGCCCACGGATCAGCCTGGGAAAGTGGCTGGGACCCGCCTGCTTGGGATGGATGGCGGGTCCATCCCACAAAGCCCGTGTTACTTTTCTGTTCCACATTTTTTAATTGGATTACTTGATTTGTTGTTTTTCTTTCCTTTTTTTTGGCTTCTTTTTTTTGGAATTTTATTTTTTTCTTATCAGTTACATTTTACTAACTCTGTATCCCAGCCGTGTCCTGCTCCCTCATTTCCTCCCAGTCCCTCCCTCCCTCCCTCATCTCCACTGTGCCCCTTTCCAAGTCTACTGATGGGGGGACCTCCTCCCTATTCATCTGATAGTGTTTTATCAATTATCTTCAGGACTGGCTACAAAGCCCTCCTCTGTGGCCTAACAGGACTGCTCCTCCCTTGTGGGGGTGGGGAGGCCAAAGAGCCACTCATTGAGTTCCTGTTAGAAATAGTCCTTGTTCCTCTCACTTTGGGAAACCAATTGGTTACTGAGCTACCATAGGCTACATCTGAGTGGAGGTTCTAGATTATATCCATACATGGTCCTTGGTTGAATGTCAGTCTCAGAAAAGACCCTGTGCCCAGATATATTTGGTCCTTGTGGAGCTCTTATACTTTCCCCATCAGACTAACTCCCCTTCTTTCTTATGATTCCCTGTACTCTGCCAAAGGTTTGGTCATGAGTCTTTGCTTTGAAAACACTGCTAGTTAGAGTATTTCAGTGCCCTCAGTAGACTCCTGTCATACATTCGCTGCACATCCCATCTGTCTTTCTAAATGAGGCTTGATCATCTTACCCCATGTCTGCTTTCTTGATTATCTTTTTTAGGTGTATAGATTTCATTATGTTTATCATATCTTATAGGTCTATATAAGTGAGTATATACCGTGTTCGTCTTTCTCCTTCTGGGATATTTCACTCAAAATGATCTTTTCTAGATCCCACAATTTGCCTGCAAATTTCATGATTTCCTCCTTTTTGATTGCTGAGTAGTATTCATTGTGTAAAAATACCATAATTTCCGTACCCATTCCTCCATATTGATGGACATCTGGGTTGTTTCCAGGTTCTGGCTATTACAAATGAAGCTGCTATAAACATGGTTGAGCAAGTATGCCTTTTGTGTGCTTGAGCAAACTTTGGGTATATACCTAGCAGTGGTATAGTTGGGTCTTGAGGAAGCACTATTCCTAATTGTCTTAGAAAGTGCCAGATAGCTTTCCAGAGTGGTTGTACCAGTTTACATTCCCACCAGCAGTGGAGAAGGGTTCCCCATTCTCCAAAACCTCTCCAGCATGTGTTATTGCTTGAGTTTTTCATCTTGGCCATTCTGATGGATGTAAGGTGATATCTCAGGGTCTTTTTGATTTGCATTTCCCTGATGGCTAGTGACATTGCGCATTTCTTTAAGTGTTTCTCTGCCATTTAATATTCCTCTGTTGAGAATTCTCTGCTTAGCTCTGTTCCGCACTTTTTAATTACATTACTTGGTTTGCTGCTTTTCAGCTTCTTTTTTTTTTTTTCCAATGCAGTTTATTCAGGAACATGGAACAATCCTCGGACCCCGGGGAAAGCCAGCCCACAGCTTAAATAGCCTCTGGGTAGCCAACCCAGGCGTGCCACGGGGGCAATGCAGATAGGTCCACATACATGGAAGCAAGCCAGATCCTTGGCCTTAGCCAAATGTGGAGTTGTTCGTGACAGAGAGCACTCAACATCGGGAGGGTGGAAGGCGGAAACGAGCTCCATCTTTAAGGCATAGCATTCCGCAGCTCTCTACAGTTCCCCCTTTTTGTTTTAGACACATCAGGCAAGAGTAGAGGTCTGATCTCTGATATTAGAAATAAATTGGGACTTTGTACAGATGTTCGTTTAGGTGTCATCCACCCAAAGAGCATCAGACCCGTCCGATACCTTTTTCTCAGAGGCGGGACCTGGGGCATCAACCCGCATGCAATCAGACATGCTCTTCTCTGGGTCCAAAGCGGCTGACCCTGAGTGCAGTGCTTAGCCTCGCATCCTGAGCGTATCATTTTAGCTTTTTATGGTATCCAACCATGCTTGGGGAGAATGCCCTGCTTCAATGGCTGTAAAGGCCTGAATGATCATGGCTGCATCACACTGTTGTGAGACTCTAATCTTGCATATATACCACAGGCAAACCAAGGAGACCAACACCAGATGGCCTGCTAATACTCCCATGCCCGCCCATTCCTTCAGATGATTCATGGCTGCAGCAATCCATGTTGATAATCCTGTGGCTAGTCCTGCGTCCACTCCGGTAGAATTTACTGTGACAATGGCCACGCTCAGCTGCTCCATCGTAGTATCGAATTCTCCAGTCCAATTACCTAAAATATAGCTCGACAATTGTTTAGACAGATTTGCAGCACAGGAAAAATTCTCATGTTGTATGCTAGTGACACAAAGTCCAGCATACTTTCATTGACAGCCAGGTTGAGCGATTTGCCATAGGGTATCAATTTGCTCCTGCAAGAGGTCAATCTTCTTATTCAACACCATCAAGCTTCCTTTTAGTTGAGCATTAATTCCTTTATGTACAACTAAGGCATGAGCTACATTGGCTAAATGATTATTCAGGGTCTGAGCAGTCTGCCCAGTATGACTCATGGCTAATGCCCTGGTGGTAGCTCCAACAGCCGCCAATGAGATGGTAGTAACAATGGTGACTGTAGTTCCAAGATCCCTTTTCTGTCTGAAGAGAGTCATAGCGTGAGGGGTATCAATGGGCACAGGCACCCAGTGAGGCATGCGAGTAACCAGGGCATACCTAAATTTACTAGCATTCCAGCTTTGGGCAAAAAAGCAAGTATCATTACCACAATTACTTGGCTCTATCTGGCTAATAATGAATAAAAATGGGGGATATAGACAAACAGGTGTGGGCTTATAGGAAATATTATGAGAAGCCTTAACCCCTCTTTGGAACATCCTGCGTCAGTTCTAGAACTAGCAGTGGTGGTTTCCGAGGTCTAAGTAGGTTCAGGAGACCATTGTCCCCAGGGGCGAGACGTGCTGCATGCCAATTGACTAACTCCATGTTTTCCTCCAATTTTGAAAGTCATTTAAGGTTCTTAAATTATTTTTGCCCTTTTTTCTTAAATTTTTCATCAATTACACTTTATTCATTCTGCTTCTTTAGTTCTTTGTATTTACTGGATATTAGTCCTCTGTCAGATAAAGGGTTAGTGAAGATACTTTCCCAATCTGTAGGCAGTCGTTTTATTTTCATGACAGTGTCCTTTGCTTTCCAGAAGCTTTTCCGTTTCATAAGGTCCCATTTATTGATTGTTTCTCTTATAGCCTGTGCTGTTGGTGTTCTGTTCAGGAAGTTGTCTCCTGTGCCAATTCGTTCTAGGATGTTCCCCACTTTTTCTTCTAACAGATTTAAACTATCTGTTTTTATGCTGAGGTCTTTGATCCACTTGGATTTTAGTGTGATAAATATAGATAAATATAGATCTATTTTCATTTTTCTGCATGTGAACATCCAGTTGGACCAACATCATTTGTTGAAGATGCTCTTTTTTTCATTGAATGGTTTTGGTTTCTTTATCAAAAATCGAGTATTCATAGGTGTGTGGGTTTATTTCTGGGTCTTCTCTTCGGTTCCATTGATCCTCCTTTCTATTTTCATGCCAATACAATGCTGATATTTAGTACTATTGCTCTGTATTACAACTTGAGATCAGAGATGGAGATACCTGCAGATGATCTGTTGTTGTACAGGATTGTTTTAGATATTCTGGGTTTTTTGTTTCTCCATATGAAGCTGAGAATCTTTTTTCAAGGTCTGTGAAGAATTGAGTTACTATTTTGATGGGAATTGCATTGACTCTGTAGATTGCTTTTGGCAGGATGGCCATTTTCACAATGTTAATCTTACAAATCCATGAGAAGGGGAGATCGTTCCATTTTCTGAGATCTTCAATTTCTTTCTTCAGAGACTTGAAGTTTTTCTCAGTCTTTCACTTGCTTGGTTAATGTCACCCCAAGGTACTTATGTTATTAGTGGCTATTGTGAAGGGTGTTGTTTCCCTAATTTCTTTCTCAGCCCTTTTGTCATTTTTGTAAAGGAGGGCTTCTAATTTTTTTTCAGTTGATTTTGTATCCTGCCACTTTGCTGAAGATTTTCATAGCTGGAGGAGTTCTCTGGTTGAATTTTTTGGGGTCACTCATATATACTATCGTATCATCTGCGAATAGTGACACTTTGATCTCTTCCTTTCCAATTTGGATCCCCTTGATCTCCTTTAGTTGTCTTATTGCTCTGGCTAGGACTTCAAGTACTATGTTGAAGAAGTATGGAGAGAGTGGGCAGCCTTGTCTTGTCCCTGATTTCAGTGGGATTGATTTAAGTTTCTCTCCATTGAGTTTGATGTTGGCTATAGGCTTGCTGCATATTGCCTTTACTATGTTTAAGTATAAGCCTTGTATCCCTGTTCTCTCCAAGACTTTAAACATGAATGGGTGTTGGACTTTGTCAAATGCATTTTCAGTATCTAAGGAGATGATCATGTGCTTTTTCTCCTTATGTTTGTTTGTGTGGTGGATTGCATTGATGGATTTCCATATGTTGAACCACCCTTGCATGCCTGGGATGAAGCCTACTTGGTCATGGTGGATGATATCTTTGATGTGTTCTTGGATTCGGTTTGAAAGTATTTTATTGAGTATTTTTGCATCAATGTTCATAAGGGAGATAGGTCTGAAGTTCTCTTTTTTGGTTGGGTCTTTGTGTGGTTTAGGTATCAGGGTAACTGTCATTTCATAGAATGAGTTTGGTAATGTTCCTTCCGTTTCTATTTTGTGGAATAGTTTGAGGATAATTGGTGTTAGTACTTCTTTGAAGGTCTGGTAGTATTCCATGCTGAAAACATCTGGCCCAGGGCTTTTTTTGGAGGGGAGACTGTGAATGCCTGCTTCAATTTCCTTGGGGGATATAGGGCTATTCAGTCTTTCTACCTCATCTTCACTTAATGTTGGAAGATGGAATATATGAAGAAAATTGTCCATTTCATTTAGGTTTTCAAATTTTGTGGCATACATGCTTTTGTAGTATGACCTAGTGATTGTTTGAATTTCCTCAGTGTCTGTAGTTATGTCACCCTTTTCATCTCTGATTTTGTTGATTTGAATAGATTCTCTCTGTTTTTTAGTTAGTTTGGCTAAGGGTTTGTCTATCTTGTTGATTTTCTCAAAGAACCAGCTTTTTGTTTCATTGATTCTTTGAATATTTTATTTATTTCTAGTTGATTGATTTCAGCCCTGAGTTTGATTATTTCCAGCCATCCCCTCCTCTTGGGTGTATCTGCTTCTTCTTCTTTTTTTTTTTTCTAGGGTTTTCAGTTGGGCCATTAAGTTGTTTGTATGTGATGTTATGAATTTCTTCTTTCAGGCACTTAGTGCTATAAATATTCCCCTGAGCACTGCTTTCAATTTGTCCCATAAATTTGGGTATGTTGTGCCTTCATTTTCATTGAATTCTAGGAAGTCTTTAATTTCTTTCTTTATTTCTTCCTTTTCCCAGCTGTCATTGAGTAACAAGCTGTTCAGTTTCCATGTGCGTGTCGGCTTTTTATTTCTGTTGTTGTTGCGGTCCAGCTTTAGTCCATGGTGGTCAGATAGAATACAAGGGATTATTTAAATCTTTTTGTATATGTTGAGGCTTGCTTTATGACCAACTGTATGGTGTATTTTGGAGAAGGTTCCATGTGGTGCTGAAAAGAAGGTATACTCTTTTGAGTTTGGATGAAAAGATCTGTAGATGTCTATTAAGTCCATTTGATTTGGGGACTCTGAAGGTTTTTTATTTCCCTATTTGTTTTCTGTCTAGTTGGTCTGTCCCTTGGTGAGAGTGGAGTGTTGACGTCTCCCAGAATTAGGGTATTAGGATCAATGTGTGATTTCAAGCTTTAATATTGTTTCATTTATGAACATCGGTCCTCTTATATTTGGGGCATAGATATTCAAAATTATGATGTCTTTTGGTGGATTTTTCCTTTGATTAGAATATAGTGGCCATCCTTATCTTTTTTTATTAACTTGGGTAGAAAGTCTATTTTATTAGATATTAGGATGACTATTCCTGCTTGTTTTCTGGAACCATTTGATTGAAAAACATTTTTCCAGCCCTTTACTCTGAGGTAGTGTTTATCTTTGTTGCATAGGTGTGTTTCTTGGTTGCAACAGAATGTTGGATCCTGTTTCTGCAACCATTCTGTTAGTCTGTGTCTTTTTATTGGGGAATTGAGTTGGTTGATGTTGATAGAAACTAGTGACCAACAATTGTCACTTACTGTAGATGTGGGGTTGGTGGTGTCACTGAGTTTCATTGTTTGTTTTCCTTTTTTTTTGTGTGTGTGTGTGTGTGTATAGTTATCTATTTTCTCTGTTTCCTTATATGTAGTTGTTTTCTTCGGTTTGGAGTTTCCCTTCTAGTAACTTCTGTAGAGCTGGGTTACTATGTAGATATTGTTTTAATTTGGTTTTGTCTTGGAATATTTTGAATTCTCTGTCTATGTTGATTGAAAGTTTTGCTGGGTATAGTAGTCTGGGTTGGAATCTGTGGTCCCTTAAGGACTGTATGATTTCTGTCCAGGCCTTTCTGGCTTGCATAGTTTCTGTTGAGAAATCTGGTGTGATTCTGATAGGTCTACTTTCATATGTTGCTTGGCCTTTTTCCCTTGCTGCTTTTAGAATTTTTTCTTTGTTCTGTAGGTTCACTATTTTGACTATGATGTGACATGAAGAATTTGTTTTCTGGTCTAGTCTACTTGGTGTTCTGTAGGCCTCTTGTATGTTTATGGCCATCTCCTTCTTTAAGTTGGGAAAGTTTTCTTCTATAATTTTCTTGAAAATATTTTCCCCGGACCTTTGAGTCTGACATCTTCTTTTTCTTCTACTCCTATTATTCTTAGGTTTTGTCTTTTTATGGTGTCCTTGATTTGTTGGATGTTTTGTGTTTGGAACTTTTCTGATTTTATTTCTTCTTTGAGAGACGTGTCAATTTCTGAAAGTGCATCTTCGGCTCCTGAGATTCTTTATTCCATCTCTTGTATTCTGTTGGTGATGCTTACCTTTGTAGTTCCTGATCTTTTCTCTATGTTCTCCAGCTCCTGTTTTTTCTCTATGTGTCTTCTTTATTGATTCTAATTCTGTTTTCATGTCTTGCACCATTTCCTTCATCTGTTTGAATGTGGAGTCCTGCTTTTCAATGACAGCTTCTATTTTTTTGTCCATTTCCTCTCTATGTATCACTAATTGTGCCTCTACTTCTTTGGATATAATTGCCTTTATTTCTATAAGAGTTTTCTTTATTTCTTCATTTGCCTTCATTTGTGTGGACATTTATTTGAGAGCTTTGTGCATTTCTTCTTTCTTTGCCTCAATTTTTGTGGTCATTTCTCTGAGAGCATGATTTGTTTCCTCTTGGTTTGTCTCGATTTCTTTGGCTATTTCTCTGAGGGCTTTGTTCATTTCATCTTTATGGGCCTCTAATAGCTGGAGAAACATAGTATTGAGGTCTTTTTTATGTATATCTAGTGAATTGAAGTCTCTATTGTTTTGTGGGATTGCTGGTGAGGTCATTATGTCCTGATTTTTCTTGGGAGTGTTCTTATATCTGCCTTTAGCCATCTGATTATTTATAATCCTCGCTGTTTGCTCCTCTAGATTGTAGTTCAGGCTATGATCGTCTCTTTCTGTTTTCTGGACTGTTTTTTTTTTCAGGAAGATGAGAGAGGTTCACTGGTTTGGGAGCATGCAACTGTGGTTTCAGTTTTGCCTAAGAAAGGAATGTGATGCTGGCCTATTTGGGTGCACTTTTAGTGGGCGCAGTGTGCATGTGCGGATTCTCTGACTATTTCAGTGGCCTGCAAGCCACTATTATGCAGTTCTGTCTGAGATCCATTGATTGTTTGTCTGGATTACACTGGTGGACCTGCAAGGCAGAGGCTTCAATGTTGGGGGTCACTATCCAAAGAATCCCTATGATGCCCACACTAGGGGTGTGGGTGACAGGGATCTTGTCTGGTTGCTTCTGTGGAGAGGCCCTGGGTCTGGGGCAAACTCTCCCTAGAAGGCTCACTCACTCTTTTGAAGGACCAGTTGGAATGCACAGGGGTTCCCCTTGCTCTCTACTCTCTAATTTAGTCCTGCTGCGGAGAGTGCACGGGTAGGCTAACAGTCATCTCTGTGACACTGTGGCCACAGGACTAGGTGTCCACCTTTCCTGTGTGCTGCCTCTCTGTCCTTTTTCCCTGCCAGGAGGGGTTATGTTGACTGGTCCTGGGGTGGCGCGGGAAAGAGTTAGGTTGAGTGTTCTCAATCCCATATCCCGGGCCCAGATCTCTCTGCCAGAAGCAGCCTGGTGGTAGAACCTATGTTTTCTGCTCCCGAGAGAGTACCAGGTAGGGTTGAGTATCCTCAGATCCAGAGCTGGGGTTTCTCTGCTAGGGGACGCTGGGTGAGCTGGAGAGAGGGTGCTGTGTCCTTGGCAGGCTGCCTCTTTGTCCTTCCCCTCTGACCTTCCCCTCTGCTAGGGCAAGCTCATGGAGAGCTTCTGGCTCTCAGGGGAGTGCCAGAAGGGGTTGCGGCTTCTCAGTCTGATAGAACTTCTCAGTCTGATAGAACTCAGTGATAGAACTTGCTGCTAAACCTTATTGGGCTGGACCCAGGAGAATCTCAGGACATGTAGAATGACCACAGTCCCAGATCCTGAGATGAAGTTTGTTTGCTAGGAGCCACCGGCAACACTGGACTTCCGGCACTGTGAAGCTGTGGTGAGCCTCTTTATTCTTCCGCTCTGCTGCAGCAGGGTTATGGAACTGTTTGGGGGAGTGCCCGAAAAAATTGGGTTTTCTCAGCCCTGATCTCTGGTTGGGGTACATACGATGTGGTCTGTGGCAGATTCTGCTGGACACCTCCTTCTTCCTCCCAAGAGAGAGTAGGGATTTTGAGCTGGGCGTGCAGCTGCTCTCCATGCGTGGCAGGAGCTCAGTTGTGATGGCGGCAGGTACCAGTGGTCAGGGAGACCTCCCCGGAAAAGACTTGGTGATCAGTGATCAGTCTCACAACTTTCCTTCCCCGAGGAATTTTTTTGTGACTGGGACTCCCAGTCTCAGGCACCCTTGTGCCCACTGATCAGCCTGGGAAAGTGATCGGGACAGGCAGGCTTATGGCACCAGCCCAGAGACCCAGAGCCCACGTTACCTGGGATTTCTTCAGGGTTCTGGCTGGGCAGCTGAGAGTGAACCCAACCAATTCCCATGCTGTGGGAGCCTCCCCTTACCTGGGAAACAGGATAGCTGTTGTTTTAGGGCCCAGATTTCAGTCTCCTGGTCGCTGCAAGGAGTGTGTTGTCCCACTTCTCAAACACAGTGTTCTTGCGGTGCCGCCATCTTGGCCCTCCTATTCGATTTGTTGCTTTTCAACTTCTTTCGTTCTTCATATGTACTGGATAATAGTATGTACTGGATAATAGCCCTCTGTCACATAGAGGGTTGGTGAAGGGTCTTTCAAAATCTGTAGGCATTCCTTTTGTTTTGATAACAGTTTCCTTTGCTTTACAGAAGCTTTTCAGTTTCATGAGGTCCAATTTACTGATTGTTGCTCTTAGAGTCTGTGCTATTGGTGTTCTGTTCAGGAAGTTGACTCCTGTGCCAATGAGTTCAAGGCTATCCCCCACTTTTTCTTCAAACCAATTTAATGTGTCTGATTTTATGTTGAGGTCTTTGATCCCCATGGACTTTGGTTTTTGTGCAGGCTGATAAGTATGGATCTATTTTCATTTTTCTACATGTAGACATCCAGTTATACCAGCACTATTTGTTGAAGATGTTATTTTTTTTTTCCCATTGTATGATTTTGGCATCTCAATGAAGACTTGGGTGTCCATAAGTGTGTGGGTTTACTTCTGGGTGTTCTATGGGTCCATTGATCCACTATTCTGTTTCTATGCCAGTACCATGGAGTTTTTATTACTGTGCTCTATAGTATAGCTTGAGATCAGGGATGGTGATACCTCCAGAAAATCTTTTAATATAGTGGATTGTTTTAGCAATTCTGGGTTTCTTGTTTTTCCACATGAATTTGAGAATTTTTTGTTTAAGGTTTGTAAAGAAATGTGTTGGTAATTTGATGGGAATTGCATTGAATCTGTAGATTGCTTTTGGTAAGATGGCCATCTTTACTATGTTAATCCTGCCAAGCCATGAGCATGGTAGATCTTCTGATAGCTTTTCTAATTATTTCTTTGGAGACTTGATTTTTTTGATACAATCTTTGACTTATTGGTTAAGGTCATACCTAGTTACTTTATCTCTTTGTCTGAATACAAGAACATATCATAGGTATCATCCACTATGACCAAGTAGGCTTCATCCCAGGTGTGCAGGGGTAGTCCAATATCAGCAAAGCCATCAATGTGATCCATCATATTAAAAGAAAAAAATAAAACATGATAATCTCCTTAGATGCTGAAAAGGCATTTGACATAATTCAATATACATTCATGTTTAAAGTACGGGAGAGGTCAGGTATACAAGGTACATATCTAAATATAGTAAAGGCAAAATACAGTAAGCCTGTAGCCAACATCAAACTACACTGAGAGAAACTTAAAGCAATCCCACTGAAATCAGGAACAAGGCGAGGCTGCCCACTCTCTATATCTCTTCAGCCATTCTGGAAGTCCTTGCTAGAGCAATAAGACAATTGAAGGAGATCATGAGGATAGAAATCTGAAAGGAAGAATTCAAAATATAACTATTTGCAGATGATAAAATAGTATACTTGAATGACTTCAAAAATTCTACTAGGAAAATCCTACAACTGATAAACACCTCCAGCAATGTTGCTGGATATAAAATTAACTTAAAAAATCAGTAGCCCTCCTCTATACAAAAGATCAAAGGCTGAGAAAGAAATTAGGGAAACAAAAGTAATTATATTATCAAACATGGACATACCTCCTAACTCTTCCCAGACATTTCCTCCCTGGGGACTCCACATGTAAGTAGATTGGCTTCAAAGGGACACTGTAATTCAAATTACCAGGAATTAGATGAAGATGGATGAATTTTTTGGTAAAAGTACATTGTTATCCTGAAAGTTTGTTTACTTTATAACCACAAACCAAGGCTCCAGAACCAGGTAGGTTAAATTATTTTCTAGCATTACAATTTGATGTGTGACCTTATTTTGAATATGAGCTACCAATTCCTAGTAATCAAATTTCAAAGAAACATTGGATACCCTTATCTTCTCAGATTGAAGATTACTTGAGCCATTTTATCTGGATCTGTTCTATGAAAAGTGGAAATGTACCTGTCACTGCTTTCACAAAGGTTTATATTTAGGATTACTGTATCTGTAAAAATGGCAGAAAGCCACATGTTGAAACTGTCCTAGTTTCTTCCTAGTGCATCTTTCCAAGCACTTTGTGTATATCACTGGACTATTCTATATAGATATTTGGTCTACTTGCTTCAAAGCCTTTGTCTTCTTCTTCTTGTAATGAATTATAACTTGACTGGAAGATAGAATCTGACCTCATCCTCAGAGACAATTAACATAGTTATGCTGACATCTTTTGATTATGTGATGACTCAGAGAAAATAGCAAAATAAATTGGTTCCCAAAAGAAAAATATAAAGTACATACTAAAAAGATCACTTGCTGCATACCAGTTCACTCAAATTCCAAGAAACACTGAAGTAGAAATGACTCATTTGCATTCCCTTGTATCATCATGTTTTATTTTACCTACTTACTCAGATCAATTACTAGTGTTGATGGGAGCTGTGACTAGATTGATCCTTGCATGTTCCCATAGACACAAAGATTCTCCTTCTGTGAGTTTTTATGCCTTTTGTTTTGGGTTGGGACATGTAAGCCTTTTACAGCATTCACCTATCACATGTCCTGCAAATAAAATATTTACATTATAATTTATAAAATTAATAAAACTACAGTTTTAAAGTAACACACATGATGTTTTATTTTGGATCATGGTCACTGTAATGTAAGGAAATCTTTTGAAGGGTCACAACATTAGAAGGGTTGATAACAATGGGTATTATTTCCATGAAGGAGTATTATTCAGTTAAGAAAATGGCGATTTTTAGGCCAATGGATGGAACCAGAAAAACTCATCCTGGCTGAAGTAAGTAAAATGTAGAAAAGCTTATCTGGTATGTATTCACTTATTAGGAGGTCTTCTGGTAGTAGGGTATAAAGTTCCAATAGGCCATCTACTGTGACCAAGCCAGTCTTCCACTATTGGAATTTGGTGGCAGTTAATTGAGTTTTTGGACCAGGACATCTTACGGAAATTTTCAAGCAACCCAGGCTCTTGTTAATAAAATATTTTGTTCTCTGCCCTCCACTGATAGATTAGTGCCATGTTCTTGGATATACAGGGATGCTTCCTTCTGCATTAAACGGGCATTTATACAGAGACCCACATTCCAATAGTATGCAGAAAGAGACCTTAAAAGACCCAGTTTTAAATGGGATTTTCCTATGAAATTCCTCCTCCTCTCAGAGCTCTGGGAAGCCTACAGGAGAGGAGGCAGGAAGAATGACACAAGTAGAGTGAATTGTGGACACAAGGAGAACAATGCCCTGAGAATCAGGGTTCAGAGGAAGATGATGCAGCCAGCCTTTATGACACCTGATTAGCTGGGGTCACATAGAAGGGGAATGAGGACCTCCCACTTCAAAGAACTAGAGAAAGGTCATAGGGATAGAAGAAAGAGTCTGAGAGAAACTGGAAAGAGAAGAGGGAGGGGGTAGTAGAGAAAAAAAACAAAATGCATCATAATAAGTAAATACATAAGAAAATCTGTGATCAAGGTGATTAAATATAGAGCACTTCATGACTGATGACTTCTTCTTAGGAGTGGTGCCAGGGTGGGTCAATTGAGTTTTCTTTATGGGACGTGGCACTGAGACTCTGGTCATGTTCCAATGAGTAGATAAAAAACACATGCTTCAATTAATGTATTTTAATGAACAAAAATATTGTGACACATGGGTAGAAATTTGAATGAGAGCAATGGAAAAGGAGTGTAATGTGTATTACATGAACATAATAAAAATTAGATGTTGAAAATATTTACAATGACTTAACATGGTGAAAATATTCTGCTAAAGGATGGCAGAGTTTGTCTTTATAAGACATGCTTTCTGGGAACTCATTATTTGGCAGAGAATCCTAGACATGACTAGTGGTTACCCAGGAATTTTAGACCCCATGAGCTCAGGTGACCCCTCTGAAGAAGCAGACATGTCACTGACACTACATTATGAGTTTTTTGTTTTGTTTGTTTCTTTGTTTCCTGGAGGAAATACCTGCTTTTTTGTCCTAGGGATATAACACTGATCCATTTCTCTGTCCTGTATTACCAGTTTTAACTGTAAATCCTAGGACCAGGAGGGTTCCTCACTGACCCAAAAGTAGGACACAGCTGCCAATCCAACAAGGTCAGCCAAGGCAACCCTGCTCATAAAGGGTTGGAAGCACTAGTGTGGAACAATACCAGCTGTCAGATAGTTTATTGTCCCTCACTTTTCCTTTTACATACACCAATTTTTCTCTGTTTCAGCCAAACCACTCCCAGAAATTCTGGTTTCATTCTCTTTTCTCTACTCTTAAGGACTCAATACCCCAGAGAACCCTAGACACTGCAAACCTATTATATCAATATAAAGATAAATTTAGTGAGGATGTGAGGAATTGCTCAATTCAAAGTCACTACCTTGGAAATTTCAGAACCAAGATCACAGTAGGAGATCATCTTGTCATTAGTATATTCCCATTATTCCACATTACTTTGAAGCTTCCCTACTTAGGAAGATTTCCAATTAAATAAAAATAAAAGTTTCGTTTCCTACCTGACATTGTTACAGAAGTAAACAGGAGTTAAGAAGTGGAATCTGGATAAAGGTATGAGAGAAATGCTTGTTGGGTTTCAGAAAAAAAAGTCATATGTTCAGAGAATTAGAGATACTGGACACTGAGGAAAGTTTGTTTCCTCATCTCCATGGAAATTTCAAGATTTTCTGAGGTGCTGATTGGCTGAATGGGATAATGATGTCATGAAACAGGTGAAAGCCAGTTAGACTTTCAGGAGCCAGTTATTAAAAGGGCCAAGTGGACAACCTGCTTTAGCGAAAGTCTGAGCAGCCCTGCATGCCTCCATAGGGCAGCTGAAAGCACACAACACAGATATGGCAGTTCATGTGTCAAAGACTCTTAGTTCAGGAGAAGGGTCACATATTGGTTTCAGAGTTCTCATTAATAAAGTCAAGGACATGTGACTTTCACATTATGATAGATTCCATTATTGTTTGTTAAATTCACAGATATGTCCCCAGTCAGTGAATTTTTTACTGTGAAAACACTCCCTGATCAAGGCAACTCTTTGGATAAAAATCATTTAAATTGGACATTACTTATATTTTTACAGAGACCATCCATGATGACACATCAGCAAAGAGTAATTTTATTGTAGTCCTTCAACAAAACTTACAGCTTTTCATAAGAACCACAAGTGGTAGGCAATGAAAGGGAGATTGAAAGATCAACAGAAACAGAGATATAAAGTGACAGAGACTGAGAGACAGAGACTACATTCTCTGTCTGGTCACTTTCATTGGCATATCAACCTCAAAGCACAACCTCCCATAATATAACTCCAATAAGAATAATATTATCTAATAAGGCCAAACCTCCTAACACTTTGCAGACTTATCCTCACTGGTGACTCAACATGTAAATAGATGACCTTCAAGGGGTCATTGCAGTTAAAATCACCAGGAAGTTGAAGAAGATGGAGGGACTTCTATGCTAAAAAAAGAAAAAAATAGTTATCCTGAGAGTTTGATATTTAATACAATGATTAACAGACCAGTAACTTCCAAGTTCTACAGAAGAGGAGTGACAAAAGCCTTTGGGGAAAATGTCATATATTTCCATAACAGAATATTATTCAGCTAAGAAAATGACATCAAGATATTCAGGCAAATTTATGCACCCAGAAAAAATCATCCTTGGTGAAGTGACAAAATGCAGAAAGACAAATTTGGTTTGTATTCACTTATTAGGAGGTCTCAAAATAGTGGAGAATAAAATTCCAAAAGGCCACCTACTGTGACCAAACCAGTATTCCACTAGGGGGATTGGATGGCAGTTAATTGAGTTGTTGGCTCAGGGAGTCCTGCAGAAATTTTCAAGCAACCCAGTCTCTTGTTACTAAAATATGTTGTTCTCTGCCCTCATCTGATTGATCAGTGCCATGTCTTTGTATCCAGAGAGATGACTCCTTCTGCATCAAATGTGATTGGATACAGAGGCCCCTAGTCCAATATTATGCAGACAGAGACCTTACAACACCCAGCTCTAAATGGGATTTCCCTATGAAATTCTCTCTTACCTCAGAACTCTAGGAAGTGTTCAGGAGGAAGAGTGTCACAATTAGAGGGTATTGAGGACAAGGAGAACAATGATCTGTGAATCAGGCCACATAGGAAGTTGATGGGACCAGCCATATTTATACCTGGTGAGGTATGGCCAAAAAGAAGGGCAAGCAGGACCTCCCCTATCATGGAACTAGAGAAAGGTCATAGGCGAAGAATAATGGGTCTGAGTGAAACTGGAAGCAGAAGAAGGTAGGAGCAGCAGATGAAATACAAAGTGAACAAATCATATTAAGTAAATACATAAGAAAATCTGTGATCAAGCTGATGAAGTATAGAGGTTTTCATTTTGGCCATTCTGATGGGTGTAAGGTGAAATCTCCTGGCCTTTTTTGATTTGCATTTCCCTAATGGCTAATGAGTTTTAGCATTTCTTTAAGTGTTTCTCTGTCATTCGATATTCATCTACAGAGAGTTCTCTGTTTAGCTCTGTTGCCCATGTTTTAATTGCATTACTTGGATTGCTGCTTTTCAGCTTCTTTAGTTCTTTATATATACTGGATATTAGTACTCTATCAGATAGAGGGTGTGTGAAGTCTCTTTCCCAATCTGTAGGCAGTCATTTTGTTTTGATGACAGTGTCCTTTGATTTACAGAAACTTTTCAGCTTCATTAGGTCCCATTTATTAATTTATGTTCTTAGAGCCTGTGCTGGTGGTGTTCTGTTCAGTAATATGTCTCCTGTGCCAATGAGTTCTAGGGTATTCCCCACTTTTTTTCTAACTGATTTAATGTGTCTGGTTTTCTGTTGAGGTCTTTGATCCACTTGGACTTTAGTTTTCTGCAGGCTGATAAGTATGGATCTATTTTCATTTTTCTACATGTAGACATCCAGCTGGACCAGCCCCATTTGTTGAAGATGCTGTCTTTTCTCCATTGTATGGTTTTGGCATCTTTGTCAAACATCAGGTGTCCATAAGTGTGTGGGTTTATCTCTGAGTCCTCTGTTCAGTTCCATTAATCTACCATTCTGTTTCTATGCCAGTACCATGCAGTTTTTAAAACTGTTGCTCTATAGTACATCTTAAGATCATGGATGGAGATACCTCCAGAAGATCTTTTATTATAGAGGATTGTTTTAGCAATTCTGGGTTTCTTGTTATTCCATATGAAGTTGAAAATTTTTCTTTCCAGGTCTGTAAAGAATTGTGTTGGTAGTTTGATGGGAATTACATTGAATCTGTAGAATGCTTTTGGTAAGATGGCCATTTTTACTATGTCAATCCTGCCAAGCCATGAGCATGGGAGATCTTTCCATCTTTTGATATCTTCTTCTAATTCTTTCTTCAGAAACTTGACATTTTTTTTCATACAAGTCTTTGATTTGCTTGGTTATGGTTACTACAAGGTATTTTTTGTCATTTGTGGCTACTGTGAATGGTGTTGTTTCCCTAATTTCTCTCTCAGCCCTTTTGTCTTTTGTATATAGGAGGGCTACTGATTCTTTTGAATTTTTGTATCTGACCACTTTGCTGAATGTGTTTATCAGCTGTAGGAGTTCCCTGGTAGAGTTTTTGTGGTCACTCACATAAACTATCATATCTTCTACAAATACTGATAATTTGACTTCTTCTTTTCCAGTTTGTATCTGCTTGATCTCCTTCAACTGTCTTATTGCTCTAGCAAAGACTAACACTATGTTGAAGAGATACAGAGAGAGTGGACAGCCTTGTCTTGTCCTTGATTTCATTGGGATTGCTTTAAGTTTCTCTCAGTTCAGTTTGATGTTGGCCATAGGCTTGCTGTATATCACCTTTACTATGTTTAGAAATGTGCCTTGTACCCCTAATTGCTCCAAGACTTTAAACATGAATGGAGGGTGGATTTTGTCAAAATGCTTTTTCAGCATCTAAGGAGATTATCATGTGTTTTTTTTTTTCTTTCAGTTTGTTTATAAGGTGGATCACATTGAAGGATTTCTGTATATTGAACCACCCCTGCATACATGGGATGAAGCCTACTTGGTCATAGTGGATGATGTCTTTGATGTGTTCTTGTATTTGGTTTGCAAGTAGTTTGTTGAGTATTTTTGCATCTATGTTCATTCATAAAGCAGATTGGCCTGAAATTCTCTTTCTTTGTTGGGTCTTTGTGTGGTTTAGGTACCAAGGTGACTGGGGCTTCATAGAATGAGTTTGGTAGTGTTCCTTCTCTTTCTATTTCATGGAATTGTTTGAAGAAAACTGGAGTTAGGTCTGGTAGAATTCTGCACTGAAACCATCTGGTCCTGGGCTTTTTTTGGATAGAAATTTTTTGATGACCGCTTTTATTTCCTTAGGGGATATAGGACTATTTAATTGATTTACCTGGTCTTGATTCAGCTTTGGTAAGTCAAATCGATCAAGAAAATTGTTCATTTCCTTTAGGTTTTCAATTTTTTTGGCATATAAACTTTTGAAGTAAGTCCTAATGATTGTTTGGATTTCCTCAATGTCTGTAGTTATGTCTCCCTTTTCATTTCTGATTTTGTTGATTTTGATAGTGTCTCTCTTCCTTTTAGTTAGCTTGGATAAGGGTTTGTCGATCTTGTTCATTTTCTCAAAGAACCAGCTTTTGGTTTCATTGATTCTTTGATTTTTTTTTTTTTTTGTTTCTAATTGATTGATTCAGCCCTGAGTTTGATTATTTCCAGCCATCTAGTCCTTTTTGGTGTGTCTGCTTCTTTTTTTTTTTTTCCTAGGGTTTTTAGGTGAGCCATTAAGTTGCTTGAATGAACTGTCTTAAATTTCTTCTTGAAAGCAGTTAGTACTATGAACTTTTCTCTTAGCACTGCTTTCATTGTTTACCAGAAGTTTGGGTATCTTGTGTCTTCATTTTTCATTGAATTGTAGGAAGACTTAAATTTCTTTCTTTATTTCTTCCCTAACCCAGCTGTCATTTAGTAGCAAGTTGTTCAGTTTCCATGTGTGTGTAGGCTTTTTGCTATTTCTATTGTTGTTGAGTTTCAGCTTTATTCCATGGTGATCAGATAGGATACAGGGGATTATTTCAATCTTCCTTTATCTGTTGAGGCTTGCTTTGTGACCAACTATATGGTCTATTGTGAGAAGTTTCCATGTGGTGCTGAGAAGAAGGTAAATCTTTTGTGTTTGGGTGTAAGGTTCTCTAAATGTCTTTCAGGTCCTTTTGATTCATGACCTCTGTTAGAGACATTGTTTCTTTGTTTAATTCCTGTCTTGTCAACCTGTCCTTTGTTGAGAATGGGGTGTTGAAGTCTCCCACTATTAATGTGTGGGGATCTATCTAATGTGTGGTTTAAATTTTATCAATGTCTCTTTTACAAATGTGGGTGCTCTTGTATTTGGGGCATAGATGTTCAGGATTGTGATGTCTTATTTTTGGAGTTTTCCCTTGATGAGTTTGAACTGTCCTTGCCCATCTCTTTTGATTAATTTTTGTTGAACATCTATTTTATCAGTATTTGAAGGGCTACTCCTGCTTGTTTCCAGGGTCCATTTGCTTGGAAAAGGGTCTTCCAACCTTCAACCCTCAGGTAATTTTTATCTTTGTGACTTAGGTGCGTTTTTTTTTTTTTATGCAAAAGATTGCTCGGTCTTGTTTATGCATCCATTCTGTTAGTCTGTGTCTTTTTATTGGAGAGTTGAGTCCATTGATGTTGAGAGAGATTGATGTCCAGTGGCTATTAGATCCTTTGATTTTGATGTTGGCTGTGGTCATAAGGTTGTGTGTTTGGTCGCTTTTTGTTTTACTGTAATGAGGTTAATTATTTCCTGAGTTTTCTTGAAAGTAGCTAGTTTTCTTGGGTTGTATTTTCCCTTCTAGTGTCTTCTGTAATGCTGGATTTGTGTGTATGTATTGTTGAAATTTATTTTTGTCATTGAATATCTTGTTTTCTCCATCTATGAGGACTGAGAGTTTTGCATGGCATAGTAGCCTGGGCTGACATCAGTGTTCCCTTTTGTTCTGCATGATATCTGTCCAGGCCCTTCTGGCTTTCATAGTCTTTGTTGAGAAATCAGGTGTGATTCTAATGGATTTACCATTAGACGTTACTTGGTCTTTTTCCCTTGCAGCTTTTAGTATCTTTTCTTTGTTCTGTATACTTAATGTTTTGATCATTATGTGGCGGAAGGATTTTCTTTTCTAGTCTAACTTATTGGTGTTCTGTAGGCCTCTTGAATTCTTATTGGCCTCTGCTTTAAGTTGGGAAAATTTTCTTCAATGATTTAGTTGAAAATATTTTCTGATCCTTGGAGCAGGGAATCTTCTTTTGCCTTTACACCTATTATTCTTAGATTTTGTCATTTTATGTTGTCTTAACTTCTTGAGTTTCTTATATATACTGGATATTAATCCTCTCTCAGATACAGGGTTGGTGAAGATCCTTTCCCAATGTGTACACATTCATTTTGTTCTGATGACAGTTTTCTTTGCTTTTCAGAAGCTTTTCACTTTCATGAGAGCCTGTGCTGTTGGTGTTTTGTTTAGGAAGTTGTCTCCTGTGCCAATGAGTTCAAGGGTATTCCACACTTTTTCTTCTATGCAGTTTAGTGTGTCTGGTTTTATATTGAGGTCTTTGATCCACTTGGACTTTAGTTTTGTGCAAGGTTATACATATGGATATATTCACATTTTTCTATATGTAGATATCCAGTTGGACTAGCACCATTTGTTGAAGATTCTGTCTTTTTTCCATTTAATGGTTTTGGCCTCTTTGTAAAAACTCAGGTGTCCATAAGTGTATGGATTTATGTCAGGGTCTTGTATTAGATTCTGTTAATCCACCAGTCTCTTTCTATGTAAGTATCATGCTTAGTTAGGGTTACAGCAAGTTACTTTATGTTTTTTTGTGGCTTTTATGAAGGGTGTAGTTTCCCTAATTTTTTTCTCAGCCCTTTTGTCCTTTGTATACAAAAAGCCTACTATTTTTTTTTTTTTTTTTTTGTTAATGTTGTATCCTGCTACTTTGCTGAAGGAGTTTATCAGCTGCAAGAGTCCCTGGTAGAATTTTGTGTGTCAATCAAGTATACTATTATATCATCTGCAAATAGTGATGCATTTACTTTTTCCTTTCCAATTTGTATCCCCTTGATCTCCTCAATTTTCTTACTGCTCTAGCAAGGCCTTCCAAAACTATGTTGAAGAAACATGGAGAGAGGGGGCAGCCTTGCCTTGTTCCTGATTTCAGTGGGATTGCTTTAAGTTTCTCTACGTTCAATTTGATGTTGGCTATAGGCTTGCTGTCTATGGCCTTTACTATATTTAGATATGTGTCTTGTATTCCTGATTTCTAGAATACTTTAAAATTTGAATTACAGTTGGATTTTGTCAAATGCTTTTTCAGCATCTAAGAGAATATATATATATATATATATATATATATATATTTTTCTTTCAGTTACTTACTATGGTGGATCACACTGATGGATTTCTGTACATTGAATGACCCCTGCATAATTGGTGTGAAGCCTACTTGTCATATTGGATGATATCTTTGATCTGCTCTTGTATTTGGTTTGCAAGTATTTTGTTGAGCACTGTAGCATCAGTGCTCATAAGGGAGATTGTCCTGAAATTCTCTTCTTTTTTGGGTCTTTGTGAGGTTTAGGTACCAAGGTGACTGTGGCTTCACAGAATGAGTTTGGTAGTGTTCCTTCTGTTTTTATTTTGTGGAATTATTTGAAGAAAACTGGAGTTAGCTCTTCTTTGAAGGTCTGGTAGAATTCTGCACTAAAACCATCTGGTCCTGGGCTCTTTTTGGATGTAAATTTTTTGATGACCACTTTTATTTCCTTAGGGGTATAGAACTATTTAATTGATTTACCTGGTCGTGATTTAGCTTTTGTAAGCCAATCAATCAAAAAATTGTCCATTTCAATTAGATTTTCAAATTTTATGGCATATAGACTTTTGAATTAAGTCCTAATGATTGTTTGGATTTCCTCAGTGTCTGTAGTTATGTCCCCTTTTCATTTCTTATTTTGTTTATTTGGATGGTGTCTCTCTGCCTTTTCGTTAGTTTGGCTCAGGGTTTGTTTATCTTGTTCATTTTCTCAAAGAACCAACACTTGGTTTCATTGATTATTTTCAATTGTTTTATTTGTTTCTAATTGATTGATTTCTTTCCCTGAGTGTGATTATTTCCAGCTGTCTACTTTTTTTTTGTATGTCTGCTTCTTTTTTTCCTAGGGTTTTTAGGTGAACCATTAAGTTCCTTAAATAACATGTCTCATATTTTTTCTTGAAGACACTTAATGCTATGAACTTTCCTCTTACCACTGCTTTTAATGTGTCCCATATATTTGGGTATGTTGTGCCTTCATTTTCATTGAATTCTAGGAAGACGTTAATTTTTTTTTTTTTATTTCTTTCCTGACCCAGTTGTCATTTAGTAGCAAGTTGTTCAGATTCCATGGCTTTTTGCTATTTTGGTTGATGCTGAGTTCCACCTTTATTCCATGGTGATCATATAAGATACAAGGGGTTATTTCAATCTTCTTGTATCTGTTGAAGCTCACTTTGTGACCAACCATGTGGTCTATTTTGGAGAAGGTTCCATGAGGTGCTGAGAAGAAGGTAAATTTTTGTTTGTTTGTGTTTGGGTGTAAGGTTCTGTAAATGTTTGTTAGGTACATTTGATTCATGACCTCTGTTAAAGACATTGTTTCTTTGCTTAATTTCGGTTTTGTTGACCTGTCCTTTGTTGAGAGTGGGGTGTTGAAGTCTCCCAGTATTAATGTGTGAGGATCTTTATGTGGTTTATGTTTTATCAATGTTTCTTTTACATATGTGTGTGCTCTTGTGTGTGAGGCATAGATGTGTAGGATTGTAATGTCTTCGTGGTAGAATTTTTCCTTGATGACTATGAGGTGACCCTGAAAATCTCTTTTTTATTAATTTTGGTTGAAAGTATATTTTATCAAGTATTAGAATGGTGACTCCTGCTTGTTTCTTCAGTCTATTTGCTTGGAAAGCTGTCTTCCAGGCCTTTACCCTCAAGTAATGTCTATCTTTGTGACTTAGGTGACAACATATGGCTGTGTCTTGTTTATGCATCCATTTTGTTGGTCTGTGTCTTTTTATTGGAGATTTCAATACATTGATGTTGAGAGAGACTAATGCTCAATGACTGTTAGATACATTAACTTTGATGTTGGCTGTGGTAGTAAGGTTGTGTGGTCAGTTGCTTTTTGTTTACTGCAGTGAGGTTAATTATTTCCTGTGTTTTCTTGAAAGTAACTAGTTTTTTTTTTGAGTTGTATTTTTCCTTCTAGTGTCTTCTGTAATGCTACATTTGTGTATAGGTATTGTTGAAATTCATTTTTGTCATTGAATACCTTGTCTCCATCTATGAAGACAGAGAGTTTTGCTGAGTATAATAGTCTGGGCTGACATCTGTGTTCTCTTAGGGACTGCATGATATTTTTCCAGGCCCTCCTGGCTTTCATAGTCTTTGTTGAGAAGTCAGGTGTGATTCTGATGGGTTTCCCATTAGACGTTACTTGGTCTTTTTCCATTACAACTTCTAGTATTTTTTTCTTTATTTTGTATACTTACTGTTGTGATTATTATGTGATGGGAAGATTTTCTTTTCTGGACTAATTTATTGGGTGTTCTGTAGAACTCTTATGTGCTTATTGGCCTCTGCTTTAAGTTGGGGAAATTTTCTTCAATGATTTTGTTGAAAATATGTTCTGGGCTTTGGAGGAGGGAATCTTCTTTTTCCTCTATTCCTATTATTCTTAGGTTCTGTCTTTTTATGTTGTCTTGAATATCTTGGGTGGTCTGTGTCAGGATTTTTTTAGATTTAACTTTTACTTTGACAGATACATCTATTTCTTCCATTGTATCTTCCACACCTGAGATTCTTTGTTCCATCTCTTGTAGTCTATTGGTTTTGCTAACCTCTGTAGTTCCTGTTTTGTTACCTAAGTTCTTTCTTTCCACATTTTCCTCTATTTGTGTTTCCTTTAATTTCTCCAAAAATATATGGAATGCTTTACAAATGTGTGTGTCTCCCTTGCCCAGGGGCCATCTAACCTTCTCTGTAGAGTTCCAATTTTAGTATATGTGCTGTTGAAGTGAGCACCACATATTTCTTTCAAGTGGTCATTAATAAATCATGTGTCCTTGACTTGTGAGTTTCACATTATCACAGATTCAATTATTATTTGTTAAAGGACAGATATGTCCTCAGTCAGTGAATTATTTTCTGTGAAAATGCTCCCTGACTAAGGCAAACATTTGAACAAAAGGATTTTAATTTGGACATTGCTTATATTTTTGCAGATACTGTCCATAATGTCACATAGGCAAGCACTCATTTTTTGTAGTCCTTCAATAAAACTGAGAGCTTTTCATACCAAACCACATGTGGCAGGCAGAGAGAGGGAGATTGAAAGAGACAGAGAGAGAGAAAGATCTAGAGAGACATGTTCAGAAGTAGAGAGACCAAGACCAACAAAAACAAAGATATAAAGTGACAGAGACAGAGAGACAGATCAACCTCAAAGCACACTCTCCTATAATATATATATCCAAAAGGAATTATACTTTTTAATATTAAATTTTATTAATTACATTTTATTCACTTTGTATACACCTATAACCCATGGTCTTCTCCAGATCCCACCTTCACTCTCTGTTCTCCACACATACCCCTATCTAAGTCTATTGACAGAGGAGGGCTTCCTCTCCTTTCTTCTGATCCTACTTTATCAGAGCTCATCAAGAGAAGTTGCATTGTTTTCCACCGTGGCCTGTTAAGAGTTCTCAACCATCAGCATGAGGTGATCAAAGAGCAGGCCAAACACTGCATGTCAGTGGCAGTCCCAGTTCCCATTACTATGGAACCCACTTAGACACTGAACTGCCATGGGGTATATCTGTGCAGGGGTTCTAGGTTATCTCCATGTGTGGTGCTTGGTTAGAGTATGAGTCACAGGAAGACCCCTTTGCTTAGATTTTTTGGTTTGGTTGCTCTCCTTCTGGAGCTCTTGGCCTCTACATGTCTTGCTAAATCCCATTTTTTTATTAGGTTCCATGTACTCTACCCAATAATCGGCCATAAACCTCAGCATTTGCTTTGATATTCTGCAGGACAAAGCCTTTTAAAGACCCTTTATGGAAGGCACCTAACTTGTTCACTCCTTTCTTCTTCTGATGACCATCCTCTTTGAAATTTGGAATGGGCATTGAGCATTTTAGCCAGAGTCTTCCCTCTTGGTTAGTTTATTTATGTGTACAGATTATTGTAGGTTTATCCTATATTATATGTTTATATGTGTGGGTATATACCATGTGTTTCTGTCTGCTTCTGGAATAACTCACTCAGGATAATCTTTTCCAGTTCCCACCATTTACATGAAAATTTCATAATTTCCTTGTTTTTATTACTGAGTAATATTCAAATGTGTAGATATAGTGCAGTTTCTGTATCCAGTTTTCAGTTGGGCGGCATCTGGGTTGTTTCCAGGTTCTGGTTATTACAAATAAAGCTTCTACAAACACAGTTGAGCAAATTCTCTTATTGTGTACTTGAGCCTCTTTAGGATTTATGCCTAGGAGTAGTATAGCTGGATTTTGAGGATGCACTATTCCTAGTTTTCTGATAAAGTGCGAGATTGATTTACAGAGTGGTTATACAACTTTACATTCCTACCAGTAGGGGAGGAAGGTTACCATTTATCCACAACCTCTCCAGCATGTATTGTCACTTGAATTTTTTATCTTGGCCATTCTGATGGGTATAAGTTGAACTTTCAAGGTCATTTTGATTTGCACTTCCCTGATGTCTAATGATGTTGAGCATTTCTTTCATTGTTTCTCTACCATTCCATATTCCTCATCGAAAATTCTCTGTTTAGCTTTTTTCTCCAATTCTTAATTGGATTACTTGATTTGTTGCTTTTCAACTTCTTTAGTTCTTTATATATACTGGATATTAGCCCTCTAATTAGAGGCTTCATGAAGAGTCTTTCCCAATCTGTACGCATTGCTTTTGTTTTTTTAAATGTGTCTTTAGCTTTACAGAAGCTTTTCAGTTTCATGAAGTCCCATTTATTGATTGTTGTTCTTAGAGCCTATATTTCGGGTGCTCTGTTCAGGACATTGTCTCCTCTGCCAATGAGTTAAAGGCTCCCCCCCCCCTTTTTTTTTTTCTTCTAACCGATTTAATGTGGCTAATTTTATGTTGAGGTCTTTGATCCACTTGGACTTTCTTTTTGTGCTGTGTGATAAGTATACATCTATATACATTTTTGTACATGTAGACATCCAGTTAGACTATCACCATTTGCTGAAGATGTTCTCTATTTTTTCCATTGTATGGTTTTGGCATCTTTGTCAAAAATCAGATGTCCAGAAGTATGTTAGTTTATTTCTGGGTCTTTCATTTTGTTACATTGATCCACCATTCTGTTTCTATGCCAGTACCATGCAGTGTTTATTACTGTTGCTCTATAACACACCTTGAGTTCAGAGATGGATATACCTCCAGAAGATCTTTTATTGTAGAGGATTGTTTTAGCCATTCTGGGTGTCTTGTTTTTCCATATGAAGTTGAGAATTTTTCTTTCAATGTCTGTAAAGAATTGTGTTGGTAATTTGATGGGAAGTGCACTGAATGTGTAGATTTTTTTTTTTTTGGTAAGATGGCCATTTTTTTACAATGAAAATCCTGCTCAACAATGAACATGCTTTCAATCTTCTGATATCTTTGTCTAATTATTTCTTCAGAGACTTGAAAATTTTTTCATTCAACTCTCTGACTTGCTTTTTTAGGGTCATACCAAAGTACTTAAGTCTTTGGCTGAGTACAAGAACACAAAGATATTATTCACTATGGCAAACTATGCTTCATCCCATGTATGCATGGGTGTTTCAATATACAGAAATCCATCAATGTGACCCACCGTATTAACAATCTGCAAGAAACAAGCTAACAAACAAACACATGATCATCTCCTTAGATGATGAAAAAGCATTTGACACAATCCAACCTCCATTCATGTTTAAAGTTCTGGAGAGATCAGGGATACAAGATACATATCTCAATATACTGAAGGCAATACAGCACAAGCCTATAGCCATCATCAAACTAAACTGAAAAATACTTAACCCAATCCCATTGAAATCAGAGACAAGGCAAGGCTTCCCAATCTCTCCATATCTCTTTAACATAGTTCTGAAAGGCATTGCTAGAGCAGTAAGACAATTGAAAGAGATCAAGTGGTTAGAAATGAGAAATGAAGAAGTCAAAGTATCACTATTTTCAGATGATATGATAGTATACCTCAGTGACCCCCAAAATTCTACAAGGGAACTTCTACAGCTGATAAATACCTTTGGCAAAGTGACTAGATACAAAATTAAACTAAAAAAACAAAACAGTAGCCTTTCTGTATACAAAAGACACAATGGCTGAAAAGAAATTAGGGAAACAAAAGGAATTATATTATCAAACAAGGCCAAACCTCCTTACCCTTTCCATACATTTCCTCACTGGGGACTAAACATGTACATACATGAGCTTCAAGAGGATTTGCCAATCAAATCACCAAGAAGTGCAAGAAGATCGAGGGACTTCTAGGCTAAAAGAACATAGTTATTCTGATAGTTTGTCATTCAATACAACAACTTCCAAGGACTAAAGAACTGGAATGAGAATCCCCTTTGGGGGAAATGTGGAATATTTCTATAATGGAGTATTATTCAGCTAAGAAAATGACATCATGATATTTCAGGAAAGTGGATGGAACAGGAAAAAGTCATCCTGGGTGAAGTTACTTAAATATGAAAAGACAAATATGGTTTGTATTCACTTATTAGGAGGTCTCTTAGCAATGTTGGAAAAAGTTCCAAAGGGCTATCTATTGTGAACAAATCAGGCTTCCACTAGGGGACTGGGTGTCAGATAATTGAGTTGTTGGGCCAGGGCATCCTATGGAAATTTTCAAGCAACCAAGGCTGTTGTTATTAAAATATGTTGCTCTCTATGCTCACCTGCTAGATCAGTGACATGTACTTGTATCCAAGGACATGCTTCCTTCTGCATCAGATTGCATCTCTGTGGGATTGCATACAGAGACCCACAGTACTATAATATGCAAAGAGGTTAAAACACCCAGATCCAAATGGGATTTACCAAAGGAATACTTTCTTCCCTCAGAGCTCAGGAAGCCTGCAGGAGAGGAGGCAGGAAACATGTACTAAGTAGAGGGAATTGAGGACACAAGGAGAACAATGCCCTGAGAATCAGGCCTTGGAGGAAGATGATTTAGCCAGCCTTGATGAGACCTGATAAGCTAGGGTCAGATAGAATGGGGAGGAAGACCTCCCCTATCAGGGAAGTAGTGAAAGGGCATAAGGTTAGAAGAAGGAAGGTGGATGGGACTGAGACTCTGATCATGTGCCAATGATTAGATGAACAACACATACTTCAACTGATGTATTTTAAAGAAAATAAATTAAGAGGGGCACATGGGTAGGAATTTGAATGTGAGAGCAATGAAAAAGGAATTTAATGTATAATATATGAAATTCCCACATACCCAATAAAAATAATATTTTGACAACTTTTACAATGATTTTAACTTGGAGAAAATAGTCCACTAAAGGAGGGCAGGGTTTGATTTTGTAAGGCACACTTTCCAAGAATTCATTATGTAGCAGAGAATCCTAGCAATGAACTAGTCCTTTCCCAGCTACATCAAACCCTATGAGCTCAGGTGGCATTGCTGAACAAGCAGTCCTGGCACTAACACTAAGTTTAGAGGGTGTGACTGGAGGACCACAGGAGGGAACACAGCTGCTCTTGTTTCCTAGGCATATAACATAAACCCATTTCACTTTCTTAAAGGCCCATTTTAAAATGTAAACACCAAGAGGGTTCCTTACTGACCACTCAGTAGGACATGGCCCATCCAGCCAAGTCGGCCAAAGCAACCCTGCTCATAGAGGTTTAGCAATGGGGTGGAACAGAATCAGCTGTCAAATAATTTATTGCCCCTCATTTCTCATTTTACAATTACAGATTTTCTCTGTTTCAGCCAAACCAGTCCCAGTAATTATCTGGTTTCTGAAGGAGTCTGGTTCTTGGAATTCTGCAATTTTTGCTGAGAGCTATACGCTAAATTTAGTTCTTTGTTTAATATCAACAAAAATTTTTGTCCTTTAGTTTTTTGCTATTCAGATTTAATACAATATGATAGGATTAATTAGATTTGCTATCCCTTTATAAATTATGTTTAATTAAATATTTTGCTTTAAGTTTAAAAGAGCAGGTTTGAAGCTATGCTTATAGTTGAGTATAAGATAGAGTTTTACCAAAAGCAATCTACAGATGCAATGCAATTCCCATCAAATTGCCAACACAAATCTTTACAGACCTGGAAAGAAAAATTCTCAACTTCATATGGAATAACAAGAAACCCAGAATTGCTAAAACAATCCTCTACAATAAAAGATCTTCTGGAGGTTTCTCCATCCCTGATCTTAAGTTATACTATAGAGCAACAGTTTTAAAAACTGCATGATACTGGCATAGAAACAGAATGGTGGATCAATGGAACTGAACAGAAGACCCAGAAATAAACCCACACAGTTATGGACACCTGATCTTTGATAAAGACGACAAAACCATACAATGGAATAAAAGATAGCATCTTCAACAAATGGTGATGGTCCACCTGGATGTCTACATGTAGAAAAATTAAAATAGTTCTATACTAATCACCCTGCACAAAACTGAAGTCCAAGTGGATCAAAGACCTCAACATAAAACCAGACACATTAAATCAGTTAGAAAAAAAAAAGTGGTGAATACCCTAGAACTCATTGGTACAGGAGACAACTTCCTGAACAGAACACCAACAGCACAGGCTCTAAGAGCAACAATCAAAAATGGGACCTCATGAAACTGAAAAGCTTCTGCAAAGCAAAGGACACCATTATCAAAACAAAGCAACCACCTACAGATTGTGAAAGAATCTTCACCAACCTTTTATCTGACAGAGAACTCATATCCAGTATATATAAAGAACTAAAGAAGCTGAAAAGCAGCAAACCAAGTAATCCACTTAAAAATGGGGAACAGAGCTAAACAGAGAATTCTCTGTAGAGGAATATCTAATTACAGAGAAGCACTTAAAGGTTGGCTACCCAGAGGCTATTTTAAGCTGTGGGCTGGCTTTCCCCAGGGTCAGAAGATTGTTCAAGGTTCCTGAATAAACTGCATTGAGAACAACAATAACAACAACAAAAAAAAGATCAGAAAGAAGGAGAGGAGGACCTCCCCTATCAATGAACTTGGGGAGAGGCATGCATGCAAAAAGGAGGGAGGGTGGGACCGGGAGGGGAGGAGGCAGGGGCTTATGGGGGGATACAAAAGGAATAAAGTGTAATTAATAAAAGTTAAATGAAAAATAAAAAAAAGAAATGCTCAACCTCATTAGCCACTAGGGAAATGCAAATCAAAACAACCCTGAGATTTCACCTTACACCCATCAGAATGGCCAAGTTCAAAAACTCATGTGACAACACATGCTGGAGAGTTTGTGGAGAAAGGGGTACCCTTCTCCACTGCTGGTGGGAATGTAAACTTGTACAACCACTCTGAAAAATCAATGTGCCACTGTCTCAGTCAACTAGGAATAGCAGTTTCCCAAGATCCAGGCATACCACTCCTGGGCATATATCCAAAAGAGGCTCAAGTACACAAAAAGGACATTTGCTCAACTATGTTTGTAGCAGCTTTATTTGTAATAGCCAGAAGCTGGAAAGAGCGTAGATGCCCCTCAACTGAAGAATGGATGCAGAAATTGTGGTACATTTATACAATGGAATATTACTCAGCAATGAAAAATAAGGAAATCATGAAATTTGCAGGTAAATGGTGGGACCTGGAAGGATCATCCTGAGTGAATTGTCACAGAAACAAAAAGACACACACAGTATATACTCACTCAAATAGACATACAACATAGGACATACCCACTAAAACCTGTGCAGCTAAAGAAACTAAGCAAGAGAGAGGGCCCTAACTAAAATGGTCAATCCTCATCCTGAAAGGCAAAGAGGATGGACATCAGAAGAAGAAGAAAACAGGAAACAACCTAGGAAACTTCTACAGAGGGCTTCTGAAAGCCAGAAGAAGAAAACAGGAAACAAACTAAGAACCTACCACAGAGGATCTCTGAAAGCCTCTGCCCTACAGACTATCAAAGCAGATGCTGAGCCTGGTGGGCAACTGTTGGGCAGAGTGAATGGAGTTTAATGTAAGAAGTGGGAAATAGTGAGAGCTGGAGAGGACAGGGTCTCCACAAGGAGAGCAACAGAATAAGAAAATTTGAATACAGGCAACTTCCCAGAGACTCATACTCCAACCAAGGACTATTCCTGGAGATAACCTAGAACCCCTGCACAGATGTAGCCCATGGCAGTTCAGTGTCCAAGTGGGTAACATAGTAATGGGAAGAGGGACTGCCTCTGACATAATGTGATTGGCCTGCTCTTTGATGACCTCTCCCTGACGGGGGAGCAGCCTTACCAGGCCACAGTAGAGGACAATGCAGCCATTTTTGATGTGAACTGATAGACTAAGACCAGAAAGGAAAGGAGATCCTCCCCTATCAGTGGACTTGGGGAGTGGCATGCATGCAGAAAGGGGAGGGAGGGTGGGATCACAAGGGGAGGAGAGAGGGGCTTATGGGGCATACAGAATGAATAAAGTATAATTAATAAAAAAAATAGTATAATAATTACAAAGAACATGGAGTCAAGACAGAGATCAGTTGGTGGGTTCTGGAGAGAGTTGGAAGGAAATAGAAGGTAGAAAAGATTAAAATACATTGTACACAGCTATAAAACTCTTAAAGAATAAATATCATTTTAATCATTAAAAAAAGAGTTTTACCTATTCTATTTGTTTAGGTTTTCTTTTTTTTAAAGGTTAAGTCTAAAATTGGTAACCATAAAGTTTGTCTATATAGATGTAGATAAAATTTGTTTCTAAAATATGTTTTTTTAAAAATATGCCCAAACTGAGATTATAACATCCTGTTTTATAGGATGAAGTTTAGAGCATATGATAAAGGTAGGCAAAGAGTAACTCAAATATGTTGGTCCTCAAACTTGTCAGTGATCTGATAAATATGGCATTTTAACATATTTAAGCTCATTATGAAAGAGTCCATCCTGTTGAGGCACAAAAAAATTCAGATTTTATAGGTGCAACTTATAGTTTTTCCATTTAGTATAAAAGTTAGCACGATTGTTGATACTTTGGCAGTATTTACTGATGGTTCATTATCTGGTATTGCTGCCTATGCTTACAAAAGAAAAACAATATCTTTTCAAGTGTCTAACACATCTCCACAAATAGCATAGTTATATGCAGTAATGGCTGTGTTTCAAAATTTTAAGACTATTTTTACAGAAAATGTATATGTAGCTCAGTCTTTGCCTAGGTTAGAGACTGCAACTCAAATTCAGATCTCTTCTGCTGGAATTTTATTTTTACAGATTCAAAATTTGATATTAAATACCTTTCCCTTTTTTATTGGACATTTGAGGACTCATTCTAATTTGCCAGGACCCCTGTCTAAAGGAAATGCTTTGGTAGATAAAGTCACTGAAGTTTATTGTTCACAGTTAAAAAGAGCCCATGATGCTCATATCTTAATAGTCACACCTTGTGATTTAAAAATGGATTGACAAGGGAAAAGGTCCATAGTATAGTCAAGACTTGCAGTGCTTGTCTTCTGTTTCAGCCTTTTCCTCATTTGGGAGTCAGTACTAAAATATTGGCTCCAATTCAGATTTGGCAAATAGATATTATTCATACTCCTGAATTTAAACCATTAAAATATGTACATGTTTGCATGGAGTCTTATTATGGATTTATTTTTGCCACTCCCCAACCAGGAAAAGCTGCAAAGAATATTATTGCTTCTTGTCTACAGGCTTTTAATGCTCTAGGAATTCCTAAGCAATTTAAAACTGACAATGGAACATGATATACTAGCAAAACTTTTAAAAGATTTTATCAATAGTTTCAAGTTTCTTATATAACTAAAATACCTTACATTCCTCAGGACAAGCCATGATAGAGTATGCCCACTAAACAATTAAGATTCAATTTAAAAAAAAAAAAAACAAAGATAGGGGAGCTGCTCCCCTGGTCACCTAAGAACCATCATAATCATTTTCTTTTCATTCTGATTTTTTTTTTTAATTGGGATAAGCATGGTAAATCTGCAGCAGATAGATTTTTGCATTCGGAAACCAAGACAATTTTTGCTAAAGTAAAATGGTGGGATCTTTTCACAAATCAATGACATGGACTGGACCCTGTATTCATATGGAAACCATGGTCTTTCCTTTTTTTCCCACAGGAAAATGATAGAGCTCTATGGCTATCAGAATGTTTGATGAGACAAGTTATGAGGAGTTTTCTCCTGACAATGATAATGATGTCAAAGGAGACCACTCCAGACAAGATATTGATTGGGTATATGTTCCTAATCCACTCTACTACATCCAGTTTCCTGGGATGATCCAGAAGTCCTTGTTTATGTCAACAACACTTGGTCAATAGGTTTTCCTGCTTTTAAAGGAACACAAGTAAAATAGACTCTTAACTTCTCAGGAATAGGAAGAGGCCATCCTCTTTGCTTTACCAGTGAGAGTATTCATTAGGACTGCTTATCAGTCTCCCCTATTCATGGCATAGGTAAGAATGCTTGCTACTCTAAAGTTGGGGTGGCAGCTCAAGCCTCCCTTTGCCAGAAGGCAAAGTGGAACATTGGAGGGACATTATTGTCCATTCCTACAGGAGTTAAATATGACAGTCTTACTTCTCCAATGAGCTACCTAACCTGTAAGAAAGGGGATCAACAGACTTATCCTCAACTTATGGTTCCTTGAACAAGATCCATTGGAGAAACAACTGCCATCTACTTGTGGTTCAATGACCCTGCATTTACAATCATGAACTGGACTGGTCTATTATTAAGGGTATTAAGAACTTGGCTTCTGGTAAAGGCTGTCAAAATTCCTTTGTTTTAGAAAAAGCTGTTAGTGCTGGACTTTGGAGGACTTCAAATAAAATTTGTCAAACCTACATATGGAAATTAGGGGCTGCATTGAGATATCTAGACATTCTCTTTGAGAATGCAAGAAGCTTTGCTAAAGTAATCAAGTATACTTTTGTTTTGGCATGTATTAATCCTCCTTATTTACTGCTCATTGGAAACATTGTAGTAAGACATTTTAAGAATATTGATACCTATTCAATTGAATGTGTATATTACAATATTACTGATTTTGTTAGTGTTGAAATAATGTTCTTTCAGTATCAGTTGTTAAGCAACCTGCTTTTGTTATGATTCTTGTTAGGATTTCTGCTTCTTGGTATGATGAAACAAAATTTAATTGGAGTCAGGTTCAGAATCACCTTGCTGGTATTTGGTCTAGCAAAAACTTTTCATTGGACATGTTAACGATGAGAAATAAGATCCATGACATAAAATCTGCCAATAAACCTAGGTTAGAATTTGCAAATACAGCCTGGGACATATTTATCAGCCTCAGGAGTCACTTCCCATCCTTTATTCTTTGCTTAACTGGGGACTGACACTTGGGGACCTGTTGGGTATGGGTTTGTTAGCCTGTGGCTGCATTCTTTGTGTTTTACAGTTCCTTCTTCAACAATATCAACTCATACAAGTGCAGTTACATGAATTTAAATTAAAGATCTCTAACAACCCCATTTGATATGGAAGTAAGTACATGACTTGTAAGAGTAAAATTGTGTTTTTTCCAATCTCTGAAAGAGGCTTGTAAAAACCGCATCAGAATCCTTGAGGGCGAGTAAGGAAAAATGCACATTTCACCAAACTAAGACAGGGTCTCCATAAAACAGAGAAGGGGGAACTGAAGGAGTCTGATAACTGGAATTCTGCCTCCTGGCCATAGCAAATGCCGGTCTTACCTAAGTTCCATGACTCAAAAGTATTCCTTGCCAGCCTCCACAAACGGAATGTTCTAAGCCTTAGAAGTAGATAACAAGCTCCCTGCAATCTTGGGAACCAGACAGTAAACTTGGTGTAACCTTCAGTGAATTCCCAGACACCATTCCACTTTCCAGGTGGCACAGATGTCTTGCTACTGCAAAATATATATATAATTGCTTGTACTCTTTGTTTTATATGTGTTGTTTGGATGTTCACTAACTGAAACTTGAACAGGAATCTGTCTTTTCTCCATTCTTCACATCTCTGTCCCCACATTTATACTCCCTCTTTCAGATGGACCCTTTTAGACAAGCCCCCAGGACTGCCAGGATACCTTCTCTTTTCACTGCTCTTAAAGACTCAATACCCCAGGGAACCCTAAAACCTGCCAACCTATTATATCAATAAGAATGTGAAGGTATATTTAGTCAGTATGCCAGTAACTGCTCAGTTCAATTTCACAACCTAGGAAATTACAGATCCAAGACAACAGCAGGAGACCACCTTGTAATTATGTATATTCCCCTCAATCCCACATCACTTTGAAGCTTTCCTACTTAGGAAGCTCTCCAATCAAACAAACATAAAAGATTCATTTGCGACCATTTGCGACCTGACATTGGCACAGAGGTAAATAGACATAAATTGTGGGATCTGGATAAAGGGATGAGATAAAGGTTCTCTGTGTTTCACAAGAAAGAGTCAAGGGTGCACAGGATAAGAGATATGGGACACTGAGGAAAGATTGTTTACTTATCTCCATGAAAACCTCAAGATTCTCCCAGGTGTTGATTGACTGAAAGGGAGAATGATGTCATTAAACAGGTGAAAGCCAGTAAGAGTTTCTGGAGCCAGTTATTGAAACAGTCAAGTGGACAGCATGATTGATAGAAAAGGCTGAGCAGCCCTACAAGATTCAATCTGGGCAGCTGAAAATACACAAAACAGAGATGACAATTCCTGTTTTCAAGATTCTTAGTTCAACAAAATTGTCACATATTTCTTTAACTTAGTCACAAATAAAGTCATGTGTCCTTGTCTTGTAAGTTTCCCATTATCACAGATTTCATTATTATTTGTTAAATGCACAGATATATCCTCAGTCAGTGAATTACTTATTGTAAAAATATTCCCTGACGAAGGCAAATCTTGAAACAAAATGCATTTGTTTGGGACCTTACTTATATTTTGACAGAGATTATCCATGATGTCACATCATCAAGCAGTCATCTTTTTGTAGTCCCTCAGCAAAACTGAGATCATTTCATACTGAACCACAAGTGGCAGGTTGAGAGAGGGAGACAGAGAGAGACAGAGAGAAAAAGAGCTAGAGAGACAGATTTAGAAATAGACCAAGAGATCGAGACTGACAGAAACAAAGATAGAATGTGACAGAAACTGAAAGACAAAGACTCCATTCTGTCTGGTCACTTTCATTGGCAAATCAACTTCACAGCACACCTACCTGTAATATAATTCCAATAGGAATCATATTATCTAACAAGACCATACCTCCTAGGCCTTCCCAAACATTTCCTCACTGGTGACTAAACATGTAAATAGATGAGATTCAAGGGAACATTGCAATTTAAGTCACCAGGAGGTAGAAGAAGATGGAGGAACTTCTAGACTAAAAGAACGTAATTATCATGATAGTTTTTCATTCAATACAATGATTAAGGTCCCAGGAACTTCAAAGTTCTAAAGAACAGGACTGACAATCTCCTTTGGGGAAAGTGTAGAATATTTCCATAACAGACTATTATTCAGCTAAGAAAATGACATCAAGATATTTTCAGGCAAATAGATATAACCAGGAAAAATCAGTCTGGTGAAATAACTTAAATGCAGAAAGACAAATATGGTATGTATTCACTTATAAGGAGGTATCCTAATAGAGGGAGTTAAAGTTCCAATAGGCCATCTAATTGTGACCAAACCAGCCTTCCCCAAGGGGAATTAAGTGGCACTTATGTGAGTTTTGGGGTCAGCACATCCTATGAAAAATTTAACCAACCCATCCTGTTGTTATTAAAATATTTTTTCTATCTGCACTCAACTCATTGATGAGTACAGTCCTCTTTAAGGGACATGACACTGAGACTTTGATCATGTTTTAATGAGTAAATGAACAACACATACTTCAATTGATGTATTTAAATCTACAAAATTTTTAGTGTGTCACATGAGTAGGAATTTGAAGCTGGGAGCAAAAGAAATGGAGTGTAATGTATATTATATAAAATTACATATTCAATAAAATAATATGTTGACAAACTTTACAATGACTTTTAACATGGAGAAATTATTCTGCTAAAGGAGGACAGATTTTTGACATTGTATGGCATGCCTTCCAGAAACTCATTATGGAGCAGAGAATCCTGGCCTTGACCCAGTGGTTATCCAGCTACCACAGAGGCCATGACCTCAGGTGACACCTCTGAACAAGAAGTCCTGGCACTAACCAAGCTTTTTGAGAGTTTGTCTGGTAGGCACACATGCTATTGTGTCCCAGGCATATGACATGGACCCTTTGCACTATCCTGAAGGCACAGTTTTAACTGTAAATCCCAGGAACAGGCAGTTTCCCCACTGACCACATAGTAGGACACAGGTGCTGATCCAGGTAGGTCAGCCAACGCAAGCCTGCTCATATAGGGTTGGCAATACTAGTGTGGAAGTGCACCACCTGTCAAAAAGTTTATTGCCCCTCAGTTTTCCTTTTACATACACAGATAATTCTCTGTTTCAGCCATACGAGTCCCAGGAATTGTCTGGTTTTCTTCTTTGAAGAGTCAATACCCCAAGGAACTTTAGACTCTGCTAGCCTATCATATCAATAACAATGTGAAGATTCATATAATGAGTACTCCAGGAATTGCTCAGTTCAAATTTACAACCTCGGATATTTCAGATCCAGGTTCACAGAGGAAATCACCTTGTCATTGGATACATTCTCCTTAATCCTACATCACTTTGAAGCTATCCTACTTAGGGATTTGTTCTATTAAATAAACATTAGTTTCATTAATTACCTGACATTGTCACAGAGGTAAACAAGAGTAAAGGTGCAGGGTCTGGATAAAGGGATGAGATAATTTCTTGCTGGGTTTTACAAGAAAGATTTACGTGTACACAGGATCAGAGATATGGGACAATGAGGGAAGTTCGTTTTCTCATCTCCATGGAAACCTCAACATTACCTCAGGTGCTGATTGCCTGAGAGGGAGAATGATATAATTCAACAGTTGAAATCCAGTAAGAGTTTTAGGAGCTAGTTATTAAAAAGGGCCAAGTAACAGCATGGTTGAGAGAAAGGCTGAGCAGCCCTACATGCCTCAATCAAGGCAGCTGAAAGCATACAAAACAGAGATGACAGTACCTGTGTCCAAGACTCTTAATTTAGAAAGAGTGTCACATATTTCTTTCAAGTGGTCATTAATAAACTCACATGTCAATGTCACTTTCACATAATCAAAGATTTCATTATGATTTCTTAAATGCACAGATATGTCCTCAGTCAGTGAATTACTTACTGGGAAAAATGTTCCCTGACCAAGGCAACTTTTGAACAAAAAGTATTTAATTGGGACATCCTTATATTTTTACAGAGATCATCCACGATATCATGACAGCAAGATGCTATCTTGTTGTAGTCCTTCAGCAGAACTGAGAGCTTTTTCATACTGAATCACAAGCAGCAGACAGAGAGAGGGAGACTGAGAGTGACAGAGAGAGAAAGAACTAGAAAGACAGATTCAGAAATAGAGACCAAGACCAACAGAAACAAAGTGACAGAGACTGAGATACAGAGACTCCATTCAGTCTGGTCACTTTCATTGGCACATCAACCTCAAATCACACCTCTTATAATATAACTAAAAAGAAATTTTAAAAAATATTTTAATTTTAATTTTTATGAATTACTCTTTATTCACTTTTTATCCCTGCATAAAACCCCCTCCTCTCTTTCCAAACCTAGCTTCCCTTCCCCTTGTTCTCACATGGTCTTCTCCAAGTCCACTAGAAAGGGAGTTCTTCTTTTTAATGTTAATCTATCAGATCTCATTGGGAGTGGCTGCATTGTCTCCCTCTGTGGCCCACAAAGGCTGCTCTCCCATCAGGGTGAGGTGATCAAACAACAGGCCAATCAGTTCATGTTATAGGCAGTCCCTGTTCCCATTATTGTGGAGGGACAATTAGCACTGAACCTGCAATAGGCTACTTCAGTGCAGAGGTTCTTAGTTATCTCCGCGCATGGTACTTGGTTAGAATATGAGTCTCAGGAAAGACCCCTGTGCTCAGATTTTTTTTTTTTGGTTCTGATGCTATCCTTGTGGGGCTCCTGTCCTCTTCTGATCTTGCTATTTCCCACTTCTTTCATTAGATTCCATGCATTCCGCCCAAGTGTTGGCCATAAGTTTCAGCATTTGCGTTGATAGTTTGCAGAACAGAGCTTTTCATAGGCCCTCTGTAGCAGGATCCTAACTTGCTCCCTGTTTTATCCATCTTCTCATGTCCATCCTCTTTGCCTTTTGGGATATAGATTGAGCATTTTAGGCAGAGTCCTTCCTCTTGATAAGTTTATTTAGGTGTAGAGATTTTAGTATATTTGTCCTATATTATATGCTGTATGTGTGAGTATATACCATGTGTGTCGTTCTGCTTCTGGGATGGCTCACTCAGGATGATCTTTCCAGTTTTCACCATTTACTTGAAAATTTCATGATTTCCTAGTTGTTTTTTTTTTATTTTATTTCTGAGCAATATTCCATTCTGCAGATTTATTACAATCATGGTATCCATTCTTCATTTGGGGTGCATCTGGGTTGTCTCCAGTTCTCTCTATTACAAGTAAAGCTGCTACAAACATGGCTGAGCAAATGTCTTTATTGTGTATTTGAGCCGCTTTTGGATATATGCCTAGGAGTGATATAGATGGATCTTGAGGTAGCACTATTAATAGTTGTCTGATTACACCCTAGATTGATTTCCAGAGTAATTGTACAAGTTTATAATCCCACCAGCAGGGGAGGAGGGTTCCCCTTTCTCCACAACCACTCCAGTGTGTGTTGTCTATTGAGTTTTTGATCTTGAAAATTCTGGAGTGTGTAAGGTGAAATCTCAGGGTCATTTGCATTTTCTTGATGGTTGAGCATTTTGTAAGTGTTTCTCTGCGATTTGATATTCCTCTATCTAGAAATTTCTGTTTAGCTCTGTTCTCCATTTTTTAATTGGATTTCTTAATTTGTTGCTTTTCAACATCTTTTGCTCCTTATATATTCTGGATATGAACCCTCTGTCACATAGAGGCATGGAGAAGAGTCTTTATCAATCTATATGGGAGTCAAGATGGCGGTGCCGGGAGGACTCTTATTCTGAACAGCAGCACAGCAGGATTGGCACAGTGATCAGAAAGCAGAACTCTCGGCCATAAAACACAAGTGAATTTGTTTCTCAGGTGAGCGGATACCCCACAGTGGGGGATTCAATCAGCTTTAACTCGCCCGGCTAAACCGTGGAAGAGACCCTGGTTCTGCCAGGTACTTGGTCGCCAGCCCAAGACCTACATGCCAGCATGATCTGGTCACTGTCCCAGACTGAACTGTGGGCCCACAACATCACAGACTGTATTTTCAATTTGAGAGATAACCCCACGAAGCAGGAAACGATTGGGACTGACCTTAGGTCACCCAGACATTCTCTGGAAAAGACTCAGGTTCTACGGGCGCCCTAGGAGCCAGCCTGGATCCAGAGCCAGGGACCCAGGTGCCTGCACAGAGCCCTGCCTGCATGCCTGATTCCCCACCACAGATAGAACTGTGGGCCCAAGGGCACCAGAGACTCAGTTTCACTGTTCGGTGCAAACACACAGGGAGGGAAATGGCTGGTCTGATCTCAGAGCACTCAGCTGATACCACCACTCCAAAAAGGTCTCGGGAAAATTACCCAGTTTAGGCAGACACACAGGCTCCCGACGGCCAGAAAGGTGGAGCCATGGGCAGGCATCTGTGCCTGTGGGTTCTACTTGATGCCACCCTGACAGAACGATGGTCCCCAAAGCAAGGACTGGGTGTCCCTGGCAAGAGGAAACCCCCAGCAGGGGGATCATCAGTTCTAACACTCAGGACAACCAGCACCAAAAGACTCTTTGGATTATCGCAGACTCTAGGCTCTAGCCTTCTACTGCAGGCAGGAGTGCTGTGCTCAGCCACCATTATTGAGTACCCCTAGGGCACTGGAGCATACAGCTGCATCCTCAGACCTACAAAAGCCAGAGAGCCATTATAGCAGCCCTCAGATGCTGTGCCAAGGATCAACCAGTTACCCCTAGCTAGACAGACAAAACTGTGGGAATCCCTGGTCCTTCAAGAGGGCTGTACCCACAGCATCTGGACCAGAGCAGTGCCTGAAGCAGACATCCCAGGCAGGGACACACAGCTTCCTTTCCAGACTGAGGCACCCAGCCTCCAGACCAGAGCAGCGCCCGCCCTCAGGTGCCAACTCAACCTAGGTGCACATTCTCTAGTCCCAGAGCAGAGCACTCACCCTCTGGCCCAGAGACTTGCTGGGTGCTCCTCTCACTTTCCCAGATAGAACTGTGTGCCCCAGGATAACAGACTGAGTTTCCCTGTTGGGAGAAAACCCCACAGCTAGGGAATCAGCAGTTTCTTCAAGAGGACTGTACCTGGAAAACTGTAACAACAGCAGCAGCTCACTAAATTTATAGCGAGAAACCCAGCAGTGGGGCAGCTCTCTTGAGAACTTCTATGGGTAAGAGGAGAGCCCCCCCTGCCTAACAAAGACCACAGCTACTACGCAGGGCTAAACACCTGAGGTGAGCAGTGGCAATTCCTGAGAAACACTGGCCATACAGTGACCATAACCAAAAAGCAGAGAAGGACACCTTCAGGAAAAATCATCTCCTGGCAAAGAGGATTCTCCCTACCTCAGGACTCCAGGAAGCACAAAAACTAACAGGAAGCACCTAAAACAGCCCAATGGGTAGAGGTCAGCTTAAAAGCTCAACCAACAAAAGACAGCAATATGGCATCTCCAGAACCCAGATATCCAGGAGTGAACAACCCTGGACAACACAGCACAATAAAAAAATCAAGAAGATGACCTTACATCTATGCTGATGAAGAGGATAATAGAGGAAACAAATAAAATATGTAAAGAATTGGAGGAAGATAAAAACAAACAGATCATGGCTATCTGTAAGGAAATGGAGGAAGTTAAAGACAAGCAGATTATGGCCACCCCTGAAGAAATACAGGAAGATGCAGCCAAACAGTTTGCAGCCTTCAGAGAAGAAATAATTAAATCACTAAAAGAAGTAAAAGAAACAGAGTTGAAGAAAATAAAAGAAAAAGGGGAAAATACAATCAGACAGGTGAAGGAAATAAACAAAACAAATCAAGACCTGAAGATATAACTGGAAAAATGAAAGAAAACACAAATGGAGGAAATAATGGAGATGAAGAATTTAGGGAAGAAAACAAGAACTACAGAGGTAAGCATAACCAACAGACTACAAGAGATGGAAGAAAGAATCTCAGGTGTAGAAGATACAATGGAAGGAATTGATGTATCTGACAAAGAAAATGTTAAATCCGAAAAATTCCTGACACAGACCATCTAAGAAATCCAAGACAATATGAAAAGACAAAACCTAAGAATAATAGGTATAGAGGAAAAAGAATACTCCCTTCTCCAAGGCTCAGAAAATATTTTCAACAAAATCATTGAAGAAAATTTCCCCAACTTAAAGGAGAAGCAAATAAGAATATATGAGGCCTAAAGAACACTCAACAAATTTGACCAGAAAAGAAAATCCTCCTGCCACATAATAATCAAAACAGTAAGTATACAGAACAAAGAAAAAATACTAAAAGCTGCAAGGGAAAAAGGCCAAGTAACATATAATGGCAAACCCCTTAGAATCACATCTGACTTTTCAACATAAAGTATTAAAGCCAGAAGGGCCTGGACAGATATCATGCAGATCCTAAGGGAACACAGATGTCAGCCCAGGCTACTATGTCCTGAAAAACTCTCAGTCATCATAGACGGAGAAAACAAGATATTCAATGACAAAAACAGATTTCAACAATACCTACATACAAATCCAGCATTACAGAAGACACTGGAAGGGAAAATACAACCCAAGAAAATCAGCTTCTGTCAAGAAAACACAGGAAATAATTAACCTTACTACAGTAAAACAAAAAGCAACCAAGCACAGAACTATATGACCACAGTCAACATCAAAATCAAAGGATCTAACACTCACTGGTCATTAATCTCTCTCAACATCAATGGACTCAACTCTCCAGTAAAAAGACACAGATTAACAGAATGGATACATAAACAAAACCCAGCAATCTGTTGCATACATGAAACACACCTAAGGCACAAAGATAGACATTACCTGAGGGTAAAATGTTGGAAGACAACTTTCCAAGCAAACAGAAGCAAGAAACAAGCAGGAGTAGCCATTCTAATATCTGATAAAATAGACTTTCAACCAAAATTAATAAAAAGAGTAGGGGAAGGACACTTCATACTCATCAAGGGAAAATTCCACTAGGAACAAATCAAAATCCTGAACATCTATGCCCCAAATACAAGAGCACCCAAATTTGTAAAAGAAACATTTTTAAAATTTAAACCACATATAGATCCCCACACATTGATAGTGGGAGACTTCAACACACCACTCTCAACAAAGGACAGGTTAACAAAACAGAAATTAAACGAAGAATCAATATCTCTGACAGAGGTCATGAATCAAATGGACCTCACAGACATTTACAGAACCTTACACCCAAACACAGAAGAATTTACCTTCTTCTCAGCACCTCATGGAACCTTCTCCAAAATAGGCCACATAATTGGTCACAAAGCAAGCCTCAACAGATACAAGAAGATTGAAATAATCCCTTGTATCTTGTGTGATCACCATGGAATGAAGTTGGATTTCAACAACAACAGAAATAGCAAAAAGCATACACACACATGGAATCTGAACAACTTGCTACTAAATGACAGCTGGGTCAGGGAAGAAATAAAGAAAGAAATTAGAGTCTTTTTAGAACTCAATGAGAATGAAGACACAACATATCCAAACTTGTGGGACACAATGAATGTGGTGCTAAGAGGAAAGTTCATAGCACTAAGTGCCTTCAAGAAGAAATTCGAGACAGCTCATTCAAGCAACTTAATGGCCCACTTAAAAACCCTAGAAAAAGAAGAAGCAGACACAACAAAAAGGAGTAGATGGCTGGAAATAATCAAACTCAGGGCTGAAATCAATCAATTAGAAACAAATAAAACAATTCAAAGAGTCAATGAAACCAAGAGCTGGTTCTTTGAGAAAATCACCAAGATTGACAAACTCTTAGCCAAGCTAACTAAAAGGCAGAGAGACACCACCCAAATCAAAAAAATCAGAAATGAAAAGGGGGACATAACTGCAGACACTGAGGAAATCCAAACAATCATTAGGACTTACTTCAAAAGTCTATATGCAACAAAATTTGAAAATCTAAATGAAATGGTCAATTGTCTTAATCCATTTGAATTACCAAAGCTGAATCAGGATCAGGTAAATCAATTAAATATTCCCCCAAAGAAATAGAAGCTGTCATCAAAAGACTCCCATCCAAAAATAGCCCAGGACCAGATGGCTTCAGCACAGAATTCGACCAGACCTTCAAAGAAGAGCTAACTCCAATTATTTTCAAGCTATTCCACAAAATAGAAACAGAAGAAACATTACCAAACTCATTCTATGAAGCCACAGTCACTTTGGAACCTAAACCACACAAAGATTCAAAAAAGAAAGAGAATTTCAGGCCAATCTCCCTTATGAACATTGATGCAAAAATACTTAACAAAATACTTGCAAACCGAATCCAAGAACACATCAAAGATATTATCCACTATGACCAAGTAGGCTTCATCCCAGGTATGCAGGGGTGGTTCAATATATGGAAATCCATCAATGTGATCCACCATATTAACAAACTGAAAGAAAAAATAAAACACATGATAATCTCCCTAGATGCTGAAAAGCATTTGACAAAAACCAACATCCATTCATGTTTAAAGTATTGGAGTGATCAGGGATACAAGGCACATATCTAAAGGCGATATACAGCAAGCCTTTAGCCAACATCAAACTGAACGGAGAGAAACTTAAAGCAATCCCAATGAAATCAGGGACAAGACAAGGATGCCCTCTCTCCCCATATCTCTTCAACATAGTCCTGGAAATCCTTGCTAGAGCAATAAGACAGTTGAAGGAGATCAAGTGGATACAGATGGGAAAGTAAGAAGTCAAATTATCACTATTTGCAGATGATATGATAGTATACATGAGTGACCCCAAAAACTCTACCAGGAACTCGTACAGCTGATGAACACCTTTAACAATTTAGCAGGATACAAAATTAACTCAAAAAATCAGTACCACTCCTGTATACAAAAGACAAAAGGGCTGAGAAAGAAATTAGAGAAACAACACCCTTCACAATAGCCAGAAATGCCAGAAAGTACCTTGGTGTAACCCTAACCAAGCAAGTCAAAGACTTGTATGAAAAAAAATTCAAGTCTCTGAAGAAAGAATTATAAGAAGATATGAGAACATGGAAAGATCTCCCATGCTCATGGCTTGGAAGAATTAACATAGTAAAAATGGCCATCTTATCAAAAGCAATCTACAGATTTAATGCAATTCCCATCAAATTGCCAACAAAAATCTTTACAGAGCTGGAAAGAGAAATTCTCAACTTCATATGGAATAACAAGAAACCCAGAATTGCTAAAACAATCCTCTACAATGAAAGCTATTCTGGAGGTATCTCCAACCCTATTCTTAAGTTATACTATAGAGCAACATTTATAAAAACTGCATGGTACTGGCATAGAAACAGAATGTTGGATGAATGGAACTGAACAGAAGACCCAGAAATAAACCCACACACTTATGGACACCTGATTTTTGACAAATGTGCCAAAACCATACAATGGAAAAAAGATAGCATCTTCAACAAATGGTGCTGGTCCAACTGGATGTCTATATGTAGAAAAATGAAAATAGATCCATACTTATCACCCTGCACAAAACTGAAATCCAAGTGGATCAAAGATCTCAACATAAAACCAGACACATTAAATCGGCTAGGAAAAAAAGTGCAGAATAACCTAGAACTCATTGGTACAGGAGAAAACTCTGAACAGAACACCAACAGCACAGGCTCTAAGAGCAACAATCAATAAATGGGACCCAATGAAATTGAAAAGCTTCTGTAAAGCAAAGGACACAGTCATCAAAACAGAACGACTGCATATAGATTGGGAAACAATCATCACCAACCTTTTATCGGACAGAGAAATCATATCCAGTATATATAAAGAACTAAAGAAGCTGAAAAGCAGCAAACCAAGTATTCAAAAAAAATGGGAACAGAGTTAAACAGAGAATTCTCTGTAGAGGAATATCGAATGGCAGAGAAGCACTTAAAGAAATGCTTAACCTCATTAGCCACTAGGGAAATGCAAATCAAAACAACCCTGATATTTCACCTTACACCCATCAGAATGGCCAGGTTCAAAAACTCATGTGACAACACATGCTGGAGAGTTTCTGGAGAAAGGGGAACCCTTCTCCACTGCTGGTGGGAATGCAATCTTGTACAACCACTCTGGAAATCAATCTGGTGCTTTCTCAGACAAGTAGGAATAGTGCTTCCTCAAGATCCAGCCATACCACTCCTAGGCATATACCCAAAAGAGGCTCAAGTACACAAAAAGGACATTTGCTCAAACATGTTTGTAGCAGCCTTATTTGTAATAGCCAGAAGCTGGAAAGAGCCCAGATGCCTCTCAACTGAAGAATAGATGCAGAAATTGTGGTACATCTATACAATGGAATATTACTCAGTAATGAAAAATAAGGAAATCATGAAATTTGCAGGTAAATGGTGGGACCTGGAAAGGATCATCCTGAGTGAATTGTCCCAGAAACAAAAAGACACACACGGTATAGACTCACTCATATAAACATACAACATGGAATAAACCCACTAATAACTGTAGATCTAAACATACAAAGCAGAAGAGAGGACCCTTACTAAAATGTTCAATCCCAATCCTGAAAGGCAAAGAGGATGGACAACAGAAGAAAAAGACAACAGGAAACAACCTAATAACCTGCTATAGAGTGCCTCTGAAAGCCAGAAGAATAAAACAGGAAACAACCTTGGAAACTGCCACAGAGAGCCTCTGAAAGCCTCTGCCATGCAGACTGTGAAAGCAGATGCTGAGCCTGATGGCCAACTGACAGGCACAGTGAATGGAATTTTATGTAAGAAGTGGGAAATAGTAAGAGTTGGAGAAGGCAGGAACTCCCCAAGGAGAGAAAAAGAACAAGAATGTTTGAACACAGGGAACTTCCCAGAGACTCATACTCCAACCAAGGACTATTCATGGAGATAACCTAGAACCCTGACAATGCAGCCACTTCTGATGAGAACTGGTAGACTAAGATGAGAAAGAAGGAGAGGAGAACCTCCCCAATCAGTGGACATGGGGAGGGGCATGCATGCACAAAGGGGGTGGGAGGGTGTGCCCCAACCCTCGGGACCTAGTTATTCGTGGGGACGAAGGGGGTTGCAACCTGTAAAAGATGAGCGGGAGAAAGGAAGGACTCAAGTAAATGTGTACTTGTCAAGAGTCAACTTTTATTGAACCAAAGTAGGCTTTTAAGGCCAACCTTAGATAGGGGCGGCGCGAGGGAGGAGCGCAGTGCAGAATCCTTTTTACTCAGGGAGGGGTAGGTTGGAAAGTCCTACTTTAGAGTTGCTCAACTCAGGAAGGGGCTGGGTGGAAGTTACAGAATCTTCTTGGCCCAAGGCCTGGAACACTTTGCAGTTATTATAGGAAGTCAAGGTACAGTTATCGCCTTTCTGTAACTGTCAAGCAACCAGGTGCAGCAGGGGGGGGGGAGTGAGAAAAGGTCGGAAGTTTCTCGGGGCTTGTCTTCAACAAGGGTGGGGCCAGGAGGGGAGGTGGGAGGGGCTTATATGGAGATACAAAATGAATAAAGTGTAATTAATAAAAGTTAAATGAAAAAAAACAGAGTTATGGAGGCTAAAAAAAATCTGTATGCATTCGTTTTATTTTGAGGAGAGTGTCCTTTGCTTTACAAAATCTTTTCAGATTCATGAGGTCCCATTTATTGATTGTTGCTCTTAGAGACTGTGCTGTTGTTGTTTTGTTCAGGAATTTGTCTCCTGTGCCAATGAGTTCAAGGCTCTTCCCCCTTTTTCTTCTAATGGATTTACTATGTCTGGTTTCATGTTGAGGGCTTTGTTCCACTTGAACTTTAGTTTTCTGCAGTCTGATGAGTAAGGATCTATTTTCATTTTTCTACATGTAGACATCCAGTTAGACCAGCATCATTTGTTGAATATGTTATCTTTTTTCCATTGTATGGTTTGGTATCTTTTTCAAAACTCAGATGTCCAGAAGTATATGGGTTTATTTCTGGGTCGTTTATTTGGTTACATTGATCCACCTTTCTATTTCTGTGCCAGTACCATCCAGTGTTTATTACTGTTGCTCTATACCACACCTTGAGATCAGGAATGGTGATACCTCCAGAAGATCTTTTATTTTATTTATTTATTTATTTATTTATTTATTTATTCATTTATTTTAAAGGATTGTTTTAGCAATTCTGGGTTTCTTGATTTTCCATATGAAGTTAAGAATTTTTCTCTCAAATTCTGTAAAGAATTATCTTGATAATTTGATGAGAATTGCATTGAATCTGTAGATTTCTTTTGGTAAGATGGCCATTTTTACAATTTCTTCTCATCCTTTCTTCAGACTCTTTAAATTTTTTCATACTATTCTTTGACTTGCTTGGTCAGGGTCATACCAAGGTACTTCATGTCTTTGACCGAATACAAGAACACATCAAAGATACCATCCACTACGACCAAGTAAGCTTCATCCCAGTTGTGTAGTGGTGGTACAATATATGGAAATCCATCAGTTTGATCCACCATATTAAAAAATGAAATAAAAAAATATCTACATCATTATCTCCTTACATGTTGAAAAAGCATTTGACAAAATCCAACATGCATTCTCATTTAAAGTATTGGAGAGATCAGGGATACAAGGCATCTATGTAAATAGTAGTAGAGGCAATATACAGCAAGCCAATAGCCAACATCAAACTAAACAGAGAGAAACTTAAAACAATTTCACTGAAATCAGGGACAAGGCTAGGTTTCCCAATGACTCCATATCTCAAGAAATTAGTTCTCAAGATCCATGCTAGAGAAATAAGAAAATTGAAGGAGATCAGGGGAAACAAATCAGAAAGGAAGAAGTCAAAGTATCACTGTTTGCAGATGATATGATACCTAAGTTAGCTCAAAAATTCTACCAGTGAAGTCCTACAGCTGATAAACAATTTCAGCACAGTGGCTGGGTAAAAAATTAACTCAAAAAAATCAGTAGCCCTCTATATTACAAAATAGGGCTGAAAAAGAAATTAGGAAAACAAAAGAAATTATATTATCAAACAATGCCTTAACTCCTAACCCTTCTCAAACATTTCCTCACTGGGGACTCCACATTTAAATTGATGGTCTTCAAGGGGACATTGCAATTCAAACCACTAGTAAGTGGAGGATTATGTAGCTACTTCTAGCCTAAAAAAACATAGTCCTGAAAGTTTGTCATTCAATACAATGATTAAAGGCTCAACATTTCCAAAGACTAAAGAACAGGCCTGACAACCTCCTTTGGGAAAAATGTGGCATATTTCCATAATGTAGAATTATTCAGCTAAGAAAATGACATCATGATACTTTCAAGCAAATGAAAGGAACCAAAAATAATCATCCTGGGGGAAGTAACTAAAATGCAGAAAGATACATATGGTATATATTCACTTCATAGGGGTTCTCCTAATAATGGGTGATAAAGTTTCAATGAGAAATCTATTAAGACCAAGCCAATATTCCACTAGGGGGAATGGGTGGCAGTTAATTGAGTTGTTGAATCAGGGCATGCTATGGAACTTTTCAAGCTATTAAAATATTTTTTCTGCCCTCAACTGATAGCTCAGTGTCATGTTCTTGTACACACAGAGATGTTTCCTTCTGCAACAAATTGGAATACATAGAGACCCACAGACCAATATTATGCACAGAGAGACCTTAAAAACACACAGCTCTAAATGGGATTTCATTATAAAATTCTCCCTCCTTTCAAATCTCTGGAAGTATGCAGGAGAAGAGGCAGAAAATTGTGATAAGCAGAGGGAATTGAGGATACAAGGAGAACAATGTGTGAGTATCAGACTGCAGAGGAAGATGATGCAGCCAGCCTTGATGAGACTGATAAGCTAAGATCAGATAGAAGGGGGAGGAGGTTCTTCCAAATGAGGGAAATACAGAAAGGACATAGGGGTTTAAAATGGGAGTTTGTGGGACTTGAAGGAGAAGACAGAGGAGTCATTGTAGGGGATAAAAAGAGAAAAAAAGTAATAAATGAATACAAAAGAATAACTATGATCAAGGTGATAAAATATAGACCTCAACAGGACTGATGGCTACTTCTTGGGGGTGGTTCCAGGGTGTGACAATGATGAACTCAGTTTTCTTTTTTTTTTTTTTTTCAATGCAGTTTATTCAGGAACATTGAACAATCCTCGGACCCCGGGGAAAGCCAGCCCACAGCTTAAATAGCCTCTGGGTAGCCAACCCAGGCGTGCCACGGGGGCAATGCAGATAGGTCCACATACATGGAAGCAAGCCAGATCCTCGGCCTTAGCCAAATGTGGAGTTGTTCGTGACAGAGAGCACTCACCATCGGGAAGGTGGAAGGCAGAAACCAGCTCCATCTTTAAGGCATAGCATTCCGCAGCTCTCTACAGTTCCCCCTTTTAGTTTTAGACGCATCAGGCAAGAGTAGAGGTCTGATCTCTGATATCAGAAATAAATTGGGACTTTGTACAGATATTCATTTAGGTGTCATCCACCCAAAGAGCATCAGACCCGTCCGATACCTTTTTCTCAGAGGCGGGACCTGGGGCATCAACCCGCATGCAATCAGACATGCTCTTCTCTGGGTCCAAAGCGGCTGACCCTGAGTGCAGTGCTTAGCCTCGCATCCTGAGCGTATCATTTTAGCTTTTTATGGTATCCAACCATGCTTGGGGAGAATGTCCTGCTTCAATGGCTGTAAAGGCCTGAATGATCATGGCTGCATCACACTGTTGTGAGACTCTAATCTTGCATATATACCACAGGCAAACCAAGGAGACCAACACCAGAAGGCCTGCTAACTCTCCCACGCCCGCCCATTCCTTCAGATGATTCATGGCTGCAGCAATCCATGTTGATAATCCTCTGGCTAGTCCTGCGTCCACTCCGGTAGAATTTACTGTGACAATGGCCACTCTCAGCTGCTCCATCGTAGTATCGAATTCTCCAGTCCAATTACCTAAAATATAGCTCGACAATTGTTTAGACAGATTTGCAGCGCAGGAAAAATTCTCATGTTGTATGCTAGTGACACAAAGTCCAGCATACTTTCATTGACAGCCAGGTTGAGCGATTTGCCATAGGGTATCAATTTGCTCCTGCAAGAGGTCAATCCTCTGATTGAACACCATCAAGCTTCCTTTTAGTTGAGCATTAATTCCTTTATGTACAACTAAGGCATGAGCTACATTGGCTAAATGATTATTCAGGGTTAGACTCGGCACTGAGACTCTGAACATGATCCAATAAGAATGTGAACAACACATACTTCAGTTGAGGCAATTTAAAGAAAAAAATTGTGACGCATGGGTAGGAATTTGAACCTGGGATCATTGGAAAAAGAATGTAATATATATTATATGAAGTAACCACATAATTAGTAAAAATAATATGTTGACCACTTATACACTGACTTTTAAAATGGAGAAAAGATTCCACAAAAAGGAGAGGAGAGTTTTACTTTGTCAGGCATGGTTTCCAGAAACTCATTATGTATCAGAGAATCCTAGCAATGAGTTACCCAGCCTACCTCAGACCTCATGGGTTCGGGGGACCACCTCTGAACAAGTAGTCCTGGCACTAAGCTATGATTAGAGGGTTTTTTCTGGAGGACCACAGCAGGAAACACAGCTGCTCTTATGACCTAGTCATATAATATGGACCAATTGCTATGTCCTGAAGGCCCAGTTTAAACTGTAAATCTCAGAATCAGGAGTGTTCTTACTGACCACTGAATAGGACACAGCTTTAGCTCCAATTAGATCAGCCAATGCAACCCTGCTCATAGATGGATGCCAACACTAGTGTGGAACAACACTAGATGTCAAATAGTTTATTTCCCCTTCATTCTTCTTTTACACTAATGGATCTTTCTGGTTCAGGCAATACAGTCCCAGTCCTTCTCTTTTCCCTGCTCTGAAAGACTCAATACTGTAGGAAACCCTAGACCCTGCAAGCCTATTATATCAATAAGAATGTGAAGGGACATTTAGTGAGGAAATAAGTAACTACTCAGTTCCAAAATCACAACATAGGGTATTTCAGAATGAAGACCACAGTGTAAGACTACCTTGTCATTTGGTACATTCCTCTTAATCACACATCACTTTGAAGCTTTCCTCCTTAGATATCTGTCGTATTAAATAAACATTATATTTTCATTTCCTACCTGACATTGTCACAGAGGTAAACAGGAGTAAAGGTGTGGGATAAAGCGATGAGATAAGGGCTTGTTGGGTTTCACAAGAAAATATGTGTGCACAGAATCAGAGATACTGGACACTGAAGAAATTTTGTTTTCTCATCTCCCTCAAACCCCAAGATTCTCTCAGTTGCTGAATGGCTGAGAGGCAGAATGATATCATGAAACAGGTGAAAGCCAGTGAGAGTTTCAGGAGCCGGTTATTAAAGGGCCAAGACAACAACAAGCTAGAGAGAAAGGCTGAGCATCCCTATACGACTAAATCTGGGTGGCTGAAAGCACACAGCCCATTGATTACAGTTCCTGTATCCAAGACCCTTAGTTCAGGAAAAGTGCCACATATTTCTTTTAGTGGTTAAAAAAGTCACTTTTCCTGGACATGTGATTTTCACATTATACAGATTCCATCATTATTTGTTAAAAGCACAGATATGTCCTCAGTCAGTGAATTGATTACTGTGAAAATGCTCCCTGCCCAAGGCAAATCTTTGAACACAAAGCATTTAACTGGGACCTTGCTTAAAATTTTACAGAAACCATCCAGTATGTCATGTCAGCGTTTAGTCACCTTGTTTTACTCCTACAGCAGAACTAAGAGTTTTTCATATTATCAGCAGCAGGCAGAGAAATGTAGACAGAGATAGAAAGAGCTAGAGAGACAGATTCAGAAATAGAGAGACAGAGACTAACAGAAACAAAGATGTAAAGTGACAGAAACCTAGAAACAGAGACTCTTTGTGTTTGGTCACTTTCATTGGCATATCCACCTCAAAACACATCCTCCTATAACATAACTCCAATAGGAATTATATTATCAACATGGCCATAACTTCTAACCCCTCCCAGACATTTCCTCACTGGGGACTCCACATGTGAACAGATGAGTTTCAAGTGGACTTTGCAATTCAAATCACCAGGAAGTGAGAGAAGATGGAGGGACTTCTAAGCTAAAAGAATATTGTTATCCTGATAGTTTGTCATTCAAAGCAATGACTAATGTCCTAGCAACTTCCAAGGACTAAAGAAGAGGACTGACAATTTCCTTGGGTTAAATGTGGAATATTTCAATAATGGAATATTATTCAGCTAAGAAAATGACATCATGATGTTTTCAGGCAAATGGATGGAACAAAGAAATATCAACCTGGTTGACGTAACTAAAATTCAGAAAGAGAAATATGGTATGTGTTCACTTATTAGGAAGTCTCCTAATAGTGGGGAATAAAGTTTCAATAGGACATCTATTTTAACCAAGCCAGTCTTCCACTACGGGGATTGGATGGCAGTTAATTGACTTGTGGGGCAGGGCATCCTATGGAAATTTTAAAGCAACACAAGCTGTTGTTATTAAAATATGTGGCTCTCTGTCCTCAACTAAAAGATCGGTGCCATGTTCTTGCATTCAAAAAGATGCTTCCTTTTGCAATAAATGGAATTGCATCAACACCCAGAGTCTGATATTATGTATTGAGAGATCTTAAATCGCCCTATTCTAAATGGGATTTCCCTATGAAATTTTCCCACTCTCAGAGCTCTGGGAAGCCTGCAGGAGTGTAGGCAGGAAAAATCTCATAAGTAGAGGGAATTGAGGACACAAGAGAAACAATGCCCTGAGAATCAGGCAGCTAGCATCAGTTAGAAGGAAGAGGAGGACCTCCCCTATCAGGGAAGTAGAGAAAGGGCATAAGGGTAGAAGTAAGAGGGTGGTTGGTACTGGAAGGAGAAGGGAAGGGGGCAGCAGTGGGGATTCAAAGTGAATCATAAATCATGAATCAATACACAAGAACAACTGTGATCAAGGTGATGAAGTATAAAGTTCTTCAGGACTGATGGTTTCTTCTTGGGGGTGGTACTGGGGTGCAGCAAGGATGAATTCAGTTTTCTTTAAGGAACTTGGCCTAAGACTCAGATCATGTACCAACGAGTACATTAACAACACATACTTAATGTATTTTAAAGAAAAAAAAAAATTAGTTTGACACATGGGTAGGAATTTGAACCTGGGAGCAATGGAAAAGTAGTGTAATGTATATTCTATGAAATGCCACATAAGTAATAAAAATAATAAGTTGACAACTTCTACAATAAAATTTAACATGGAAAAAAGATTCTTCTAATGGAGGGCAGAGTTTGACTTTGTAAGGCATGCTTTCCAGGAACTCATTAGGTTGCAGAGAATCCTAACCTTGAACTATTGCTTACCCAGCTATTTCACACACCATGAGCTCAGGTGGCCCCTCTGAGTTAGCCATCCTGGCACTAACTCTATGTTTAGAGGTTTTGTCTGGAAGAACACAGCAGGAAACCTAGCAACTCTTGTGTACAAGGCATATAAAACTGTCCTATTTCTCTCTCCTGAAGGACCAGTTTGAAATTTAAACCCCAGGACTAGAATTTGATCCTCAATGACCACTGAGTAGGATGTAGCTACAGATCCTGCCAAGTCAGCCAAGGCAACCCTGCTCATAGAGGGTTGTCAAAACTAGTGTGGAACAGAACCAGCTGTCAAATAGTTTTTGCCCCTAGTTCTCCTTTTCACTTGCAAATCTTTTTCTGTTTCAGCCAAAAGAATCCCAGGAATTGTCTGGTTTCCTTCTCTTTTTCTTCTTCTTAAATACCAAATACCATAGGGAACCCTAGACCCTGCCAGCCTATTATATCAAAAATAATGTAAATGTATATTTAAGGAACATGAGAATAACTGCTCAGTTCAAAGTCAGAACCTAGGAAATTGCAGATCCAAGACCACAGTAGGAGACCATCTTGTCTTCCATTGCATTCCCCTTAATCCCACATCACTTGGAAGCTTCCCCAATTAAGAAGATATCCAGTTAAATAAACCTAAAAGTTTCCTTTCGTACCTGACATTGTCACAGAGGTAAACAGGAGCAAAGGTGTGGGATCTGTATAAAGGGATGAGATAAAGGCTTGTGGGGTTTACCAAGAAAAGTCATGTACGCACAGGATCAGAGATACTGGATGGTGAGGAATGTTTGTTTGTTCTCAATCAGTGAATTACTTACTATTAAAATATTCCCTGACCAAAGCAAATCTTTAAACAAAAAGCATTTAATTGGGACTTTGCTTATATTTTGACAGAGACCATTCATGATATCACTTCATCAACAAGTCATCTTGCTGTACTGCTTCAGCAGAAGTGGCATGTAGAGAGAGGGAGACAGAGAGAGAAAGAGCTAGAGACACATTCAGAAATAGACCAACACTGACATAATCTAATATATAAAGTGACAGAGACTGAGAAACAGAGACTCAATTATGTCTGGATACGATCAGACATTGGCATATCAACCTCAAAGCACACCCTCCTATAATATAACTCCAATAGGAATTACATTATCTATTATGGCCAAAACGCCTAACCCCTCCCAGACATTCCCTCACTGGGGACTTCACATGTAAATAGAGAGCTTCAAGGGGACATTGCAATTCAAAACAACAGTAAGTGAAAGAAGATGGAGAGAATTCTATGCTAAAAGAACATTGTTTTCTTGATATTTCATAAAATTTCTAGGTCTAAAGAACAAGACTGACAATCTCCTTTAAAGAAAATGTGGACTATTTCCATAACAGAGTATTATTCAGCTAAGAATATGAAATCATGATGATTTCAGGCAAATAGATGGAAGAAAGAAATATCATCCTGGCTTAAGTAACTAAAATGCAGAAAGAGAAATATGGTATGTATTCCCTTATTATGAGGTCTCCAAATAGTGGGACATAAAGTTTCAATAGACCATAGTTTGTAAATAAACCACTGTTCCACTTACCTGATTTGGTCCACTGCAACCACTAGGGCCAACACATCTCCACTTCCCCTGCAGGAAGTGGGGACAACTGACCCAAGTGCTGACACCAGTGAAGGGGCATGGGTAGGACTCCCACCGTCAGGACCTCATGGCCAGTTCTCCCATGCTGTCCAGACAATGGGCAAGGCCAGTTCTCCCTCATTTATAATATAACTCACTTATAAGGTGTGGTATGTCTCCTTATATCATTTCAGGCATCCTTATTATGTTTAATATCTCTTCCTATTTGTATTGCTCTCCTTCCCAAATTAAGGCCCCCATTGTTCAATTCCTCTTTTTAGATTACTTGTGTCTTGCTTGTTTCTTCTCTCTTTTGCTGGTTTTAATTTAATATAAAAAACTCTTAATATTTTGGTTTCTGTAATTATTCCAGGTTATGTATTCACATGAAATGATATGAGGCAAGGAACCTCACATAAGAACATGCATCATTTGTCTTACTGGGTCTGTTTACCTCAGTCAGTTTTAATCTTTTTCAGTTCATTGCATCCACTGGGAAATTTCATGATTTTTCTTTATTAGGATTTCACAGCTTCTATGTACCACATTTCGACTACCAGTTTGTCATATGGAGAACATTGATGTTCTTTAGATTTCTGAGTTATTGTGAATAGAGCTGCAATAAACATGGGTAAGCAACTGTCTGTGAAGAAGGATGTCAAGCCTTTTGGTATATGCTAAAATTATTATAGCTGAATCCTCTGGTAGGATAGTTTTTTTGCTCTGCACTGATTTCCACAGTAGCTCCACTAGCTTGCAATCCCAACAATAGTGAGCAAGGGTTCCCTTTACTGAATATCTCCTCTAACCACATTAATTTAACACTCCCAAATTTTGAGGCATGGAAATGTCCTGTGTATGGCATACCTATCCAAATGAATGAATCCTATCGACATGGATGTTTCTATATTCCTTAATGCTCTGGTGGCTACTGCTAGTATAAGGAAAGAAAGACTTTATATCAGAGCTAAGATCTAATACACATAACAATCTCACACTGTGTTTATGCCCCTCCTCTGACGAACAACAGATTGTTTACCGTCTAAAGTGTGTATGATCCAGTGCCAAGCTCTACTCAAGTCCAACTCCAAAAACCCACTGCCATCAATCCTGCTACCTTCTTGATGGGCCACAGGTGCTCATCCATGACTGTCACAAGATGCCAATATGACCTCTATTGATATTGTCTTGATGTACCCAACCTTATACTGCATAAGATTCCATGGTAAAAATAACATGGATAGCTTAAAACCATGGGAGTGTAGAGGACACCAGATGGGAAGGATCATTCTTTGAGAAACAACAGGTAGGACAGAAAGTAAATAAACTTCATCTGACATCTGGGTACTAAAATCCATTGCCATCTTGACCTTTACTCGCTGATACACACTTTAAATGTCTTGGTAAACTGGAAAATGGATATATGAAGGAATTGTTCTTTTCAGATAGGAATCTAAATTGCAAAATTAAGTGCAGGACCTTTGGCTGGATGCTAGAAACAGAGTTTTCAATTGCTAAAGGTGTAGTTTTAAAGCATGGTCTTTTCAAGAGCAGACAGGTGAATATATAAAAAGAAAGTTTTCACCCAAGTAATAAACAGAAGAAATGTAAAATCCACTTGGAGTCCAAGACAGTGGTGAACATATTGATGACTGTTAATCCTTGTGACAGGCACTAGACAATGGAAGGAGACTAAAGATTTCAGTCCAGGCAACTTTACACTGAAAAACTTTCAATCACCTTTGATGCAGAAAACACAATATTCCATGACAGAGACACATTTATGCAATATTGATGCACTAACCCAGCCCTACAGAAGGTACTAGAAGGAAATATTCCACACAAGAAAGTTAACTTCATCTCCTGTATATTCCCTCCAAAAAAAAAAATACCACAGGATATAAATAACTGCAATAAAACAAAACAAAAATAAATATGCAAACAAACATTCTTCCTCAACCAAATTAAAAATTAAATAACATATCAGTAACTTGTCATTGATATCTCCCTCAATAACCAAGGAGACAACTATCCAATAAAAAGACAAAGACTAAAAGAATGGACTTGTAAAGAGGATCTATCTTTCTTCTGTATAGAAGGAACATACCTCATCCACAATGATACATATTTCCTGAGATTAAATTGTATTCTTAAAAACTGATAGATTAAGATCAGAAAAGAGAGGAGGACCTCCCCTATCAGTGGACTTGGGGAGGAACATGCATGCTGAAAGGGGGAGGGAGGGTTGGACCGAGAGGGAAGGAGGGAGGGGCTTATGGGGGGGATACAAAATGAATAAAGTGTAATTAATAAAAAAATGTATTCTTAAAAAATGTTTTCCATCCTAAAGGATGCAAAAAAGCAAGCTCCAGTCACCATCCTAATAAATAATAAAATAGAATTTCAACCAAAGTTAATCCAAAGAGGTAAGAAAGGACATTTCACAAACATCAAAGAAAAATCCCACCAAGATTAAATCTCAATTCAGAACATCCATGACATATATACAAGCACACCAACACCTGTAAAAAAAAAAAAAAAAAAAAAAAAAAAAAAAAACTAAAAAACAAACAAAAAAAAAAAACAAACATTAATAAAGCTTAAGCCACACATAGTCCCCTAATCATTAAAAGTTGGATACCTCAACACCCCATTCTCAAAAAAGGCAGTTCAATTCAACAGACATTAAGCAAGAAAAAAGGACAGTAACATATGTTATGAAACAAGTGGAATCAACAAGTTTGCAGATAAATTTTCATCTAAATACAAAAGAGTTTACTCTTCTCTTCATCTCCGCATGCAATCCTTCCCAAAATTGACCATGCAGTCAGTCAAAAGGGAAGATTTAACATATACAAGAATATGGAAGTAATCCCTTGGAACCTACCATGGAATAAAGCTAGACCTCAACAACAAAAGAAATTTAAAAACCCTACAGACTCTTAGGAACTAAGCAACTTTCTACTCAATGAAAACTGGGACAGGGAACAAATAAAGAAATTAAAGATTTTCTAGTATTCAGTGAAATTGAAGGCACAAAGTATTGAAACTTATGGAATACAATAAAAGCAGTATTAAATGAAATGTTGATAGAACAAAGTGCCTTCATATTGGAGACATTTCTTTCAAGCTACTTTATGGCTCAAATGGAGGTCCAAGGGGGGAAAGAAAATGCAGAAAAATTCTAGGAGAGTAGGTCCCTAAAGAAAACATGAAGGCTGAAGCAATTATGTTTCCTTATTATGTTTAACTTCTCCTCCTATTTATATCACACTCCATTCCAAACTAAGACAACTGTTTTCCTATTACTCTTTTCAGATGACCTGCATATAGCTGGTACCCTATTCATTTTATTGTTTTTAATTAAAATAAATTGACACTTAGGTTTCTGTAGTTGTTCCAGGGAATGTATTCACATAGAATGATTTGACGCTAGGAACCTGAGGAAAGAACATGCAGCATTTACCTTTCTGGGTCAGTTCAGCAGAAAGAAAACCATTCAAATTATCAAAGAAACCAAGAGGTGCTTCTTTGAGAAAATTAACAAGATAAACCGACCCTTAGACAATGTAACTAGAAGGCAGAGAGACACTTTCTAAATTAACAAAATTAGAAGTTATATAGACAAGCACTAAGGCACCAAAAAAAAAAAATTCAGTAATTTTACTTCAAATGCCAATATGCCACAAAATTTTAATATCTACATGAAATAGACAATTTTCTTGATAGAGTCCACTTACCAAATTTGACTTCAGATGAGGAAAAGAAAAATGAGCTGTGAGTCTCAGCATCTACCTGCTGGGCCTGGTCTTTCAGAAGAACTGTGGTAGGCTGCTGTCCTGTATCCTGTTGTCTCTTCTTCAGATGTCAATTAAATCTGCCTTTCTGAATGAGGATTGAACATCTTGCCCAGGGTCACCCTCCATGCTGAGATACTTTAGGTGAACAAATTTTAGTATGTTTATCCTATATTATATGTCTAATATCCACTTATATTTAGTATATACCATGTGTATCTTTCTGCTTCTGGGTGACCTCACTCAGGATGTTCCTAGTTCCCACTCTCTGCCTGCAAATTTCATGATCTCCATGTTTTAAATGCCTACATGGTATTCCATTGTGGAAAAGCATCACAATTTCTGTATCTATTCCTCAGTTGAGGGACATCTGTGTTATTTCCAGGTTTCAAATAATTCTGATCGAACAAATTTTCTTGTTGTATACTTGAACTTTTCTGGATATCTGCCTAAGAGTGGTAGGTATAGTTGGAACTTTCTTAATTTTTTAATTTTAATTTTTATTAATCACATTTTATGCACTTTGTATGTTCCCATTAACCCCTCTGTCCTTCCCTACTAATCCTACTTTCCCTCCCCCTTCTCTATTCCTCTGATAGGGGAGGTCTTCCTTCCTTCTGATCTAGTCCATCAGATTTCCTCAGGAGTAAGTGCATTATCATTTTCTGTGTCCTGGTAAGGCTGCTCCCCCTCAGGGGGTTAGATCAAAATGCAGGCCAACCCATTCATGTCAGAGGCCATCCCTGTTCCCATTACTATAGAACCCATTTGGTCACTGAACTGTCATGGACTCCCTCTGTGCAGGGGTTCTAGGTTATCTGCATGCACAGTACTTGGTTAGAATATGAGATTTTGGAAAGACCTTTGTGTTTCTGTTGCTCTCTTTGTGGATCTCCTATCCTCGCTAGATCTTACTATTTCACACTTCTTTCATAAGATTCTATGCTCTCTGCCCAACAGTTAGAAATAAGTCTCAGCATATGCTATGATAGTCTGCGGGGAAGAGCCTTTCAGATGCCCTCTGGGGCATGTTCCAAACTTGTTTCCTGTTTTCTTCTTATTCTGATGACCATCCTCTTTACCTTTCAGGACAGGGATTGAACATTTCATCCTGAGTCCTTCCTCTTGACTATTTTCTTTAGGTGTGTAGATTTGAGTAGGTTTATCCTCTCTTATATGTCTATATGAGTGAGTTTATTCTATTTGTGTCTTTCTGCTTCTGAGATAGATCACTCAGGATGATCCTTTCCAGTACCCACCATTCACATACAAATTTCATTATTTTCTTGTTTTTTCGTAATATCCAATTGTGTAGATGTTAAAAAAAAATCTGTGTCCATTCTTCAGTTCAGGGGTGTCTGGGTTGTTTCCATGTTCTGGCTATTACAAATAAAGCTGCTACAAACATGGTTTTGCAAATGGCCTGTTGTGTACTTGATCCTCTACTGGATATATGACTAAGAGTGGGATAGCTGGATCTTGAGGAAGCACTACTCCTAGTTGTCTGAGAAAGCACCAGATTGCTTTCCAGGGTGGTTGTGGTGGCATACATAACCCGTAGGATTTGCTGAAGGAGGCAGAGGCAGGAGGATCACAAGTTCGAGACAGAGTATATTTGGATCTTAAGGTATCACAATTCCTATTTTCCTTAGAAAGTGACAGATCAATATTGAAAGTGGATGTACAATGTTACTCTCCCATTAGCAATACAGCAGCGTTCCCGTTTATCCACATCTTCCCAAGTAGATGTTGTCATTTGAGTTTTTCTTCTTAGCAAAGTTTGGGTGGAATAAAGGGAATCTGATGAAAGGAGTGTTAGAAAGAAAGACAAGGAGGGGACAGGAATTCCACAAAGTGAGCAATAAAACAAACAAACAAAAAATCAAGGTCCTGGAGTCTTTTCTCAAACTGATTCTCCAAATTGAGTTCATTTATAGAGATCATGTAAAACCCCTGCACAGATGTAATGGAGAGCAGGTTAGTCTCCATGTGGTTTCCTAGCAAGGGGAACAGGGCTTGTTTCTGATATGAACTCAGTGGCTCTCTTATTGCTGACCTCCCCCTTAGGAGCAGATAACCTTATGAAGCCACGGGGAATGACAATGAAGCCAGTAATGATGAGATCTGAAAAGCTGGGGTCAGATGTAAGAGCAGGAGGAACTCCCCTTTCAGTGGAATGGGAGGCTATGGGAGGAGATGAGGGAGGGAGGTAGGGATTAGGAGGGACTGAAGAAAGGGGATAGGATATAAAGTGAATAAATTGTAATAAAGGAAAAAATTAGAAGAGAAAAAAGAGAAATGATCCCATATCAGCTAAGGAAATTGAAGTTGTCATTAAAAGTCTCCCATCTGTTGAACCCATGACCAGATGTTATCAGCAGGCCATTAGAACAGACTTTCAAAGAAGAGCTAATAACAATATTCTACCAATTATTCCACAAAGTACAAGCAGAAGCAACCCTACCAAACTCATTCTATAAACCACTGTTGCCTTGGTAATTAAACTGCCCAAATATTAAAAAAGAAAGAGCATTTCAGACCAACTTCCTTTTTGCTCAGTAATGCTACAATAGTCAATAAAATATTCACAAACCTTATCGAAGAATACATTAAGGGTTTCATTCACTAGGGCTACATTGGCTTCAATCCTGACATGCAGTTATGCTTCGATGATCAGAAATTCATCCATTGCATAAACAAGAGAAAGAAAGAAATCTACATGATTACCTTCTTAGGATTTCACAAAATTAAACACACATTCATGCTGAAAGTCTTGGAGCGATCTGGAATACAAGGCACATACCTAAAAATAATTAAGGCAACACACAGGAAACCTATTGCTGACATCAAATGTAATTGAGAGAAACTCAAAATTATACGAAATCAGAATCAGGACATGGCTGCACACTCTCTGAGAATGTCTCAAGATAGAACTTGAAGTCCTAGGTAAAGCAGTATTATAACTAAAAGAGAGTGAGGGGATACAAATTAGAAAGGAGGAAGTAAATATTAGACTATTTGTGAATGATATGATAGTATACATTAATGATCATCTAAGTTCTACCAGGCAACTCCCACAGCTGATAAACATCTTGAGCAATATGGATGGAAACAAAATTAACTCAAAAAAAAAATACAGTAGCCCTTCTCTATACAAAAGAAAATTGGGATGAGGAAGAGTTTCAGGAAACAACATCCTTCAAAATAGCCAAAAGACAGAGAAGAGAAACAACAACAACAAAACATTTTATATCTAATTTCTTGCTGTTTCTATAAACAAGTAAAAAAATAAAATCTGTATGGCAAGAACTTCAATTTTGAATAAAACATAAATTAAAAAACATTGAAAATTTGAAAAGATGAAAACAACTCCCATGCTCATGTGTTAATTGGATTAACATGGTATGAATGGACATCTTATCAAATGTAATCTACTGACTCAATGCACTTCCCTTGAAATACCAACAATTTAATTTATTTATTCATTTATTACAGTTTATTCATTCTGTATCCCACCTGTAGCCTCTCCTTTATCCACTCCCATACACATCATTCCACTCTCTTCTCCACCCTTGCCCTTCTCACAGTCCATTGACAGGGGAGGAACTACTCCCTTTCCATCTGATCCTAATATATCAGTTTTCATTAGGATTGTTTTGGCATTATTTTACTCTGTGGCCAGGTGAGGCTGCACCTTCTTCCTGGGAAGGTGCTCAAAGAGCAGGCCACTGAGTTGAAGTCAGAGACAGACCCTGTTCCCATTATTAGGGAATTCCAGTTGAATGCTAAGCTGAACCCACATAAACACAGCAACATCTGAGTAGGGATTCTAGGTCATATCCATGACTGGTCCTTGGTTGGAGTATCAGTCTCAGAAAAGATACCTTGACCAGATTTGTTTCTTTCCTTGTTGAGCTCCTGTAGCTTCCATGCCTTTCTGTATCCCCATACTTTCATAAGCTTAACTGCCCTCTGCTTAAATTATGACTATTAGTCTCAGCCTCTGCTTTGTTACCCTGTAGACAAGTTTCTTTCACAGGCCTTTTGTGGTAGGTTCCTGTACTTTTCCCTTTTCTGATGTGCATCCCACTTGCAGTTCTGAATAGGATTCATCATCATACACAGGGACCTTTTTCTTGATTAGCTTCTTGGTGTTTAGAAATTTTAATATAATTATCTTTTATTATATGTCTAATAATGACTTATCAAGGAGTACGCACCATGTGTGTCTTTCTGCTTCTGGGATACCTCACTCAGGATGATAATATTTTCTAGTTCCATCTTTAGCAAGAAATTTAATTGCCATGTTTTTTTTTGTTTGTTTGTTTGTTTTTTTTTTGTTTTTTTGTTTTTTTTTTTTTCAATGCAGTTTATTCAGGAACATTGAACAATCCTCGGACCCCGGGGAAAGCCAGCCCACAGCTTAAATAGCCTCTGGGTAGCCAACCCAGGCGTGCCACGGGGGCAATGCAGATAGGTCCACATACATGGAAGCAAGCCAGATCCTCGGCCTTAGCCAAATGTGGAGTTGTTCGTGACAGAGAGCACTCACCATCGGGAAGGTGGAAGGCAGAAACCAGCTCCATCTTTAAGGCATAGCATTCCGCAGCTCTCTACAGTTCCCCCTTTTTGTTTTAGACGCATCAGGCAAGAGTAGAGGTCTGATCTCTGATATTAGAAATAAATTGGGACTTTGTACAGATGTTCATTTAGGTGTCATCCACCCAAAGAGCATCAGACCGTCCGATACCTTTTTCTCAGAGGCGGGACCTGGGGCATCAACCCGCATGCAATCAGACATGCTCTTCTCTGGGTCCAAAGCGGCTGACCCTGAGTGCAGTGCTTAGCCTCGCATCCTGAGCGTATCATTTTAGTAAGAGCTGGAGCGGACAGGGTCTCCACAAGGAGAGCAACAGAACAAGAAAATTTGAACATAGGGAACTTCCCAGAGACTCATACTCCAACCAAGGACTATTCATGGAGAAAACCTAGAACCCCTGCACAGATGTAGCCCAGGGCAGTTCAGAGTCCAATTGGGTTACATAGTAATGTGAAGAGGGACTGCCTCTGACATAATCTGATTGGCCTGCTCTTTGATCACCTCCCTCTGGGGGGGGGAGCAGCCTTACCAGGCCACAGTAGAGGACATTGCCATGTTTTTAATAGCTTAGAAGAATTCCATTGAAAAAATGAACCACAATTTCTGTATCCATTCCTCAATTGAAGCATACATTGATATTTTCCAACTAAAAATAAAACTGCTACAAACATGGTTGAACAAATTTCCTGGTTGTGTATTTGAGAATATATGTGATACATGCCTAGGAGTGGTATAGCTGCAGTGTGACATAGCACCTATTCCTACTTGTCTGAGAAATTGCCAGATTGTTTTCCAAAGTAGTTGTTCAGTTTTACATTTGCACCAGCCCTGAATGATAGTTCCCCTTTCTCCACATCCTCTCCAGCATGTATTGTCTCTTGAGGTTTATATAATTGCCATTCACATGGGTGTAATGTGGCCTATCAGTGTTGACTTGATTTTTATTTTCTCTGACAGCTAAGATTTTGAGCATTTCTTTAAGTGTTTCTCTGCCATTCAGTATACCTCTACTGAGAATTCTCTCTTTAGCTCTGTACCCCCACTTATAATTTCATTCCTGAATTTGTTGTTTTTTATAATTCTTGAGTTCTTTATATATTCTGGATATTAGCCCTCACTCAGATACAGGTTTGGTATAGGTATTTCCCAATATGTAGGTTATCATTTTGATATGATGACAGAGTTCTTTGCTGTAATAAGGTTTACAATTTCATGAGGTCCCATTTACTGTTTGTTGATCTTAGCATCTGTGCTGTTATTGTTCTCTTCTGAAAGTTGTCTCCTGTGATAATGATTTTGAGGCATTTCTCCACCAATTTTTCTAACAAGTTTAATGTGTCTGTTTTTATGTTGAGGTCTTTGATCCACTTGATTTTAGTTTTGTGCAGGGTGATAAATGTACATCCATTTGTATTTTCTACATGTAGATATTCACATAAACAAGCAACATTTGTTGAATATAATATCATTTTTATTCCATTGCATGGTTTTCCCACCTTTTTCACAAATAAGTTTTCCAGAAATGTGAGTGTTTATTTCTGGTGCTTTTATATGCTTCCACTGAAACAACAGCCTGTTTCTATACCAGTAACAGACAGTTTTAATTACTGTTGCTCTATAGTATAGGTTGAGATTGGGGATGAAGGTAATTCCAGAAAATTCTTTTTTTGAGAGGATTGTTTTAGTGATTCTGCATTTCTTGTTATTCCATATGAAGTCATGGATATTTCTTTCAAAGTCTATAAAGAATTATGTTGGTAATTTGATGGGAATTGCATTGGATATTTTGATTGCTTCTGTTAAGGTTGCCATTTAATACTGTACTAATCATGCCAAACCATGAGCATGGCATAGCTTTCCATTTTATGGTCTTACTTCTACTTCTCTATTTCTTTCTCTTTTTCTCAGAAATTTTAAGTTTTTTTCCTTGTGTGTTTTGTTTTGTTTGTTTTTTCTTCAATGTTTGGCTTGCTTGGTTAGAGTCACACCAAACTATTTTACGTCCTTCGTTGCTATTGTGAATGGTGTTCTTCTACTTATTTCTTTTTTCTGCCAATTTGTTATTTTATACAGGAGATCTACTGATATTGTTGACTTAATTTTGTATACAGCCACATTGTGAAGGAGTTTATCAGTTATAGGAGTTTCCTAGTATAATTTGGAGACTCATTCAACATGCTCTTATAATATGCAAATACTTTGACTTCTTACCAATTTGTATTCCCTTGATTTCTTTAATTTCATTATCTCTCTAGCAAGTACTTCAAGAACTATGTAGAAGGCATAGGAAGAGAGTGGGCAACCTTATCTTTTCCCAGATTTTAGTGGGATTGATTTCAGTTTCTGTCTGTTGCATTTGAGGTTGGCTATAGGCTTGCTCTATGTTGCTTTTACTAGGTTTAGGTAGGTGTTTTGTATCCATGAGCTCTCCAAGTCTTTGAAAATGAATGGCTGTTGGATTTTGTTACATGCTTTTTCAGCATCTCAAGATTTATCATGGCTTTTTTTCTTTCATTTTGTTGATATGGTTGGGTATATCGATGGATTTCCATATTTGCACAACGTCTGCATACCTGGGATGAATCCTACTTGATAATACCTTTGATGTGTTTGCATTCTTTTTTGCATTTTTTGTTGATTATTTTTGGAGCAATATAAGAGAAATTGACATGAAATTATCTTTCATTTTTAGGTCTTAATGAGATTTATTTACCAAGATGATATAGACTCATAGAATGAGTTTAGCAATGTTTCTTCTGTACCTATTCTGTGCAATAGTTTGAAGAATATTGGCATTAGCTCTTCTTTGAAGCTAAGGTTGAAGTTTGTGCTAAAACTGTCTGGTCCTGTGCTTTTATTTCATTTTATTTTTATTTTTTTATTCATTTATTTTTGGATGGGAAATATTTGATGGCAGTTTCTATTTCCTTAGGGGATATATGACTATTTATTTTATTTACCTGGACTTGATTCAGCATTGGTAAGGGGAATCAATTCTGAGGGAAGTATCTCAGAAGCAGAAAGACACATATGGTGTATATCTACTTAGAGTGGATATTGGACATAAAATATAGGATAAAAATACTAAAATCTGTACACCTAAAATACCTAAGTGGAAAGTAGGACCCTGGGTAAAATGACCAGTTTGCACTCAGAAAGATGAATGTAATGGACATTGTAAGAATTAATAAAAGAGGAAACAGGGCAGGATCTTTCCACAGAGGGCCTGTGAAAGAGTCTACCAGCAGTGTATCAAAGCAGATCATGAGCCTCCTAATCATACTTTGGGCAGAGTGCTGGCAAGTTATAAAAGATGGGGAAGAGTGTAACACTTGAAAGAATAGTAGGTCCACAAGGAGAGCAACAGAAATCCAGGAGTCTTTTCTGAGATTGATGCTTACTCTAACAAAGGTCAATTCATGGATGTAACCTAGATCCCATGCTAATATTTGGTGCAAGGCAGCTGAGTATTCAAGTGGGTTCCCTATTAAGGGGAATAGAAACTGTCTCTGACATGAATTCTGTGGCTGGTTCTTTGTTCACCTACCCCTAATGTGGTAGAATCTTACCAAGACCGAGATTAAGACAACGCAGATAGTCGTGTTGAGACATGATAGGCTAGGGTTAGATGGAAGTGGAGGAGGTACTGCCCAATCAGTGGATTTGGAGAGAGTCATTGGAGAAGGTGAGGGTGTCAGTTTGGGTTTGTGAAGGATTAAGGAAGGTTGCTACTGCTGGGATATAAAGTGAATAAACTGTAATTTAAAAATTCAAAAGAAAAATGTCCATTTCATTTTGATTTTCAAATTTTTTTTCTTTTGAAGTAAGTGTTAAGGATTGTTTGGATTAGCTCAGTGTCTTTTGTTATGTCCCCAATTTTATTTCTGATCAGGAGACTGTCTTTCTGTCTTTAAGTTAGTTTTGTACTAGATTGTCTACTTGTTGATTTTTGTCTAAGAAACAGCAATTGGTTCCAATGATCCTTTGAATTGTTTTATTTATTAATTTATGAATTTCAGCCAAGAAATTGATTACTTCCACCGATGTACATCTCATGGGTGTGTCTAATTCTTTATTATTTTCACTACTGCTTTCAGGTGAGCCATTAAGTTGATTGAATGAGCCATTTCAAAATTTCTCTTGAAAGCACTGAGGGCTGGAATAATTCCACTTAACATTGTGTATAGGCTTTTTGCTCTTTCAGCTGTTGTTGAGTTCTAGCATTAGATCATGGTGATCACATAGGGAACAAGGGATCATTTCAAACTCCCTGTATCAGTAGAGGATTTCTTTGGATAAAGCACCAAGAGGTGCTGAGAAGAAGTTAAAATCATTTGTGTTTGGATGAATTTTCAGTAGATGTCTTTTAGGACCAAGCAACTCATGAACTCTTTTTTTTTTATTTTAAAGAATTTTTGTATTTATTTATTTATTTTGTGTACATGCCTGTGTACATTTGTGTTCCATTAAATGTTTGCTTGTTTTTGTTTTTTTTTTCAATGCAGTTTATTCAGGAACCTTGAACAATCCTCGGACCCTGGGGAAAGCCAGCCCACAGCTTAAATAGCCTCTGGGTAGCCAACCCCAGGCATGCCATGTGGGCAATGCAGATAGGTCCACATACATGGAAGCAAGCCAGATCCTCAGCCTTAGCCAAATGTGGAATTGTTCATGACAGAGAGCACTCATCATCGGGAAGGTGGAAGGCGGAAACCAGCTCCATCTTTAAGGCATAGCATACCGCAGCTCTCTACAGTTCCCCCTTTTTGTTTTAGACGCATCAGGCAAGAGTAGAGGTCTGATCTCTGATATTAGAAATAAATTGGGACTTTGTACCAATGTTCATTTAGGTGTCATCCACCCAAAGAGCATCAGACCCGTCCGATTCCTTTTTCTCAGAGGCGGGACCTGGGGTATCAACCCGCATGTAATCAGACATGCTCTTCTCTGGGTCCAAAGCGGCTGACCCTGAGTGCAGTGCTTAGCCTCACATCCTGAGCATATCATTTTAGCTTTTTATGGTATCCAACCATGCTTGGGGAGAATGTCCTGCTTCAATGGCTCTAAAGGCCTGAATGATCATGGCTGCATCACACTGTTGTGAGACTCTAATCTTGCATATATACCACAGGCAAACCAAGGAGACCAACACCAGAAGGCCTGCTAACGCTCCCATGCCCGCCCATTCCTTCAGATGATTCATGGCTGCAGCAATCCATGTTGATAATCCTGTGGCTAGTCCTGCGTCCACTCTGGTAGAAGCTACCACCAGGGCATTAGCCATGAGTCATACTGGGCAGACTGCTCAGACCCTGAATAATCATTTAGCCAATGTAGCTCATGCCTTAGTTGTACATAAAGAAATTAATGCTCAACTAAAAGGAAGCTTGATGGTGTTCAATCAGAGGATTGACCTCTTGCAGGAGCAAATTGATACCCTATGGCAAATCGCTCAACCTGGCTGTCAATGAAAGTATGCTGGACTTTGTGTCACTAGCATACAACATGAGAATTTTTCCTGTGCTGCAAATCTGTCTAAACAATTGTCGAGCTATATTTTAGGTAATTGGACTGGAGAATTTGATACTACGATGGAGCAGCTGAGAGTGGCCATTGTCACAGTAAACTCATGAACTCTTTTAGAGTCATTGCTTCTTTTCTTAATTTTGTTTGGTGACCTGTGTTTTGTTGAGAAGGGGTGTTAAAGATTTACAATATTAATGTGTGTGGATCTATATGTGAATTAAGTTTTATTTACTTTTTTCCTTTTACAAATGTAGGTGCCTTTGATTTATGGGCAGAGATGTTCAGAATTGTGATATTTTCTTGGTATAATTTTGCTTTGATGAGTATGCCTAGTCCTTCCCCATCAATTTGGATTAATTTTGGTTGAAAGTCTATTTCATTAGATATAAGAAGCAAGCAAAGTAGCATCTATTAGCTTGGAGAACCATCTTCTAGCATATTACTCTCAGGTATTATCTATGTTTATGACTTAGGTGTGTCTGCTATCTGCAACAGACTGTTATGTCTTATTTACACATCCATTCGGTTACTTTGTTTCATTTTGTTGGAGAGTTGAGTCCAATTACTGATCTGTGACACTTAGATCCTTTGATTTTGATGTTGATTATTGTAGTCCATTGTATGCTTGGCTACGTTAAGTTTTGCTCTAGTGAGGTTATTTATTTCATTTGTTTTCCTGAAATTTTATTTCGGTTGTATTTTTCCTTCTAGTACCTTTTCTAATGCTGGAAATGAAAGTAGGTATTGTTTAAATTGATTTTTGTGTTGAATATCTTTTTTTCTTCATTATGAGGACTGAGAGTTTTGCTGGGTATAGTAACTTGCATTGACATCATGCTCTTTTAAGGTCTGCGTAGTATCCCTCAAGCTCCTTCTGACATCCGTATCTGTTGAAAAGTCAGGTGTGATTCTAATAGGTTTGCCTTCATGTGTTACTTGGCCATTTTCCTTTGCATCTTTTAATATTCTGTTGTTGTTGTTCTGAATACTTACTGTTTTGAACATTTTGTGGTGGGACGATTTTATTTTCTGGTTTAATATATTTCTATCCGTGTCTAATATATAAGGTATTCCATTAGCATCTCTTATGTGTACATACCTCTCCCTTAAAATGGGGGAATTTTCTTCTATAATTTTTTTTACAATATTTTCTCAGCCCTTGGGATGGGACTCTTATATTTCCTCTATTCCTACTCTTCTTAGTTTTTGTTGTTTCACGATGTCTTGGATTTCTTGGATGTTTTCTGTCAGGCTTTTTTAGAAATATCATTTTCTTTGATGGATACATCTTTATCTTTCATTGTATCTTCCACACATGATGATCTTTCTCCCATCTCTATCAGTTTGTTGGTTATGCTTATCTCTGTATTTTTTTCTTTCCCAAGTTCTCCCTCTCCATGATTTCCTCCATTTGTGATTTACTTATGCCAATTCTATTTTCAGATCCTAAAAGATTTTGTTGATTTCCTTACCTGTCTGACTGTAATTTCCTGCTTTTCTTCAAGTCCTTCAAATCTTGGTGTGAACCTTTTATTCCTCCATAATTTTCCTCTTAAGCATTGATGAAATATCACCTTCTTGAATTTCAGTTATGTTAGCGTGTCCATGGAACATGCTCCTGAATAACTTTGTTCTGGAGATACCATGCTGCTTTGCCTTTTGTTAGTTATGCTGTTAGGCTGGTATCTACTTATCTGGCTGTCTGAAATTTTAGCTGTTAGTTTTGGGGACTTCTGCTATTTGGGGTTGAGAGAATCTAAATGGCAGGATTCTGAAGGAGGTGTCCTCAGTTTTTTGCGTATGGTAACCAAAGAGTGGTGTTTCTTGGGAATTGCCACAGCTCAATGAAGGCATATGGAACTGTGTGTTAACTGTGGCCATTGGTATTCAGGGGGTCAGTCTTCTCACCAGGGAAATTTTACCCTGTCTCTGGAACCCATGAGTCATTATGATTGATTAATGATTAAATATTAATGATCAAAAAGTAAAATTTAAAGGTAATGTAAATTTTTTTAATGTAATATTCCCTGAAAAGTATAACTCAAATGATTTTAAAGAAAAGATGACTAGTCAATATAACTTCTGGGAGAACTCTATTTAAATAAATAACTGTCATATTTCATACTCATTGTGAACAAAACTTAGCTATGAAGTTAATATTAAAATTAAGGTTCCATAAAGAGGTATGAAATAACTTTTCCAAGTTAGCCAACCAGGCAGGCATTAATCAAATAAGTGAAGAACAGTGAACCCTGGGAAACCATAGGCTGAGTCTTTCTGTTAGGAGGATATCCCACAGTAGGGGAAACCTCAGATATGACCTCATGACATGCAGTCCCAGAAAAGTTTCTGGTTTTGAGTAGGCTCCAGATTCTAGCTTCCAGCTACATGGATGAGTTCTGTGCTCACCTGTAACTTATTAACACAAGGTTATTTGTACATAGATCCAACAGTAAACCTATAGAAGCCTGAGAGCCACTGGATCAGCCGCAAGATAATGCTACAAGGTTTAAACAGTTCTCCTTAGTCAAACTTGATTAACTGAGGCCTTCCTGGTGATTCAAGAGGGTTACACCCAGAAAAAAAGTTAAAAGCATAAGCAGTGGTTTAGTAAATTCAAAGCAAGAAATCCAGAGGCAGGGTAACTCTCTCCAGGATTTCTCCTGGTGAGAATACTGAACTCCATAATACCAATGGTCACAGTTAATAACAAGTCCATATGCCTACAGTGAGCTGTGTCAATTCCAAAGAAGCACCACCCTTTGGTTACCATACAGAAAAAAAAAACAAAAAACCCTGAGGACACCTCTTTCAGAATCCTGTCATGGAGATTCTCTCAACCACAAGGTAGCAGCAGGCCCCTAAAGTAACAGCTGAAACTTGAGACAATCAGATAGATAGAAGCCATCCTAAAAGCACAACTAACAAAAGACAAAACAGTATGGCATCTCCAGAACAGTTATCTAGGAACATGTACCCTGGACATGTTAACATAACTGAAATTCAAGAAGGTGATCTCACATCTATGCTTAAGAGGAAGATTATGGAGAAAAAAAAAGGTTCACACAAAAAAATTGAAGGACTTGAAGAAAAAGCAGGAAAATACAGTAATACAGGTAAAGGAAATCAACAAAACCTTTTAGGATCTGAAGATAGTATTGGAATAATTAAAGAAATCATAAATAGAGAAAATCATGGAGAGGAGAAACTTATGCAAGAAAACAGTAAATACAGAACTAAGCATAACCAGCAAACTGCTAGAGATGGGGGAAAATTGTCATGTGTAGAAGACAGAATGGAAGATAAAGATGTATCCATCAAAGAAAATTATACTTTTAAAAAAGCCTGACAGAAATCATCCAAGAAATCCAAGACATCATGAAAAGACAACAACTAAGAAGAGAATGAATAGAAGAAATATAAGACTCCTATCTCAAAGGCTTAGGAAATAATTCCAAAAATTATGGAAGAAAATTTCCCCAATTTAAGGGAGAGGCATGTACTCTTAAAAGAGGCCAACAGAATGCCTAATATATTAGATTGGTAAAGAAATATATTAGACCAGAAAGAAAATCATCCCACCACTAAATGTTCAAAACAGTAAGTATTCAGAACAACAACAACAAAATATTAAGAGCTGCAAGGGAAAATGGCCAAGTAACATATGATGTCAAATCTGTCAGTTTCACACCTGACTTCTCAACAGAGACTATGAAAGTCACAAGGGCCTTGAGGGATATCACATAGATCTTAAAAGAACACAGATTTCAGCTGAAATTACTATAACCAGCTAACTCTCAGTTCTCATAAATGAAGAAAATAAGATATTCAATACAAAAACCAATTTAAACAATACCTACCTTCATATCGAGCATTAGAGAAGAAACTAGAAGAAAACTAACTAATTTCAAGAAAACAAATGAAATAAATAACCTTACTAGAGCAAAACTTAAAGTAGACAAGCATACAAACGCACTACAACACCCAACATCAAAATCAAAGGATCTATGTGCCACAGGTCAGTAATTGGACTCAATTCTCCAAAAAAAAAAAAACAAAAAACAGAGTAACAGAATGGATATGCAGTAATCTGCTGAAGACAAGGACAAGACTCTATCTGAGTCATAAAGATAGATATTACCTGAGAGTAATGTGCTGGAAGATGGTTTTCCAAGCTAATGGATGCTACTCCTGCTTGATTCTTATATCTAATGAAATAGACTTTCAACCACAATTAATCCAAAGAGATGGGGAAGGACTCGGCATACTCATCAAAGCAAAATTACACCAAGAAGATATCACAATCCTGAACATCCCCGCCCCCAATACAAAGGCACCTATGTTTGTAAAAGAAAAAGATAATAATAATACTTAATCCACACACAGATCTGCAAGCATTAATATTGGGAGATTTTAGAATCACATTCTCAACAAAGGACAGGTCAACAAAACCAAATTAAGGAAAGAAGCAATGACTCTAACAGAGTTCATGAGTCAAAGTGTCCAAAAGACATCTACAGAAATTTCACCCAAGCACAAATCATTTTAACTTCTTCTCAGCACCTCCTGCAACATTCTACAAAATAGACTATATATTTGCTCCTAAAGAAAGCTTCAACTGATACAGGAAGTTTGACATAATCCCTTGTATCCTGTGTGATAACTGTGATCTAATGTTGGCACTCAAGAACAGCAGTGAGCAAAAAGCCTAAAACAGTGCTAAAAGGTATGTTTATAGCCCTAACTGCCTTCAAGAGAAATTTTGAAATGGCTCATTCAATCAACTTAATGGCTCACCTGAAAGCAGTAGTGAAAATAATAAAGAAGCAGACACACCCATGAGGTGTACACAGCTGGAACTAATCAATTTCTGGGCTGAAATCCATAAATTAGTAAAGAAATAGAACAATTCAAAGGATCATTGGAACCAAGTGCTGTTTTTTAGAGAAAATAAAAATTATAGACAATCCAGGATGAAACTAACTTAAACACAAAAAGACACTCTCAGATCTTCTGGACGTATCTCCATCCCTGATCTCAAGCGTTAATATGGAGCAACAGTAGTAAAAATGGCATGTTACTGCCATAGAAACAGACTGGAGAATCAATGGAATCAAAGAGAAGACCCTGAAATAAATCCACAGCCATATGGACACCTGAATTTTGACAAAGATGCCAAAATCATTCAATGAAAAAAGACAGTATCTTCAAAAAATGGTGTTGGTCTAACTGGACATCTACATGTAGAAAAATGCAAATAAATTCATACTTATCACCCTACACAAAACTAAAGTCTAAGTGGATCAAAGACCTCAATATAAAACCAGACAAACTAAACTACTTAGAAGAAAAAGCGGGGAAGAGCCTTGGACTCGTTGGCACAAGAGACAACTTCTTGAACAGAACACCCACACCACAGGCTCTAAGAGCAGCAATCAATAAATGGGACTTTATGAAACTGAAAAGTTTCTGTAAAGCAAAGGGCACTATTGTCAGAACAAAATGACTGCCTACAGATTGGGAAAGGATCTTCACCAGCCCTATATTTGACAGAGGACTAATATCCATTATATGTAAAGAACTCAAGAAGTTAAACAGCAACAAATCAAGTAATCTATTTAAAAAATGGGGAATATCAAAAGGCAGAGAAACACTTAAAGAAATGTTCATTACTCACCAGGGAAATGCAAATCAAAACAACCCTAAGATTTCACCTTACACCCATCAGAATAGAAAAATAAATAAATAAAAAACTCAACTGACAACACATGCTGGAGAGGTTGTTGAGAAAGGGAAACCCTCCTCCACTGCTGGTAGTAATGTAAACTTGTACAACCACTGTGGAAAGCAATCTGGTGCTTCCTCAGCCAACTAGGAAAAGCTCTTCCTCAAGATCCAGCTTTACCACTGCTAGGCATATACCCAAAAGAGGCTCAAGTATACAATAAGAACATGAGCTCAACCATGTTTGTAGCAGCTTTATTTTTAATAGCCTGAAGCTGGAAATAACCCAGATGCCCCTTGATGCAGGAATGGATACAGAAATTGTGGTACATCTACACGGTGGAATATTACTCAGTAATAAAACACAAGAAAATCATGAAATTTGCAGATAAATGGTGTGAACTGGAAAAGATCATCCTGAGTGAGCTATCCCAGAAGCAGAAAGACACACACAGTATACACTCACTCATATAGACATATAATGTAGGATAAACCTACTAAAATCTGTACACCTAAAGAACCTAGTCAAGAGGGAGGACCCTGGCCAAAAATCTCAATCCCTACGCAGAAAGGCAAAGAAGAGGAATATCAGAAGAAGGAGAAAAGAGGGAACAAGTCAGGAGCCTGAACACAAAAGGCTCTGCAGACTTTCAAATCAGATACTGAGACTTATGGCCAACCTTTGGGCAGAGTGCAGGGAATCTTATGAAAGAAATGGGAAATAGCAATATCTGGATAGGACAGGAACTCCACAAGGAGAGCAACAAAACAAAACAAAACAAATCTGAGCACAGTGGTCTTTCCTTAGACTGATACTCCAAACGAGGACCATACATGGAGATAACCAAGAACCCTTGCACAGATGTAGCCCATGACAGTTCAGTGCCCATGTGGGTTGCATAGTAATAGGAACAAGGACTGTCTCTGACATGAACTGATTGGCCTGCTCTTTAATTACCTCCCCGTGAGGGTAGAGCAGCCTTACCAGGTCACAGAAAATGACATTGCAGCCACTCCTGATGAGACCTAATAGACTAGGAGCAGAAGGAAGGAAAAGGTTACCTCCCCTATCAGTGGACTTCAGAAGGGGCATGTGTGTAGAGGAGGAGAAAGGGAGGTATTGGGATGGGAGGAGGGAGGGAACCAAAGGAGGAATACAAAGTGAATAAAGTGTAATTAATAAAGAATTTTAAAAATTTAAAAAAAGACACTCTCCTGATCAGAAATGAAAATTGGTACATAACAACAGACCCTGAGCAATTCCAAACAATCCTTGTGACATACTTCAAAACAAAACAAAACAAAACAAACAAACAAAAAAACACCAAAATTGAAAATCAAAATGAAATGGACAATTTTCTTTATTTTTTTCAGTTACAATTTATTCACTTTATATACCAGCTGTAGCAACCTTCCTTAATCCCTCCCAATCCCAACCTGCCTCCCTCATTTTCTCCCATGACTCTCTCCAAGTCCACTGAATGGACAGTGCCTCCTCTACTTCCATCCATCCCTAGCCTATCATGTCTCAACAGGATTGTATGCATTTTCTTAATCTTGGTCTTAGTAAGACTGCACCCCTCAGGATTAGATGATCAAAGAGCCTGCCACTGAGTTCATGTCAGAATCAGTCTCTATTCCCCTTAATAGGGAACCCACTTGGATACTCAGCTGCTTTGAGCCAAATATTAGAAAGGGGTCTAGGTTAGATCCATGAATTGACCCTGGTTAGAGCAAGCATCAATCTCAGAGAAGACCCCTGGAATTCTGTTGCTCTCCTTGTGGATCTCCTGTTCTTGCAATGTGTTACACTCTTCTCTATCTTTTATAAGTCTGCCCAAAGTATGGTTATGACTCTCATCATCTGCTTTGATTCACTGCTTGTAGAGTCTTTCAGATGCCTTCTATAGTAAGATCCTGTCCTGATTCCTGTTTTACTGATTCTTACAATGTCCATTCCATTCGTCTTTCTGAGTGAGAACTGGTCATTTTATCCAGGGTCCTACTTTCAAATTAGGTACAATAGTTGTACAGATTTTAGTATGTATATCTTATACTTTATGTCTAATATCCACTCTAAGTGAAGATATAACATATGTGTCTTTCTACTACTGGGATACTTCCCTCAGGATTGATACCCTTACCAATGCTGAATCGAATCCAAGTAAATAAAATAAATAGTCATATATCCCAGAAGGAAATAGAAACTGTCATAAAATGTCTCCCATCCAAAAATAAATGAAGGAATAAATAAATAAATGAAATAAAAAATGCAGGACTAGATGGTTTCAGCACAAACTTCAACCTTAGCTTCAAAGAAGAGCTAATATCAATATTCTTCAAACCATTCTACAAATTAAATATAGAAGCAAAATTCCCAAACTATTTCTATGAGTCTATATCATCTTGGCAAATAAATCTCATTAACACCTAACAATAAAAGATAATTTCACATTAATTTCTCTTATGAATATTGCTCCGAAAATCAACAAAAGATGCAAAAAATGAATGCAAAAAAATGCATCAAAAGTATCATCCACTATGACCAAATAGGGTTCATCCCAGGTATGCAGAGGTTATGCAAATATGGAAATCCATCAATTTAACCCACCATGTCAACAAAATAAAAGAAAATAAAAAAACATGATAATCTCCTTAGATGCTGAAAAATCATGCAACAAAATCCAACACCCGTTCATGTTTAAAGTCTTCCAGAGATCAAGGATAAAAACACTTACCTAAACCTAGTAAAAACAACATTGAACAAGACTATAGTCAACCTCAAAAGAAACAGACAGAACCTGAAATGAATCCCACTGAAATCTGGGACAAGGCAAGGTTTCCCACTCTCTCCTTAATGTGATAGAATGTATGAGTAACTCTCCAAAAAATATAGCTGATAAACTCATTATCTAAGTGGCTGTACACAAAATTAACTAAAAAATACACGTAGGTCTTCTGTACACAAAGACAAATGGGCCAAGAAAAGAAATAAGTAGAAGAACACCATTAACCACAGCAACGGATGTCATAAAGTAGTTTGTTTCACCAAGCAAGTGAAACATTGAAGAAAAAAACAAACCAAACAAAACACACAAGGAAAAAACTCAAAATTCCCTAGAAAGAGAGAGAGAGAGAAAACTAGACTAGAAAATGGAAAGCTATGTCATGATCATGGTTTGGCATGATTAAAACAGTAAATAATGACAACCTTACCAAAAGCAATCATCAGATAAAATGCAATTCCATCAAATTACGAACACAATCATTTTCAGACCTTGAAAGAAAAATCCTCAACTTCATATGAAATAAAAAGAAATGCAGAATCACTGAAATAATCCTCTCCACGAACAGATCTTCTGGAATTACCTTCATGCCCAATCTCAAGCTGTACTACAGAGCAACAGTAATCAAAACAGTCTGTTACTGTCATAGAAGAAAGCTGGTGTTTCAATGAATGGACACCTGATTTTTTTTTTCATCAGTTACATTTTATTAACTGTATCGCAGCCGTGTCCCGATCCCTCATTCCCTCCCAGTCCCTCCCTCCCTCCCTCCCTCATCTCCACCGTGCCCCTTTCCAAGTCCACTGATAGGGGGGACCTCCTCCCCATTCATCTGATCCTGTTTTATCAGGTATCTTCAGGACTGGCTGCAAAGCCCTCCTCTGTGGCCTAACAGGACTGCTCCTCCCTTCGGGGGTGGGGAGACCAAAGAGCCAGTCATTGAGTTCCTGTTAGAAATAGTCCTTGTTCCCCTCACTTTGGGAAACCAATTGGTTACTGAGCTACCACAGGCTACATCTGAGTGGAGGTTCTAGGTTATATCCATACATGGTCCTTGGTTGAATGTCAGTCTCAGAAAAGACCCTGTGCCCAGATATATTTGGTCCTTGTGGAGCTCCTATCCTTTCCCCATCAGACTAACTCCCCTTCTTTCTTATGATTCCCTGTACTTTGCCAAAGGTTTGGTCATGAGTCTTTGCTTTGAAAACACTGCTAGTTAAGAGTCTTTCAGATGCGATCAGTAGACTCCTGTCATACTTTCAATGCACATCCCATCTGTCTTACTAAACGAGGATTGATCATCTTACCCCATGTCTGCTCAATTGATTATCTTTTTTAGGTGTATAGATTTCATTATGTTTATCATATCTTATAGGTCTATATAAGTGAGTATATCCCATGTTTGTCTTTCTCCTTCTGGGATATTTCACTCAGAATGATCTTTTCTAGCTCCCACCATTTGCCTGCAAATTTCATGATTTCCTCCTTTTTGATTGCTGAGTAGTATTCCATTGTATAAAAATACCACAATTTCTATACCCATTCCTCCGTTGATGGACATCTGGGTTGTTTCCAGGTTCTGGCTATTACAAATAGAGCTGCTATAAACATGGTTGAGCAATTGTCCTTTTTGTGTACTTGAACAAACTTTGGGTATATACCTAGCAGTGGTATAGCTGGGTCTGGAGGAAGCACTATTCCTATTTGTCTTAGAAAGCGCCAGATAGCTTTCCAGAGTGGTTGTACCAGTTTACATTCCCACCAGCAGTGGAGAAGGGTTCCCCTTTCTCCACAACCTCTCCAGCATGTGTTGTCACTTGAGTTTTTCATCTTGGCCATTCTGATGGGTGTAAGGTGATATCTCAGGGTCGTTTTGATTTGCATTTCCCTGATGGCTAATGAGGATGAGCATTTCTTTAAGTGTTTTTCTGCCATTCGATATTCCTCTGTCGAGAATTCTCTATTTAGCTCTGTTCCCAAATTTTTAATTGGATTACTTGGATTGCTGCTTTTCAGCTTCTTTAGTTCTTTGCATATACTGGATATTAGTCCTCTGTCAGATAAAGGGTTAGTAAAGATTCTTTCCCAATCTGTAGGCAGTCGTTTTGTTTTGATGACGGTATCCTTTGCTTTACAGAAACTTTTCAGTTTCATGAGGTCCCATTTATTGATTGTTGCTCTTAGAGCCTGTGCTGTTGTTGTTCTGTTCAGGAAGTTGTCTCCTGTGCCAATGAGTTCTAGGCTGTTCCCCACTTTTTTTTTCCAATTGCTTTAGGGTATCTGGTTTTATGTTGAGGTCTTTGATCCACTTTGACTTTAGTTTTGTGCAGGGTGATAAATATGGATCTATTTTCATTTTTCTGCATGTAGACATCCAGTTGGTCCAGCACCATTTGTTGAAGATGCTGTCTTTTTTCCATTGAATGGATTTGGCTTCTTTGTCAAATATCGAGTATTCATAGGTGTGTGGATTTATTTCTGGGTCTTCTATGTAGTTCCATTGATCCTCCTTTCTGTTTCTATGTCAATACCATGAAGTTTTTATTACTGTTGCCCTGTAGTACAGCTTGAGATCAGGAATGGAGATACCTCCAGATGATCTGTTGTTGTACAGGATCGTTTTGGAGATTCTGTTTTTTTTATTTCTCCATATGAAGCTGAGAATCTTTTTTTCAAGGTCTGTAAAGATTTGAGTTGGTATTTTGATGGGAATTGCATTGAATCTGTAGATTGCTTTTGGCAGTATGGCCATTTTCTCAATGTTAATCCTACCAATCCATGAGCACGGGAGATCTTTCCATCTTCTTATATCTTCTTTGATTTCTTTCTTCAGAGACTTGAAGTTTTTCTCAAACAGGTCTTTCACTTGCTTGGTCACACACCTAATCCACTACATAAACAAACTGAAGGAGAAAAACCACATGATCATCTCCTTAGATGCCGAAAAAGCATTTGACAAAGTCCAACACCCATTCATGTTTAAAGTCTTGGAGAGATCAGGGATACAAGGCACATACATAAACATAGTAAAGGCAATATATAGCAAGCCTATAGCTAACATCAAACTCAATGGAGAGAAACTTAAATCAATCCCACTGAAATCAGGGACAAGACAAGGCTGTCCATTGTCCCCATATATCTTCAACATAGAACTTGAAGTCCTAGCCACAGCAATAATACAACTAAAGGAGATCAAGGGGATACAAATCGGAAAGGAAGAGGTCAAAGTGTCACTATTTGCAGATGATATGATAGTATACATGAGCGACCCCAAAAATTCAACCACAGAACCCCTTCAGCTGATAAACACCTTCAGCAAAGTGGCAGGATACAAAATCAACTCAAAAAAAATCAGAAGCCCTCTGATTTTTGAAAAAATAGACAAACCTAACAATGGAAAAAATTATATTCAACAAATGCTACTAGTCTATGTGAACATCTACAGGTAGCAACTACAAATGAATGTATATTCATCACCCTGTACACAACTAAAATCAAGTGGATCAAAGACCTCAACATAAAACCAGACACATTAAACTTGTTAGAAGAAAAGTGAGGAAATGCCTCAAAAACCTGTCACAGGAGTTAACTTTATGAAGAGAACAATAACAGCACAGGTACTAAGATCAAAATATAGTAAATGGGACATCATGAAACTGAAAACCTTATGTAAAGCAAAGAACTCTGTCATCATATCAAAACCACAGCCTAAATGTTGGGAAATATCTACACCAAACCTGTATCTGAGTGAGGGCAAACATTCAGAATATATAAAGAACTCAACAAGTAAACAACAACAAATTCAGGAACATAATTTTAAGTTGGGGTATTGAGCTCAACAGAGAATTATCAATAGAGGAATATTGAACTTCAGAGAAACATAGACACTGAGAGTCCATCTTACACCCATCAGAATGGCTAAGATAAAACCCCAAGTAAAAATATACACTGGGGAATATGTAGAGAGAGTGGAACCCTCCTCCAAGGCTGGGTGCAAATGTAAACTTGTACAGCCAATTTGTAAAACAATCTGTTGCTTTCTCAGACAATTACGAATAGTGCTAACTCAAGCTCCAACTATACATCTCCTAGAAATGTATCACAAATATTCTGAAATATACAACCAGTAAATTTGTTCAACCATGTTTGTAGCAGTTTTACAGTAATTGCCAGAAGTTGGAAAATATCCACAAATGCCTCAGTTGAGGAATGGATACAGAAATTGTGGTTCCTTTGCACAATAGAATTCTTCTCAGCTATTAAAAACATGAAAATGAAATTTCTTGCTAAGATGGAACTAGAAATTATCATCCTAAGTGAGGTATCCCATAAGCAGAAAGACACACATGGCATGTACTCCTTGATAAGTGGTTATTAGATATAACACACAATATAATTATATTAAAATCTCTAAACACCAAGAAGCTAATCAAGAAAGAGACGTGGGTATGATGATCAATCTTATCCAGAAAGAAATAGGGGGTTCACATCTAAAAAAACAGAAAACAGGGAAGAGGACAGGAACCTACCACAAAAGGCCCCTGAAATACTATTTTCTACAGGGTAACAAAGCAGAGGCTGAGACTAATAGTCATACTTTGAGTTGAGGACAGGGAACCTTATGAAAGTAGGGGAAGATGGAAAGGCATGGAACCTACAGGAGCTCAACAAGGAGAGAAACAGTCTGGGCACAAGTATCCTTTCTGAGGCTGATACTCCAACCAAGGACCATTCATAGAGATAACCTAGAATCCCTCTTCAGATGTAGCTGTGTTCAAGTGGGTTCAGCTCAGCATTCAAGTGGAATTCCCTATAAATGGCAACAGGGTCTGTTTATGACATCAACTCAGTGGCCTGCTCTTTGAGCACATTCCCCCAGAGGAAGGTACAAGCTCAACTGGCCACAGAGGAAATTAATGCCAACACTCCTTATGAGATCTGATATATTATGATCAGATGGAAGGGGAGGTGTTTCTCCCCTATCAGTGGACTGTGGGAAGGGCAAGGTTAGACAAGAGAGTGGAATTGTGGTTATGAGAGTGGATAAAGGAGAGGCTGCTGGTGGAATACACAATGAATAAATTGTGATAAATGAATAAATAAACGAATGAATGAATAAATAAATAAATAAATAAATAAATTTGTTGGTATTTTTCAAGAGAATTGAAGTGAGTCAGTAGATTGCTTTTGATAAGATGTCCATTTATACCATGTTAATCCAATCAATCTATGAGCATAGGAGTTGTTTTCATTATTTGAAATTTTCAGTTCTATTTATTTATTTATTTATTATTTTTTTTATTTACAATTGAAGTTCTTGCCATACAGATTTTATATTTTACCTGCTTGGTTAGAGACATAGCAAGAAAATATATATAAATGTCCTGTTGTTGTCTTTTTGGCTATTTTGAAGAATGTATTTTCCCTAAATTCTTCCTCAGCCCAACTTTCTTTTGTATAGAGAAGGGCTACTGATTTTTTTGAGTTAATTTTGTTTCCATCTACATTGCTCAAGATGCTTATCAACTGTGGGTGTTGCCTGATAGATTTTAGGTGATCACTTGTATATACAATCATACCATTCAAAAATAGTGAGATTTTTACTTACTCCTTTCCAATTTGTATCCCTCAATCTCTTTTAGTTATAGTACTGCTTTATCTAAGACTTCAAGTTCTATCTTGGAAACATTCTCAGAGAGTGTGCAGCTATGTCCTGATTCTGATTTTAGTATAATTGCTTTGAATTTCTCTCAATTACTTTTGATATGGATAATAGGCTTCCAGTGTGTTGCCTTAATTATTTTTAGGTATGAGCCTTGTATTCCAGATCACTCCAAGACTTTCAACATGTATGTGAGTTTAATTTTGTGAAATGCTTTTTTCTGCATGTAAGAATGTAATCATGTGGGATTTCTTTCTTTCTCTTCTTTATGCAGTGGATGATTTTCTGATCATCAAAACATAACTGCTAATCAGGATAGAAGCCAAAATATTCCTAGTGAATGAAACCTTTGATGGTGGGAACTGGAAAGGATCATTCTGAGGGAGTTATCCCAGAAGCAGAAAGACACACATGGTATAAACTCACTTGTATAGACATATAATATAGGATAAAACTACTCAAATCTGCACACCTAAAGAAAATAACCAAGAGAGAGGACTCTGACTGAAATGTTCAATCCTTGTCCTGAAAGGTAAAGAAAATGAGCATCCGAAGAAGAAGAAGAAAACAGGAAACAAGTTTAGAACCTGCCACAGAGGGCCGCTGAAAGGCTCTGCCCTGCAGACTATCAAAGCTTATGCTGAGACTTAAGTCCAAAAGTTGGACAGAGTGCATGGACTCTTATGAAAGAAGTGGCAAATAGTAAGATCTGGAGAGGAAAGGAGCTCTGCAAGGAGAGAAACCAAACCAAAAAATTTGAACACAGCCATCTTTCCAGAAACTCGTATTCTAACCAAGAACCATGCATGCAGATAACCTAGAACCCCTGCACAGATGTAGCCCATGGCAGTTCAGTGACCAAGTGGGTTCTGTAGTAATGGGAAGAGGACTGCCTCTGGCATGATGGATTGGCCTGCTCTTTGATGGATTGGCCTCCACCCCCTGAGGGGGAACAACCTTACCAGGCAACAGAAAGTGATAATGTAGCCACTCCTGAGGAGATTTGATAGACTAGGACCAGAAGGAAGAAAAGGAAGACCTCCCATATCAGCAGACTTGGGGAGGGGCATGCGTGGAGAAGGGGGAGGGAAAGTAGGATTAGTAGGGGAGGAAAGAGGGGTTAATGGGGACATACAAAGTGCATAAAATATGATTAATAAAATTAAAATAAAAATTAAAAAATATCCAACTATCCCACTTGTAGGTATATATCAAAAATGTTCAAGTATACAACAAACAAAACAAACAAACAAAAAACATTTGTTTGACCATGTTCATAGAAGGTTTATTTGAAAGAGCCAGAATCTGGATACAAAAAAGATGTCTCACAACTGAGGAACAGATACAGAAATTGTGGTACTTTTCCACAATGGCATCATACTCAGCCATTAAAAACAAAGAGATCATGAAATTTGCATGCAGAGAGTGGGAACTAGGAAAGATCATCCTGTGTGAAGTCACCCAGAAGCAGAAAGACACACATGGTACATACTCACTTATTAGTTGATATTAGAGATATCACATAGGATAAACATAGTAAAAAATTGTACACCTAAATTATCTCAGCAAGGAGGAGGACCCTGGCTCAATACTCATTCAGAAAGGCAAATTTAATGGACATTTGAAGAAGGAGACAACAGGATACAGGACAGGAGCCTACCACAGAGTACTTCTGAAAGAAAATACCCAGCAGGTAGATTCTGAGTCTCATAGCACAATTTTATTTTCCTCATCTAAATTCAAATTTGGTAAGTAGACTCTATCAAGAAAATTATCCATTTCATGTAGATATTCAAATTTTGTGGCAAATCAGCATTTAAAGTAGGATTGCTGATTTTTTCCCCCTTGGGGCCTGTCAATAACTGCTGATTTTGTAAATTTTGAAAGTATATTTCTGACTTCTAGTTAGATTGTCTAAGGGTTGGATTATCTTGCTGATTTTCTCAAAGAAGAACCTCTTGTTTTCATTGATGATTTGAATGATTATATTTCTGCTGCACCCACACAGAAAGGGAAATGTTGCATGTTCTTAACTGAGGTTCCTAGCATCAAACAATTCTATGTGAATACATTACCGGGAATAATTAAAGAAAACAAAATGTTATTTTTTTAAATTAAAACCAAGAAAATGAATAGGGAATAAGGAAGATGCAGGTAATCTGAAAATAATAATAGGAGAACAAAGGTCTTAGTTTGAGATGGAGTGTGATATAAATAGGAAGAGAAGTTAAATATAGTAAGGAAACATATTTGTTTAAATCTTGAGGTTTTCTCTAGGGATCTACTCTCCTAGAGAGGGTCTGCATATTCTGTCCCCTTTGCACCTCCATTTGTGCCATTAAGTTGCTTGAAAAAGATGTCTCCTATATGAAGACACTTAGTGCTATCAACATTTCATTTGATACTGCTTTCACTGTGTTCCATAATTTTCAATATTATGTGCCTTCATTTTTCAATAAATACTAGGAAATCTTTAATTTCTTTCTTTGTTCCGTGTCCCACTTAACATTGAGTCGAAAATTTTTAATTCCTAAGAGTCTGCAAACTTTTTAAATTTCTATTGTTGTTGAGTTCTAGCTTTATTCCATGGTGGTCTGATAGGCTCCAAGGGATTATTTCCATCTTCTTGTATACCTTAAATTCTTCCCTTTTGACCAAATACATGGTCAATTTTGGGATGGATTCCATGTGGAGATGAAGAGAAAGGTAAATTCTTTTGTATTTGTTTGAAAATTTCTCTGCATATCTGTTGTTTCCTTTTGATTAGTAAGATAAGTTAGTGTCCTTTTTTCTTGCTTAATGTCTGTTGAATTGAACTGCCTGTTTTGAGAATGGGGTGTTGATGTATCCAACTTTTAAAGATTAGGGGATTATGTGTGGCTTAATCTTTATTAATGTTTATTTTGGAGGTTTGGGTGTGCTTGTATATGGGCATTGTTGTTCAGAACTGAGATTTAATATTGGTGGGATTTTCCCTTGATGTTTATGAAATGTTCTTTCTTACCTCTTTGGATAAATTTTGGTTGAAATCCAATTTCATTAGAAATTTATGTCCTTTAGGTTGGAAAACTAAGTTATATGTTAATTTCAGGAAAAATGTATCATTGTGGCTGAGGTGTGTTTCCTCTATACAGAAGAAAAATGGATGTTGTTTACAAGTCTATTCTTTTTTTGTAATTTTTTATTTTATTAATTACACTTCATTCATTTTGTATCCAGCCATAAGCCCCTCCCTCCTCACCTCCTGATCCCACCCTCCCTCCCCTTTCTGCATGCATGCCACTCCCCAAGTTCACTGATGGGGAGGTTCTCCTCTCCTTTCTGATCTTAGTCTATCAGTTCACATCATAAGTGGCTACATTGTCTTCTACTGTGGCCTGGTAAGGCTGCTCCCCTCTAAGGGGGAGGTCATCAAAGAGCAGGCCAATCACATTATGTCAGAGGCAGTCCCTCTTCCCATTACTATGCAACCCACTTGGACACTGAACTGCCATGGGCTACATCTGAGCAGGGGTTCTAGGTTATCTCCAGGAATAGTCCTTGGTTGGAGTATGACTCTCTGGGAAGTTGCCTGTGTTCAAATTCTCTTGTTCTGTTGCTCTCCCTGTCCAGCTCTTACTATTTCCCACTTGTTACATAAAATTCCATTCACTCCGCCCATCAGATGACCATCAGGCTCAGCGTCTGCTTTGATAGTCTGTAGGGCAGAGGCTTTCAGAGGCCCTCTGTGGTTGGTTCCTTTTTTTGTTTTGTTTTGTTTTGTTTTCTTCTTCTGGCTTTCAGAAGCCCTCTGTAGCAGGTTCCTAGGTTGTTTCCTATTTTCTTCTTCTTCTGATGTCCATCCTCTTTGCCTTTCAGGATGGGGATTGACCGTTTTCCTCTCTCTTCCTTAGTTTCTTTAGATGCACAGGTTTTAGTGGGTTTGTCCTATGTTGCATGTCTATATGAGTGAGTATATACCGTGTGTGTGTTTCTGCTTCTGGGACAACTCATTCAGGATGATTCTTTCCAGGTCCCACCATTTACCTGCAAATTTCATGATTTCCTTATTTTTCATTGCTGAGTAATACTCCATTGTATTGATGTACCACAGTTTCTGCATCCAATCTTCAGTTGAGGGGCATCTGGGCTGTTTCCAGCTTCTGGCTATTACAAATAAAGCTGCTACAAACATGGTTGAGCAAATGTCCTTTTTGTGAACTTGAGCCTCTTTTGGATGTATGCCCAGGAGTGGTATGGATGGATCTTGGGGAAGCACTATTCCTAGTTGTCTGAGAAAGCACCAGATTGATTTCCAGAGTGGTTATACAAGTTTACATTCCCACCAGGAGTGGGGGAACCACCTCTCCAGCATGTGTTGTCACTTGAGTTTTTTTTATCTTGACCATTCTGATGGGTGCAAGGTGAAATCTCAGGGTTGTTTTGATTTGCATTTCCCTAATGACTAGTGAGGTTGAGCATTTCTTTAAGTGCTTCTCTGCCATTCAATATTACTCTACAGAGAATTCTCTGTTTAACTCCATTCCCCATTTTTTAGGTGGATTACTTGGTTTGCTTCTTTTCAGCTTCCTTCGTCCTTTATATATACTGGATATGAGTCCTCTATCAGATAAAGGGTTGGTGACGATTCTTTCCCAATCTGTAGGCTGTGGCTTTGTTTTGATGATGATGTCCTTTGCAGAAGCTTTTCAGTTTCATGAGGTCCCATTTATTGATTGTTGCTCTTAGCGCCTGTGCTGTTCCTGTTCTGTTCAGGAAGTTTTCTCCTGTACCAATGAGTTCTAGTGTATTCCCCACTTTTTTTTCTAGCTGATTTAATGTGTCAGGTTTTTTGTTGAGGTCTTTGATCCACTTGGATTTCAGTTTTGTGCAGGGTGATAAGTATGGATCCATTTTCCTTTTTCTACATGTAGACATCCAATTGGACCAGCACCGTTTGTTGAAGATGCTATCTTTTTTCCATTGAATGGATTTGGAGTCTTTGTCAAAGATCATGTGTCCATAAGTGTGTGGGTTTATTTCTGGGTCCTCTGTTCGGTTCCATCGATCCACCATTCTGTTTCTATGCTAGTTCCATGCAGTTTTTAAAACTGTTGCTCTATAGTACAACTTAACATCAGGGATGGAGAAACTTCCAGAAGATCTTTTGTTATAGAGGATTGTTTTAACAATTCTAGGTTTCTTGTTATTACATATGAAGTTGAGAATTTTTCTTTCTAGGTCTGTACAGAATTGTGTTGGTAATTTGATGGGAATTGCATTGAATCTGTTGATTGCTTTTGGTAGGATGGCCATTTTTACTATGTTAATCCTGCCAAGCCATGAGCATGAAGATCTTTCCATCTTCTGATATCTTCTTCTAATTCTTTCTTCAGAGACTTGAAATTTTTTTCATACAAGTCTTTGACTTCCTTGGTTAGGGTTACTCCAAGGTATCTAATGTCATTTGTGGCTATTGTGAAGGGTGTTGTTTCCCTAATTTCTTTCTCAACCTTTTGTCTTTTATATACAGGAGGGCTACTGATTTTTTGAGTTAATTTTGTATTGGCCACTTTGCTGAAGGTGTTTATCAGCTGTAGGAGTTCCCTGGTAGAGTTCTTGGGGTCACTCATGTATACTATCATATTATCTGCAAATAGTGATAATTTGACTTCTTCCTTTTCCAATTTGGATACCCTTGATCTCCTTCAACTTTCTTATTGCTCTATCAAGGACTTCTAGAACTATGTTGAAGAGAAATGGAGAGAGTGGGCATCCTTGTCTTGTCCCTGATTTGAGTGGGATTGCTTTAAGTTTCTCTTTCTTCACTTTGATGTTGGCTATAGGTTTGCTGTATATCACCTTTACTATGTCTAGATAAGTGCCTTATATCCCTGATCTCTCAATTACTTTAAACATGAAAGGATGTTGGATTTTGTCAAATGCTTCTTCAGCATTTAGGGAGATTATCATGTGTTTTTTTTTTCTTTCAGTTTGTTAATATGGTGTATCACATTGATGGATTTCTGTATATTGAACCACCCCTGCATACCTGGAATGAAGCCTACTTGGACATGTTGGATGATATCTTTGATGTGTTCTTGTATTCGGTTTGTGAGTATTTTGTTGAGTATTTTTGTATCAATGTACATAAGGGATATTGGCCGGAAGTTCTCTATCTTTGGTTGTGTCTTTGTGAGGTTTAGGTACCAAGGTGACTGTGGCATCATAGAATGAGTTTGGTAATGTTCCTTCTGTTTTTATTTTGTGGAATAATTTGAAGAGAATTGGAGTTATTTCTTTTTTGAATGTCTGGTAGAATTCTGCACTGAAACCATCAGGTCCTGGGCTTTTTTTGGATGGGAGCCTTTTGATGACTGCTTCTATTTCCTTGGGGGATATAGGACTATTTAATTGATTTACCTGGTCCTGATTTAGCTTTGGTAAGTGGAAACGACCAATAAAATTGTCCATTTCAATTAAATTTTCAAATTTTTGTTCCGCATAGACTTTTGAAGTAAGTCCTAATGATTGTTTGGATTTCCTCAGTGTCTGCAGTTATGTCCCCCTTTTCATTTCTGATTTTGTTGATTTGGATGGTGTCTTGCTGCCTTCTAGTTAGCTTGGCTAAGGATTTGTCTATCTTGTTGATTTTCTCAAAGAACCAGCTCTTGGTTTCCTTGATTCTTTAAATTGTTTTATTTGTTTCTAATTGATTGTTTTCATCCCTGAGTTTGATTATTTCCAGCAATCTACTCCTTTTTGGTGTGTCTGCTTCTTCTTTTTCTAGGGTTTTTAATTGAGCCATTCAGTTGCTTGAATGAGCTCTCTCAAATTTCTTCTTGAAGGCACTTAGTGCTATGAACTTTCCTCTTAGCACTGCTTTCATTGTGTCCCACAAGTTTGGGTATGTTGTGTATTCATTTTCATTTAGTTCTAGGAAGATTTTAATTTCTTTCTTTATTTCTTCCCTGACCCAGTTGTCTTTTAGTAGCAAGTTGTTCAGTTTCCATGTATGTGTAGGCTTTTTGCTATTTCTGTTGTTATTGAGGTCCAGCTGTATTCCATGGTGATCAGACAGGATACAAGGGATTATTTCAATCTTCTTGTATCTGTTGAGGCTTGCTTTGTGAACAACTATGTGGCCTATTTTGGAGAAGGTTCCATGAGGTGCTGAGAAGAAGGTAAATTCTTTTGTGTTTGGGTGTAAGTTTCTGTAAATCTGTTAGGTCCATTTGATTCATGACCTCTGTTAGAGATATTGTTTCTTTGTTTAATATCTCTTTAGTTGGCCTGTCCTTTGTTGAGAGTGGGGTGTTGAAGTCTCCCACTATTAATGTGTTGGGATCTATGGGTGGTTTAAGTTTTATCAATGTTTATTTCACAAATGTGGGTGCCCTTGTGTTTGGGGCATAGATGTTCAGGATTGTGATGTCTTCCTGGTGGAATTTTCCTTTGATGAGTATGGAGTGTCCTTCCCCATCTCTTTTATTAATTTTGGTTGAAGTCTATTTCATCAGATATTAGAATGGCTACTCCTGCTTGCTTCTTGCATCCATTTGCTTGGAAAACTGTCTTCCATCCCTTTGCCGTCAGGTAATGTCTATCTTTGTGACTTAGGTGTGTTTCTTGTATGCACCAGATTGCTGGGTTTTGTTTATGCCTCCATTCTGTTACTCTGTGTGTTTTTATTGGAGAATTAAGTCCATTGATATTGAGAGAGATTAATGACCAGTGGCTGTTAAATCCTTTGACTTTGATGTTGGCTGTGGTCATACAGTTGTGTGCTTGGTTGCTTTTTGTTTTATTGTAATGGGGTTATTTCCTGTGTTTTCGTGGATGTAGCTAGTTTTCGTGGGTTGTATTTTCCCTTCTAGTGTCTTCTATAATGCTGGATTTGTTTGTAGGTATTGTTGAAATTTGCTTTTGTCATTGAATATCTTGTTTTCTTCGTCTATGAGGACTGAGAGTTTTGCTGGGTATAGTAAACATCTGTGTTCTCTTAGGGTCTGCATGATATCTGTCCAGGCCCTTCTGGCTTTCATGGTCTCTGTTTGAAAAGTCAGGTGTGATTCTAATGGGTTTGCCATTATATGTTACTTGGCCTTTTTATCTTACATCTTTTAGTATTTTTTATTTGTTCTGTATACTTACAGTTTTGCTTATTATGTGGCAGTAGGGTTTTCTTTTCTGGTCTAATTTGTTGGGTGTTCTATACGCCTCTTGTATTCTTATTGGCCTCTCCTTTAAGTTGAGGAAATTTTCTTCAATGATTTTGTTGAAGGTATTTTCTGGGCAGGGAATCTTCTTTTTTCCTCTATTCCTATTATTCTTAGGTTTTTTCTTTTTACGTTGTGTTGAATTTCTTGGACGGTCTCTGTCAGGAATTTTTTAGATTTAACATTTTCTTTGACAGATACATCTATTTCTTCCATTGTATCTTTCACATCTCAGATTTTTTCTTCCATTTCTCGTAGCCTATTGGTTATGCTAACCTCTGTAGTTCCTGCTTTCTTGCCTAAGTTCTTTCTCTCCACCATTTCTTCCATTTTTTTTTTAATTTTTCCAATTCTATCTTCAGGTCTTGAGCTATTTTGTTGGTTTCCTTCCCCTGTCTGACTGTATTTTCATGTTTTTTTTCTGTCAATTCCTTCAGCTGTTTGTTTGAACAATCCACTGTTTCTTTTATTTCATTCAGTGATTTAAGCATTTCCTCTGTAAAGGCCACAGACTGGGTGCAGCTTCCTCTATTTCTTTTCGTATTTTATTTGTTTCCTCTGTTATCTTCTTCATAGCATAGATGTTAGGTCATCTCCTTGAATTTCAATTATGCTGGGGTGTCTAGGGTTATTTGCCCCTGGATACCTGGGTTCTGGAGATGCCATATTGCTCTGGCTTTTGTTGGTTGAACTTTTATGCTGTCCACTACCCATTGGGCTATCTTAGTTTTTTGAACTTAGTTTCTGGTTGTTCCTGGACTCTTATAGTGGAGAGAATCTCTTTGGCAGGAAGATGGTTTTTCCTGAAGTAAGCCTTCTCAGCTTTTTGGGTATAGTCTCTGGATGGCAGGTGTTTTTCAGGAGTTGCTACAGATCACCTCAGGCATAGAGACCTGGGTGGTAACTGTGGTCCTGATTAGTCAAGAGTACTCTCCTCTCACCGGGAGAAGTCCTGGAGACAGCTGCCCTCCTTCTGGGTTTCTTGCTGTAAATTTAGTGATCAGCTGCTGTAACCTGTTTGTCCCATGGTTTGGTCGGTTTTGTTAGAGATAACTGGTTGACCCTTGGAGCAGTATCCGGGGGTTGATCTCTGGTTTCCCAGTCTTTGTAGGTCTGAGGTTGGGTCTCTGTGCCCCAGAACCCAAGAGGTAATCTGTGGTGGGTGAGTACTGCTCTCCTGGTAACAGCAGGCTATCTGGGGCACAGCAGTTACCTGGGTTGGGCCAGTCTGTGGGACCTTTTCCAGGGATATACTGGGTTGCCTAAGTCTGTCCCCTTTGCTTCATTCCTTGTTCCTTGTGAGGGTTTCTCCAATCCCGGGTTGCCTAAGTCTGTCCCCTTTGCTTCATTCCTTGTTCCTTGTGAGGGTTTCTCCAATCAGTGACTCTAAGACTCTGGTGTCTTGGGGCACACAGTTCTGTCTGTAAGGATTAGTTGGTACAAAGCAGGCCTCTGGGCTGGGGGAGTGCGCACCTGCCTGATAGTCTGTGGGGCCTGGGTTCCCAATATCTCTGTGCTCCCTGCCTGGGCCCGGATATGTGATGGCTGGGCGTACTCGCCTGTTTGTGATCTGCAGTCTTCTAGACTTTCACCAGGCACAGCCTAGGTGACCCCAGCAGCACGGTTTCTTCCTTCCCTGTGGGGCCTTCTCCGGGCAGGGCTTCCCAGTCCCTGTTGCACTGGGGTGCGCAGCTTGTTTGTACTGGTGAGCTGGGTGAGCAGCTCTCAGTGTGGTGGGAGCTCAGTTGTGATGGCGTCGGGTACCAGTGGTCCATGAGACCTTCCAGGGAAAGACTGGGTGACCCGTGATCAGACTCTCAACTTTGTTTCTGGTGGGGTTTTCTTGGGACTGGGACTCCTAGTTGCAGGCACCCTTCTTCCCACCTATCAGCCTTGGAAATTGATCGGGACATGGAGGCTTGTGGCTCCAGCCTCGAGACACAAAGACCATGTTACCCAGGATTTCTTCTGGGTTCTGGCTGGGCAGCCGAGAGTGGACCCGACCGATTCCCATGTCGTGGAAGCCTCCCCTCACCTGGGAAACACGCTGCAGTTTTAGGGCCCAGAGTTCAGTTTCCTGGTAGCTGCAGGGAGAGTGCTGTCCTGCTTCTCAGATACAGTGCTCTCCTGGTGCTGCCATCTTGGCTCTCCCCCCTACAAGTCTATTCTTTTACTCTTTGTCTTTTTATTGGACAGTTGTCTCACTGGATACTGAGGAAGATATAAATGACAAGTGACAGATACACCATTTAATTTTTAATGTTGGTTGTGAAAGTCTGATTTCATATTTTTTGTTGCAGTTATTTATATCCTGTGTTTATTTTGAGAGGGAAGGTGAGGGAGATGAAGTTAACTTCCTTGTGTGGAAGATTTCCTTCTAGTACATTCTGTAGGATTGGGTTAATGCACAATATTGCATAAATGTGTCTGTCATGGATTATTGTGTTTTCTACATCAATGGTTATTGAAAGTTTTTCAGTGTAAAGTTGTCTGCACTGGCATGTTTAGTGTCCTTCCATTGGCTATTGCCTGATAGAGTGATCAACACCCATCAATATGTTCACCACCATCTTGGATTCTGAGTGGATTTTATATTATTTTTGCTCATCAATTGGGTGCAATCTTTCTTTTTATATTCACCTGTTGGCTCTTCAGAAGCTTATGCTTTACAAACCCAACTTTTGCATTGGAAAAGTCTGTTTCTGGCAAGTAGGACATCCAGCCAAAGATCATGCCCTTAACTGTGCAATTTACATTCCTCTCTGAAAAAAACAATTCCCTCATATATCTATTTTCCAGTATAGAAAGACTTTTAAAGTATCATTGAGCAAAGGTCAAGATGACAATGGATTTCAGTACCCAGATGCCAGGTGATGGTTAGATACCTACCAGTTGCTTCTAGAAGAATGATCCTTCCCAGTTGGTGTCCTATACCAGTCTGTGGTTTAAAGTTATCCATATCATTTTAACCATATCATTTTAACCCCATATCATGGGGTTTTAGGCAGTATAAAGTGGGGTAAATCATGACAATATCAATAGAGGACATACTGGCATCTCCTGACAGTCAAGGATGAGCACCTGAGGGCCATCAGGAAGGTAGCAGGATTGATAGCAGTGGGTTTCTGGAGTTGGACTTAAGGAGAGCATGGTACTGGGTCATAAACTCTTTAGACAGTAAGCATTCTGCTGTTCATTTGAGGAGGGGCGCAAATACATTATGAGATGGTTACATATATTAGATCTTTGCTCTGAGATAATTTCTTTCTTTCCATATACTAGCAGTAGCCACCACTGCATTAAGTAAGGCGGAAACATCCATGGCAATAGGGTTCAATCATTTGGATAGGTATACCATACATAGGACATTTCCATGGCCTCAAAATTTGGGAGTGTTAAATTAATGTGGTGAGAGGAGATATTCAGTAAAGGGAACCCTTGCTCACTACTTTTGGGAATGCAAGCTAGTGTAGCTACTGTGGAAATCAGTGCAGAGCAAAAAACTATCCTAGCAGTGGATCCAGCTATACTCTATTTAGGATATACCAAAAGGATTGACATCCTTCTTTACAGACAGTTGCTTACCCTTGTTCATTGCAGCTCTATTCACAATGACTCAGAAATTTAAAGAACATCAATGTTCTCCATGTGACAAACTGGTAGTGAACATGTGTAATGTAGAAGCTATGAAATCCTCTTTTCTAATAAAAAAAAAAGTCATTAAATTTTCCAGTTGATGCAATGAACTGTAAAAGATAAAATTGACTGTGGTAAAGTGACCCAGAAAGGCAAATGATGCATGGTCTTATTTGAGGTTCCTTGCCTCATATCATTCCATGTGAATACATAACCTGGAATAATTACAGAAACCAAAATATTAAAAGGTTTTATATTAAATTAAAACCAACAAAATAGAGAGTAAACAAGCAACACATAAGTAATCTAAAAAGAGTAGCAGAACAATATGGGTCTTAATTTGGGAAGGAGAGGGATATAAATAGGAAGAGATGTTAAACTTAATAAGGCTATCTGAAATGATATGAATTGTTATATAACTAAAGTGAAGGGAAACTGGTCTTGCCATTGTCTGGGCAGCATGGAAGAACTGGCCCTGAGGTCCTGAGCATTGGAGACATACCTTTGCCCCCTCATGGCTTCAGTACTTGGGTGAGATTACTCTACCTCCTGCAGAGGAAGTGCAGATGTGATGGCCCTAGTACCTGCAGCAGACCAAATCAGCTATGACACAGGCCCAGATCCAGGATATTGAGTTAAATCATCTCTGAACTGCAATTATGTGTGTGTGGCCATTCCTGCAAACATTTATAAGAAAAGCTTTTTTGTGATGAAGGGGACACTGTACAGTTCCCACAGAGGGTGGCTTTGCTTTGTTTTCTGTGTGTTGGTTGGGGCGGGGTAATGCTAGGGCATAAGGATGAGGCCTGGGTTCTTGATGTGAAACTGGCAAAGAATCAGTTTCTAAAAAGTGTTGAAATAATATTGTGTGTCTACTTTAAAATGCATTACATCATGGTCTGTGTGTGTGTGTGTGTGTGTGTTTGATTTAATAAATGAGAGTCATTTTTTTCTTAAGGGGGTGACAATGCTCACGCAAAGCACCATAGATCATTGAGAAACACACCAATACCCTAGGAGGTTATATTAATACATTAATATGTATTAATTTACATATTACACATTGAATGGCACTAGAGTTGGAACTAGCAAAGTGGTGTATATGGAAATGTTTGGAGGAAAAAAATAGAAGAGGCAGTGATATAATTGTATTACTGTCTTAAAAAATTATAGCAGATGACCGAACATTTTATACAGCACATTTCCAAACCATAAAAGTGTTCATTTTGTAAGTCAGGGACAGAACAGAAAGGTTGCTCTGGGTGATTATTCATAAATTGTCACCAGCCTGGATGCCTTAAATATGGCCCGAATAAGGACAAAATCAGGAAACAAGACAACGTGAAAGTAGAAAAGCTCACTAGGTCTAATTTCCTACAGTAAACTAAGGGAGAAGTAATCTGCCACAGGGGTGACCACAACAATTTGATTCTCAACACCAAATAAGAACATTGGAAATGTATATATAGGTAGTAACATATGAACTTATCTAGTAGTGTTTAATATGTATGTAATATATAATATTGCAAACATATGTTTAAACAGGAATGTATTTATATATATATGAACTTATATATATATTGAATATACATATACATATATAAGAAATAAACATTTTCAAAATCAAGCAGCTTTTGAATTGACTCTTTTTTTTTACTACCAACAGATAGCCTTACTGACTGAGCCTCAAGAGTCATCAATGAGCGTAACTAATTGATTAGACTTACTCAAAACATAAATAAAATAAAATAAAACTGTCCTGAAAAAAGAACAATTTCTCACTTTGGCAGCAACCCTGTGATTGCTCTCAACTCTCCCATCTTGAAAAATCCATTTGATGGCAGTTACCTGGAACTGCATGGCTGTAAGGGACAATCATCACATGACCTGTCAAAACACTGAACCAACTTTTCTTCTGTGTGTTCCCACCAAATTGTTCAGGGCCACCTTGCTGTAATTATCATAAAAATTCTTCTGGGACCAGATGTTGCTTTTCTAATTCTGGGTAAACCTGATTCTGCTAAGGGTCCGGTGCTTCCTGTGACCAAACTTTCCCTTGAGTATAATTGTAGAGGAATTCATCTTGCAAAAAACAGCTTAAGATCCTCACCACAAAATAAAATAGTCATTGTAAGTAGATAAAGAGAGGAAACTGTATGGGAGAGTTGGAATGGAGGGGCTGTGGTTGGGGATTGGATATTAGGTTTGGGGTGGGGAAGGAGGCTGGAAGAGAAAAAAAAATCTGTAGGGGTGCAAGTCTGGGACAAGGGAGGCCCCTGGGGGTCTAAGAATATAACCCAGCTGAGACACCTAGCAGCAGGGATAAGGAGCCTGAAGTTGGTACTTTCTCTATCAGTTGGGACTTCAAAATGTAGGGAGGGAAACAACAAACCACCCACAAAACTTCAACCCAAAATTTGTCCAGCCAAGGAGGAGTGTAAGAACAAAGATGAAGCAGATTGTTGGAAAGGATAACTAATGACTAGCCCACCATGAGAAATAACCCATGTGAAATAGCCAGTCTTGGCACTATTAATGATGATCTGCTATGCTTTCAGACAGGAGACTGGCATAAACGTCTTCTGAGAGGCTTTCCCCAACAGCTAATTGAAAGGGATGGAGAGACCAGGAGAGTCAAGGATTCTACACAAAGTCCTACACTCAAATGGCCTGGGCCTCTTGGGGCTCAAAATGACTGAACCACCAACCCCAGAGCATGCTTGCACTGGTCCTAAGCCCCGTGTACAATTTATCAGAAATGTAGCTTGTTCTTCATATTGTTCCCCTAACAACTGGATCAGAGACATTCTCTAACACTGATGCATCTATTTGGATCTAGTTCTCCTAACCAGGATAAACAATAATAATAAAATAATTCAATAAAAAAACAACACAGGAACAATAAAGAGTAATAGAAATAACAATAACAAGGCACAACAAAAATGGAGCCAATATGGTTTTGAGCTAGCTTGTCTAAATATATAATACCAGTGTGTAGCTTGGTGATCTTTTGAGACAAGAAAGAGTAGGGTGGGGGAATCTCTGACTCTTTTACCTGCTTTTGGTACCCCTGGATTGTTTTTCAGCATTGGTATGAGGTTAATTGGACTAGTCTTAGTGTAACTTGTTATACCATATTCGGTTGAAGTCACTGGGATGTCTGCCCCTCTCTGAACGAATACTTTTGAGGATTTGATCTGGGGGAAAGGAGAGAAGGCAAGGAGGTACCAGAGCAGTGTAGGTAGGGGAACCTGAACACACAATGGACTGTATGAAATAATAATAATGATAATAATAACAGACCAAAAAATGGAAGTAAAAACAGGGTGCATCCTTCTGCAGAATACATGAAACAAGTCTCAACAACAAAGATAACCTAATCTCAGAGTAAAAAGTTGGAAAATATTTTCTAAGCAAGTTCACCTAAGAAGCAAGCTGCTGTAGCTATTCTGATAGCCAAAAAAAATATCCTTCAATCAAAACTATTTATAACAGAAACACAAGGGCAGTTAATACACACACACACACACACACAAAAGAAAAAATGTGACAAAGATGTTTCAGTGAATGAAATCTGTAAGCCAAATGTAAGGGAACTCACTTTTGTAAAGATATATTGTTAAAGCTTGAATTACATATTTTCCCTTACACATTGTGATTGCGAGATTTTAATACACCACCCTCACCAATGAACAGCCCTTCTGGCCAAAAGTTAAAGACTACTTTTAGAGCTAACAGGCTTATAAACCAAAGAGACCAAACAGATATCTATAGACGGTTTCACACAAACACACAATAATATATCTCCTCAGCACATCTTGGAACATTTTCAAAAACTGACCACATACTCAGTCACAAAACAAATCCTAATAGACAAAAGAATATTGAAATAGCACCCTATCTCCTATCACACCACCATGGATTAAAACTGGATTTCAACAAGTGAAACAGCAGAATGCCTATGAAGTCATGGAAACTCTCTCTATTGAAGAATAGAGAAATAAATACAGCATTTTCTATAATTCAATGAAAAAATGCACAACATTATAAAAATTGTGAGACTTGATGATTGTGTGTAAAAGGAAAGTGTGTAATGCTAAGTACTTACACTAAATAAAAGTAAAGATCTCATATCAACAATTTAGCTGCATGCATGACAGCGACAAAACAACAGGAAGGAGGGACACTCAAGAGGAATAGATGGCAGGAAAGAAACAAACTGAAGACTGAAATAAATAAAAAAGAAACAAGGAAAAATATCAAGAGTCAATGACACGGGGTTGTTTCTTTGGGAAAATCAACAAGAGAGAGAAACAAGTAGGCAAAGTCACTAAATGATAGTGAGGGAAGCCTGCATTCTGGAACAGGCCTGCAATTTCAGGACTCTGGCAAGCAAAGCCATTGCACTATGGATCATTACCCCAGATCCTCCACACCACTAGGCATAAGCTAAAGGTACTCAAAGCATTATGAAGATCAGATATTCAAAAGACCCAGCTCTGTTACTTCAGAGAGGCTGCAGCACCTCATTGCTTCAATAAAGACTTCAGTCAGTAAAATGAGCCCGGATCCCATGAATGATCTAAAAGAGACCAATGAAAAAGAAGCTCCAATTCCTTTGATGGTTCCAGAGTGCAGGAGTAAGCAACTGAATGAGTAGGGAAACTGGCCATGTGCCTTACAGACTACCACCAAAAAGAGACCGGCCTCATCTTTTTCACCCATGAATGAGAGGGTGAAAAGAAGACTGACTTTGTGTCCTGAGCTTGAGTCCAGCCTGGTGTTCAAACCTTGTCCAGAACAGCCAAGGCTATATAGAGAAAATCTATTTTTGTTTGTCTCAAAAAAACAACCAAACAAAAAAACGCAAACAAACAAACAAACAAAAAAAAAATCAAGCAAGTGGAAATAAATAAGATGTATTTATTAAAAACAAGACAGAGAGAATGCCCAAATGAATATAGGGTCTAGGAGACCATCAAGGTCTTGGAGGCCACAGATACTCACATTTAGCACCATGCTCACTCCAAATCATCCCACTGCAAAAAAAAAAAAAAAGAGCTGAAGTTCTCAACTCTCCCAGAAAGAATGTATCAGATGTTTTCAGACTGACCAATGTGTGCTCACACTTTTTTATTCTCACCAAAGAGACATCCAGAAAACAAAACTGCTGAAAGAAAACTGGCAAAGTGTGCAACAAGCAAACCAAATGTGTTAGAAAAATAAAATCTTCATCAGTATCCTTAATTTTACACTGTGGATGGGATCCAAGATAGAGATAACCGGCAAGCAAAGTTTCTGAGAGGTAGAGGCTTTGAATCACTGAAATTGGAGACAGGAAGGGCAACTGAAGGCAGAAAATCAACATTGTGGCTTCCTGAAAGAGAGTAGACATCAAAGGAGCAGAAAACATTTAGATTCAGGACATGGGTGGACTTCACTGGGAAAAGAGAGGGGAATTTCTATTGTACATGACTTCCTCCTACTTGGAGGGAGCTTACCCACAGCACCAGTGAGACTGAGAACAGAACTCACTGCCTGGAGAACAAGACAGCAAAGGTGGGGCTCCTGGTTCCTCAGTGGCAGCTGCAAATATACCCGCCTGCTGGTCCCATATCCACAGTACAATCTTCCTGGATCCCATGTCTTAGAGTGGCCATATGGATTCTTCAGGGCCTCCCAGAGAGTGAATATATAGTGGCAATCCCTCATGCCAAATAACCAGCTGTATATCCACCAAAGTACAGCACAACTGCCAAACCACACAGGAACACCACGCACTAGGCCACCTAGGTCTGTGGACTTCCCAATAGGTACCTGGACACTCCAGTTCTGCAGGTGCAGGTGCAGCTGTAATTCCTAGTTCAATGGCTTCAGCACCAAAGATCTGATTGAGTTCACCTTGCCACATTTGTCTCAGCAGGTCCAAACTGGCCAGTAAAGAATAGGAGGAACACCCTGTGCCTTACAATTTGACCTGCTAGAGAGTGAATGCATCCTCAAATGCACACAGAGCACAAGATCTTGGATGTCTCTAAGCTAGGAGCCAGTCTTCATATCATTCTCATGCACACATCCACTGTGGGAAACAGAGTGTTTCTTGGGAAATTGAAGCCCATGGTCTGTGGACTACCACTCGAGTTTAATAAGCTAACTCCTAGATCTCAGTTAGAGATTATTACAAGTACTCAGTAGGCCACTGACATATTCAAGTAATTTGCATCTGCTATCCTCAAAGGCACTTGCAATAACTTTAGTGCCTGAGACTGCTTTGGTGCCTGCAAGGAGCCCCTCCCTCAGACTGAAGTCCTCTACATTCTCTAGCACCCTGTCCCTCAGGGCTCACTTCCACTCAGAAGCTTGCCCACTTTTGTCTCTCTGTGTCCATGGACATTCCACCCACTGGTACAGATGATCCAGCAACACACATGCTGGAACCACTGGACCACTCTCATGTTCCTGAAGATTTCTCTAGGCACCGCAGAAAGATGGCACCAGTCTGAACTGCAGAATCCAAGAACAAACAGTTAAGGTTACAGGAAAACAAATAGCCAGAGGTCTGCAAAAGAACACATCCAACAAAAATCAAGAAGTTATGGCTTCACCAGCAATCCCTCCAAATCAATGGATACTCCAGCTCAACTATACTACAGGAAACTGAGTTTAAAGATATGCTTATCCAGTTATTAAACACACATAAAGAGAAAACAAACATTAAAAAAATTGCCATAAAGATGGAAGCAAATTAAGCAGAAATGAACAATGCTCTCACAGAAACACAGGCAAATTCAGCCAAACAAGTTAGTGGCACAATTAGTGGCATATATAGAAGACATGGACAAAAAAAAAAAAAAAATACAGCCCATCATTCAGAGACTGGAAGCCTCATTCAAACAGATGAAGGGAATGATTCCAGGCAAAAACTAGAATTAAAATCAATAAAGAAAACACAAACACGGAAACTCTGGTTCTGGAGAACTTACAGAAAAGATCAGGAAACACAAGGTAAGCATCACTAACAGATTACAAGAGATGGAAGAGAGAATCTCTGGTGCTGAAGATACACTTGCAGAAATTGATACTTCTCTCAAAGAAAAAGGAAGACTGGAAAAGTCCCAAACACAAAATATCCAAGAAATCAAAGACACAATGAAAAGGCAAAATCTAATAATAATAGGAATTGATGAAAAGATTATAGGCTCCAAGGTCCAGAAAAAAATATCTTCAATAAAATCAGAGAAGGCAATTTTCCCAACTTAAAGAAACAAATGTCCATAAACATACATGAGGCCTACATAACACCCAATAGATTAGACCAGAATAGAAATTCCTCACTTCCCATCATCATAGTCAAAACACTAAATCTATAGAGAAGCCTTTAATCAATATAGATGCGGAAAAAAAATTATTCCATGACAAAACTAAATTTAGGTGTTTTGTTACATATTAAATTAGTCTTACATGAGATCCCAGAAGTAAAATACCAATCCAATGAAAACTATTCCAAAGAAAACATATGAAACAGATAATTTCCTACAAAAAGACGGGGAAAAAAAGAAAACAAGCAATGAATTACAGTAAGACCACAAACTCCACAATATAAGGAACTAACATTCATTGGTCACTATTATCTATCAACATCATTGGAATCAACTCTCTAATAAAAAGACAAGGACTAACAGACTGGGTGTGCAAACTGCATCCAACATTCTACTTCATCCAAGAAACACACCTCTGAAACTAAGATAAACACTAGGTCAGAGTAAAGGGTTGGAATATTGTTTTTCAAGCAAATGATTCCCACCCCCCAAAAAAATTTAGACATAGCTCTGCTAATATCTAATAAAATAGACTTGCAACTAAAAGTAATCAAAAAAGATGAAGATGGGAACTGCATTCTCATCAAAGGAAAAATCCAACATGAGGACATCAAAATTCTGAACATATATGTTCCAAACACAAAAATGCCTACATTTATAAATGAAACATTATTAAAGCTTAAATCACACATCCATCCCAACAATTTAATAATGGGAGACTTAAACACACTACTCATACCAAAGGACAGATCATCCAGACAGTAGGTAAATAGGGGAATTAGACACTTAAAGAGGCCCTAATTCAAATGAAACAGATATCTGCAGAACTTTTCACCCAAACTAATAAGAGAATATCTTCTTTTCCGCACTTCATGGAACCTTCTCCAAAACAGACCATCTAGTTGGTCACAGAGCAAGCCTCAACAAATACAAGGAGATTGAAATAATCCCCTGTATTCTCTGTGACCACCATGGACTAAAGCTGGACTGCAACAACAATGGAAATAGCAAAAAGCCTACACACACATGGAAACTGATCAACTTACTACACAATGACAGCTGGGTTTTGTTAATGAGCCAAGTTTCATCTATTTAAGTCCTCTTCATCCCATTATAAATCCTCTAGTTTTCATCTTTTTGTAATTTTTTTAGTTCTTGGCTGCCCTCAGTGACAATAAGTGTGGACTTTTCCTGACAGTCTGGTTACTTAGTACAGGAGTTGCATGTTCATATATTCTTTGTGTGTGTTTTTGTAAGCCTCAGGTTAACAACCCCAAGATTTGCAATGGAAAAGTCCATTTTTGGTCAGCCAAGGGCATGCATATAACTGTTACGTCTATATTCCTATCTCGAAAAATAAATTCCCATATATATCCTTTTCCAGTACAACAAACCTTGAAAGTGTGCATAAGTGAGCAAACTTCAAGATTACTGTAGGTTTCTGGATCCAGAGGCCTGGTGATGTTTAGTTACCTATGGTCCTACCAGCTGTTTCTTGGAGAAAGCCCTTGCTTTCTGGCGTCTTCCCTCCATCTGTGTGTTTAAGGTATCCATTTTTTTTTAACCACAGACTTTTTGTCAGCCCCAGGTTGGGTAAATCAGGTAACATCAATAGGCCCCATTGGCATCTAGTGACACTCATCAATGAAAACTTGTAGGCCATCACCAGGCAAGAAGGGAGCAAGACTGATGGCAGAGGGTTTTTGAAATTTGATATCAGGGTGGTCCAGTAGGGGGTCCTGCTACTGGTACTCAATCATTAGAGAGTTAGTGGCCTCGTGTTCCCAGATGAATGCTTGAAATAAAATGTGGGTTGTTGTGTGTTAGGTCTTAACCAAGATTTCACTTATTTGTTTGTTTGTTTGTTTGTTTTTAGACTAGAAGTACCCTGAACTTGTTGTCTTCCTGCTTCTGCCTCCCACTGAGGTGGGATTATAGAGATTTGTTTCCAGCCCAGATGTTATTTGATTTTAACCATGGAAGCAGATGTACAGTAGGAGCTCAGTAAAAACAAACAATACAGATGATGGAAGAAATCACCATACAACTGTTCAGCAAGCTAGAATGGGGCATGAGAATCATGAGTGTGTGTTTCCCTACTTCCTTAGAACTTGGTTTGTTTTAAGAGCAGTGACAGCCCACACTTCTTTAGAAAGGCAAGATTAAGTGGCACCCTCACCCTGAGAGTGTGATGGGAAGCAACCCTTGGAGCACATCTGTGTCTGGATCACCAGTATGCACAGCTGCTGGTAGCATTTCTGGTTCCTCTTGTAAGGTGGTGGGTTGTAGACACAATTTTCCTTCACACCCTGGAGAGAGAGAAGAGATGTGTAATTGGGAAACTGCTATTTTCCTCTACTGGGTTTGTACAGCTAGGATCTAGTGCCTGGTAATTAAAGGGTCTTGGTACAACCCAAGTTAAAATGGGATTTTCAGTATTTAGAAGACTACATATGGCTTAGACACCAGATAGGAGCCCTACACTTCTGCTCTGGGATGACAACAGTGGGAGAAGTAAGCGGTTCCCAGAGGTCTGATTCTCAGATCTGTATCAACATACTCTCTTCAGATTGGTGCCTAGTCTTTAGCTAGACACGATCAGGATCCAGTGTCCATAAAACTGTAGAATTTCAAACTTTTAATTTCATGTGTTTCCATGGATTCCAACCCACTTATCACCAGGACTGTGTGGATAAGTACTTATAAACTGTCACTCAACCTGTTCTCTCCCCTTACTCTTTTGTCTATATTCCCCCCCTTTTTTTTTACATTTTCCTCATTTTTCCCCATATCTATGTCTCATTTTTGTTTGTTTTGTTTTTGTTGCTTATCTCAAAATCTCTTCTTTCTGTTGTCCAATTGTACGGGTCTGTGTACGCTGTAGGTCTTTTGTAGAATGATTATTTTTTTTTAATTGAAAGAATAAGATTTTCAAGACAGGCCAAAATGAAGACAGCAGGACAGAACAGTGGCATTGAACACAATTTCTTATTCTTGGAGTTATTTACAATAGGAATGACTGCTTGTGAGTACCTAAGTAATGAAGGGATGAGATTAAATTTCAATGAGTGAGGGGTATGTGTGTGTGTGTGTGTTTGTGTGTGTGTGTGTGTGTGTGTGTCTAAGAGTGAGTTTTTGTAGGAAAGAGATTGATGTAGGTGTCCTTCTCACCTGTATTCTCTATTATGTTTCAAACATGGTCACTCTAAATGTAGAGCTAATTTACTGGCTGTTCAATTTACTGGCTGTTCAGTGAGTCTTCCAGATCCTCCTTACCTCCATTACTAATGTTGTGATTAAAGGCAGCAGCCTACAATTCTTGATTTTTATGTGAGTTCTGTGGATCTGAATTCTAATCCTCTTGCCTATTCAGCAAGCATTGTAGTAACTGATCCCTTTCCAGTGTCCCCTAAGGACACTTATTTTTGTAAACACTGAGCCATTATGTGTGCTTGCTTACAAATAAAATGAAGGTGTCCTGCAGGCTAACTGTATTATTTCCTTCTTTGTCATAGTCCTCATTCTAGATTCTAGAATATGTAATAATTCATCAAGGGGACCTACTCCAGACCAAATCCACCTCTATTTGAATCTGTGTGTTTGTCTAAATTCTATAGAGAATTCCTAGGTGGATTTATTCAAAAGGGAAACATGGAACATCATGGAGCTTACCAAAGGTTACTGGATTCTGTCCTCAAACCCATGCATTCCAAGAAAGATGTTCTTACTTTTTAGTCCACATGAATTTCAAATCTTCATTCTTAGCTTTCCTTTTTGCATGTTGTGTGCCCTTGGCATAACTGCACTCTTTCTCTGATATTCACTTCTTCATCTTATTGGCATCTACCAGTGCACAATAGCTACAATAGCCACTATTCTTTTTGTTTATTGACTTGCTTGGAACTCAGCTACACTGCCTTTACCTGGATCATTAATTTCATGATTGGGCTATACATTTTAGCACTAGTGACCAGCCCAAGACCTGCTGATTTATCAAATCAGAGTCTCCAGGGTTGGGGTGGACAATGGTTGAAAAGTGCAGACAAAGAGAAGCAGCCACTGCTCAAGACCCTCCCACTCCAAGGGCACATTGCCAGTTTTCCAAAATTGGCTGTATGTGTTTCTTAGAGTAACATTTCACTGGTGCATGGCATCCTCTCTGGCAACACAATTGTTTTTTTTCTAAGCTTTGTAATTGAGTGGCGATTGCAAGGATTGTTGAAAATCTGCTCCCTTTGAATTTGACTCCCTTTGGAAGTGAAAATTCTGTTCATGGGTTGGCAGAGAAAAAGTAGACCTATCATGGATAGTATATGAAACATTTTCCCTAATGAACATGTGTTAATGGCTTGCTCTCCAATGAAGGCCAATAAGAGGTGGGGCTTGGAAAAGTGAATGAGTCATGAACAACCTTATTTTATTCATCATGACTCTATTGATGGGATCCAAATTTCATGATGCTACTGGGAGGTGTCCCCAAATTCTAGAGGTTGGGAATAGTTAGAAAAAGTAGGTCACTGGACAGACACCCATGGGGTCACTATTTTTCTCCAACTACATCCTCTCTGGAGCCTATCCTGGAAGTGAGACACTTTGATCATGGATGATCCTTGCCTTGATTGTCTGCCTTACCACACACAGCCTATAAACCTTCCATCCAGATAAAGAGACAATAAAACCTTTAAAACAAGGCACCCAATAAAACCGTTATGGGAACTGTGGCACACTCCATTAATCCTCATGGAGGTAGGCAAACCTTTCTGAGTTCAAAGCCTGACAGAGCTTGCTACACAGAGAATCCCTGTCTCAGAAAAAAAAATAACCAAATGACCCAGAAGCCCTTCTTTCTCAAGTTGTTTCTGCAGGTATTTACATGATTTCCATAAGAAGTGATTGGACAACCTGATTATTTATTATTTCTCAAGGGTTTTTCTTGAGTCTAGTACTGCAGGAAGCTTCAATTGACTCACCAGGGATGAAATTTCTGTTTATTACAAGCATGAAATGAGAGGTTCAGAATCAATCCTGTTTCCTTGAATCCTTTCTTGCATGCATGCTCATTCAAAGAAGACACTGAAACAACTGCCTTCTAGCCTTGCCCTCCATTATACTGAAAAACTGATGACAGAAGCCACTGTTATTCAATCTGCTAAAGAGCAGAGATTTGTTTCCAGACCCTTAGTCACTGTACACAGTCTCTTGATTACACCATAACATCATGCTGCACAACTATCTTCTGTTAAAAATATCGACCTCACAGAGGCCTAAAGATAGAGCTCAGACTTAGGGTCAGTCACTAAAGGAAATTTGACCCAATACCCAGAGATAAATTTAAGGAAGGTGTGACTAGTGCACTTAGAGGAGATCGGTATGGAAGGTTCCTGCTAGATTGAACATCCTCTCTTTAGTTCAGGTGTTGTACCTGACAGGATACATATGATTCAAAGCATCAGAGTTTTGGAGAAGCCTGTAGCATAGAAATCAGGTGATGTAGCTGATTTGGAGAGTTTCTGTGCCTTATAGTTATTTTGGCTAAGAATTTGTCTATCTTGTTGATATTCTCAAAGAACCAGCTCTTGGTTTCATTGGTTCTATGAATTGCTGATTTGTTTCTAATTCATTGATTTCTGCCCTGTGTTTGACTATGTATAGCCATCTACTTCTTTGGGGTGTTCTTGCTCCCTTTTTTTCCCTAGGGCTTTCAAGTGACCCTTTAAGTTGCTTGCATGCATTGTTTCAAATTTGTTCTCTAAGGGTCTTAGTGCTAGGAACTTTCCCCTTTGCCCTGTTTTCTTTGTAGCTCATAAATTTGGGAATATTGTGCTTTCCTTTTCATTGAATTCTAGGAAGTTTTTAAGTTCTTTCTTTATTTCTTCCCTAACCTCGCTGTCATTTAATAGCAAGTTGTTCAGTTTCCATGTATGTGGAGATGCTTTACTCTTTCTGTTGTTGTTGAAGTCAAGCTTTAGTCCATGGTGGTCAGATAAAATAAAAGGGATTATTTCAATCTTCTTGTTTCTGCTGAGCCTTGCTTTGTGACCAACTGTATGGTCTAATTTGCAGAAAGATCCATGAGGTGTTGAAAGAAAGCTATACACTTTGGAATTTGGGTGACTATTTCTGCAGACATGTATTAGGCCCATTTGATATAGGGCCTCTCTAAGTGTTCTTATTTCCCTGTTTAACTTCTGTCTGGATAATTAGTCCTTTGGTGTGAGTGAAGTTTGAATTCCTCCAGTGATAAGGTGTTAGGATCTGTATGTGATTTCAGCTAAAATAAAGTTTCATTTACAAATATATGTTTTCTTGTATTTGGGGCATAGATGTTCAGAAATGTGAAGTCCTCCTGCTGGATTTTTCCTTTGGTGAAAATCCAGCCAGTGCCCAAACTCCTCATTTGAGTATTTTTTTTTGAAAGTCTAATTTATTTGATATTATAGTTCCTCCACCAGCTTGTTTTCTGGGTCCATTTGATTGAAAGACCATTTTCTAGCCAAATGCTGTGAGGTGGTGTTAATCCTTATTCCACAGGTATGTTTCCTGATTACAGCAGAATGTTGGATTCTTTTTCTGCATCCATTCTGTTAGGCTTTATCTTTTTATTGGAGAGTTGAGTCCATTGATGTTGGTAGATAACAATGACGAATGACAGTGCCTTTTATTTTGGAATCTCTAGTGTTATTGTGATTCATTGGTGATTTTCTTTTAATTTTTGTTGAGTTATAATCCATACCCTGTGTTTTCTTGGGTATAGTTGTTTTGAATGGATTGGAATTTTTTCCTTCAAGTATCTTTTGTCGGACTGGTTTTCTATGCAGATATTACTTACCTTTCGTTTTGTCATGGAATAGAGTATTTTCAACAGCTATGTTGTTTGAAAATTTTGCTTGCAATAATAGTCTGGGTTGACATCTATGCTCCCTTAAAATCTGCATGATATCTGTCCAGGCCCCTCTGACTTTCATACTTTCAGGTGAGAAGCCTGTTGTAATTCTAATTGCCCTATCTCCATAAGATACTTGCACTATTTTCCTTGATGCTTTTGTTGTTTGTTTGTTTGTTTTTCTTTTTGGGTTAGTTTTATTATTTTAAACACAAATCTATTGCTGGCTGTGCGCAAAATTTCGTCTAGCTCACAGTTGTGTGCCAGAACACAGAGAATCCAAACAGCAGCAAAAGCACTTTCCATTTTGCAAAGAATGCATCCTGACTGTGTCCATTTCGAACCAGGCTGGCAGACACAGTGATCTCTCTCTCTTATTTATTTATTTATTTATTTTATTTTATTATTATTTTTTTATCAGTTACATTTTATTAACTCTGTATCCCAGCCATGTTCCCTCATTCCCTCCCAGTCCCTCCCTCCCTCCCTCATCTCCACAGTGCCCCTTTCCAAGTCCACTGATGGGGGGACCTCCTCCCCATTCATCTGATCCTGTTTAATCAGGTATCTTCAGGACTGGCTGCAAAGCCCTCCTCTCTGGCCTAACAGGACTGCTCCTCCCTTCGGGGGTGGGGAGACCAAAGAGCCAGTCATTGAGTTCCTGTTAGAAATAGTTCTTGTTCCCCTCACTTTGAGAAACCAATTGGTTACTGAGCTACCACAGGCTACATCTGAGTGGAGGTTCTAGTTTATATCCATACATGGTCCTTGGTTGAATGTCAGTCTCAGAAAAGACCCTGTGCCCAGATATATTTGGTCCTTGTGGAGCTCCTATCCTTTCCCCATCAGACTAACTCCCCTTCTTTCTTATGATTCCCTGTACTCTGCCAAAGGTTTGGTCATGAGTCTTTGCTTTGAAAACACTGCTAGTTAGAGTCTTTCAGATGCGCTCAGTAGACTCCTGTCATACGTTCAATGAACATCCCTCTGTCTTCCTAAACAAGGGATCTAGAAAAGATCATTCTGAGTGAAATATCCCAGAAGGAGAAAGACAAACACAAAACATACAAGAAATAACATGGGATATACTTACTTATATAGACATATAATATATGATAAACATAATGAAATCTATACACCTAAAAAAGATAATCAATTGAGCGGACATGGGGTACGATGATCAATCCACAGTGATCTCATAAACAAATGTGTGACAATTCTATTATACATGTCATCTGTCTCAGTAAACTAAGTTATGAACTCCTGAAAACTACCTGGCTCTGAATGGAAAGCTTAGTGCTGTCAGATCTTATTCTAAAGCACTGCACAGGAGAAGGACAGAGCATAGACAGAGGCCTGATTTGCCTGAATTTGTCATAAAGAAGATGTTTACGAATAGACAGTTCAGCAAGGGATGAATGAAAGCAGCATAGGCAAGTATTTCAAATACTGCAGACTTGCATCCTGAAACAGAATCATGAAACTTTGGAGCCAGAGAGAGCACTAGAAAAGCAACCTCTACCATTTAGGTAGATGAGGACATGGCAAGAGCAACAAGCAGAGTGGGGGTACCTTGGTAAGGATGTGCAGATCTGAGGCTAGACCACAGCAGATATGCTGTGTCTGCATGCTGTGGCAGCAGATCTTTCTCTAACTTATGATGGGTGAGGAATTACCTGTATCCCACATGTTAACCATGCCAAGGAGAAGCCTCGTCACCTGATAGTAGGAGAAAGAATTATCTGTTAACATTAATAACAGGTGCACAACTCCAGGTACACACCTAGTCTCTGACTTTGGCTCTATTCTTGCTAAAATTTCTAATACTCTTATGAAGAAAGAAGAGAAAAGAAAAGCAATGAATATTTTTATATTTTTTAAACCAAAACTATGTTTATATCTACTTTCATAATGATAGATTTATGTTATTTTCTCTTTTTTATTTATTTTATTTTATTTTTTATTTTTTTTAAGTTCTGTAGATTTAGTGTTTTGCCTATGAGGTGATGTGAGAAGTTTCTTTTCTGGCCTAGTTTATTTGGGGTTCTGTAGGCCTCCTGTGTGTTTATAGACATCTGTTTCTTTAAGCTGGGGAAATTTTCTTCTATGGTTTCCTTGAAAATATTTACTCGATTTTGGAGCCTGGAATATTCTTTTCATCAATTCCTATTATTCTTCAATTTCACTTTTTCATGATATCCTTTATTTCTTGTATGTTTTGTGTTTGAGATATTTCCGAGTGTACTTTTCCTTTGAGAGAAGTACCAATTTCTGCAAGTGTATGTTCATCACCAGTGTTTCTCCCTTTTCCATCTCTTGTATTCTATTGGAGAAGCTTAGCTTTGTGGGTCCTGATTATTTCTTTGGTTCTCTAGCTCCAGAGTTTTCTCTATTTGTGTTTTCCTTAATGATTCCAATTCTGTTTCATGCCTTCCACAATTTACTTCATCTGTTTGAATGTGGATTCCTGTCTCTATAAGATGGTCTCATTTTTTTTTGTTTGTTTGTTTCCTTGCTTTATGCCACTAATTATGTTTCTACTGTGTCTGTATTTGTTTGGCTGTGTTTTGTCTGTATTTCTTTGATATCTTTGTTCATTTCCTGATTATTTGCTTCCATTTGTGTGGCTATTTCTTTGATTGTTTCTTCTTTATTTGTCTCTAATAACTGGATAAGCAAAGCTTTCACGTTATTTTCCTATGTTTCCAATGAACTAGGATATTCATTGATTTTGGGGGTTGCTTCCCTGCCATGCTTGGAAGTCCAGTCACAGAAGAGGAAGCCTGCATGCCAAGTTCTAATTAATCAGACTGTCATCCAAAAACCACACTCACTGTCTTTGAGGGCAGCTCAACACTGAAGAATTTATAAAGGGATGAGAAATAGAGGATTTATAATGGGATGAATAGGACTTATAAGTGGATGAAACTTGGCTAATATCCAAAACTGATCATCCAGCTTTTCTGCCTCATGGATTAATTCATTAGGATAACAGAAATATTTCACATCCCTAAGACTACTTTGTGGGCATGTTTTAATGCTTTGACTAAACATGTTTTTTTTTGATGTTTTCCAAACTGCATAGCCTGGGTGGTCCACGGCACAGAAGTATCAAAATGTTGGTTATATTCTCTTGAGGAAGTGGTCCTACAAAACTGAAGAGACTTAGACATCCCATTGCTGAAATAAAGAAATTAAGTCAGGGTTTGAGAAATAAAACCTGTTGTTTCTATGTTTAGTACTAAGGAAAATATTAAGAATAATGATGATGAAAATAATATATCTTGCCATGGTTTGAAATAACAACAGACTCCAAGAGAGCAAGAGAAAGGCCTTATTTAATAATCACAGCATTCTAGGGTCTTTTGGACCCCTGGGTAACTGCTTTGCTGTCATAGTACTTGGGACTTTAATTCAAATGCTGATTAAATTACTGTTGAGGTCCTGATATTTAAACTCTCTATACAATTGTATATTGATTCAGTAAAAATTTGGGTTCATAGAACCAACAACACATTTATTTATTTATTTATTTATTTATTTATTTATTTATTTCACTTTACACCTTGATGTCAGTCATTTCCCTCCTCTCCTCCTGATTCCTCCTTTCCTGTTCCCCATATCCCTCCTCCAATACTTCACAATAAAAAGAACCTACCCTGTGCACCCCCAACTGCACATTAAAACACATCAGGACTGATTATATCCTCTTCTCCAGTGTGGCTTATAGAAAAATTTCAAATAGGTTAAATAATTAAAGAAGAGGCAACAGAGTAGTTATCTGCCAAACTCACACCTCTTTAGAACAGCATGAGTTCATGATTGCCTTATGAAGTAGGGAGTTTAAAAGGACTCCCAAAACTGCAGTAGGCCTTTTTTTTTTCAATCTCTCTCCCCTAGTACTACATTTTCTTATTGTTGTTGTTGATGATGATGATGATGCATTTCACACTCTAAACTGAGGTAAAAACAAATGAAATCTCCAGGTTGTCTTTAATTGCATTCCCCTAAATACTGAGGGCAAGGAACTTATTTTGAGTTATTCTTAGTTATTTTTTCATCATTTGACATCTTTGTTTATACTCCTGGCTCATAATTTTTTAAATATTTTTAGATCAGATTTACAATATTTATCCCTTACATTTTTCCTGATGAAAGCCCCATATACCACTCCTGAACCTCCCTCAAAATTGTTGCACAAATTTTAATTATATAATTATTTTATAATCATTACACTTTATTCAATTTGTATGCCAGCTGTAGCTCCCTCCATCATCCTGTCCCCATTCCAAAGTCCTTCCCTTTTCTCCTCCCATGCCCTTCTCCATGTCCACTGATGTAGAAAGTGCTCCTCCCCTTCTGAATGAACCTAGTGTATTAGGTCTCATCAGGACTGGCTGCATTGTCCTCCTCTGTAACAGGATAGGAATGCTCTGTCCTCAAGGCAGATGGTCAAAGAGTCACCAACAGAGTTCATGTCAGAGTCAGTCCCTGTTCCCATTATTAGGTCACCAACTTGGAACCTGAACTGCCATGGGCTATATCAGAGCAGGGGTTACAGGTGATACCCATTAATGGTTCTTGGTTGGAGTATCAGTTTCAGAAAAGAATTCTGTATACAGATATTTTGGATCTTTGCTCCCCTTGCGGAGTTCCTGTCCTTCTCCAAGTGTTACTATATCCCTCAATTGTTGTAGGGTTTTCTGTACTCTGCCCAAAGATTGGTTATGACTCTCAGCATCTTCTTTTGTACAGTACTGGGTAGAGTCTTTAAGAGGACCTCTGAACATCGCTCCTTTCCTGTTTTTCTTTTCTCCTTCTTCATATGACCATCCAATTTCTCTTCTGAGTGATGGTTGATCATCTTACCCTGGGTAGTCCTCCTTGCTTAGCATGTTTGTCTGTACTGATTTTACTATGTTTATCCAACATTATATGTCTAGTTTCCTCTTAAGAGTGAGTATATATTGTGTGTGTTTTTCTCCTTATGGGATACCTCACTCAGGATGATCTTTTCTATACCCCATGATTTGCTGGAAATGTTCATGACATTTTTAATTGCTGAGTAGTATTCTACTGTGAAAATGTACCACTATTTTTCTATCCTTTCCTCCAATGAGGAACATATGTGTTTTTTTTCCTGTTTCTGGCTATTTATGAATAATACTGCTATAAACATGCTTGAGCAACTATCCTTGATGTGTACTTGAGCACATATTGGATAAATGCCTAGGAGTGGTATAGCTGTTTCTTGAGGAATTCTTATTAATATTGGTCTAAGAAATTAACAGATTTCAAAAGTGGTTTTGCAAGATGACCTTCCAATCAGCAATAGAGGAGGGTTTTCCTTTCTCCATATCCTCTCAGCATGTACTGTCACTTGAGATTTTTTTAATATGTCATTTAGGTATTTTGCTGTTTTTTTTTTTTAATTCAGTCCATATTCTGGATGTTATTCCTCTGTTGTATAAATACCTAAAAGCGAATCTTCCACATTCTTTGGGATTTCATTTCTCCCAGTTGGCTCTTTGCTTAACTGTACATAAACTAAAATAACTTTCATGAAGTCGCACATGTCAGCATGAATTTTGGGGTATACCTGGTCCTTTTCAGGAAAGCCATTCCACTATGGGTTTTTCCCCAGAAAAGACTACTTGTGCATGGGTTTAAGCTGATAGAAAGTCTCTTGTAGTTGGGTATCAACTACACTAGGTTTTCAGGATTTCTGTGTAGCCCTGAATCTTTCTCAGGGTGAATGTTTAAGCACATGCCCATGTGCTCTCTTGGCATACTTAAGTCTACCCAGTGTTTCCAGAATAAGAATCTTGTTTATTCATTTGATTGCTTTTTGTCTGATTAGCAGAAGATCTATCATGTGTACATGTGCAAAGCTTTCTCTACCCACAGGAAGCATTCCTTCCCTTGAGGACCAAGCCTTCAGAATCCCACCTCTATAGTGTCCAGAATTTCTGTGCTGTAACCTAGAAGAAGAACACTCTCACTGTTGCTTGGATACACTACCACAACTTCAAGCCTATTCTCCCTCTCAAATAAGCATCCTAGAAGCTTCCATGTTGGTGTATGAAAGAGAGCTTCCTTGGGTTGGGCCTGATCTGAGTTCAAAAACGTTTCATAAAAGCAACACCCAAGGCTGATCTATAGTGATACCATGCAACATGTCAGAAAGGTTAAGCCATGTACATATATACTAACATGCCTGAACAAATATAGACCATGAACCTACCTTTGCTGATTTTGTGTAATTGAGACCTATTTGGCTCTTCCTACAGAACCAATTGTGCTTCTCTGTGTCTACTCTGAGATGTGTCCCCTAAATTGCACAGTCTATGCCCACTGTGGCCTTGTTTCTTGACTCTCTAGGGCATAGCTTCCTGTACATCTAACAAAGAGCTTAGATTAGGCACACATAAACACATAAAAACACAAATATGCATAAGAATGCACACAGACACAGACATTCAGGAACAAGCACAGCAACACAAAGAGAGACACCATACTAATCAGGGCCATAGTTTAGGAGCCTCTTATGGCCCTAAAAAAGCCTCTGGGTATCCCACATTTTACCTCTGAATGTCTAGATTATGATGGATTCTTTGTGAGGTGAACCACATAAAAATGTAATTGTAAATATATAATGAGTAATAGGGATTATAATGATGATATCATTTGCATTTAGGAATAAGAGTTTATGTAATCCTTTAAGTAAGTTTTATCACATAAACTTAGTACTGGTTAGATAAGTGAGTAGTAATTTCATCTGATCTCTGTTGGATCCTCTAGATGAACATGATAGAAAGAAAGACAGGTGTCACAACATATACTTCTGACTCCTATATGCATACTACACACTCAACACAACACTTTAGATAGCTAGATAGGTTAATTAATGGGTACTTTGATGATAGAGAAATAATAGTTGAATACCTACCTAGCTACACGCATACATTTATTCATAGATTATACATAGTCAATGAATAGAAAGAGGGATTCAGATACAGACTGATGATATAGAGATAGATTCAACAAAACTATCTACGTATGTACATTGATGATAGATAGTCAGATGTTATGATAAACTAGATATTAAAACACAGTGCCTTTAACTTCATAAACATACATTGATAATTAATTACTACCACTAATTAAGATACAATGATTGCACATTCAAACTTCAAAGTTGTCCACAAACACAAACACACAGAAAAATAAAAATTAATTAAAAACTAAAACAACAAAGTCCAATTGATAAACAAAGGTTTGTTTAGTAATGTCTCTCCATTGTTGCTGGCTATATTTAGGAAGTACACTCTGTAACCCTCTTCATTCTTTGTAACTGCTTCAGTTATTACCAAATATCAACTGATACTTAAATTCCACTAGATAGGACTGCTACTGAAGGTATTTATGATGCTGAAGATATTCAGTCACACAACCTCAGCTCTACAATACAGCACTTAAAGACACACTACAGTTAAAAAATATCTTCCAAATAAGATCAATGAAACTGTCAGGAAGAGAAAAAAATGAACACGCAAATTTCATGCAAATAAAATATATATTCATGTGTATACTACTTATCATGTGCATACTGGTTAAAATATTTACATTTGTAAACTAGAATTACATAGCAGTACATTTTGAAACAAAAGGGAAGATAGGCATTCATTGTGATATCCATGTATGATGAAAATGTGAAATACTTAAGCATTTGATTAAAGGTTTGAATGCCACTAGATGAATCTTGGACCAACATTCCAAGAGTGTGATGGGATGTGTTAGAATTGTCAGGCCAGCACATTTGCATTCTAGCAAGAAGAGTTGTACCCTAAAGTTGGGACCACTCCATTAGTTATGAATGCCATGCAGATGATGACTGCTCTTACAGGCTCTTCTTGTTGCTCTTGACCTAAACCTATGGGAATGAATATTATATTGTCAGTCAGAAAAATGCCCAGCTCTTCGGCTACATTGTGTAAATATGGGTTCTATTTCAGCATAGTGGAGTAGGATGATTCCTGCTAGGTCAGAAGGAAAATAGGTTTCCTTTGGGTAATGCTCTTACTCGGAGACAACACAAAATGAAGAAGGAAGGTCCAAAGTTCCCTTGATTAGAAGTATTGTTTTTTGAAGATCTCAGTAGTCAGAATATTTGTATGAAACACTTGGTTAATTTTGGTATAATTGAAGAGCTCATACTGAGAAGATGAATGTCAGCAAAACTATTAAGAGAATTAGTGAGAGTCTAGATCAGTGGGTCAGATGTGAGACGTCTCAGGCTTGCCAACAGGTGTGGTGAAGAAAGAAAGCTCCAAAAGCCATGGAAAAGCACAAGGCTCTCAGGGTTAGAGGGGAAATATTTGAAATCTCCTTGCAGAATGGAGGTAAACAAGTTACAGGAAAACTAGCATTTTGCATTAGGTAGAACTGGAAATTGAAAACTGTCTCCTACATATTAGGTCAGTGTTCCAATCTACCTCATGCAGTAGATGTCATTGCAGTACTGTATAATCAAATTCCAGCTCCTCATCAGGAACTAGAATGTATCTCCGTTGTAGTGAATATGGTGCCAGATCAGGCATTAATCTGAGTATTTGTCAAAAAGTCTGAATGATAGTCCAGTGCTGGTTTTCCTTCTCAAGCATGTTCAGCTGCTCTGGAACAGGTGTGAATGATGGGGACCACATCATTTCACTTTCTGTCTTGAAGCAGGCATCTGTGTTTATTAGCTCTACTTGCTTATCTTGGACTTTGGTACTTTACACCTGAGTTTCTGGAGGTCCCTTTGGGTGAAGAAAAATATTCTAGGGCCTCAAGTTTGGGTAGGAAATATATGAGTGCCCTGAAACAGAGGAACACAGTGTGAGGAGTCTCTACTTGGTCAATGAGACATCCTGGAAGTCCACCGGGATGAAATAAGGAGATACGTGTTCTTTTGGGAATCAGAGACAGTAGATTGGTGGACCATGGTTCACAACAAAAGGATCTGAACTGTGATTACATTGTTCTAGTAATTCCATTCCAATGGAGGCATATTTAGAAGGTCTGAGGAACTTTGGATATTGAGGAGTGAAGGAATCTTTTACCACAGGCATGTCAGAAATCCAAGTGCTCAAAAGAGGAATTGTTGAGGAATACATGTAGAGTGGGTATTCTCTAAAATCTGCTTCATGAAAGAGTATACTTTTGAATATCTGACTTCTTTGGTTAGGTGCTGTAAATCCAAATTCCCTGTAGGCACAAGAGGAATTCTTTCTCTGTGGACAGGTAATATATATAAGAAATTCTCAAGCAAATGGATGACATAGTAGCTTCCCAGGATTTCATGAAATAGCCTCAGTCTCTCTATGCCATATACCTGCAGCCCTAGTGAGCAAAAGCTGAAGTTTGATTGATAGCTTGATAATATATAGCAGCCCTGGCACTCACTGCTTCATTAGCTCCAAAATGAAAATCACAATCTACATCACACATATTCTGAACATCTGTGAAAGGCATGGCAGGTGTCTTAGATATCTTCTAAATGTCTGCATTGCAGGAGTCTCTGGATCTGAGTGTTCCTCCAATATATGTCCATCCACACATTCCTATGTATGTAGGAAGGAAGGTATCTGTCTAAGATGCCAGAATGAAGATGGAATTTATGCTCACCTTGGTACTCTATAGTTTGGGGTCTCATTCCTCCATGTTCTGACACCACTTTGTACAAAACAATGCTTTTCTGAAGACTCTAATTAGAAGTGGTAGCTATAAAATCACCTGGGCATATGGTGAATAAGTTGGATTTCCTTACTAACACAGGCCATGTCTGGAGAACTCTTGGTTGTAAATGTCTACATCTCTGTATGGAATATTGCAAAAGGACCTGGGCACATTTGTACAGAAGTAAAAGGACAGGTATGCCCTTCTTCAAAGAAGTACTATGGCAGTAACCATTTGAATATGGCAAAATGCTGAAGCAAGCAGGTCATAAGCAGACTTTCTTAGATATGTGCAAAGCTGCTGATCTACATCTTTCTGAGAGAAGATTAAAATCTTTGGCTATGCTATGTTCAATAAAACAAACAAAGAAAAAAACATTTTCTTATGAGCAAAATGTAAAAACCTTGTGGAACAGAGGATGTTATGGTACCACCTGATCACCTTCAAATGCTTTTACATTTTAGAATATCTACATTTTCTATGTGCTTTGTGGAAGGTCTGGTAACAATTGCTGCATTTTTGAACAGGTTGAATGGTTACTTTTGGTCCAAAAATCCTTTGATCAAGTTAAGTGAGCACACAGCCCATTTCTTCAGAGTTGTAATGGCTTACAATGTATGAAGCAGGAAGAAGGTTGGAAAGAATACTATTCAGTTGGGAATAGAGTGGGCATACAAAGTCACTAGAGCAAGATCTGTAAAAACCTCAACAAAAGACAGAAGGACTGACATTTCCCTTGGGAAAAGCAGGATATTTTAAGGTTTATTTGGGTATAAGGAGTAGATTTTCCAGCCCTCTAGACAGAGGGAGCAAGACTATGTCTTTCTGAATCAAAGTGTAGTGTGTGAGGCACCCATAGCTTGAGGGAGAGGCATGGAAGCAACTCTATGAAAGGAGACATTTTCAGACCCCTTGGCAACGGGGTGAAAATTTAAGGATGACTGCAAAAAAGGAGTATTTCCCTTTCATAAGAGGTTTGGATGTGAAAATCTGTTATGTAATAGTATAAGGTTTGAGCCTGCTTAATCACAAAGAGAGTGATTTTTGTGAGGGCCTTTTTATAACTGGAGTTGGAGTGTGTGACCTAAATTCAGGCTCTCTCAGTCCTATGGCTGAGATGTTTTTCTCACTTGGTTACAGAGGGTACACTAGACATATCATGTAGAGAAAATGATGGTATAATGTAATGGTGCTCAGGAGTAGAAGACTGAAACAGACTTAGAGTAGCAAATTCACAAAGTCACAAAACCCTTAACGTTAGGGATACCAGAGCATCCCAGCCTAGTTTGTTTAGTGGAAGAAAGACTTCATTACAATTTACAGCTTTATTCATACGTTGGTAAGCCTAATGGCAATCCTATTATATTCATGTCAGGACTGTCAGCCTCCAAGGGCTCTCAAGGCTTATCATCAAATATATGGCTACATGCATGCAGGATGGTACTTCTTCATTTTGGTGACTAGAACAAAGGACAGATGATTTAAGTTTCAGGCTCTTTGAAATTAGAGCATAGTGAACTGAAATCCCCGTGGGGTATGAATGTATTTTCCTAGGGACTGTGGGTAGAGAGAAAGGATTAAAGAGGCTCACCATCAAAAGGGTATATTAGAAGCCAACATGAATGTGAGGAATGATCTGTGGGACTGATGATACTGGTCTCCTTGATTAGAAGGAAAATTCCCAGATACATTTCATAAAAGGCAGGCATTCTCAAGATTCATAATACACACAGAGAGAAGGTCTGGGTTATATATTACTAGTAAGAGAAGAAAGGTATGAAGGCCACTTTCACCAAAGTCAGGATCTGATTTCCCTTGAACAAAGGAGGGGTGATGGGAGATAAGTTAAGTACAGGCACAGTTCAAAGAGCCTATATCCAAAGCTCAAAATATTGGGGGACATCCTGAACTAGTGACTTTGAAAGAAAGTGCCTGGCCATGTTTAACACAAAGCAAGTTCTAGCCACCCCATGGTGCTAAGTGAAAAGACCTAGCTAATCATGGGTAGTGGGAGGATGGAATGGCATTACATTATTTACTTCCAACTCTTCTCATCACTTTCCAATATCCATAAATTGCATATGGGAATTTTTGGGAATTCTAATGGGACTAATGGGAAAAGTCAAAGAGGCAATAAGAATACTCTTCTCAGAAAAATAAGTGGTTGCCTGGATTGTTATGATTTTTTAAGGGTATATTCATCTGTGCAAATATATAAAATAATGAGAACATTGATTTTCCAACAGCCACCTGCTAGGCATTGGCATGTGTGTTTGCTTTAGATTTAGATATTCTGCCTTCTGACCTAAACCCAAAATTCTGTGAGGTCATATTGATTGCAATGCTATTTTCCTGGCCATGGTGGTCAGAGGAATTGGTTGTAATCTGATATGCATTCTTAATTAAAGTGTAAGTTGTCCTTGGAAAGAAGAGCATACTATTGGTGTTTCTCTGGCCAGAGGCTACATTTGTAAGAACTATGAGAACAGATTGCAATAATGAGAACCTCTTGGACAAAGAGATAGTTTGTTCATCACTGTGGCATGGAACTAAAAGTCTTAGGCAGGAATAAAATCTCTGTAGCTGTTGTGCTTTAAGGAGGTCATCATAGTTTCTGTTTGCACTACTCTGGAGTACATGTGAATACAACTGATTCTTACTTCTACAGAAGGAGTGGTAAATGGATTACTTGTTTTGAGGGCACATTCATCAGAAGGGAAATGAGTTAATCTGCTGTTCAAAAGACCACAAATTTTGAGGGTTTATCTGTAAAATGAATACTTGATAGAAAATTGTATCTCTTTTCCAAGGACTGAGGTCTGACATTCAATTCAGTGAAGTAAAAAAAGTGAGGTAACTTAGGAATAGAGGAAGAACTGGGCCCAAATGAGAAAGAGAAAATTTTGAAATCTTGTTGGGCAAAGGAGTGGGTTTTCCAAGGGTATGGGACAGAGGTGGAAAGTGCCATTCAAATTCTGTTTGAACATGAGTTTTCCTGCTATCTTATTCAGTGAATGAAGTCCCATCATTGTTCTTTAGCTTCCAACTCTTCTATAGGGTGAAGAAGTCTTATATCTAGTGCTGAGTGGGAAATAGTTGAGGAAACAACCTGAGCCATCTTCAAACAGCCTGTCCATGGACAGGTGGCTGTCCATGGCTATGTTACCTTCTTCAGTTTGTCTTCATGTGACTGTATATAGGCAGCAACTATAGAGCCACTTTATTTCTAGTCCTAAGATGGATGGGCATTACACAGGATCCTTCCTGTAAATCTACCTCATATTCCCTGGGGACTGAAACCAGTGTAGAGCAAAGGGAAGACATCAAGGCTTGAATCTTTATTCTTTAGAGTACATATGTTGGTTGTAGGTGATTCGAAGACACAACAGGATGCTTGAGATTTCATGAATTTATACTGCAAGGAATGGTACAATATTATTCAAAAGAGGATGTCTAATATTACAGTGAGAATAAGAGTAGTGAGTTTCCTGTGGTCAAAGATGGTGCTTCATATTCCCTCTTGTACAGGTGGCTAATATCTAAGTCCACATTGTTAAACGAGGAAAGAACAGAGGCCTCCTCTGAGCCAAGCTAGTTTTCATGACCACATCAATAAACAAGGGAAGTTTTGAGGTTCCTTGGAGACAGGGGAGTTCTGAGAACCTCTTCTCAGAAAGGAAAGTTCTGAGACCACATTTACACATTTACACATATCTTGGTTTAGTGGCACCATCCACATTTGGCACAAAAACAGTATCTATTAACTGATGGTCAGAGTGGAAAGCTCATGGGATATCTTAGGTATTGGAGGAAGTTTTTGGTTCTGCTTACTACTTCCAATTATAATTACCAATACAAGTATGCATATGCTGAGTGAATTATTTGAGTGTCTAGGCTATTATAAAAATCTGCCAACAAGTTAATTGCTTCTACAAGTTCTGATGGTGCTCCAACTTTGAAGCAGATGGCATGAGGTCTGATTTCAGGTTTCAAATTGTGTTCTATTATCTAAAAGAGGATGGTAGTAAGATCCAATTGGTTGCCTATTAATCTTACATGGGGGTGGGATATTAAATCTGAAGTGGTCTTATTTAACAGTGCCATGTGTGAGTCGTGAACAGATGGGAATCTCCAGTGATTCTTTACTCATATAATGGGATTTGCAACCTCCTAGTGAAAAGGATGGAGGCCTGAGATATCCCTTGTACACAGGGTGTAGTTTGAGACCCCACTCAGTATAATTAAATTTTCCAGATCCCCTTCTGCAGAAACTGAATGTCTGAAATATTCTTGTTGGATTTTGATAGACAACTGGGCCACAAACCACCTTGGCTACAGAAGGGCCTAGAAACTCTTCGAAAGTTGTAGACATTGCTGGCAACTTTCATTAGGCTCAGAATGTTTTAGTTCTTCTTTTCCTGATGTGGAAATTCCCAAGCCCCTTGGGAAACTGACAAACCTCCTGAATACACTTACTGAGGCAGTGAAGCTCTTATGCAACGTAGCAAAGAAATACACAATTCTGGACACAACTGACCTTATAACACAGATCCTAAGGTCTGCAGTACTGATGGAGTAGATTCCAGTGAACCTTGAGAAGATGGAGATGACAGGAGCGTTTCAAGAAGAAATGTTGATGATCTCTGAAAATTTTGGTTAGAATCAGAAACACACACAACACCATGAGCAGATATGGAAATTTTCAATATTCCTGAGAGTGATGGAAAAGTTCCTCAAGACCCCTTTGAAGATCTTAAAAAACTAAAAACCTCCTGGGGAGAAGGCAAGCTTCCTGATGTCTGTGGTGTACATTGGGTAGGTTCCAGGTACCCTGGGTCATGAGGCTGAAGTTGAAGAATTCCTTGCACAGCTGATGGAGTTCCTAGAGTTCCTGGGGCAGATGGTGATGTCTTTCGAGTAACTTGGAAAGATGGTAATGTTTGCAGAATACACTGGACAGAGAGAGAGTGTGTTGATCTCCAGTGACGGATGAGTTGTGTGGTTTAGTACCTTGATTATAAGAAAAGCCTAGCAACCCCATGGAAGATGTCGAAGATTCTGTAACCTTGTGAACAATTGGTGAATGCCCTGGGGACTTTTATGCTGAGAGCAATTGCCCCACTCTCCTTGGGTAAATGAAAAATTTCCTTTATTCCATTCCGGTGGTGATGGGAGTCCTAGAGTCATTTGGGCATGTGTAGCTGTTTTCACCTTCTGTTTTGATAAGCAATATACCAGAGTACTTAGTCCAGATGACTTCATTCCCAGAGGGCCTTGGGAAGTTGGTGTATGTTCCACAGAAATCTGGCACATTGATGAAGATTCTAGAGACTTCTTTGAAGATGTGGAGAGTCCTAGACTCTTTTGACAGGACAGGGAAGGGCCTAGCAATTGTAGATGGTAGAAGCAAAAAGTCCTGGAGATCCTGAAGCAGATAGCAAATTTTATACAAGCCAGGGCAGTTTTGCATTCCCCATGGGGAGATGGTGGCAGCCATTTAAAGGCCCTTTGACAAATTGGCAACCTCCCACACTTTCCAGGGAAATAGACCTGAGGCCCAGTTCATCTTGAGTGTATGGCAAAGGTTTGGTATTGCCCTTCATAGCAGGTGAATATTTCAGAGCCCCTTTGGCAGATGTGCATGTTCCTCGACAAAGTTCAAATAGGGAAGATCTCTGAAACAAAGAAATAGGTAGACATGCTCCTAATTCAATTTGGGCAGAGGAAGAAGATCCCAGAGTCACTTAAGGAGATGGTGATGTTCCCAAACTCCCCAGTGAAGAGTTGGGTATACCTAGACTGCCATTTGCACAGGTGGAAACTTGCAGAGTACCCTTGGAAGACAGGAAATGTTTTACAGCTTCTCAAATGTCTAAAACAGGTCTTGAACTAACTTTAAAAGAAATGGAAATTTCCCAAGGCCATGAGGTAGATGATGTAGGTTCAATAGTCCCTTGTCCAGATAAAGAGATTACCATGTGACCTTTTGAGAGTTCGTAGATCCTGGAGCGATTGAAACAGATAGATCTGTATGTTAAACCTTTTGGGAAGATGGAAAACACCCAAGAGATGCCTGGGAAGAAAGAGAAGGTCCTAACTTTTGTGCAGATAAAGAAATTGACATATGACCTTTGGAAGATGCCATAGATTCCAGAGAGCTGTTCGATCTGTTGATTGAACTCTTTGGCCAGACAGCAAAGACACAAGAGGATCCTGGCCAGAAGGGCAAGGTCCCAGAGTAGCTTGTGTAGGTGTGGAGATATCAAAAGTGCCTTCTCTTGATACAGAAAATTCCAAAACACTTTGATATGAAAGTAAGGAACTCGAGTTTGCCTGCACATATATGGAAACTTCCCCAGGAACTTCTTCCTATCCTGAATGACTTACAGAATCCTTAGACTATTTTTTCCACACCTGGTGCAGATGATTAATATCCTGGACAATCCCAGGGTGTGGCAAAGCTTCTAGAAACCTTTGGGTCAATTTCAGAGTTTCTTCCTTCTTTTAGGCATGTTTGGCATATCCCTGATACAAGGGCGTAGTTGGTGAATGTGTAACTCTACTTTGTGCAGAAGAGGACTGTTTGTCTCTACCTGGTGTGCATTTTTGAAAGCTTCAATGTACCTGGGCAGATGGAAAGTGTCTGAGATTCCTGTATGTGTATGTGGGTAATCCAAAATTGTGTTTTGTAGAGAGGCAGGCACCTACAAAATCTTGAGCACAATTAGAAGTTGCTTGACTCCCATGTTCTAAGGTCATAAGTCTCAGAGGCTCTGGGGCACAAGGTTGATATACTGAAATTGCTGCTGTTGATAGAGAAGTCTCCAAATACCCTTCTATAGGTAGTGAATGTGTTTGACTTTTCTGTGTAGATTATTGTATTTCTAGGACTCTAGTGGCAGTTGACAGGGAATGTTGACATCCTGTGCAAGATCTTGAATGATGCAAAAAATGTCTGGGCAGATATCTTAGGTTCTAAAGGATGAGAAGTAGTGATCAGTGGTGCTGAATCACCAGAAGCATGTGCTGAAAGTCCCCTTGGCACTGTGTTGAAAGGTGACGGCTCTCTAGGACCTGGGACAGATGGAGCCTTTTCCATGATTCCTAAGACATGTGACAATTGCCCAACATGTGTTTGGCTACATTGTCATGTTCTCAGATTGTCTGAGGAAGAATCCAAGGGATCACAATGTTCTTGGGGGAATGAAAATGGACCAAATGGTACTCTGTGTGCATATGGATATTTCTTGTTGCCCAACTAGAAATAGCCCACCCCAAAATAGGATATATTCTGGATACCCTTGGGAAAATGGAGAAATTTTCCTGGAACCTGTACGACATGTAGCAAATATCCCAGTCCCTGGAGGAAATGGCAAAGATCCTAGAGTGTTTTGTTCAGATTGGGACGGGTCAACAAACTTTGGAAGAGATGATGGATGCTGAAGAGAATTTGGGCTGACTGACAAGTTCTTTGAGGTTTTTCAGAAGAAACGCAAAGTTTTATACTCCTTGCCTTGAAAGTAATGCTGATTCGGGATTCCCTTTTAGAGATAAAGTAGTCTCAGAGGCTTTGAGAGGAATGGAGCATGTTCCACTGGCCCTTCTGCAGCATAAGAGGTTCTCAAATTCCCTTCTTCAGATAAGAGAATTGCCAGAGGACTTCTCTCAGATGGCAAATACACTAAGAAAATCTGAGTATTTGCCTAGACATCAGAGGTGCTGGAGTTGACTGCAAAGGTCTCACATCTGGTTCTGCAGATGGAGACTATTGCAGTATAACTTGTGAAGCCAAGAAATGTACTCCAGTGTCAGCAGCAGATGGAGAAGAGCCTAGAGTTCTTTGTGCAGATTTGCATCTTTTCAAAGTCTGTCTTGGTGGTAAGTGAGGTCACAAAAATGCTTGAGCAGATTTTCAAGATATTATAATTGCATGTGCTGATGTAGGAAGACATGCTTCATGGCCAAGAACTGATTTGAAACTTACAGTGCAACCTTTTGTAGATCCAGAATTTTCTACAGTGCCCTGGAAAGATGATTACTGTCCAGGAGAGCTCAGAAAAGGATTGCATGTTTCTAGTATTTTTGGAGAAGATGTTGAGGTTTATAGAGACCCTTCATCAGATTGTGCTGTATGCACATTTGCCTGGGATGACATGGAAATTTTCAGAGGCTATGAGGCTGACAGCAAAGTTGCTAGAGCCCCTGGAGTACACAGAGGATATTCCTGAGCACCAGGTGCATATGGTAAATGCTCTATAAGCCCTGGTGAAGAAAAGGCACATTCCTGAGATTTTTGGCTAGATAGAAATGATCTGGTAGGCCTTGGCTAAGATTGTGAGTGCTGTACCATATGGTGGGGAGATGCATAAAGTTTCAGAGCCTCCTGGGCAGCACTTAGATATTTTGAAGCCTTTTGAGCAGATGACACTCTTCTTTCAGTACCCTGTTCAGATGTGGCTACTTTTAGAGACTCTTGGATGGATATACAAGTCCCCAGGGTCCCTCTCACAGATGAACAGGATCTTGGAATTCCTTGTGTTAATAAGGATATTCCCATAAGCTTTGGATCAGTTGTCAAAGTTCCAAAAAGCACCTGGACATGGTAGACCCTTTAGGTCCTGGATTTGATGTCAAATGTCCTATAGACTTCCCTACAAATGTGGAGTCTCCTGATGTAGCTTGCACTAAGAAATTGCTCTTAGTGTCCTGCCAGATGGAGAAGATCCTAGAGAGTCTAGGGAAGATCTGGACATTTTCAGAGTCCCTTCTGCTGATAGGCAATGTCCCACAAGCTCTTGATTTGAATGCAAAAATGAAAGATGCACATAGACCCTTACTCTCTGCAGCTGATGCCTTCAGACTATTGGATATTTGTGGTACTTTTTTTTTGAACTGTTGGATGATGTTCTGAGGTTTGTGGAGCCCTGTCACTTTCAGCTGACCGTGATGTATGCACAACAGACTGCAATGACATGCAAAGATTCAGAATCCCCCAGGCTGATTGTGAAGGTGCTAGACAACCTTGGCCAGATGGGAAAGATTGGGCAGATCCTTTTATAGAAGACAAATATCTTCGAGGTTCTTTACACGATGATGGCAAAGCTTCTCTAGACCCTGGATCAGATTGAGAAGATCCCACATCTTCTCCCACAATGGTCCAAGGTACTCTGGGTATGTTTGCATTTTCACAAACCTCCTATGGAATGTGCAGAATGTTGATAGAGGGTTTTGGCATGATGATAAAGAGCAATGCACAAGCAAAATTCTCTATGCTTATCTGGAAAGTTTCCTAGGCTCTTGAGAAGATAATAAAGGCTCTACAGACTCAAAGGTAGGTGGTGGAGTTCCCTCAGTAGGTATGTGAAGTTTGCTAGGGAGCAAATGTTCTCGATCCCTTGGAACGAATAAAGAATTCTCATAAAATCCTTGGTCATATTGTGAATATCCTGTAAGTTCTGAGGGAAATATCAAAGGCCATGTATTCCCTTGGACAGATGGAGAAGTATCCTGAGATTCTACCAAGTATGACAAGTAACCTACTTTGCTTTGGAATGATGCTGGATGTTCTAGAGTCCTGGGAGTAGAAGACAAATAACTCAGAGTTTGATGGATTGGCATAATATGTTTCAGGGTTCCAGGATTACAAAATAAATTCTGTAGATCATAGGCTAGATTGAGAAGATTCCATAGCCTTACATCTAGTTGAAATATGGCCAAAAACATTCTGGCTGGTAAGTATTTGTGTTGCATTCCCTGTAGAAATAAAGGAATGTTCTACATCCTGTAGCAAAGATGGCAAATGAAACAGTCTGTTGTGAAGGTGTTTAAATTTGCAATGGCCCTTTGGTAGCTACTAAACGTTCTAGGGCATGTCGGTTCAATGGAGAAGTTTCCAGTGCATCTGATGCACAGGGTGACCATTTTACACCTTCTTTGCCAGATAACAAAGAACCTTAAGATTCCTGACAAGATGAGAAATTTCCCAGTCACTGTGGGAAAGAGTGAATGTAGAGCAGAAGGCTGGATTCCTTTCTCTACTGTTCCAACAGGAAAAATAAGAGGTGAAGGAGTAGGAGGTGTCACAGGCCTTTTGGGAGATGAAATTTTTTCTACTCCACCTTTGGTGAGTTTCTACAGTTCTACAACTGCTTGGGTAGAAAGAAAAATCTCTACTGCTTCTCAGAAGGGTGGCAATGATTGTAAGGACACTTGTCCCAATAAGAAAGGACACTTGTCCCAGAAGCAAAAAGACACACATGGTATATACTCACTCATATAGACATACAACATAGGACAAACCCACTAAAACCTGTGCATCTAAAGAAACTAAGCAAGAGAGAGGACCCTAACTAAAATGTCCAATCCCCATCCGTAAAGGCAAAGAGGATGGACATCAGAAGAAGAAAACAGGAAACAACCTAGGAACCTACCACAGAGGGCCTCTGAAATCCTCTGCCCTTCAGACTATCAAAGCAGATGCTGAGCCAGATGGGCAACTGTTGGGCAGGTGAACGGAATTTTAGGTAAGAACTGGGAAATAGTAAGAGCTGGAGAGGACAGGGTCTCCACAAGGAGATCAACAGAACACGAAAATTTGAACACAGGGAACTTCCAAGAGACTCATACTCCAACCAAGGACTATTCATGGAGATAACCCAGAACCCCTGCACAGATGTAGCCCAGGGCAGTTCAGAGTCCAATTGGGTTACATAGTAATGTGAAGAGGGACTGCCTCTGACATAATCTGATTGGCCTGCTCTTTGATCACCTCCCTCTGGGGGGGAGCAGCCTTACCAGGCCATAGTAGAGGACAATACAGCCACTTTTGATGTGAACTGAGAGACTAAGATCAGAAAGGAGAGGAGAACCTCCCCTATTAGTGGACTTGGGGAGTGGCATGCAAGCAGAGGGAGGAGGGAGGGTGGGATTGGGAGGAGAGGAGGGAGGGGATTATGGGGGGATGCAGAATGAATAAAGTGTAATTGATGAAAAATTTTAAATAAAAAGGAAAAAAATAATTTAAGAACCTTAAATGACTTTCAAAATTGGAGGAAAACATGGAGTTAGTCAATTGGCATGGAGCACGTCTCGCCCCTGGGGGCAATGGTCTCCTGAACCTACTCAGACCTCGGACACCACCACTGCTAGTTCTAGAACTGACGCAGGATGTTCCAAGGAGGGATTAAGGCTTCTCATAATATTTCCTATAAGCCCACACCTGTTTGTCTATATCCCCCATTTTTATTCATTATTAGCCAGATAGAGCCAAGTAATTGTGGTAATGATACTTGCTTTTTTGCCCAATGCTGGAATGCTAATAAATTTAGGTATACCCTGGTTACTCGCATGCCTCACTGGGTGCCTGTGCCCATTGATGCCCCTCACGCTATGACTCTCTTCAGACAGAAAAGGGATCTTGGAACTACAGCCACCATTGTTACTACCATCTCATTGGCGGCTGTTGGAGCTACCACCTGGGCATTAGCTATGAGTCATACTGGGCAGACTGCTCAGACCCTGAATAATCATTTAGCCAATGTAGCTCATGCCTTAGTTGTACATAAAGGAATTAATGCTCAACTAAAAGGAAGCTTGATGGTGTTCAATCAGAGGATTGACCTCTTGCAGGAGCAAATTGATACCCTATGGCAAATCGCTCAACCTGGCTGTCAATGAAAGTATGCTGGACTTTGTGTCACTACCATACAACATGAGAATTTTTCCTGTGCTGCAAATCTGTCTAAACAATTGTCGAGCTATATTTTAGGTAATTGGACTGGAGAATTCGATACTACGATGGAGCAGCTGAGAGTGGCCATTGTCACAGTAAATTCTACCAGAGTGGACGCAGGACTAGCCACAGGATTATCAACATGGATTGCTGCAGCCATGAATCATTTGAAGGAATGGGCGGGCATGGGAGCGTTAGCAGACCTTCTGGTGTTGGTCTCCTTGGTTTGCCTGTGGTATATATGCAAGATTAGAGTCTCACAACTGTGTGATGCAGCCATGATCATTCAGGCCTTTACAGCCATTGAAGCAGGAAATTCTCCCCAAGCATGGTTGGATACCATAAAAAGCTAAAATGATACGCTCAGGATGCGAAGCTAAGCACTGCACTCAGGTCAGCCGCTTTCGACCCAGAGAAGAGCATGTCTGGTTGCATGCGGGTTGATGCCCCAGGTCCTGCCTCTGAGAAAAAGGTATCTGACGGGTCTGATGCTCTTTGGGTGGATGACACCTAAATGAATATCAGTACAAAGTCCCAATTTATTTCTAATATCAGAGATCAGACCTCTACTCTTGCCTGATGTGTCTGAAACAAAAAGGGGGAACGTAGAGAGCTGCGGAATGCTATGCCTTAAAGATGGAGCTGGTTTCCGCCTTCCACCTTCCCGATGGTGAGTGCTCTCTGTCACGAACAATCCCACATTTGGCTAAGGCTGAGGATCTGGCTTGCTTCCATGTATGTGGACCTATCTGCATTGCCCACGTGGCACGACTGGGTTGGCTACCCAGAGGCTATTTAAGCTGTGGGCTGGCTTTCCCCAGAGTCCGAGGATTGTTCAATGTTCCTGAATAAACTGCATTGAAAATAAATAAAAATAAAAAATTAAAAAAATAAAAAAATAAAAATAAAATTTAATAAAAAAAAAAGAAATTATCAAAAGTCTTTGGGGCAAGAGCCATCAATCCTAGAGTTTTTGTTGTGGAAGAAGTAGATTCCACAATCCCTTCAGCACTTTGTGAATGCTCTGGTGTCTCATTTGTTATTTATGAAAGTCTCTCTTAATATGAAAAATATTCTAAAGTCCCTGAAATACTTGGGTTAGATTCCAGAAAAATCTGTGAAGGTGTCAAAGGTCTGAATCCCACCTTGGCAGACTGTCAAGATTCCATATTTCCTAGTGAAAAAGGTTCCAAATATTTTGGATTTTTTTGGAGAGTTAGTGAATGATCCAGAGACCAAAGTACAGATATGGCAACTTCTTTTGACTGTTTAGCAGGAAGCCAGTGTTCAAGATCCATTGGAGCAGATAAAGAAGTTTGCAGACCATCTTTGTCATGACCAACTTTTGCAACCATAGAGTTAGATGACAACTTTTTCAGAGTCTCTTTGGCAGATGTCAAACAGCCTTGAGACCTTTGATTAATTTGGGAACATTCAAGGGCTTATTTATTGGGTCTCAAATATTCTGGAGGCACTTAGATAGAAAGTTGAAGATCCAGAGATCCTGGAGCAGATATAGAAAGGATTTGTGGCTCTGTGGCAGTAATTGTATGTTCAAGAGTCCTTGGAGAAAATAAGGAAGATTTCAGACCACCTGTGGCAGAACTCTCTACAAACTTACAGTGAGAGGACAAGTTTACAGGAGGTACTCCTGCAGATATCAATTATTTATCATTTTATCATTCTCCAGATTCATTTTGGAATGTTTAAGGACTCCTAGAACCGAGGGAAAATATCCTAAATCTTGGGAACATTGGCAATATCCTATAGCTCTTTGGCAACAACCAGGGATTATCAGAGCCACTTGAGCAGTTTCAAAAGGATTGATAGTCACTTTTTCTAAGGTGCTGTTTCTTTTGAGGCAGGAGAAAATAAATTCAACCTTTTTGCAGAAGAGAGGAGGTTGAAAGTGTCTTCCTTGGCTGGAAAACTTTTGAAGTCCATGCATTCTGAAGGATTATCTCTTAACCTCTTTTTGGTAAAAATTGAGATGTCTGGGCCTACTTGGGAAGAGGAAGAGTGTCTAATTTCTCCCCCCTGAAAAGGACTATTCACAAAACCCTCCTGTAGTAAATGGGCAAGATTGTATAGCACTGTCTTTGTATATGGTATATCTTAGGGCCTCTCTCTCAGTTGGCAAACATGTTGAGGTGTCTTGGGGATATATACAAGTGTTGACTGTGGCTTCGGAATGAGAGGAAGTTAATAGAGCTTCATGTGTAGGCTTGGCCTTTCCTAGAGCTTGATGGGCATATGTGGGAGGCCTAAGATCCTTGTGGGCAGGTAGGGACCATATTAGACCTCTTTGATTACTTGTAGAAGTTCCAAGAACACTTCCATCAAATGCAAAAGGAGATAATGATTTTGGATTAGAGATATCAGGTTCCAGAGCTAGCTGGACAGACAAAAGAGATTCCAATGAGCCATTGGCACATAAGGTTGAATTCACAGACTTTGGAGTACGTGACAGAAGTGGTGGAAATACTTGTGTGAATATGGAAAGCATGACATCCCTTTACACAGATGGGGAAGGGTCTATAAAATCTCCTGTATTTGTGAGAGATTGTTGATTCTCTTGGGAATATAGTGAATTTCCCACAAATCCTGTGAATTTTAGGAAGCTCCTATTTGGACTTGGGCTCTCAAAGAATCCAAGGAATCCCATTCTATACATGTACACGATGCTGTAGTGTACTCTTGTGAACATGTGTCCCTTCCTATAGCAGCTTTATCATGAATGGGTACATCCAAAAGTGTGTGTGTAAACAGGCTATGTCCTAGAACATCTTTTGTAGAATTGCTACATCCAAGAGCCTTTGTTAAATGTGTGGACTTGGCATGATCTCCTTTTGTAAATGTATCAATTCCCATAGTCCCTTTCTGAGATTGGGTAGTACTCAGAGGGTCTGCGATAGGTTTTGGATGTCCTAGCAACTCTGGTGTATATTTAGAAATTCCAAGAGCCTGTCTCACATTTGCAAAGATTTCTAGAGACCCCTGGGGAGGTCAGAAAAATTGTATTCTCTGAGAGATGTGGAACCTGCAAGGCTCTCTTGGAATTTTGTGGCATATATTTGTCTCTTTGTGGAGTACTGACAAGTCAATAATGCCCTTTTGGACAGTGGGCAATAGTTGAACTCCTATTGGTATGATAGAGACCCAGTGGAATCTCCTTGCTCTCTCAGAGGAACCAATCTCCTTCTTGAATAGAAATGTCCATGCTCCCTTTTCAGAGCAGATTATTTGCATCTCTGTTCAGGGGGAAGCTCAGGTTTTGGAATATTGCTTTGACAATTTTCTATATATGTTGACAATCATAGACCTAACATGACACAATGAGATGGACTCAAAACCACTGGGGGAGATGTGAAGATGATAGATCCCTTTGTGTGTTTACTAAAGGCACAAGACTTGCTGGGCAGACTCAGGAGATCCTCCCAACTCCTGTGTATGTGTGGAACTCTCAAGAGCCCCTCCTAAAGAGGGCAAATGTCCTTGATCTCCTGATGTATATGGGGAAATTTTCATTTCTGCTTGTGCATGTTTGAGTGTTGAGGGTCTCCTGGGGAGAGGTGTGCTTGCGTTTAGGCCCTTTTGGTACTTTAGAGATGCTCTGAGAATATTCTTTAATGATGGAGGACTTTTAAAGCACTTTGGTTTAACTGGGAAGTTTTGACACCCACCCCCTTGGTCAGAAGGGTCAGGACCAAAGTTCACTTTACTGGAAATGAATTTCATTGTGTCCTTTTTGGGAAAATATTTGGAATCCTTCCAGAGAGGAGCCAACTTTCTTATCCCCTTTGAGAGCTGTCAAGTGTGTTACACTCTCTTGAATACAGGTGGAAAATGGGGAAAATGATAAATCAATGATCTGCCCATTAAGAGAAGCCTTGGAGCCTTCTTTGTTGAATGGGGCCCTTTGGCGGTCTGATTGATGAGAGTGGTCTGGTATAAAAACCTTTTGGGAGATATAGAAAGATTGGAAACTGTTTGGGTAGGGGATGATCTTTTTAAACCCCCTCTGGATGAGTAGGCATATGTGAATTTCCCTCCAGCACAAGTGGGAGATTGTTGGAACTTCTGGGCAAATGTGAACTGCCTCTTAGTGCCTTGAACACATTTGGTTAATCCCAGAATGCCTTGGGTGGATATGGACAATCCCTTGGAAAGAAGTGCAAGATCCCAGAGCTTCTTGGTTATATAAGAAAGGCTTTAGGGACCCTTGAATATGTGGGGAGATGCTGGTCATTGGAAGAGTAAGCATAAGATTGCACAGCTACTGAGCCCACAGGTTATTCTACCACAGAAGACAAATTCAGCCTATTTTTCACCTTCCCAGGTATGTGCAAAAAAGATGAGGCCAGTCTCTTTTTGATGGCACACTCTAAGGCAGATGGACCCGTTTCCCTGCTCAGTGACTTCCTTCTGCATTCTGGAACCTTGAAAGGATTTGGAACTACCTTTTGCTTGATCTCTTTCAGTTCCTTCCTGGAGTTCTGGGACTTTTTACTGCCTGAAAATCTTTAGAAGAGATTTGAGGTGCTGCAGCCTCTTTGCACTAAGAGTTTCGGTTCTATTGAATCTCAGGCCTTCATAAGGCTTTGAGCCTTATGAACTTGTGCCTGGTTCGGCAAATGATCCCTGGAGGTGCAAAGTCTATATGTTTGTTGCTGCTCAAGCATTTGCTCCACTAGATTGAGGTGTCATAATCAAGTTGGGGGAACTTGAAGGGAGTTTCAGGCCATGGAGGTGGGGGAACATTGATGGGGATTCCAGGCCGTGTAGCTTGGGTATACTGGAATTTAAGCTCAGAATTGAGCCCCAGGGCTGAGGCTTTCTGGCCTGTCTCCACACTTCTGAAAATTTAGTCTAAAAGGAAATTGAGTGATCAGTTCTCATGCCACTCTCTATACTTCAGTGATAAGTGGTTTTGGGGATAAGAGTAGAGCACAGTTGGGGGAAACAGAGATAATGGTGCAGGAAAGAGGGAAAGGAAAAGAGTAGGGAGGGGGCTAAGACCAGAATGCAAATGGAGTAAAATAAAATTAAAAATAAAACAACTTCAAAAAAGTCACTTGAGATAGAAATAGGGGCAGGAATGAACTTGAGAAAGATGATTGGCAACTAGCAGTGGTAAGCATTAATCAGTTAGAAGAGCAGCTCTACTCTCCAAGATCTGTGAACATGTCCGGAGGGAACACCTCACAGGACTCAAGTGACTGTTGGCCTCCGAGTCAGGTCAAGCTCGAGGGAGGCACTCAGAATTTGTCTTCTCTGGCCTGATGTGCCAGTATTGGTCTGCCTCACCTGGTGTTTTTGCATGCAGCAGCAGGGCAAACACGGAAGTTTTCTGAATGAAAGGATGCTGAGGACCCACTTCCATATTGTCACAAGAGCTAGCTAATCCGGTGTCCAAGGTCACAGGCCAAGACAAGGGATGGGGAAGGAGCAATGGGACTAGTAATGGCAAAGGGTGATTACAAGGCTATGCCTTCAAGTAAATTTTGCACCACCACAGGATCAGCTGCAGTGTTGCAATGGTACCTGTTGGAGCCCCCTAACTGAATGAGAAAGGCTGACCCATATCTGAACTTCTTAGGGACTTTTGGTTAGCCATCAAGTTTCTTATGGAACTGGAGAAAGAACAAGGAAAAGGGTTTCAATAAAGCATAGGATGTGTGGAATTAATATAAAAAATGTTATTCTTTCTGTTATTCTTGAACTTGAACTTCCTTGGTAAATTTGTGACAACTTCTGTAAACAGCTTATGCCTTTCTGTATGCTTACTGACATCTAGAGATTTTGTAATAAGACTTACTGCAATGTTATCATTATGTAAATATTTATTATATGTATGGTATGGAGAATAAAGACAAAATTATAATCCCCTTAGTAATACAGATATTACTCCATTTAAGTTTGCAGATTCAGAACACAGACACAGTTGACTCTGGAATGTAAGCCCTATGGACTTAAACAATTGTTTTGTCTATCATGGTTTATATGTTAGGTCCCTATAAAATTTACATATTTGGATTGCTTTTTAAAGGATTTGAATTTGATGGCCCTGAAGGTATGCTATGGCTAATGGCTCATAAAAGTGCCTCTGCATGGGTCACTTTCATGCCATTGCTGCAATTGCACCATTGTTTCACATAATGATTGTTGAAACCCTTAGTCCAGTTGATGATTCTTAGAAAAGTCAAAGAATATTAGTCGATACACTGACAATGTAAAAACATTATTTCAGTGTTTTTTTTTATAATTTCTTATTTTTTATATTATTCACCAGTTATTTACTTAACATGCCGGCCTTAACCCTCATTCCATTCCAATCTTACCCTCCTTCCCTCATCTGCTCCCTCTCTCTTTCCAAGTCCACTTCCTTCGTACTCTAGTGCATCAGTTTTCTTTAGAACTGCCTGCAACTTCCTCTTCTTTGAGTGGGGGTGGAGGTGAAAGGCAGCCATAGAGTTCATGTTAGAAATATTCCCTCTTCCCCTAACAAGGGAATCCACTTGGATAATGAGCTCACATAGGCTCCATCTGAGTAGGGGTTCTAGGTTATAGTCATACAAGTTTCTTGGTTAGAGAAACAGGCTCTAAAAGACCCCTGTATCCTGATATATCTGGTCCTTGTGGACTCCTGTTTTCTTCAGGTCTTACTCAGGCCCTCTTCTTTCATATGATTCCTTGCACTCTACTGAAGACTGGTTTGGAGTCTCAGCATCTGCTTTGATACACTGCTAGGTAGAGTCTTTCAGAGGCCCTATGTGGTAGGCTCCTGTCCTGTTACTTGTTTTCTCCTATTTCCAATGTCCATTCCATTTGTTTTTCTTTGTGAGAATTCATCATGGTACCCTGGGTCCTTCTTCCTTGTTTACAGATTTGAGTCTGTTCACCCTATCTTATAGGTCTAGTTCCAAATTATAAGTGAGTATATACTGTGTGTGTTTCTACTCCTGGGATACTTCACTCGGGATGATCTTTTCTAGATCCCACCATTTGTCTGCAAATTTCATGATTTACTTGTTTTTAATTGCTGAGTAAAGTTCATTGTGTAAAAGTATCACAATTTCTGTATCCATTCCTCCTTTGATAGATGTTTTTGTTACTTCCGAATTTTGGCTATTACAAATAAAGCTGCCACAGATATGGTTGGGCAAATGTCCTTATGTACTTGAGGATCTTTTGGATATATGCCAAGGAATCGGATAGCTTGATATTTCATGAAGTCCCATTTAAAAATTGTTGCTCTCAGAGCCTGTGCCTTTGATGTTCTTTTCAGGAAGGTGTCTCCTCTTTCTATGAGCTCTAGGCTCTTCCTGGCATTTTTTTTCCTAACAGACTTAGATTATCTGGGTTTTTGTTGAGGTCTTTGTTCCACTTGGACTTTACTTTTGGGCAGGGTGATGAATATGGATATATTTTTATTTTTCTGCATGTAGATATCCAGTGGCAGCTTCACAATTTGTTGAATATGCTGTCTTTTTTTCCAATGATTAGTTTTGGCTTCTTTGTCAGAAATCAAGTATTCATAGGCATGTGGGTTTATGTCTGGGTATTCTATTCAGTTCCATTGATCCACTCTTGTGCTTCTATGCCAACATCAAGGAGATTTTATTTCTTTTGCTCTGTAATATAGCTTGAGATCAGGATGGAGATACCTTCAGATGACCTGTTGTTAAACAGAATAGTTTTGAATTTTTTTGTTTTTGTTTTTTTTTTCATTCTCCATATGAATTTGATAATTTTTCTTTCAAATTCTGTAAAGAATTGTGTTGGTATTTTAATGGGAATTCAATTGAATCTTTAGTTGGCAGAATGTCCATTTTCTCCATGTTAATCCTATGGAATCATGAGAATGGAAGATCTTTCCATCTTCTGATATTTCCTTCAATTTCTTTCTTCAGAGACTTGAATTTGTTTATTTTTTTTTAAACAGGAATTTCTCCTGCTTGGTTAGAGTCACCCCAAGGTACTTTATATTATTAGTGACTATTGTGAAGGGTGTTGATTCCATCATTTCTTTCTCTGCCCTTTTGTCTTGGGTGTACAAGAGGGCCTCTGATTATTTTGAGTAAATTTTTTATTCAGCCAGTTTGTTGAACGTGTTGTGTTTATCAGCTAAAGGAGTTCTCTGGTTGAATTTTTGGGGTCACACATATGTACTATCATGTCATCTGGGAAGAGTTAACCTTTGACATATTCCTTTTGAAACTGTATCCCCTTGATCTTATTTCTTTTTTGTTTTATTGCTCTTGCTAGGTCTTCAAATACTATGTTGAAGAGATATGGAGAGAGTGGGCAGCCTGTCCTTTTCTGTGATTTCAGTGGGATTGATTTAAGTTCCTCTCCATTGAATTTGATGTTGGCTATAGGCTTGGTGAATATTGCCTTTACTGTATATATGTATGTCCCTTGTATCCCTGATATTTCCAAGAATGAATGGGTGTTGGAATAAGTCACATTTATGAAATCTATAGAGGCGATCATGTGGTTTTTCTCCTTCAGTTTATTTATATGGTGGATTAAATTGATGGATTTCCATATATTGAACCACACTTGAATGCCTGGGATGAAACTTACTTGGTCATGGTAGAGGATATCTTTTATGTGTTCTTGGATTTGGTTTGCAATTATTTTATTTAGTATTTTTGCATCAATGTTCATAAGAGAGATATTTCTGAAATTTTCTTTTTTGTTTAGTCTTTGTGAACATTAGGTATCAAGGTGACTGTGTCTTCATAGAATCAGTTTGGTAATGTTCCTTCTATTTCTATTTTGTGGAATTGTTTGAAGAGAATTGGATTTAGCTTGTCTTTGAAGGTCTAGTAGAGTCCAGTGCTGAAACATCTGGTCCAGGGATTTTATTTTATTTTATTTTTTCATTTTTTAAGGGAGACTGTTAATGACTGCTTCAATTTACTTGGATGATATATGATTATTAAATGATTGTAACTGATTTTGACTTAAATTTAGTATATGGAACCTATCAAGATAACTGTCCATTTTTTTTTTTAGATTTTAAAATTTTGTGGCATATAGGCTTTAGTAGTATGACTTAATGATTGTTGGTATTTCCTCCATGTCTGTAGTTATGTCCTACTTCTCATTTCTGATTTTCCTCACTTCCATAGTTTCTCTCAGCCACTTAGTTAGTTTGTCTAATGGTTTGTCTATCTTGTTGATAGACAAGGACCAGCTCTTGGTTTCAATGATTCTTTGAATAGTTTCACTTGTTTGCAATTGATTAATTTCAGGCCTGGGTTTGATTATTTCCAGCCATCTGCTCCTCTTGGGTGTATCTGCTTCTTCATCTTCTTTTTATTTTATTTTTATTTTTTCTTGTAGGGCGTTCAGTTGGGCCATTAAGTTGCTTGTATGAGATGTTACAAATTTCTCCTTGAAAGCACTTAGTTCTGTGAATTTTTCTCTGAAGAGTGCTTTCATTGTGTCCCATACATTTGGGTATATTTTGTTTTAATTTCTATTGAATTCTTGGAAGTCTTTAATTTCTTTCTTTATTTCTTCCTTCACCCAGCTGTTATTGAATAGTAAGTTGTTCGGTTTCCATGTGCATGTAGGTTTCTTGCTATTTCCATTGTTGTTGAGGTCCAGGTTAAGTCCATGGTGGTCAGATATAATACAGAGGATTTTTTTTTTCAATCTTCTTGTATTTGTTGACACTTGCATTGTGACCAACTATATGGTCTGTTTTGGAGAAGGTTCCATGAAGTGTCCAAAAGTAGATGTTCTCTTTTGAGTTTGGGTGAAAAGTTCTGCAGACATCTGTTACTCCCATTTGAATTAGGGCCTCCTTAATTGCCTTGATTTTCCTATTTACCTACTGTCTGGATGATCTGTCCCTTGAAGAGAGTGGGGTGTTGAAGTCTCCCATACTTAAGGTGTTGGGATTGATGTGTGATTTAAGCTTTAATAATGTTTCATTTACCAATGTAGGCACTTTTGTGTTTGAGCAGAGATGCTCAGAATTGTGATGTCCTCATGGTGGACATTTTTCCTTTGATGAGAATGCAGTGCTCCTCTTCAACTTTATTAATTACTTTTGGTTGCAAGTCTATTTTATTAGCTATTAGCAGACCTATGCCCAATTGTTTTTTGTGTAACATTTGCTTGAAAAACATTTTCCAGTCCTTTACTCTGACCTAGTGTTTATCTTAGTTGTAGAGGTGTGTTTTACGGATGCAGCAGAATGTTGGATGCAGTTTGCACACCATTCTGTTAGTCTGTGTCTTTTTATTGCAGAGTTGATTCCATCGATGTTGATAGATAACAGTGACCAAAGAATGTTAATCCTTTTTATTGTGGAGTTGGGATATTACTGTGATTCATTGCTTGTTTTCTTTTCTTTTTTTCTTTTGTAGGAAGTTATCTGTGTCCTATGTTTTGTTTGGTACATTTGTTTTCATTGGATTGTTGTTTTACAACTGGGGTCTTATATTGGACTAGTTTACTATATAAAAATTACTTAAATATATTTTTGTCATGGAATAATTTGTCTTCCACATCTATGTTGATTGAAAGCTTCTCTATAGATTTTTAGTGTTTTGACTATGATGTGAGGTGAAAAATTTCTATTCTGGTCTAATCTATTGGGTGTTATGTAGGCCTCATGTATGTTTATGGACATCTGTTTCTTTAAGTTGGGAAAATTGTCTTCTATGATTTTCTTGAAGATATTTTCTGGACCTTAGAGCCTACAATCTTCCTTTTCATCAATTCCTATTATTATTAGATTTGCCTTTTCATTGTGTCTTTGATTTCTTGGGTATTTTGTGTATGGGACTTTCCCAATCTTCCTTTTCCTTTGAAAGAAGTATCAATTTCTGCAAGTGTATCTTCAGCACCAGAGATTCTCTCTTCCATCTCTTGTAATCTGTTAGTGATGCTTACCTTGTGTTTCCTGATCTTTTCTGTAAGTTCTTCAGAACCAGAGTTTCCTTGTTTGTGTTTTCTTTATTGATTCTAATTCTATTTTTCTGCCTCACACCATTTCCTACATTTGTTTGAATGAGACTTCCAGTCTCTGAATGATGGGCTGTATTTCTTTTTGTCCATGTCTTCTCAATATGCCACTAATTGTGCCACTACTGTGTCTCTACTTGTTTGGCTGTATTTGCCTGTGTTTCTGTGAGAGCTTTGTTCATTTTCTCTTTATGTGTTTCCATAGCTGTGACACTTTTTTTTTTTAACATATTTGTTTGTTTCCTCTTTATGTGTCTCTATTGACTGGATGAGCATATCTTTAAATTCAGTTTACTGGATTACAGATGAGTTGGAGTATCCATTGATTTGGTGGGATTGCTGGTGAAGCCAAAATATCCTGATTTTTATTGGATGTGTTATTTTGCAGTCCTCTGGCTTTTTGATTTCCTGTAACCTTCACTGTTTGTTATTGGATTCGGCAATTCAGAATGGGGCCATCCTTTTCTGGTGTCTGGAAATTCTTCAAGAAGATGAGAGTGGTTCAGGGGTTTCAGCATGTGTGTTGCTGGATTAGCTGTACCAGTGGGTGGAATGTCCATGGCCACAGAAAGATGAATGTGGCAAGCTTCTGAGTAGAGGTGAGTCCTGAGGACAGGGTGCTAGGAAATGTAGAGAACTTCCGTGTGAGGGAGGGGCTCCTTGCAGGCACAGAGTGATCTTAGGCACTAAAGTTATTGCAAGTGCTGGTGAGGATATCAGATGCAATTTCCTTGAGTATGTCAGTGGCCTATTGGTACTTGTAATTGCCTGTCATTGAGATCTAGGTGTTATTTTCCTAAACTCCACTGGTAGATCCACAGACCAGGGGCTTCAATGTCCCAAGAAACCCTGTTTGCCACAGTGAATGTGTGGGTGGGAAGGATCTGATGACTGGCTGCTAGCTTAGAAGACACCCAGTATCTTGGGCTCTCTGGGCATTTGAGGGTGTATTCATTCTCTAGTAAGTCAAATTGTAAGACACAGGAGTTCGTTCTATTCTCTACTGGCCAGTGTGGACCTGCTGAGTCAAATGTGGCAGGACAAACTCAGTCAGCTCCATGGTGCTGCAGCCAGTGAACTAAGAATTACACAAGCAGCTGCAAAACTGGAGTGTCCAGGTACCTACTAGGAAGTCCACAGACCTAGGTTTGCTGGCGCCTGCTGTACCTGTGTGGTTTTCCAGTTGTGTTGGTCTTTGGTGGCTATACATCTCGCTACTTGCCATGAGGGATTGCCACTGTACATTCACTGACTAGGAGGCCCTGAGGAGTCCATACGGCCACTCTCAGACACAGGATCCAGGAAGATTGTACTGTGGATATGGGACCCCACTAGGAGGTAGAGTTGGCAGCTGCCTCTGAGGAACCAGGAGCCCTGCCTCTGCTGTCTTGGTCTACAGGCAGTGAGTTCTGTGCTCAGTCTCATTGGTGCTATGGGTAGGCTCCCTCCAAGTAGGAGGAAGTCATGTACAATGGAAATCCCTCTCTCTGTTACCAGTGAAGTCACACCATATCTGAATCTCAATGTTCTCTGCTCCTGTGATGTCTCCTTTATTTCAGGAAGCGATAATGTTAATTTTCTCTCTTCAATTGCCCCTCCACTCTCCAATTTCTGAGTTTCAAAGCCTCTGATTCTCAGAAACCTTGCCTTCTGGTTACCTCTATCTTGGATCCCAACCACCATGTAAAATTAAGGATACTGATGGAGATGTTATTTTACTAACACATTTGGTTTGCTTGTTGCACACTTTGCCACACTACTTTCAGCTGTTTTGTTTTCTGGATGTCTCTTTGGTGAGAATAGGAAAGTGTGGGTGCACATTGATTAGACTGAAAGCATCTGATACATTCTTTCTGAGAGACTTTAGAATTCCGTTTCATTTTTTACAGTGGGATCATTTGGAATGAGCATGGGACTAAATGTAAGTATCTGTTGCCTCCAAGGCCAGAGGGTTATATACAATGTCTCTATATTCATTTGGACATTCTCTCTGTATCTTGATTGTAATAAATACATCTTATTTATTTACTCACTTGCTTGATATTTGTTTCTTGTTTCTTTGTTCGTTTGTTTGAGACAAGTTTTCACTATATAGCCTTGGCTGTTCTGGACAAGGTTTGAAAACCAGGTTGGCCTAGTGCTCAGAAAACAAAGAATGTCTTCTTTTCACCTTCTCAGGCATGGGTTAAAAGGTGAGACTAGTCTCTTTATGGTGGTAGGCTCTAAGGAAAATGGATTTCCTTTCTCATTCAGTTGCTTACTCCTGCACTCTAGAACCATAAAAAGAATTGGACCTTCTTTTTCCTTGGTCTCTTTCATATCTTTATGGGATCTGTTCTTTTTTTTCTGACTGAAGTCTTTTTAGGAGCAATGAGGTGCCACAGGCTCTCTGTACTAGGAGAGAGGGGTCTTTTGAATCTCTGGTTTTCATAATGCTTTGAGTAACTGAACTTGTGCCTACTAGAGTGGAATTTCCCATGTAGTGAACCATAATGCACCTGCCTTTGCCTGCCTGAATTCTGGGATTGCAGGCCTGTTCCACATTGCAGGCTTCTCTCTATATTTTTTAGTGAATTTGGATACTTGTTTCTCTATAATGTTGATTTTCCCAAAGAAAAGGAAGAGAGGAGGTGGAAAATGTCTTCCTTGGCTGGGAAAATTATGAATTCCAGTTGTTCTGAAGGGTTATCTCTTAACCTCTTTTTTGTAAAAGTTAGATGTTTTGGGCATACTTACCAAGAGTGCCTAAATTCTCTCTCCCCCCCCCCCCCTGAGAAGGGCTATTCACAAAACACTCATCTATAGATTGGGAAGAATGTACAGCACTGTCTTTGTATATGATATATCTTAGGGCCTCTCCCTCAATTAGCGAGCATGTTGAGGTTTCTTGGGCATATATACAAGTGTTGACTGTGGCTTCAGAATGAGAGGAAGTTAATAGAGATTCACTTGTGGGCTTGGCCTTTCCTAGCTTCATGGTCACATGTGGGAGGTATAATAGCCTTGTGGGAAGGTAGGGACTTTATTAGACCACCTTGACTACTTGTGGAATTTCCAAGACCACTTTTTTCAGATGAGAAAGGGGATTAGAGATGTCAGGACATTAGAGATGTCAGGTTCTAGAGCCAGCTGGACAGACAAAACAGATTAGAATGACCCATTGGCATATAAGGTAGAAATCACAGAGTCTGGAGTATGTGACAGGAGTGGTGGAGATATTTGTGGGCATGTGGAAAGCATGTCATCCTTTTGGACAGATGGGGAAGAGTCTATAGCATCTTCTGTATTTGTCAGAAATTGCTGATTCTATTGGCGACTTTCCCACAGACTCCTGTGAATTTTGGGAAGCTCTTATGTGGGTTTGTGCTCTAGTAGAATCTAAGGAATCCCCTTCTTTAGATGTGCAGGATGCTGCAGTGTACTCTTGTGAACCTGTGTCCCTTCATATAGCCCCTTTTTCATGGATGGGCACATCCAAAACTATTTGTGTAAACAGGCTATGTCCTACAACATATTTTGTAGATGCACCACATCCAAGAGCCATTGATAAATATGTGGACTTGGTATGTTCCTCTTTTGTTAATATATCCTTTTCTACAGTTCCTTTCTGAGATTGGGTAGTATTCAGAGGGTCTGGGATAGCTTTTGGATGTCCTAGTATCTCTTAGGTATATTTAGAAATTCCATGAGCCTGTGTGACATTTGCAAATAATTCTATACACCACTGGGGACGTAGGGAAGGTTGTATTCTCTCAGCCCCCTGAGAGATGTCGAACCTTCAAGGTTTTCTTTTAGTTTTGTGGCATATACTTGTCTGTTTCCCGAGTGCTGACAAGTCAGGGGGGACAATTTGGCTAGTGAGTGATAGTTGAAGTGCTCTTGGTCTGATAGGAACCCTGTGGATTCCCCTTGCTCAGAGAGACCATCTCTCAATTTTCTCCTTGAATAAAAATGTCCATTCTTCCTTTTCTGAGCAGATTTTTTTTTTAAATCTCCATTCAGGGGAAGCACAGCTCTGGGAATATTTCTTTGATGCTTTTCTATAGTTGTGGACAATCGTAGACCCAACTTAACAGAAAGGGATGGACTCATACTACTGGGGGAAATGGTGAAGATGATAGATCCTGTAGTGTGGTTACTGATGGCACAAAAATTGCTAGGGCAGACTCCAAAAATCCTCCCACCTCCTTTGTATGTGTGGAACTCTCAAGAGCCCCTTCTGAAGAGGGCAAAGGTCCTTGATCTGCTGATGTACACGGGGACATTTTTATTTCTTCTTGTGCATGTTTGAGTGATGAGGGTCTCCTTTGGTGCGGTGTGGTTGGGTTTAGAACCTTTTGCAATGTTAGAGATGATCTGAGTCCATTCTTTAATAATGGAGGACTTTTAAAGCCCTCTTGGATTAATGGGGAAGTTCTGACACCCCCTTGGTCATCAGGGTCAGGACCCAGGATCCACTTCACTAGAAGAGAATTGTATAGTGTCCTTTTTGGGAGAGGGAGGATGTAATTTGGAAGTCTTCCTGAGAGTAACCAAATTTCAGGTTACCTTGTGAGCTGTCACATTTGTTAAAATCCCTGGAGAGAGGTAGTAATATTTAATCCTTTTGGGGAAAATGAGAAATCACTGAGCTCCCTTTAAGAGAAACCCTGGAGCCTTCTTTGTCTAATGGGGCTCTTTGGCAGTCTGCTTGATGAGAGTGGACTAGTCTAAAAATATTTCGGGGAGATTTGGAAAAATTGGAGACTGCTGGGGTAGAGGATGTTCTTTTGAAACCCCCTCTGGAAAAAGAAGGCATGTATGAATTTCCTTCCAGTACAAGGGAGAGGATTTTGGAAATGTTCAGCATATGTGAAATGCCCCTTAGCCCTTTGAACACCTTTGGTTAGTCCCAGAACCCCTTGAGTGGTTAGTGACAATCCCTGAAACTCTTGGGAAGATGTGCAAGATCCCAGAAGCCCTTGGTTAGATTAGGAAGGTTTTAGGTAGCCTTGAGTATGTGGGGAGATTACCAGTCCACGATGGTCAGCAGAAGAGTAAGCAGAAGACTGCACAACCACTGAGTCCACAGGTTCTTCTACCACAGAAGAAAAAGTCAGTCTTCTTTTCACCTTCTCAGGTGTGTGCTGAAAAGATGAGGCCAGTCTCTTTTGGGTGGCATGATTTATGGCTGATGGACCCATTTCCCTGCTCAGTGGCTTCCTCCTGCCTTCTTGAACCTTGAAATGATTTGGAACTTCCTTTTCCTTGATCTGTTTCAGTTCCTTCATGGAGTTCTGGGACATTTTACTGTCTGAATTCTTTAGAAGAGCTCTCAGGCACAGCAAGCTTTCTTCTCTAAGAGTTTCGGTTCTATTAAATCTCTGGCTTTCATAAGACTTTTAGCAGCTAGACTTGTGCCTAGTTGGGCGATTAAACCCCAAAGGTACATATTACAAATGCTTGTTGCTGTTCAAGTACTTGCCCCTTTGTAGTTAGGGGTCATACTCAAGTTGGGGGTACCTGAAGGAGGTTCCACGCCATGAAGGTGGGGGGACACTGAAGAGTGTCCCAGGCCATGGAGGCTGAGGCACATTGAAGGGGGTTCCAGATCATGGTGGCTGGGTGTACTGGGATTTAAGCTAAGAATTTAACACCAGGGCTGAGGCTTTCTGGCCTGTCTCCACACTTTTGAACATTTAATTTATAAGGAAATTGAGTGATCAGTCATCATGCCACTTCCTACGCTTTGTGAGAGGATAAGCTGAGTGGGTTGGTAAGAGTAGTAGGGGAAAGAGTGACAAGGGTGCAGGAGAGAGGGAAAGGAAAAGAGGATGGAGGGTGATACAACTGGGATGCAAATTGAGTAAAATGAAATTAAAAATAAAACACCTTCAAAGAAGTTACTTGAGATAGAAATAGGGAAATTGGCTACTACCCTTCGCAAGGGACAGCAAATGCCAAAGATGACTGGTGGCTAGCAGTGGTAAGTATTAATCAGATAGCAGATCAGCTCTACTCTCTGAGATCTGTGAACATGTGCGGAGGGAACACCTCACAGAACTCAAGTAACAGTTGGACTCACAGGTAAAGTAAAGGTCGAGGGAGGCACTGAGAATGTGTGTCCTTCAGCCTGCACATTCCAGTCCTGGTCTGCCTCACCTGGCATTTTTGTGTGCAGTAGCAGGGCAAACAAGCAATCTTTCTGAATGAAGGGATGCTGAGGACCCACTTCCTTATGATCAAGAGAGCTAGCTAATCTGGTGCCCATGGTCACAGAAAAGGACAAGGGATTTTGGAAGGAGCAACGAGACTAGTAATGGCAAAGGGTGCTTACAAGACTATGCTCCCAAGTCATTATTTTTACCACCACATGATCTGCTGCAGTGTTGCAATGATACCTGTTGGAGCCTCCTAACTGAATGAGAAAGGCTGGCCCAGATCTGAGCTTTTAGAGACTTTTGGTTAGCCATCAAGTTTCTTACCATATTGGGGAAAGAACAAGGAATAAAGTTTCAATAAATCATAGGATGTGTGGAATTGTTATTTTAAAAATGCTATTCTTTCTGTTATGCTTGACCTTAAATTTCCTGGGGAAATTTGTGACTTCTGTGAACAAATTCCTGCATGCTGAATGACATCTGGAGATTTCTTAAGAAGACTAACTGCAATGTTGTCATTATGTAAATATTTATTATAGGTATGTTTCAGAGAATAAAGGCAAAAATAAAATTCCCTTGTAGTACAGATACTACTTGATATAAGTTCACAGATTCATATCACAGATACAGTTGACTCCTGAATGTAACCCCTATGGACTTAAACAATTGTTTTGTCTATCATGGTTTATATGTTAGGTCTCTATATCATTGACACATTTGGATTGCTTTTTAAAGGTTAATTTGATGGCCCTGCATGCTGCATGGGTCACTTTCATGTCAATACTGCAGCTACACCATTGTTTCACATAATCATTGTTGAAACACTTAGTAGAGTTGATGATTCTTAGAAAAGTCAAAGAGTGTTAGGGAATAAACTGACAGTATGAAAACTTTTTTCTTAGAGTTTTCTTTTTTTAGTGATTTTTTTATACTTTTTATTTTTTATATTATTCCCCAGTTACTTAATTTTCATACCTGCTTTATCACTCTTCCTCATTCCCTTCCAATCTCACCCTTCTTCCCTCATCTCCGACCTGCCCCTTTCCAAGTCCACTAAAAGGAGAGGTCACCTCAAATTCCATCTGACCCTAGCTCATCAGGGTTCTTTAGAACTGTCTTGTTAGGTGGCTTAGCAAGGCTGCACCTCCTCTGTTGGGGGGTGGGGGTGGAGATCACAGAGCTATCCATAGATTTCATGTTAGAAATAACCACTGTTCCCCTAACTAGCAAACCCACTTGGATGATGACCTACCATTGCCCACAACTTAGCAAGAGTTATAAGTTATACGCATACAAGGACCTTGGTTAGATAAACAGGCTCATAAGTGACCCCTATGCCCTGAAATATCTAGTTCTTGTGGAGATCCTGTCCTCTCCAGGTCACACTAATTCCCTCTTCCTTTATATGATTCCCTGTACTTTGCTGAAGATTGGTTATGAGTCTCAGCATCTGCTTTGATACATGCCAGATAGAGTCTTTCAGAGGCACTTTGGGGTAGGCTCCTGTTCTGTTACTCCTTTTCTCCTATTGCCAATGTCCATCCCGTTTGTTTTTTAAAGTTAGAATTGTAGTACCTTGGGTCCTCTTTCTTGTTATTTTCTGTAGGCGTACAGATATGAGTTTGTTTACCCTATCTTATAAGTCCAACTTTTAAGAGAGTATATACTGTGTGTGTTTCTACTCCTGGGATAGTTCACTCGGATGATCTTTTCTAGATACCACCATTTATCTATAATTTTCATGATTTCCTTGTGTTTAATTGCTGAGTAGTATTCATTGTGTAAAAGTACCACAATTTCTGTATCCATTCCTCCTTTGATAGATATCTTTTTTGCTTCCAAGTTTTGGCTATTACAAATAAAGCTGCCACAAATATGGTTGAGCAAATGTCCTTGTGTACGTCAGCATCTTTTGGATATATGCCTAGGAATGGGATAGCTGGATATTGAGGAAGTAGTATTCCTGATTGGATGAGAAAGTGCAAGATTGTACCCCAAAGTGGTTGTACAAGTTTACATTGGAACAATGGACCAGGGTTGCTCCTTTTCCACAACCTCTCCAGTATGTGTTGTCACATGTGTTTTTGCTATTAGCCATTCTGATGGGTGTAAGGTGAAATCTCAGGATCATTTTTATTTGCATCTCTCTGGTGGCTTAGGAGCATGTCTATAAGTGTTTCTCTGCCATTCTACATTTCTCTACAGAGAATTCTCTGTTTACCTGAGAACCCATTTTTTAATTGGATTGCTTGATTTATTGCTTTTTGACTGCTTTAGTTCTTTATATATTCTGAATAGCAGGCCTCACTCAGGAATAGGTTAGGTGAAGATCCTTTCCTAGTCTGTAGGCTCTTATATGTTTTGATGACAGTGTGCTTTGCTTTACAGAAACTTTTTAGTTTCATGAGGTCCCATTTACAAATTGTTGCTCTTAGACCTGTGCTTTTGGTGTTCTGTTCAGGATGTTTTCTCATATGACAATGAGCTCTAGGCTCTTCCCAGTATTTTTTCTATTCGATTTAGATTATCTGTTTTTTGTTGAGGTCTTTGTTCCACTTGATCTTTGTTTTGTGCCGGGTGAAAAATATGAATATATTTTCAATTTTCTGCATGTAGACATCCAGTTGGAGCTGCACAATTTATTGTATATGCTGTCTTTTTTCCTTTGAATGGTTTTGGCTTCTTTCTCAAAAATCAAGTGTTCATAGGCATGGGAGTTTATTTCTGGGTCATCTATTAATCCACCCTTCTGCTTCTATGCCAATACCAAGCAGGATTTATTTGTATTTTTCTGTAATACAGCTTGAGATCATGGATGGAGATATCTCCAGATGAGATGTTGAACTGGATCAATTTGAAAATTCTTTTTTTTTTGTTCCTCCATATGAATTTAATAATTTTTCTTTCAAGGTCTATAACGAATTGTGTTGGTATTTTGGTGGGAATTTCATTGAATCTGTATTTGGCAGAAAGGCCATTTTATCTATGTTAATCCTATGGAATCATGAAAATGGGAGATCTTTCCATCTTCTGATATCTATTTAAATTTCTTTCTTCAGAGACTTGAATTTATTTATTTATTTTCAAAGAGGACTTTCACCTCCTTGGTTAGAGTCAACCCAAGGTACTTTATGTCATTAGTGGCTACTGTGAAGAGTATTGTTTCCATCATTTCTTTATCGTCCCTTTTGTCTTGGGTATTCAATAGAGATTCTGATTAATTTGAGGTAATTTTGATTTCAGCCAGTTTGCTGAAGTTGTTTATCAGCTGAAGGAGTTCACTGGTTGAATTTTTCAGGTGACTCATATGTACTATCATGTCATCTGGGAATAGTGAACCTTTGACATATTCCTTTCCAAAATGTAAACCCCTTGATTGTATTTCGTCACTTGTTTGTTGCTTGTTCTCAGATTTCAAGTACTATGTTGAAGAGATAAGGAGAGAGTTAGCAGCCTGTCTTTTTCTGTGATTTCAGTGGGATTGATCTAATTTTCTCTCCATTGAGTTTGATGTTGGCTATAGGCTTGCTGTATATTGCCTTTACTATGTATATGTACATGTCTTGTTTCCCTGATCTCTCCAAGAGTGAATGGGTGTTGGCTTTTGCCTTTTTGGCATCTGCAGAGCTGATCATGTGGTTTTTCTCCTTCAGATGGTGGATTTAAATGATGGATTTCCATATATTGAACCACAATTGAATGCCTGGAATGAAGACTTCTTATTCATAGTGGAAAATATTTTTTGTGTTCTTGGATTCAGTTTGCAAGTATTTTATTGAGTATTTTTGCATCAATGTTCATAAGAGAGATAGGTCTGAAATTTTCCTTTTTTGTTCAGTCTTAGTGTGCTTTAGGTATCAAGGTGACTGTGGCTTCATTGATTGAGTTTTGCAATGTTCCTTCTGTTTCTATTTTTTGGAATATTTTTTTTTCAATGCAGTTTATTCAGGAACATTGAACAATCCTCGGACCGAATATTTTGAAGAGAATTGGAGTCGTTACTTCTTTTGAGGTCTGGTAGAATCCTGTGCTGAAATCATCATCTGGTCCAGAGATTTCCTTTTTTTTTTGGAAGGGAGACTATTGATGACTGCTTCAATACTTGGGGGATATAGGATATACATTCATTAAATCATTCTAACTGATCTTGACTTAAATTTGTTATAGAGTATCTATCAAGAAAATTGTCCATTTGTCCATTTCTTTTAGACTTTCAAATTTTGTGGAAGATAGGCTTTCATAATATGACCTAATGATTATTGGGATTACCTCCATTCTGTAGCTATGTCCCACTTCTCAGTTCTGATTCTGCTCACTTCATGGTTTCTCTCAGCCACTTAGGTAGTTTGTGTAATAGTTTGGCTATCTTGTTAATAGACAAGGATCAGCTCTTGGTTTCACTGATTCTTTGAATAGTTTTATTTGTTTCTATTTGTTTGATCTGAACCCCAAGTTTGATTATTTCCAGCCATCTACTCCTCTATAGTGCATGTTTCTTCTTCTGCACCTCAGAAACCTTGCCTACTGGTAGCCTCCATCTTGGATACATCCACAGAGTAAAATTAAGGATACCGATGGAGATTTTATATTACTAATGATTTGGTTGCTTGTTGCACACATTTCCAGATTTCTTTCAGAAGGTTGTTTTTTGTTTGTTTCTTTGTTTGTTTCTGGATGTCTCTTTGGTGAGAATACAAAAGTGTGAGTGCACTTTGGTCAGACTGAAAATATCTGATACATTCTTTATAAGAGAGTTTCAAACTTCATCTCATTTTTTACAGTGGGATCATTTGGAGTGAGCATGGGGCTAATTGTGAGTATCTGTGGACTCCAAGGCCAGAAGGGTTATATACAAGAACCCTATATTCATTTGGACATTCGATTTCTTGTATTTAATAAATACATCTTACTTATTTACTCACTTCCGTGAATTTTGTTTGTTGTTTATTTTTTGTTGTTGTTGTTTGAGACAGGTTTTCTCTATGTAGTCTTGGCTGTTCTGGACAAGGTTTGAAGTCCAGGCTGGCCTCAAGCTCAGAAGACAAAGTCAGTCTTATTTTTACCTTCTCAGGCAGGGATGAAAAAGACAAGGCCATTCTTTTTATGGTGGTAGGCTCTAAGGTAAATGGACAGGTTTTTCTACTCATTCAGTTGCTTACTCCTGCACTCTGGAACCATGAAAGGAATTAGAGCTTTTTTTGTCTCTTTCAGATCCTTCATGGGATCTGGGCTCTTTTTACTGACTGCAGTCTTCATAGGAACAGTGAGGTGCTGCAGGCTCTCTTCAGTAAGAGAGCAGGATCATTTGAATCTGTGATCTTCATAATGCTTTGATACCAGAACTTGTGCCTAGTGGGGTGGAGGATCCCTGGTAGTGTTCCATAATCCACCTAACTTTGCCTGCCAGAGTCCTGGGACTGCAGGCCTGTAACACAATACAGGCTTCCCTCTCTATCTTTTAGTGACTTTGGCTACTTGTTTCTTTATATTGTTGATTTTCCCAAAGAAACAACTCTGTGTCATTGACTCTTCACATTATTCCTTGTTTTTGTTTTTCTTTCTTTCTTTCTTTCTTTCTTTTTTATTGCATTTAGTCTTCAGTTTGATTCTTTAGATCCATCTATCCTCTTGAGTGTTCCTCCTTTTTCTTTTAAATTTGTCAGATTTTGCTGCTAAATTGCTGATCTGAGATCTTCACATTTATTTATTGTAAGTACTTAGCATTACATAGTTTCCTTTTAATTTGGTCTCACAATTTTGATAATGTTGTGGATTTTTTTCAATGAATTATAGAAAATCCTGTATTTATTTGTGCTATCCTTCAATAGAATGAGTTTTCATTACTTACAGAGTTTCTGCTGTTTCACTTGATGAAATTCAGTTTTAATCCATGGTGGTGTGATAGGATATAGGGTGTTATTTCAATTTTCTTTTGCCTATTAAAACTTGTTTTGTGACTGAGTATGTGGTCAGTTTTAGAAAATGTTCCATAATGTGCCGAGGACACATATTTTTGTGTATTTGTGTGAAACCATCTCTAGATATCTGTTTGGTTATTTGGTTTATAAGCCTGTTCTCTCTAGTAGTTGTCTTTAATTTATGGCCAGAAAAGCTGTTCTTTGGTGAGGGTGGTGTATTTAAATATTGTGAACAAAATATGTAAGGGAAAATGTGTAATTCAAGCTTTAATAATATATCTTTTATAAAAGTTGGTTCCCTTTTCCTTTCCAAGTTGTATCCCCTTGATCAACTTTAGTTGTCTTATTGCTCTAGCTAGGACTTCAAGTACTATGTTGAAGAGCTATGGATAGACTGGGCAGCCTTGTCTTGTCCCTGGTTTCAGTGGGATTTATTTAAGTTTCTCTCCATTGAGTTTGATGTTGGCTATAGGTTTGCTGTATATTGCCTTTACTATGTTTAGATATGTGCCTTGTATCCCTGATCTCTCCAAGACTTTAAACAAGAATGGATGTTGGACTTTGTCAAATACTTTTTTGGAACGTAAGGAGATGATTATGTGTTTTTTCTCCTTCAGTTTGTTTATGTGGTGGATCACATTGATGGATTGTTGTATGCTGAACCACCCTTGCATGCCTGGGATGAAGCCTACTTGGTCATGGTGGATGATATCTTTGATGTGTTCTTGGATTCAGTTTGCAAGTATTTTATTGAGTGTCACTATTTGCAGATGATATGACAGTATATATGAGCAACCTCAAAAATTCAACCAGAGAACTCCTCCAGATAATAAACACCTTTGGCAAAGTGGCAGGATACAAAATCAACTCAAAAAAATCAGAAGCCCTCCTGTATACCAAAGACAAAAGGGCCAAGAAATAAATTAGGGAAACAACACCCTTCACAATAGCCACTAATAACATAAAGTACATTGGGGTGACATTAACCAAGCAAGTGAAAGACCTGTTTGAAAAAAAAAAAAAAAACTTCAAGTCTCTGAAGAAAGAAATCAAAGAAGATCTCAGAAGATGGAAAGATCTCCCGTGCTCATGGATTGGTAGGATTAACATTGTGAAAATGGCCATACTGCCAAAAGCAATCTACAGAGTCAATGCAATTCCTATCAAAATATCAACTCAATTCTTTACAGACCTTGAAAAAAAGATTCTCAGCTTCATATGGAGAAACAAAAACCCCAGAATCTCCAAAACAATACTGTACAACAACAGATCATCTGGAGGTATCTACATCCCCAATCTCAAGATGTACTACAGAGCAATAGTAATAAAAACTGCATGGTATTGGCATAAAAACAGAAAGGAGGATCAATGGAACCAAATAGAAGACCCAGAAATAAACCCACATACCTATTAATACTCTATTTTTACAAAGAATCCAAAACCATTCATTGTAAAAAAGACAGCATCTTCAACAAATGGTGCTGGTCCAACTGGATGTCTACATGCAGAAAAATGAAAATAGATCCATATATATCACCCTGCACAAAACTAAAGTCCAAGTGAATCAAAGACCTTGACATAAAACCAGATACTCTAAATCTGTTAGAAGAAAAAGTGGAGAACAGAGACAACTTCCTGAACAGAACACCAACAGAACAGGCTCTAAGAGCAACAATCAATAAATGGGACCTCATGAAACTGAAAAGCTTCCATAAAGCAAAGGACACCATCATCAAAACAAAATGACTGCCTACAATTGGGAAAGAATCTTCACTAACCCTTTATCTGACAGAGAATTAATATCCAGTATATAGAAAGAACTAAAGGAGCTCAAAAGCAGCAAACCAAGTAATCCAATTAAAAAATGGGGAACAGAGCTAAACAGGGAATTCTCTGTAGAGGAATATCGGATGGCAGAGAAACACTTAAAGAAATGCTCAACTTCATTAGCCATCAGGGAAATGCAAATACAAACTACCCTGAGATTTCATCTCACACCCATCAGAATGGCCAAGATGAAAAACTCAAGTGACAACACATGCTGGAGAGGTTGTGGAGAAAGGTGACCCCTCCTCCACTGCCGGTGGGAATGTAAACTGCTACAACCACTTTGCAAATCTATCTGGTGCTTTCTTGGACAATTAGGAATAGTGCTTCCTCAAGTCCCAGCTATACCACTGCTAGTTCTATACCCAAACTTTGTTAAAGTACACAAAAGGGATACTTGCTCAACCATGTTTATAGCAGCTCTATTTGTAATAGCCAGAATCTGGAAACAACACAGATGTCCATCAACAGAGGAATGGATACAGAAATTGTGGTATTTTTATACCATGGAATAGTACTCAGCAATCAAAAAGGAGGAAGTCATGTAATTTGCAGGCAAATGGTGGGATCTAGAGAAGATCATTCTGAGTGAAATATCCCAGAAGGAGAAAGACAAACAGGGTATATACTTGCTTATATAGACCTATTCGATATGATAAACATAATGAAATCTATACACCTAAAAAAGATAATCAAGAGAGAGGACATGGGGTAAGATGATCAATCCTCATTTAGAAAGACAGATGGGATATTCAGCGAATGTATGACAGGAGTCTACTGAAGGCATCTGAAAGACTCTAACTAGCAGTGTTTTCAAAGCAGATACAAAGACTCATAACCAAACCTTTGGTAGAGTACAGGGAATCGTATAAAAGAAGGGAGTTAGTATGATGGGGAAAGGATAGGAACTCCACAAGGACCAAATGTATATAGGCACAAGGTCTTTTTTGAGAGTGACATTCAACCAAGGACCATGTATGGATATAACCTAGAACCTCTGCTCAGATGTAGCCCATGGTAGCTCAGTAAACAATTGGTTTCTCATAGTAAGGGGAACAAGGACTATTTTTAACAGGAACTCAATGGCTGGATCTTTGACCTCCCCACTCACCCCCAAGGGAGGAGCAGTCCTGTTAGGCCACAGAGGAGGACTTTGCAGCCAGTCCTGAAGATACCTGATAAAACAGGATCAGATGAATGGGGAGGAGGTCACATCCTATCAGTGGACTTGGAAAGGGGCAGGGTGGAGAGGAGGGAGGGAGGTTGGAAGCAGGAGGGAATAAGGGAGTGGGATATGGCTGGGATACAGAGTTAATAAAATGTAACTGATAAGAAAAGATAACAATTTTAAAAAAATGTAAAACCTTTAAAACAAAAGCAAACAAAAAAAAAGTTGGTTCCTTTGCATTTGGACTACAGATTTTATTCATGGAAACTTCTCTATAACTTTTTTTTTCTTTCTTTCTTAGTTTATTAACTGCTCTTGTCTTACTCTTGTAAATACTTTTGATTGAAGAATATTTTGTTGGCTATCAGAATAGCTACAGCAGCTTGCTTCTTAGATGAACTTGCTTGGAAAATCTTTTCAACTCTACTCTGAGATTAGGTTATCTTTACTGTTGAGATTTGTTTTCTGTATTCTGCAGTAGGATGGACCCTGTTTTCATTTCTATATTTTTGGTCTGTGTATTATTATCATCATCATTTCATATATTCCATTGTGAATTCAGTTTCCCCTACCTCCACTACTCCAGTACCTCTTTGCATTCTCTCGTTTCCCCCATATCCAATCCTCTTAAGTTTCTCTTCAGAGAGGAGCAGACTTCCCAGTGATTTCAACCGAATATGGTATAACATGTTCCAATGAGACTAGTCTAAATAACCTCATCCCAAGTCTGAACAATCAACCCTGTAGGTAGAAAGGGGTAGGAAAAGCCGGTAAAAGAGTCAGAGATTCCCCTACCACAAATCTTCAGAGTCAAAAAACAACACCAAGCTACACAGTGGTATCATATATTTAGACAAGCTAGCTCAAAACTATATTGACACCATTTTTGTGCCAGTTGCTGTGAGCCTTGTTATTGTTTTTTGTATTATTGCTTATTGTTCCTTTGTTGTTTATTTATTAAATTATTCTATTATTATTCTATCTTTTAAACTTTTTATTCATTTATATACTACAACCTGATTGCATCCTCCCTCTTCTCTCCTCCCATTCACCCCTCAAATTCCTCTTCCTTCATGTCCTCTCTCCTTATCCTCACAGAAGTTGGAGGTGGCCCAAGGGTACCACCATGCTCTGGCACATTAATTCTCAGCAGAATTAGGCTCATCCTCTCACACAGAGGTTAGACAAGGTGTCCTGGTTAGGAGAGCAGGAAGCATCAGTGATAGAGAGGGTCTCTACTCAAGTTGTTGGGGAATCCATACGAAGAATAAGCTATATTTCTGATAAATTGTATGTGGGGCTTAGGGCCAGTCCACTTATGTTCTTTGGTTGGTGGTTCAGTCACTGTGAGCCCGCATAGGCCCAGGCCATTTAAGTGTAGGACATTGTGTAGAATCTCATGGTGTCTCATCCCTTTCCATTAGCTCTTGGGGAAGGCCCCTCAGAAGATATTTATGCCAGTCTCCTGTCTGAAAGCATAGCAGAGCATCATTAATAGTGCCAAGACTTGCTCTTTAACAAGGGGTAGGTCTCATGTTGGGCTATTCATTGGTTATCCATTCCAAAAATATGCTCCATCTTTGTCCTTACACTTCTTTTAAGCTGGACAAATTTTGGATTGAAGTTCTGTGGCTGGGTTGTTTTCTCCCTACCTCTATTTGAATTCCCCCCTGGTGGAAGTTGTAGCCTCATCCGGCTCCTTATTCCTGCTGCTAGGTATCTTAGCTGGGTCACCTTCTTAGACCCCCAGGACTCTCCCTTGTCCTGGACTTGCACCCCTACAGATTTTTATTCTCTTCCAACCTCCTTCCCCTCCCAATACCTGATTCCCAATCCACAAACACAGCTTCCTTGGTTCCACCTCTCCCATCCAGTTTCCTCCCTCTATCTACATAATCTGCCTATTTTATTTCAGGGTGAGGATCTTAAGCTGTCTTCTAGGATCATATTTTGCAAAGAGGCACAACTGAATTCCCCCATGGTTATACTTAAGGGAAAGTTTGGTCACAGGAAGCACCAGAATTTTAGCAGGAACCAGCTTTTTCTAGAATTACAAAAGCAACATCTGGTCCCAGGAGATTGTTGATGATAATTCCAGCAAGTTTTCCCTGATCAATTTGTTGGTAACACATGGGTATCAGAAAAGTTTGTTGAATGTTTGGACCATGTGGTGATGATACTTTACAGCCAGACAGTCCTGGGCAGCCACCATCAAAGGGACTCTTCAAGATGGGGTGAGGTGAAAGCAATCACAGGATAGTTTCTCAGCCAAATTAAAAAAGTCTTCTTTTTTTTGGACAATTCTTTTTTTATGTTTTGAGTAAGTCTATATAAAAAGTTAGGTTCATTGATGACACTTGAGGCTCAATCAGTAATGATAGGAAGACTACCTGTTGGTAGTAAAAATAAAAGTAAATTCAAAACCTGCTTGATTTTTAAAAATGCTTACGTTTTATATATATATATATATCTATATATATATCTATATATATTCCATATATATATAAATTCATATATAAATACATTCCTTTTTAAAACATGTTTGCTATATCATATATTTTATACATATTAAATACAACTAGATATGCTCATATGTTACTGTCTACATACATTTTCAGTGTTCTGCATTTGGTGTTGAGAATCAAATTGTGTACACACCTGGGATAGATTAAAACTTCCTTTGTTTTCTGTAGTTCTTTCTGTAGGGACTAATACCTAGTGAGCTTTTCCACTTTCATGTTGTCTTGTTTCAGTTTAATCCTTATTCAGGTATTGTTTAAGGCATACAGACTGTGCCCTCTTCCATTTTGTCCCTCCAAACATTCCCATATACACCACTTTGCTAGTTACAACACTAGTGCCATTCCATGTGTAATATGTATATTAATACATATCAGTTGATATAACCTCCTAGGGTGTTGGCGTTTTTTTAGATGGTCTATGGTGCTTCCGGTGTTGGTGTTTTATTGGATGGTCTACAGTATTTCTGGTGAGCATTGCCATTCTCCCTTAAGAAAAAAAGACACTGTCATTTAATAAAACACACACACACATGCACACACACACACACACACATACACACACACACACACAGACATACACACCATGACGTAATGTATTTTAAAGTAGACATGTGATGTTTTTTCAACAGTTTTTACAAACTGATTTTTTGCCAGTTTCACATCACTCACCCCAGTCCTCTTCCCTCTGCCCTAGCATCCTCCCTCCCTACCCAACACACACAAAATAAAGCAAACCCTCTCTCTGTGGAAGCCTCTCTGCAGGAATGGCCCCTGACATACATTTCAGTTCACAGATGAGTTAACTCAAAATCCTGGATCTGGGCCTGTGTCATAGCTGATTTGGTCTGCTGCAGCCACTAGGGCCAACACATCTGCATTTCCCCTGCAGGATGTGGGGCAATCTCAGCCAATTGCTAAAGCCAGTGAGGGGGCATTGTTTGGTCTCCCACTCTCTGGACCTCGGGTCAGATCTCCCATGCTGTCCAGACTATGGGCAATGACAGTTCACCCTCAGTTGAGTGGTATGATTTCTTATATCATTTCAGGCATCCTTACTATGTTTAATATCTCTTCCTATTTATATCCATCTCCTTCCCTAATTAAGACTCCTATTGTTCCACTACTCTTTTTAGATTACTTGTGTCTTCCTTGTTTCCTCTCTATTTTGTTGGTTTTGATTTAATATAAAAACTTTTAGTATTTTGGTTTCTGTAATTAGTCCAGGTTATGTATTCACATGGAATGATCTGACGCTAGGAACCTCACATAAAAACATGTATCATTTGCCTTTCTGGGACAGTTTACAACAGTCAGTTTGATCTTATCCAGTTCATTACATCCACTGGGAAATTTCATGATTTTTCTTTATCGGAAGAGAGGATTTCATAGCTTCTATGTAACACATTTCCATTTCCAGTGTGTCACATGAAGAACATTGATATTCTTTAGATTTCTGAGTTATTGTGAATAGAGCTGAAATGAACATGGGTAAGCAACTGTCTGTGAAGAAGGAGGTCAAGACTTTTGGTATATCCTAAAAGTAGTATAGATGGATCCTCTGGTAGGATTGATTTTTGCTCTGCACTGATTTCCACAATAGTTCCAGTAGCTTGCAATCCCAAAAATAGTGAGCAAAGGTTCCCTTCACTGAATATCTCCTCTCACCACATTAATTTAACACTCCAAAATTTTGAGGCCATGGAAATGGCCTATGTATGCCCTATGTATGGCATACCTATCCAAATGATTGAACCCTATTGCCACAGATTGAACCCTATTCCCTGCTTGCTTTAATGCAGTGGTGGCTACTGCTCATATAAGGAAAGAATGAAATCATATCAGAGTAAAGAACTAATACATGTAATGATCTCACACTCTGTTTAGACCCCTCCTCTGAGGAACAACAGATTGTTTACTGTCTAAAGAGTGTATGACCCAGTGCCAGGCTCTCCTCAAGTCCAACTCCAGAAACCAAACACCATCAATCCTGCTACAATCTTGATGGCCAAAAAGACTCATCCATCACTGTCACGAGATGCCAATATGACCTCTATTGATATTGTCTTGATTTACTCAACCCCATACTGCATAAGACTCCATGGTAAAAATGACATGGAAAGCTTGAGACTACAGGAGGGTTGAGGACACCGCATGTGAAGAATCATTCTTCCAGAAACAACATGTAGAATGGTAAGTAACTAACCTTCACCTGGCATTTGGGTACTGAAATCCATTGTCATCTTGACCCTTTGCTCACTGACATGTACTTTAAAAGTCTTTGTATACTGGTACATGGCTGTATGAGGGAATTGTTATTTTTAGATAGGAATCTAAAGTGCACAATTAAGTGCACGCCTTTTGGCTGGATGTCCTAGTTGCCAGAAACAGTTTTCCATTGCAAAAGGTGGAGTTTTAAAGAATTGGCTTCCAAAGAGCAGGCAGGTAAATATATAAAAAGAAAGTTTGCACCTAAGTAATGAACAAAAGAAATGTAAAATCCACTCGGAGTCCAAGATGGTGGTGAATATATTGATGGGTGTTGATCATTGTGCCAGGAAGTAGCCAATGGGAGGAGACTAAAGTTGTCAGCCCAGACAACTTTACATTGAAAAACTTTCAGTCACTATTGATGCAAAAAACCACAATATTCCATGACAGAGACATATTTATGCAATATTGATGCACTAATCCAGCCCTACAGAAGGTATTAGAAGGAAATATTCCACACATGGAAGTTGACTTCATCTCCCTTACCTTCCCTCCCACAAAAAAAATAGGATAAAAATAACTGCAACAAAACAAAAGAAAAACAAATATGCAAACAAACATACTTCCTCAACCAAATTAAAAATTAAATGACATATGTGTCACTTGTCATTGGTATCTCCCTCAAAATCAGTGAAGACAACTATCCAATGAAAAGACAAAGATGAAAAGAATAGACTTGTAAACAGGAACTATCTTTCTTTTGTATAAAAGAAACACACCTCAGCCACAATGATACATATTTCCTAAATATGTATTCTTAAAAAAGGTTTCCTAACCTAAAAGACACAAAAAAGCAAGCTCCAGTCTCCATCCTAATATATAATGAAATAGATTTTCAACCAAAATTAATCCAAAGAGGTAAGAAAGGACATTTCATAAACATCAAAGAAAATCCCACCAAGATAAATCTCAATTTTGAACATCCATGCCACATATGCAAGCACACTCACACCTGTAAAATAAACATTAAAGCTTAAGCCACACTGTTGGTATAATATTCTATTAAAATGTATACGCCTTACCCTTGTTAATTCAAATGCCAATTTTCCCACCCCCAACTCTCTGGTTTCAATCTGGATATTGCATTGTGACACTCATTATAAGCATTCTGTCTCAACTCTTGTGTAAACAGGACAAAATAAAGCAACTAGATACAATAAAGCAACTAAATACAATTGTGCAATGGGAGGAGCCAGAGGACAGAAAGAGGGGAGGAGCTAGAGAGCAGGAAAGGAGTGGGAGGAGAAGGGGCAAGAGGAGAGCAAAGGAGGATAGAGATTGGAGGATGAACCAGACCTAAGATTTCACAAAAAGCAAGTATAATGTGGGGAATCTAAATGTTTGGAAACTGAGGGCTTGGAAGTTTAGGAGGGAGTAAATATTGCCCAGCATGCTTTTCTAGGTAAACTAAAAACCCAGTCTCTGTGTGGTGATTTGGTTTTACAGCTGCTGAGGATTAACAGCTGCATTACCAGATAAACCAAAGATAAACCAAAAACAAATATCAATAATTTCTTACAACACCACAGATAGTCCCCTGTCATTAAAAGAGGGATAGCTCAACAACCCATTCTCAAATGAGGCAGTTCAATCCAATAGATATTAAGCAAGAAAATAAAGACACTAACATATGTTATGAATTAAATGGAACCAACAAATATGCAGAGAATTTTTCAACTAAATCACAAGAATTCACCCTTCTCTTCATCTCCACATGGAATCCTTCCCAAAATTGGCCATGTAGTTAGTCAAAAGAAAAGTTTTAACATATACAAGAAGATGAAAATAATCCCTTGGAGCCTATCAGACCACCATGGAAAAAACTAGACCTCAACAACAAAAGAAATTTAAAAACCCTACAGACTCAATGAAAAGTGGGATAGGGAATAAATAAAAAAAAATTAAAGATTTCCTAGTATTCGGTAAAAATGAAGGCACAAAATATTTAAACTTATGGAACACAATGACAGCAGTATTCAATGAAATTTTGATAGCACTAAGTGCTTCATATTGGAGACATCTCTTTCAAGTAACTTTATGGCTCAAATGGAGGTCCGAGGGGGAGAAAAATGCAGACAAACTCTAGGAGAGTAGGTCCCTAGAGAAAACCTCAAGGCTGAAGCAAATATGTTTCCTTATTATTTTAAACTTCTATTTATATCACACTCCATCCCAAACTAAAACCACTGTTTTCCTATTACTCTTTTCAGATTACCTGCATCTGGCTTGTTCCCTACTCATTTTCTTGGTTTTAATTAAAAACAAAAAAAGCTTTTAAAGTTTTGGTTTCTGTAATTATTCTAGGTAATGTATTCACATAGAATATTTTGATGTTAGGAACCTGAGGAAAGAACATGCAGCATTTACCTTTCTGGGTCAGTACAGCAGAAAGAAAACTGTTCAAATTTTCAACAAAAGTAAGAGTGCTTCTTTGAGAAAATTGACAAGATAAACTGACCCTTAGACAATCTAACTAGAAGTCAAAGAGACCCTTTCCAAATTTACACAATCTGAAGTTATAATGACAGGCACCAAGAAACCCTCCCCCCCAAAAAAAAATCAGTAATCCTACTTCAAATACAAATATTCCACAATATTTCAATATCTACATGAAATGAATAATTTTCTTGATAGAGTACACTTATCAAATTTGAATTTAGATGAGGAAAAGAAAAATGTGCTATGAGTCTCAGTATCTACCTGCTGGGTATGGTCTTTCAGAAACACTCTGTGGTAGTCTTCTGTTCTGTATCCCATTGTCTCTTCTTCAGATGACCATTAAATTTGTTGTTCTGAATGAGGATTGAGTATCTTGCCCAGGGTCATCCTCCTTGATGAGATACATTAGGTATACAAATTTTAGTATGTTTATCTTATATTATATGCTTAATATACACTTATATTGAGTATCTACCATGTGTGTCTTTCTGCTTCTGGGTAACCTCACTCAGGATGATCGTTCCTAGTTCCCACTCTCTGCATGCAAATTTCATGATCCTCTTGTTTTTTCAATGGCTGAGAAGTTTTTCATTGTGGAAAAGTATCACAATTTCTGTATCTATTCCTCAGTTGAGGGACGTCTGTGTTGTTTCCAGGTTCTGCCTCTTTCAAATAAACCTGCCATGAACATGGTTGAACAAATGTTGTTGTTGTATACTTGAATATTTATGGATATATGCCTAGGAGTGGTATAGTTGGAACTTTTTTAGTTTTTTGTTTTAATTTTTATTAATTACATTTTATTTACTTTGTATCCCATTAAGCCCTATCTCCTCCCCTCCTAATCCCACTTTCCCTCCCCCTTCTCTATGCATGACCCTCCTCTAGGCCTCTGATTGGGGAGGTCTTCCTTTCCTTCCTTCTGATCCTAGTCTATCAGATCTCCTCAGGAGTGGCTGCATTATCATTTTCTGTGGCCTGATGAGGCTGTTCCCCCTCAGGGTGTGGAGAGCAAATGGCATTCATGTCAGAGGCAGTCCCTGTTCCCATTACTATAGAACCCACTTGATCACTGAACTGCCATGTGCTACATCTGTGCAGGGGTTCTAGGTTATCTGCATGCATGGTTCTTGGTTAGAATATGAGATTTCAGAAAGACCCCTCTGTTCAAATTTTTTGGTTCTGTTGCTCTCCTTGTGAAGTTCCAGTCCTTTGTAGATCTTACTATTTCCCACTTCTTTCATAAGATTCCATGCACTCTGCCCAACAGTTGGAAATAAGTCTCAGCATATGCTTTGATAGTCTGCAGGGCAGCTCCTTTCTGATGCCCTCTGTGGCAGATTCCAAAGTTGTTTCCTGTTTTCTTCTTCTGATGTTGACCATCCTCTATACCATTTAGGACAGGGATTGAACATTTTACCTGAGTCCTTCCTCTTGATTATTTTCTTTAGGTGTGCAGATTTGAGAAGGTTTATCCTATATTATATGTCTATTTGAGTGAGTTTATATAATGTGTGTCTTTCTGCTTCTGGGATAGCGCACTCAGGATGATCCTTTCCAATTCCCACCATTTACACACAAATTTCATCATTTTCTGGTTTTTCATTGCGGAGTAATATTCCATTGTGTAGATATACCACAATTTCTGTATCCATTTTTCAGTTTAGTGGCAACTGGGTTGTTTCCAGCTTCTGGTTATTACAAATAAAGCTGCTTCAAACATGGTTTTGCAAATGTCCTTATTGTGTACTTGAGCCTCTTCTGGATATGTTATTAGGAGTGAGATATCTGGATCTTGAGGTAGCACTACTAGTTGTCTGAAAATGTACCAGATTGCTTTCCAGAGTGGATGTGGTGGCACACACAACTAGTAGGATTTGCTGAATGAGGCAGAGTCATGAGGATCACAAGTTCAAGACAAGGTATGTTTGGATCTTAAGGTATCACAATTCCTATTTATCTTAGAAACTGACAGATTGATATTAAAAGTGGATGAACAATGTTACTCTCCCATTAGATATTAAGGGAAGGGAGAAGGGGGTAGAAGAGAGACAAGGCAGAAGTGGGGGGATCTAGGAGTTTTCTTATAGGGTGACCCAGGGCATGCACAGGTAGTTCCAGGTTTTTAGCAGCTGGTCTGGGTGTCTTCACAAATGCCTGATAACCGGTTTGTCACGTCCCTTGGGGCTGGCCGTAGAGGTGTCTGATTACTGATCCCAACATTCCTCCCTTTTTGTTTGGTTAAAAAGTGAGGGGTCAGGAAGGAGTGATGGTGGGGGAAGGGCACAGAAACGACTTTAGCCTGTCAAGCTATTTCCTGCTGATTAGGGGTGTTGTCAATCTTGGGATACAGCTGGTCCCCATCATCGGAGTCATAGTCATTTGGCTCTGTGGGCAGAGGTTGAAAATCCTGTAAGAGTAACTAATTAATGGTTTTGTTAGAGATTTTTTGCATTTGTTGTTGGAAGAATGTACAGAGGAGGTTAATTAAGCAGGGTGCAAAAAGCAAAAGCAGAAAAACTAGCATGAGAGGTGAGATAAGGGACAGAATCCATTTCCATATACAATTCTGAAAGGCCCAAGAGCTAGATGCCTCCAGCTCTTCCTTTCCTTTGTGTTTATCTGTTGTTGGATTTTGTCCTTCACTATACCCAACTGGTTGACATAAAAACAGCATTCTTCCTGGAGGAAGAGGTAAAGGCCACCTTCTTCAGCCGTGAGGAGATCAATCTGCATCGGTTTCAAAGTACTACTGTTGCCAGTGAGTCAATCTGTCCTTGGAGGGTTAGTATTGTTTGAGCCACTTTTTGAAGGTCATGGATGAACTGGGAAGAAAGCTGATAGATAATACAGAGTTAGTGAGGTAGCTAATCCTGCTGTTCCGGTCCCTAGAGCTGCTGTGATTCCTGCAGCAGCCAGCAGGGGTAGGATTTGAATTGCCCTCTTCTCCTGCTGGGCAGCTTTTGAGTCCACAACCGGGATCAGTAGGTGCTCTCTGTTGATTGTCACCCCAGCTCAGGGAAGAGGAGTACCAGAGAGCAAACTCCTGACCAATGAGCAGGTAGACACTGGTAGACATAAGTGCCACAAAGAATCAAAATATTATTACCGGTAGGTCATTGGGGTTGAGATGAGGTTTGAAGGATTACAGTTTCATTACAGTCTAAAGAAGTTAGCATTCCTACAGAGTGTGCCCCAGATGCCTTTAAACAGCTTGCCACACCAATGAGGGTAATATGAGAAAGGTAGGGGCTTGTGGCAACATTGAAGTCAGGGCAGTTAGTAAATGGTAAGGTGAGGTTGCTTGACAGAGTCACTGCAGAGGCTGTCAGCAGTACCTCTGACTTGGTCCTCTGTGGTACACACAGCCATCAAGCTTTAAAATGACCCAGTTGGGTCACATTAAGGAGCTTGTAGGCCGAAGTCAGAGTCTGAAGTAGTAGATTAAATGACAAGTTTGTGTCATTCATAAGAGGGGATGTTAGAGAGGTAATAATCTTAGAGGAGTGTTTATCTCTTCTACTTCTCCCATTCCCAGATTTTGGGTAATTGGGACATATTTTCTTTGGATACGGATAATACTTATCAGTAGATCGGGTGTTTAGTGGTCGTAGAGTTTTCCAAGGATGCCTGCTTCACATCAGGTATCCCATGGGTCTTGAATGTATAAGTAGAGGGTCTTTTTATACAGGTGAAGGAGCTTCTTCTATACTGGTGAGTGGATTTGGCAAGACCAGTATGGGCAGCCTCCATATGTTTCTGGCCATTTTTTGCAATAATCCTTTGTTTGATCAAAGAGAAAGCAAGCAAAAATTCTATCAAATAGGAGGGGAGGGGTAGAAGTGGGGGTGATAGCTATTTCAATCTGCTCCCAACAGCCTCCCATAGAAAAGTATGTTGACCCTATCTGGAGAGATTTTTCATTATCAATGATGGTTTCTTGAACCTCAAATCTCCATACATAGGGATAACCTTTAACAGAAATAGGCAAGCAGGAGAGGGTGAAAGATACATATCTAATCCAGTAGAGTTGAACACCACTCCTGTGGTGAGGCCTCATTCTTCTGGAACTGGAGACAGGGTAGTTGATCTTGGCATCTTCTGGAGCTTGAGGCAGCAAGTTTCTGTTGTAGTTATATGTTGGGAGGGGCATTGTCTTGAGAGGAGGTGAAAGGCTTAAGATGGTATAGATGAATCCAGTGAGGGAAACCCTCAAGTTTAGCAGCTGTGGGATTCACAAGAATAATTTTGAAAGGGCCCTGCCATTTAGGAGAAAGGGTTGGGAAACTTTGATTTGGAGGGGAGAGAAGGACCTGGTCCCCAATGTTAATAGGAGATGGACAGGGGTTAGTGCATGGTCGTGGTAAATAGTGTTCAGTAAAGATCCATAGAAGGGAATGGCTATGACAGAGTAAGGCAGTAAGCAGGTGGTCAGGGACAGGAGAGGATTTAGCTGAAAGACCAGGACTTAGGACTGGTCTCCCATACATGAGCTCAAAAGGTGAAATAGACAGAGGTTTTTTGGGGAGAGCTTAAAGCCTGAAAAGAGCCAGCGGGAGGAGTTTCACCCAATCCAGGTGGAGCTCTTGTGATAGTTTGACAAGAGAGTATTTTAGGGATTGATTAGTTCTTTCTAACTTTCCTGAGGACTGGGGATGGTATGGGATATGAAAATACCAAGGAATGTTAAGAGCTTTAGAGAAGGTCTGGGAAATCTGAGAAGTGAATTCAGATTATCTAACTGAGGGGAAGTAGGAATTTCAAAGCGTGGGATAATCCCATGGAGAAGGAGATCAGAAACTGAGCTCTTTTGTTAGTGGTGGGGAAAGCCTCCACCCATCCCAAGAATGTGTCCACCAAACCCGTACCAGACACATTTGACTGCTGTCATATGGGTAAAATCAAGTTGCCAGTCAGTCCCAGGGAGAGCTCCTAGCCTCATGGGTAGGGAAAGAAGAGCTACTATATCCTGAGTTAGGATCTGAGGTCTGGCAGATCAAAAAGCAGTAATGGTCTTTAGAAAGTGTAAGTCCTCAATAGTAGGCTGTAGGTGGGCTCTAACAAAGTTAGACAAAGCTCAGCTGTTAGGATGAAAGAGCTGGTGTAGATAGGACAGGATCTGATGGGTATCAGGAGTGGGTGGGGGAGATGTGGGTTGTAGTGTGAGGATGTTTTGTGGTAGGAGGGAGGAATCTAGGCCTTTTAGGGCCACAGCCTTAGCTGCCTCATCAGCCTGGCCATTCCCTTTGGAAACTATGGAATAGTCCATCTGGTGGGACTGGCAGTGGACTACTCCAATGGCTGTGGGAAAGTGGGAGGCTTCTAGCATGGCTGTAAGCAATCCACACTCTCTCTAGATGGCGGCATGGGGGAGAAGAATATGAAAAGCATATTTAGAGTCTGTATAGATATTAAGGTGTTGGAAGCCGCGTGGTCGTCCCGCCAGCAGAAACGCACGCAGACACAAAGATCCTTCCGCAACAAGCCTTTATTACAGTTAAGCAATGAAAGGAGGAGAGGAGAGGGAGAGCCCCAATGTGGCGCTGTTTATATAAGCCCTGGTCGCACCTAAGTGACGTGTCAATACCCTGATTGGCTGATCACTCTTTACCCCATCTGATGACTCGGGCTTGGCGTGCTTAGTGTGCTTACGAAATTGGTGCATGCGTACTGGAGGTTGTTTACAGTTTTGAGGGCGGAATGTCAGTGCCATCTGGTGGCGTCTGAGTCTCAGCTCTCCACATTAAGGGATTGTCCCTGATCTAATTGGAAAGCTCTGCTAAGAGCTATTAGTTTGGCCTGTTGATTAGTGGTGTGGGCAGGGAGGCCTTGTCCCTCAACCACCTCAGTAACCGACACTATGGCATAACCTGCTTTTTGAGCTCCCTCATGTACAAAGGAGCTGCTATCTGTGTGCCAGATATAGGTAGCCTGAAGCGATATGCCCTCCTGTATGTGTGAGGGGTGGGGCAATAGCTCCTCTAAAGTTTCAGTGCAAGAGTGAAATGGGGAATAGTCAGAGTTAGGTCGAGGAAAAAAGGCTTGAAATATTAAGAGGTGGGAATGCTTGGAAAGTGAGAATAGAGTCTTCTATTAGTGCCACTTGGAGGGAAAGAACCCTGGAAGAAGGTAAAGTTTGTAAACCTTTGTATGTTAAAAGGTGAGACAGATTGTGAGAAGAGAAGACAGTTATAGGTGACCCAAAAGTTAGTTTTTTTGACTCTTGAATAAAGAGCTCTGCAGCCACTAGGGCACGGATACAAGTTGCCTATCCCTGGATTTTCAGGTCTAATTTTTTGATAGATAGGCTACAGGTGCAAAAGAGGGTCCCAGTTCGTGGCCCAGGGCCCCAAGGAAATATCCCTCTTTTTCTGTTACATAAAGGGAGAAGGAACAGGTTAGGTCTGAAAGATGTAAGGCAGGGCCTCAAGAAGAGTCTGTTGGAGCCTCCAAAAGGGATTAGTAACAGGTTTTAGAAGGGGTTCATGCAAAGGGCCTAAGGCTGCTTCATATAATGGGCAGACAAGAAGGGAAAAGGAGAGGACCCAGGACTTTAAGAAACCGCCCATTCCCAGAAACGATAAGATTTCTTCTTTATTAGAAGGAACTGTTAGCGACCATATTAGGTCTTTTCTGTCTAGGGTGATAGCCTTGTGGCTTGGGGTTATTGTTAGTCCTAGGTAAGTGACCTCAGAAGTGGATAGCTGGACCTTGGAGGGTGTGACCTGATAGCCCTTGCTGCATAGGAAGTTTAGAAGAGCAAAAGTGTTAATTTGGCTAATTTGTAGGGATGGTCTACAAAGGAGAAGGTCATCTACATATTGTATAAATTTAGATTTAGGGAGAGATAAGGAGAGTAGGTCAGAGGCTAGGGCCTGGCCAAAATGATGTGGGCTGTCCCGGAAACCCTGGGGTAAAACAGTCCAGGTAAGCTGAGTAGAGACCAGGGTGTCAGGGTCAGCCCAGATGAAGAATGAAGAAAGGGAATGAAGAAAAATGCATCCTTGAGATCTAGAACTGAGAAATGAGAGGTGCCTGGGGGAATAGTGGAGAGGAGGGTATACAGGTTAGCTACCATGGGGTGGAGAGGAACAACCACAGAATTTAGTAGGTGGAGATATTGAACCAAGTGAAAGGTTCCATTGGGCTTTTTTACTGCCAGGATGGGGGTGTTAAAAGAAGAGGGAGTGGGGCAGGGGCAATTATTTTTTTCTTAGAAGGTCAGAAATAACAGGCTTAAGTCCCCTAAGGCTCCTAAGAGGAAGAGGGTATTGAGCCTGAACAATATACTGGGAATTCTCGTAGCTGGAGCTGAATGGCTACAGGGGAATGGTGACTAGCCACAGAGTGGTTTTGGATATCCCAGACTTGAGGGTCCACTTGAGAGGCTGGTAAGGAAATGATGTGTCACAGCTGGTAGGTAAGGTGGCTAGGAGGAGGAGGAGAGAGGACACTGGCCAGCTAGGGGTCAGGCAGCTGGGTGGAGTAAAGGAAATAGAGGCCCCTACTTTGGCTAAAAAGTCCCTTCCCATTAGGGGAATGGACAGGCTGGCATTACTAAAAAGGAATGAGTCAAGGGGACTCCCCTAAAAATAAAACTAAGTGGTAGAGTCTGACAGGGCTGGCAAGGCTGTCCCCTTAACCCAACAATACAGTAACTACAAGGAGAGGTTGCTCCCCAGTACTCTGTTAGGACTGAGTAAGTGGCCCCCATGTCCATAAGGAAGGAGATGGCTCGCCCTGATACCATGATAATTACCTGAGGATCCCTGTTCATGATGACAGTGGTCAGGTCAAGGGAACCCGCACACCTTCAGTCATCTGTAGCCAGGCCCAGGATATTGGCCTGAGGGTCATCTGGGGGTAATGCCCCCATATCGTGGGAGAAATGGTGGCAGTCAACACCCCAATGTCCCTCTTGGTGGCATTTTGGACATGGTCCTGGTGGCTTTCAGGGGTTAGGGCAAGCCTTGACCCAGTGGCCTGTTTGATCACATTTGAAACAGGAACCCGATGTTCCTTGTGCCTTAGAGGACAAGGGAGCCTGGGTAGTGACCAAGGCCAGCATTTGGTATTTTTGTCTGTGGGCTTTTTCATCTCTCCCATGGAATACCTTAAAAACTAGTGCTAATACTTCTGCCTGCAGAATCAGAGGTCCCCTCTCCAAGGATTTACACTTAGCCCTGATGTCAGGATAACTTTGGGAGAAGAAATAAGTCATCAGGAGTTGTTTGCCTTCTATACTTTCAGGGTCTAGATTAGTGTGTTGTAAGAGAGCCTTTGTATGGCATTCTAGGAATTGGGACAGGTTTTCATTTTTGTCCTGAATGACCTCCTGGAGCTTTTCATAGTTAACTGGCTTAAGGGCAACCCTGCAGAGACCAGCCAGAAGGCAGTAAATGGATCCCTACCTAGAATGCCTTCTGCGGCATTATAATTCCAATTTGGGTCCTGGTCGGGCACTGCCCCAGCTCTGACAGGGTGTGAAGTATTTATTTGGTGAATTTCATCTGCGTGCCTTCTAGCCTGTTCGCAAACTTGCCTGTGTTCTTTGGGTAATAGGTTATTGGTAAGGATCATATAACTATCATGGAAGGTGAGATTATAAGATTGAGTGAGATACTGAAATTCTTTAATGAAGGTAGAAGGATTACAGGTATAGGATCCTAATCTCTTTTCTACTTGAGAAAATTCAGTTAATGAGAAGGAAACATGCACCCTAATTAAGCTTCCTATACCTGCTACTTCCCTCAAGGGAAGGATAGAGGCTGGCTTAGGTTGAGTAGTGGTATCAGACTTTGCTACAGAGTGGGAACGGGTTGTGGGTGGGGTGAAAGTGGGTGCATGTGTGAGGCTAGTAGGATGGTCTGTTGATGGAGAAAGGAGAAAGGATTTTGGAGAAACCAAAGGTGGGGTAGGAGGGGAAGGGGAAGGGCCCAAAGGTTGTGAGGATTTTGGAGAAGCATGAGGGGGAGAGACTGGGGTAGACTCTGGAGGTTGTGAAAATTTTGTAGAGGCTGGAGGTTGAGGGCAGCAGGGTGGAGCTTCATCTGCTGGGTCAAAAGTAGAGAACTCCTCAGATTGAGGTTTTATGGTTAGGAGTTGAGTGGGAGAACAGGAGAAGCAAAGAGGAGGTTTAGAGTGAAGAAGAAAGAAAGCCTGAATGTAAGGGACCTCCTTCCATTTACCAGTTTGCTGACAATGGTTAAGAAGATCCCATAAAATACTGGGATTTAACATGCTGCTAATCAGCCAATTTGGACCCTTACCTAAAGAGTATGTAGGCCAAGTTTTATTACAGAGGCATATGAGTTTGGAAGTTTTTAACTAGGATTGTAAATGCAAAGTCTTAAAATTTTCTAGAAGACATCCCAGTGGAGAAGCTGAAGGAACAGATGGTGTCCTCTGGGCGTTCCCAAACAGGAGGCGAGAGACATCGCCTTTAGTGGCGTCCCAAAAGAAGACACTACTCTAACAAAAGGGGTCCTTCTGATCCAATATCTCTTCAGATTTTAGCCAGAGACTGGGGCACAGATGCCAAGAGGACACGGTTTTGCCTAGCTAGGGCTTTCCTCAAGAGCAGGTAGAGAGAGAAACAGCATGTAGCTGAGAAAACTCTACCAGTGGAAACTGAAGCCCTAATAAAGATGGGGGCTAGCAATAGGGATTAATCGTAACCAATAAAGACTGTGGTTTGGGGTTCCCCACTTCAAAGAGCAGTGGGGAGGTGCAGGACTCTCAATGGTCACTCTCCCCTTGCCCAGAGAAACGTTTATGCTGACCAAAAGGGAAACTCACCAATCTTTCTGGTGTTGGATGCATTGGTAGTGGTAGCCAGAAAATAGAGATCTCAGGTGGATTTGCAGAAAAATAGGTTTCCAGAAGCCCCAGCAGGGTGCTGGCACTCCTCACTCAGTGTGTCCACTGGAGGGGACGTATCCTGGCCAAAATGCACATATGTTAGTAAATGTGCGCCTATGAAGATAACATGGTGGGTTCACAAATCACACCACTAGATCCGTTCCACGTGGGAGGTTTATTAGGGGAAGGGAGAAGGGGGTCACAGAGAGATGAGGCAGAAGAGAGAGAGGGGGGTGGGGCTCTAGGAGTTCTCTTATAGGGTGACCCAGGGCATGCACAGGTAGTTCCAGGTGATCAGCAGGTGGTCTGGGTGTCTTCACAAATGCCTGATAACCAGTTTGTCAGGTCCCTTGGGGCTGGCCATAGAGGTTCCTGCTTACTGATCCCAACAAGTTCCATACTCATGGATTAATTGGATTAACTTGGTATTGTTAAAAGTAATCTACTGACTCAATGCAATTCCCTTGAAAATACCAACAAATTATTTATTTATTCATTTATTACAGTTTATTCATTCTGTATTCCACCTGTAACTTCTTCTTTATCCACTCCCATACACACCATTCTACTCTCTTCTCCATCCTTGCCCTTCTCACAGTCCATTGATAGGAACTCCTCCCCTTCCATCTGATCCTAATATATCAGGTCTCATCATGAGTGTGGGCATTATTTTCCTCTGTGGCTGGGTGAGACGGCACCATCCTCCATGGAGGGTGCTCAAAGTATAGGCCACTGAGTTGGAGCCAGACCCTGTTGCCATTACTAGGGATTTCCACAGAAATGCAGAACTGAAGCCACTTAAACACAGCAACATCTGAGGAGGGATTGTATGTTATCTCCATGAATGTCCTTGGTTGCAGTATCAGTCTCAGAAAAGATACTTTGCCCAGATTTGTTTCTCTCCTTATTGAGCTCTTGTAGCTTCCTTGCCTTTCTGTCTCCCCCTACTTTCATAACATACCCTGCCCTCTGCTCAAAGTACGACTATTAGTCTCAGCCTCTGCTTTGATAACCTGTAGACAAGTTTCTTTCACAGGTCTTTTGTAGTAGGCTCCAACCTCTTCCCAGTTTTCTCCCTCTTTTGATGTGCATTCCACCTGCATTTCTCAATAGGATTGATCATCATACACAGGGTCATTTTCTTGATTAGCTTCTTGGTATTTAGAGATTATAATAAAATTATCTTGTATTATATGTCTAATAACCACTTATCAAGGAGCACACACTATGTGTGTCTTTCTGCTTCTGGGATATCTGACTCAGGATGATTTTTTCTAGTTCCATCTTTAGCAAGAAATTTCATTGTCATGTTTTTAATAGCTTAGAAGAATTCCATTGAATAAATGAACCACAATTTCTGTATCCATTCCTCAATTGAGGCATATATTGATATTTTCCAACTTCTGGCAATAACAAATGATACTGCTACAAACACGGTTGAACAAATTTCCTGGTTCTATATTTAAAAATATATGTGATGCATGCCTAGCAGTTATATACCTAGAGTTTGAGGTAGCACCTATTTCTAATTGTCTGAGAAATTGCCAGATTGTTTTTCAAAGTGGTTGTACAATTTTACAATTTCACCAGCCTTGGATTAGGGTTCCTATTTCTCCACATGCTCTCTGGCATGTATTGTCACTTGAGGTTTATACCTTAGCCATTCTGATGGGTGTAAGGTGGACTATCAGTGTCAACTTGATTTGAATTTCTGTGACAGCTAAGAAAGTTGAGAATTTCTTTATGAGCTTCTCTGTGATTCATTATTCCTCTACTGAGAATTCTCTTTAGCTCTGTACCCCAACTTGTAATTACATTCCTGATTTTTTTTAATTCTTGAGTTCTTTATATATCCTGGATATTAGCCCTCACTCAGATACAGGTTTGGCATGGATATTTCACAATATGTAGACTGTGGTATTGATATGATGACAGAATTCTTTGCTTTACAAAAGGTTTACAGTTTCATGAGGTCCCGTTCACTGTTTGTTAATCTTTGTATCTGTGCTGTTATTGTTCTCTTCAGAAAGTTGTCTCCTGTGACAATGATTTTGAGGCATTTCCTCACTTTTTTCTTCTAACAAGTTTAAGGTGTCTGGTTTTATGTTGAGGTCTTTGATCCACTTGATTTGAGTTTTGTGCAGGATGATAAATATACATCCATTTGTATTTTCTACATGTAGATATTCACATAGACCAGCAACATTTGTTGAATATAATTCCTTTTTCTTTTTTTTTCCATTGTATGGTTTTGCCATTTTTTTCACAAATCGTGTTTCCAGTAATGTGTGTGTTTATTTCTGGTGCTTCTATTCACTTCCATTGAATCACCAGCCTGTTTCTAGGCCAGTAAATGACAGTTTTGATTACCGTTGCTCTATAGTACATCTTGAAATTGGTGATGAAAGTAATTCTAGAAGATCTTTTCTTGAAGAGGATTGTTTTAGTCATACTGAATTTCTTGTTATTCCATATGAAGTTGAGGATTTTTCTTACAAGGTCTCTAATGAAGTGTTTAGTAATTTTTGGGAATTGCATTTGATCTGGTGATTGTTTCTGTAAAGTTTGCCATTTTATACTATTTTGATCATTCCAAACCATGAGCATGGCATAGCTTTCCATTTTTTTGGGGTCTCTTCTTCTTCTTCTTCTTCTTCTTCTTCTTCTTCTTCTTCTTCTTCTTCTTCTTCTTCTTCTTCTTCTTCTTCTTCTTCTTCTCCTCTCTCTCTTTCTATTTTTTTTGTGAAGTGTAATTTTTTTCCTTGTTTGTTTTGACCTGCTTGGTTAGAGTCACACCAAGTTACTTTAGGTCCTTTTTTGCTATTGTGAATGGTGTTCTTGTACTTACTTTTTTTTCTGGCCCATTTGTCTTTTGTATACAGAAGATCTATTGGTATTTTTGAGTTGATTTTATATAGACACTTTGTGAAGGAGCTTATCAGCTATAGGAGTTTCCTAACATAATTTGGAGAGACACTCAACATGCTATCTTATAATATGCAAATTCTTTGACTTCTTTCTTCCCAATTTGTATTCCCTTGATTTCTTTAATTTTAGCATCACTCTAGCAAGGACTTCAAGAGCTATGTTGAAGGCATAGAGAGAGAGTGGGCAACCTTGCCTTGTCCCAGATTTCAGTGGAATTGATTTCTGTTTCTGTCTGTTGCATTTGAGGTTGGCTATAGGCTTGCTTTATGTTACTTTTACTAGGTTTCAGTAGGTGTTTTGTATCCCTAATCTCTCTAAGACTTTATACATGAATTTGTGTTGGATTTTGTTACATGCTTTTTCAGCATCTAAGGAGATTATGTGTTTTTTTTTTTATTTTCTTTCATTTTGTTGATATGGTGGGGTAAATTGTTGGATTTCCATATTTGCACAACCTCTGCATACCTGGGATGAACCCTACTTGGTCATAGCAGATGATAACTTTGATGTGTTTTACAATCTATTTTTGCATCTTTTGTCGCTTTTATTTGGAGCAATATTCATAAAAGGAATTGACCTGAAATTCTTTTTCATTGTTAGGTCATAATGAGATTTATTTACCAAGTTTATGTAGATTCATAGAATGAGTTTAGCAATGTTGCTTCTGTACCTAATTTGTGCAATAGTTTGAAGAATATTTGCATTGGCTCTTCTTTGAAGCTAAGGTTGAATTTTGCGCTGAAACCATCTGGTCCTGTGTTTTTATTTCATTTTTAATCGTTTATTTATTTATTTTTGGATGGAAGACATTTGATGACAGTTTCTATTTCCTTAGGGGATATGGGATTATTTATTTATTTACCTGGACTTGGTTCAGCATTGGTAAGGGGAATTAATCCTGAAGGAAATATCCCAGAAGCAGAAAGACATGTATAGAAATATTCACTTAGAGTGGATATTAGACAAAAAATATAGGATAAACATACTAAAATCTGTACACCTAAAGTACCTAAGTAGAAAGTAGGACCCTGGGTAAAATGACCCAGGGTCATTCTCACTCAGAAAGACAAATGGGATGGGCATTGTAAAAAAAATAAAATAAAATAAAAGAGGAAATAGGGCAGGATCTTTCCACAGAGGTTCCGTGAAAGACTCTACCAGCAGTGAATCAAAACAGATGATGAGACTCATAACCATACGTTGGAAAGAATGCAGGCAACTTAAAAGATGGGGAAGAGTGTAACACATGGCAAGACAAGAGGTCCCCAAGTAGAGCAACAGAAACCCAAGTTTTTTTTTTTTTTGTTTTTGTTTTTTTTCTGAGATTGATGATTACTGTAACCAATGTCAATTCATGGATGTAACCTAGATACCCTGCTATTATTTGGCTCAAAGCAACTGAGTATCCATGTGGGTTCCCAATTAAGGGAAATGGAGACTGTCTCTGACATGAACTCATTGGCTCACTCTTTGTTCACCTACCTCTGAGGTGGTGGATTCTTACCAACACCAAGATTAAGACAATGCAGATAGTCCTGTTGAGAAATGATAGCCTAGGGTCAGATGAAAGTGGAGGAGGCACTGCCCAATCAGTGGACTTGGACAGAGTCATGTTAGAAAATGAGGGAGTCAGGTTGGGGTTGTGAAGGTTAAGGAAGGTTGCTACAGCTGGTATATAAAGTGAATAAACTGTAATTAAAAAAAGAAAATTGTCCATTTCATTTTAATTTTCAATTTTGGTGTTCTTTTGTTTGTTTGTTTGTTTGTTTGCTTGTTTTTTCTTTTTCTTTTGAAGTAAGACTTAAGGATTGTTTGGATTTCTTTAGTGTCTTTTGTTACGTGCCCATTTTCATTTCTGATCAGGAAAGTGTCTTTCTGTCTTTAAGTTGGTTTTGTCCTGAATTGTCTAACTTGTTGATTTTCTTTAAGAAACAATACTTGGTTTCAATGATCTTCTGAATTGTTTTATGTCTTTACTAATTTATTGATTTTAGCCCAGAAATTGATTACTTCCAGCCATGTATACCTCATAGGTGTGCCTGCTTCTTTATTGTTTTCACTTCTGCGTTCAGGTGAGCCATTGAGTTGATTGAATGAGCCATTTCAAAATTTCTCTTGAAGGTACTTAGGGCTGTAAACATTCTGCTGTTGTTGTGTTCTTACATTAGATCATGGTAATCACATAAGATACAAGGGTTATTCCATACTTCTTGTATCTTTTGAGGCTTCCTTTGTAAAAGGTTCCAGGAGGTGTAATTTTGCTTTGATGAGTATGTCATGTCCTTCGTCATCTCTTTGGATTAACTTTGGTTGAAAGTCTATTTCATTAGATATAAGAAGTAAGCAGAGTAGCATCCATTAGCTTGGAAAACCATTTTCTAGCACATTATTCTTAGGTATTATCTATCTTTATGACTTAGATGTGTCTCTTGTATTCAAGATTGTTGTGTCTTTTTTACACATGCAGTCTGTAAGTCCGTTTCTTTTTTTTGTAGATTTGAGTCCAATTACTTGATACATGTGGCATGTAGATACTTTGATTTGGATGTTGGTCGTTGCAGTCCATTTGTATACTTGGCTACTTTCAGTTTTTCTCTAGTGAGGTTATTTATTTCATTTGTTTTCCTGAAATTAGTTAGTTTTCTTGGGTTTTATTTTTCCTTCTAGTACCTTCTCTAATGCTGGAAATGAAGGTAGGTATTGTTTAAATTGGTTTTTGTGTTGAATATCTTTTTTTCTTCATTATGAGGACTGACAGTTTTGCTGGGTATAGTAACATGGGCTGGCATTCATGTTCTTTTAAGGTCTTCATGATATCCCTCAAGGCCCTTCTGAAGTTCATAGTCTCTGTTGAGAAGTCAGGTGTAATTCTGATAGGTTTGCCCTCATGTGTTAATTGGCCATTTTCCCTTGCATCTTTTAATATTCTGTTGTTGTTGTTGTTGATGTGCATACTTACTGTTTTGATCATTTAGTGGAGGGACAATTTTCTTTTCTGGTTTAATATATTTCTATCCCTGTCTAATATATAAGGCATTCAGTTGGCCTATTTTATGTGAACATGCCTTTCCTTTAAATTGGTGAAATTTTTTCTATAATATTTTTACAATATTTTCTGCACCTTTGGGATGGTAGTCTTACATTTCCTCTATTACTACTCTTTTTAGTTTTTGTCTTTTCATGATGTCTTGGATTTCTTGGGTGTTTTCTGTCAGGCTTTTTTAGAAGTATCATTTTATTTGATGGATACATTTTTATCTTCCATTGTATCTTCCACACATAAGAATCTTTCTCCCATTTCTACCAGTTTGTTGTTTATGTTTATCTCTGTATTTTATGTTTTCTTTCCCAAGTCCTTCCTCTCCATGATTTCCTCCATTAGTGATTTCTTTATTTATTCCAATTCTATTTTCAGATCCTAAAAGTTTTGTTGATTTCCTTTACCTGTCTGACTGTATTTTCCTGCTATTTTTCAAGTCCTTCAATTCTATATGTGAACCTTTTTTTCCTTCATAATCTTCTTCTTAAACATAGATGAAATATCACCTCAAATTTCAGTTATGTTATCATGTCCAGGATACATGCTCCATATTAACTGTATTCGGGAGATGCCATAGTGCTTTGTCCTTTGTTAGTTGTGCTTTTAGGCTGGCTTCTAGTGACTGTCTGAAGTTTAGTTGTTAGTTTTGGGGCCTGCTGCTATGTTGGGTTTGAGAGAACCTTCATGGCAGGATTCTGAAGGAAGTATCTTCAGTTTTTTGGGGGGTATGGTAACCAAAAAGTGGTGCTTCATGGGAATTGCCACAGCTCAATGCAGGCATATGTACCTGTGTATTAACTTATTGGTCATCAGGGATCATAACTGTCATCAGGAGAAGTACTGGAGATAGTTACACTGCCTCTGGATTTCTTACATTGAATTTAGTAATCTTCCGTTTATACCATTATACTTTTTTCCTGGGTGCAATCCTCTTGAATCCCCAGGGAGTCCCTCATTTAATCCAGTTTAGCTAGGGAGAACTGGTTGCACCTTGGAGCAGTATCTTTTTGCTCGTGGAGTGGCTCTCAGGCTTTTATAAGTCTATTGTTGGAACTATGTCCAGATAACTTGTAATCAGTTGCATATGAGCACAGCACTCATGCATGCAGCTGGAAGCTAGAATCTGGAGCCTTCTCAAAACTGGAAACTTTTCTGGCACTGCTTGTCATGAGGTCAGATCTGAGGTTTCCCCCACTGTATGATATCCTCCTAAGAGAAACACCCAGTCTATGGTTTTCTGAGCTTCACTGTTCCTCACTCATTTGAGTATTTCCTTCCTGGTTGGCTAACTTGGAGAAGTTATTTCATACATCTTTACTTAGTATTAATTTAAATCTTAACTTCATAGCTAAGTTTTATTAACAACATGTGTGAAATATGACATTTAATTATTTAAATATAATTTTCCCAGAAGTTTTATTGACTAAGTCAAAAAAATTGACTAAGTCATCTCACCTTTAAAATCATTTGAGTCATACTGTTTCAGAATATATAACACTAAAAATATTCACATTACCTTTAAAATTTATTGTTTCATCATTAATATTTAACCATTAGTCAAACATAATGACTCAAGGGTTCCAGGAACTATAAAACAGATGCAGGAGTAACAATGCACTGAAACTCCTCCTTGAATCATTCTTCTAGCAACTCACTATTGAGAAATCTTACATTTTCTTTTCTTTTCTTCTCATCATTTGGATAAATTTAGATAAAGAGTGAATAACTTTCTTACATGGTAAACCTGATGAACAGAACATGAGTTAGATCCTGTACCTTGAAATACCTACCAGTTTACAAATGAGGATTGGTATTCTGCAAAACCTCATCTCTGCCAACACCAATGTTACCATAAATTCAGCCTTAAGGGTCACTTATTTAATATAATAGTATAAAATTAGGTATAGATAGATATAGATATGTATGCATATGTATATGTATGTGAGCAACATGAAAAACTAAAGAAGGGAAACTCACAATCAGAAGCCTCTTTGATAAAGAATTTGAGGAATAACTAGACAATTACTCTTTAGTTACATTTTTTTCTTATTGGGTTATAATTGGGTTATATATGTTCTTTCTTGTTTTCTATATAAAAGCTATTCATCAGTGATGTTTTAGTATGAATAAGAATTGTGTTTAAATAAGTTAACTTGCTACGACATCAGTTAGGGATGATTGATTGTGTTTCTGAGACACTCTTAAATTTTCTGCTTAACCCAAGGAACTAAAATGATTTGTCCAAGAAGAAAGCAATGCAATTTTATTGGAGAGAAATGGCATTAATCACCTTGGGTCTTCTTGCATTTTCCCCAGTAATGCCTGCTTTAATACATAACTCCACAGCAGTAAGTAGGTGATATTATAGATCCAACATGATACTCTGTGTAGCCTTAATAAAGATGTTGTTATGGGACTGCCAAATAAAGGTCTCGCTTACCAGTAGTGTGCACTTAGCCACAATCTTGTTTGGTGAAGCCATGGACTATAAAGAACTAACTATCCATTCTGAAACCATCATAACATAAAAGTGCACTCTAAGAACTCAACCTTTTATCCACAGGAAAAGGCATGTCTCATCTATCATCAAAGAAGCTTCTCTTGGCAGCAAATGGAGGATATAACAGAGATTGAGAACTAGTCCAAATATAGAAATCACCTAACTGTGGACTTCCCATCCTCAATTGATACATCAACGATACATCTCCTACAAGAACAGCTGAAGAAACATTCCAAAAGAAGGGAAGAAGATTGTAAAAGCTATAGGAAAACCATCATGCCTGTTTTGAGACAGTGTCTTCAAGAAAGGTGAAAATATGAAATTACAACAATGTAGTTCCCGAAACCAAAACTAACCAATGCCAACCCCAGTTGACTTGCTAAAGTAAATATGTGAAATCTCACAGTGCTGTAAACCTAAATATAGATTTACAGAATATTAATGGCAGCTGAGTGAAGGGGGCTCATTCTTAGATGGGGATGCAATTTAAGTTATCTACATCCAAGTGATCAGCTCTAAATGTGTGTTGATTTGGGTAACACTAAAGAAAGTCTGCAGGTTGTATTTGTAAATGTGTATATATACAAAATATTTATGACTATATTATTTTACTTATAATTGAGAGGATAAGAGTTCATGAATTTAAGAGGTGGTTGATGGATAATGTGAGAGAAATTGAAGGGAAGATAAAGAGATATGAAATTTTCTAAATACTATATCATATATGAAACAGTGAAACAAAATTCTACCCTCTATAGAGAATGAAAAGTTAGTTTCACTACTGTTTTTCTTTATTACCACAAACCAAGACTCCAGGGTAAGGTAGATTTAACTTGTTTCTATCATTACGGTTGATATGTGACCTTGTTTTGCATATGCACTACAAATTTTGTGCAAATAAATTTCAAAGAAAGATTGGAGTACCCATATCTTCTCAGATTGAAAATTACTTGAGTCATTTTATTGGGACCTGTTCTGTGAAAAGTAGAAATGTGCCTGTTGCTGCCTTCATGATAGTGAATATTTAGGATTACCGTCTTTGAAAGGGGATGACAGCTACATGGTGACACGGTTCTAGTTTCTGCCTACTGCATTTTTCCAAGTGGTCTTTGCAGAATGCTGAGATATTCTATTGAGACATCTAGTCCACTTGCTTTAAAGCCTTGGTCTATCTCTTTTTCTAATGAATTATAACTTACCAGAAGATAGAATCTGACCTCATCCTGGGGACAACTAAGATAGTTATGCTGCCATCATTTGGTTCTGTGTATAATGTGAACTCTAAGGGAAAATAGCAAAATAAATTGCTCCTGAAAGATCAATATAAGTTGCATACTAAAAAGATTACTTGCTGTATAACAGTTCATTAAATTCCAAGCAAGACTGAAATAGAAATGACTAATTTGCATTCCCTTGTATCATCATGTTTAATTTTTCCTATTTACTCAGATCTTTTACTAGTGTAGATGGGAACTCTGTGACTAGTTAGGTTCTCATACATTCTCATAGACCAACAGTTCTCCTTCCATTAGTTTTTACTCCTTTTATTCTGGGTGGGGACATGTAAGTCTTTCACACAGTTCACCTATGACATGTCCTGCAAATCAGATATTTACATTATTATTGCTAACATGAGCAAACTACAGTTTTAAAGTAACACACATGATGTTTTATTTCTTATCATGGTCACTGTAATGTAAGGAAATCTTTTGAAGGTCACAGCTTTAGGAAGGTTGAGAAACACTACTCTAAACTGTGAGTAGAATATACACCTCAGGGGAAATATCATGGCTACTATTGTCTGTGACCCTGAGCTTGCTTCTTAAACTTTACATTAAGCTTCCATGCCTTAAGCAAAAGAGACTTACAGTCTAGTTATGATGGGCAGACAAGAATAATGGCAGTAACTCTTACTATTTAGGGAGTTCCTGGGAACTCCACTGACTAAAAACTTGAAGGGAGGTGCCCCATACCTAGCATGTGGGTTTCCATTAAAAAATAGTTTCTCATGTATTAAAGGGGCAGGCAGGCATCAGTGTTGCTATCAAGGCTGTTTCGAGTACGTGAGAGTATTATACAGTATTTCTGCCTAAAGCACAGTCCAGCAGATGACATAAACTTTGAAAGCCTTTGTTCAGCATTGCTGTGGATTTATTAGTCACTAGAATTTATACCAAAGTTACCAAATTGAAATCAAACACCCTATGAAAGGGAGCCATAGCAGTGAGAAAAAATGTTCTATACCCTTTAACTGTGGATGTAAAAGAGGTCAGGTTGCACCAAACCCTATCAAAACATCACTATTCAGAGAAGGAATCATGTGAAAGTGGTTATACAATGTTACACAGAATATAGACATTGAACAGAAGCAAGAACAATTTACACAGAGTGCATTTTAAAGCACAGGGGGAAATGCCCTTGTTCTAGTTTGATTAATGAAATTACATGTATATTAGGATTAGTATTTCTGCCCAGGATATTATACATGCTCAACAAAGGAACTGAATCCAAAGACTGTTTTGTTTTGTTTTGTTTTTAAAAAGGGTATAGGTTGCTGAGACTATCCTTGCATATCCTTAATATGTAGATCCAGTAAACCCTGAACTTGTTGTACTCCAGCTTCTATCTATGCCTCTTACATAGATGGGATTATAGAACTGTTTTTCCAGCCCAGATGTGATCTGATTTTAACCATGGAAGCAGATGTACAGTAGGAGCTCAGTAAAAAAAAAAAAAAAAAAAAAATTATTATAAAAAAAAAAAACAGATTATGGCAAAAATCACCACACAACTGTTCAGCAAGCTAGAATGGGGCCTGCGAATCATGATTGTGTGATCCCCTACCTCCTTAGAACTTGGTTTGTTTTAAGAGCACTGCCAGCCCACACTCCTTTAGAAAGGCAAAATGAAGTGTCACACTCACCCTGACAGTCTGATGGGAAGCAACCCTTGGAGTACCTCTGGGTCCTGATCACCAGGATGCACAGCTGCTGGTAGCATTCCAGGTTCCTCTTGTAAGATAGTGGGTTGTAGACACACTTTTACTTCACATCCTGGAGTGAGAGAAGAGATGTACAATTGGGAAATTGCTATTTTTCTCTGTTGGGGTTGGACAGCTAGGTTCCAGTGCCTGCCTATTAAAGGGTCTTGGTACAGCCCAAGTTAAAATGGGATTTTCAGTATTTAGAAGAATACATATGGCTCAGGCACCAGATGGGAGCACTAACACTCTGCCCTGGGATAACAGCAGTGGGAGAAATAAGCAGTCCCCAGGGGTCTGATTCTCAAATCAGTATCAACATATTCTCTTCAGACATGGTGCCTATTCTTTAGCTGGAAATGAGCAGTAATCAGTGTCCATAACACTGGAGAATTTCAAACTTTTAATCTCATGTGTTTGCCATTTATTCCAACCCACTTATCACCAGGGGTGAGTGGGTAAATACTTATAAACAGTCACTCACCCTGTTTTTTTTCCTTTAGTCTTTTGTTTATATCACTTCTTCATTTGCATATCCCTCATTTTTCTCCCTGTATCTATGTATCTTTTTTGTGACCTTAAAGATCTCTTTTTCTGCCTGTTGTACAATGGGAATGGTCAGTGTACCCTGCAGGTCTTTGGTAGACTGATCATTTATTTATTTATTTATTTATTTACCTATCTATCTATCTATCTATCTATCTATCTATCTATCTATCTATCTAACTATCTATTTTACTTGAAAGAATAGGATTTTCAAGACAGGCCAAAACTGAAGAGAACTGGGAAGAATAGTGGCATTGAACAAATCTTGGAGCTATTTACAACAGGAATCACAGCTTGTGGATGGCTAGAGAGAGGCAACTTCCAACCTCATACTACCTCAGCTATGAAGGGATGAGATTAACTTTCCATGAGTGAGGTGTTTGTGTGTGTGTGTGTTTGTGTGTGTTTTAGAGTGTGTTTGTGTAGTAAAGATTTTGATGTAGCTGTCCTCCTCTCCTGCCTTCTATATTATGTTTCAAACTGGGTCACTATAAATTTGGAGCTAATTTACTGACTGTTCAGTGAGTCTTCAGGATCCTACTACTTCCATTCCTAACTATGGGATTATATGCAGCAGCTTACATTTCTTGATTTTTATGTGAGTTCTGTCAATCAGATTTCAAGTCATCTTGCCTATTATGCAAGAATTGTAGTAACTGAGCCTTTTCCACAACCCTGAGGAAACTTATTTTTGTAGACACTGGGCCATTTTGTGTGCTTGCTGAGAAATAAACTGAAGGTATCTTGCAGGCTAACAGTATGATTTCCTGCTTTGTTATAGCCTTTTTTGAGATTCTAGAGTATTTAAAAATAATTCTTTGTGGGGACTTACTCCACACCAAATACTTAGATGCAACTGTATTTGAATTTGTTTGTCTAAATTATTGTTTTCATTCTTTATTAATTACACTTTAATGACTTTGTATGCCACTGTGGTTCCCTCCCTCCTTCATCCCAAACCCTCCCTTCCTCCACCCTCTGCATGCATGTCCCTCTACAAGACCACTGGTAGGGGAAGTCTTCTTTTCCTTCCTTCTGATCCTAGTCAATTAGGTCTCATCAGGAGTGGCTTCATTGTCTTCTTCTCTAGCCTGGTAATGCTGCTTCCCCCTCAGGGGGAGGTAATTAAAGAGCAGGCCAATCAGTTCATGTCAGAGACAGTCCCTGTTTCCTATTACAATGGAACAAACTTAGATACTGAACTGCCATGGGCTACATCTGTGCCGGGGTCTTAGGTTATCTCCATGCATAGTCACTGGTTTGAGTATCAGTCTCAGGAAAAACCCTGTGGTCAGAATTTTTGTTTCTCTTTCTCTCCTCATGGAGTTCTTGTCCTGGGTGTCCTTGAAATTGGGGCATAGCTTTTCAGGGTTGTTATATCTTCTTGGTGGATTTTTCCCTTGATGAGTAGGACATGTCCTTCTCTACCTCTTTTGAATAATTTTGGTTGAGAATCTATTTTATTAGATATTAGTATGGCTACTCCTGCTTGCTTCTCGGGTCTATTTGCTTAGAAAACTGTTCTCTAGCCCTTTACTCTCAGGTAATGTCTATCTTTGTGATTTATGTGTGTTTCTTGTATGCGACAGATTGTTGGGTCTTGTTTAAGCTTCTATTTTGTTAGCCTGTGTCTTCTTATTAGAGAACTGACTCCATTGATATTGAGGGAGATTAATGACCAGTGTCTGTTAGATCCTTTGATAGTCATGTTGGCTATAGTAGTGTGTTTGTGTGTTTGGCTACTTTTTGTTTTGCTGTAGTGAAGTTATTTATTTCCTGTGTTTTCCTGAAAGCAGTTTGTTTTCTTGGGTTGTATTTTTTCTTCTAGTATCTTCTGTAATGCTGGATTCGTGTGTAGATGTTGTTGCAATTTGTTTTTGTCATGTAATATCTTAATTTCTCTGTCTATGAAGACTGAGAGTTTTGTTGGGTACAGTAGCCTAGGCTGATAACTATTTTCTCTTAGGTACTGCAGGAAATCCATGCCCCTCTTCATCTTTTTCAATTACTTTTGGTTGCAAGTCTATTTTATTAGCTATTAGCAGAGCTACGCCAAATTGTTTTTTGGGTACCATTTGCTTGAAACACATTTTTCCAGCCCTAGTGGAAAACTAGTGACTCTCTTAGTTGCAGAGGTATGTTTCTTTGATGTAGCAGAAAGTTGGATACACTTTGCACACCCATTAACTACTGTTTTTTGGAGAGTTGATTCCATTGCTGTTGATAGATAATAGTGACCAAAGTACATTAGTTTCTTTTATTGTGTCTTACTGTGATTCATTGCTTGTTTTCTTTTATTTATTTATTTATTCATTTATATATTTATTTTTTTGTTTGCTAGAAATTATCTGTGCCCTATGTTTTCTTTGGTATAGTTGCTTTCACTGGATTGGAGTTTTACTTCTGGGATCTCATGTAGGACTGGTTTACTATGTAAAAATTACTTAAATTTCACTTTGTCCTGGAATAATTTGTTTTCCATGTCTATGTTGACTGAAGGCTTCTCTATAGATTTTTAGTGTTTGACTATGATGTGAGGTGAGGAATTTCAATTGTGTGTTCTCTATGTCTCATGTATGTTTATGGACATCTGTTTCTTTAAGGTGGGAAAATGGTCTTCTCTGATTTTCTTGAAGATATTTTCTGGACCTTGGAGCCTGGTATCTTTCTCTTCATCAATTCCTATTATTTTTAGATCATGCCTTTTCATTGTATCTTTGAATTTCTTGGATGTTTTGTATTTGGGACTTTTCCAATCTTCTTTTTCCTTGAGAGAAGTTTCAATTTCTGCAAGTGTATCTTCAGCACCAGAGATTCTCTCTTCCATTCCTTGTATTTTGTTAGTGATGCTTAGCTTGTGGTTTCTGATCTTTTTTGCAAGTTCTCCAGATGCAGGCTTTTCTGTTTGTGGTTTCTTTATTGATTCTAACTCTATTTTTATGCCTGGCACCATTCCCTTCATCTGTTTGAATGAGGCTTCCAGTCTCTGAATGATGGGCTCTATTTTTTTTTGTCCATGTCTTCTATATATGCCACTAATTGTGCCACTACTTGAGTCTCTACTTGTTTGGCTGTATCTGCCTGTGTTTCTTTGAGAGCATTGTTCATTTCCCCTTTATTAGCTGCCAACTCTATGGCAGTTTTTTAAAGAAATTTCTTTGTTTCCTCTTTATGTGTCTCTAATAAGTGGATGAGCATATCTTTAAACTCAGTATCCTGTTTTACAATGAGTTAGAGTATCCGTTGATTTAGTTTGATTCCTGGTGAAGTTATAATGTGCTGATTTTTGTTGGATGCATTCTTTTGCTGTCCTCTGGCTATTTCCTTACCTGTAACCTTCACTGTTTTTTTTTTTTTTTTTCTTGGATTCTGCAATTCAGGCTGGTGCCATCTTTCTCTGTTTCCTGGATAATTCTTCAGGAAGATGAGATAGGTCCAGAGGTTTCAGCATGAGTGTTGCTGGAACAGCTGTATTAGTGGGTGGAATGTCCATACACACAGAAAGTCAAATGTAGGCAAGCTTCTGAGTAGAAGTGAACCCTGAGGGACAGGGTTCTAGACAATATAGAGGACTTCAGTGTGAAAGAGGTGCTCTTTGCAGGAATTGAAGGGGTCTCAGGCACTAAAATTCTTGCAAGTGCTGGTGAGGAAAGAAGATGAAAATTCCTTGGGTCTGTCAGTGGCCCACTGGCTACTTGTAATCATATCTAACTGAGATCTAGGAGTTATTTCCCTAAACTCCACTGGTAGATCCACAGACCAGGGGCTTCAGTGTTCCACGAAACCCTCTGTTTCCCACAGATCTGATGTGAAGTGAAGGATCTGATGACTGGCTGCTAGCTTACAGACACCCAGGATCTTTGGTTCTGTTGGCATTTGAGCATGCATTCACTCTCTAGCAGGTCAAATTGTAAGGCACAGGGATTCCTCCTATTCTCTACTGGGAAGTTTTGACCTGATGAGTAAAATATAGCAGGATTAATTTCATCAGCTCTGTGGTGCTGCAGCCACTGAACTAGGAAGTACAGCTGCAGCCACAGAACTGGTGTGTCCAGGTACCTACTGGGAAGTTCTCACACCTAGGTGGCCTGGTGCACAGTGTACCTGTGTATTTTTGCAGTTGTGCTGGTCTTTTGTGGCTATACATCTGGTGGCTGTTTGCCATGAGGGATTGCCACTGTACATTCACTGGCTGGGAGGCCCCGAGGAGTCTATATGGCCACTCTCAGAAAGGGATCGAGGAGGATTGTACTGTGGATATGGGACCCAACATGTAGGTAGACTTGGTAGCTGCCATTGAGGAACCAGGACCCTGGCCTCTGCTGTCTAGGTCTCCAGGCACTGAGTTCTGTGCTCAGTCTCACTGAGGAGGAATGCATGTACAATGGAAATCCACTTCTCTGTTCTCAATGAAGTTAACTCCTGACCTGAACCTAAACTTTCTCTGCTCCTGTGTCATCCCCTCTCTTTCAAGAAGCTACAATGTGGATTTTCTCTCTTCTGTCGTCCCTCCACTCCCTAATTTGGTAGTTTAAAAGCCTCTGTCTCTCAGAAACCTTGCTTACTAGTCACCTCTATCTTAGATCCCATCCACGGTTTAAAATTAAGGATACTTATGGAGATTTTATTTTACTAACACATTTGGTTTCTTTTTTGCACACTTTGCCAGTTTTCTTTTGGCAGTTTTGTTTTCTGGATGTCTCTTTAGTAAGAATACAAAAGTGTGAGTGCACATTGGTCAGACTGAAAACATCTGATACATTCTTTATGGAAGAGTTTAGAACTCCAGCTCATTTTTTGCAGTGGGATTATTTGGAGGGAGCATGGGTCTAAATGTATCTGTGGACTCTAATGCCAGAAGGGTTATATACAAGTACTCTATATTCATTTGGACATTCTCTCTGTGTCTTGTTTTTAATAAATACATTTTATTTATTTACTCACTTGCTTGTTTTGGTTTGTTTGTTTGTTTGAGACAAGTTTTCTCTATGTAGCCTTGGCTGTTCTGTTACAAATACCAGGCTGGACTCAAGCTCAGAAGACAAAGTCAGTCTTCTTTTCACATTCTCAGGCATGAGTGAAAAAAATGAGGCCTGTCTCTTTTTGGTGGTAGGCTTTAGGTTAAATGGACTGGTTTCCCTGCTCAATTTAGTTGCTTACTCCTGTACTCTGGTTCAAAGAAAGGAATTATAGCTTCTTTTTCCTTGGTCTTTTTTCAAATTTTTCATGGGATCTTGGCTCTTTTTACTGACAGAACTCTATATAGGAGCAATGAGGTGCTGCAGGCCCTCTTCAGTAAGAGAGCTGGGTCTTTTGAATCTCTGGTTTTCATAATGCTTTGGGTACCTAAACTTGTGCTAGTGGGATGGAGGATTCAGGGTTGTGATCCATAATGCACCTGCCTTTGCCTGTCAGAGTCCTGGAATTACAGGCCTGTTCCACAATGCAGGCTTCCCTCTCTATCTTTTAGTGACTTTGGCTACTTGTTTCTCTATATTGTTGATTTTCCCAAAGAAACAACTCTTTGTGTCATTGACTCTTGATAATGTTCTTTTTTTCTTTTTTTTTGTTTTATATTGATTTCAGTTTTCAGTTTGTTTCTTTCTTTCCATCTATTCCTCTTTATTCTTCCTCCTTTGTTTTGTTTTAGAGCTTTCAGGTGTGATGCTAAATTGTTTATATGAGATCTTCACATTTATTTAGTGTACTTATCATTACACACTTTCTTTTTAGTATTACCTTCATTGGGTCTCACAATTTTGGTAATGTGTATTTGTTTTCAGTGAATTGTAGAAAATCCTGTATTTATTTCTGAAAACCTTCAATAGAGAGAGTTTCCATGAGTTCATAGGCTCTCTCCTGTTTCTCTTGATGAAAGCCAGTTTTAATCCATGGTGTGATAGGATATAGAGTGTTATTTCATTTTTCTTTTGTTTATTATGACTTCTTTTGTGACTGAGTATGTGGTGAATTTTAGAAAATGTTCCATATTGTTCTGAGGAGGTATATTATCATGTATTTGTGTGAACCATTCTACAGATATCTGTTTGGTTTGTTTGGTTTGTTAGCCTGTGAGCACTAGTTGTCTCTAATTTTTAGCCAGAAGAGCACTTCATTGGTGAGGGTGGTGTATTAAAATCTTGTAATCACAATTTGTAAGGGAAAATGTGAAATTCAAGCTTTAATAATACATCTTTTATAAAAGTTGGTTCCCTTGCATTTGGGCTACAGATTTTATTCCCTGAAACATTTTCATACTTTTTATTTCCTTTTGGTGTATTAACTGTCCTTGTCTTTCTTCTGTAAATAATTTTGTTTGAAGGATATTTTGTTGGCTTTCAGAAAAGCTTGCTTCTTAGGTGACCTTGCTTGGAAAATCTTTTCCAACTCTTTACTCTGAGATTAGGTTATCTTTGCTGTTGAGATATGTTTCATGTATTTTGCAGGATGGACCCTGTTTTCATTTCTATATTTTGGTCTGTGTTATTAGTATCATTATTATTATATTATTTCATACATTCCATTGTGAGTTCAGTTTCCCCTACTTCCACTGCTCCAGTACTTCCTTGCCTTCTCTCCTTTTCCCCAGATCCAATCCTCAAAAGTTTCCTTTCTGAGAGGGGCTTACTTCCCAGTGATTTCAACCAAATATTGTATAAAAAGTTACAATGAGACTAGTCCAAATGACCTCATCCCAAGTCTGAACAAGCAACCCAGTAGGTGAAAGGGTTACCAAAAGCAGGTAAGAGTCAGAGATTCCCCCAACTCCACTCTTTGGATTCAAAAAAGAACACCAAGTGACACACTGGTATCATATATTTAGAAATCCTATCTCAAAACCATATTGGCTCCATTTTCATTGTATCAGTCTCTGTGAGCCTTGTTATTGTCACTTCTATTACTGTTTATTGTTCCTTTGTTGCTTTTGATTAAATTGTTCTATTATCATTGTTTCTTTTAATTTTTTATTCATTTATTTACTTTACAATCTGATTGCACCCTCCCTCTTCTCTCCTCCCAGTCACCCCTCATACTCTTTTTTCCTCATATCTCATCTCTTTATCTTCACAAAAGAAGTAGGTGCCCCATAGGTACCACCATGCTCTGGCACATTAACTCTCAGCAGAATTGGACTCATCCTCTTCCATGGGGGTCAGACAAGGCTGACTGGTTAGGGGAATAGGATACATAGAGAAGCAACAGTGTTAGAGAGGGTTTTGGATCCAGCTGTTCGGGGAACCATATGAAGTACAAACTACCTTTCTGATAAATTACATACAGGGCTTAGGACCAGTCCACTCATGCCCTTTGGTTGGTGGTCCAGTCTCTGTGAGCCATAGACCCAGTCCGTTTGAGTGTAGGACTTTGTGTAGAATCCTTGACTCTCCTGGTCTCCCCATCCCTTTCCATTAGCTGTTAGGGAAAGGCCCTCAGAAGACATTTATGCCAGTCTCTTGTCTGTAAGCATAGCATAGCATCATTAATAGTGCCAAGACTGGCCTTTTCACATGGGATAGGACTCATGTTGGGCTAGTCATTAGGCATCCATTCCCACAATCTGCTCAATCTTTATCCTTACACATTTAGGCTAGACAAACTTTGGGTTGAAGTTTTGTGAGTGGTTTTTTGTCTCCCTCCCTCCATTTGAAGTCCCAACTAATAGAGGAAGTAGCCACTTCAGGTTCTTTATTCCTGCTGCTAGGTGTCTCAGCTGGGTCAACTTCTTGGAACCCCAGTAGTTTCCCTTGTCCTGGACTTGCACCCCTACAGATTTTAACTCTCCTCCAGACCACTTCCTCTCCCATACTTGATCCCCTATCCCCAACCACAGCCCCCTTTGTTCCACCTCTCCCTTTCAAGTTTCCTCCCTCTATCTACATAAGATGTCTATTTTATTTTGGGGTGAGGATCTTAAGCTGTCATCTAGTATAATCTATTGCAAAGATGCACAGTTAAATTCCCCCACAGTTATAGTTAAGGGAAAGTTTGGTCACAGGAAGCAGCAGACTTTAGCATGAACCAGGTTTATCCAGAATGATACAAAATGTGCCCAAAATGTTACAAAAGCAATATCTTTTCCCAGGAGAATGTTGATGATAATTACAGCCAGGTGGTCCTAAAGAAATTGTTGGGAATACAAGGATATAAGAAAAGTCCTTGAATGTTTTGACCTGTTATGTGATGATGATACATTACACCCAGATAGTTTTGGGAAGGCACCATCAAGGAAATTCTTCAAGATTAGGAGAGTTGACAGCAATCACAGGGTTGTTTCTCAGCCAAAGTGAGAAAGCTTTCCTTTTTTTTTTTTTTTTTGGACAGTTTTTTTTTATGTTTTTAGTATGTCTAAATAATTAGTTAAGTACATTGACATTGATGACTCTTGAGGCTCAATCAGTAAGGATAGGAAGGCTAGCTGTTGATAGTAAAAAAAAAGTAAATTCAAAAGCTGCTTGAGTTTGAAAATGTTTGTTATATATCTATATGTATACTCCACATATATATTCATATATATATACAAATACATTCCTTTTTAAACATATGTTTGCAAAATTATATATTACATATATATTAAATAAAAGTATGGTCTTTGAATTACTCAGTGGTAGGCTCCTGTTCTGTATCCTGTTGTCCCCTTCTTCAGATGTCCATTAAATTTGTCTTTCTAAACGAGGATTGATCATCATGCCCAGGATCATCCTCTTTTCTGACATACTTTATGTATACAAATTTTAGTATGTTTATCCTGTGTTATATGTCTAATATCCACTTATAAGTGAGTATGTATCATGTCTGTCTTTCTGCTTCTGGGTGACCTCATTCAGGATGATCATTCCAAGTTGCCACACTCTGCCTGCAAATTTCATGATCTCCTTGTTTTTTAATGGCTGAATAGTATTCCATTGTGAAAATGTACCATAATTTCTGTATCTACTCCTCAGTTGAGGGACATCGGTGTTGTTTCCAGGTTCTGGTTCTTGCAAATAAATCTACTAAGGACATGGTAGAACAAATGTGCTTGTATATTTGAACATTTTTTTATATATACAAGAGTGGTATAGTTGGAACTTTTTAAATTTTTCATTGTAATTTTTATTAATCATATTTTATTCACTTTGTATCCGCCATCAAACCATCTCTGTCTAGAGGGCTAGAAAATCAACTCCTTATAACCAAATAAACCTTAAAATATCTTGCTTTTCCCAGGGAAAATGTCAAGCCTACCATTTCTTGTTGAGGTTTCTACAGATCTTACTCTACTGACTATGCATGCCTGCTCTATTCCCAACTGTGCAGGATTCCTTCCAACCTTCTTCCTGCTTCATACAGTGTAAGCCACTACCACTCTCTAGAAATGGGCCGTGGGCTTATTTAATCTGACTAAAGGAGTTTTGGGACCAAAAGTAACCATTAATCCTGTTGAAAAATGCAGCAATTTTCCCCAGGCCTTCCACAAAGCAAATAGAGTATGTGGATAATTTAAAATGAAAAAGCATTGGAAGGTGATCAGGTAGTATCATAACTTGCTCTGCTCCACAAGGTTTATATGTTTTGTTCATAGGAAAATGTTTTTCTTCTTTTATTGAACATAGCATAGCCAAAGATTAAGCCTCTCCCAGAGAGATGTAGATCATCACCTTTGGGAAAAAATATTTCAGAAATTCTGCTTATGACCTGCTTGCTTCAGCATTTCACAGTATTTAAGTAGATACTGCCATATTAATTCTCTGAAGAAGACCATACACATCCTTTTACTTCTATCCAAATGTGACCAGCCCCTTTTCCAATGTACCATAAAGAGATGTAGATATTTACAATCAAGAGTGCTCCAGACTTGGCCTGTGTTAGCTAGGAAGTCCTATTTATTCACCATATACCTAGGTGATATTATAGCTACCACTGCTAATTAGAATCTCCAGAAAAGTATTGTTTTGTAAAAAGTGGTGTCAGAACATACAGGAATGAGACCCCAAACTACAGAGAGGCAGGGTGAGCATAAATTATTTCTTCATTCTGGTACCTTATACAGATACTTTCCTTCCTACATGCATCAGAATGTGTGGATGGACTCATATTAGAGGAAGACAGAAATCCAGAAACTCCTGCACTGCAGACTCTTAGAAGACTTCTAAGACAGCTGTCATGCCTGTCACAGACATTCAGAAGATGTGTGGTGTAGATTGTGATTTTGATTTTAGAGCAAATGAAGCAGTGAGTTCCAGGACCACTATATGTTATCAAGCTATCAATCAATCTTCAGCTTTTGTTCACTTGGACTGCAAGTATATGGCATAGAGAGGCTAAGGCTATTTCATGAAATCCTGTGAAGCTATATCTCATCCATCTGCTTTAGATTTTCTTATATTTATTACCTGTCCCCAGAGAATGAATTCTTTTTGTACCTACAGGGAACTTGGATTTATAGCACCTACCCAAAGAAGTCAGATACCCAAAAGTATTCTCTTTCATGAAGCAGGTTTTAGACTACCTCCGCTCCCCATTTATTTCCCAACAATTCCTGTTTTGAGCACTAGGATTTCTGACCTGACTGTGGTAAAAAGACACCTTCTGTTTTCAATATGCAAAGTTTCTCACTTTCTAAATAAGCTTCCATGGGAATGGAATTACTAGAACAATGTAATCGCGGTTCAGATCCTTCTGTTGTGAACCATGGCCTACCAATCTACTGTCTCTGCTTTTCCAAGGGATAACACATCTCCTCATTTCATTCAGGTGGTCTTCCATGATGTCTTATTGACCAAGGAGAGACTCCTCACACTGAATTCCTCTGTTTCAGGGCACTCATATATTCCCTACCCCCCAAAATTGTGGTCCTGGAATATTTTTCTTCATCTAAAGGGTCCTCCAGAATTTCAGGCTTAAAGTACCAAAGTCCAAGAGTAGCAAGTAGAGCCCATGAACACAGATCCCTGCTTCAAGACTGAAAGCAAAATGATGTGTACCCCAATATTCACATCTATTTCAGAGCAGCTGAACATATGCTTGAGAAGGATAACCATCACTGGACTAACTTCCATACTTTTCAACAAATACTCAGAGTTCTGCCTGACCTGACACCACATTCACTAAGCAGAGAGACATTCTAGTTCCTCATGAGGATCTGGAATTTGATAAGACAGTACTACAATAACATCTACTTCATGAGCATGTGAAGGAGACAGTTTGCAATTTCCAATTCTACCCAACCCAACTCGCCAGGATTCCTATAATATGTTTACCTCCATTCTGCAAGTGGATTTCAAATATTTCCCCTGTAACCCTGAGAGCCTTGTGCTTTCTCCATGGCTGTTGGAGTTTCCTTTCTTCACCATGCCCATTGGCAAGCCTGAGATCTTTCACCTCTGAACCACCAATCTAGTCTCTCCCTAAGTCACTGAGTAGTTTTGGGGTCATTCATCTTCTCACTATGAGTCCTTCTATTGTGCCCACATTAACCAAATATTTCATAGAAATATTCTGACTACTGGATTCTTCAAACACAACTACTTCTAATCAAGGGAACCTCAGACCTTCCTTTTTCATTTTGTCTTGTCTCCGAGTAACCACAATATCTAAATGGAGGATTTTATATCTTCTTCCCTAACAGATATTATACTACTCCACTATGCTGAAAGGAACTCATATTTACACCAAAGAGCCAAAGAGCTGGGAATTTTCCTGACTGACAATATAATATTCATTCCCACAGGTTTAGGTCAAGAGCAGCAAGAATAGCCTGGAAGAGCAGTCATCATCTTCATGTCACTTATCATTAATGGCATGGATCCTACTTTAGTGTACAGACCTTCATGTTAGAAAGCAAAAGTGCTGGCCAGACAAGTCTACCACATCCCACTACACTCTTGGAATGTTTTTCCAAGATCCATCTACTGCCATTCAAACAAACAACCAAATGCTTAAGAATTTCACATTTTCAGCTTTATTTGGAAATCACAATGAATACCTATCTTCTTCCCTTTTGTTTCAAAGACATACTGCTATGTAATTCTAGTTTACAAATGTAAATATTTTAACCAGTATTCACATGATAAGCAGTATTCACATGAATATATAATTTTAGGCACATATAGTTTCCTGTCCTGTGTTCACTTTTTTCACTTGCTGCTGGTTTAATTGATCTTATTTGGAAGATCCATTTTTATTTATTTGTGTCTTTAAATGCTGTATACTAGAGCTGAGGTTGTGTGGCTGAATATCTTCAGTGTCATAAATACCTTCAGTAGCAGTCCTATCTAGTGGAATTTCAGTATCAGTTGGTACACAGTATTAACTGAAGCAGTTACAAAGAGTGAAGAAGGGTTTCAGAGTGTAATAACTGGAATATAGCCAGCAACAATGGACAGACTTATTACTAACCAAAACTTTGTCAATTACACATTGTGGTTATTGTTTTGTTTTTGAATTTATTTTTATTTTTCTGTGTGTTTGGGTTTGTGGATAACTTTGAATATTCAATCATTGTGTCTTAATTAGTGGCAGTAATTAAAGCTCAATGTATATTTATAAAGTTAAAGGTACCGTGTTTTTAGTAACTAGTTTATCATTACATCTGACTATCTATTTATAATCAATGTACATAGGTAGGTAGTTATATTGCAACTAGCTCTATGTCATCAGTCTGTATTTGCATCCCTCTTTCTATCCGCTGATCTATGCATAATCTATGAATATATGTATGCTTGTAGCTAGGTAGACATTGAAATCTATTGTTTCTCTATCATCAAAGTACCTATCAAATAACCTATCTAGCTATATGAAGTGTAGTGTTGAGTGTATAGCATGCACATATGAATCAGAAGTACATGTTGTGACATCTTTCTTTCTATCATGTTCATCTTGAGGATCAAACAGAGATCAGAGGAAATTACTACTCACTTATCTAGGAAGTACTGAGGCTATATAGTAAAAGTTAAAGGATGTCATTAACTCTTATTTCTAAATGAAAATGATATCATCATTATGAAGCCTATTATTCAATGAATATTTACAATTACATTTTTATGTGGTCCACCTCTCCAAGAATCCATCATAATCTTATCTTTCAGAGATAAAATGTGGGAACCCCAGAGAATCTCATCTAGACTTTTCGGTTTCATCCTTAGGTTCCCAAAGTATGGCCCTGATTGCTATGGTGTCTCTCTTTGTGTTGCTGTGCTTGTACCTGCATATCTGTGTCTATGTGCATTCTTATGCATATGTGTGTTTTCATGTGTTTATGTGTGCCTAATATAAGGTCTTTGTCACCTGTACAGGAAGATATGTCTCAAAGAGTCAAGAAACAAGGACACAGTGGGCATAGATTGGAATTTAGGGGACACATGTCAAAGTAGACACAATGAAAGACAATTGGTTTTGTATTACAGGCCAAGTATGTCTCATTTACTCAAAATCAGCAAAGGAGGCACACAGTCTATATTTGTACAAGAATGTTTGTGTATATATATGTGTGTGTGTGGTTTAACGTCTCTGATGAATTGCATGGTAACACTATGAGTTGTGGGATATTCCAACATAGCTTTTACTTCTAAGAAAAGTTTTTGAACTGAGATCAGGACCCACCCAAGAAAACTCTGTTTCATACACCAGCATGGAATATTCTAGGATGCTTGTTAGAGAACTAGAATTGGCTTGAAGTCTTTTTCTGAAATTGACACTCCAATGAAGGACCATTCATAGGTATCACCTATAGCTCCTGCTCTGAGGTAGCACATGGCAGCTCAGAATCCAAGTTGGTTCCCTAGTAATGGGAACAGGGACTGACTCTGACATGAACTCTATGGTTGACTCTTTGATCACCCTCTGTGAGGACAGAGCATTCCTGTCAGGCTACAGAGGAGGGAAATGTAACCAGTCTTGATGAGACCTGATATGCTAAGGTCAGACAGAAGGGGAGGTGATCTCCCCCATCAGTGGACATAGAGAAGGGCATGGGAGGAGAAGAGGGAGGGACTTTGAGATGGGGACAGAATGCTGGAGGGAGCTACAACTGGCATACAAATTGAATAAAGTGTAATGATATTACTATAATTATATAATTTAAAAGTTGTGCCTATGATTTTGAAGGAGGTTCAGGAGTGGTATATGGAATTTTCATCAGGAGAAATGTAAAGGATAAATACTGTAAATCTGATCTAAAAAGATTAAAAAAAAATATGAGCCAGAAATATGAAGATGTCAAATGATGAAAAAAAAAACACCTAAGAATAATGCAAAATATGTTCCTTGCCCTCAGTAATTAGGGGAATGCAATAAAAGACAACCTTGAGATTTCATTTGTCTTACCTCAATTTAGAATGGTGAAGAGTATCATCAACAACAACAAAAACAAGAAAATGGACTATCAGGGGAGAAAGATTGAATAAAACACCTACTGCAGTTTTGTAAATCCCTTTACACTCCCCACTTGATGAGGCAATCATGAACTTACGTTGCTCTAAGGAGGTGTGAGTTTGGCTAATAAGGACTTTGTTGCCTATTCTTCAATAACTTACCTCTAGTTGAACTTCCTCTACATGCCACAGTGGAGAAAAGGATATCAGTCCTGATGTGTCTTGATAAGCTGCTGGGGGAGAATAGTAGGGGAGGAGGGATATGAGGAAGTAGAAGGGAGGAATCAGGAGAGGAGGAAAGATGTAAAGTGAAATAAATAAATAAATAAATAAATAAATGAATAAGTAAATAAATAAATGTGTGGTTGTTTCTATGAACCACTATTTTTACTGAATCAAAATACAATTGGATAGAGAGTTTCAAGAGCAGGACCTGACCAGTAATTTAATCAGAATTTGAATTAAAGTCCCAAGTAATATGACATTAAAGTAGTTAACCAGGAGACTAAAAGAGCATATACTGGTGTGATTATTTAATAAGGCCTTTCTCTTGCTCCCTTGGCGTCTGTTATTGTTTGTTTCCAACCATGGCGAGATGTATTTTTTCATCATTATTATTGTTATTATTATTAATATTTTTCTTAGCACTTAACATAGAAACAAGAGGTTTCCTTTACCAACTGAGACATAATTTCCTTTATTTCAAGAGTAGTATGTCTAAGCCACTTCAGTTTTGTAGGACCATTTCCTAATTAGAATATAACCAAACTTTTAATACTTCTGGGCCCTTGACCACCCTTTCTGTGCATTTTGGAAAACATCAGAAACACATGTTTTGTCAAAGCATTAGAACATGCCCACAAAGTAGTCTAAGGGACTGGGTAATAATGCTGTTATCCTGATGAATTAATTCATAAGGCAGAACACCTGGGTTATCAGTATGGATATTAGCCAAGTTTCATCCAATTAAAAGTCCTCTTTATCCTATTATAAGTCCTCTAGTTTTTATCCCTTTATAAATTCTTTAGTTTTGGGCTGCCCACAGTGATACTGAGTGTGGTCTTTGGCTTACAGTCAGGCTAGTTAGTATGGGGTTGTATGTTCATATATACATTTGTGTGTTTTTTGGAAGTTTCAGCTTAACAACCCCAAGTTTTGCAATGGAAAAGTCTATTTCTGGCAATTAGGAAGGGCAGCCACAAGGCATGCATATAACTGTTAACTCTATATTCCCATATGAAAAGATAAATTTCCACATATATCCTTTTCCAGTACAACAAAATCTTGTAAGTGTGCATGAGTGAGAAAAGGTCAAGATGACTATAGGTTTCTGGATACCGATGCCTGATGACAATTATTTACCTACTGTCCTATAGCTATTTCTGAGAGAAAGCCCTTGCTCTCCGGTGTCCTCCCTCCTCCTGTCTGTTTGAGCTATCCATTTCTTTTTAATCACAGCATCTTTATCAGCCTCAGGTTGGGTATATCATGTAACTTCAATAAGGCCCAGTGGTATCTATTGACACTCATCAATGAAAACCTGTAGGCCATCATCAGGCAAGATGGGAGCAGGACTGAAGGTAGTGTGTTTCTGAAATTGGACATCAGGGTGGTCCAGAAGGGGGTCCTGTTACTGGTCATATGATCATTAGAGAGTTAGTGGCCTAGTGTTCCCAGATGAATGCTTGAAATAAATTGTGGGATACTGTGTGTAAGGTCGTAACCCAGATTTCATTTGTTTGTTTGTTTCTTTAGACCAAAGTACCTAACACAGCATTAAAAAATGAGGCCAAAACTTTAACAACAGGGTTCAGTCTTTGGATAGTTATGTCATTGGGTATTAACATGGTCCCAATATTAGGCAGTACTGAGGTCAGGGGAGAGGAGATGTTCAGTAAAGGGAACTTTTGCTCACTGTTGTTGGGAAGGAAAACTCATGGAGCCACTCTAGAAATCAGTGTAGAGTATTCTGAAAAGCTAAAAACAAATCTTACAGATGACGCAGTTATACTACTCCTTAGCACATACCCAAATGATTTATCATCCTTCTCCACAGAGAGTTGCTTAGCCTTTTTCATTGCAACTTTATTAACATTGGCTGAGAAATCAAAACTATATAAATGCTCCATGACTGGAAATGTGTTGCAAATATCCTATCAAATACTATTTATTTGTAAAGATCAAATTGAGTGTGGTTCACTGACCCAGAAAGTCCAATGAGGAATATACTTATGTTAAGTTCCAATCTCAAAAGCATTCTCCCTGAATATATAACTTGGAAGAAAAACAGATGCTAAGAAATTGAAAGATTTTTAGTTAAATTAAAATCAGGAAATTAAAGAGGGAACAAACAAGACACAAGTGACCTGAAGAGATTTCTAGGAAAATATGAGTTTTAATTTAAGATGGGAAAGGATATAAATAAAAATTCCAAATCTACCTAAACTACATTGAAAAAGTCCCCCTCTGACTAAGGAGACTTTCAAGCTTTCAATTCAGAGCCAAAAGGGGACCAAAACTAAAAGGCCAGGAGAGCATAACACTTCCCAACTCTACAGAAGAAAGTGTGGGACTACTCATTAAATAACCTCAGATATTCCACCTTTACCCATGGGATACACAGACATACTATTTCCACCAGACAAGCAAACAAACAAACAAACAAACAAAAACAAGGTATAGCCCTTAAACCCAAGGAGCCACCAAAACTTCTGCATACCAAGGCCTCTCCACCCCATGGGAGTGTCAATCTTTGCTCCTCTCCCTAATTGAATGAAAGACACCTGGATTTTACTAAAAATGGGCTTAAAACCTGCACTTTCTGTCAGAGAGAGAGATACCATGTGCCAAAGGAGTGCCCAGGCCTTTGCTTCCTGTCTGATGGGGATTCATATATGTATCAATTCCAAAAGAAATGGCCACATTTTTCCTAATATCCAAAGAATAATCAGACATGTAATATATCCAGCTCACCTGATATCTGCTCTTTCTTACCTAGTGAGAGTCAAAGCATTCCAGTATGTATCTGGACCCTGTCCTGTGTAATCCTTCTGCTCTTGGAGACAACGGATATACACATTTAGCCTCATGCCATCTGCAAAGGAGCTCACTGCAAAAGAGAGCTGGAGTTATAATCTCTTCCCTAAAAAAAGGTAACAGACTTTCTCTATCTGAACAACAGGGAGCCACACTTTCATATTCTCACCAAAGGGGAAACATCAATGCCCTGGTTTTTTGTTTGTTTGTTTGTTTGTTTGTTTTGATGATATAATAGTTTATTTTTTTAACTTGATTTTTCTTATCAATTACATTTTATTAACTCTGTATCCCAGCCGTATCCCGATCCCTCATTCCCTCCCAGCCCCTCCCTCCCTCCCTCATCTCCATCGAATGCCCCAGTTTTTAAGGCAGAATCAGAAAGTTATAATGTGAACGAGAGGGTCTATTACAAAATCCATGTAACAACCTGGGCTGTAGAAATGTCCTTTGTGACCAAAAGGTATGCAGAAATTTGTCCTTAAAGCAAGAGCACAACAGACCTTCAAATTCTGCCTTAGGAAACCTCACTCGAGCATACCACTTATGCCCAAGTAGACATCAGAGCTTCTGGGTCAGTAAAATGGAAGCTCTAAAGCAGCCCATCTCAAGAGGGGAGCATAGGCAATGCTTTATTTTATCATGGCATCTTTAGAGCTTGTAATCCATAAGACAGGCCCTCCACCGCTCTTGTGAACAACAGAGTTTAGAACTTTACCTTCTCATCAACCATCTACTAGTCCTACCTCTTCACCCTCTAGCTGCCTAAGATGCAAACTGTGTCGATAGGCTCTCTGACAAAAAGATAGGCAGGTGTTCCCTTCTGATTAAGAGCAGCTAATGATTACTATCTAGAAGAACATGCTCTACAATTCATTCCCCTTAAAGGACACTTCGTGGGAGGGGGAATGCAATATGGTGGTGAACAGCTTGCACCTTATCTGGGAAGCAGAGGATCTGAAACTCAGAATTTGAAAAGTTGAGGGACAGCTGAAGTTAGAAAATTGGCATTAAGGCTTCCTGAACAAGAGGGGACATCATATGAACTGATAAAATTTAGATTCATGTCAGCAGCAGTCTTCTTTGAGTTCAGGGAGTAGCAAACATTCAAACTCCTCTCACTTTCTCATTTCTTGCCTCCCTCTTCCTCAGCAGAGCCAACCCACAGTTCCAGACTCTTAGCATAAAACTCACTTTATGGGGACAAGACAGCAGAAGCAGGGCTCCTAAATCCTCAGCAGAGGCTCCCAGGTACCCACGTTCTAGGTCCTTTATCTGTGGTACCAGCTTTTCAGGAACTGTGTATGTGGTGCCAGCCTTCTAAATCCAGGGTCCCTGGTTCCAAGCCCATCAGTCCAATGTCTCAGAGTATTTTATAGGACCCTGCAGGGCATCCTAGCCAGAGACTGTAAGGGCCACAAAAACACTTACTGGTGGTCAGCCATCAGACCAGGAACCAAAGTCTGAGAAACCCCTCAAACAACACAGGTACACCAGGCATGCCACATCCCCTATGTCCACGGACTGCTGTTTTTTCTGCCTAGAACTTGACAAGCAGGCACCTGTGTTGGGTTCCCAATTCCTCTTTTGTGATTGGACTTCCAAGTGTGGCAGGGGCTGCAGCACCACTAAGTTGATAGAGCTCTTCCAATAGCATTTGACTCAGCAGTCCCAAATTGGAGAGTAGGTAAAAGGGGGAATACCTGTGCTTTCGCATTTGATAAGATAGAGATCACTGAATGTCCATTGAAGTGCCTGAAGAGCCCCAGATCCAGATCCTTCTAAGCTTGCATGCAGTAATCAGATACCTCCCACCTTAAAAAAAAAAAAAAAAAAAAAAAACAAAAAACAGAGAGAAAGCGTCCCCTACATTGGAGCCCTGTTTTCTGGGTCTCCCATTGGAGTTCAGGAAAATAACTACTTCAGATCAGAAAGAGGTGAATATCACTCTGCTGTACTATTCAGGGGATAAGCACAAGTGAATTGCACCTGCAAACACATCAACAAATCCCAATTCTTTGGTGTCTACACAGTGCCCATGCCATACACTTTAGGCATCTACATTCACTAGCATCCTGTTTTTCAATGCACACATACATGCACACTCACATGATTGCCTGCATTTGCCCTTCTGGGCCCATGAATCTTCTTCCCTTATGGACAGCTGAATCAGAAACACACACTGTCAATCTACTGGAAATCTCTCATCTTCCTGAAGAATTCTCAGACATAGAGAAAGATTGTACCAGTCTGAACTGTGGGATCCAGGAACAGTGAAGTTTACAGATTAGGAAATGTCCAGAAGTAGGCATAAGAACACATCAAAAGGAGGGGCAAGATGGCAGTGCTGGGAGGACTCTCATTCTGAGCAGCAACAGCAGGATCAGCACAGTGACCAGTAATCAGAACTCTCGGCCATAAAACACAGTCATTGTGTTTCCCAGGTGAGAGGATACCCCACGGTGGGGGATTCAATCAGCTTTTAACTCACCTGGCTAAACCGCGCAAGAGATCCCGGTTCCTCCAGATGCTTGGCCGCTGGCCTCCAGCCCCAGCCCCAGCTCAGAGCCACAAGCCAGTGTCTCTGGTCACGGACCCAGACTGAATCATGTGCACCACACTATCGGAGACTGGAATTTTCAGTTGAGAGATAACCCCAGGGTACAGGAAAGGATTGGGACCAGTCTTAGGTCACCCAGACATCCCCTGGAAAAGACTCAGGTTCCATGGGCACCCCAGGAGCCAGCTCGGAGGCAGAGCCAGGGACCCAGGCTCTGGCACAGAGCCCTGCCTGCCCGTGGGCCTGATTCACCACCTGAGATAGAACTGTGGTCACCAGGGCGCCAGAGAATGAGTTTCACTGTCCGGTGCAAACACACAGGCAGGGAAATGGCTGGTCTGATTTCAGAGCACTCAGCCGACACCCCCAACCTGAAAAGGTCCCTGGAAAATTACCCAGCTTAGGGAGGCACCCAGGTTCCCAAAGGCCGCAAAGGCAGACACAGGAAGTTTCTGCACACCAGACAGCTGGCAGAGACGGAGCCGCCATCACTCAGCTGTGCTCAAAGCACAGGCAGTTTCTGCGGCCAGCCAGCTGGCAGACACTGAGCAGTGTGCACCAGGGCAAAAAAAAGACAATGGAAGTCCATGTCTCAAGAGAATCCACAGGAAAGGAAGGAAACTGTACTGACTTAAATCACACAATCCTTCACTAGAAAAAGTCTAGCAGACCAGTAGGGCCAAGGCGACATCACTCAGCTGTGCTCCAGACATAGGCACAAACAGTTGCTGCACGCCTGATGTCCAAATGGATCATAGCAGCTGATCATTAAATTTACAACAAGAAACCCAGAAACAGGGCAACTGCCCTCAGGACTTCCCGGTGTGAGAGGAGAACCCTCTCGACTAACAAAGACCACAGTTTCCACTCAGGTCTATATCCCTGAGGTGAGCAACTCCTGAAAAAACACCAGCCATCCAGGGACTATACCCAAAAAGCTGAGAAGACATCCTTCAGGAAAAAAACAGCTTTCTGCAAAGGGGATTCTCTCCACCACAGGATCCCCAGGAACCACCAGAAAATAATCCCAAACACCTAAGATAGCACAATGGGTAGAGACCAGGGTAAAAGCTCAAGCAACAAAAGACAGAGCAATATGGCATCTCCAGAACCCAGTTACCCAAGGGCAAGAAGCCCTGGACACCCCAGCCTAACTGAAATCCAAGAAGATGACCTTACAACTATGCTCATGAAGATGATAACAGAGGAAACAAATAAGATATGTAAAGACATAGAGGAAGATAAACTGAAACAGAATATTGCCATCTGTAAAGAAATAGAGGAAGCTGCAGCCAAACAGTTTATGGACTTAAGAAAGGAAATGCTTAAAGCACTGAATGAAATAAAAGAAACAGAGTTGAAGGAACTAAAAGAAAAACAGGAAAGTACAATCAGACAGGTGAAGGAAGTAAACAAAACAACTCAAGACCTGAAGATAGAATTGGAAAAATTAAAGAAAACACAAATGGAGGAAATAATGGAAAGGAAGAATCTAGGGAAGAAAACAGGAACTACAGAGGTAAGCATAACTAACAGACTACAAGAGATGGAAGAAAGAATCTCGGGTGTAAAAGATACAATGGAAGACATCGATGTATCTGTCAAAGAAAATGTTAAATCTGAAAAATTCCTGACACAGATCCTCCAAGAAATCCAAGACAATATGAAAAGACAAAACCTAAGAATAATAGGTATAGAGGAAAAAGAAGACTCCCTTCTCCAAGGCCCAGAAAATATTTTCAACAAAATCATTGAAGAAAATTTCCCCAAGCTAAAGAAGAGGCCAATTAGAACACATGAAGCCTACAGAACACCCAACAAATTTGACCAGAAAAGAAAATCCTCGAGCCACATAATAATCAAAACAGTAAGTATACAGAACAAAGAAAAAATACTAAAAGCTGCAAGGGAAAAAGGCCAAGTACCATATAATGGCAAACCCATTAGAATCACACCTGACTTTTCAACAGAGACTAATAAAGTCTGAAGGTCCTGGACGGATATCATGCAGACCCTAAGAGAACACAGATGTCAGCCCAGGCTACTATACCCCGCAAAACTCTCAGTCCTCATAGATGGAGAAAACAAGATATTCAATGACAAAAACAAATTTCAACAATACCTACAAACAAATCCAGCATTACAGAAGACACTAGAAGGGAAAATACAACCCAGGAAAACTAGCTACATTCAAGAAAACACAGGAAATAAATAACCTAACTTCAGTAAAACAAAAAGCAACCAAACAAACAATCTGATGACCACAGCCAACATCAAAATCAGGGGATCTAACGGCCACTGGTCATTAATCTCTCTCAACATCAATGGACTCAACTCTCCAATAAAAAGACACAGATTAACAAAATGGATACGTAAACTAAACCCAGAAATCTGTTGCATACAAGAAACACACCTAAGACACAAAGATACACATTACCTAAGGGTAAAGGGTTGGAAGACAAATTTCCAAGCAAATGGACACAAGAAGCAAGCAGGAGTAGCCACTCTAATATCTGATAAAATAGACTTTCAACCAAAATTAATAAAAAGAGATGGGGAAGGACAGTTCATACTCAACAAGGGAAAATTTCACCAGGAAGACATCACAATCCTAAACATCTATGCCCCAAATACAAGAACACCCACATTTGTTAAAGAATCATTGATAAAATTTAAAGCACATATAGATCCCCACACATTAATAGTGGGAGACTTCAAAACCCCACTCTCAATAAAGGACAGGTCAATAAAACAGAAATTAAACAGAGAAAAAATGTCTCTAATAGAGGTCATGAATCAAATGGACCTAACAGACATTTACAGAACTTTACACCCAATCACAAACGAATTTACCTTCTTCTCAGCACCTCATGGAACCTTCTCCAAAACAGACCATATAGCGGGTCACAAAGCAAGCCTCAACAGATACAAGAAGATTGAAATAATCCCTTGAATCTTGTCTGATCACCATGGAATAAAGCTGGACCTCAACAATAACAGAAATAGCAAAAAGTCTACACACACATGGAAACTGACCAACTTGTTACTTAATGACAGCTGGGTCAGGGAAGAAATAAAGAAAGAAATTAAAGTCTTTCTAAAAATCAATGAAAATGAAGTCACAACATGCCCAAACTTGTGGGACACAATGAAAGCAGTGCTAAGAGAAAAGTTCATAGCACTAAGTGCCTTCAAGAAGAAATTCGAGACAGCTCATTCAAGCAACTTAATGGCTCACTTAAAAACCCTAGAAAAACAAAAAGCAGACACACCACGAAGGAGTAGACGGCTGGAAATAATCAAACTCAGGGCTGAAATCAATCAATTGGAAACAAATAAAACAATTCAAAGAATCAATGAAACCAAGAGCTGGTTCTTTGAGAAAATCAACAAGATCGACAAACCCTTAGCCAAGCTAACTAAAAGGCAGAGAGACACCACCAAAATCAACAAAATCATAAATGAAAAGGGGGATATAACTACAGACACTGAGGAAACCCAAACAATCATTAGGACTTACTTCAAAAGTGTATATACCACAAAATTTGAAAATCTAAATGAAATGGACAATTTTCTTGAATGATTTGACTTATCAAAGCTGAATCAGGACCAGGTAAATCAAATAAATAGTCTTATATCCCCCAAAGAAATAGAAGTGGTCATCAAAAGTCTCCCATCCAAAAAAATCCCAGGACCAGATGGCTTCAGCATAGAATGCTACCAGACCTTCAAAGAAGAGCTAACACCAAATTCTCTTCAAACTATTCCAGAAAATAGAAACAGAAGGAACCAAACTCCTTCTATGAAGCACAGTCACCTTGGTACCTAAACCTCACAAATACTCAACAAAGAAAGAGAATTTCAGGCGAATCTCCCTTATGAACATTGATGCAAAAATACTTAATAAAATACTTGCAAACCAAATCCACGAACATATCAAAGATATTATCCACTATGACCAAGTAGGCTTCATCCCAGGTATTCAGGGGTGGTTCAATATACAGAAATCCATCAATGTGATCCACCATATTAACAAATTGAAAAAAAAAAAAAAAACACAAGATAATCTGTCTAGATGCTGAAAAAGCATTTGACAAAATCCAATATCCTTTCATGTTCAAAGTATTGGAGAGATCAGGGATACAAGTCACATATCTAAACATAGTAAAGGCGATATAGAGCAATCCTATAGCTTACATCAAACTGAACAGAGAGAAACTTAAAGCAATCCCACTAAAATCAGGGACAAGACAAGGCTGTCCACTCTCTCCATATCTCTTCAACATAGTGCTGGAAGTCCTTGCTAGAGCAATAAGACAGTTGACGGAGATCAAGTGGATACAAATTGGAAAAGAAGAAGTCAAATTATCACTATTTGCAGATGATATGATAGTAAATGTGAGTAACCCCAAAAACTCTACCAGGGAACTCCTACAGCTGATAAACACCTTCAGCAAAGTGGCCGATACAAAATTAACTCAAAAAAATCAGTAGCCCTCCTGTATATAAAAGACAAACAGGCTGAGAAAGAAATTAGGAAAACAACACCCTTCACAATAGCAACAAATGACATAAGGTACATCGGAGTAGCCTGAACCAAGGAAGTCAAAGACTTGTATGAAAAAAATTTGAAATATCTGAAGAAAGAATTAGAAGAAGATATGAGAAGATGGAAAGATCTCCCATACTCACGGCTTGGCAAGATTAACATAGTAAAAATGGCTATCTTACCAAAAGCAATCTACAGATTCAATGCAATGCCCATCAAATTACCAACACAATTCTTTACAAGCCTGGAAAGAAAAAATTCTCAACTTCATATGGAATGACAAGAAACCCAGAATTGCTAAAACAATCCTCTACAATAAAAGGTCTTCTGGAGGTATCTGCATCCCTGATCTTAAGTTGAACTATAGAGCAACAGTTTTAAAAACTGCATGGTACTGGTATAGAGACAGAATGGGAGATCAATGGAACCGAACAGAGGACCTAGAAATAAACACATTTATGGACACCTGATCTTTGACAAAGTCACCAAAACCATTCAATGGATAAAAGATAGCATCTTCAACAAATGGTGCTGGTCCAGTTGGATGTCTACATGTAGAAAAATAAAAATAGATCCATACTTATCATTCTGCACAAAACTAAAGTCCAAGTGGATCAAAGACCTCAACATAAAACCAGACACATTAAATCGACTTGAAAAAAAAGTGGGAAATACCCTAGAACTCATTGGTACAGGAGAAAACTTCCTGAACAGAAAACCAACAGCACAGGCTCTAAGAGCAACAATCAATAAATGTGACCTCATGAAACTGAAAAGCTTCTGCAAAGCAAAGGTCACCGTCATCAAAACAAAGTGACCGCCTACAGGTTGGGAAAAATCTGCACAAACCCTTTATCTGATAGAGGACTCATATCCAGTATATATAAAGAACTAAAGAAGCTGAAAAGCAGCAAACCAAGTAATCCACTTAAAAAATGGGGAACAGAGCTAAACAGATAATTCTCTGTAGAGGAATACCGAATGGCAGAGAAGCACTTAAATAAATGCTCAATCTCACTAGTTCTTAGGGAATTGCAAATCAAAACAATCCTGAGATTTCACCTTACACCCATGAGAATGGCCAAGATCAAAATCTCAGGTGACAACACATGCTGGAGAGGTTGTGGAGACAGGGGAACACTTCTCCACTGCTGGTGGGAATATAAACTTGTACAACTACTCTGGAAATCAATCTGGCACTTTCTCAGACAACTAGGAATAGTGCTTCCTCAAGATCCAGCCATTCCACTCCTGGGCATATATCCAAAAGAGGCTCAAGTACACAAAAAGAAAATTTGCTCAACAATGTTTGTAGCAGCTTTATTTGTAATAGCCAGAAGCTGGACACAACCCAGATGCCCCTCAACTGAAGAATGGATGCAGAAATTTTGGTACATCTACACAATGGAATATTACTCAGCAACGAAAAATAAGGAAATCATGAAATTTGCAGGTAAATGGTGGGATCTGGAAAGGATCATCCTGAGTGAATTGTCCCAGAAGCAAAAAGTCACACATGGTGTATACTCACTCATATAGGCATACAACATAGGACAAACCCACTATAACCTGTGCATCTAAAAACCTAAGCAAGAGAGAGGACCCTAACTAAAATGTCCAATCCCCATCTGGAAAGGCAAAGAGGATGGACATCAGAAGAAGAAGAAAACAGGAAACAACCTAGGAACCTACCACAGAGGGCCTCTGAAAGCCTCTGCCCTAAAGACTATCAAAGCAGATGCTGAGCCTGATGGGCAACTGTTGGGCAGAGTGAATAGAATTTCATATAAGAACTGGGAAATAGTAAGAGCTGGAGAGAACAGGGTCTCCACAAGGAGAACAACAGAACAAGAAAATTTGAACACAGGGAACTTCCCAGAGACTCATACTCCAACCAAGGATTATTCGTAGAGATAACCCATAACCTCTGCACAGATGTAGCCCAGGGCAGATCAAAGTCCAATTGGGTTACACAGTAATGTGAAGAGGGACTGCCTCTGACATAATCTGATTGGGTTGCTCTTTTATCACCTCCCCCTGGGGGGGAGCAGCCTTACCAGGCAATAGTAGAGGACACTGCAGCCACTTTTGATGTGAACTGATAGACTAAGATCAGAAAGGAGAGGAGAACCTCCCCTATCAGTGGACTTGGGGAGTGGCATGCATGCAGAGGGAGGAGGGAGGGTCTGTTTGTGATGGGAGGAGAGAGGGGCTTATGGATGGATGCAGAATGAATAAAGTGTAATTGATGAAATATTTAAAAAAGGGAAATATATAAAAGATTATTAATAAAGTATTTAATAAATGAAAAAAAAGAACACATCAAAAAAAAATCAGGACATTAAGTCTTCACCAGTAACACCCAAAATCAATGGATATTCCAATTCAATGAAAATGAAGGCACAGCTTACCCAAACTTATGGGATAAAATGAAACCAGGGCAAAGGGAAAAGTTCCTAGCACTAAGACCCTTACAGAACAAATTTGAAACACTGCATACAAGCAACTTAAATGATCACTTGAATGCCCTACAGAAAAAAGGAAGCAGGACACTCAAAAAGAGTAGATGGCTTTAAATACTCAAGCACAAGGCAGAAATCAATGCATTAGTAACAAAACAACAGTTCACAGAACTGATGAAACCAAGATATGGTTCTTTGAGAATATCAACAAGATAGACAAATCCATAGCCAAAATAACTAAAAGTCAGAGAGAAACTATCCAAATCAGAAACATCAGCTGATGAATCCTATGCTGCAGCCTTCTCCAAAAGTATGATGCTTTGAATCCATGTATCCTGTCGGGCACAAATTGTGAACTAACCAGAGACTCTTCAAGCTAGCAGGAGCCTTCCACTCACATCTCCACCAAGTGAACTAGTCACCATTTCCTTAATTTTCTCTCTGGGTATTGGGTCAAATTTCCTGGAGTAATGGCCAGTAAGTCTAAGCTCTATCTCTAGGTCTCTGTGAGGTCCAGATTTTTATCAGAAGGCACATCATATTATTGTGGGTTAATCAAGAACAGTTGACTGTTTACAGTGACTAAGGATCTGGAAACTAATCTCTGTTCTTTAGCAGGATTGAGTAACAGTGACCTCTGTCATTAGCTTTTCAGTGTAATGGAGGGTAAGGCTAGAAGGCAGTTGCTTCAGTGTCTGCTTGGAAGGACTGTAAGTTCAAGAAAGGAATCAAAGAAACAGGACTGATTCTGAAACTGTCATTTCATGCATGGGATAAACAGAGAAATTTCAGCCCTGGTGAATTTCTTGAAGCTTCCTTCAGTACTAAACAAAGGCAAAACCCTTGTCAACTTAGCAAATAATCTGGTTAGGCAATCACTTCTTATGGAAATCATGAAAATACTTACAGAAACAACTTGAGGAAGAAGGGCTTCTGTGGTGTTGGTTTGGTTTTCTGAGACAGGGTTTCTCTGTGTAACAATACTGTCAGGCATTGAACTCATAGAACTCTGCCTATCATGCCAAGAAAGGTTTCTTGGGTGCTTTCTTTTAAAGATTTCATTGTCTGTAGGTCTCTAGGTTGTGTGTGGTAAGGAAGAAAATCTTGACAAGGAGCATAGCTTGAACAAAGTGCCTCACTTCTGGGACAGGCTCTAGAGAGGAAGTAGTTGGAGAAAAGCAATGACCCCACAGGTGTCTGTCCAGTGATCTACTTTTTCTAACTGTGCCCAACCTCTAGAATTTTTGGCACCTCACAGTAGCATCATGAAATTTGGAACCCATCAATAGAATCATACTGAATAAAATCAGGCTGTTCATGACTCAGTCACTTTTCCAAGCCCCACCCCTTATTGCCCATCATTGGGGAGCAAGCCATTAACACATGTTCATTTGGGAAGATGTTTCATATACTAGCACTAACAACTCTACTTCGTCTGTGTTTACCAATGAACAGAATCTTTCACTTTCAAAGGGAGTCAAATTCAAAGGGAACAGAGTTCCAGCAGCCAGGGCACTCACCACCCAATTACAAAGCTTAGAAAAAAACAATTTGTGTTGCCAGATAGGATGCCAGGGACCAGTGGAATTTTACTCTAAGAAACACATACTCTCACTTTTGGAAAACAGGCAATATGTCTTTGGAGTGGGAGGGTCTAGAACAGCAACTGCTTTTCTTTGTCCGCACTTTATAACCATTTGCCACCCCACCCCAGGAGACTCTGATTTGATAAATCAGCAGGGTGTGGGATGGTCACCAGTGCTAAAATGTAGAACCCAAGTTGAAAATTAATGATCCAGGTAAACGCAGGGTAGCTAAGTTTCAAACAATTCAATAAACAAAGAGAATAGTGTCTATTGTATCTATTGTGTGCTGGTAGATGCCAATAAGATGAAGAAGTGAGTTTAAAGAGAAGGAGTACAGTGAGTCCAAAGGTACACAGCATTCAAAAAGAAAAGCTAAGAATGAAGATTAGAAAGTCATTTGGAGTAACGGCTAAGAACATCTCTCTTGGAATGTACAGGTTTGAGTACAGAATCCAGTACATTTTGGTAAGTTCCATGATGTCTCAATGATTCCTTTTTGAATAAATAATGCTAGGAATTCTATACAGAATTTAGACAAACACACAGAATCATAGGTGGATCTAAGTATTTGATATGGAGTAAGTCCTCATGAAGAATTATTACTACATATTCTAGAAACAAGAATGAGGGCTTAACAAAGCAGGAAATCATACTGTTAGTGTTCAGGAGCCCTTCAGTATATTTGTCAGCAAGCACACACAATGTCTCAGTGTCTACAAATGTAAGCGTGCTCAGAGTTGTGGAAAAGGCTCAGTTACTACAATGCTTGCTGAATAGGCAAGAGGACTTGAATGAGATCCATAGAACTCACATAAAGATCAAGAAGTACAAGCTCCTGCTTGTAATCCCAAGGTTAGTAATGGAGGTAAGATGATCCTGAAGACTCACTGAACAGCCATAAAATTAGCTCTAGATTTAGCATAACCCAGTCTGAAACATAATATAGAAAGCAGGTGAGAAGGACACCTACATAAACCTCTTTCCTACACAAACACACTTATAGACACACACACACACACACACAAACACACACACCGCTCACTCATTGAATGTTAATCTCATCCCTCATTGCTGATGTAGTATGAGGTTGGACAAAGCTTCTCTCCACACATCCACAAGCAAACACTCATTTTGTAAAAATCTCCAAGGAGAAGAAAGATGTCAGCATACCTATCTTAGTTATCCCCAGGATGAGGTCAGATTCTATCTTCCAGGAAGTTATAATTCATTAGAAAAAGAGCAAAACCAAGGCTTTGAAGCTACTGGACTAAATGTCTCAATAGAATATCCCAGCAGTCTACGAAAACTGCTTGGAAAATTACAGTAGCTTTCAGCCACTTGCAAAGACAATAATTCTAAATTTTCATTTTCATGAAGACAATGACAGGCATATTTCCAATGATCACAGAACAGATCCTGATAAAATGACTCAAGTAATCTTTAATCTGAGAAGATATGGGAACTCCAATCTTTCTTTGAAATTTAATTACTTAGAATTTGTAGTGTATATTCAAAACAAGGTCACAGATCAACCTGTAATACTAGAAACCAATAGAAACTACCTCATCCTGTAGCCTTAGTTTGTGGAAATAAAGAAAAAGAGTAGTGAAACTAACTTTTGATTCTTTTTAGAGGGTACAATGTTTTTTCACACTTTCATATATGATAAACTATTTAGAAAATTTCATATCTCTCTTCCCTTCAATTTCTCTCACATTATCTATCAACCACCACTTAAATTCATGAACTCTATCCTTTTAATTATAAGTAACATATTATATTCGTAAATATTTTTTTTGTATATACACATTTACAAATACAACTTGCAGACTCTCTTTATTGTTACTTATATGAACATGTATTTAGATGAGATCACTTTGATTTAGGATAAATTTAATTGCATCCCCATCTAACATTGCACCCCGTCTCTCAGCAGCCATTAATTTTCAGTTAATCTTTACTTAGGTTTACATCACTGTGAGATTACACATATTTACTTTGGCATGTCATCTGGCAATGACATTGTTTAGTTTAGGTTTAGAAAATCACATTGTTATAATTCCATGTTTTCACCTTTCTAGAAGACACTGTCTCACAGCAGACATGCTTGTTTCTCACTGGCTTTTACAATCTCCTTTCCTTCTTTTGAGATGTTTCTACAGCTCATTTTGTAGGAGATGTATTGTTGATGTACCAATTGAGGATGGAAAGTCCACAGTTAGATGTTTTCTATGTTTTGACTAGTTCTCAATCTCTGTTATATCCTCCATATGCTGCCAAGAGAAGCTTTTTTGATGAAAGAGGAGGCCTGTCTTTTCCTGTGGATAAAAGGGTGAGCTCTTAGACTGCACTTTTATGTTATGCTGGTTTTTGAACTGACAGTTATTCCTCTGTAGTCCATGACTTCACCAACCATGATTAGTGGGCTAGTTTTACAATACTAGTAAGCCAGGCCTTTTGTTTGGGAGTCCCGTAACAACATCTTTCTTAAGGCTGCACAAAGTATTATGTAGGATCTCTAATATTCCCAACTACTTACTGCTGTGGAATTTTCTATGAAAGCAGGCATTACCTGGTAAAGTGCTGGAACACCCAAGTGGATTAGTTCCATTTCTCTCCAATACAATTGCTATGCTTTCTTCTCAGACAAATCATTTTAGTTCCTAGGGTTAAGCAGAAAATAACAAGATTTAAGAGTTTCTCAGAAACACAATCAATCATCCCTAACTGAAGACATAGCAAGTTAAATTATTTAAACCCAATTCTTCTTCTTACAAAAGCATCACTAATGAACACTTTTTATTTTGAAAACATGAAAGAACATATATAACCCAATGAGGAAAAATGGAACTAAAGACTAATTGTCTAGTTATTCCTCAAAAATTTTAAGAGACTTCTGATTTTTAGTTTTCCTTCTTTAGTTTTTCTTGTTGCTCACATTCGTATACATATGCACACTTATCTATATCTATCTATATCAAATTTTGTACTATTATATTGCTGTATTGATCCTTAAGGCTGCATTGATGGTAACATCAATGTTGACAGAGATAGGCTTAGAGGAATAACAATCCTTATTTGTAAAGTGGCATTTCAAGGTAGAGGATATAACTCATGTTTTGTGGAACAGGTTCACCATGTAAGAAAGTTGTTCAATCTCTTACCTAAATTTAGCCAAACAATGAGAAGAAAAAAAAATAACATATGTCAATGGTGAGTTGTTAGAAGAAAGATTCAATTAGGAGTTTTGCTGCATTGTTCCTCCTCCATCTGTTTTACACTTCTTGGAACCCATGAGTCATTATGTTTGACTAATGGTTAAATATTAATGATGAAAAAGTGAACTTTAAAGGTAATGTGAAATTTTTAATGTTACATTCTCTGAAACAGTGTGACTCAAATAGTTTTAAAGAAAGATGACTAGTCAATATAGCTTATCGGGAATTGTATTTAAATAATTAAATGTCATATTTCACACTCATTGTAAATAAAACTTAGCTATAAAGTTAAGATTAAAATTAAGGTTAAGTAAAGAGGTATGAAATAACTTCTCCAACTTAGCCAACCAGGCAGGCACTACTCAAATGAATAAGAAAGAGTGGAACCCGCAAACGATAGACTGGGTCTTTCGTTTAGGAGGATATCACACAGTGGGGGAAACCTCAGATCTAACCTCATGACACGCAGATCCAGAAAAGTTTCTGGTTTTGATTGGGCTCCAAATTCTAGCTTCCAGCTGCATGCATGAGCACTGTGCTCATCTGTAACTAATTACAACAAGGTTATTTGGACATAGTTTCAACAGTAGACATATAGAAGCCTGAGAGCCACTGGATCAGCCACAATATATGGCTCCAACATGCATCAAGTTCTTCCTAGCTAAAGTGGACAGACAAAGGGACACCCTGGTGATTCAAGAGGGTTGCACCCATCATAAACTTTAAGAGCATAAGCAGCAGTTTGCTGAATTCAAAACAAGAAACCCAGATGCAGGGTAACTGTCTCTAGGACTTCTGGTGAGAAGACTGACCCCCTGATTACCAATGGCCACAGTTAACACTTAGGTCCATATGCCTGCAGTGAGCTGTGGCAATTCCCAAGAATCACCACACTTTGGTTACCATACCAAAAAAATTGAGTATACCTCCTTCAGAATCCTGCCATGGGCAGCAGACCCCCAAACAAAGAGCTAGAACCTGAGACAGCCAGATAGGTAGAAGTCAGCCTAAAAGCACAACTAACAAAAAGTAAAGCATTATGGCATCTCCAGAACACAGTTGTCTAGGAGCATGTAGCCTGGGTGTACTAACATAACTGAAATTCAAGAAGGTGATCTTACATCTATGCATAAGAGGAAGATTATGGAGGAAACAGAGGTTCACACAAAGATTTGAAGGACTTTAAGAAAAAGCAGGAAAATACAGTCAGAGAGGTGAAAAAATCAACAAAACCTTTTAGGTTCTTTAGATAGAATTGGAATAATTAAAGACATCACAAATGGAAGAAACCATTGAAAGGAGGAACTTAAGGAAGAAAAGAGAAAATACAGAGATAAGCTTAACCAACAAACTGCTAGAAATGGAAGAAAGATTATCAGATTTGAAAAATAACGATGTATCCATGAAAGAAAATGATATTTCTAAAAAAGCCTGACAGAAAACATACCAGAAATCTAAGACATCATGAAAAAACAAAAACTTAGAAGAGTAGGAATAAAGGGAATATAAGAATCCCATCCCAAAGTCCCAAAAAATATTTTCAAAAATTATACAAGGAAATATCCCCATTTTAAGGGAGAGACATGTACCCATACAAGAGGCCAACAGAATGCCTAAATATATTAGACAGAGAATGAAACATATTAAACCAGAAAAGAAAATCATCCAACCACTAATTGATCCAAAAAGTAAGTATTCAAAATAACAACAACAACAACAAATATTAAAAACTGCAAGGAAAAATAGCCAAATAACTTATGATGGCAAACCTATCAGATCACACCTGACTTCTCAACAGAGACTATGAAAGTCAGAAGGGCCTTGAGGGGTATCATGCAGACCTTAAAAGAACACGGATTTCAGCCCAAGTTACTATACCCAGCAAAACTCTCAGTCCTCATAGATGAAGAAAACAAGATATTCAAAAACAACAACAACAACAAAAAACCAATTTAAACAATACCTACCTTCATATCCAGCATTAGAGAAGGTACTAGGAAGGAAAAAAATACAACCCAAGAAAACTAACACTTTCAGGAAAACAAATGAAATAAATAACCCCACTAGAGCAAAACATAAAGTAGCCAAGCATACATATGCATTACAACAACCACCATCAAAATCAAAGGATCTTAGTGCCACAGGTTAGTAATTGGATTCAATTATCTAATATAAAGCAACAGACTACCAGAATGGATGTGTAAACAAGACAAAACAATCAGTTGCAGACAAGAGACACACCAAAATCATAAAAGATTGAGAGTAATGTGATGGAAGATGGTTTTCCAAGCTAATGGAGGCCACTCTGCTTGTTTCTTATATCTACTGAAATAGACTTTCAACTGAAATTAATCCAAAGAGATGGGGAAGGACATGGCATACTCATCAAAGCAAAATTACACCAAGAAGATATCAAAATACTGAACATCTCTGCCCCAAATACAAAGGCACCTATTTTTGCAAAAGAAAAATAAACAAATAAAACTTAATCCACACAAAGATTCACACACATTAGTACTGGGAGACTTTAACACCTCATTCTCAACGAAGGACAGGTCAACAAAACAAAATTAAGAAAAAAAAAGCAATGACTCTAACAGAGTTCATGGGTCACATGGTTCTTTAAAGACATCTACAGAAAATTCACTCAAACAGAAAAGATTTTAACTTCTTATCAGCACCTCCTGGAACCTTCTCCAAAATAGACTATATATTTGGTCACAAAGAATGCCTCAACTGATACAGGAAGTTTGAAATAATTCCTTGTATACTATGGGATCAGCATGGTCTAATGCTGGAACTCAACAACAGCAGAAAGCCTACACACAGTGCTAAAAGGAATGTTTATGGCCCTAAGTATCTTCAAGAGAATTTTTGAAATGGCTCATTCAATCAAGGTTATTGGCTCACATGAAAGCAGTAGGGAAAATAATAAAGAAGCAGACATACTCATGAGGTGTACATGGCTGAAAGTAACCACTTTCTGGAGCTAAAATTCATAAATTAGTAAAGACATAAAACAATTCAAAGGATCATTGAAAGCAAGTTCTGTTCATTAGAGAAAATCAACAAGAAAATCCAGGATGAAACTAACTTAAAGACAGAAAGATACTCTCCTGATCAGAAATGAAAATGAAGACATAACAACAGAAACAGAGCAAATCCAAACAATCCTTGAGTCATATTTCAAAAGAAAAAAAAAAAAAACACCAAAATTGAAAACCAAAATGAAATGGGCACTTTTCTTTTACTTTTTAAAATTAGAGTATTCACTTTATATCTCAGCTGTAACAGCTTTTCTTAATCCCTCCCAATACCAACCTGAATCCCTTATCTTCTCCGATGACTCTCTCCAAGTCCATTGATTGGACAGTGCCTCCTCCATTTCCATCTGACCCTAGCCTATCATGTCTCAACAGGACTGTCTTCATTGTCTTAATTGTGGTCTTGGTAAGACTGCATCCCCTCAGGGGTAGGTGATCAAGAAGACAGCCACTGCTTTCATGTCAGAGACAAACTCTATTCCCCTTAGTAGGGAACCCACTTGGATAACAAGCTGCTATGTGTAAATATTAGCAGGGGTTCTAGGTTAGATCCATGAATTGATCTTGTTTAGAACAAGCATCAATCTGAGAAAAGCCCCCCTGGTTCTGTTGCTCTCCTTGTGGACCTCCTGTTCTTGCCTCATGTTACACTGTTCCCCATCATTTATAAGTTGCCTCCACTCTGCCCAAAGTATGGTTATGAGTCTTATCATCTGCTTTGATTCACTGCTGGTAGAGTCTTTCAGAGGCCCTCTGTGATATGATACTGTCCTGTTTCCTGTTTTATTGCTTTTTACAATGTCTTTCTCATTCATTTTTCTGAGTGAGAACTGGACATTTTATCCAGGGTCGTACTTTCCACTTAGGTACTTTAGGTGTGTAGATTTTAGTATGTTTGTCCTATATTTTATGTATAATATCCACTCTAAGTGAATACATAGCATATGTGTCTTTTTGCTTCTGGGATACTTCCTTCATGATTGATTTTCCTTCCCAATGTTGAACCAAGTCCAGGTAAATAAAATAAATAATCCTATATCCCCAAAGAAAATAAGAACTGTCATCAAATGTCTCCCATCCAAAAATAAATGAATAAATAAATAAAAATAAAATGAAATAAAAAGTGCAGGACCAGATGTTTTCAGCACAAAATTCAACCTTTGCTTCCAAGAAGAGCTAATACCAATATTCTTCAAACTAAACTACAAATTAGATATAGAAGCAACATTGTCAAAATCATTCTATGAATGTATATCACCTTGGTAAATAAATCTCATTAAGACCTAACAATGAAAGAGAATTCCACATAAATTTCTCTTATGAATATTGTAACAAAAATAATCAACAAAAGATGCAAAAAAATGCAAAACACATCAAAGGTATCATTCACTATGACCAAGTAAAAGGGTTCATTCCAGGTATGCAGAGGTTGTGTAAATATGGAAATCCATCAATTTACCTACCATATAAACAAAATGAAAGAAAAAAACATGATAATTTCCTTAGATGCAAAAAAAAAAAACCCATGTAACCAAATCCCACAGCCATTCGTTATAAAGTCTTGGATAGATCAGGGATACAAAGCACTTACCTAAACCTAGTAAAAGCAACATAGATCAAGCATATATTCAATCGCAAATGCAACAGGCAGAAACTGAAAACAATCCCACTAAAATCTGGGACAAGGCAAGGTTGCACACTCTCTCCCTATGCCTTTTAGATAGTTCGTTAAGTCCTTGTTAGAGTGATAATAAAATTAAAGTAAATCAAGGGAATACAAACTGGGGAGAAGGAAGTAAAAGTATTTGCATATGATATGGTAGCATGTATGAGTGACTATCCAAATTCTATAAAGAAATTCCTATACCTGATAAACTCTTTCACCAAGTGGCTGTATACAAAATTAACTCAAAAATACCAGTTTGTTTCCTGTATACAAAAGACAAACGGGCTGAGAGAAGAAATAAGTAGAAGAATACCATTCACAATGGCAATGAAGGACGTGATATAGCTCAGTATGACTCTATCCAAGAAAGTCAAAAAATGAAGAAAAAATCAAAACAAACAAGTCAAAAAGTTTACAACTCCTGAGAAAAAGAGAAATAGAGAGGCAGAGAGAGAGAGAGAGAGAGAGAGAGAGAGAGAGAGAAGAGAATAGAAAATGGAATGCTGTGCCATGCCCATGGTTTGGCATGATTAAAACAGTAAAAAATGGCCATCTTACCAGAAGCAATCACAGATCCAAGGCAATTCACATCAAATTACCAACACAATTCTTTACAGACCTTAAAAAAAAAATCTTCAACTTCTTATGGAATAAGAAGAAATGCAGGATCATTAAACAGTCAAGAAAAGATCTTCTGAAATTACCTTCATCCACGATCTCAGGCTGTACTATAGAGCAACAGTAATCAAAGCTGTCTGTAGAAACAGGCTTATGTTTCAGTGGAAGAGAATAGAAGCCCACAAAATAAACACTCACAGTACTGGACACCAGGTTTCTGAAAAAGATGGCAAAATCATACAATAGAAAAAAATGAGAAATTATATTCAACAAATGCTGCTGGTCTATGTGAATCTCTACATGTAGAAAATATAAATAGATGCATATTCATCACCCTGCGCAAAACTAAAATAACGTGGGTAAAAGACCTAAACGTAAAACGAGACACATTAAACTTGTTAGAAGAAAAAGTGGGAAATGCCCCAAAATCATTGTCACAAGAGACTACTTTCTGAAGAGAACAAAAAAGAGCATGGGTACTAAGATGAACAAACGATAAAGGGGACCTCATGAAACTGAAACTTTATGTAAAGTAAGAACTCTGTCATCATATCAAAACCACAGCCTACATATTGGGAAATATCTACAGCAAACATTTATCTGAATGAGGGCTAATATCCAGAATATATAAAGAACTCAAGAAGTAAAAAACAATAAATTCAGGAAGGTAATTATAAGTTGGGATGCAGAGCTAAAAAGAAAATTATCAATAGAGGAATACTGAATGGCAGAAAAACACTTTAAAAAATGCTCAAGTTTCTTAGTTGTCAGGAAAATGCAAATCAAGTCCACACTGATAGTCCACCTTACACCTGTCAGAATGGCTAAAACCCAAGTGACAATATATGGTGGGGAAATGTGGAGAAAGGGGAATCCTCCCTCAAGGCTGGTGCAAATGTAAAATTGTACAACCACTTTGGAAAACAATCTGTTGCTTTCTCAGACAATTAGGAATAGTGCTACCTCAAACTCCAGCTATGCCACTCCTAGGCATGTATCACAAATATTCAAAAATCTACAACCAGGAAATTTGTTCAACCATGATCATAGCAATTTTATTTTAATTGCCAGAATTTGGAAAATATTCATATATGCCTCAGTTGAGAAATAAATACAGAAATTGTGGTTCATTTACTCAATAGAATTCTTCTCAGCTATTAAAAACATGGCAATGAAATTTTTTGCTAAAGATGGAACTAGAAAAGATCATCCGGAGTGAGGTATCCCAGGAGCAGAAAGACACACTTGGTATTTACTCCATAATAAGTGGTTATTAGACATATAATACAAGATAATTATATTAAAATCTCTAAACATCAAGAAGCTAGTCAAGAAAAACGCCCCTGGGTATGATGATCAATCCTATTCAGAAAGGCAGGTGGGATGCACATGGGAAGAGGGAGAACACAGGAGCCTACCACAAAAGGCCTGTGAAAGAATCTTTTCTACAGAATATCAAAGCAAAGGCTGAGACTAATAGTCATACTTAGAGCAGAGGGTAGGGAACCTTAAATAATTACGGGGAGAAAGAAAGGCATGGAAGCAATAAGAGCTCAACAAGAAGAGAAACAAATCTGGCTACAGGTATCCTTTCTGAGACTGATACTCCAACCAAGGACCATTCATGGAGATAACCTAGAATCCCTCCTAAGATGTAACTTTGTTCAAGTAGGTTCAGTTCAGCATTCAAGTGGAATTCCCTGTTGGCGACAGGGTCTGTTTCTAACACCAAATCACTGGCCTGCTGTTTGAACCCCTTCCCTGGAGTAAGGTGAGTCTGACCTGGCAACAGAGGAAAATAATGCCAAAACACTCCTGATGAGACCTGATATATTAGGATCAGATGGGAGGGGAGGAGTTCCTCCCCTATCAATGGACTCTGGGAAGGGCATCAGTGAAGAGGAGAGTGGAATGGTGGATATGGAGTGGATAAAAGAGAGGCTACAGGTGGGATACAGAATGAACAAATTGTAATAAATGAATAAATAAATAAATAAACAAACAATTTTGTTGGTATTTTCAAGGGAATTGCACTGAGTCAGTAGATTGCTTTTGATAATATGTCAATTTATACCATGTAAATCCAATTAATCCCTGAGCATGAGATTTGTTTTCATGTTTTGAAATCTTCAGTTTTATTTTTTATTTATTTTTTATTCACAAATGAAGTTCTCACTATACAGATTTTATTTTTTACTTACTTGTTTATAGATAGCACAAGAAATTCAGTATAAAATGTTTTGCTGTTGTTGTTGTTGTCTGTATTTTGGCCAATTTGAAGAATGTTTTTGTATAGAAAGGGACTACTGATTTTTTTTTTTTTAGTTAATTTTGTTTCCATCCACATTCCTCAAGATGTTTATCAGATGTTGGTGTTGCCTCGTAGAATTTAGGTGATCACTTATGTACACTATCATACCATTCAGAAATAGTGAGAGTTTTACTTACTCCTTTCCAATTTGTATCCTTTCAATCTCTATTAGTTATACTACTGCTTTACCTAGGACTTCAAGTTATATATAGGAGACATTCTCAGAGAGTGTGAGGCCATATCCTGATTTTGATTTTAGTATAATTGCTTTGAGTTTCTCTCAATTACATTTGTTGTCAGCAACAGGCTTCCTGTGTGTTGCCTTAATTACTTTTAGTTATGTGCCTTGTATTCCAGATCGCTTCAAGACTTTCAACATGAATATGTGTTTACTTTTGTGAAATGCTTTTTTCTGAATGTAAGAAGGTAATCATATGGATTTCTGTCTTTCTCTTGTTTATGCAGTGGATGAATTTCTGATCATAGAACCTTAACTGCATGTCAGGATTGAATCCAATGTAGTTCTAGTGGATGAACCCTTTAAGGTGTTCTTCAATATGGGCTGTGAATATTTTATTGACTATTGTATCATCACTGCTCAAAAGGGAAGTTTGTTTGAAATTCTCTTTCTTTTTTGATCTTTGGGCAGTTAAATGACCAAGGTGACAGTGGTTTATAGAATGAGTTTGTTAGGGATGTTTCTGCTTGTACTTTTTGGAATAATTGGTAGAGTATTGCTTTTAGCTCTTCTTTGAAATTCTGCTCTAATTCCCTGCTGATAACCTCTGGTCATGGGTTTCTCAGATGGGAGGCTTTCAATGACAACTTCTATTTGCTTAGCTGATATGGGATTATTTTTCTCTCTCTCTCTTTTTCTACTTTTTTATTTCCTTTAATACAATTTATTCACATTGTATCTTAGCCCCTTCCTTCAGTCCCTCCCAATTGTTACACCCTCCCTCTTCTCCTCTCATGCTTCTCCCACAGTCCATTGAAAGGAGTGGTTCTCCTTTCATCTGACCCCAGTTTTTCAGGTTTCATCATTACTGGCTACATTGTCATTCCCTGTGACTTCATAAGGTTGCCTGCCCCTTGAGGGAGAGGTCATTGATGAGCCCTCCACTGAGTTCATATCAGAAACAGACCCTGTTCCCCTTGCTAGGAAACCCACATGGAGACTGAGCTGCTCTGCACTACATCTGTGCAGGGCTTTTAAATAATCTTTATGAATGAACTTAATTTGGAGAATCAGTGTGAGAAAAGACTCAAGGACCTTGATTTTTTTTTTTTTTTTGGTTCTATTGCTCATTTTGTGGAACTCCTTGTCCCCTTAGTGTCTTTCATTCTAACCCTCCTTTTCTAAGATTCCCTTTGCTGAAAAGAAAAACTCAAATGACAACACCTACTTGGGAAGATATGAGGAAATGGGTAAACTCCTCTATTGCTGTTGGCAGCGTAACATTGTACATCAAATTTGATATTGATCTGTCACTTTCTAAGGAAAATAGGAATTGTGATATCTTAAGATCCATCTATACTGTGTCTCAAACTTGTGATTCTCCTGTCTCTGCCTCCTTCAGCAAATCCTACCAGTGTGTGTGAAACCACAACCACTCTGGAAAGCAATCTGGTGCTTTCTCAGACAACTAGAAGTAGTGCTTCCTCAAGATCTAGCTATCACACTCCTAGGCATATATCCAAAACAGGCTCAAGTGCACAATAAGGACATTTGCAAAATCATGATTAAAGCAGCTTTATTTGTAATAGCAAGAAGCTGGAAATAACCCAGATGCCACTCAATTGTCATGTATATATACAATGGAATATTACCCAGCAATGAAAAACAAAGAAATGATGAAATTTGTTTGGAAATGTTGGGAACTGGAAAGGATCATCCTGAGTGAGCTATCCCAGAAGCAGAAAGACACAGATGGTATAAACATACTCATGTAGATATATAATATAGGATAAATCTACTCAAATCTGCACACCTAAAGTAAATAATCAAGAGGGAAGACTGGCTAAAATGTTCAATCCATGTCCTGAAAGGTAAAGAGTATGGACATCAGAAGGAAAAAACAAAAACATGTTTGGAACCTGTCACAGAGGGCCTCTGAACGGTTCTGCCCTGCAGACTATCAAAGCATATGCTGAGGCTTATGTCCAAATGTTGTGCAGAGTGCATGGAAAGAAGTGCATATGAAAGAAGTGGGAAATAGTAAGATTTGGAGAGAATAGGAGCTCCACAACGTGAGCAACAGAACCAATAAATTTGAACAAAGGGGTTGTTCCAGAAACTCATATTCTAACCCAGTACAATGCATGCATAAAACCTAGAACACCTGCACAAATATAGACCATGGCAATTCATTGACCAAGTGGGTTCTATAGTAATGGGAATAAGGACTGCCTCTGAAATGAATGGATTGGCCTTCTCTTTGATCTCTATCCCCAGAGAGGAAGCAGTTTTACCACACAACAGAAAATGATAATGCAGCCACTCCAGAGGAGATCTGATAGCCTAGGATAAGAAGGAAGGAAAGTAAGACCTCCTCTATCAGAGGAATTGGGAGGGGCAAGCGTGAAGAAGGGGGAGGGAAAGTGGGATTAGTAGGGGAGCAGAGAGAGGTTTATGTAGGGATACAAATTGAATGAAGTGTAATTAATAAAAATTAAAATAAAAAATAAAAATGATCCAACTATACCACTCCTAGACATATATCCAAAAATATTCAAGTATACAACAAGAACTTTTTTTTATTTTACTGTGTTAATACCAGGTTTATTTGAAAGAGCCAGAATCTGGAAAAAACACAATTGTCCCTCAACTGAGGAATAGATGCAGAAATTGTGGTAGTTTTCCACAATGGAATACTACTAAGGCATAAAAAGAAAGAGATAATGAAATTTGCAGGCAGAGAGTGGGAACTAGGAAAGATCATTCTGAGTTAGGTCACAGAGAAGCAGAAAGACACACATGGTACATAATCACTTATAAGTGGATATTAGACATATAATATAGGAAAAACACACTAAAATTTGTACACCTAAAGTATCTCAGCATGGAGGATGACCCTGGGCAAGATGCTCAATCCTCAGTCAGAAAGGCAAATTTAATGGACATCTGAAGAAGGAGACAACAGGATACAGATCAGGAGCCTAACACAGAGTGCTGCTGAATGACAATACCCAGCAGGTAGATGATGAGAGTCATAGAACATTTTTATTTTCCTCAGCTGAATTTGGTAAGTGGACTCTATCAAGAAAATTGTCCACTTAATTTAGATATTTAAATTTTGTAGCATATCAATATTTGAAGTAGTATTACTTTTTTTTTTTATTTCCTCGGTGCCTGTCATTATAACTTCTGATTTTTTTAATTTGGAAAGTGTCTCTCTGCCTTCTAGTTAGATAGTCTAAGGGCAAGTTTATCTTGTCAATGTTCTTAAAGAAGCACCTCTTGGTTTCATTGATAATTTGAATGGTTTTCTTTCTGCTGCACTGACCCAGAAAGGCAAATGCTGTATGTTTTTACTTGAGGTTCCTAGCATCAAATAATTCTATGTGAATGCATTACCTGGAATAATTACAAAAACCAAAATGTTGAAAGTTTTAAATTTAAACCAAGAAAATGAATAGGGAGCAAACAAGATTCAGGAAATCTGAAAAGAGTAATAGGAATACAGCCATCTTTATTTGGGATGGAGAGTGATATAAATAGGAGTAGAAGTTTGACATAATAAGGAAACATATTTGCTTCAGCCTTGAGATCTTCTCTAGGTATCTACTCTCCTAGAGAGTGTCTGCATCTTCTTTCCCCCTAGTACCTCTATTTGTGCCTTTAAGTTACTTTTAAGAGATGTCTCTAATATGAAGGCACTTAGTGCTGTCAACTTTTCAATTAATACTGCTTTCACTGTGTTCCATAATTTTCAATACCAAATGACTTCATTTACACTGAATACTAGAGAATCTTTAATTTCTTTATATGTTCCCTATCCAACATTTAATTGAGTAGAAAACTGTTTAGTTCCTAAGAGTCTGTAGGCTTTTTAAATTTCTTTAGTTGTTGAGGTCTAGCTTTATTCCATGGTGGTCTGATAGGCTCCAAGGGATTATGTTCATCTTCTTGTATATGTTCAATCTACCCTTTTGACTGACTACATAGTCAATTTTGAGAAGGATTGCATGTGGAGATGAGGAGAAGGGTAAATTATTTTTCATTTGGTTAAAAAGTTCTCTGCATATTTGTTGTTTCCATTTGTTTCATAACATATGTTTGTGTCATTTTTTTCCTGCTTAATGTCTGTTGAATTGGACTGCCTCTTTTGAGAATGGGGTGTTGAAATAGCCCACTTTTAATGATTAGGGGACTATCTGTGGCTTAAGCTTTTTTAATGTTTTGTTGTTGTTGTTGTTGTTGTTTTTTACAGGTGTTGATGTGCTTGTATATGTGGCATGAATGTTGAGAAATGAGATTTAATCTTTGTGGGATTTTTCTTTGATGTTTATGAAATGTCATTTCATAACTCTTTGAATTAATTTTGGTTGAAATTCTATTTCATTAGATATTAAGATGGAGACTGGAGATAGCTTTTTTGTGTCCTTTACGTTGGAAAACATTTTTTAAAAATATATTTTAATTTCAAGAAATATGTATCATTGAGGTTGAGGTGTGTTTCTTCTAAAGAAAGAAGGATCATGTTTATAAGTCTATTCTTTTAGTCTTGGTCTTTTTATTGGATAGTTGTCTCCACTAATATTTAGGGAAATGTAAATAACAAATGACAGATGTGTCATTTAATTTTTAATGTTGCTCCTGGAAGTGTTTGTTTGCATATTTATTTTTGTTTTGTTTTATTGCAGTTATTTATATTCTGTGTTTTTTGCGGGAGGGAAGGTAAGGGAGATGCAGGTAACTTTCTTGTGTGGAAGATTTCCTTCTACTACCTTCTGTAGGGATGGGTTAGTGCATCAATGTTTCATAAATGAGTCTCTGTCATGGAATATCTTGTTTTCTAAATCAATGGTGATTGAAAGTTTTTAAGTGTAATGTTGTGTGGCTCCTGGCATCTTTAGTCTCCTTCATTGGCTAATGTCTGGCACAATCATCTACACCCGTCAATATGTTCATCACCGTCTAGGTCTCTGAGTGGATTTAAAAAATTCTTTGTTCATTACTTGGGTACAAACTTTCTTTTTGTATATTCCCCTGTCTGCTCTAATTCCTTTCATGGTTCCAGAGTGCAGGAGCAAGCAACTGATTGAGTAGGAAAACTTGTCCATTAACCTTAGAGCCTACCACCATAAAGAGAATGGCCTTGTCTTTTTCATCCCTGTGTTGTATTCGGTTATCAATATTTACTATGGCTTTAACTTCTGGTATTGCTGCTGTTAATCCTCAGCACCTGTAAAACCAAATCACCACACAGAGACTTGGTTTTTAGTTAACCTAGAACACAATGCTGGGCAATATTTACTCCCTCCTAAACCTCCATGCCCTCAGTTTCCTAACATTTAGATTTCCCACATTATACTTGCTTTTTGTGAAATCTTAGGTCTGGTTCATACTCCAAGTCCTCCAAGCTCTCCTCCTCCCGCTCTCTCTCCTCCTGCACCCCTCTCCTCGAGCTCCTCCTCGTTCTTTAGCTCCTCCCCTCTTTCCTGTCCTCTGGCTCCTCCCATTGCACAACATTGTATCCAGTTGCTTTATTTGTGTCCTGTTTACACAAGAGTTGGGACAGGATGTGTATAGTGAGTATCACAATGCAATATCCAAATTGAAACCAGAGAGTTGGGGGTGGGGAAATCAGCATTTGAATTAACAAGGGTAAGGCATATACATTTTAAAAGACCATTATACCAACATCCCTGCCTGAGAAGGTGAAAATAAGACTGACTTTTTCTTTTGAGCTTGAGGCCAGCCTGGACTTCAAACCTTGTCCAGAACAGCCAAGACTACATAGAGAAAACCTGTCTCAAACAACAACAACAAAAAATAAACAACAAACAAAATTCACGGAAGTGAGTAAATAAGTAAGATGTATTTATTAAATACAAGAAATCGAATGTCGAAATGAATATAGGGTTCTTGTATATAACACTTCTGGCCTTGGGGTCCACAGATACTCACAATTAGCCCCATGCTCACTCCAAATGATCCCACTGTAAAAAATGAGATGAAGTTTGAAACTCTCTTATAAAGAATGTATCAGATATTTTCAGTCTGACCCAAGTGTACTCACACTTTTGTATTTTCACCAAAGAGACATCCAGAAACAAACAAAGAAACAAACAAACAAAAAACAACCTGCTGAAAGAAATCTGGAAATGTGTGCAACAAGCAACCAAATCATTAGTAATATAAAATCTCCATCAGTATCCTTAATTTTACTCTGTGGATGTATCCAAGATGGAGGCTACCAGTAGGCAAGGTTTCTGAGGTGTAGAAGAAGAAACATGCACCGTAGAGGAGTAGATGGCTGGAAATAATCAAACTTGGGGTTGAGATCAAACAAATAGAAACAAATAAAACTATTCAAAGAATCAGTGAAACCAAGAGCTGATCCTTGTCTATTAACAAGATAGCCAAACCATTACACAAACTACCTAAGTGGCTGAGAGAAACTATGAAGTGAGCAGAATCAGAAATGAGAAGTGGGACATAGCTACAGAATGGAGGTAATCCCAACAATCATTAGGTCATACTATGAAAGCCTATCTGCCACAAAATTTGAAAGTCTAAAAGAAATGGACAATTTTCTTGATAGATACTCTATAACCAATTTAAGTCAAGATCAGTTAGAATGATTTAATAAATGTATATCCTATATCCCCAAGTAAATTGAAGCAGTCATCAACAGTCTCCCTTCCAAAAAAAAGGAAATCCCTGGACTAGATGATGATTTCAGCATAGGATTCTACCAGACCTCAAAAGAAGTGATAACTCCAATTCTCTTCAAAATATTCCAAAAAATAGAAACAGAAGGAACATTGCAAAACTCAATCAATGAAGCCACAGTCACCTTGATACCTAAAGCACACTAAGACTGAACAAAAAAGGAAAATTTCAGACCTATCTCTCTTATGAACATTGATGCAAAAAATACTCAATAAAGTACTTGCAAACTGAATCCAAGAACACAAACAATATTTTCCACTATGAATAAGAAGTCTTCATTCCAGGCATTCAATTGTGGTTCAATATATGGAAATCCATCAATTAAATTCACCATATAAAACTGAAGGAGAAAAACCACATGGTCAGCTCTGTAAATGCCAAAAAGACGTTGGACAAAATCCAACACCCATTCACTCTTGGAGAGATCAGGGAAACAAGGCATGTACATATACATAGTAAAGGCAATATACAGCAAGCCTATAACCAAAATCAAATTCAATGGACAAAAAATTAGATCAATCCCACTGAAATCACAGAAAAGGACAGGCTACTAACTTTCAACATATCTCTTCAACATAGTATTTAAAATCTGAGAAAGAGCAACAAACAAGTGAGGAAATACAATCAAGGGGTTTACATTTTGGAAAGGAATATGTCAAAGTTTCACTATTCCCAGATGACATGATAGTACATATAACTCACCAAAAAAAATCAACCAGTGAACTCCTTCAGCTGAAAAACAACTTCAGCAAACTGGCTGAAATCAAAATTAACTCAAATTAATCAGAAGCTCTCTTGAACACCCAAGACAAATGGGACGATAAAGAAATGTTTAAAACAACACTCTTCACAATAGCCACTAATGACATAAAGTACCTTGGGTTGACTCTAACCAAGCAGGTGAAAGTCCTCTTTGAAAATAAATAAATAAATTCAAGTCTCTGAAGAAAGAAATTTAAATAGATGTCAGAAGATGGAAAGATCTCCCAATTTTCATGATTCCATAGGATTAACATAGATAAAATGGCCTTTCTGCCAAATACAGATTCAATGGAATTTCCACCAAAATACCAACACAATTCGTTATAGACCTTGAAAGAAAAATTATTAAATTCATATGGAGAAACAAAAATCAAATAATAACCAAATTGATCCAGTTCAACAACATCTCATCTGGAGGTATCTCCATCCACGATCTCAAGCTGTATTACGGAGCAATAAAAATAAGTACTGTTTTGTATTGACATAGAAGCAGAAGGGTGGATTAATAGAAGACCCATGCCTATGAATACTTGATTTTTGAGAAAAAAAATGGTTATTCAAAGGAAAAAAGACAGAATATTCAACCAATTGTGCAGCTCCAACTGGATGTCTACATGCAGAAAAATGAAAATATGTTCATATTTATCATCCTGCACGAAACAAAGTCCAAGAGGAACAAAGACCTCAACAAAAACCAGATAATCTAAATTGATTAGAAAAAATGCTGGGAAGAGCCTAGAGCTCATTGTCATAGGAGAAAACATCCTGAATAGAACACCAAAAGCACAGGCTCTAAGAGCAACAATTTGTAAATGGGACCTCATGAAACTAAAAAGTTTCTGTAAAGCAAAGCACACTGTCATCAAAACAAATAAGAGCCTACAGACTAGGAAAGGATCTTGACCTAACCTATTCCTGACAGAGGCCTGATATTCAGAATATATAAAGAACTAAAGCAGTCAAAAAGCAATAAATCAAGCAATTCAATTAAAAAAATGGGCTCTCAGGTAAACAGAGAATTCTCTGTAGAAAAATATAGAATGGCAGAGAAATACTTACAGACATGCTCCTACGCCACAAGAGAGATGCAAATAAAAATGATCCTGAGATTTCAACTTACACCCATCAGAATGGCTAATAGCAAAACACAAGTGACAACACATGCTGGAGAGGTGTGGTAAAGGAGCAATCCTGGTCCATTGTTCCAATGTAAACTTGTACAACCACTTTGGGGTACAATCTTGCACTTTCTCATCCCATCAGGAATACTGCTTCCTCAAGATCCAGCTATCCCATTCCTAGGCATATATCCAAAAGATGCTGAAGTACACAAGGACATTTGCTCAACCATATTTGTGGCAGCTTTATTTGTAATAGCCAAAACTTGGAAGCAAAAAAGATATCTATCAAAGGAGGAATGGATACAGAAATTGTGGTACTTTTACACAATGAATACTACTCAGAAATTAAACACAAGGAAATCATGAAAATTATAGACAAATGATGGGATATAGAAAAGAGCAACTTGAATGAAGTATCCCAGGAGTAGAAACACACACAGTATATACTTAAAAGTTGGACATAGATCTATAAAATAGGATAAAAAGACTCAAATCTGTACACCTATGGAAGATAAACAAGGAAGAGGACCCAGGTTACTATGATCAATTCTAACTTTAAAAAACAAATGGGATGACATTGGAAATAGGAGAAAACAAGTAATATGACAGGAGCCTACCACAAAGGGCCTCTGAAAGATTCTACCTGGCATGTATCAAAGCTGATGCTGAGACTCATAACCAATCTTCAGCAGAGTGCAGGGAATATATGAAAGAAGGAGGACTTAGTGTGGCTGGGAGAGGACAGGATCTCCACAAGAACAAGATATTTCAGGGCACAGGGGTCTTTTATGAGCCTGTTTCTCTAACCAAGGACCTTGTATGCATATAACTTATAACCCCTACTAAGATGTGGCCAATGGTAACTCATCATCCAAGTGGGTTTGCTAGTTAGGGGAACAGGGTTATTTCTAACATGAACTCTATAGATGGCTCTTTGATCTCCACCCCCACCATACCAGAGGAGGTGCAGCCTTGCTAAGCCACCTAATAAGACAGTTCTGAAGAACCCTGATGAGCTAGGGTCAGATGGAATTGGAGGTGACCTCCCTTTTTAGTGGACTTGGAAAGGGGCAGGGAGGCAATGAGGGAAGGAGGGTGAGCTTGGAAGGGAATGAGGAAGAGTGATAAGGCAGGTATGAAAATTAAATAAACTGGGAACAATATAAAAATATAATATATATATATATAAACACCAAAAAAAAAAAAACTCTAAGAAAAAAGTTTTTACACTGTCAGTTTATTCGCTAACATTCTTTGACTTTTCTAAGAATCATCAACTCTAATAAGGGTTTCAACAATCATTATGTGAAATTAATGGGGCTGCTGTAGCATTGACATGAAAGTGACCTATGAACTATGCAGGGCCATTATGTGAAACAATGGGGATGTTGTAGCATTGACATGAAAGTGACCCATGCACTATGCAGGGCAATCAAATTAACCTTTAAAAAGCAATCCAAATGTGTCAATTTAATAAGGACCTAACATATAAACCATGATAGACAAAACAATTGTTTAAGTCCATAGAGGTTATATTTAGGAGTCAACTGTGTGTGTTTTCTGAATCTGTGAACCTTTATCAAATAGTACCTGTACTACAAGGGGATTTTATTTTTGTCTTTATTCTCTGAAACATACCTATAATAAAAATTTATATAATGATTACATTGCTATAAGTCTTGTTAAGCAATCTCCAGATGCCATTCAGCATGCAGGAAGTATAATTTGTTCACAGAAGTTGTCACAAATTTACCCAGGAAATTTAAGGTCAAGCATAACAGAAAGAATGTCATTTTTTAAATAACAATTCCACACATCCTATGCTTTATTGAAATCTTATTCCTTGTTTTTTTCCCCAGTATGATGAGAAACTTGTTGGCTAACCAAAAGACTAAGAAGCATAGATATGTGTCAGCCTTTGTCATTCAGTTAATAGGCTTTCACACATACCATTGTAACACTGCAGCATATTATTTGGTGGTGCACAAATGACTTGAGAGCATAGTCTTGTAAGCACCCTTTGTCATTACTAGTCTTGTTTCTCCTTCCACAATCCCTTGTCTTTGTCTGTGACCATGGGCACCAGATTAGCTAGCTCTGATGACCATAAGGAAGTGGGTCCTCAGCATCCCTTCATTCAGAAAGCCTGCTTGTTTGCCCTGCTGCTGTATACAAAAACGCCAGGTGAGGCAGAACAGGACTGGAATGTGCAGGCCGAAGGACACATATTCTAAGTGCCTCCCTCGAGCTTTACTTTACTCATGAGTCCAACTGTCACTTTATTTCTGTGAGGTGTTCCCTCCGCACATGTTCACAGATCTCAGAGAGTAGAGCTGATCTGCTAACTGATTAATATTTACCACTGCTAGCCGCCAGTCAACTTTGGCAAGTACATTCGCTGTCCCTTGCAAGGGATAGTAGCCAATTTCCCTATTTCTGTCTCAAGTAACTTCTTTGAAGGTGTTTTATTTTTAATATTATTTTACTCAATTTGCATCCAGGTCATAGCACCTTCCATCCTCTTTTCCTTTCCCTCTCTTCTGCATCCTTGTCATTCTTTTCCCTACTATTCTTACCAACCCACCCCGCTTATCCTCTCACAAAGTGTAGGAAGTGGCATGACGACTGATCACTCAATTTCCTTAGAAATTAAATGTTCAAAAGTGTGGAGACAGGCCAGAAAGCTTCAGCCCTGGTGCTAAATTCTTAGCTTAAATCCCAGTACACCCAGCCGCCACGATCTGGAATCCCCTTCAATGTGCCTCAGCCTCCACTGCCTGGAACCCCCTACAGGTACCCTCAACTTGAGTATGACCCCTAACTACAAAAGGGAAAGTAATTGAACAGCAACAAGCATTTGTAATATGAACCTTTGGGGTTTAATCGCCCAACTAGGCACAAGTCCAGCTGCTAAAAGACTTATGAAAGCCAGAGATTCAATAGAACTGGAACTCTTAGAATAAAAAGCCTACTGCGCCTGAGAGCTCTTCTAAAGACTTCAGACAGTAAAATGTTCCAGAACTCCAGGAAGGAACTGAAAGAGATCAAGCAAAAGGAAGTTCCAAATCCTTTCAACGTTCAAGAAGGCAGGAGGAATCCCCTGAGAAGGGAAACGTATCCATCTGCTGTAGATCGTGCCACCAAAAAGAGACTGGCCTCACGTTTTTTGCACATGCCTTTGAATGTGAAAAGAAGACTTTGTCTTCTGTGGTAGAAGAACCTGTGGACTCAGTGGCTGTGAAATCTTCTGCTTCTCGTCCATTGACCAGTGTGGACTGGTAATCTCCCCACATATTCAAGGGTCCCTAAAACTTTCCTAATCTAACCAAGGGGCTCTGGTATCTTGCACTTCTTCCCAAGAGGTTCAAGGATTGTCACTAACCACACAAGTGGTTCTTGGACTACTAAATGTGTTCAAGGGCTAAGGGGCATTTCACATTTGCCCAGAAGTTCCAAAAACCTCTCCCTGTACTGGAGGGAAATTCATACATGCCTTTTCTTTCCAGAGGGGGTTTCAAAAGAACATCCTCTACCCCAGCAGTCTCCATTTTTTCCAAATCTCCCCAAAATATTTTTAGACCAGTCCACTCTCACCAAGCAGACCGCCAAAGGCCCCATTAGACAAAGAAGGCTCCAAGGCTTCTCTTAAAGGGAGCTCATTGATTTCACATTTTCTCCAAAAGGAACAAATCTTACTACCTCTCTCCAAGGGAGTTTAACAAATTTGACAGCTCACAAGGGGACCTGAAAGTTGGTTCCTCTCAAGAAGACTTCCAAAATGCATTCCTCATCTCCCAAAAAGGACACTATTGCAATTCACTTCTAGTGAAATGACCTTGGGTCCTGACCGTGCTGACCAAGGGGGTGTCAGAACTTTCCCATTAAACCAAATGGGCTTTATAGCTCTCAATTATGAAAGAATGGACTCAGGTCATCTCTAACATAGCAAAAGGTTCTAAACCCAAGCACACTGCCCCAAAGGAGACCCTCATTGCTCAAATATGCACAAGCCTAAATAAAAATGTCCCCATGTACATCAGCAGATCAAGGACCTTTGCCCTATTCAGGAGGGGCTCTTGAGAGTTCCATACATACCCAGGAGGTGGGAGGATCTTCGGAGTCTGCCCTAGTAATTCTTGGGCCATCAGTAACCACACAGTGCAATCTACCAGCTTTACCATCTCCCCCAGGGGTTATGAGTCCATCCCATTCTGTTAAGTCAGGTCTATGATTGTCCACATCTGCAGAAAAGCATCAAAGAAATATTCCCAGAGATGTGCTTCCCCTGAATGGAGATTTTAAAAAAAATCTGCTCTGAAAAGGAAGAATGGACATTTTTATTCAAGGAGGAAATTGAGAAATGGTCCCTCTGAGCAAGGGGAATCCACAGGGTCCCTATCAGACCAAGAGCACTTCAACTATCATCCACTAGCAAAAAGGTCCCTCTTGACTTGTTAGCACTGCCAAATCAGACAAATATATGCCACAAAACTCCAAGAGAGCCTTGCAGGTTCCACATCTCTCAGGGGGCTGAGAGAATACAACCTTCCCTAACTCCCCAGTGGTGTCTAGAATTCTTTGCAAATGTTACACAGGTTCTTGGAATTTCTAAATATACCTAAGAGATACTAGGACATCCAAAAGCTATCCCAGACCCTCTGAGTACTACCCAATCTCAGAAAAAGGACTGTGGGATAGGATATATTTACAAAAGGGGATCATGCCAAGTTCACACATTCAGCAATGGCCCATGGATGTGTCACACCTATGAAACATGTTCTAGGACATAGCCTGTTTACACAAATAGTTTTGGATGTGCCCATCCATGCTAAAGTACTATAGGAAAGAACAAGGGTTCACAAGAGTACACTACAGCATCGTGCACATCTAAAGAAGGGGATTCTTTGGATTCTACCAGAGCACAAACCCACATAGGAGCTTCCCAAAATTCACTAGAGTCTATGGGAAATTCCCTACATCCCCAAGAGAATCAGCAATTTCTCCCAAATACAGGTGATGTTATAGCCCCTGCCCCATCTTTCCAAAAGGATGATGTGCTTTCCACATGCAACAACTATCTCCACCACTCCAAGGTCTGTGGTTTCTACTTTATGTTCCAATGGGTCATTCTAATCTGTTTTGTCTGTCCTGAAGAAACAGGAACCTGCCATTTCTAATCTCCTTCCTCCTCATCTCAAAAAAGTTGTCTTGGAAATTCCGCAAGTAGTCAAGGTGGTTTAATAAATTTCCTACCTTCCCACAAGACTCTTAGACATCCCACATGTGCCCAGGAATTTCTAGGAAAGGCCAAGCCTGCACATGAAACTCTATTAACATCCCCTTATTCTGAATCCACAGTCACCACTTGCATATATGCCCAAGACACCTCAACATGTTTCCCATCAGAGGGAGAGGCCCTAAATTCAACCATATCCAAACACATTACTGTACATTCTTCCCAATCTATAGAGGAGTGTTTTGTGAATAGTCCTTCTCAGGGGAGAGACATTAGGCACTCTTCCTCTACCTAAGTATGCCCCAGACATCTAATTTTTACAAAAAAAGAGGTTAAGAGATCATACTTCAGAACAACTGTAATTCATAACTTTCCCAGACAAGGAAGACACTTTTTACCTCCTCTCTTCTGCAAAATGGTTGAATTTATCTTCTGCTTCGAAAGAAACAGCAATAGCCATAACTCCCCCTCAGGAGAATCACACACCTTAAACACCTTTCCAAAAACTCATGGAATGTTCCACATCTGGCCAAGCAGCTGTGAAAGGCTGCCAATCTTCCCAAGGGCCTCTGGACAATCCATATCATCCCAAGAGGCTCAAGGCCTACTGTTTCTAACCCAAATGGTCTAGTAATTTCACCATCTGCCATGGGGATTCAAGAAATTTTTTCACCTTTGTCAAGTACTCCAGTACTTTTTCCCATGGCTTAAAGTCCTCCACCACTTTCCAAAGTGACTTAAGAGATGAGGAATCTTCCCTATCTGCACCTGGGTCTGAGGGAAAGTCCACATAGTTAAAAAAAAACCTCTAGGACTTGTGCCATGAGAGGACCTGACATTTTCTGTACCTTCCAGAGCATCTAAAGTCCCTTCTGCCTCTGTCTTTTTGCTGGAGAACATTTACAACTTGCACTAGGGTCTCCATTCAGATCAGCATGTAATAAGGTGTATCTTAGAACCTCACCATTTGTTCGTAGGTTTTTGAAACACTCACCATCTGCCCCAAGAATTCTGTGTTGTTTGCAATATGCCCATGGAACAATACAACCTTGGCTATCACCCCAAGGGATTCAGGAGACATTTCCATCTCCACTATGATATTTAGGACATTGGTCCCACCTCCCAAGGGAACTGAAACATTTCATATTAGCACAAGGGATTTCAGGACATTCTCTCCCTGATAAGGGGTCTTTGTAAATAAAACCTTCTTCGTGCTAACTTGTGTTAAAGAATGTTTGGTGGCTTTGCAAAGGCCTGTGAAACTTGCTCAAGCCACTGAGAGTACTGTTTGTACTTTTCCAACTAGCCATGGGGCTCTAGGACCTTTTTTTATCACTCCCAAGCAAAATGGGAACTTTCCAGTCTGCATAAGTGATGCACAAACCTTGGCCCTCAGCACAAGCTGCTTTTGAAATTTTCCCTTCTGGCCCAAGTGATCCTGGACACTTGTGGACACTGGATACCAGTGACTACAGAGCTTTCATTCTTCATGAAATAAAAGTGATCCTGGACACTTACCAGTGACTACAGAGCTTTCATTCTTCATCTCAGGAGTCTCCATTATTTTTGCCACATGATCACGGGGGTCAAGGAATATCTCAATATTGCTCAGGGACCCTAAGTTTGATGCCATCTACCCAATGGCAACACAAAAGGCCCTCAAATCAGAACAGAGTGTAAGACCTTTGCACTCTCCCCAAGGATCTGTGAGACATTATTCATCTACACAGCAGACTCTAGAATCTCAACACCTACACAAGGAAATCTATGACATTCTCTCACTGGTCCAGATTATATGGCACATTTCCTGTCTTTCCAGTAGATCCCAGGACTTCTGTCCTCAGTAGAAGTGAATATGGGGTTATATTTACCTGCTCTGGGATCTGCAAGACATTTCACAGATGCCTTAGAGTTGCAAGAACCTGTGAAGTCTGGTCAGGATCCTGTGGGAATTTCCTTACCTGTAAAAAATGTCTCAGATATTTGTCACCTTCCTCTTCAAAGGCTGTGGGACTTACCCTTTCTGCCCAAAGAGATCAAGAAGTGTCCACCTTATTAAAAAAATGACTAACAATACTTTGGAAGCTACAGAAGTGGCTTTGATAAACCCTGCTACTTGCCAAAGAGCTATAGGACATTTCCAATGTGCCCAAAGTGCTTTAGGATATTTTCCCTCCTGTTTGCAAATTCTTAAACATTCCCAAATGGATCTGAAGACTGATAAATGTTTGATATCTGCAGGAGCACCTCCTAAAAACTTGCACTCTCACTGTATGTTTGCAGAGTTCTGCTACAGGTGGTCTGCAATCTTCCTTATTTTCTGCAATGGCCTTGAACATACAATTACTGCCAGAGTCTCAAAATCTTTCTATGTCTGGTCCAGGGACTCTGGATATTACACTATCTACCCAAGAGATTCCATAACATTTGAGACCCAATATAGGAGCCCTTAAAAATGACAAAATTAATAGGAACTCAAGACTGTGTGACATCTGCCCAAGAGACCCTTGAAAAATTGTCATCTAACTCTAAGATGGTGAAAGTTGGTCATGGCAAAGATGGTCTTCAAACCTCTTTTTCTGCTCCAATGGATCTTGAACACATGCTGAATTCTAAAGAGCCCAAAGAATTTGCTATATCTGCACCTGGCTCTCTGGGTCATTCACTAGCTCTCCAAAAATTTCCCAAAATATTTGGAGCCTTTTTCACTAGTAAATCTGGAACTTTGCAAATCTGCCAAGGTGGGACTCAGAACTTTGACACCTTCACAGATTGGTCTGGAATCTACCCAAGTATTTCAGAGACTCTAGAAGATTTGTTATATGCTTTAAAACATACAAAAGTTTCCTCATTAACAAATGAGACACCAGAGCATTCACAATGTGCTGAGGGGGTTGTGGAATCTTCTCCCTTAACACCAGAAACTCTAGGATTGATGGCCCTTGCCCCAAAGCCTTTTGAAAATTTCTTATTGGGACAAGGGTTCTTACAATCATTGACACACTCCAAGAAGCAGTGCATATTTTTTCTTTCTATCTGAAGGACTGTGGAACTGTACAAACCCACCAAAGGTACAGTAGAAAAAAATATCCCCTGAAATGCCTGTGACACCTCCTAGTTCTTCGCCTCCTACTTCTATTGTTGGAAAAATAGAGAATGTAATCCCGCCTTCTGCTCCACATTCACTATTTCCACCAAAACGTTGGGAACTTTCTCATGTGCCCAGGAATCTCAAGGTTCTTTGCTATCTGCCACAGAACATGTAAAATGGTCACCCTGTGCATCAAATGCACTGGAACCTTATCCATCTAAACCACATGCCCAAGAACCTTTAATAGCTACCAAAGGTGTGTAAATTCACACACCTTCCAAAAGACTGTTTTATTTGCCATCTTTGCTAGAGGATGTTAAACAATCCTTTATTTCTCTAATATCTGAACAAGGGATATTCACATCATCTATATCTGAACAAGGTTCTTTAGCAATGTTGGCATCTACATGAGTAGCTCAGGGAACATCCATACCTTCTTTTCCTCTAGATTTAACAAAGCTGTCTAAATCTAAATCAGGCAACAAAGCACTTTTGCTATCTTTTGAGTCTTCAGCATCTAAGCATTATGATCAGGTGAAGATTGGACTTTTACCATTGGGCCATCAGGTGAAGATCACATAACTTTTCTATGACATCAAAGGGTTCTAGGTATAAGCAAATCTGCACAAGGGGCTTTAGAAAATTTGCCATCTGCTCTAGTGGCCATCAACTTTCTAACTTGTTCTGAGAAAGCTAGTAAAATATCACTATCTTCTCAAGGTCAAGTACCTCATTCACCCTCTGTCACAGATGCCTTAAGACATTGCCATTGTAAAGAGGAAACTGAAGAATCTTTGCTCTGTTCCTTAGAAAATCCAAAAGAACCAGTATCTGCACCAGGTGGCTGATGAACATCCAGTAGCTAGACCAATATAGAACTTCTCCCAGTTGTGCTATGTAATCCAGGAAACCTGGAACATTCTCTGCTGAACCAGTAAACTCTGAGTTATTTGTATTCTACTCCAGGGTCTCTATAACATCCATCATTTTTTCAAATGAAACTAGGTCACTTGCCATGCATGGTAGAATCTCAGGATACTTTTCCATCTGTCCAAAGTACTACATGCCCTTTGATATTTCCCTCAGAACTTACCGGACATTCACAATATGACCAAGGATCTCATAAAAATTCTTTATCTGTTCCATGGAATCTAGAATATTTGTTGCCTAGCAAAATTTGCATACCTACTCAGGGAACTCTGAGGCCTTCACCATATAATCAACAGTGTTTACAAGTTCATCATCTTCCAAAGAGATCCTGTGACCCTCCAAGCTTGCCCAGTGCACAAATAAGCATTTGTCTTCAGCCTCAGATATTTGGAGAATGCCCTCTTGTGTACCAAGTTCTACAGGAACATGGGTCCATGCTCAAGAGCCTCTTGGACTTTCCTAACTAACACAGGCAAGTTCATCCCCTCCTGTATCTTTGCAAAAAGCTGTGGGAACTTGCCTATATTCAAAAAGGATCCTGGAAATGAATACAACATCATAATGTTCCCTAGAACTTTCACCATCTAGTCAGGTGCCTCAAGCCACTTCCATTAATGCAAAAGATACATTGGGATCTTCCATAACTGCACAGGGAACTGAAGAACATTTGGCTTCTACTTGAGGGACTCTAGGTTTTATGGACAGTGCACATCAGAAGTTAGATTTTTCAACACCTGCCCCAGTGTCCCTGTAATTTTCCTTGTCTGCAGAATTAACTTAGGGATCTTTGTCAACTGCCCAGGGTCCTAAGAAGGTTCACACTTGAAGAAGACAATGCTGAATCTGGTCCATCTTCTAAAAATGTTTTAAAAACACCAGATTTCTTCCCAAGAGTGTCAGAGACTTTTTTCCATCTACTGTACAACATTCAGCATATTTTCCTAGGGCTACTGGCCTTTCATGTCTAGCCACCAATTTCAAAAATCTTACTCTTCACTCCAGAGAAGGTGCAACATTCACCAGCTGCACCAGGTGATCAAAAACATGCACCATCTACCTGTGAGACTGTAGAACATTTATTGTCTTCTCAAGAGCCTAAGGAACTTTCCAGATATGCAGAGAGAACCTTCCTTGTACGTAGCTCTTTGTAATTATGCTGTAGGATATTCATCCCATTCCACAGGAGGTTTCGGAAAGGGCAAAAGTACCCAGAGTACCTTGGGCCACTTTGTAAGTGTGGGGGAAGATGTGGGAAATTCTAAATCTGATCCTGGCTCTAGAGGAGCTTTGCCATCATCCTGTATAGAACCGGGAAGATATGCATCCTCTATCTAAGGATCTGCACAATCTTTCCCATCGGGCCAAGTTTGTATAGAATCTTCAAAATCAGCCCAGGCGATTCATAATCTTTGCTTCTCACAGCAGGCTATTTTGCATACATTAAGGTCTTCTGAAGGTGATGAAGCTCCACAACCCTCAGCACATTATCCTGCAGTTAAAGAAAAATACAAAAATTCTCCACATATCTGAGAGTATGCAGGCACATCCCCATCAGCTGCAGAGAATAAGGATCTATCTGCATCTGCCAAAGTGACTCCATAATCTTCTCAATCTGATCAAGAACTTGTGGGACATTGCTTATCAGCAGAAGGGATTCTGAAAATGTACAGATCTTCCCTAGGCTCTCTAGGATGTTCTCCATCTGGACAGGGTACTGGATGGCATTTCTTATCTGTGCAAGCTACATCAGAAGACTCCACATTTGTAGGAAAGTCTATAGGATATTTTAAATCAAACCCAGGACCTCAAGGGTCTACCCAAAATGCCCAGATGCTTTTTGTAACTTTGCCACCTGATCCAAAGCCTCTCTGAATATTCTTATTGGCACAAGGAATTCCAAGATCCTGTTCATCTCTGAGAGGGACTCTGCTTCCTTCCATATCCAATCAAGGTTCTCTAAAATTAGCCATATCTGAACAGGGGACTGTAAGAATGGTGTCATCTGCTCAAAAGGCTTTAAAATATCTAACTGCTACCCAGGAGGCTCTGAAGTTTTACCCATCTCCCCAACACACAGTACAGCAATAATGATCTTCACCAAGGCCTACCAGATCATTTCTATCTAGCCAAAAATCTCAGGAATGTGCCTTTTCTTCACCAGGGGTTGTAGAGCATTTACCACGTACACCTGGTGCTCAGAAACATCCACTGTGTACTCCAGGGGCTCTAGCAATTGTGCTCTCAGCCCAAGGGCCTCTGAAAAGTTCCATGCCATCCCAGTCAAACATGTATAAAGCACAATATGATGAAGGGTTTCTACTAACTTCAACATCTTCTCCAAAAGTACTAGAAACATACAACCTTTTCTGAGCACTCCTGGACAGCTATGATCTTTCAAGGGCACTGCAGAAGATTTTGGATTTACAAAAGATACCACTGGAAGTTCCAAATCCATTCCTGGCTATGATGCAGGTCTTCCTGCACCTGCACATGCAATTCCATTATCTACAAAATGTGCTAAAGGGTCTTTGCGACCTTGCTTACCAGCAGGAGGGACTTTGAAAAAACATAAATCTGCACAAGGAACTATAGACTTCTCTACATCTGCTGCTGACACTGGAGTGCATTTCTTATCTTCACAAACCACACTGGAACAGTATCCATTTTCAGAACTGGATGTGAGACCATTGCAGTCAACTGCAGAACCTCTGGTGTCTACCCAAAATACGCAGATGCTCTTAGGGGCTTTGCCATGTGAGAAAAGGCCTTGGACCCAGAGAAGAGCATGTCTGATTGCATGCGGGTTGATGCCCCAGGTCCCGCATCTGAGAAAAAGGTATCGGACGGGTCTGATGCTCTTTGGGTGGATGACACCTAAATGAACATCTGTACAAAGTCCCAACTTATTTCTAATATCAGAGATCAGACCTCTACTCTTGCCTGATGCATCTAAAACAAAAAGGGGGAACTGTAGAGAGCTGCGGAATGCTATGCCTTAAAGATGGAGCTGGTTTCTGCCTTCCACCTTCCCGATGGTGAGTGCTCTCTGTCACGAACAACTCCACATTTGGCTTAGGCCGAGGATCTGGCTTGCTTCCATGTATGTGGACTTATCTGCATTGCCCCCGTGGCACGCCTGGGTTGGCTACCCAGAGGCTATTTAAGCTGTGGGCTGGCTTTCCCCGGGGTCCGAGGATTGTTCAATGTTCCTGAATAAACTGCATTGAAAAAAAAAAAGAAAAGGCCTATGGGAATTTCCTTATCTGTAGAAGCATCTGGAACTATCTATATCTCTGAAAGGGACTCCCGAAATCAGCATCACTGTTAAGTCAAGGAGGTATTAAACTTTTTGCTTGTTCACAAAAACCTCAAAGAACTTGTCAGTCAGCACGAAATTCTCTTCAGCATCCATCATCTCTTTCAATGTTTGTTGACACTTCTCAATCCAAACAAAACTCTCTAGGATCTTTGCCCCAGGGACTGGGATATATTCTACATGTGTTGCAGGTTCCCATAATATTTCTCCATTTTACCAAGTGTGTCCCGAATGTTTTCTATTTGTAAGGGGACCACAGGAAATATCCATATGTGCACAGAGGACCCTGTGTCCATTTTGACTCCCTCAAGAATGAACATCATGGGGGGGAGCCAAGATGGCGGCGTCGGGAAAGCACCGCGTTTGAGAAGCAGGACAGCACTTGCCATGCAGAGACCAGGAGACTGAACTCTGGGCCCTGAAACTACATCAATCATGTTTCCCAGGTGAGGGGAGGCTCCCACGGTGTGGGAATCGGTCTGGTCCACTCACGACTACCCAGCCAGAACCCAGAAGAAATCCCAGGTAACGCGGGCTTTTTGTCTCTGGGCTGGAGCCGCAAGCATCCGTGTCCCAATTACTTTCCCAGGCTGATCCGTGAACACAAGGGTGCCTGAGGCTGGGAGTCCCAGTCCCGGGGGGACCCCACTGGGAAACAAAGTTGCCAGACTGATCACGGGTCACCCAGGCTTTCCCCGGAAGGTCTCTAGGACAGCGGGTACCCACCGCCAACACAACTGAGCTCCTGCCGCCCAGAGAGCTGTGCACTCAGCTCAGTGGTACAGACAAGCTGGTGCTCCAGTACAACAGGTACTGGGAACCCCTGTCCAGAGAGGGCCCCACAGGGAAGTAAGAAATCGTGCTGCTGGGGTCACCTAGGGACAGTCTAGCATCCTGCAGATCGCAGACAGGTGAGTACACCCAGCCATCACAGATCTGGGCCCAAACAGGGAGCACAGAGTGATTGGAAACTCAGCTCCCACAGACTAGCAGGCAGGCCCACGTTCCACCAGCCCAGAGTCCTGCATTGTACCAAATACACCTTACAGGCAGAACTGTGCGCCCCAAGACACCAGAGCAGTACTCACACGCCACAGATTACCTCTTGGGTTCTGAGGCACAGAGCCCCAACCTCAGACCTACAAAAGACCGGGAACCCTGACATTAACCTCCCAGGTACTGCTCCAAGGGGCAACCAGTTATCTCTAACAAAACCGACCAAACCATGGGACACACAAGTTACAGCAGTTGATCACTAAATTTACAAGAAGAAACCCAGAGGGAGGGAAGCTGTCTCCAGGACTTCTCCCAGTGAGAGGAGAGACCTCTTGACTAATCAGGACCACAGTTACTACCCAGGTCTCTATGCTTGAGGTGAGCTGTAGCAACTCCTGAAAAACACCAGACATCCAGTGACTTACCCAAAAAGCTGGAAAGGCTTCCTTCATGAAAAACCATCTTCCTGCCAAAGGGATTGTCTCCACTACAAGAGTCCAGGAACAACCAGAAACTAAATTCAAACAACTAAGATAGGCCAATGGGTAGAGGACAGTGTAAAAGTTCAACCAACAAAAGCCAGAGCAATATGGCATATCCAGAACCCAGTTATCCAGGGGAAAATAGCCTTAGACACCCCAGCATAAATGAAATTCAAGGAGATGACCTAACATCTATCCTCATGAAGAAGATAACAGAGGAAACAAATAAAATACGAAAAGAATTAGAGGAAGATAAAAACAAACAGATCATGGCTATCCATAAAGAAATGGAGGAAATTAAAGACAAGGAGATTATGGCCATCCATGAAGAAATACGGGAAGCTGCAGCCAAACAGTCTGTGGCATTTAGAGAGGAAATGCTTAAATCACTGAATGAAATAAAAGAAGCAGTGGATTGTTCAAACAAACAGTTGAAGGAATTGACAGAAAAAACATGAAAATACAATAGGACAGGGGAAGGAAACCAACAAATAGCTCAAGACCAGAAGATAGAATTGGAAAAATTAAAAAAAAAAAAAAAAAAAACACAAATGGAAGAAATTGTGGAGAGAAAGAACTTAGGGAAGAAAGCAGGAACTACAGAGGTTAGCATAACCAAAAGGCTACAAGAAATGGAAGAAAGAATCTCAGGTGTGGAAGATACAATGGAAGAAATAGATGTATCTGTCAAAGAAAATGTTAAATCTAAAAAATTCCTGACACAAACCGTCTAAGAAATTCAAGACAACATAAAAAGACAAAACCTAAGAATAATAGGAATAGAGGAAAAAGAAGATACACTGCACCAAGGCCCAGAAAATATTTTCAACAAAATCATTGAAGAAAATTTCCCCAACTTAAAGGAGAGACCAATAAGAATACAAGAGGCCTATAGAATAGCCAATAAATTAGACCAGAAAAGAAAATCCTCCCGCCACATAATAATCAAAACAGTAAGTATACAGAACAAAGAAAAAATACTAAAAGCTGCAAGAGAAAAACGCCAAGTAACATATAATAGCAAACCCATTAGAATCACACCTGACTTTTCAACAGAGACTATGAAAGCCAGAAGGGCCTGGACTGATATCATGCAGACCCTAAGAGAACACAGATGTCAGCCCAGGCTACTATACCCTGCAAAACTCTCAGTCCTCATAGACAGAGAAAACAAGATATTCAATGACAAAAACAAATTTCAACAATACCTACAAACAAATCCAGCATTACAGAAGATACTGGAAGGGAAAATACAACCCAAGAAAGCTAGCTACATTCAAGAAAACACAGGAAATAAATAACCCCACTACAGTAAAACAGAAAGCAACCAAGCACACAACCGTATGATCACAGCCAACATCAAATTCAAAGGATCGAACAGCCACTGGTCATTAATCTCTCTCAATATCAATGGAGTTAATTCTCCAATAAAAAGACACAGACTAACAGAATGGATGTGTAAACAAAACCCAGCAATCTGTTGTATACGAGAAACACACCTAAGTCACAACATAGACATTACCTGAGGGTAAAGGGATGGAAGACAGCTTTTCAAGCAAATGGACACAAGAAGTAAGCAGGAGTAGCCATTCTAATATCTGTTAAAATAGTCTTTCAACCAAAATCAATCAAAAGAGATGGGGAAGGACACTTCATACTCATCAAGGGAAAATTCCAACAAGAAGACATCACAATCCTGAACATCTATGCCCCAAATACAAGGGCACACACATTTGTGAAAGAAACATTGATAAAAATTAAAACACACATAGATCCCCACACACTAATAGTGGGAGACTTCAACACAACACTCTCAATAAAGGACAGGTCAACAAAACAGAAATTAAACAAAGAAACAATATCTCTAACAGAGGTCATGAATTAAATGGACCTAACAGACATTTACAGAACCTTACACCCAAACACAAAATAATTTACCTTTTTCTCATCACCTCATGGAACCTTCTCCAAAATATACCACATAGTTGGTCACAAAGCAAGCCTCAACAGATACAAGAAGATTGAAATAATCCCTTGTTTCCTGTCTGATCACCATGGAATAAAGCTGGACCTCAGTAACAACAAAAATAGAAAAAAGCCTACATATACATGGAAACTGAACAACTTGCTACTAGAAGACAGCTGAGTCAGGGAAGAAATAAAGAATGAAATTAAAATCTTCCTAGAACTCAATGAAAATGAATACACAACATACCCAAACTTGTGGGACACAATGAAAGCAGTGCTAAGAGGAAAGTTCATAGCACTAAGTGCCTTCAAGAAGAAATTTGAGACAGCTCATTCAAGCAACTTAATGGCTCACTTAAAAACTCTAGAAAAAGAAGAAGCAGAGACACCAAGAAGGAACAGATGGCAGGAAATAATCAAACTCAGGGCTGAAATCAATCAATTAGAATCAAATAAAACAATTCAAAGAATCAATGAAACCAAGAGCTGGTTCTTTGAGAAAATCAACAAGATCGACAAACCCTTAGCCAAGCTAACTAAAAGGCGGCAAGACACCAATCCAAATCAACAAAATCAGAAATAAAAAGGGGGACATAACTACAGACACTGAGGAAATCCAAGCAAACATTAGGACTTACTTCAAAAGTCTATATGCAACAAAATTTGAAAATTTAAATGAAATGGACAATTTTCTTGATCAATTCCACTTACCAAAGCTAAATCAGGACCAGGTAAATCAATTAAATAGTCCTATATCTCCCAAGGAAATAGAAGCAGTCATCGAAAGTCTCCCATCCAAAAAATGCCCAGGACCTGATGGTTTCAGTGCAGAATTCTACCAAACATTCAAAAAAGAGCTAACTCCAGTTCTCTTCAAACTATTAAACAAAATTGAAACAGAAGCAACATTACCAAACTCATTCTATGAATCCACAGTCACCTTGGTACCTAAACCTCACAAAGACCCAACCAAAAAAGAGAACTTCAGGCCAATCTCCCTTATGAACATTGATGCAAAAATACTCAACAAAATACTCGCAAACCGAATACAAGAACACATCAAAGATATCATCCACCATGACCAAGTAGGCTTCATCCAGGTATGCAGGGGTGGTTCAATATACAGAAATCCATCAATGTGATCCACCATATTAACAAACTGAAAGAAAAAAACCACATGATAATCTCCCTAGATGCTGAAAAAGCCTTTGACAAAATCCAACACCCATTCATGTTTAAAGTATTGGAGAGATCAAGGATACAAGGCACATATCTAAACATAGTGAAGGCAATATACAGCAAACCTATAGCCAATATCAAACTGAATGGAGAGAAACTTAAAGCAATCCCACTGAAATCAGGGACAAGACAAGGCTGCCCACTCTCTCCATAGCTCTTCAACATAGTTCTGGAAGACCTTCCTAGAGCAGTAAGACAGTTGACAGAGATCAAGGGGATAAAAATTGGAAAGGAAGCAGTCAAATTATCACTATTTGCAGATGATATGATAGTATACGTGAGTGACCCCAAAAACTCTACCAGGGAACTCCTAAAGCTTATAAACACCTTCATCAAAGTGGCCAGATACAAAAGTAACTAAAAAAATTCAGTAGCCCTCCTGTATACAAAAGACAAAAGGGCTGAGAAAGAAATTAGGGAAACAACACCCTTCAAAATAGCCACAAATGACATAAGGTACCTCGGAGTAACCCTATCCAAGGAAGTCAAAGACTTGTATGAAAAAAATTTCAAATCTCTGAAGAAAGAATTAGAAGAAGATATGAGAAGATAGAAGGATGTCCCATGCTCATGGCTTGACAAAGACACCAAAACCATTCAATGGAAACAAGATAACATCTTCAACAAATGGTGCTGGTCCAACTGGAGGTCTACTTGTAGAAAAATGAAAATAGATCCATACTTATCACCCTGCACAAAACTGAAGTCCAAGTGGATCAAAGACCTCAACATACAACCTGACACATTAAATCGGCTAGAAAAAAAAAAAGTGGGGAATACCCTAGAACTCATTGGTACAGGAGAAAACTTCCTGAACAGAACACCAAAAGCACAGGCTCTAAGAGCAACAATCAATAAATGGGACCTCATGAAACTGAAAAGCTCCTGCAAAACAAAGCAACGGCCTACAGATTGGGAAAGAATCTTCACCAACCCTTTATCTGACAAAGGACTCATATCCAGTATATATAAAGAACTAAAGAAGCTGAAAAGCAGCAAACCAAGTAACCCACTTAAAAAACGGGGAACAGAGCTAGGCAGAGAATTCTCTGTAGAGGAATACCGAATGGCAGAGAAGCACTTAAAGAAATGCTCAACCTCACTAGCCATTAGGGAAATGCAAATCAAAACAACCCTGAGATTTCACCTTACACTCATGAGAATGGCTAAGATCAAAAACTAAAGTGACAACACATGCTGGAGAGGTTGTGGAGAAAGGGGAACACTTCTCCACTGCTGGTGGGAATATAAACTTGTACAACCACTCTGGAAACCAATCTGGCACTTTCTCAGACAACTAGGAATAGTACTTCCCCATGATCCAGCCATTCCACTCCTGGGCATATATCCCAAAGAGGCTCAAGTACACAAAAAGGACATTTGTTCAACAATGTTTGTAGCAGCTTTATTTGTAATAGCCAGAAGCTGGAAACAACCCAGATGCCCCTCAACTGAAAAAATGGATGCAGAAATTGTGGTACATCTACACAATGGAATATTACTCAGCAATGAAAAATAAGGAAATCATGAAATTTGCAGGTAAATGGTGGGATCTGGAAAGGATCATCCTGAGTGAGTTGTCCCAGAAGCAAAAAGACACACATGGTGTATACTCATATAGACATACAACATAGGACAAACCCACTATAACCTGTGCATCTAAAGAAACTAAGCAAGAGAGAGGACCCTAACTAAAATGTCCAATCCCCATCTGGAAAGGCAAAGAGGATGGACATCAGAAGAAGAAGAAAACAGGAAACAATCTAGGAACGTAACACAGAGGGCCTCTGAAAGCCTCTGCCCTACAGACTATCAAAGCAGATGCTGAGCCTGATGGGCAACTGTTGGGCAGAGTGAATGGAATTTTATGTAAGAACTGGGATATAGTAAGAGCTGGAGAGGACAGGGTCTCCACAAGGAGAGCAACAGAACAAGAAAATTTGAACACAGGGAACTTCCCAGAGACTCATACTCCAACCAAGGTCTATTCTTGGAGATAACCCAGAACCGCTGCACAGTTGTAGCCCAGGGCATTTCAGAGTCCAATTGGGTTACATAGTAATGTGAAGAGGGACTGCCTCTGACATAATCTCATTGGCCTGCTCTTTGATCACCTCCCTCTGGGGGGGAGCAGCCTTACCAGGCCATAGTAGAGGACAATGCAGCCACTTTTGATGTGAACTGATGGACTGAGATCAGAAAGGAGAGGAGAACCTCCCCTATTAGGGGACTTGGGGAGTGTCATACATGCAGAGGGAGGAGGGAGGGTGGGATTGTGCGGGGAGGTGGGAGGGACTTACAGGGGGATGCAGAATGAATCAAGTGTAATTGTGAAAAAATTTAAAAAAGGGAAAAAATAATTTAAGAACCTTAAATGACTTTCAAAAGTGGAGGAAAACATGGAGTTAGTCAATTTACATGGAGCATGTCTTGCCCATGGGGGCAATGGTCTCCTGAACCTACTCAGACCTCGGTCACCACCACTGCTAGTTCTAGAACTGATGCAAGATATTCCAACGAGGGGGTTAAGGCTTCTCATAATATTTCCTATAAGCCCATACCTGTTTGTTTATATCCCCCATTTTTATTCATTATTAGCCAGATAGAGCCAAGTAATTGTGGTAATGATACTTGCTTTTTTGCCCATTGCAGGAATGCTAGTGAATTTAGGTATGCCCTGGCTACTTGCATGCCTCGCTGGGTGCCTGTGCCCATTGATGCCCCTCATGCTATGACTCTCTTCAGACAGAAAAGGGATCTTGGTACTACAGCCACCATTGTTACTGCCATCTCATTGGTGGCTGTTGGAGCTACCACTGTGGCATTAGCCATGAGTCATACTGTGCAGACTGCTCAGACCCTGAATAACCTTTTAGCCAATGTAACTCATGCCTTAGATGTAAAAAAAGAAATTAATGCTCAAATAAAAGGAGGTTTGATGTTGTTCAATCAGAGGATTGACCTTGTGCAGGAGCAAATTGATACCCTATGGCAAATTGCTCAACCTGGCTATCAATGAAAGTATGCTGTACTTTGTGTCACTAGCATACAACATGAGAATTTTTCCTATCCTACAAATCTGTCTAAACAATTGTCTAGCTATATTTTAGGTAATTGGACTGTAGAATTCGATACTACGATTGAGCCGCTGAGAGTGGCCATTATCACAGTAAATTCTACCAGAATGGACGCAGGACTAGCCACAGGATTATCACCATGGATTGCTGCAGCCATGAATCATCTGTAGGAATGTGTGGACATGGGAGCGTTAGCAGGCCTTCTGGTGTTGGTCTCCTTTGTTTGCCTGTGGTGTATATGCAAGATTAGGGTCTCACAACAGCGTAATGCATCCATGATCATTCAGGCCTTTACAGCCATTGAAGCAGGACAGTCTCCCCAAGCATGGCTGGCTACCATAAAAAGCTAAAATGTTATGCTCAGGATGTGAGGCTAAGCACTGCACTCAGGGTCAGCTGCTTTGGACCCAGAGAAGAGCAAGCCTGATTGCATGCGGGTTGATGCCCCAGGTCCCTCCTCTGAGAAAAAAGGTATCAGATGGGTCTGATGCTCTTTGGGTGGATGACATCTAAATGAACATTAGTACAAAGTCCCAATTTATTTCTAATATCAGAGATCAGACCTCTACTCTTGCCTGATGCGTCTAAAACAAAAAGGGGGAACTGCAGAGAGCTGTGTAAGCTGTGCCTTAAAGATGGAGCTGGTTTCTGCCTTCCACCCTCCTGAAGGTGAGTGCTCTCTGTCACAAACAACTCCAAATTTGGCTAAGGCTGAGGATCTGGCTTGCTTCTATGTATGTGGACCTATCTGCATTAACCACATGGCACGCTGGGGTTGGCTACCCAGATGCTATTTAAGCTGTGGGCTGGCTTTCCCCAGGGTCACATGATTGTTCAAGGTTCCTGAATAAACTGCATTGAAAAAAAAATGAACATCGTGATCTATTGGATTCTTCCCAGAACAATCTGGGAATATCACAACCTAGCCAAACAAACATTGGGCAATTGTCACATGTCAGAGCAAACATGGAAAAGGCTTCATCTGTCCCATGTCCTAGTGAGCCTTCATAATTCAATATAATGCCAAGAGGACTTTTAGGACATGCTCTTGGGTGATTCAGCACCACTGAGAACTCCTTTAGAATTTACAATATCTGCCCAGAACTTCTTTGATCATTCAAGATCTTCCACAGGATGTCAACATTCCCTGTCATCTTTCACTGGAGTCCTAGATACACAACAATCTACACAGAGGAGTCATACACAATAATTACCTATAGAAGGGAATTTGGAGGCTTCTCTATCAACAGTAGCAACTTTGTATATCAACCCTGTGCTCCAGAGCCTCTGAGACTTATCACCTCAGAACATAGGAGTCAAGCAACTTCTCCTTGTGCTCAAGGATCTGCAGTCCCTGCCTATCTACACAAGGGAATCTGGGCCTGCCCACATATACACACAGGACTCTCAGACACTTTCCATCTACCCATGGACATTCAAACCCTCCAATACACACACCAGGTAGAGACACACAGTCCTCTTTTGCACAGAGTCCAGTTGCACTTTCACCTACTCCCTTGTCTCATGGATATAGCCAACATGATGAAAAGAAAAAAAGAAACACTGACATGACCCAAGGGTCTCTAGAAGCTTTGCCAGAAACCTGGGATCTTCCAGGATATTCAACATCTGCACCAGGGGTGGAAAAAAGAGTTTAAGGCTACTGAAAGTCATGCAGTATGAAGAAGTTCTTGGGGAACTTTCCATATCTGTGTAGGCAAACTGGAATTCCTTACTTTCATCTCAAAGTGTTTTGAAACTTTCTGTATCAAGAGGAGGCACATTTGGTCTCTGCAAATCTACACAAGGTACTCTAGGACCTTGTCCTTCTTGCCAGGATCCTCTTGTATGTTGCAGTCTGGCCAGAGATCAACCAACAGATCGAAGAGCTTCACACTCTTCAGAATTTTGCCATCTTCTAAAGGTCATATGCCAATTTCTTTATCTGCACAAGGGGCTATGGGACCTACCCTTTCTTCCCAAGGATATCTTGGGTGTTTTCCATCTTCCCAAAAGTTTCAACAAACAGATCCATTTGCTTCAAACACTCCAGGATCTACATAATCTTCAAAAGGACACAAGGTAATGTCTTTATCTGGACAAGGGACTCTTGAACCTACATCATCTGCCTCAGGGCCTTGGGAAATTTCCATATCCTTTAAAGTTAGTTCAAGACATTTGTTAGGCATTCAAGAAGTTGTAAAACCTCTCCTGTCTTCCAAGGGGACTCTGCATGTTTCCACCTGTGCAAGTGGCTATCTAGGTATATCCAGTCCTTTTCCTTCAGTGACTCTAGGATCTTCTTCCTCTGTTCAAATGGATTTAGGAGCATCTCTACCTGTCTCATTGTCTCAGATATCTCCCCTATCTGAACCTGGGGCAAGGAACAGGCACATCTGCCCAAGGGGCTCTAAAATACTCATCTGCTTTGAAGGGCAAAACCAAACCTTTGCCATACACTCAAGATTATCTGGACCTCACGTCTCTTTCCCTGAAAAGTGTGGGATCTTGCCAATTTGTCAAAGGGTTATTAAGATGGTTGTTACCATCTCCCCATGGGGAACTCAAACCTGCTCTGTCTAGCTCATGGCCTGTAGCAGATTTGCTATCTGCTTCAGGATCTCCAGGACTTTTTGCATCTACCCTCTACAATGTCGTAGGCCCTGCCCTGTGAACATAATCTAGGACTCTCCACATCTTCAAAGAAGTCTCTAAAATCATCATCAATGCCCCAGATTCTTTGGAACATTCTCCAACCTCTCAAGAGTCTCTGGGAATGAAGCCATTTGACCAGGTACTCTGGTACATTGCTTACCAAAACGGCAGGTGAAAATCACAACACTGCCCTACTGACTCTAGGAAAGCCATCAAGGTGTGGTTACCTTGCCCCTTAAAGGGACGACCCCTGATATGTGGTCTCTCTCTCAGTCTCTTACTCTTTCTGTCTCACTCTCTTACTTTCTCTCTCTCTAGTGGAGCGCCCCATTAGCCTTCTTTCTGTCTCCCCACCATGTCTTGTTTCCCACTCCCTCCATACTGACTTAATAAACCTCTGGAAAAGAAGATCATTTGACCCAGACTCATCTTTCTTTAAATAATAAATAACATTGGTAGCTTGGCCAGGATAGGGCAACCCTAGCAAAACTAGGACCCCCCTTTCGGATTTCAGATAGGAAGGTTACAACCGATTTTCTCCTAAAAACCTCCACTTTCTCTCAACTGTCCTCATGCCCTTCCTGGTTTCCCAGGCTGTTTCTGCTCTCTCGAGGCTTGGGTCCCTGTCCTGCAGCTGGTGCCTGGGCTCTCTGAAAGTTGTGCCTATGCAGCGGCTCCAGTGGCTATGGTGAAGTCCAGCCGTGCCCTGGTTAGATCTCTGTGCTATCTGCATCAGCCACCGGAGACACAATGGCTGCGTCTGGACCCTTTGGCTCCAGCATGTGGAGTGTTTGTTAAGAGGGTAGGTATACCCTGGTCCGCTGGAGGGAGGCAAGCCAAAAGGGACCATGTGTTTGCTATTCTAGCGCTGAGATTCACGTTGCGCTAAAATCAACTTTAAAGGCTTGGCACAGCACAGTTGGGAAACTTTTAAATCTCCCGGGAATTTTAAAATCTCATGAAATTTCCGAAGTCATGTTGGTTTTGGGAGGAAGTGGGCAAAACTATAGCTTAACCATTCACTTAAGGTGGCACAGCACCATCTTAGGTTTGGGCAAAGAGGCTCCGCCTCCGGCCCGCTCTGCCTGGCTGCTGAGGAAGCCATGCACTTTGTCCCTGCCAAGCTTCTTTTTGTTTCAGTACTTGCTTTCTTCTAAGAGGCTTTTCCCAAGCTTCGAAATATTTTTTTCTCCCTGATTTCTGTACACTTTACTCTTATGTTTTACGTTTCTTATCTAATGCTGTATACAATTTTCTCATGGGTTTGCATTTATAAGGCTTAAACATAATTAACTTTATCTGATCTTTTAGAGTAGGCCACAACAATAAGCCTCATTTCAATCATTTCATGGACTTTTATAAAAATTCAAAGTTACATTTTACTATCTTATGATTCAACCGTGCTTCAAATAAATTTTATATAATAATAAAATTTCAAAGTTATAAAAATCTATTCAAATTAAGTTGGTTTATGTGTTACTCAAATATAATTTTAAAATGGTTTTATACTGTTCTACTCAGGGGTTCATTATTACATACAAGTTGTTTACCAATGTTCTATATTAGGATCTATTAATTTTAGAGGTATTTCTTTATGTTAAAACTGGGTCAATTTGCTGCATCTCTAGTATCAAAAGGTTAAAATATGCTTGCTTAATTTTAAGATTGCTTTATACTGTTCTGCTAAAATGGTTGGTTTTAAATTTATATCTCAGGGGTTCATTATTACATACAAATTGTTTACCAATATTTTAATTAAGATATATTAATTAATATATACATTTATATTAAAACTGGGTCAATTTACTGTATCTCTGCTATCAAAAGGTTAATATAAGCTTGTCTTTGTTCTCCTAAAATGTTGTTATTAATCTTAGACTATTAGAAGCTGTAAACTTTTATGTATTAAATCATACAAAAACTCTCATGCTCTCACTTTAATAAATTATATGCATGACTTTTGAGATTCTAACTTAGCTAGGACAAAACCTAAAGTCGTAATATTCAGTGGTTATAAAATGCAAGTTAAAAGTCATCTCATATATACATATTTATAGTCATCTCATAGATCCATCTCATAGAAAGATGGTCTCATTGCAATTTTTAATAAACAGCTGAGGATGGTCCTTGAGTCACCGTATAGCAGTTGGTAAAAATAGTGAGCCATCCTGTATGGCTCTAAACCTTAGCTGCACTCTGAAGCTGCTGACATTCCTGCAAAAAGGCAAGAGTTTTGCATAACCAAAAGTCTGTTCTGCAAGATGACATTTTCAAATACACCCAAGTCCCACTATTGATGCAACAGGCCAAATCTGGCTGCTGGCAAACTGGCTTCTGGAAGTCAAAATTCTCCCAAGCAGGCTTGTCCTCTGTTCCCAGCCATGAAGGTTAAACCACCACAAGAGCCACAGACACTTCCAGCCTTCTAGCTTTTAGGCCTGGCAGAGGATGAATGGTTCCTTGACACAACAACCTCCACAGCTCTTGCACAAGCCAGTTTTTGACCTCAGAATGAGGTCCCAAAGACATATTGCCAACTTCTGTGTTGGGAGACTTCTCTTTATATGCAGGATACTAGGCCTTAAGCCTAAGATCTAGAGCTGATATTTTCAGTCCAGACACAAGAAACAGCCCTAAATGAAAACTTTACCATACCTTTAGCTAAAGGACAATAAATGTTCATAGCAGTTTCAACTACGTCTTATGGTAAATAACTAAATACAAAGGTCTCTCTCAAAAAACATATTTGAGGGATGTCTTAAGGTTGATACACCTAAGTTATACATGTTTGAGAGTCTAAAAATGTTTCTTAAGGTTGATAAATACAAGTTATACAAATTTCAAAGCCTTAAAATGTGTCTTAAGGTTTTTAATACAATTTATCAATGTTTGAGGGTCTAAAAAATATTTTAAGGTTGGTAAATGCAAGTTATAAAGGTTACAAGGACTAAGTTGATTTATGGTATCTTAAATAGGAAAAAAAAGGCTTAATATTTTTCTCCTGTTGCTATGCTATTGTTGTATTGATTGTCCAGAATTTTAACCTTTATCAGTAGGGCTCTAATTTATTAATCTGACTCTAATACAAAAACATTACTCTATACCATGTACTATTATGGTTATAAGCTCAAGATTGTAAGCCTCCATATTATGTATGCTTACACTAAAATTAAGATCAAGTGAGTTTCCCTTTTACTTTATAAAAGGCTTTTGCCTTTTCAGAGCTCACCTTAATAAATACTTATGCTATTAACACAAATATGTATGTATACTGCCTTTTTCTACAAAGCAAAGTACAATTGTGATACTAACTTGACTAAAGTTTTATCTCCTTAAAACTTAAAAGTAATTCTTGTAAGCTGCAGAAAGTGCACCTAAATTCACCTCTCAGGTCAATTAGACTCCAGAAAAGTCCTGCAATTATTGCATATATCAAAAGGTGGGACTCCTCCCCTTTCCCAGGTTTTGGAACTTTCTTTCCTGGCTACCAGACTGCTATTTATTATGTGCAACCACTGGCTGGATTGGTGAGTTCACTCCATTTTTCCAGCATAAAATGTCTCTCTTGGTAGGGGAAGATTGACTACAAATCTCTGGCAAATTCATACTATCTTTTGAGACAGAAGGACCTCCTCCCAACCCCCAGCTGTAGCCTTAACTGTCCAGGTTTGACCCTCTATGCTGACCTCCATTTTAGGGCACCACTCTCCCTTGGGCAGTGTGTCCCCACCTGCTCACAGTTCCTTCTCACCCTCTCTTACTTGCTAGCTTGTTTGTGGGAAGATCTCACACTAGGTGATCCGTCATGCCCTTGGCAGTGCCCTGCTGGGCATCTGCACCTTGGCCTTTCCCCACTGGGCATCTGTGCCCTCCTTTCTGGCCAGACGCTGACAAGCTATTAGACCAGGAAGGACACCTCTCATTCGAGTCACACCTTGCCATTGGGACACCGCTGGAAGGTTCCTTAATTCTCTGCCACCAATGGGAGATGCCCAGACTCCCATCTCTCCAGATAGATGTCCTCTGGAGAATTTTAGGTTTCTACACCTAGTGGCTGCTAGCATCAGGGACTAGAAGTTTACATGCTTCTGTGAACAAACCTCACTTCAATGACAAATCCAAAACAAAGCCTTTTGTAAATATTGTCAGTGATTGTGTAAATAACAGTCTCCCCAGGTAGACAGGGGTTCCAAGTTCAAGTCTCATTGATCCAAATCTTCTGTTTGTTCTCCCAAAAGTTTTCCATGTATACCTAAAGGATTTTCTCCATAACTTACTCAACTTTATCTTTTGCCGATATATGTGTTTCAGTGTCCTTCCAGACACAGATATTTCCTGTAGCCAAAATAGTACCTAAGCAGCTACAGGTGTTCAACTCTGACCTCACAGACTTCCAGCAAGCTGGACCTGCACATTCCCTCCCAGCAATGGATGTTCTCACAGACCCCGGAAAACATCAAAGCAGCCTATTCTTCCTGGACTTGGCCAACATTTCAGCCTTTTAACCTCCTTGCAGTGCTCCCTGTGTCAGCAGTAAGTAGCCAGAAGAGAATCTATGCCCATTATTCACTTGTTGTTAACAAAAGGCTGAAGTGGTGTGCTCCAGGACCAGGACAAGTAGCTCCATGTTCTCTCAGCATTCCCCAGTCCCTACCTGCTGGAAACTTTCTATTGACAACCTCTACCCTAAATTTTACAGGGCAGAGTCTTCCCTTACTCTTACTCTAACCATTTAGTGCTATAATTCTTCTCTCTCTCAACCCTTGCATGACAACTGAGAGCTGCTTCCAATGAGCCTGATTTCATATACTTTAAATCATCTTATAAAAAGCAGCCCAAGCTCCCCATTTTTTAATTATAGAAAAAGGGAGGAATGTTAATATTTTGGAACACAACCTACTCCTGGGTTACCCAGTAACTTATGATGTCATCATGTGTTACCAGCCAGGTGGCCATAGCTGGAAGGTATGGTTACCTTACCCCTTAAAGGGATGACCCCTGACATGTGGTCTTTCTCTCACTCTCTTACTCTCTCTCTCTCTCTCTCTCTCTCTCTCTCTCTCTCTCTCTCTTGGGGCATCCCATTTCCCTTTCTTTCTCTCTACCCACAATGTCCTGATTCTGACTCCCTACATATCTAATTAGTAAACCTCTGGCATAGAAGATCAGTTGACCACAGCTTCATATTTCTTTAAATAATAAATAACACAAAGTTTTCCAGAAAATTATACAACTTCCCAAGAGTTTCTAAGCCCTTCTGTAGACCAGTAGGCTTTGGTATATTCATTATCTGGTCCAGCAGGTCTTGGACTTTCTCCATGTTCAAAAGATACTAGAGGAACATCACCATGTTACCAATACCTCTAGAAACACAATTATCTGCCCAAGGGACTATAGAACCTACTCCATATGCACAAAGTGTTCTAGCGAGTCATGGTCCTTTGGAAGCGACTCTGGGTCCTTCCCAATTTACTGTAAAGACATCAGACATTTTACCATATTCTCAAGACGTTTACAAAACTTCAGACTCTATCTCATGGATTCTAGATACTTTGGCATCTATGAAAGAGGCACTGATAACTGTTCAATGTGCTGTAGGGCCTTTCATATCTGACAAAGGGATACTAGGGCTACCAATAGTGCACTAGGAAACTCTGAATTCTTACACATCAAGGCCAAGAGTCTGTGAAATCTGCTCCATCTAAAATGGGGTTTTAAGACCTTCTCTAAAAGACTAAGATTTTCAGAAAATGTCTTCCAGTGCAAAGGTCACTCTTCAAGATTCACCACCTCAGCAAAATGATGGAGGAAAGCCATTGTCTGCACAAGGGTATCTGTATATATATATATATATATATATATATATATATATATATATATATCAACACAATAATCTCTTGAACTTTCAATGTCTGCTCTAGGGATTACCCATCCATCCTTGTCATCCCAAGCGACTATAGGACATTGTTTGAAACCAGAGGTTTTAGGACCTTCATCCTCTGACTCAGCAGATGTTGTACTTTCTGAATCTTCCGTGGGAGAAGTAAGAACATCGCTATGTACCCAAAGGACTCTAGAAATATCATCTGACCCCATGAGAAGATAGAACTTTCAATATCTGCCCAAGGTTCCCTTGGACTTTCTCCTTCTTCAGTGCACATTCTTCATACTTTACCAATTACTCCATAGATAATATATCCTTTGAGATCTACCTAAACCAACTGCAAGTCTTCAGAATCTGTCACACTCTGGAACCTGTGCAATCTGTGCCAGCTACTCGGGGACTTTTGAAATATCATGAAGGTGTTCTGGGATTTTCAGTATCTGACCAAGAGATTCTGGGAACATAAACAGCTCTCCAAAAACCTCTGGGATGTTGTAAACAACCCAGAGCCTCTATAACTTAGGCCAAATACCCAGGAGACTGAGCGACCTTTCTTTTCAACAGAGTTTCTGGGACTGTCCATTTGTGCAGATGTAGAATTTATTCCTCTCAGTGCTAATGAAGAGTTTAAGGGACATTATCCTTATACCAACATTAGCCCTAGGCTTTCTAATTCTACAACAAGGATACTGAGAAATGTGCCATTTCCTGAAGGGGTTATCAGATATTCTTTTTCAGAACTCAATGGGTTAAAATCTTTTTTGTTTTGCCATAAGTAGTCTCACAATTCCAAACTATGTCAAAAAGGACTCAACTTCTACCTCACCTCCTCCAAGGAGTCTCTCACTCCCAACATCTCAGAATTTACCTTCAAATCTAGTACATCTCCTATATAAGATCTCAGATGCTCACCATCTCCATCCCCACGAGGTGGATCAGACATTCTAATTTGAAGAAGTATACAAGATCAAAATCAGTGTGATCAGGTGAAGGTTCAAAAGTTTGCCATTCTTCCTAATAGGGGGAAAGGACTTCCATTTCTTACAAAAGGTGCGCAGACTTCAAACTGAGCCCAGTGGGTGCCTGTCCAAGGGATTTTGCAGAACTTGAAGAACTCATGTGAAGTGTCTCAGAAGTCCTCCCTCTTCCCAAGGTAGCCTTACAACTTCTAAATCTCCAAAAAATAAATTGGAAGAATCCCCATCTGACAAACTATATTTGCAAGATTCCCATTCAAAGTGTGTGTGCTGCATACTATTCTCTTCATCAAAGAGAAGGCTCAGAAATGCTTTATCTGCCAAAATGGATCAGAAATCAAAAGAAAAAGACAAGATAGCACCTTCCATCTCAGCAGAGAAGAGTGTGGGAAATACTCCATATCATGAAGAGAACATTAGACATTCCACCTCTCACCATGGGAAACCCAGACATACTTCTTTTACTAGGAAAAAAAACAATGCATGTCCCTTATACCCAAGGAGCCACCCAAACTTCTCCTGCAGACCAAGAAGGCTTCAAGCCCTCTCCAGATGAAGACAGCACCCATGGGGACCATCAAACCTTGCTCAGCTCCCCATTTCCACTCATGTCTTGCTTATCCTAAGTTAAAGTAGGGAACAGCTCTTGGGACTATGATCCAATTTGTCAGAAGAACCCAAATATTGCCACTAAGCCTGTAGTGGACTACTAAAGGATAGGGATTTTCTCAATTACTCTGCAGACATGGAGACATGGAGTACCTGGACCTCCCCTCTGTATGAAGGTAAACTGTGATGTGCCCCTTCTGTTCATTTGTTCCACAGATCCTTCTTCCTTGCAAATCTTGGTCTTTTTCATCCCTAGATGACTGAGTCCTTAAAATGTAGGCTTTGTCACAATGGGCTCTCAGAACATTCTACTTTGAGGAAGAGAACAGGGGCTGAATCAACCCTGACCAAAGAGAACTGGACCTCGGTATAGATTTCACAGATTTCAAAAATGAGAAGCAAATTCTAGAACCGCATGCCACTTGGATAAAATCACCAGATATGGTGTGAAATTGTTACTCCAACTTAATTTTTGTATCTCAACATAATTCTGATGAGGCAACAATTCTGAAACACCCAATGAAGCTGTTTATCAATTCTGATATTGATGCTTGGTATTTTGCATATTCAGCTGAAGAAATGGCTTTCCTAGTCTGTGAAGAAGACTTAGAAGCTGAGGCAATGCTAACACCTCATGAGGTATGGTAGTAAATTTAATTTGGCTTTTGCATACTTTAAGCATTAGTCTCCCATTCTAATGGACTTCAAAATTTCCCTACTTGTCATGGAAATCAACCCTTCTACCTTTGGTGAAGGAGGAATTCAAAATTGTAGTGAATTAAAGAACATTTGTCCAAAAAAGACTTCAGCATTAATTATGTTTGAGTAGGAACATCCTACTTCCGAAATTATGGAGTAAGCCTTAGACTTTTTTCCTAAGTAAATGGTTTCAAGGTTTGTCCTTCAACACAAGGTGAACTAAAGCCTCCATAATGATGCAAATAAAAAATTCTGACATATATAGTCTGTCAAGGAACTTGGCTAATCTATTTTTTTTAAACAAACAAACTCTGTACCCACCCTTTCACTTCAGGAGATCTATACAAAAATCTTCTGTTTGGGAAGCTACAGACAAGGCCACTGACTTGAAAATTCACTTAGATATTCATCTTTTTATCAACAAAACTTTAAATCTACACACATAATAATGTTTTCCTCAGATAATACACCTCTATACATAGATCTCAGATCTATTTCTCTAGATGTTCTTAATATGTTACCTCTGACTTGGGTGGCCAAGCATTTTCAAATGACCAAAAAAAAAGGAAGACCCCAGGGAACTGAGTTCTGTGATATGACTGCAAATATCTAAGTCCTGACTGAAAACTTTCTACCTTTCAAATTATCACCTTAAATGAGAACCAAACAAACTGTAAGAGTAAAATGCTCTGATTGGTGGCCAGTATGCCTCAGATTCCCAGAATAAAGGATTAGTCCCAGCTGTGACCATGTTTGGACTTGATAAGGTACTGCTGCAAGTTCTTCCAAGTCCAGAGGTAACCTAGGAGAATCATCTTCTGCCTGAGGGATTCTGGTAAATTCCTGTCCTTCGATACCTTCCCAACAAATATCCTTCTAAAGATTCATGCCTACAATGTTTTCACACATGGCTAGAGTAGTTTCACACCAAACAGATCATTCACAGTTGCATGAAAGACTCCCTCCATAAACATCCGAGGATTCCAGTGCACTCTGGTTTAAGATCTCATAGCCCAAGTTAAGCAATCAGTGCAGAAAATCTATGCCATCTGCTTTCAGGTCATTCATTAGAAATGGATAAACTTCAACATTTCTGCCTTGGTCTTGACTGCTGAAATGCGAACTAGAGGAAGCAAGCTAGCCAGTGACAGTCAACCACTCCTTTGGAAGAAGGTATAAGTTGTTGCCTCATCTCTCCCAGAATGAATACAAACTATGAAGATATAAAACACTAAAAGGTCTCTGATGGAAATTTTTTTCCCCTGTGTAAGGTATCAGGGACATTGTCTTCACCAGAAGTATGTGTGGGATCTTCACAATCTACTCAGTTGAAAGTGTCCTTCTCCTTTTTCAAGAGTTTTCCTTCCTTGCACTGGGAATGAGTTTTTTCCTCTTTTCCAAATTAGCATATTCCTTCTCATTATATTGAACAGAATGTCAAAACTCTGCTAGGACTAGGATTGTCCTACATTCCACCTGCCTATTGGGCCCTAAAATATTTATTTTGTGTTATGTGTTTCTTATATAGTCCTATTGCTACCCTCTGAATTTTTTTTTTCATTCTCAGAACAAGTGGCACTTATACTTCACATTCTGAACTAAGAAATTACACATTCCAAATTTCTAAATAAGTTTGTTGACCAATTGTCCATCAAAATCCACCAAGAATAATTAAGACATTCATATACTGCAGAAGGGGATCTGGAAAATATAATTATATTTTGTGGGCTCTCAAACTAGACCCTGTGTGCAAGGGATAACTTGGGTCTCCATCCTTTTCACTAGGAGGTTGCAGTTCCCATTAAATGACTAAAGAATCACTGAAGATTCTCATCTGTTCATGCCTCACACATGGCACTTTTAAATAAGGGTACTTCAGATTTAAAATTTCACCCCCATCTGAGATTAACCTACAACACATAGGCAACTAGTTGGATCTTACTACCATCCTCTTTTAGATAATAGAACACAAGTTTCAAACTGGAAATCAGATCTTAGGCCATCTGCATCAAAGTTGGGGCACCATCAGTACTTGAAGAAGCTCTTACCTTGTTGGAAGATTGTTAGTATAATAGCTTAGACACTCAAAAAAATAATTCATCATATTCATGCTTGTATTGGGAAATCTAGCTGAAAGCTAGTAAGCAGAACCAGAAACTTCCTCCAAAACCTAAGATATCCCATGAGCTTCCCCATCTGATGAGCAGTGAATGGATATTCCTATTCTGCCAAATAGGGATGGTGCCACTCACCCAAAACCAAGACATGTGTGTGTACTCCTTTGTGAAAGTGGTCTCAGAACTTTCCTATATGAGAAGAGGTTCTAAGAACTCCACTGTTTCTAAGGTATCTCTGAACTTCCCTTGCTTATTCACATGGTCATGACAACTAGCCTGGCTCAGAGTAGGCCTCCTTTCTTTCCTCCTTTAACAATGTGGACTTAGACATTTCTCACCTGTACAATAGAGAATCTGAAGTACAATCTTGGACCACAGGAAACTCACTCTTCTTATTCCCAAGGTAATATTTGACATGCTCTTTTGAATAATACTGTACCCTTCCTTGTAGTATAAATTCATGAACCATCAAGCATCCTGCTGTTTTTTAATTACCTACAACCAACATATATACACTAAAGAATAAAGATTCAAGCCTTGGTATCTTCCCATTACTCTACACTGATTTCAGTTCCCAGTTACTGTGAGGTAGATATACAGGCAGAATCCTGTGTAATGCACATCCATCTGAGGACTAGAAATCAAGTGGCTCAAAATAGTTGCTGCTCATATACAGACACATGAAAACAAATTGAAGAATCTAACAGCCACCCAGGATGTTTGGAGATGACTCAGGTTGTTTCCTGAACTCTTCCAGACTCAGCACAAGATATAAAATTTCTCTACACTATAGAAGAGATGTAAGCTGAAGAACTGTGATGGGACCTTTTCTCACTGAACAAGGTATCAGGGAGACTCATGTTCAAACTGAAAGTTAAATGGTACACTTTCCACCTGTGTCCCATACCTTTGGAAAACACACACCTTTGCCCAACTGGGTTTCAAATTTTTCTCTTTCTCATATGGCCCACCGGTCTTCCTCTATTCCTAAGTCACCTCAGTTCTTTTACTTCACTGAATTGAATGGCAGACCTCAGTCTTTGGAAAAGAGCTAAAACTTGTCTCAAGTATTCATTGTACGGAAAGACCCTCAAAATTTGTGGTCCTGTGAACAGGGGATTAACTCATTTCCCTTCTGATGAATATGACCTCAGAACAAGTAATACATTTACAACTTCTTCTGTAGAAGTAATGATCAATTGCATTCACATGTAGTCTCGTGTAGTACAAAAGAATACTATGATGACCTCCTTCAAGCACAACAGCTCCAGGGTGTTTATTCCTGCCTATGAGTTTTAGGCCCATGCCACAGTGATGAACAAAGAACATCTTTATCCAAGAGGTTCTCATAACTGCAATCTATTCTTATAGTTGTTACAAATGTAGCATCTGGCCAGAGAAGCCTAAGAGTATCCTCTTCTTTCCAAGAAAAACTTACACTTGAATTAAGAATGCATATCAGGTTAGTACCAATCCCTCTGACCACCATTGCCAGGAAAACAGCATTGCAACCAATGTGACCTCACAGAATTTTGTGTTTAGGTCAGAATAAAGAATATAAAAATGTAAAGCTAACACACATGCCAATTCCCAGCAGGTGGTTGTCAGAAGAAAAATGTTCTCATCATTATTTTATAGATTTGCAAATACACTTGAAAAAAGCATAACAATTCACACAACCATTTTTTTTTCTGAGAAGAGTGTTCTCAGAGTGCTTCTTAGATTTGTCACCTGAATCTATGCAATATATGGATACTAGAAACTGGTGAGAAGAGCTGGAAGCAAATAATGTAATGCCATACAATCTGCCTACTACCCATGATTAGCTACATCTTTTCCCCTTGCACTGTGGGGTGGCTAGATCTTGCTCTTCTGTTAAACATGGCTAGGCACTTATTTCTGAAGCCAGGTAGTTCAGGATTCCCCAGAAAATTTTCAGCTTGGGATGTTTGCTCTTTGAACTGTGCCTGTACTTAAGGTATCTCACATCACCCCTCTTTTATTCAAGGGACATCAGATCTTGACTTTGGTGAAAGTGGCTTTCATGCCTTTCTTCTCTTACTAGTAATATATATCCCAGAACTTCTCTCTGTGTGTATGATGAATGTTGATAATGCCTGCCTTTTACTAAACGCATCTCAGAATTTTCCTTTTAATCAAGGAGACCAGTATCAACAGTCCCACAGATCACTTCCTTCATTCATGTTGGCTTCTAATATATACCTCTGATGGTGTGCCTCCTTAATCCTTTCCTTTACCCATGGCCCCAAGGAAAATACATTTATAAGGTATGGGGGTATCAGTTCACTAATCTCTGATTTCAAAGAGTCTGAAACATAGATCATCTGGACTTTGTTCCAGTCACCAAAACAAAGAGGTTCCATCCTGCTTGCATTTTGCCAGATATCAGATGATAAGCTTCAAGAGTCCTTGGAGGATGACAGTCCTAAAAAACGAATAATAATAGGATCTCCATTAGGCTTAAAAAGGTATGACTGTATATGTTAAATGTGACATAGTCTTTCACCTACTGCACAAATTAGGCTGTGGTGCCCTGCTATCCCTAAGATGAAGGGAAAGGCCGTCACAAAAAATCACTCTCCTAGTGATTAAGGAGACTCAAACCTCATACAGATGCATCACAGTTTTTCACATCCACAACTCATATGAAAGGGAAATACTCCTTTTTTTGATGTAGTCCTTAAATTTGCACCCTGTGGCTATGAAGTTTGAAAATGTCTCCTTTCATAGAGTTGCTTCCAAGTCTCACTCTCAGCCTATGGGCACCTCACACACTACACTTTTATTCACAAAGACTTAGCCTAGCTCCCTCTGTCAAGAGGTCTGAAAAATCTATTTCTTATACCCAAATAGAACTTAAATTATCCTGCTTTTTTCAAGGGAAATATCAGGCGTAACATCTCTTGTTGAGGTTTCTACACATCTTGTCTATGTATGCCTACTCTATTCCCAACTGTGTAGGATTTCTTCCAACCTTCTTCCTGCTTCGTATAATGTAAGCCAATTATCACTCTAAAGAAATGGACTGTGGGCTTATTTAATCTGACCAAAGGCTTTTTTTATCAAAAATAAACATTCAACCTGTTGAAAAATGCAGCAAGTGCCACCACCCCTTCCTCAATGCCCGTAAAACATGTGGATACTCTAAAATAAAAAAAAAAAAAAAATAATTGGAATGTGATCAGGCAGTACCTTAACTTCCTCTGCTCCACAAGGTTATTATGTTTTGTTCATAGGAAAATGTTTTTCTTGTTTTATTGAACATACCATAGTCAAAGGATGTAAGCCTCTCTTTGCTCAAAATATCTCAGAAATTCTGCTTATGATCTGCTTGCTTCAGAATTTCACCATATTCAAATGCTTTCTGCCATATTACTTCTTTGAAAAAGGGAATACCCGTCCTTTTACTTCTGTGCAAATGTGCCAGGCCCTTTCTTAATGTTCCAAAAAGAGTTGTTGATGTTTGTAATCAAGAGTGCTCCAGACTTGTCCCGTTTTAGCAAGGAAATCATATTTTTTCATCACATGCCCAGGTAATTTTAAAGTTACTATATCTAATTAGAATCTCCAGAAAAGTATTGTTTTGTACAATGTGGTATCAGGACATACAGATAAAAAAAAAAAAAAAAAAAAAAAAAAAAAAAAAAAAAAAACTACAGAAAACCAAGGTAAACATAAATTCTGTCTTCATTCTGGTACCTAGGAAAGATACCTTCCTTCCTACATGCATAGAAATATCTGGATGGACAAATATTGGAGGAACACATTGATCCAGACTCCTACAATGCAGATTCTTTGAAGACTTCTAAGATGGCCACCATACCTGTCAGAGACATTCAGAAGATGTGTGGTGTACATTGTGATTTTGATTTTGGAGCTAATGAAGCAGTGAGTTCCAGGAGCACTATATATTCTAAAGGTTCAATCAAGTTCAGCTTTTGTACACTAGGGCTGCAGATATATGACATAGAGAGGCTGAGTCTATTTCATGAAATCATGGGAAACTACTATCTCGCCCATCTGCTTTAGAGTTTCTTATATCTATTACCTGTCCCCAGAGAAAGAATTCCTCCTCTGCCTACAGGGAATTTACAGACCCTAAGCAAAGAAGTCAGATACCAAAAATATCCACATTCATGAAGCAGATTTTAGAGTATACCCACTCTCCATGGATTCCCCAACAATTCTTGTTTTGAGCACTGTGATTTCTGACCATCTGTTGTAAAAGATACCTTCCTTCCTCAATATCCATAGTTTCTCCGACATTCTAAATATGCCTCCAGGAAAAATGTAATCTCAGTTCAGATCCTTCTGTTGTGAAGTGTGGTCTACCAATCTACTGCCTCTGTTTTTCCAAGGGAACACACATCTCCTCATTTCATTCAGGTGGTCTTCCATTATGCCTTATTGACCAAGGAGTGACTCCCCACACTGTATTCCTCTGTTTCAGGGCACTCATATTTTCCAGTCCCAAACTTGAGATCCTTGAATATTTTTCTTCACCTAAAGAGGACTGGAGAGATTCAGGCTTAATGTACCAGAGTCCAAGAATAGCAAGTAGAGCTCATAAACATAGATCCCTGCTTCAAAACAGAAAGCAAAATGATGTGGTCCCCATTATTCACACCTATTCCAGAGCAGCTGAATATATGCTTGAGAAGGAAAACCAGCACTGGACTAATTTCCACACTTTTTGACAAATACTCAGAGTTCTGCCTGACCTGGCACCACATTCACTACAGCAGAGAGACATTCTAGTTCCTCATGAGGATCTGGTATTTGATAACACAGTACTGCAATGACATCTACTGCATGAGGTAGATTGGAACACTGACCTCATGTGAAGGAGACAGTTTGCAATTTCCAATTTTACCCAACCCAACATGCTATTTTACCTGTACCATATTTACCTCCATTCTGCAAGTGGATTTCAAATATTTCCCCTGTAACCCTGAGAGCCTTGTGCTTTCTCCATGGATCTTGGAGTTTCCTTTCTTCACCATGCCCATTGGCTAGGCTGAGACCTCTCACCTCTGATCCACTGATCTAGTCTCTCACTAAGTCTCTGAGTAGATTTGGATACATTCATTTTCTCAGGATGAGTCCTTCAATTGTGCCCACATTAACCAAGTGTTTCATACAGATATTATGACTACTGGGTTCTTCAAACAACACTACTTCTAATCAAGGGAACTTCAGACCTTACTTTTTCATTTTGTAGTATATGCTCATAACAGCATTATCCAAATTTAGTCTATTTTGCCTTCTTACCTAGCAGGTATCATACTACTCCACTATGCTTAATGAGAAACCAGATTTATATAATGTGGTCAAAGAGCTGGGCATTTTCCTGATTGACAATATAATATTCATTCCCTCAGGTTTAGGTCAAGAGCAGCAAGAAGAGCATGGAAGATCAGTCATCATCTTCATGGCATTCTTCATTAATGGAGTGGTCCCAACTTTACTGTACAGACCTTTGTGTTGGAATTCAAAACCACTGGACTTACAAGTCTAGCACATCCTACAATACACTTGGAATGGTGTTCCAAGATTTATGTATTGGCATTCAAACCAGCAATCAAATGCGTCTGTATTTCACATTTTTGGCTTTATTTGGAAATTGCAATGAATGCCTATCTTCTTCCCTTTTGTTTCAAATACATACTGCTATGTAATTCTAGTTTACAAATGAAAATATTTAACCAATATTCATGTTAAGCAGTATTCACATGAATGTATATTTTATGTGCATACAGTTTCCTCTGCTATGGTTAGATTTTTCATTCGCTGACATTTTCATTCATCTAATTTGGAAGATCTTTTTTACTGTAGTTGTGTTTTTAAATTCTGTATTCTAGAGCTGAGGGTATGTGGCTAAACATATTCACCATCATAAATACCTTCAGTAGCAGTGCTATATAGTGTAAGTTAAGCATCAGTTGGTACACTGTAATAACTGAAGCAGTTACAAAGAATTTCAGAGTGTACTTCCTGAATATAGCCAACAACAATGAACAGACTTATTACTAAACAAACCTTTGCTTATCAATTGGACATTGTGGTTGTTGTTTTATTTTTTAACTTATTTTTATTTTTCTGTATATTTGTGCTTTTGGACAACTTTGAAGTTTGAATGTCCAATCATTGTGTCTTAATTAGGGGTAGTAATTAATGCTCAGTGTATGTTTATAAAGCTAAAAGCACCATGCTTTTATTATCTATTTCATTATTAAATATGACTGTATATCTATCATTAATTTTAATAGAGAGGTAGTTACGTTGCAACTCTCTGTATATCATCAGTCTGTATGTGCATCCCCCTTTCTATCCATTGATCTATGTGTAATCTATGAATATATATATATATATGCTTGTAGCTAGGTAGACATTCAACTATTTATTATTTCTTTATCATTAAATTACCTATCAATTAAGCTATCTAGCTACCTGGTGTTGTGTTGAGTGTGCAGTATGCATGTAGGAGTCAGAAGTACCTTTTCTGACATCTGTCTTTCTTTTTATTACTTTCATCTTGAGGATTAAACAGAGATCTGATGAAATTACTACTCACTTAGTATGTATATAGTACTAAGCCTCTATAGTAAAACTTACTGAAAGGATTACATAAACTCTTATTACTAAATGCAAATGATATCATTATTATGAACACTATTATTACTCAATTAATATTTACAGTGACATTTTTATGTGGTTCACCTAGAATCTATCATAATCCAATCATTCAGAGGTAAAATGTGGGCAACCCAGAAAATCATTTGGATTTGCTTTTTCATCCTTAGTCTCCCAAACTATGGCCCTGATTGTTATGATGTCTCTCTTTGGCTTGCTGTGCTTTTGCCTGCATGTCTATGTCTGTGTGCATTCTTATGCACATCTGTATTTTCATGTGTTCATGTGTGTCTAATATAAGTTCTTTGTCATCTGTAAAGAAAGTTATGGCCCAGAGAGATAAGAAGCTAGGCCACAGTTGGCATAGAGTGTTGAACTGAGTGGACACATATCAGATTAGACATAGAGAAGGACAATTGACTCTGTAGGAAGCCATGTAAGTCTCATTTACTCAAAATCAGCAAAGGTAGTTGAATGGTCTATATTTGCTCAGGAATGTTTTTATGTGTGTGTGTGTGTGTGTGTGTGTGTGTGTGTGGTGTAACATCTCCAAAGAATTGCATAGTATCATATGAGTTGTGGCATATCCCAGCCTTGGCTCTTGCTTCTATGAAACATTTTTGAACTCAGATCAGGCCCAACCCAAAGAAGCTCTGTTTCATACACCAGGGTGAAGCATCTAGGATGCTTGTTAGAAATGGAGAATAGACTTGAGGTGGTGGTAGTGTATACAAGAAACAGAGTGGTCTTCTAGGTTACAGCACAGAAATTTTGGGCAATATAGAGAGTCGATTCTGAAGGCTTGGTCCTCCAGGGAATGAATGCTTTCTGTGGTTTGAGAAAGCTTTGCCTATGTATACATGATAAATCTTCTGGTAATCAGATGAAAAGCAATCAAACATACAAACAAGATTCTTATTCTGGAAACACTGACTAGACTTAAGAGTGCCAAGAAAGAACATTGACATTTGCTTAAACATTCATCCTGATAAAGGATCAAGGATACACAGAAATCCCAAAAACCTAGTGTAGTTGACACCCAGCTACAAGAGACTTTCTATCAGCTTAAACCCATGTACAAGTATTCTTCCCTGGTGAAAACCCATAGAAGAATGTCTTTTTTGAAAAGGGCCAGATACACCCCAAAATTAGTGCTGATATGTGGGACATCATGAAAGTATTTTAGGTTCATTTAAGCAAAGAGCCAACTGAGAGAAATGAAATCCCATACAATGTGGAAGATTATCTTCTAGCTATTTATAAGATCAAGGATTAACAACCAAAATATGTACTGAACTTTACAAAATAGCAAACTACCTAAATGACATACAATACATGCTGAGAGGATATAAAGAAAGAAAAACTCTCCTCCATTGCTGGTTGGTATGTCATCTTGTAAAACCACTTTCACACTCAATCTGGAGATTTTTTTTTAGACCATTATTAATAGCTATTTCTCATTCCGCAAGATCCAGCAATAACACGCCTAGGCATATATGCAATATGTGTTCAAGTACACAAAAAGAAAACTTGCTCAAGAATGGTCAAAGCAGGTCTATTCATGAATAGCCAGAAAGAGGAAAAAACAAACAAACAACAACAACAAAACATATGTCCCTCATTGTAGGAAAGGATACAGAAATAATGGTGCATTTTCACAGTAGAATACTACTCAGCAAATTAAAAAAAAACAATGAATATTTCAGGCAAATGGGGGATCTAAGAAATTTCATTGTTAGTGAGGTATCACAGAAGCAGAAAGACACACACAATATATCCTCACTCATAAGGGGAAATAAATATATAATGTAGGATAAACACAGTAATATCAGTCCACATAATGATGCTAAGAAAGAAGGACTACCCAGGATAAGATGATCAATGAACACACAGAAGTGAAATGGGATCGTCATATGAAGAAGGAGAAAAGAAAAAAAAAAAAAAAAAAACAGGAAAGGAGCGTAGTTCAGAGGTCCTCTAAAAGACTCTACCCAGCACTGTACAAAAGAAGATGCTGAGAGTCATAACCAATCTTTGGACAGAGTACAGAAAACCTTACAACAATTGAGGGATATAGTAACAATTGAAGAGGAAAGGAACTCCACAATGGGAGCAAAAGAACCAAAATACCTGTGTACAGAGGTCTTTTCTGAAACTGATACTCCATTCAAGGACCATTCATGGCTATCTCTTATAACCACTGTTCTGAGGTAGCCCATGGCAGCTCAGAATCCAAGTTGGTGACCTAGTAATGGGAACAGGGACAGACACTGATATGAACTCTATTGCTGACTCTTTGACCACCCACCGTGAGGATAGAGAATTCCTGTCAGGCTACAAAGGAGGACAATGAAGCCAGTACTGATAAGAACTGATATGCTAGGATCAGACAGAAGTGAGGAGCACCTCCCCCATCAGTGGCCATGAAGAAGGGCATGGGAGGAAAATAGGGAGGGTCTTTATAATGGGGACAGAATGATGGAGGGAGCTACAGCTGGCATGCAAATTTAATAAAGTGTAATGATTATAAAAATAATTATATAGTTTAAAAGTGTGCCTATGATTTTGAAGGGGATTCAGGAGTGGTATATGGGAGTTTCAACAGGAGAAATCTAAGGTATACATATTGTAAACCTGATCTAAAAATATTAAAAAAAAATGAGCCAGGAACATGAACAGAGTTGTCAAATGATGAAAGAAAAAATACTTAAAAATAACTTAAATTATGTTCCTTTATTATGTTCCTTTCCCTCAGTAATTAGGGGAATGCAATTAAAGACAACTTTGCAATTTCATCTGTTTTACCTCAGTTTAGAGTGGTGAAGAGCATCATCATCATCAACAACAACAAGAAAATGGAGTATCTGGTGAGAAAGTTTGAATAAAAGGCCTCCTGCAGTTTTGGGAGTCCTTTTACACTCCCCACTTGATGAGACAACCATGAACTCATGCTGCACTAAGGAGGTGTGAGTTTGGCTAACAAGGACTCTGTTGCCTTTTCTTTCATAACTTACCTCTAGTTGAACTTTACAAGCTATAGTGGAGAAGAGGATATCAGTCCTAATGTGTCTTCTCTGCTGGTTGGGGGTACACAGGGTAGGTTCTTTTTATTGTGGAGTATGGGAGGAGGGATATAAATAAATAAACAAACAGACAAATATATATGAGTTTGGTTCTACCACTATTTTTACTGAATCAATATACAATTGGATAGAGAGTTTAAATAGCAGGACCTGACCAGCAATTTATTCAGTGTTTGAGTTAAAGTCCTAAGCAGTATTACAGCAAAATAGTTAATCAGGGCACCAAAAGAGCATAGACTGGTGTGATTATTTAATAAGTCCTTTCTCTTGTTCCCTTGGAGTCTGTTGTTGTTTGTTTTCAACCATGTCAAGATGTATTATGTTCACCATTATTATTATTAATATTTTCTCTAGCACTTAACATAAAACAACATGTTTTCTTCCCCAAACCCAGACGTAATTTCCTTTATTTCAAGAGTAGCATGTTTAAGCCTCTTCAGTTTTGTAGGACCATTACCTCAGGAGTATAATACCAATATTTTTATACTTCTGGGCCCTTGCCCACCCTGTCTATGAACTTTGGACAACATCAGAAACACATGTTTAGTCAAAGCATTAGTACATGCCCACAAATTCGTCTAAAGGAATGGGTAATATTACTGTTATCCTGATGAATTAATCCATAAGGCAGAACAGCTGCATTATAAGTTTTGTATATTAACCAAGTTTCATCCACTTATAAGTCCTCTTCATCCCTGTATAAATCCTCTAGTTTTCACATCTTTATAAAATTTTTGGTGCTGGGCTGCCCTCAATGACAGTGAATGTCGTCTTTGGCTGAAATTCTGTTTAGTTAGTACAGGGGTTGCATGTTAATGTCATATATTGCTGTGTGTTTTTCAGAAGCCTCAGCTTAACAACTCCAAGATTTGCAATGGAAAAGCCATTTCTAGCAATTAGTAAGAGCAGCCACAGAGCATGTATATAACTGTTAACTCTATATTACTAACTCAAAAGATAAATTCCCACATATACCTTTTCCAGTACAATAAAACTTTAAAGTGAGCAAAGATCAAGATGACTAGAGGTTTTTGGATCCAGATGCCTGGTGTCAGTTAGATAACTCCTGCCCTACCTTCTGTTCCTTGGAGAAAGCCATGCTCTCTGGTGTCCTCCCTCCAACTGTGTGTTTGAGCTATCAATTTATTTTTATCCAGAGCATTTTTGGAAACCACAAAATATCAATAGGCCCCATTGGAATCAAGAGACACTCATCAATGAAAACCTGTAGGCCATCATCAGGCAAGAAAGGAGCAGGATTGATGGCAGTGGGATTCTGAAATTGGACATCAGGCAGATCCTGTAGGGAGTCCTGGTACTGGTCATATAATCATGAGAGAGTTAGTGGCCTAGTGTTCCCAGATGAAAACTTGAAATAAATTGTGGGAGGTTGTGTGTAAGATCTTAACCCAGATTTCACTTTTTTTTAGACTAGAAGTACCCACCACAGGATTAAGAAAGGAGGTCAAAACTTTGGTAAAAGGGTTCAATCTTTGGATTGTTAAGTCATAGGAAGTTAGGAAGGCCCTAATATTAAGGAGTACTGAGGTTGGTTCAGAGGAGATGTTCAGTAAATGGAACATTTGCTACTGTTGTTGGGACTGAAAACTTATGGAGCCACTCTATAACTCAGTGCAGAGTATTCTGAAAATCTAAAGACAAATGTAACAAACGACCCAGTTACACTACTCTTTGGTATATAGCCAAAGGCTTTACTATCCTTTCCCACAGAGTGTTGCTTAGCTGTTTTCATTGCAGCTTTATTCACAAGCTAGAAGGAGCCTTCCACACTGATCTCCACCAAGTGCACTAGTTACTGCTTCCTTAATTTTCTTTCTGGGTATTGGGTCAAATTTCCTGCAGTGATGGCCAGCAAGTCTAAGCTCTATCTCTAGTCCTCTGTGAGGTCTAGATTTTTACAGAAGAGAAAAAGACTATGGTTGTGCAGCATGATATTATGGTGTGGTAACAAGAACAGTTGACTGTTTATAGGGTCTGGAAAGTAATATCTGGTCTTTAGGGGGATTGAATAACAGTAGCCACTTTCAGAGCTTTTCAGTGTAATGGAGAGCAAGGCTAGAAGACAGTTGCTTCAGTGTCATCTTGGTATGAGTGTAAGTGCAAGAAAGCATTTGAGGAAACAGGATTGATTCTGAACCTGTCATTTTATGGTTGGAAATAACAGAGATATTTCAGCCCTGGTGAGTCACTTGTATCTTCCTTCAGTAGTAAACACAAGCAAAAGCCTTGACAAATGACCAAATAATCAGGTTATCACTTCTTATGGATATCATGAAAATACCTACAGAAATAACTTGAAGAAGAAGGGCTTCTGTAAGGGTTGGGTTGGTTTTCTTAGGGAGGGTTTCTCTGTGTAACAAGCTCTTTCAGGCCTTGAACTCACAGGGGTCTGCCTACCTCAGTGAGGATTAATGGAGTGTGTCACCATGCCCAGAAATGTTTGATGGGTGCCTTGTTTTAAAGATTTCATTGTCTTTTCGTCTGTATGGAAGGTCTCTAGGCTGTGTGTGGTAAGGAAGACCATCCAGGCAAGGAGCATAGTATGATGAAAGTGGCAGAAAAAAGAAATTTTAAGATGGCCGGAAAAAAAAAAAAAAAAAAAAAAAACAACCCTAGACATAGATATGGGGAGAAAAATGAGGAAAATTTAAATGGAGAAGGCATATATACAAAAGAGTAAGAGAAGAGAATAGGATGAGTGACTCTATATAAGTATTTACCCACACAGCACTGGTGATAAGTGGATTAGAATCCACGGCAAACACATGAGATTAAAAGTTTGAAATGCTACAGTGTTATGGACACTGGTAACTGCTCCTGTCTACCTAAAGCCTAGGCACAAAGTCTGAAGAGAATATGTTGATACTGATCTGAGAATGAGACACTTGGGGACTGCTTCCTGCTCCCATTTCTGTCATACCAGAGCAGAGGAGTAGTGTTCCTATCTGGTGCCTAAGCCATATGTATTCTTCTAAATACTGAAATCCCATTTTAACTTGGGTTGCAATAAGACCCTTTAATAGGCAAGCACTGGATCCCTAGCTGGCCAACCCCAGTAGAGGGAAATAACAATTTCCCAATTGCACATCACCTCTCTCCCTCCAGGGTGTGAAGTAAAATTGTGTCTACAACACACCACCTTACAACAGAAACCTGGAAGAATACCAGCAGCTGTGTGTCCTGGTGATCCAGACCCAGAGGTGTTCCAAGGGTTGCTTCCCATCAGACTGTCAGGGTGAGGGTGCCACTTCATCTTGCCTTTATAAAGGAGTGTGGGCTGGAAGTGCTCTTAAAACAAACCAAGTTCTAATGAGATAGGGAAACAGACTCATAATTCTCATGCCCCATTCTAGCTTACTGAAGAGTTGTGTGGTAGTTTCTTCAATCATTTCTATTGTTTATTATTTTACTGAGCTCCTACTGTACATCTGATTCCACTGTTGAAATCATATCACACCTGGGCTTGAAATAAAGTTCTATAATCCTATCTACATAGGAGGCAGAAGCAGGAAGACAACAAGTTTAGAGTTTACTGGATCTACATAGTAAGGATGTATAAGGACAGCCTGAGCTACTTATACCCCTTTTCAAAACAAAAACTAAACAAAACAAAATAAAAAGTCTTGCAATACACTTCCTTAGTTGAGCATATATAATATCCTAGACAGAAATACTAATATACATGTAATAATATTAATCAAATTACAACAAGGGAATTTCCCCTTGTGCTTTAAATGCATTCTGTGTTATTTGTTCTTGCTTCTATTTGATGTCTATAGTCTACATAATGTTGTATAAGTACTTTCATGTGATACCTTCTCTGAACAGTGATGTTTTGATAGGGTTTGAGGGACAATCTCCTTTACATTCACAGTTAAAGTGTACAGAAAATTGATCTCTCTGCTATGGATCTCTATCATAAGGTGTTTGATTTCAATTTGGTAAATTTGGCACAATTTCTAGTGATTAATAAATCCACAGCAATGCTGAACAAAGGCTTGCAAAGTTCACCCCATCTGCTGGACTGTGTACTGTAGAATACACACATGTACTCAACAAAGCCTTGAGAGCAACACTGATGCCTGCCTGACCCTTTAGTAGATGAGAAACTATTTTTTAATGGAAACCCACACACTAGGTATGGAGCACTAGGTTTTAGTCAGATGGAGTCCCCAGGAACTCCCAAAACAGTAATAGTTACTGCCATTATTCTTGTCTGCTCGTCATAACTAGATTATAAGTGCTTTTGCTGAAGACAAGGCAGCTCATGACAGCTTAAGAAGGTTACAGACTATACCAGCCATGGTATTTCCCCTGCCGTGTGTATTCTACTCACAGTGTAGAGTAGTGTTTCTCAATCTTCCTAATGCTGTAAACTTCAAAACATTTCCTTACATTATGGTGACCATGACAAAAAAAATAAAATATCATGTATGTTTCTTTAAAACTGTAGTTTCCTTTTGTTAGGAATCATAATGTAAACATCAGATTTGCAGGACATGTTATAGGTGAACTCTGCAAAAGACATACATGCCCCACCAACACCAGTAGTACAAAAGGAGTAAAAAAATCACAGAAAGAGAAACTTTGGGGTATCTGAACATGTGAGTATGAAACTAGTCCCACAGCAGCTGATCACACTACTAAAATATCTTACTAAATAGGGAAAATAAAACATGATGATACAAGTAAATGCAAATTAGTCATTTCTATTTTGGTCTTCCTTGGAATTTGATGAACTGGTATACAGCAAGTGATCTTTTTAGTATGCAATTTATATTGTTCTTTCGAGAACCAATTGATTTTGTTATTTTCCCTTAGACTTCACAATTATACACAGAAACAAAAGAGGTCAACATAACTATCTTAGTTGTTCCCAAGATGAGGTCAGATTCCAGCTTCAGGTAAGTTTTTTTTTTTCTTTTATTTTTTTTTATCAGTTACATTTTATTAACTCTGTATCCCAGCCGTGTCCCGAGCCCTCATTCCCTCCCAGTCCCTCCCTCTCTCCCTCCCTCATCTCCACCGTGCCCCTTTCCAAGTCCACTGATGGGGGGGACCTCCTCCCCATTCATCTGATCCTGTTTTATCAGGTATCTTCAGGACTGGCTGCAAAGCCCTCCTCTGTGGCCTAACAGGACTGCTCCTCCCTTCGGGGGTGGGGAGACCAAAGAGCCAGTCATCGAGTTCCTGTTAGAAATAGTCCCTGTTCCCCTCACTTTGGGAAACCAATTGGTTACTGAGCTACCACAGGCTACATCTGAGTGGAGGTTCTAGGTTATATCCATACATGGTCCTTGGTTGAATGTCAGTCTCAGAAAAGACCCTGTGCCCAGATATATTTGGTCCTTGTGGAGCTCCTATCCTTTCCCCATCAGACTAATTCCCCTTCTTTCTTATGATTCCCTGTACTCTGCCAAAGGTTTGGTCATGAGTCTTTGCTTTGAAAACACTGCTAGTTAGTCTTTCAGATGCGCTCAGTAGACTCCTGTCATACGTTCAATGCACATCCCATCTGTCTTTCTAAATGAGGATTGATCATCTTACCCCATGTCCGCTCAATTGATTATCTTTTTTAGGTGTATAGATTTCATTATGTTTATCATGTCTTATAGGTCTATATAAGTGAGTATATCCCATGTTCGTCTTTCTCCTTCTGGGATATTTCACTCAGAATGATCTTTTCTAGATCCCACCATTTGCCTGCAAATTTCATGATTTCCTCCTTTTTGATTGCTGAGTAGTATTCCATTGTATAAAAATACCACAATTTCTGTACCCATTCCACCGTTGATGGACATCTGGGTTATTTCCAGGTTCTGGCTATTACAAATAGAGCTGCTATAAACATGGTTGAGCAAGTGTCCTTTTTGTGTACTTGAACAAACTTTGGGTATATACCTAGCAGTGGTATAGCTGGGTCTGGAGGAAGCACTATTCCTATTTGTCTTAGAAAGCGCCAGATAGCTTTCCAGAGTGGTTGTACCAGTTTACATTCCCACCAGCAGTGGAGGAGGGTTCCCCTTTCTCCACAACCTCTCCAGCATGTGTTATCGCTTGAGTTTTTCATCTTGGCCATTCTGATGGGTGTAAGGTGATATCTCAGGGTCGTTTTGATTTGCATTTCCCTGATGGCTAATGAGGATGAGCATTTCTTTAAGTGTTTTTCTGCCATTCGATAGTCCTCTGTCTTCAGGTAAGTTATAATTCATTAGAAAAAGAGGAAGACCAAGGCTTTGAAGCAAGTGGACTAGACGTCTCAATAGAACATCCCAGAAATCTATACAAACTTCTTTGAAAAATGCAGTAGGCAGAAACAAGAACGGTTTCAAGATGTAGCATTCAGCCACTTTCAAATAGAGCAATCGTAAACATTCACTTTCATGAAGGCAATGAGAGGCGCATTTACACTTTTCACAAATTAGATAAATTGACTCAAGTAATCTTCAATCTGAGAAGATATGGGTACTCCAATCTTTCTTTGAAATTTAATTGCTTAGAATTTGTAGTGCATATTAAAAACAAGGTCACAGATCAACCTGTAATGCTAAAAATCAATTTAAACTACCTTATCCTGGAGCCTTGTTTTGTGGTAATAAAGAAAAAGAGTAGTGAAACTGACTTTTCATTCTCTATAGAGGGTAGAATTTTTTTTCACAGGTTTATATATGATATGGTATTTAGAAAATTTCATATCTCTTTCTCTTCTCTTCAATTTCTCTCACATCCATCAACCATCTCTTAAATTCATAACCTCTTATTTTCTTAATTATAAACAACTTATTATCGTCATAAATATGTTATATATATATATATATATATATATATATATACACATTTAAAAATAAAATCTACAGACTTTCTTTAGTGTTACTCATATGACCACGTATTTCGGGCTGATCACTTGGTTTTAGATAACATAAATTGCAGCTCCATCTAAGACTGAGCTGCCTCCTCTCAGCAGCAATAAATTTTCAGTAAATCTTTACTTAGGTTTACAGCACTGTGAGATTTCACCTATCTACTTTGGCATGTCATGTGGATTTGGCATTGGTTAGTTCTGGTTTAGGGAACCGCATTGTTGTAATTCCATGTTTTCACTTTTCTAGAAGACACTGTCTTATAGCAGGCATGCTGGTTTTTCTCTGACTTTTACACTTTTCTTTCCTTCTTTTGAGATTTTTTTTCAGCTGTTTTTATAGGAGATGTATTGTTGATGTATCAATTGAGGATGGGAAGTCCACAGTTAGGTGATTTCTATGTTTTGACTAGTTCTCAATCTCTGTTATATCCTCCATATGCTGCCAAGAGAAGCTTCTTTGATGATAGAGGATACCTTCATTTTCCTGTGTATATAAGGGTGCACTTTTTTGTTATGCTGGTTTCAGAACTGAAAGTTATTCCTCTGTAGTCCATGGCTTCACTAACCATAATTAGTTGGCTAGGTTTACAATACCGAGGCCTTTTATTTGGAAGTCCTGTAACAACATCTTTCTTAAGGCTACACAAAGTATCATGTAGTATATTCCCAACTACTTACTGTTGTGGAATTTCCTATTAAAGCAGGCATTACCTAGTAAAGTGTTGGGAGACTCAAGTGGATTAATTCCTTTTCTCTCCAATACAATTGCTATGCTTTCTTCTCAGACAAATCATTTTAGTTTCTAGGGTTAAGCAGATAATAACAAGATTTAAGCTGTCTCAGAAACACAATCAGTCATCCCTAACTAAAGTCATGGCAAGTTAAACCCAATTCTTATTCATACATAAACATCACTAATGGCCACCTTTTAATTTGAAAACATGAAAGAATATATATAACCCAATTAGGGAAATGGAACTAAAGACTAATTGTCTAATTATTCTTCAAAATTCTTCTTTTTAAGAGAGTTCTGATTGTTAGTTTCCCTTCTTTAGTTTTTCATGTTACTCATACACATATACATATGCACACATAGCTATATTTATCTATCTATATCTATTTTTGTACTATTATATTGAGGTAGTGGCCCTTAAGGCTACATTGATGTTAACATCAGTTTTGGCAAAGATGAGGCTTAGAGGAATATAAATCCTTATTCGTAAGGTCGTATTTTAAGATACAGGATCTAATTCATGTTCAGTTGATCAGATTCAACACATAAGAAAGTTGTTCACTCTTTTACCTAAATTTAGCCAAGTGATGAGAAGAGGAAAATATAAGATTTTTCAATGGAGAGTTGCTAGTAGAATCATTCAACGAGGCGAGGCATTCCAGTGAATTGTACCTCCTGCATTTGTTTTATAATTACTGGAACCCATAAGTAATTATGATTGACTAATGATTAAATATTAATGATTAAATAGTAAATTTTAAAGGTAATGTGAATATTTTTAATGTTATATTCCCTGGAACAGTATGACTCATGGTTCTAAAGAAAAGGTGACTAGTCAATATAACGTCTGGGAAAACATATTTAAATAATTGCATGTCATATTTCAAACTCATTGTGAACAAAACCTAGCTATGAAGTTAAGATTAAAATTAATGTTAAGATGTATGAAATAACTTCTCCAAGTTAGCCAATTAGGCAGGCAGTACTCAAACATGTGGGAACAGTGGACCTTGGGAAACTACAGACTGAGTCATTCTGTTAGGAGGATATCCCACAGTGGGGAAACCTCAGATCTGAACTTATGACATGCAATTCCAGAATAATTTCTAGTTTTGAGCAGGCTTCAGATTCTAGCTTCCAGCTGTATGCATGAGCGCTATGCTCACCTACAACTGATTACCACCAGATTATTTGGACAAAGTTCCAACAGTTGACCTGTAGAAGCCTGAGAGCCACTGGATCATCCACAAGATACTGCTCCAATGTGCAACCAGTTCTCCCTACCTAAAGCTGATTAACTGAGGGACTCCCTTGTGATTAAGAGAGTTGATCACAGAAAAAAAAATAAAATAAAAAGGTCAAGCATAAGCAGCAGTTTACTAAATTCAAAGCAAGAAATCCAAAGGCAGGGTAACTGTTTCACTTCTCCAGTACTTCTCTTAGTGGGAAAATTGATCTCCTGATTACCAATGGCCACAGTTAACACACAGGCCCCATATGCCTGCAGTGAGCTGTGGCAATTGCTAAGAAGCACCACCCTTTGGTTACCATACCAAAAAAAAAATGAGTATACCTCCTTCAGAATCCTGCCATGGGCAACAGACCACCAAACAAACAGCTAGAACCTGAGACAGCCAGATAGGTAGAAGCCAGCCTAAAAGCACAACTAACAAAAAACAAAGCATTATGGCATCTCCAGAACACAGTTGTCCAGGAGCATGTAGCCTGGGTGTACTAACATAACTGAAATTCAAGAAGGTGATCTTACATCTATGCATAAGAGGAAGATTATGGAGGAAACAGAGGTTCACACAAAGATTTGAAGGATTCTAAGAAAAAGCAGGAAAATACACTCAGAGAGGTGAAGGAAATCAACAAAACCTTTTAGGTTCTTTAGATAGAATTGGAATAATTAAAGACATCACAAATGGAAGAAACCATGGAAAGGAGGAACTTAAGGAAGAAAAGAGAAAATACAGAGATAAGCTTAACCAACAAACTGCTAGAAATGAAAGAAAAATTATCAGTTTTGGAAAATAACGATGTATCCATGAAAGAAAATGATATTTCTAAAAAAGCCTGACAGAAAATTTCCAAGAAATCTAAGACATCATGAAAAGACAAAAACTAAGAAGAGAATGAAGAGAAGAAACATAAGACTCTTTTCTCAAAGGCCTAGGAAATAATTCCAAAAATTATAGAAGGAAATTTCCCCAAATTAAGGGAGAGGCATGTACACATAAAAGAGGCCAACAGAATGCCTAACAGATTAGACAGGGAAAGAAATATATTAAACCAAAAAAGAAAATTGTTCCACCACTAAATGATCAAAATAGAAAGTATCAGAACAAAAACAAGAAAATATTAAAAGCTGCAAAGGATAATGGCCAAGTAACATATGATGGCAAACCTATCAGAATCACACCTGACTTCTCAACAGAGACTACAAAAGCCAGAAGATCCTTGAGAGATATCCTTCAGACCTTAAAAGAACACGGATGTCAGCCCATTATTATACACAACAAAAATTTCAGTCCTCAAAGATGAATAAAACAAGATATTCAACACACACACACACACACACACACACACACACACACACACACACACAAAACAATTTAAACAGTACCTACCTTCATTTTCAGCATTAGAGAAGGTACAAGAAGGAAAAATACAACCCAAGAAAACTAACTTATTTCAGGAAAACAAATGAAATAAATAACCTCACTAGAGCAAAACTTAAAGTAGCCAAGCATACAAACACACTACAGCACCCAATATCAAAATCAAAGCATCTAAGTGTCACATGGGTCAGTAATTAGATTCATTTCTCCAAAGAAAAGCAACAGACTAACAGAATGGTGTGTAAATAAGATGCAACAATCTGTTGCAGACAAGAAACATACCTAAGTCATCAAGATAGATATTACCTGAGAGTAATGTGCTGGAAGATGGTTTTCTAAGCTAATGGATGCTACTCTAATTGCTTTTTGTATCTACAGAAATAGATTTTCAACCAAAATTAATCCATAGTGATGGGGAAGGAAACAGCAAAATTACAGCAAGAATATATCAAAATCCTGAATATCTCCATCCCAAATACAAAGGCACCTACTTTTTTAAAAGAAAAAAAAAACTTAATCCACACACTAATCTGCACACATTAATATTGGGAGACTTTAATACCACATTCTCAATAAAATACAGGTCAACAAAACAAAATTAAGAAAAAAGACGGTGACTCTAAGAAGCAATGGTCATAAAGATATCTACAGAAAATTCACCCAAACAAAAATTATTTTAATTTCTTCTCAGCACTTCCTGGAACCTTCTCCAAAATAGACTATACATTTGGTCACAAAGAAAGCCTCAACTGATACAGGAAGTTTGAAATAATCCCTTGAATCCTATGGGATCACCATGATCTAATGCAGGAACACAACAACAGCAGAAAGAGCAAAAAGCCTACATACACTGCTAAGAGGAATGTTTACAGCACTAAGGGCCTTCAAGAGAAATTTTGAAATGGCTCATTCAATCAACTTAATATCTCACCTGAAAACAGTATGAAAAATAATAAAGAAGCAGACACACCCATGAGGTGTACATGGCTGTAAGTAATCAATTTCTGGGTTGAAATCCATAAATTAGTAAAGAAATAGAACAATTCAAAGGATCACTGGAACCATGTGCTGTTTCTTAGTGAAAATCAACAAGATAGACAATCCAGGATGAAACTAACTTAAAGACAGAAAGATACTCTCCTGATCAGAAATGGAAATAGGTACATAACAGACACTGGGCAAATCCAAATACTCCTTGAGTATTTAAAAGAAAAATTAAAAAAAAAAAAAACACAAAAATTGAAAAGCAAAATAAAATGGACAATTAACTTTATTTTTTTTTTAAATTACAGTTTATTCATTTAAAAATTACCCCAGCTGTAGAAATATTCCTTAATCCTTCCCAATCCCAACATGCCTCCCTCATATTCTCCCATGATTCTCTCCAAGTCCACTGATGGGCAGTGCCTCCTCCACTTCCATCTGACCCTAGCCTATCATGCCTCAACAGGACTGTCTGCATTGTTTTAATCTAGGTCTTGGTAAGACTGCACACACTCAGGCATAGGTGATCACAGAGCCAGCCACTGCATTCATGTCAGAGACAGTCTCTATTCCCCAGAGTAGGGAACCCACTTGGATACTCAGCTACTATGTGCCAAATATTAGCAGGGGTTCTAGGTTAGAACTGTGAATTGACCTTGGTGAGAACAAGCATCAATCTCAGAAAAGATCCCTGGGCTTCTGTTCCTCTCATTGTGGACCCCCTGTTCTTGCCATGTGTTACTCTTCCCCTTCTTTTATAAATCTCCCCAATGTATGGTGATGAGTCTGATCATCTGCTTTGGTACACTGCTTCTAGAGTCTTTCAGATGTCCTCTGTAGTAAGATCCTGTACTTTTTCCTGTTTTATTGCTTCTTACAATGTCCTTCCGATTCATCTTTCTGAGTGAGAACTCGTCATTTTACCCAGGGTCCTACTTTCCACTTAGGTACTTTAGGTTTATTGATTTTAGTATGTTTATCCTAATTTTAAGTCTAATATCCAGTCTAAGTGAAGATATAACATATGTGTCTTTCTGCTTCTGGGATACTTCCCTCAGGATTGATTCCCCTTACTGATGCTGAATCAAGTTAGGTAAACAAAATAAATAGCCCTCTATCCTCTAAGAAAAAGGAAACTGTCATCAAATATCTCCCATCCAAAAATAAATGAATAAATAAATAAAAATGAAATAAAAGTGCAGCACCAGATGATTTGTCCACAAACTTCAAACTTAGCTTCAAAGAGGTAACATAAATATTCTTTAAACTATTTCGCAAATTAGATATAGAAGCAACATTGCCAAACTCATTCTATGAATCTACATAACCTTGGTAAATTAATCTCATTAAAAGCTAACAATGAAAGAGTATTTCACATCAATTTCATTTATGAACATTGCTCCAAAAATAATCAACAATGGATGGAAAAAAGAATGCAAAACACATCAAAGTTATCATCCACTATGACCAAGTAGGGTTCATCCCAGGTATGCAGAGGTTGTGAAAACATGGAAATCCATCAATGTAACCCAACTTATCAACAAAATGAAAGAAAAAAAAAACATGATAATCTTCTTAGATGCTGAAAAAGCATGTAACAAAAAGCAACACCCATTCATGTTTAAAGTCTTGGAGAGGTCAGGGATACAAAGTACTTACCTAAACCTAGTAAAAGTAACATTGAGCAAGCCGATAGCCAAACTCAAATGCTACAGGCAGAAACTGAAAACAATCCCACTGAAATCTGGGAAAAGGCAAGGTTGCCCACTCTCTCCCTATGCCTTCTACATAGTTCTTGAAGTCCTTGCTAAAGTGATAATGAAATCAAAGGGAATACCAATTGGTAAGAATGAAGTCAAAGTATTTGCATGTGATACGATAGCATGTATGAGTGACTCTCCAAATTCTATTAGCACACGTATAGCTAATAAACTCCTTCACTAAGTGGCTGTATACAAAATTAACTAAAAAATACCCGTAGATCTCCTTTATACAAAAGACAAACAGGCTGAGAAAAGAAATAAGCAGATGAACATCATTAACAATAGCAAGGGAGGACATAAAGTAGTTTGCTGTGACTCTAATCAAGCAAAATAAACATTGAAAAAAAAAAGAAAACAAACAAGGAAAATAAAACTTACAATTCCCAAGGAAAAGAGAAGGAGAAAGAGAAGTGTAGACTAGAAAATGTAAATCTATGCCAGTCTCATGGTTTGGCATGATTAAAAGAGTAAATAATGGCCACCACCTTACTGAAGCAATCACAAGATCCAATTAAATTACCATCTAATTACCAACTAAATCCTGGCCATACAGATTTTATTTTTTACTTTGTTGGTTAGGGATACAACAAGAAAGTAGATACAAAATGTGTTGTTGTGGTGGTTTTTTTTTTTTTTTTTTTTTGGTTTGTTTGTTAGTTTTTGTTTTTTGTTTTTTGCTTTTTGGTTACTGTGATAGATGTTGTTTCCCTAAATTCTTCCTCACCCCAATTTTCTTTTGTATAGAGAAGGGCTACTGGAATTTTTTTGAGTTAATTTTGTTTCCATACACATTGCTCAAGGTGTTTATCAGCTGTGGGAGTTGCCTGGTAGAACTTAGGTGATCACTTACGTATACTATCATACCATTCACAAATAGTGAGAGTTTACTTTCTTCTTTCCAATTTGTATACCCTCAATCTGTTTTAGTTATACTACTGTTTTACCTAGGACTTCAAGTTCTATCTTGGAGACATTACCAGAGAGTGTGCAGCAATGTCCTGGTGCTTATTTTAGTATAATTTCTTTGAGTTTCTCTCATTTACATTTGATGTTGCAATAGACTTCCTGTATTTTGCCTTAATTATATTTAGGTATGTGCCTTGTATTCCAGATCGCTCCAAGACTTTCAACATGAATGTGTGTTTAATTTTCTGAAATGCTTTTTCTTCATCTAAGAAGGAGATCATGTGGATTTCTTTCTTTCTCTTGTTTATGCAGTGGATGAATTTCTGATCATTGAAACATAACTGCATTTCAGGATTGAAACCAACACAGTCCTAGTGGATGAACCCTTTAATGTGTTCTCAGATATTAATTGTGAATATTTTATTGACTATTGTACCATCACTTCTCAAAAGGGAAGTTAGTCTGAAAATCTCTTTTTTTGGATCTTTGGGCTGTTTAATTATGAAGGTAACAGTGGTTTATAGAATGAGTTTGGTAGGGTTGCCTCTGCTTGTACTTTGTGGAATGATTGGTAGAGTATTAATATTAGCTCCTTTTTGAAATCTGCTTTAATTCCCTGCTGATAACATCTGGTCATAGGTTTATCAGAAGGGAAATTTTTAGTGACAACTTCTATTTGCTTAGTTAATATGAGATTATTTCTCTCTTTTACTTTCTTTTCTACTTTTTTCCTTTATTACAATTTATTCACTTTGCATCTTAGCCCCCTTTCTTCAGTCCCTCCAAATCCTTCCCTTCCTCCCTCCTTTATCTCCTCACATGCCCCTCCCACAATCTACTGAAAGGGAAGGTCCTCCTCCTTTTCCATCTGATCACTACTTTTCAGGTCTCATCATTAATGGCTGCATTATCATACCCTGTGGCTTCATAAGGTTGCCTTCCCCTTGAGGGAGAGGACATCAATGATCCAGCCACTGAGTTCATATCAGAAACAGACCCTGTTCTCCTTGCTAGGAAACCCACATGGAGACTGAGCTGTTCTCCACTACATCTGTGCAGGGGTTTTAGATGATCTCCATGAATGAACATATTTTGGAGAATCAGTCTGAGAAAAGACAACAGGGCCTTGATTTTTTTTTTCTATTGCTCATTTTGTGGAACTCCTGTTCCCTTTGTGTCTTTCTTTCTAACCCTACTTTCATAAGCTTTTTTTGTTATCCCACCCAAACTTTGCTAAGAAGAAATACTCAAATGACAACACATACTTGGGAAGATGTGGATAAATGGAAACACTGCTCTATTGCTGTTGGGAGAGTAACATTGTATGTCCACTTTCAATATTGATCTTTCACTTTCTCAGGAAAATAGGAATTGTGATACCTTAAGATCCAACTATACTGTGTCTCGACTTGTGCCACTGCTTCCTTCATCAAATCCTACTGGTTGTGTGTGCCACCACAACCACCCTGGAAAGCAATCAGTTGCTTTCTCAAGTAGGAGTAGTGGTTCCTCAAGACACAGCTATACCACTCCTAGGCATATATCCAAAAGAGGCTGGAATGCACAATAAGGACATTTGCTCAACTGTGTTTGAAGCAGCGTTATGTTTAATAGCCAGAAGATGAAAACAACCCAGATGCCACTAAACTGAAGAAGGAATACAGAATCTTTTACATCTACACAGTGGAATATTACTGAGAAATGAAAAACAAGGAAATGATGAAATTTGTGTAAAAATGGTTGGAACTGGAAAAGATCATCCTGAGTGACATATCCCAGAAGCAGAAAGTATAAACTCACTCATATAGACATAATATAGGATAAAACTACTCAAATCTGAACACCTAAAGAAAATAATCAAGAGGGAGAACTCGGGCTGAAATGTTCAATCCATGTCCTGAAAGGTAATAGACATCAGAGGAAGAAGAAAACAGGAAATAAGTTTGGAACCTGCAACAGAGGACCCCTGAAAGGCTCTGCCCTGCCAACTATCAAATCATATGCTGAGACTTAAGTCCATCAATTGAGCAGAGTGCATGGAAACTTATGAAAGGAGTGTGAAAGTAAGATCTGGAGAGGACAGGAGCTCCAGAAGAAGAGCACCAGAACAAAAACAATTGTACACAGGGGTCTTTCCATAAACTCATATTCTAACCAAGTACCATGCATGCAGATAACCTAGAATTCCTGCACAGATGTAGCCCACAGCAGTTCAGTGAACAAGTGGGTTCTATATTAATGGGAACAGGGATTTCCTCTGACAGGAATTGATTGGCCTGCTCTTTGATCTCCACCCCTTGAGGGGGAGCAGCCTTACCAGGATACAGAAAATTATAATGCAGCACTCCTGCAGAGATCTGATAGACTGGGATCAGAAGGAACGAAAAGGAAGACCTCCCCTATCAGTGGACTTGGGGAGGGGCATGCATGGAGAAGGGGGAGAGGAGAGAGGTAAATGCCAATGCATTATGGATCATTAACAGGGATGTATTTATTAAAAACAAGACACAGAGAGAATGTCCAAATGAATATAGGGTCTTGTATGCAACCCTTCTGGCCTTAGAATCCACAGATACTCACATTTATCCCCATGCTCACTCCAAATGATCTCACTCCAACAAAATGAGCTGGAGTTCTAAACTCTCCCATAAAGAATGTATCATATGTTTTCAGTCTGACTAATTTGTACTCACACTTGTGTATTCTCACCAAAGTGTCATTCAGAAAACAAAACTGCCTTAAGAAACCTGGCAAATTGTGCAGCAAGCAAACCAAATGTGTTAGAATAATAAAATCTCCATCAGTATCCTTAATTTTACACTGTGTATGAGATCCAAGATAGAGGCAACCAGCAGGTAAGGTTTCTGAGAAGCACAGGCTTTGAATTACCAAAATTGGGGAGTGGAGGGGCAATTGAAGGCAAAAAATCAACATTGTGGCTTCATGAAATAGAGGGGATATCAAGGCAGAGAAGATTTAAATTCATGTCAGGTATGGACTTCACTGGGAACAGAGAGGGGGATTTCCATTGTACATGACTCCCTCCTCCTTGGGGGTAGCCTACTCACAGCACCAGTGAGACTGAGCACAGAAATAACTGCCTGAAGATGAAGACTATAGAAGTGGGGCTCCTTGTTCCTCAATGGCAGCTGCCAACTATACCTGCTTGCTGGATCCCGTATCCACAGTACAATCCTCCTGGATCCCATGTCTGATAGTGGCCGTATGGATTCTTCAGGACCTCCCAGACAGAAAATATATAATGACAATCCCTTATGTCTAATAACCAGATGTATAGCCACCAAAGTACAGCATAACTGCAAATCCACAGAGGGTCTCCAGGCACTAGGCCACCTAGGTCTGTGCACTTCCCAATAAGTACCTGGACATTCCAGTTCTGCAGCTACAGCTGTAATTCCTATTTCAGTGGCTTCAGCACCACAGAGCTGACTGAGATTATCTTGCCACATTTGACTCAGCAGGTCCAAATGGTCAGTAGAGAATAGGAGGAATTCCTGTGTGTTACATTTTCACCTGCTAGAGAGTGAATGCACCCTCAAATATGCACAGAGCCCAAGATCTTGAGTGTCTTCTAAGACAGCAGCCAGTCATCAGATCCTTCCCACCCATGCATCTACTGTGGGAAAAGAGGGTTTCTTGGAAAATTTAAGTCCCGTGTCTGTGGATCTACCAGTGGAGTTTAGGAAAATTACCCCTAGATCTCACTTAGAGAAGATTACATGTAGCCAGTAGGCCACTGACATACTCAAGAAATTAGCATCTGCTATCCTCACCAACACTTGCGATACTTTAGTGCTGAGACCACTTCAGTGCCTGCAATGAGACTCTTCCTCACACTGAAGTCCTCTAAATTCTCGAGCACCCTGTCACTTGGGGCTCACCTCCACTCAGAAGCTTTCCCTCATTTGTCTCTCTGTGCCCATAGACATTCCACCAAATGGTACAGTTGATCCAGCAACACACAAGCTGAAACCCCTGGACCTCCCTCATGTTACTGAAGAATTCTCCAGGCAACAGAGAAAGATGGCACCAGTCTGAATTGCAGAATACAAGAACAAATAGTGTAGGTTACAGGTAAGCAAATAGTCAGAGGTCTGACAAAGAACAGATCCAACCAAAATCGGGACATTATTCATCATCCAACAATTTCACCAAATCAGTGGATACTCCAACTCATTGGTAATACAGGAAACTGAGTCTAAAGATATGCTTATCCAATTATTAGTGACACAATACGAGGAAACAAACAAATTTCTTTTTAAAAAATTGCCACAGAGATGCAAGCAAATAAAGCAGAAATGAACAAAGCTCTCAAAGAAACACAGGCACATATAGTCAATCAAGTAGAGACACAAGTAGTGGCACACTTAGTGGTATATAGAGAAGATACAGGCAAAAAATATAGCCCATCATTCAGAGACTGGAAACATCATTCAAACCGATGAAGGGAATGGTTCCAGGCAGAAAAATAGAATTAGAACCAATAAAGAAAACACGAGCAAAGACTCATGACCAAGCCTTTGGCAGAATACAGGGAATCATAAGAAAGAAAGGGAGTTAGTCTGATGAGGAAAGGATAGGAGCTCCACAAGGACCAAATATATCTGGGCACAGGGTGTTTTCTGAGACTGACATTCAACCAAGGACCATGTATGGATATAACCTAGAACCTCCACTCAGATGTAGCCTGTGGTAGCTCAGTAACCAATTGGTTTCCCAAAGTGAGGGGAACAAGGACTATTTCTAACAGGAACTCAATGACTGGCTTTTTGGTCTCCCCACCCCCGAAGGGAGGAGCAGTCCTGTTAGGCCACAGAGGAGGGCTTTGCAGCCAGTCCTGAAGATACCTGATCAGATTAATGGGGAGGAGGTCCTCCCCTATCAGTGGACTTGGAAAGGGGCACGGTGGAGATGAGGGAGGGAGGAAGGGACTGGGAGAGAATGAGGGATTGGGACATGGCTGGGATACAGAGTTAATAAAATGTAACTGATAAAAAAATAAAAAATAAATAAAAAAAGAAAACACAAACAGAGAAAACCATGGATCTGGAGTACTTACAGAAAAGATCAGAAACCACAAGCTAAGCATCACTAACAGAATACAAGAGATGCAAGAGAGAATCTCCAGTGCTGAAGATACACTTGCAGAAATTGATACTTCTCTCAAAGGAAAAGGATGATTGGAAAATTCCCAAACACAAAATATGCAAGAAATCAAAGACACAATCAACAGGCAAAATCTAAGAATAATAGAAATTGATGAATAGAAAGATACCAGGCTCCTAGGTCCAGAAAATATCTTCAAGAAAATCAGAATAGACAATTTTCCCAACTTAAAGAAACAGATGTTCCTAAACCTACATGAGGCCTACATAACAAACAATAGATTAGACCAAAATAGAAATTCCTTACCTCACATCATAGTCAAACCCCTAAATCTATAGAGAAGCCTTCAATCAATAAAGGTGCGGAAAACAAAATATTCAGTGACAAAACTAAACATAAGTAATTTTTACACAGTAAACTAGTCCTACATGACATCCCAGAAGTAAAACTCCAATCCAATGAAATCAACTATTCTGAAGAAACATAGAACACGGGTAATTTTCTAAAATAAATAAATAAATAAATAAATGGAAACAAGCAATGAATCAGAGTAAGAGCAACAACTCCACAATAAAAGGAAGTAAAGTTCATTGGTCACTACTACCTATCAACATGAATGAAATCAGTTCTCCATTAAAAAGACACAGACTAACAAAGTGTGTGTGCAAATTGCATCCAACATTTTGCTGCATGCAAGAAACACACTTCTGCAACTAAGATAAAGACAAGGTCAGAGTAAAGAGTTGGAAAAATGTGTTTCAAGTAAATGATACTCAAAAAAAAAAAACAATATGGTATATCTTTATTAATAGCTAATAAAATAAACTTGCAACCAAAAGTAATCAAAAAAGATAAGGGAGGCACTGCATTCTCATCAAAGGAAAAATCCACCATGAGGACATCACAATTCTGAACATCAATGCTCCAAACACAAAAGTGCCTACATTGGTAAATGAAATATTATCAAAGCTTAAATCACACATCCATCCCAACACCTTAATAATGGGAGACTTAAACAGCCCACTCTCATGAAGGGAAAGATCATCTAGACAGTACAAGTAAATAGGGAAATCAAAGCACTTAAAGAGGCCCTAATTCAAATGGAACAAACAGATGTCTGCAGAACATTTCATCCGAACTCAAAAGAAAACATCTTTCTTTCTGTTCTTCATGGAACCTTCTCCAAAACAGACCATATAGTTGTTCACAAAGCAAGCCTCGACAAATACAGAAGATTGAAATTATTCCCTGTATTGTATTTGACCACCATGGACTAAAGCTGGACCTCAACAACAATGGAAATAGCAAAAAGGCTACATGGGAAGTGATCAACTTACTACTTAATGACAGCTGGGTTTAGGAAGAAATTAAGAAAAAAATTAAAGACTTCCATTAATTCGATGGAAATGAAGGCAAAATATACCCAAATGTACGGGACAGATGAAATCAGTATTCAGAAAAAAAATTCACAGCACTAAGTTCTTTCAAGGAGAAATTTATAGCATCTCATATAAGAAACTGAATGACCCAACTGAATGCCCTAGGAGAAAAAAAAAAATAAGTGAAAAAGAAGAAGCATTTACACCCAGAAGCAGATGGCTAGAAATAATCAAACTCAGGGCTGAAATCAATCAAATAGAAACAAATAAACCTATTCAAATAATCAATGAAACCAAGAGCTGGCTTTGTCTATCAACAAGATAGCCATACCCTTAGACAAAATAACTGAGTGGCCAAGAGAAACTGTGGAATTTAGCAAAATCAGAAATGAGAAGGGGAACCTAACTACAGACATGAAGGAAATCCCAACAATCATTAGGTTGTAATACTAAAGCCTATATGCCACAAAATTTGAAAATCTAAATTAAGTAGACAATATTTTTTATAGATTCCATATATAAAATTTAAACCAAGATGAGGTAGAATGAGTTAATAACCAGTTATCCCTCAAGTAAATTGAAGCAGTCATTAACAATCTCCCTCAAAAAACAAAACAAAACAAAAATTCCCTGGACCAATGGTTTCAGTACAGAAGTCTACCAGACCTTCAAAGAAGTGCTAACTCCAATTCTCTTCAAACTATTCCACAAATTAGAAACAGAAGGAACATTAACTCATTCTATGAAGCCACAGTCACATTGGTACCTAGAGCACAAAAAGCCTGAACACAAAAGAGAACTTCAGACCTATTTTATGAACATTGATGCAAAAATACTCAATAAAATACTTACAAACAGAATAAAAGAACACATAAAATATATCCTCCAACATGAACAAGTAGGCTTTATCCCAGGGATTCAAGAGTGGTTTAAAATATGGAAATTCATCAATTAAATCCAACATATAAACAATCTGAAGGAGAAAAAACACATGATCATTTCTGTAGATGCCAAAAAAGCATTTGACAAAATCCAACACCTATACATTCTTGAAGAGACCAGGCAAACAAAACAAATACAAATATATAGTAAAAGCAAGATACATCAGGCCTTTAGCCAACATAAAATTCAATGGAGAGAAACTTAAATCAATCCCACTGATATCACAGAAAAGGACAGACTCTCTCCATATCTCTTCAACATAGTACTTGAAGTCATAGCAAGAGCAATAAGACAAGTAATGAAATAAGATCAAGGGGATTCAGTTTGGAAAGTAATATGTCAAAGTTTCACTCTTCCCAGATGATATGATAGTCCATAAGAGTGACCCCAAAAATTCAACCAGAGAACTACTTCAGCTGATAAACATCTTCAGCAAAGTAGCTGAATACAAAATTAACTGAAAATAATCAGAAGCCGTCTTCTACACCCAAGTCAATAGGGGCAAGAAAGTAATGATTTAAACAACACCCTTCAAAATAGCCACTAATAGCAAAAAGTACCTTGGGGTTTCTCTAACCAATCAGGTGAAAGTACTCTTTGAAAAAAAAAAAATCAAGTCTCTGAAGACAGAAAGTAAAGGAGATATCAGAAGCTGAAAAGATCTCCATGCTCACGGATCCATAGGATTAACATAGAAAAAATGGCCATTCTGCCAACTACAGATTCAATGTAATTCCCATCAAAATACCAACAGAATTCTTTGCAGACCTTGAAAAAAATTTATGAAAAATCATATGGAGAAACAAACAAACAAACAAACAAACAAACAAAAACAAAACAACAACAAAAGACCCCAAAGAATTTCCAAAACAATTCTGCTCAACACAGCTCATCTGGAGGCATCTCCAGCCCTGATCGCAAGCTGGATTACATAGCAGTAGAAATAAAAACTGCTTGGTATTGGCATAGAAGTGGAAGGGTGGATCAATGAAAAAGAATAGAAGACCCAGAAATAAAACCCACACCCCAATAAATACTTGATTATTGAGAAAGAAGCCAAAACCTTTAAATGGAAAAAGACAGCATCTTCAAAATTGTGCAGCTCCAAATGGATGTCTTGTCTACATGAAGAAAAATGAAAATGTTTCCATATTTATGACCCTGCACAAAACTAAAGTCCAAGTGGAACAAAGACCTCAACAAAAACAAGATACTCTAAATCAATTAGAAAATATGCTGGGAAGAGCCTAGAGCTCATTGGCACATGAGACAACTTCCTGAACAGAACATCAAAGGCACAGGGATCTCATGGAACTGAAAATCTTCTGTAAAGCAAAGCACACTGTCGTCAAAACAAAACAAGAACCTACAGACTGGGAAAGGATCTTCACCAAACTCATATCTGACAGAGGACTGATATTCAGAATATATAAAGAACTAAAGAAGTCAAAAATCAATAAATCAAGCAATCCCATATTTTTTTTTTAAAAAAAAAGGTACTCAGCAAAACAGAGAATTCTCTGTAGAGGAATATAGAATGTCTGGGAAACATTAATAGAGATGCTCTTAAGCCACCAGACAGATGCAAATTAAAATGACCCTGATATTTCACCTTACACCCTTTGGAATGGCTAATATAAAAAACTCAAGTGACAACACATGCTGGAGAGCTTTTGGAAATAGGGGAACCCTGCTCCTTTGCAGGTGGTAATGTAAACTTCTACAACCAATTTGTAAATCAATCTGGCATTTTCTCATGCAATTATGAGTACTGCTTCCTCAAGATCCAGATATCCCATTCTTAGGCATATATCCAAGAGATGCTCAAGTACACAAGGACATTTGTTAAACCATATTTGTGGAAGCTTTGTTTATACTAGCCCAAACCTGGAAGCAACCCAGATATCTGTCAAAGGAGGAATGGATACAGGAATGTAGTAGTTTTACACAATGAATACTACTCAGCAATTAAAAAACAAGGAAATAATGAAATTTGCAGACAAATTGTGGGATCTAGAAATGATCATCCTGAGTGAAGTATCCCACCAGTAAAAACACACATAGTATATACCCACTTACAAGTGGGAACTAGACCTATAAGATAGGATGAACAGACTCAAATCTGTACACCTAAAGGAGATTAGCAAGAAAGAGGATGTGGGGTACTCTGATCAATTCTCACTTAGAAAAACAAATGGTATGGACATTGAAAATAGGAGAAAACAAGTGGCAGGACAGGAACCTAACACAAAGGGACTCCGAAAGACTCTACCTAGCAGTGTCTCAAAGCAGATACTGAGACTCATAACCAATATTCAGCAGAATTCAGGGAGTCATATGAAAGAAGAGGGATTTTAATATGACTTGGGGAAGACACGAGCTCCACAAGGACTAGATATATCAGGGCACAGGGGTCTTTTATGAGCCTGTTTCTCTAATCAAGGACCTTGTATGGATATAAACTAGAACCCATACTTGGATGTGGCCTATGGTAGTTCAGCAAACAAGTGGGTTCTCTATAGTTAAGGGAACAAGGACTATTTCTAACATGAACACTTGGCTGGCACTTTGAATTCCACCCCCACCCAAACCTGAGAAGGAGCAGCCTTGCTAAGCCACAGAGGAGGACAATGTAGACAGTTGTGAAGAAACCTGATGAGCTAGGGTCAGATGGAAGTGGAGGAGGACCTCCCCTATTAGTGAACTTGGAATGTGACCAGAAGGAGATGTGGAAAGGAGGGGGATTGGAAGGGAATGAGGAAGGGGCATAAAGCTGGCATGATAAGTAAGTAACCACTGAATAATATAAAAAGATAAAAATTATAAAAAATGAAAAAACTGGGGAAAAAAGGGGGTTTTTACAATGTCAGTGTATCAACTAACATTTGTTGACCTCATCATCAACTGGACTAAGGGTTTCAACAATTATGATGTGAAACAATGGTGCAGCTGCAGCATTGGCATGAAAGTGATCCATGCAACATCACTTGTATGATCCATTAGCCATAGCTTCTTAAGGGCCATCAAATCAACCTTTAAAAAGCAATCCAAATGTGTGAATGTTATAGGGACCTAACATATAAACCATGATAGACAAAACAATTGTATAAATCCATACGGGTTACATTCAGGAGTCAACTGTGTCTGTGATCTGAATCTGTGAACTTAAATCAAGTAGTATCTGTACTACAAGGGGATTATATTTTTTCTTTATTCTCTGACCCATACCTATAATAACTATTTATATAATGATAACATTGCAGTAAATCTTAAGAAATCTCTAGATGTCATTAAGCATACAGGAAGGAATAAGCCATTCACAGTAGTTGTCAAAAATTAAACTGGAAAATGTAAGGTCAAGCATAACAAAAAGAGTGGCATTTTTAATAACAATTCCACACATCCTATGCTTTATTGAAACCCTCTTCCTTGTTCTTTCCCCAGCATGATAAGAAACTTGTTGGCTAAACAAAAGAATCTAAGAAGCTGAGATCTCTGTCAGCCTATCTCATTCAGTTAGGAGGCTCCAACAGGTACCATTTCAACAGTGCAACAAATCTTGTGGTGATGCAAAAGTGACTTGAGAGCATAGTCTTGTAAGCACCCTATGTCATTACTAGCCCCGTTGGTCCTTCCACAGTCCATTGTCCTGGTCTGTCACCCTGGGCACCAGAAGAGCTAGCTCTCTTGAGGAAGGGGGTCCTCAGCATCTCTTCATTGAGAAATCTTGCATGTTTGCCCTGCTGCGGTATACAAAACCTCCAGGTGAGTCAGACCAAGACTGGCACGTGCAGGCCGGAAGACACACATTCTAAGTGCCTGCCTTGAGCTTTACTTGACTCGTGAGGCCAGTGGTCACTTGAGTTCTGTGAGCTGTTTCCTTCGCACATGTTCAAAGATCTCAGAGAGTAGAGCTGCTCTTCTAACTGATTAATGCTTACCACTGCTTGCCGCCAGTCATCTTTGGCAAGTACATTTGCTGTCCCTTGTGAGAGGTAGTAAACATTTTCCCTATTTCTATCTCAAGTAACTTCTTTGAGGTGTTTTATTTTTAATTTTATTTTACTCAATTTGCATCTCGGTCGTAGCCCCCTTCCCCCTCTCTGACTCGCCCACTTTCCTGCACCCTTGTCCGTTTCTCCTAAATGTATTCTACTCTTACGCACCCCTCCCCACCCCCGTATACTCCCACAGAAGCATAGGAAGTGGCTTGAGGACTGATCACTCAATTTCCTTATAGTCTAAATGTTCAGAAGTGTGGAGACAGGCCAGAAAGCCTCAGCCTTGGGGTTTAATTCTGACTTTAAATCCCAATACACCCAGTCTCCACGGCCTGTGACCCTCTTGACTGTCCCGCAACCTCCATGGCCTGGAACCCTCCTCAGGTTCCCACAACTTGAATATGACCCCTCATTCCAATGGAGCAAGTACTTGAGCAGCAACAAACATCTTTACTTTGCACCTCCGGGGATCATTTGCCCAACTAGGCACAAGTCCAGCTGCTCAAAACCTTATGAAGCCCAGAGATTCAATAGTACCAAAACTCTCAGAGCAGAGAGCTTCCGGCGCCTCAAAGCTCTTCTAAAGACTTCAGACAGTAAAATGTCCCAGAACCCCATGAAGGAACTGAAAGAGATCAAGGAAAAGGAACGTCCAAATCCTTTCAAGGTTCCAGAATGCAGGAAGAAGCCACTAAGCAGGGAAATGGGTCCATCAGCCTTAGAGCATGCCACCAAAATGAGACTGGCCTCATCTATTTTGCACATGCCTGAGAAGGTGAAAAGAAGACTGACTTTGTCTTCTGTGGTAGAAGAACCTGTGGACTCAGTGGCTGTGCAACCTTCTGCTTACTCTTCCACTGACCCGCATGGACTGGTAATCTCCCCACATATTCAAGGGTCCCTAAAGTCTACCCTATATAACCAAGGGGCTCTGGGATCCTGCATTTCTTCCCAACAGGCTCAGAGATTATCCATAACCACTCAAGGGGTTCTGGGACTAACTAAATGTGTTAAAAGGGCTAAGGTGCATTTCACATCTGCCCAGAAGTTCCAAAAACTTCCAACTTGTGCAGGAGGGAAAATCATACATGCCTGCTCTTCCAGATGGGGATTCAAAAGATCATCCTCTACCCAGACAGTCTCAAATTTTTCCACATATCCCTGAAAAGTTTTAGTCGAGACCACTCTCATCAAGCAGATCTCCAATGGGCTCCATTAGACAAAGAAGGCTCAAAGCCTTCTCTCAAAGGGAAGCTCAGTGATTTATCATTTTCCCAATTTCGCCCCTCTCTTCAATAGTGTTTAACACTCTTGACACTTATCAAGGGGGATCAGAAAATTGGTTCTTCTCAGGAAGACTTCCATTATCCCCCTCGCCCCAAAAGGACACTATGCAATTCACTTCTGGTAAAGTGAGCCTGGGTTCTGTCCCTGCTAACCAAGGGGTATCAGAATTTCCTAATTAAACCAAGAGGGCTTTAAAACACCTCCATCATTAAAAAATGTTCTTAGAGCATCTCTAACTTACCAAAAGGGCCTAAACCAAAGCACACTTCCCTAAAGGAGACCCTCATTGCTCAAACATGTACAAGCAGAAATAAAAATTTCCCCACGTACATCACCAGATCAAGAACCTTTGCCCTCTTCAGAAGTGTCTCATCAGAGTTCTCCACATACACATGAGGTGGGAGGATCTCAATCTGCCCAAGCATTTCTTGTGCTTTCAGTAAACACACAGAGATCTATCAGCTTCACTATTTCCCCCAGTGGTTCTGAGTCCATCCCATTCTGTTAAGTCAGGTCTATGATTGTCCACATCTACAGATAATGTCAAAGAAACATTCCAAAACCTGTGCTTCCCCCTGAATGGAGATTCAAATTATCAGCTATGAAAAGGGAGAATGGACATTTCTATTCATGGAGGAAATGGAGAGATGGTCCCTCTGAGCAAGGGGAATCCACAGGGTCCCTATCAGACCAAGAGCACTTCAGCTATCACCCACTAGCCAAAAGGTCCCTCTTGACTTGTTAGCACTCCCAAATCAGACAAGTATATGCCACAAAACTCCAAGAGAGCCTTGCAGGTTCTACATCTCTCAGGGGGGTGAGAAAATACAACCTTCCCTAACTCCCCAGTGGTGTCTAGAAATCTTTGCAAATGTCAGACAGGTTCTTGAAGTTTCTAAATATACCCAAGAGATACTAGGACATCCAAAAGCTATCCCAGACCCTCTGAGTACTACCCAATCTCAGAAAAGGACTGTGGGATAGGATATATTTACAAAAGGGGATCATGCCAAGTTCACACATTCAGCAATGGCTCATGGATGTGGCACATCTATGAAACATGTTCTAGGACATAGCCTGTTTACACAAATAATTTTGGATGTGCCCATCCATGCTAAAGTGCTATAGGAAAGGACAAGGGTTCACAAGAGTACACTACAGCATCCGGCACATGTAAAGAAGGGGATTCCTTGGATTCTACCAGAGCACAAATCAACATAGGAGCTCCCTAAAATTCACAGGACACTGTGGGAAATTCTTTATATCCCCTAGAGAATCAGTAACCTCTCACAAATACAGAAGATGCTATAGACCATTCCCTATCTGTTCAAAGGGATGTCCTGCTTTCTGCAACCCACAACTATTTCCACCACTCCTGTCACATACTCCAAAGTCTGTGAATTGTACCTTATGTGGAAAAGGGTCATGGGGATCTCTTTTTTTCTGTCCAGCTAGCTCTGGCACCTGACATCACTAATCAAAATCATCATCCCCTTCCTCATCTGAAAAAAAAATTGTTTATGGAACTCCCACACGTAATCAAGGAAGTCTAATAAAGTCTCTACCTTCCCACAAGGTTCATAGACCTCTCACATGTGCCCATGAAGCTCTAGAATAGGCCAAGCGTACACATGAAGCTCTATCAACTTCCTCTCATTCTGAGGCCAAAACCAACACTTGCATGTATAACCAAGACAACCGCAACATGTCCCCCATCTGAGGAAGAAGCCCTAAGATCTACTATATCCAAACAGTGCTGTACAATCTTCACCATCTACAAAGGAGTGTTTTGTGAATAGCCCTTCTCAAGGGGGAGAAATTTGGCACTCTTCCTCTTCCCAAGTAGGCACCAGACATCTCATTTTTACCAAAAAGAGGTTAACAATTGATCCTTCAGAACAAGTGGACTTTGTAACTTTCCCAGCCAAGGAAGACACTTTCAACAACCTCTCTTTTGCAAAAAGGTTGAACTTATCTTCTTCTGCTTTGAAAGAAACAGCAATATCCACAACTCTTCCTCAGGAGAATCACCCACCTTCTATACATTTCCAAAAGCCTGTAAAATATTCCACATATGGCCAAGTATCTGTGAAAGGTGTCAATCTTCCCAAAGGCCTCCTGGACAATCAATATCATCCCAAGAGGCTCAAGGGCCTACTGTGTCTACTCCAAAGAGTCTAGGAATTTCACCATCTGCCCTGGGGATTCAGGGAAATTTTTTCTCCTCTGTCAAGCACTCCAGTGCTTTTTTTCTCTAGGTCAAAGTGCTCCATCACTTTACAAATCTGACTTAGGAGCTTAATAATCTCCCCTATATGTACCTGGGTCTTAGGGAAAGTCCACATGTGTACAGACACCTCTAGGACTTGTGCCATGAGAGGACCTGATATTTCCTATATCTTCCAGAGCAACTAAAGACCCTTCTGCCTCCTGTCTTCTATTTGGAGAACATTTAGCACCTGTGCTAGAGTCTCCAATAAGATCAGCATCTAACACGTTGCACCTTAGAACTTCATCAGATGTCTGTATGTCTTGGAAACACTCACCATCTGCCTCAAGAATTCTGTGTTGTTTCCAATCTGCCCAGGGAACAATACAACCTTTGCTATCTCTCCAAGGAATTCAGGATTCATTTCTATCTTCACTAGGATATTCAGGACATTGGTCCCACTTACCAGTTGAACCAAAATATCCCATAATGGCACAAGGGATTGCAGGACATTCCCTCTCTGATCAGGGCCCTCTGAAAATAGAACCTTCTTCATGCTCGAATTGTGTTAAAAGATGTTTGGTGGCTTTTCAAAGGCTTGTAAAACTTTCCCTAGCCACACAGAGTACTGCTAGTACTTTTCCAACTAGCCAGAGGGCTCTAGAACCTTTTTTATCATGCCCAAGCAAAATGGGAACTTTCCAGTCTTCACAAGAGATGCTCAAACCTTTGCCATCAGCACAAGCTGCTCTTGAAATGTCCCCTTCCAGCCCAAGGGCTCCTGGATACTTATCAGTGGCTCCAGAGCTTTCATTCCTTTCTCCATCATCTCAGGAGACTCCATTATGATCACGGGGGTCTAGGGGTATCTTAATATTTCTCAGAGATCTTATGTTTGATGCTGTCTATCCAACGGCAACACAAAGGTCCCTCAGTCTCAGACAGAGTGTAAGACCTTTGCCCTCTCTCCAAGGAGAAGTGGAATATTCTTCATCTACACAGCAGGCTCTAGTACTATCAGTACATACACAGCAAATTCTAGGACATTCTCTACCTAGTACAGATGATATTGGACATTCCCTTTCTTTCCAAGGGAACCTAGGACTCCTGCCCTCAGTAGGAGTGGAAATGGTTATATGTTTACCTGCCCTGGGATCTGCAAGACATTTCACAGGTGCCTTAGAGTTGCAAGAAATTGTGCTCTCTTGTCAGGATCTTTTGGGAATTTCCTTACCAAAATGGAAAAAAAAGTCTCAAATATTTGCAGTCTGCTTCAAAGGCTGTGGGACATTTCCTGTCTTCCCAGAGAGATCAAGAAGTGTCAACCTCAGAAAAAGTGAATACCAATTCTTTGGAAGCTGCTGAAGTGGCTTTTATAAACTCCGCTTCTTGCCAAACAGGTATGGGACTTTTCTAATGTGCCCAAGATGCTTCAGGACATTTTTCCTCTGGTGCAAGAGTACTTAAATATTTCCAAATGGATCTGGAGACTGATAAATGTTTGACATCTGCAGGAGCACCACCTGAAAACTTGCCCTCTCACTGTAGAGAGTTCTGCCACAGGTGGTCTGCAATCTTCCTTAATTTCTCCAAGCACTCTTGAACATTAAATTACTGCCAGAGACAAAAACAAAACAAAACAAAACAAAACAACAACAACAATAAAAACACTTTACTATATATGTTCCAGGGCCTCTGGATCTTCCACAAGAGACTCCAGAACATTTGAGACACAATATAAGAACCCTTGAACATTTCCAAATTAATCAGGAGTCTCAAGACTTCTTGACATCTGCCCAAGAGACTCTTAAACAGTTGTCACCTAACTCTAAGGTGGTAAAAGTTGGTCATGACAACAATGTTCTGCAAACCTCTTTATCTGCTCGAATGGATCTTGAACACGGGCAGCCTGCTAAAGAGCCCAAAGAAGTTGCCATATCTACACCTGGGTCTCTGGGTCATTCAGTACCTCTCAAAAAATTTCAAAATATTTGGAGTCTTTTTCACTAGGAAATGTGGAATCTTGCCAATCTGCCAAGGTAAGACTCAGAAATTGGACACCTTCACAGATTGTTCTGGAATCCACCCCAAGTATTTCAAGGACTCTAGAACATTTGTCACATATGATAAAACATATAGAATTTCCTCATTAACAAATGAGACACCAGAGGTTTCACAATGTGCTGAGGAGTTTATGCAATCTTCTCCCTCAGCAACAGAAACTCTAGGATTGATAGTCTTTGCCACAAAGTCTTTAGACAATTTCTTATTGGGACAAAGGTCCTTACAATCATTGCCACTCTCCAGAGAAGTAGTGCAGATTTTTATTTCTACAGAAGGGGCTGTGGAACTGTCCAAACCCACCAAAGTTACAGTAGAAAAAAATTTCATCTCCCAAAATGCCTTGACACTTTCTACTTCTTCACCTCCTACTTCTACTCTTGAAACAATAGAGAAAGAAATTCTGCCTTCTGCTCTACATTCACCACTTTCCCACAGAGACGTTGGAAAGTTTCTCATCTGGCCAGGAATCTCCATGTTCTTTGCTATCTACCACAGAAGGTGTAAAATGGTCAAACTGGGTATCAGATGCACTAGAAATTTATTCATCTACCCACAGGCCCAAGAACCTTTAGTAGCTACCAAAGGGCCATTGTAAATTTCCACACCTTCCCAACAGACTCTGTTTAATTTACCATCTTTGCTAGAGGATGTAGAACATTCCTTTATTTCTACAAGGAATGCAACACAACTACTAACTAACCAGAATGTTGGTGGTCTTCTGTCAAATAGATGTAAGGCTATGGGATCTTCTCAATCTAGTTTAGGATATACAGACCTTTTTTTTTTTTCATTTGCATGAGGGTTTCATTCCTCACTGCTAAATCAGACCCCATGACCTACCCCTTATGTTCAAGAGCTGGGATAATCTCTCATATCTGAACAAGGGTAATTGGGATCATCTACATCTGATCAAGTTTCTTTAGCACCATTGGCATCTACAGCAGTTTTGGGGGAACTTCCAAATCTTATTTCTCTGTAAAAGATATGAAAAAGCTGTCTAAATCTTCATCAGGAACTGAAGCCTTTTTAACATCTTCTGAGATCAGCATCTAAACATCATGATCAGATGAAGGTTGGACTCGTTGCCATCAGGATCATGGCCATGGAGATCACATAACTTTTCTGTCTCATCAAAGGGTTCTAGGAATGAGCAAATATGCACAAGTGGCTTCAGAAAATTTTCCATCTGCTCTAGAAGCCATCAACATTCCAACTTGTCCTGCAAAGGCTAGTAAAATTTATATATCTGCCCAAGGTACCTCATTCACCGTCTGTCACAGATGCCTTAAGACCTTGCCATTGTAAAGAGAAAATAGAAGAATTTTTCTCTGTTTCTTAGAAAATTCAAAAGAACCAGTATTTGCCCCAGGGGCCAAGGAACCCTCTGTTGCTAGCCCATGATCTCCAGACTCTTTACTACCTACAAAAGAGCCTATGAAATCTTTCCAATCTGCCCATGAAACTCTGTGTCCTTTGTAGATGTTGTAGAACTTCCAAGATTAACCCCAGGTATACCAAGGCAATAGAAATTTTCCCAGAAAGAGATTAGATATTTGTCTTCTTTATAACAGGCAGTAAAACATTCTACATTAGCCAACTCAATTAGGGAAAGCAGGTCCTCACCAAAAAGTTGTGGGGACAAATTATAATCTCATCTATGTATAGTGGAGTCTTTCCAATCTGGACCAGGGTATCTTGAATATTTACTTCCTGCAAAGGAACTCTGAAACTTTCCATATGGTGCCAAGGGATGTTGGGTTCTTCAGCTTCTAACCAAGAATCTCTAGAACATTCTGAATCTTGTCATTGTGGAGTGGAAACTCACCCATATTCCCAAAAGGGTAATGAGTATTTGAACAGTAGTGCCTGTGGAAGCTTTATCTCTTCCAGGAAAATCAGTAACATCTCATTCTGCTCCAAAGTCTCTGGTGCATTCTCCATTATTTCAAATGACTGCAGACACTTCCCTAAATTTGAGAGGGGGTTTGGCACCTATGCTACCTTCACAAAGGGCTCTTGAAATATTGCCACTGCCAAAAGAGTTTCTAGAACTTCTGACATCTATCCAAAGAAAAGGGATAAAATTTAAGTCAGAAGATAATCTGAAAGAGTCTCTATCAGTGCAGGAGATTGTAGGACCATCAGCATGTACCATGGGGGCTCTAGAGTCTGCTCTTCATGTGTATATGAAACCTGGAATGTAGCCTTCTACACAAGGAACTGAGAAACTGTCTCCTAAAGGGGATCTGGGGTAGCCCATATTTGAAACAAGGACTCTAGAAAATTTGCCATCTGATCACAGACCCATGTAAACATCTGCTATTCAGAAATCTTCAAAAAATTCTTTATCTCTGCAAGGTATATTGAAACATGCACCATTTGGTACTGAGGCTCTGAGTCCTTCTTCACCTATTCATCTACACAGAGAATAAACAAACAAAACCAAAACAAAACTTTCTTGTCTGCCCCAGGTATTGTTAAACCATCCTCTTTACCAAGTGCTCCAAAACATCTTGGCAAAGATGCATACAGCACAATCTGATGAAGGATCACTACAAATTACAACATCCTCTACAAAAGTACTAAAAACATGGAAACATTTTTCTGAGCACTCCTGGACAGTTATCATCTTTCCAGAGCACTGTAGAAAATTCTGAATCTATAAAAGGTACCACTGGAAGTTTCAAATTCATTCCTGGCCATGAGGCAGGTCTTCCTGCATCAGCACATACAATTTCCCTATCTTGAAAATCTGCTCAAGCATCTTGGCAACTCATTTACCAGCAGGAGGGATTTTGAAAAGATACAAATCTGCACAAGGAACTATACACTCTTCTCCATCTGCTGCTGCCACTGGAGTGCATTTCTTATCTTCACAAGATACACTGGAACTGTCTCCATCTTCAGAACCAGATGTGAGACCTTTGCAGTCAACTCCAGCACCTCTGTTGTCTACCCAGTATACTCAAATGCTCTTAGGGTCTTTGTCATCTGAGAGAAGATCTCTGGAAATTTCCTCATCTGCAGAAAGAAATTTAAGAACCTCTCATGCTGCAGAAGGGCTTGTGGAACATGCTCACTTCCTCTCAAAGCCTCTGGGATTATCTGTATCTCTAAAAGGGACTCCCAAATCAGCATCATTCACAATTCATGGAGGTATAAAACTTTGTGTTTCTTCCCAGAAACATCAAAGACATTGTCAGTCAGTCCCAAATTCTCTTCAGCATCCATCATCACTTCCAATTTTTTTTACCCTTCCCAATCTGGACAAAACACTCTAAAATCTTTGCCACTTCCCCCAGAGACTGGCATATATGCTAAATGTGTTACAGTTTCCCCCCCAAAAAAAATCTCCATTTCCCTAATGGTGTCCAGAATGTTTACTATTTGTAGGTGGTCTACAGGAAATAACCATATGTGCACAGAGCACCCTGGGTCCATTTTCATTCCACCAGGAACATCTTGATCCTTTGGAATCTCCCTCAAATAATCAGGGAACATCACAACCTAGCAAAACAATTGTTGGACAATTGTCACATGTCAGAGGAACCATGGAAAAGGCTCCATCTGTCCTATAGACTCTTCACCATTCAACATAGTACCAAGGGGACTTTCAGCACATGATCCTGGTGATTCATCAACACTATTCACTCTTTCTGATCCTTTAGAACTTACGATATCTGCCCAGATGTTTTGGATCATTCCAGATCTTCCACAAGATATCAACATTCCCTGTCATATTTCACTGGAGTCCTAGAAACATTTCAATTTACACAGAGGAGTCATACACAATCACTACCTATAGAAGGGTATTTGGAGACTTCTCCATCAATAGTAGCAACTTTAGGATATCAACCTTGTGCTCCAGAACCTTTGAGACTTATGACCTTAGAATATGGTAGTCAAGAAACTTCTCATTGTAATCAAGAATCTGCAGGTCCCCACCTATCTACACAAGGGAATCTGGGACTGCCAACATACACACTGGACTCTCAGACATTTTCATCTTCCCATAGGCATTCAAACAAGCCAACACACATACCGGGTAGAGACACACAGTTCTCTTCTGCACAGAATACATATGCATATTCAGCAACTACTCCCTTGTCTCAGGGATATATTCAACATGCTCCAAAAGAGGAAGAAACTCTGAAATTGACCAAAGGGCCTGTAGAAGTTTTGCCACAACCCTGGAATCTTCCATGATATTCATCATCTGCACCAGGAGTGGAAAAAAGTCTCAGCTGTTGCAAGTCAGGCAGGATATGAAAAAGTTCCTGGGGAAGTTTCCATATCTGTACAGGCAAATTTGAGTTCTTTACTTTCATTTCATTGTGTTTTGGAATTTTCCATATCAAGAGAAGGCACTTTTCATTTTTCCACACATACACTCGGTACTCTAGGACCTTGTCCTTCTTGCCAGGATCCTCTTGTGTCATTGCAGTCTGGCCAAACAGTTCAACCAACAGATCAAATAGCTTCACATTCTTCAGAACCTATTTCGTGTTCCAAAGGTTATCTGTCAAATTATTTATCTGCTATAGGACCTTCTCTTTCTTCACAAGAATCTCTTCTGTGTTTTCCATCTTCCCAAAAGGTTCAACATACAGATACATTTGTTTCAATCTCTCCAGATTCTACAAATTCTTCAAAAGAGCACATGGTAATCTCTTTGACAAGGGACTCTTGACACTACATTATCTGCCTCAGTGCCTTGGGAAATTTCCATATATGTGAAAGTTAGTTCAAGACCTTTGTAAACCATTCAAGAAGCTGTAAAACCTCTCCTGTCTTCTAAGGGTCCTCTGCAATTTTCCACCAGTGCAAGAGGTAGTCTAGGTATATCCAACTCTTTACCAGGTAGTTTTGGAATGTCACCATATATTTCAGTGGCTCTAGAATCTTCTTCCTCTGACAAAAAGCATTTAGGATCATCTCTACTTGTCTCATTGTCTCAGAGACCTCCCCTATCTGAACTTGGTCAAGGAACATGCACATCTGCCTAAGGGGCTCTGAAACATACACCTGTTATTAAGGGCAATACACTTTGGAATACACTTAAGATGATATAGGACTCAGATCTATTTCCCTGGAAAGTGTGGGAGTTTGTCAAATTTGTCAAATGGCCATTAAAATTGCTTCCACCATCTCCCCATGGGGAACTCAAATCTCCTCTGTCTACTTCATGGCCTGTAGTGAATTTGCTATCTGCTTCAGGATCTCCAGGACTGTTTGCTTCTACCCTCTTCAATGTGGTAGGCCCTGCCCTGTCCTTTCCAAATAATCTAGGACTCTCCACATCTTAAAACAAGTCTCCAGAATCTTCATCAATACACCAGATTTCCATGGAACATATACCACCTTCCCAAGTGTCTCTGGGAATGAAGCCTTCTGGACCAGGTATTCTGGTACATTGTTTACCAAAAGAACAGTTGAAAATGGCAACACCTGCCCAACAGATTGTAGGACAGCCATCACCTCAGGAATGTAATGCAGGAAATTTGTCATTTACCCAAGGACAAGTGGGACAATTGCTCTCAGTACAAAAGTCCCCAGAGCATTCACCAATATTCATAGGGCTATAGAATTTTTTATATTTTCTAGAAACTTTGGCATTTATTCAAAAGGCATTGATAAATGCTCAATGTGCTGTAGGGCCTTTCATATCTGACCAATGGATACTAGGACCAACAATATTGCCCCAGGAAAATCTGGACACTTATACATCTTGCCAAGAGTCTTGAAATCTGCTCCATCTCAAATGGGGCCTTTAAGAACATCTCTAACAAATCAAGGTTTTCAGAAAATGTCTTCCAATGCAAAGGTGACTCTTCAAGATTCACCATATTAGCAAAACGATGGAGGAAAACCATTGTCCATGCAAGGGGATCTGGTGCTGAATATATCAACACAAGAATCTCTTGAACTTTCATCATCTGCTCTAGGGATTACTCATCCCTCCTTGTCATCCCAAGAGGCCTTTGGACATTGTTTTAAGTAAGAGGTTTAGGACATTCACCCTCTGACTCAGCAGATCTTTCTGAATCTTCCCTGGCAGAATTAAGAATTTCACTGTATCCACAAAGGACTGTAGATATATCATGTGTTCCCCATGGGATGATAAAACATTCACTATCTGCACAAGATTCCCTTGGACTTCCACCTTCTTCAGTGCACATTGTGCAAACTTTACAACTTACTTCAGAGATATTAGAAATTTTATCATCTACCCAAACCAACTGCAAGTCTTCAAAATCCCTGTCACAGGCTCTGGAACCTGTGCCATCTGTGCCCACTTCTCAGGGACTTTTGAAATATCATGAAGGTGTGGTGAGCCTTTCAGTATCTGACCAAGAGATTCTGGGAACATCCTCAGCTGTCCACAAAACTCTGGGATGTTGTAAATAAGTCCCAGGGCCTCTAGAATTTAGGACATCTACCCAGGAGACTGAGGGACCTTCCATTTCAACAGAGTTTTTGGAACTGTCCATTTGTGCACAGGGAGAATTTATTGCTCTCATTGCTTATGAAGACAGTCTGGGACTTTCCCCTTATAACAAAATAAGTCCTAAGCTTTCTAATTCTACCACAAGAATATTGAGAAATATGCCATTTCCTGCAGAGGTTATCAGATATGATTTCTCAGAACTCAATGGGTTAAAATATTTTTTTTTCCATAAAGAGGCTCACATCTTCCAAGTAAGTCAATAATGACTCAAGTTCTACCTCAACTACCAAGGAGTGTCTCACTCCCAATATCATCAGAATTGACCTTCAGATCTACTACATCTCCTAAAGAAGATCTCAGATGCTCACTAAATCCACTCCATGAGGTGGCACTAGATATTCTAATATGAAGAAGTATACAAGATTAAAAGCTGTGCGATCAGATGAAGGGTCAAAAGTTAGCCATTCTTTCAAAAGGGGGATAGGACTTCAATTTCTTACAAAAGGTGTGCAAGACTTCAAACTGAGCCCAAACAGTTTGGGTGCCTTTCCATTTCTGCTTCTGCCATGGGATTTTGCAGATCCTCAAGATCTCATTTGGAGTGTCTCAGAAGCCCTCCCTCTCCCCTAGGTAGTTCTTCCTCTTCCAAATCTACCAAAAATATATCAACAGAGTGCCCCATGACAAACAATATTTTCAAGATTTCCATTCAGAATGTGTGTGCTACCAACTATTACCTTCATCAAAGAGAGGGCTCAGATATGCTTCATCTGCCAAAAGCAGTCAGAAATCAAAATAATAAGACAGTATAGCACCTTCCATCTCTACAGAGAAGAGTGTTGGAACTACTCCATTTCATCAAGAGAACCTTAGACATTCTGCCTCTCCCAATGGGACACCCAGACATATTTCTTTTACTAGGAAAAAACAAATACATGGCCCTTATACCTATGGAGCCACCTAAACTTCTCTTACAGACCAAGAAGACTTCAAGACCTCTCCAGATGAAGACAGTCGTCATGGGGGTGTCAAAACTCGCTCATCTCTCCAAACTATTGACAGAACTGGATTCTATGGAAGAGGGCTTGAAACATGCATTTTCTTTAGAAGAGAGAGAGAGAAGCTATGTGTCAATTGGGAGCCCATTACTCTACTTCCAGTTCACTGGGGACTCATGTATGCACCAATTCCACAAGGGAAGTCCACAGCATTCCATGCAATCCAAGGAAAAGTCAGACATATCATATCTCTAGCAGACATGAGATCTTTTCTTTCTTACCAAAGGAGAGAAACAGCCTTCTGAAATGAATATGGTGTTCCTCTGTGTAATCCTTCTCTCCTTGGAGTACACAGATATTCCCATTTGGTGTCATGTGAACTCAAGTGGATCTCACTGCACAAAGGAAGCTGAGTTCTAACCTCTACCCTAATGAATTTATCTGACCTTCTCAGTCTAAACACCATGGCCTCTCACTTTAATATTCTCATGAAAGACACACCAGCAATGTTCTCAGTGTTCAAGAAAGCCTCAGCAGGTTTCCATCTGAAATAGAGAGCCTGTTACATAACCCACCTTACAACCTAGGCCTCAGAAACACTACTTGTCACCAAAGCTTTTTCAGAAAACAAATGTGCTCTAATCAAGAGCATATCAGACCTTTGACTTCTGATGTAGGAAGACTGAAGCCTACTCTTTATGGCCATGGAGTCATCAGAGCTAGCCTGTCAGTCAAAAGGAACTTCTAAAGCAGCCTATCTCAAGAGGGGAGCCTAGGCCCTCCTTATTTTTGCCATGGCATTTATTCCAATCCATAGGCAGCCACATATTTTTCACAATATGTCCATATGAAATATGGAGTTTAAAATTTTTCCTACTAATCAACCAACAGAAAACCCTACTGTTTTTCCTTTCTAGAAGCCTCAGATGGATAATGAAGCATTAGTTGGACTCTTTGACAAAAAGCAAAGCTGGTGTTACATGCTGGTGAAGAACTCACAATTTTTACCTACAAGAAAATGCTATACAATTTATACCCCAGAAAGAATAACATCTGCTTCTTCTGACTGGTGTAACTCCAGTCCTACTTCATCTAACCTAATTGGTGACAAAATGACTCCCTCTGCCTAAGGTGCTCTGAGTGATTCTTATTCTGATCCACTGACCTCATGACTTCTGTACAATGAACAAGAACAGTGTGCCTGATATGCTGGGGATTTATAGTAGTCAGCAGGGCCCCAAAACCAGAATGAGTGTCTTAAAGTTGGTCCTCAGAAAAGAAGAAGCCATGTCCTTCTTGTGTACAAGTAGTCAGCTGAATTTTTCAGTCAACCTAGGTGGGAGCTGCCTCCTTGCTTTTGGAGATTGATCTTGTCATCTAGGCTTACAATGTATGGATATTCTAGATTCCCATGAAGACCAGATCAGGAAAAGTTCAGGCCTTCTCTAATCCCCAAAACTACTCTTGTTCTCCCCCTGCTAGCCATGAAACATTTTGACCTTTCTGCTTTCCCCAACACTGTATGACACTTTGTGCCACTGAGGAAAACTGTCCTCAAAATTCTGTTTTTTGGTGGGTACCTAAAATGTTTTAATTCTATCTATGGATACTCTAAATTTTATATAGGACAAAGAGGCTCATACTTATTCATTTCTTCAGAAGCAGATGGGCTTTAACTTTTTTAAACAACTGAAGGGCTCAAAGAATCTTTAAAGAACTCTAGATTCATGTCCTGTTTGTCAATGAAGACAAACTTCTGCTTGGGTCCAATGTCATTTTTCTTTATACTGCTTGGAGAAATGTACCTATTCTCCATGCCCACTCATGTCTTGCTTAGCCTAGGTTAAAGTAGGGAACAGACCATGGGATTATGATCCAATTTACCATAAGAACCCAAAGCTTGCTACCAAGCCTGTAGTCGACTAATAAGGGGATAGGGTTTTTCTCAAGTTCTCTGCAGACATGGAGACATGAAGTACCTGGACCTCCCCTCTCTACGAAGGTAAACTTGGATATTCCCCTTTGTGTAATTGTTCTCCCAATCCTTCTCCTTTGCAAATCTTGGTCTTTTTCATCCACTGATGACTGAGTCCTTAAAATATAGCCTTTGACACAATGTGCTCTCAAAACATTCTCCTGTGTGCAAGGGAACAGGGGCTGCCTCACCCTTGACCAAACAAATCTGGCCCTTTCTGCCTGGATCTTGACTGCTTAAAAGCAAACTAGAGGAAGCAAGCTAGCCAGTGACAGACATCCACTTCTTTAGAAGAAGGCATACGTTGCAGCTTCATCTCTCCCAGAATGAACACGAACTATGAAGATATAAAACTCTGAAAAGTCTGTGATGGGAATTTCCTCCCTTGTGTAAGCCATCAGAGAAATTCTCTTTACCAGATGTATGTGTGGAACCTTCACCCTCTGAAGTGGAGAGTGTCCTTCTCCTTTTTAAATAGTTTGCCTTCCTTTCACTGGGACTATTTTCTTTTCTCATTCCCCAAAGTTAAAAAAAAATCCTTCTCATTATATTGAGCAGAATGTCAGAACTCTGCTAGGACTAAGATTGTACTACACAGCACTTGCCTATTGGACCCTAAAATATTTATTTTGTGTTATGTGGTACTTATATTCTCATAAGTTATTAAATGTAGCCTCTGGCCAGAGAAGAACCAAGAGTATCCTCTTGTTTCCCAGGAAAACTTACACTTGAATTTCAAATGCATATCAGGTTAGTAACACAGGTTTCTAACACAGGCCAAGTCTGGAGCACTCTTGATTGTAAACACCTACATCTCTTTATATAACATTGGGAAAGGGCCTGGACACATTTGGACAGAAGTAAAATTACGGGTATGCTCCCTTTGTCTAGAGGGCTGGAAAATCTGCTCCTTATACCCAAAGAGACCTTAAATATCCTGCTTTTCCCAAGGGAAATGTCACCACTACTGTCTCTTGTTGAGGTTTCTAGAGGTCTTGCTCTACTGATTATGTATGCCTGCTCTATTTCCAACTTTGTAGGATTCCTTCCAACCTTCTTCCTGATTAATACAGTGTAAGCCACTACCACTCTGAAGAAATGATCCATGGGCTTATTTAATCTAACCAAAGGCTTTTTGGACCAAAAGTAAACATTCAACTTGTTGAAAAATGGAGCAATTGTTACCAGGTATTCCACAAAGCCCATAGAATATATGGATACTCTAAAATGAAAAGGCTTTGTATAATGATAAGATAGTACCATACCCTCTTCTGCGCCACAAGGTTTTTATGTTTTGTTCATAGAAAAATGTTTTTCTGGTTTTATTGAACATACCATGGCCAAAGTTTTTAAGCCTCTCTCAGAGAGATGTATATTATCAACTTTGCACAAAATATCTCAGAAATTCTGCTTATAACCTGCTTGCTTCAGCATTTCAGGTGAAAAAAAAAAAGGATACTGCCACATTACTTCTTTGAAGATGGGCATACCCGTACTTTTACTTCTGTCCAAATGTGTCCAGGCCCTTTCCCAATGTTATATAAAGAGATGTAGATGTTTACAATCAAGAGTGCTCCAGACTTGGCCTGTGTTAGAAACAAAATCCTACTTATTCACCATATGCCCAGGTTATTTCATAGCTACCATTACAAATTACAGTCTCCAGAAAAGTATTGTTATGTAAAATGTGGTGTCAGAACATACAGGAATGAGACCCCCAATTACAAACTATCAAGGTGAGCATAAATTCTGTCTTCATTCTGGTACCTTAGACAGATACCTTCCTTCCTACATATGTAGGTTGGGATATATGTATGGAATGTATGGTTGGGAATATAATGAAGAAAGACACAGACCTAGAGATTCCTGAACTGCAGACTCTTAGAAGGTAAGATGGATGCCATGCTTGTCAAAGACATTCAGAAGATGAGTGGTCTATATTGTGATTTTGATTTTGGAGCTAATGAAGTAATGATTGCCAGGACCAGTATATATTCTCAAGCTATCCATCGAACTTCAGCGTTTGCTCACTAGGGCTGCATGTATACGGCACAGGGAGACTAAGGCTATTTCATGAAATCCTGGGAAGACATTGTCTCCTCTATCTGCTTTAGAGTTTTTTATATCCATTACTTTTCTTCAGAGAAAGTATTCCTCTTGTGCGTACAGGGAATTTGGATTTACAGTACCTACCCAAAAGTATTGCATTTCATGAATCAGATTTTAGATTACCCCAACTCACCATGTATTCCCCAACAATTCTTCTTTTGTGCACTGGGATTTCTGACCTGCCTGTGGTAAAAGATACCTTCCATCCTCAATATCCAAAGTTTCTCAGACCTTCTAAATATGCCTCCATGCGAATGGAAATACTAGAACAATGTAATGATGGTTTAGATCCTTCTGTAGGGAACCATGGTCTACAAATCTACTGTCTCTGCTTTTCCAAGGAAACACACATCTCCTCATTTCATCCAGGAGGTCTTCCATTATGCCTTATTGACCAAGGAGGGACTCCTCACACTGTATTCATCTGTTTCAGGGCACTCATATAATCCCTATTCAAACTTGAGGTCCTAGAATATCTTTCTTCACCGAAAGGGACCTCCAGAAACTCAGGCTTAAAGTAACAAAGTTCAAGAATAGCAAGTAGAGCCCATAAACACAGATCACTGAGTCAAGACAGAAAGCAAAATGATGTGAACCCCAATATTCACATCTATTCCAGAGCAGCTAAACATATGCTTGAGAAGGAAAACCAGCACTGGACTAACTTCCACACTTTTTGACAAATACTCAGAATTCTGCCTGACCTGGAACCACTTTCACTACAGCAGAGAGACATTCTAGTTCCTGATGAGGATCTGGAATTTTATATGACAGTACTGCAATGACATCTACTGCATGAGGTAGATTGGGACACTGAACTCATTTGAAGGAGACAGTTTTCAATTTCCAATTCTACCCAACCAAACATGCTATTTTACCTGTAACATGTTTACCTCCATTCTGCAAGAGGATTTCAAATACTTCTTCTCTAACACTGAGAGCCTTGTGATTTCTCCATGGTTCTTGGAGTTTCCTTCCTTCACCATGCCCATTGGCAAGCCTGAGACCTCTCACCTCTAACCCACTGATTTAATCTCTCACCAAGTTTCTGAGTAGTTTTGGAGACATTCATCTTCTCACTATGAGTCCTTCAATTGTGCCCCCATTAACCAAGGGTTTCATACAAATATTCTGCCAAGTGGGTTCTTCAAACACCACTACTTCTAATCAAGGGAACTTCAGACTTTCCTTTTTCATTTTGTGGAGTCCCCCTTGTAACAGCTTTATCCAAATGGAGACTATTTTACCTTCAGATCTAGCAAGTACATACTATTCCACTATGCTTAAGGAGAACCTAGATTTATATAATGTGGCCAAAGAGCTGGGCATTTTCCTGATTGACAATATAATATTCATTCCCTCAGGTTTAGGTCAAGAGCAGCAAGAAGAGCATGGAAGGTCAGTCATTATCTTCATGGCATTCGTCATTAATGGAGTGGTCCCAACTTTAGTGTACAGGCCTTTGTGTTGGAATGCCAAAGTACTGACCTGAAACTTCTAGCACATCCCACCACACTCTTGGAATGGTGTTCCAAGATTCATCTACTGGCATTCAAACCAGCAACTAAATGCTTAAGTTTTTCACATTTTTGGCTTTATTTGGAAGACAAAATAATTGCCTATGTTCTTCTCTTTTATTTCGAAGACATACTGCAATGTAATTCTAGTTTACAAATGTAATATTTAACCATTATTCACATGATAAGCAGTATTCATGTGAATATATATTTTATGTGCATACAGTTTCCTGTGCTGTATTTAGATTTTTAACTTGCTTACATTTTCATTGCTCTAATTTGGAAGAACTTTTTTTAATGTATTTGTGTCTTGAAATTCTGTATTTTACAGATGAGGTTGTGTGACTAAATATCTTCAGTTTCATAAATACCTTCAGTAGCAGTGCTATCTAGTGGAATTTAAGTATCTGGTGGTACACAGTAATAACTGAAACAGTTACAAAGAATAAAGAAGGGTTTCAGAGTGCATTTCCTGAATATAGCCATCAGCAATGGTAAGACTATTCCTTAACAAACCTTTGTTTATCTATTGGACATTGTGGTTGTTGTTTTATTTTTTAATTTATTTTTATTTTTCTCTGTGTTTGTGTTTGTGGACAACATTGAACTTTGAATGTCCAAACATTGTGTATTCATTAGGGCTAATAATTAATGGTCAGTGTATGTTTCTGAAGTTAAAGGCACTGTGGTCTTAGTATCTAGTTCATCATTACATCTGACTGTCTTTCTATCATCAATGTACTTAGGTTGTTAGTTGTGTTGTAACTTGCTCTATATGATTAGTCTATATGTACATCCCACATTCTATTCATTCACCAAACAATAATCTATGAATATATGTATGCTTGTAGCTAAGAAGACATTCAACTATCTATTATTTCTCTACCATCAAAGTACCTATCAATTAACCTATCTAGCTATCTGAAGTGTTATGTTGAGTGTGTAGTATGCATATAGGAGTCAGAAGTACATGTTGTGACATTTTGTCTTTCTTTCTCTCATGTACATCTTGAGGATCAAACAGAGATCATATAGAATTAATACTCACTTATCTAATTAGTACTACGTCTATATAGTAAAACTTACTTAAAGGATTACCTAAAATCTTATTTTTAAATGCAAATGATATCATCAACATGAACCATATTACTAAATGAATATTTACAATAGCATTTTTTAATTTTTTCACCTTATCAAGAATCCACTATAATCCAATCACTCAGAGGTAAAATGTGGGACATCCAGAAAATCTCATCTTGGCTTTCTTTTTTTTATCCTTAGGCTCCCAAACTATGGTCTTGATTGGTATGGTGTCTGTCTTTGTGCTGCTGTGCTTGTGCCTCCATGACTGTGTCTGTGTGCATTCTTATGCATATGTGTGTTTTCATGTATTCATGTGTGCCTAATATAAGATCTTTCTCAGCTCTACAGGAAGCTATGCCCCAGAGAGTCAAGAAGAAAGGACACAGTGGGCATAGACTGTGGAATTTAGGGGACACAGAGAAAAGAGACACAGAGAAGGCCAATTGGTTCTGTAGGTAAATCAAGTAGGTATCAATTACTCAAAATCAGCAAAGGTAGGTGCATGGTCTATATTTGTTCAGGCATGTTTGTATATATGTATGTGGCTTAACCTCTCTGATGACTATGAGTTATGGTATCACTATGAGTTGTGGCATAGCTCAGCCTTGACTGTTCTTTCTATGAAATAATTTTTTAAACCAGATCAGGACCAACCCATGGAAGCTCTATTTCATACACCAGCATGGAAGCTTCTAGGATGCTTGTTAGAGAGGGATAATAGGCTTGAAGTGGTGGTAGTGCCTCAAAGCATCAGTGAGAGTGGTCTTCTAGGTTACAGCACAGAAATTCTGGGCAATATACTTGCAGAATTCTGAAAGCTTTGTCCTCAAGGTAATGAATGCTTCCTGTGGGTTGAGAAAGCTTTGCCCATGTATACATGATAGATTTTCTGGTAATCAGAAAAAAACAACCAAACAAACAAAAAAGGTTTTTATTCTGGAAATACTGGCTAGAGTTAAGTATGCCAAGTGAGCACATGGGCATTTGATTATACATTCGTCCTGATAAAGATCAGCGCTACATAGAAACCCTGAAAACCTAGTGTAAGTTAACAGCCAGCTACAAGAAACTTTTTTCAGCTTAAACTGTACAAGTAGTCTTCTCTGGTGAAAACCCCATAGCGGAATGTCTTTTCTGAAAAGGACCATATATACCCCAAAATTCATGCTGACATGTGGGACTTCATGAAAGTATTTTAGTTTATGTACAGTTAAGCAAAGAGCCAACTGGGAGAAATGAAACCCCATAGAAACCCCATGTGGAAGACTCTCTTCCAGCAATTTATAAGACAGAGGATTGACATCCAGAATACAGATTGAACTAAAAATAATAATAATAATAAAAAAAATAAAATAAAACAGCAAAATACCTAAATGACATATTAAAAAAATCACACATGACAATTCATGCTGAGAGGATATGGAGAAAGGAAAGCCTCCTCCATTGCTGTTTGGAATGTCATCTTGCAAAACCACTTTGGAAAACAGTCTGTTGGTTTCTTAAACCATTATTAATAGCAATTCTTCAAGATCCAGCTATACCACTCCTAGGCATATATCCAATATGTGCTCAAGTTCACAGCAAGGATACTTGTTCAAGCATGTTCATAGCAGCATTATTCATAAATAGTCATAAATATAAAAAAGAAAACATATGTTCATAATTGGAGGAAAGAAAACAGAAATAGTGGTGCATTTTCACGTAGAATACTACTCAGTAATTAAAAAATCATAAATTTTTCGGGCAAATGGAGAAGGCTAATAAAGATCACCCTTAGTGAGGTATCCCAAAAGGGGAAACACACACACAATATATACTTATTCATAAGAGGAAACTAGACATATAATGCAGGATAAACAAGTAAAATGAATCCATATAAAGATGCTAAGCAAGAAGGACTGCTGAGGGTAAGAGCATTAATCAACACTCAAAAGAGAAAAGGGATGGTCATATGAAGAAGGAGAAAAGAGAAAACAGGAAAGGAGTGTACCACAGAGAGCCTCTGAAAGACTCTACCCAGCAGTGTACAAAAGAAGATGCTGAGATTCATAACCAAACTTTGGGCAGAATACAGAAACCTTACAACAATTGAGGGATATACTAACACTTGAAGAGGCCAGGAACTCCACAAGGGGAGCAAAAGAGCAAAATATCAGTGTACAGAGGTCTTTTCTAAAAGTGATACTCCAACAATGGAAAATTCATGGGTATAACCTATAACCCCTGCTCTGATGTAGCTCAGAATCCAAGATGGTGACCTAGTAATGTGAACAGGGATGGGCACTAACATGAAATCTGTTGCTGACTCTTTGAACACCTACTGTGAGGACAGAGCATTCCTGTCAGGCTACAGAGGAAGACAATGCAGCCAGTCCTGATGAGACCTGATATGCTAGACAGAAGGGGAGAAGCACTTCCCCATCAGTGGACATGGAGAAGGGCATGGGAGGAATAGAGGGAGGGACTTTGGAATGGGGACAGAATGATGGAGGGAGATACAGCTGGCATACAAATTGAATAAAATGTAATGATTATAAAATTAATTATATAATTAAAAACTTGTGCCTATGATTTTGAAGGATGTTCAGGAGTGGTATATGGAAGTTTCATCAGGAGAAATGTAAGGGATAAATATTTTAAATCTGATCTAAAAAGATTTAAAAAAATATGAGCCAGGAAAATGAAGATGTCAAATGATGAAAAAAAAATACCCAACAATAACTCAAAATATGTTCCTTGCCCTCAGTAATTAGGAGAATTCAATGGAAGACAACCTTGTGATTTCATATGTTTTACCTCAGTTTAGCATATTAAAGAGCGTCATCATCAACAATAACAATAAGAAAATGGAGTACCAGGGGAGAGAAGTTGAATAAAAGGCCTACTGCAGTTTTGGAAGTGCTTTTATATTCCCCACATCATGAGGCAATCATGAACTCATGCTTCCCTAAAGAGGTGTGAGTTTGGCTAACAAGGACTCTTTTTCCAATTCTTCAATAACTAACCCCTAAATGAACTTCCTTTATAAGCCACAGTAGAAAAGAGGATATGATCAGTCCTGACCTGTTATGATGTGCAGTGGTGGGTGCACAGGGTAGGTTCTTCTTATTGTGGAATAGGGGAGGAGGATATGGGGAACAGGAAAGGAGGAATCAGGAGGAGAGGAGGGAAATGGCTGCCATCAAGATGTAAAGTGAAATAAATAAATAAATAAATAAATAAATAAGTGTGTTGTTCATTCTATGAATCCAAATTTTTACTGAATCGTTACAGAATTGGATAGAGAGTTTATATATCAGGGCCTGAACAGTAATTTAATCAATATTTGAATTAAAGTCCTAAGTATTATGACAGCAAAGTAGTTAACCAGAGGACCAAAAGACCCTAGACTGGTGTGATTATTTAACAAGGCCTTTCTCTTGCTCCCTTGGAGTCTGTTGTTGTTTATTTCCAACCATGGCAAGATATATTATTTTCATCATCATTATTATTAATATTCTCCTTAGTACTTAACATAGAAATAACAGGTTTTATTTCACAAACCCTGAATTAATTTCTTTATTTCAACAATGGGATGTCTAAGTCTCTTCAGTTTTGTAGGACCACTCCCTCAAGAGAATATAACCAACATTTTGATACTTCTGTACCCTGGACCACCCAGGCTATGCAGTTTGGAAAACATCAAAAACACTTGTTTAGTCAGCATTAAAACATGCCCACAAAGTCTTAGGGAATGTGAAATATTTCTGTTATCCTAATGAATTAATCCAGGAGGCAGTAAAGCTGGATTATGAATTTTGGATATTAGTCAATTTTCATCTACTTATAAGTCCTCTTTATCTCATTATAAATCATTTAGTTTTCATTCCTTTATAATTTCTTTAGTGTTGAGCTGCCCTCAATGACAGTGATTGTGGCCTTTGGCTGACAGTCTGTTAGTTAGTTCTTATATTCATTTGTATATTTTTTAAAAGCCTCAGCTAACAACCCCAAGTTTTGCAATGGAAAAGTCAATTAGGAATGGCAATTAGGCAATTAGGAAGGGCAGCCAAAGGGCATGCATGTAACTGTTAACTCTATATTCCTATCTCAAAAGATAAATTCCCACATATATCCTTTCCCAGTACAACAAAACCTTGGAAGTGTGCATGAGTGAGCAAAGGTCAAGATGACTATAGGTTTCTGGATCCAGATGCCTGGTGGCAGTTACTTACATTATGTCCTACCAGCTGTTTCTGGGAGAAAGCCCTTGGTCTCTGATATCCTCTCTCCACAAGTACATTTGAGCTATCCATTTATTTTTAACCACAGCATCTTTGGCAGCCCCAAGTTGGGTATATCAACTGACATCAATAGGCTCCATTGGCATCTAGTGACACTCATCAATGAAGATCTGTAGGCCATCAAAAGGCAAGAAGGGAGCAGGATTGATGGCAGTGGGTTTCTGAAATTAGATATCAGGGTGGTCCGGTAGGCTGTCCTGGTACTGGTCATATAATCATTAGAGAGGTAGTGGCCTAGTGTTCCCAGATGAATGCTTGAAATAAATTGTAGGATGTTGTGTGTAAGATCTTAACCAAGATTTCACTTGTTTGTTCATTTTTTTTTTCACTAGCAGTACCCAAAACACCATTAAGAAACGAGGCCAAAACTTTGACAACAGGGTTCAATCTTGGTATAGTTACATCATTGGGTGTTAACATGGTTCCAATATTAGGGAGTACTGAGCTAGGGGAGAGAGGAAATGTTCAGTAAAGGGAAATTTTGCTCACTCTTGTTGAGAAGAAAAACTCATGGAACCACTCTGGAAATCAGTGCAGAGTATTCTGAAAAGCTAAAGACAAATCTTCCTGATGACACAGTTATACAATTATTTGGCATACCCAGAGGGCTTTACCATCATTTTCCACAGAGATTTTCTTAGCCATTTCCATTGCAGCTTAATTCACATTGGCTACAAAATCAAAACTAGATGAATATTCCATGAGTGGAAATGTGGTGCATATATACTATCAAATAGTATTTATCTGTAAAGAAAAGTCATGAAATTTGTCAGTAAATACATGACCTAGAAAAGATCACATTGAGAGTCGTTCACTGACCCAGAAAGTCTAATGATGACTGTCCTTATGTGAAGTTCCTATCTCCCAATCATTTTTCCTGAATATACAATGTGGATTACAGACACTAAGAAATTGAAAGATTTTCAACTAAATTAAAACCAAGAAATTAAAGATGGAACAAACAAAACACCAGTGATCTGAAGAGATGTTTTAGGAAAATGGGAGTTTTAATTTGGGAGAGAGAGGGATATAAATACAAATTCTATATCTACCTAAACCAAATTGAAAAGTCCCCCTCTGACCAAGGAGACATGAAAGGTTTCAATTCAGAACCAAAAGAGGACAGAAACAAAAGGACCAAGAGAGCATAACACCTCACAACTCTACAGAAGAAAGTGTGGGAGTATTCATTAAGAGAACGTCAGACATTCCACCTCTCCCCATGGGGCACCCAGACATACTATTTCCACCAGGAATAAGGAATGGTACTTAAACACAAGAATCCACTGAAGCTTCTCCTGCATACCAAGAAGACGTCAAGCCCTCTTCAAATGGAGACAGATCCCATGGGTGTGTCAAAACTTGCTCAATACCCAATTGAATGAAAGACACCAGGATTTTATTACAAAGGGCTTACAAACCTGTACTTTCTGTGAAAGAAACAGATACCATGTGCCAAAGGGGTGCCCAGGCCTTTGCTTCCTGTCTGATGAGGATTCATATATGCACCATTTCCAAAAGAAATGGCCATATCATTCCCTGCTATCCCAGGAATAGTCAGAGATGTAATATATCCAGCTCACCTTAGATCTTCCCTGTCTTACCAAGTGAGTGTCACAGCCTTCCAGTAGGTATATAGCCCCTGTCCTGTGTAATCCTTTTGCTCTTTGAGTCCACGTATATTCGAGTTTAGCCACATGCCATCTGCAAAGAAACCCACTGGAAAAGGTAGCTGGAGTTATATAACCTTTCCCTAAAGACAGTATCAGAACTTCTTAATCTGAACAACATGGATTCACACTTTTCATATTTTCACCAAAGGGAAAATATCAATATCCTGAGTTTTCAAGTCAAAATCAAAAAGTTACAATGCGAAAGAGTGGGTCTCTTACAAAACCCATGTTACAATCTGGGCTGCAGAAATATCCCTTGTGACCAAAAGAATTCAGAAATTTGTCCTAAAAGCAAGAGCACAACAGACCTTCAAATTCTGTCTTAGGAAACCTTAATTGAGCATACCACTTATGCGCAAGGATTTATCAGAGTTTCTGGGTCAGTCAAACGGAAGTCTAAAGCAGCCCTTCTCAAGAGGGGCTCGTAGGCCCTGATTACTTTTCCGATGGCATCTTTAGATCTTGTAATCCATAAGTCATCCTCCCAATGCTCCGTGAACAATAGAGTTAGAACTTTATCTTCTCATCAACCATCTGCCAATCCTACCATTTCACCCCCTAGCTGCCTAAGATACAAACTGAGTCATCAGATAGGCTCTCTAATGCAAAGCAAGGCAGGTGTTTCCTTCTGATTAAGAGCAGCTAATGATTACTACCTAGAAGAACATGCTCTGCAATGTGTTCCCTTTAAATGGGAGGGAGAATGCAATATGGCAGTGAACAGCTTGCACCTTATCCTAGAGTTAGAGGATCTGAAAGACTGAAATTGATGAGCTGAGGAGGGGCTGAAGCCAGAAAATCGACATTAAGGCTTCCTGAACAAGAGGAGACATGATATGAACTGATGCCATTTAGATCCAGGTCACCAGCAGACATCGCTAGGTACAGGCAGTAACAAACATTCAAACTCCTTTCACTTCCGCATTTCTTGCTTCCCTCCTCCTCAGCGAAGCCAACCCAGAGTGTCAGAATCTTAGCACAAAACTCACTGCATGGGTACAAGACAGCAGAAGCAAGGCTCCTAGACCTTCAGCAGAGGCTTCCAGCTGTACCCACCTTTGAGTTCCTTGATCTGTGGTACCAGCCTTTCAGGAACTGGGTATGTGGTACCAGGCTTTTGAGTCAAAGGTCCGTGGTTCCAAACCCCTGAGTCCAGGAGCATTTGATAGGAACCTTCAGGGCCACCCAGCCAGTGAATGTAAGGGCCACAAAATCCTTTAGTGGTGGTCAGAGAGCGGTCCAGAGATAAAAGTCTGACAAACCCCTCAAACAACACAGGTACACCAGGCACACAAGAGTTCCTATGTCCATTGACTATTGTGGCTGCCTAGAACTTGGCATGTAGGCTTCCTCTTCTACGATTGGACTTCCAAGCATGGCAGGGGCTGCAGCACTACTGAGTTGACAGAGATCTTCTAATAGCATGTGACCCAGCAGGCCCAAAACTGAGAGTAGAGAACAGGGGGAAACCCTGTGCTTTCCCAGTTGATCAGACAGACATCAGTGAGTGTCCATTCAAGTGAATGCAGAGCCCCAGATCTAAATCCTCTTAATCTTTCATCAAGACATCAAAACCCTCACTCCCTTGCTACCAATGTGAAAAACAAAGAGACAGTTTCCTCTACACTGAAGCCCTGTTCTCTGGGTCTACCATTGGAGTTTAGGGAAATAACTACACCAGCTCAGATAGAGCTGAATACCACTCTCTTTTAACTATTCATGGTGTCTGCACAAGCGAATTGCACCTGCAAACACCTAAAGTACCTACAATTGTTATACCCAGTTTACGAGCCCCCAAAAGATCTACAGGAATCGACTCCATTGCAAAACACATGAGGGTCTTTTTATTGTAAATTACAAGCTGCAGCTTGGGCCCACAACACCCTCCGCTAAAGCAGTGGGACCTGAGCGCACTGTGCTCAGGTTTGTTGGTTGTTTTAATGATTCTGGTCCCTCCCAGCATACCCAAGGCAGAGGCGATTCCTGCCTGGCAAGCATCTGTTGGTTAAAATGCTACATTTTGAATTGATTGGCTATAGGAAGGTTCCAAGACCATAATGACCTGGTGCCCCTCCCTAGGGGGATGGGCCCGTTTCCTAGCAACTGTTATCTCTAGTGGGTGGGGAAAGACTGCAGTAAGGTGGCTCTTGCTCTCAGGGCATACTAGACTTCTTTACGTGCCTACTTCAGGTCTTAAGAATAGCTACTAATTTATCTTTTGGACTCTCATTTCCCTCTTTCCCATGATCATTTGAAGACTTGGGTCTTCCAGACATGACCCCTTGGTAACTTATAGATTTACCTTTTTATAATGGGATCTGAGTACCATTAGTGTATTGCTCTCAAGCCGTTCTTCATGAAAGCCATTAAGTAATTGAAAATACAAGGCCCAAAAATAAAAATAAAAATAGTAGGGATCCCTTCAGGGTAAATATAGGGGTGGTAAGCCAAGGAGAACTATTATTCTTTTTCTCTAGGGTCTAGCTAATGCCAGTGAGCCCCTTTTGACTTAGCATTTCAGAATTCTAGGGGGAATTTGTGTGAAGATCCATCTTCTGGAACTTCTTCAATACTGACCATTGGACCAGAGGCAACAGGGGCTAGGGAGGCTGAAATGCCAGTCAAAGGCTGGGCCATAGGGCAGTCCTAAGCATCTGGTTAGTGATCCACCCAAAGAGGCAGGGAGCCATCATGTCAGTTTCCAGGAAGTCCAGATTTCAGCTTGCAGTGCGCAGCTGATCCCGGAACATAGTTAAACAGGTAAAAATCTGCTGAGACAAATTCAGACTGGAGACAGAAGTTAAAATTTGTCTATTAAATGGGAAATATCAGGGAAAACCTCATCTGTGATCTTTTTGAGCTATGCCAGTTACAGGTCACATCCTGAAACTCATGAATTTTTTGATACACAAAAGGAATATATATTCAGCAAATCTAACACAACATTCTGAGAGTAACAGGTAAAACTGCATCCCACTGAATGAGTATCAGTTAGCTGTTTCTTTTATAACCTTTAAAAACAACTTAAGTGTGTCCACTGTCTGGAACTCTAACACTTTTTCTGTGGGCATAGCTGTTGGTAACTAGCCACGAATGGAGCTTGCCCAGTTTTCATACATCCAGCATCTACTTTTAGACCCCATCTTTATGTTCACACTGGAAAGTTAGGCAGAAATACATCACTGGCTTTAGTGCTAAACCCTGGATGCTTGGATTTTTCTTTATAAAATAACTAGAAGGAATAGGTTTAAGATATTCCTGTGTCAAAATCTACTCCAAAAATGGCAGATATTAAGAATACTATACTAAAAGCTATGACTTTTGGGTCAGATATACACATTAAACAGATGTTTTTTAACATGATGAGAAGAAGTACCTTTAAGTCTATCTTCAGAAGCCAACCAATGGAAATTAAAATCTCAACCTGGTGACTGAATAATAAGCAGTCAGTGCTCCATCAACTCTATTGATCAATGCCAAAGCTCTGAACTTCTGAAATCTTATAAGCACAACAGTAGCAAAGAGGGGGGGAATTTAAAGTATCTCCCATTTTTAATGTGTTTTAAATTATTTTTTGTATCTTTATAACTCATACCTTAAAACACCTACTTAGACTCTCCAATCTTTTGCATTTATCAACCCTATAACATTTTCTCAGACTAAATAACAACACTCTCTAGATTTTTACAACCTAAACTCCTGTATCCTCAGACCCTACATAGGCTCCATTTATTTATCTTAAGATACAGGCAACTAACATGAGTCCTGTGAGCAAGGCAAACCTGTTTTTCTTCTAAATAAGAGATTTAGTACACAGTAGTTCTAGATAATGAACTGATCAATGAGCTAACAGTGGATCTAATTGTCTTCTCTCTAGCTGCAAAGCTACCGTAAGCTTAGCATAGCCATCAAGGTGTTCAGAGACCTGAAAAGGATAAATTATAAGCTAAATAAATATACCAATCTATGTGCCAATCAAAATGACAGAGATGACTAGTTAGTCCATTACCTAGGCAGTGTCCCTGGCTCCTGTGTTTCACGGCATTCTGAAGAGAGGTGGCTCTGCCAGGCACATAAGATGAGAGACTGTTTCTGTGGAGAAAGAAATGAAAGAATGGCCTCACCTCGCCCTCAACAACGTGAAACATTGACTCTCCAGGTGTCCACAGTTTTGGCTGGGCCCTAGCAGTGGGACAGTTGAGGCAGTATTTCCCAGTAGTTAGCATACCACAATCCAGAGTCACAGTCATCTATTGTTGTGCCCAAATCTTCTCGGAGACCTTGGGGAGCTACTGCCAGGATTTCAGGACTTTCTGTCACAATAAGCTTATACATATTAAAATGCCATATTCATCAGATCTCTGACAAGCTTGAGGGTCAGCATATCTGAGATACTCTTTGTCTTTATCATCTGCTCTAAATTGTGTAAAAAAACCTAAACAAAGACACTAGGTATAGCTCAACATCTTAACCAACTACAATTGTTAGTATAACTTTAAATCTGCTCTTTTTAAACTAAAATTAAAGCAAACCTTTTAATCAGATACAGTTCATAGAGAGGCTAGCAAATCTTGTTGCTCCTACCACTTGAGACCTAAACAAAGATGATCACAAACCCATGGCTCCACCCTCTTTATCTCTGGACCAGCATGGTGGCTGGCCACATGTAACTGAACTCAGCTAGAAGCCCTAAACAAATATGGCAGCAAAACTACAGCTTTATGTGTTCTCTATCCCTGAATCATCAGGGTGCTAGCAATGACAACACCAAACAGCAATTAGGTGCTGGTGATGATACAGCAAATACTGTGTAGCATCCACAATCCCCCACAACCAAAAGTTTTAACATAGTGATCAAATAAGTTTTAGAACCAACTGCATAACAGAACAGTGCAGAACAATTTTAAACTATATGAATTATTCTGGCCACACCAAACCTATCAGCCAAAAGTTTTTCCCCTTAAAAGAACATAAGAAAACATTTTGCAATGAGGAATCACCAGCCTTTTAAATAAATTATAACAATACAGTCTTTTTTTATTAATCATATTAACTCTCTGGTTACATACATTCACTAACCTTTTGCAATGTTCTATATGCCTTCAGGTTCCTGGGTAAGATCCTTTTTCTTGCTTAACCAGACATTTTTATTTTTTTGCTCTCTCTCTCTTGCTTTTCAGACAACATAAAAACTCATCAAAATCAAGTCCATCCTAACATGATACTTCTGGAGCCCAGCATCCACAATTTGCTTGATAGGCAAAGCAAAAACAAGTTACATTAATACAAAAAGTTCTGAAATTGCTAAGGTCTATCTCTAAAATTGCTTCCCTGTAGCAGACAAGATTGTCCAAGGTCACATAAACTCTCAGGAACTTAGAACATCTTTTAAGGAACTTGGTGAAACTTCCTCTTTTCTTTCTGAAGGTAGACCAGGGTGGTAACATGTTTTTCCATAAAAAAAGCAGCTTAAAAAACAAAGAGCTCTCATAAGATACATTCTAAAAACTGCAATTTTCTCAATTAGCACAAACCATATGTTGGGTTTCATTTAGTAAAATTGATAAAATAAATACCAAAGTATTTTTATTCTCCCCCAAAGATCGAGAAACTTTCAAATTTTCTGTTAGACTACCCAAGATCATTGTCATACCCAAATGCCTGATAAACTTTAAACATTTAAACTTTTTTTTAAAACCCGTTTTTACAATATCAAAATAAAATACCGCTTTTGTAGGAGAGAAGTCACAAGGCATAACCATAATCTTAAAAGTCAAAAACAGATTTTAAAACCAGAATTTACCAGTGTAAACAATTTAATTTCTAAGACCAATACCAAGTTAAAATAACTCATCCTTTTAACCTAGAAGGAAATGAGAATTATTTGACCATGGTTTTCTTTTTTTTTACCCATAAGATTATATGGGTCACATTATAACTCACATGGTAAAGTCAAGATGGCGGTGAGGCATTTCATATACCACGTGGTAACCTATACATATGCATCCATAGACCTTATAAACCTATAGACACACATTTTAAACAAGTTTCTTGAGGCCTTTCAGAACAGAAAACAGAAGGTAGACTCAAATAAATATTGCACGGAGACATTGAGGCAGAAAAGACTCACCAGCTGGCCAAATTTCCAGGGACCAAAACTAACTCTTCTGGGACAGGCCGAACATAGGCCTTTCAGAAAGTCCTCCAGAATGGGCCCAAGTCCCTTCCTGGGTAAGATACTGTAAAAACAGACCTTCTCACTCTGGTTCCTCTGCCACAGAAGCCTCAGAGTGATGGGTGGTTCTAGACCACCTCCAGAAACTGATGAAGTTGGGGGATGTCTCCCCAAACTTCAGTGACTGTGATTGTTTGACACGTCTGTCTAAATCACATTTAGTTACTCATACAGATGCCTCGAGGCAGAACAGAATTCAGAAGACAGGTGCCAACGGGAACACTGCACACCACACAAAGCGACAAAGACGGAGATGGAGATGGAGACTGAGACACAGACACGCACTTACCAGTTGGTAAGAGACCCTCCGGATCAGTGCTGAGGTCTTGGGGGGCCCTGGAATGTCGGAGGAACCTTGAAATGTTATACCCAGTTTTCAAGCCCCCAAAAGATCTATAGGAATCGACTCCATTGCAACATATGAGGGTCTTTTTATTTTAGTTTACAAGCTGCAGCTTGGGCCCACAACACCCACCGATGAAGCAGTGGGAGCTGAGTACACTGTGCCCAGGTTTGTTGGTTGTTTTAAAGATTCTGGTCCCTCCCAGCATGATCAAGGCAGGAGCGATTCCTGCCTGGCAAGCATCTGTTGGTCAAAATGCTACATTTTGAATTGATGGGCTATAGGAGGGTCCCCAGACTATAATGATCTGGGGAATGGACAGTTTCATAGCAACTGTTGTGTCTAGTGGGTGGGGAAAGAATGCAGTAAGGTGGCTCTTCCCTTCAGGGCATACTAGACTTCTTTATGTGCCTACTTCACGTCTTAAGAATAGCTGCTAATTTATCCTTTGATCTCTCATAATCATATTGGTGTCTGCACACTGCCCCTGCCATACACTTCAGGCATCCTAACATCCTGTACATCCTGTTCATCAATTCATACTTCCATGCACACTCACAGGATCACCTGCATTTGCCTTTCTGGGCCCATGGATCTTCTTCCCTTACACACAGCTAAATCACCAATGCACACTGTCAATCCACTGGAACTCTCTAATCTTCCTGAAGAATTCTCAGAAAACAGAGAAAGATGTTATCTGTCAGAACTGCAAAATCAAGGAATAAACAGTGAAGTTTACAGGTAAGGAAATGTTCAAAGGTAGGCATAAGAACACATCCAATAAAATCAGGATATCATGTCATCACCAGCAACCCCCCAAATCAATGGATATTCCAATTCATTGGAAACACAGGAAAATACCTTGAAAGCTATGCTTATTCATTTATTAGAGACAAATAAAGAAGAAACAATCAAAGACACACAAATGGAAGCAAATAATCAGGAAATGAACAAATGTATCAAAGAAATACAGACAAAACACAGCCAAACAAATGTAGATACAATAAAGACACAATTAGTGGCATAAAGAGAGGAAACAAACAAACAAAGAAACAAAATGAGACTATCTTAGAGAGACAGGAATCCACATTCAAACAGATAAAGGCAATTGTGCAAGGCACGAAAGCAGAATTGGAATCATTAAAGAAAACACAAACAGAGAAAACTTTGGCACTGGAGAACCAAAGAAAAGATCAGGACCCACAAAGGTAAGCATCACCAATATAATACAAGTGATGGAACAGAGAAACTCTGGTGATGAACATATACTTGCAGAAAATGATACTTCTCTCAAAGGAAAAGTACACTCAGAAACATCTCAAGCACAAATCTTACAAGAAAAAAAGGATATCATGAAAAAGTGAAATTGAAGCATAATAGGAATTGATGAAAAAGAAGATTCCAGGCTCCAAAATCCAGTAAATATTTTCAAGGATATCACAGAAGAAAATTTCCCCAACTTAAAGAAACAGATGTCTATAAACATACAGGAGGCCTACAGAACCCGAAATAGACTAGTCCAGAAAAGAAACTTGTCACATCACCTTATAGGCAAAACATTAAATTTACAGGAAAAATAAATAAATAAATAAATAAATAAATAAATAAATAAATAAATACAAGCATCAAGGAAAATAGTGCAAGTATCTTATGGAGATAAGCCAATCAGAATCACAACAGGCTTCTCACCCAAAAGTATGAAAGTCAGAGGGGCCTGGACACATATCATGCAGAATTTAAGGGAGCACAGATGCCAACCCAGACTAATATGTCCAACAAAATTTTCAAACAACATAGCTACTGAAAACACTATATTCCATGACAAAACCAAAGGTAAGTAATATCTGCATAGCAAACCAGCCTGACAAAAGATACTAGAAGAAAAAAAATTCAAATCTATCCAAAACAACTACACCCAAGAAAACACAGGATACAGATTATAACTCAACAAAAACTGAAGGAAAACCACCAATGAATCATAATAACACTACAGATTCCAAAATAAAAGGAATTGTCATTTGTCACTGTGATCTACCAACATCACTGGACTCAGCTCTCCAATAAAAAGACAAACCCTAACATAATGGTTGCAGAAAAAGAATCCAACATTCTGCTGGAATCAGGAAACATACCTTTGCAACAAGGATTAATACCACCTCACAGCATTTGGCTAGAAAATGGTCTTTCAATCAAATGGACCCAGATAACAAGCTGGTGGAGCAATTATAATATCAAATAAATTAGAATTTCAAATAAAATTGCTCAAATGAGGAATGAAGGCACTGGAATTTCACCAAAGGAAAAATCCAACAGGAGGACTTCACCTTTTTGAACATCTATGCCCCAAATACAAGAGCACCTATATTTGTAAATGAAGCATTATTGAAGCTGAAATCCCATACAGATCCTAACACCTTAACAGTGGGGGAATTTGAACTCCACTCACACCAAGGGACCAATCATCCAGACAGAAGTTAAACAGGAAAATAAAAACACTTAGAGAGGCCCTATATCAAATGAGCCTAATAGATGTCTCCAGAATAGTCACCCAAATTCCAAAATGTATAGCTTCCTTTCAACACCTCATAGATCTTTCTACAAAATAGACCATACAGTTGGTTACATAGCAAGGCTCAGCAGAAACAAGAAGATTTAAAATAACCCCTTGTACCGTATCTGACCACTATGGACTAAAGCTTGGCTTCAACAACAATAGAAAGAGAAAATGTCTCCACATACATTGAAACTGAATGACTTGCTACTCAATGACAGCTGGGTTAGGGAAGAAATAAAGAGAGAAATTAAAGACTTCCTAGAATTCAATGAAAATGAATATATACACTCAATATACCCAAACTTATGGGGTCAATGAAAGCAGGGTAAAGGGGAAAGTTCCTAGTACTAAGACCCTTAAAGGACAAATTTGAAGCAATGCATTTAAGCAACTTAAAAGATCACTTGAAAGTCCTAGGAAAAAAGGAAGCAGGGACACCCAAAAGGAGTAGATGGTTGTACATTCTCAAGCACAGGGCAGAAATAAATGAATTAGAAACAAATCAACAATTCATAAATCCAATGAAACCAAGATCTGTTTCTTTGAGAATATCAAGAAGATAGACAAATCCTTAGCCAAAATAACTAAAAGGCAGAGAAACTCTCCAAATCAGCTACATCACCTGATGATTTCTATGCTGCAGGCTTCTCCAAAAGCCTGATGCTTTGAATCATATGTATACTGTCAGGAACAACACCTGAACTAAAGAGAGGATCTTCAAGCTAGCTCCTGCTTTTGTACTGATCTTCTCTAAGTGCACTAGTCACAGCTTCCTCAAATTCCTCCCTGGGTATTGAGTAAAATTTCCTGCAGTGGCTAACAGTAAGTCTAAGCTCTATCTCTAGGCCTCTGTGAGGTCCAGATTTTTAATAGAAGATAAAAAGTCTATGGTCTCACAGCTTGATGTTATGGTGCGGTAATCAAGAACAGTTGACTGTGTACAGTGACTAAGGGTCTGGAAAATAATCTCTGTTCTTTAGTGGGATTGTTAACAGTGGCCTCTATCATCAGCTTTTCAATGTAATGGAGGACAAGGCTAGAAGGCAGTTGTTTGTCTTATTTGAATGAGTGTGAGTGCAAGAAAGGATTCCAGGAAACAGGATTGATTCTGAACCTGTCATTTCATGCTTGGAATAACTAAATTTTCATCGCTGGTGAATCAATTGAAACTTCCTTTAGTACTAAACACTAGCAAAACAACTTGAGAAATAATCAAATAATCAGGTTGTGCAATCACTTCTTATGGAAATCATGAAAATACCTGCAGAAACAACTTGAGGAAGAAGGGCTTCTGGGTCATTTGGGTTGTTTTTCTGAGACAGGGTTCCTGTGTATAGCAAGCTCTGTCAGGCTTTGAACTTACAAAGGTCTGCCTACCTCCATGAGGATTAATGGAGTGTGCCACCATTCCCATAACTGTTTGTTGGGTGCCTTGTTTTCAAGATTTCATTGTCTCTTCATCTGGATGAAAGGTCTATAGGCTGCGTGTGGTAAGGCAGACCATCATGTCAAGATCATCCATAATCAAAGTGCCTCACTTCCAGGACAGGCTCCAGAGAGGATGTAGTTGGAGAAAAATAGTGACCCTAAGGGTTCTGTCCAGTGATCTACTTTTTCTAAGTATGACCAACATATATAATTTGAGGCCATCTCCCAGTAGCATCATGAAATTTGGATCTCATCAATAGAATAAAATAGGCTGTTCATGACTCATTAAGTTTTCCAAGTTCTACCTCTTCTTAGCCTTCATTGGAGAGCAAGCCATTAACACATGCTCATTAGAGAACATGTTTCATATACTATCCCTGATAGGTCTACTTTTTCTCTGCCTACCAATGAACAGAATCTTTCACTTCCAAAGGGAGTCAAATTCAAAGGGAGCAGATTTCTAGCATTCCTTGCAATCGCCACCCAATTACAAAACTTAGAAAAAAAATGATTTGTGTTGCCAGAGAGGATGCCATGCACCAGTGGAATGTTACTCTAAGAAACACATACAACCAATTTTGGAAAACTGGCAATATGCATTTGGAGTGGGTGGGTCTTGACTAGTGGCTTCTCTTTATCCCCAATTTTCAACCATTGTCAACCTCCCCTCATCCCCGGACACTTTGATTTGATAAATCAGCAGGACTTGGGTTGGTCACCAGTGCTAAAATGCATAGCCCAAACAGAAAATTAATGATCCAGGTAAAAGCAGTGTAGCTGAGTTCCAAGCAATTTAATAAACAAAAAGAATAGTGGGTATTGTAGCTATTGTATACTTGTAGATGCCAATAAGATAAAGAAGTGAATATCAGAGAAAGAGTACAGTTAAGCCAAGGGCACACAGCATGCAAAAAGAAAAGTTCAGGATGAATATTAGAAAGTCATGTGGACTAACAGCTAAGAACATCTTTCTTGGAATGCATGGGTTTGAAGACAGAATCCAGTAATCTTCAGTAAGTTACATTATGTCTCAATATTTCACTTTTGAATAAATCCAGCTAGGAATTCTCTATAGAATTTAGACAAACACACAGATTCAAATAGAGGAGTATCTAAGAATATGGTGTGGAGTAGGTCCCCATGATGAAATATTACATATTCGAGAATCTAGAATGAGGACTATGACGAAGCAGGAAATCATACAGTTAGCCTGCAGGGGAACTTCATTATACTTGTCAGCAAGCACACACAAAGGCTCAGTGTCTACAAAGGTAAGTGTCTTTAGGGTTGTGGAAAAGATGCAGTTACTACAATGCTTCCTTAATAGGCAATAGGATTGGAATTCAGATCCACAGAACTCACATAAAAATCAAGAAATGTAAGTTGCTGCCTTTAATCACAACATTAGTAATGGAGGTAAGGAGGATCCTGAAGACTCACTGAACAGCCAATAGATTAGCTCTACATTTAGAGTGACCCAGTTTGAAATATAATATAGAATATAGGTGAGAAGGACACCTGCATCAATCTCTTTCCTACACAAACACATTCTTACACACACACACACACACACACACACACACACACACACACACACACACATTCCTCACTCATTGAAATTTAATATCATCCCTTCAAGGCTGAGGTAGTATGGGGTTGGAAATTGCCTCTCTCCAACCACCCACAAGCAGTCATTCCTGCTGTAAACAACTCCAAGAGAAAGAAATTGGGTTCAATGCTGCTGTTCTGTCCTGCTCTCTTCACTTTTGGATGGTCTTGAAAAATCCTTTTCCTTCAAGTAAAAATAAATAAATAAATAAATAAACAAACAAATAAATAAATAAATGAATAAAAATATTAATCTGTCTATGAAAGACCTACATGGTACACAGACCCTTATAATTGGGCAACAGGAAGAAGAAGAGATTTTGAGATAAAAAACAAACAAATAAAAAAGAGACATAGATATGGGTAAAATGAGGAAAATGTAAAAAAAAGGGGGATATTGACAAAAGTGTAAGGGAAGAGAACAGGGTGAGTGATGGTTTATAAGTATTTACCTACACAGTTCTGATGATAAGTGGTTGGAATCCATGGCAAACACATTAGATTAAAAGTTTGAAATTCTACAGTGTTATGGACACTGGATCCTGATCGTGTCTAGCTAAAGACTAGGCACCACATCTGAAGAGAGTATGTTGATACAGATCTGAGAATCAGACCCCTGGGGACAGCTTACTTCTCCCACTGTTGTCATCCCAGAGCAGAACCATAGAGCTTCTATCTGGTGCCTAAGCCATATGTAGTCTTCTAAATAGTGAAAATCTTATGTTAACTTGGGCTGTACCAAGACCCTTTAATAAGCAGGCACTGGACCCTAGCTGTCCAAACCTGGGCTGGAAACAAATGTCTATAATCCCACCTAGGTAGGAGGGAGAAGCAGGAAGACAAGTTCAGGGTACTTCTAGTCTAAAAATAAAGAAACAAAAAACAAACATGTGAAATCTCGGTTAAGACTTTACACACAACAACCCACATTTTATTTCAAGCATTCATCTGAGAATGCTAGGCCACTAACTCTCTAATGATTGAGTACCAGTACCAGGACCCTCTACTGGACAACCCTGATATCAAATTTCAGACCCTCTGACATCAGTGCTCCCCTTTTGCCTGGTGATGGCCTACAAGTTTTCATTGATGAGTGTCACTAGATGCCAATGGGGCCTATTGATGTTTCCTGATATACCAAACTTGGGGCTAACAAAGAGTCTGTAGTTTAAAAAAATGGATAGCTCAAACACACAGATGGAGGGAGGGAAGACACCAGAGAGCAAGAGCTTTATCCAAGAAACAACTGGTAGGAGCTTGGGTAACTGACCATCACCAGGCATCTGGATATAGAAACCTACAGTCATCTTAGACCTTTGCTCACTCATGCACACTTCCAAGGTTTTGTTGCACTGGAAAAGGATATATATGGAAATTATATGAGATAGGAATATAGAGTTAACAGTTATATGCATGCCCTGTGGCTGCCCTTCCTAATTACTAGAAATCTACTTTTCCATTGCAAAACTTGGGGTTGTTAACCTGAGGCTTCCCAAAACAAACACAAAGAATATATGAACATGCAACCCCTGTACTAAGTAACCAGACTGTCAGGAAAAGTCCACACTTATTGTCACTGAGGGCAGCCTAGAACTAAAAAAATTATAAACAGATGAAAACTAGAGGATTTATGATGGGATGAAGAGGACTTAAGTGGATGAAACTTGGCTCATTAACAAAACCCAGCTGTCATTGTGTAGTAAGTTGATCAGTTTCCATGTGTGTTAGGCTTTTTGCTATTTCCATTGTTGTTGCAGTCCAGCTTTAGTCCATGGTGGTCACATAGAATACAGGGAATTATTTCAATCTCCTTGTATTTGTTGAGGCTTGCTCTGTGACCAACTAGATGGTCTGTTTTGGAGAAGGTTCCATGAAGTGGGAAAAAGAAGGAATATTCTTATTAGTTTGGGTGAAAAGTTCTGCAGATATCTGTTGCATTTGAATTAGGGCCTCTTTAAGTGTATAATTTCCCTATTTACCTACTGTCTATATGATCTGTCCCTTGGTAAGAGTGGGGTGTTTAAGTCTCCCATTATTTAGGTGTTGGGATGGATGTGTGATTTAAGCTTTAATAATGTTTCATTTACCAATATAGGCACTTTTGTGTTTGGAGCATATATGTTCAGAATTGTAATGTCCTCATGGTGGATTTTTCCTTTGATGAGAATGTAATGCCCCCTCTTCATCTTTTTTGATAAGTGTTGGCTGCAAGTCTATTTTATTAGATATTGGCAGAGTTACGCCCAATTTTTTTTGGGGGGGCGAATCATTTGCTTGAAAAACAATATTCCAGCACTTTACTCTGACCTAGTGTTTATCTTAGTCACAGAGGTGTGTTTCTTGGATGCAGGAGAAGGTTGAATGCAGTTTGCATATCCATTATGTTAGTCTGTGTCTTTTTATTAGAGAGTTGATTCAAATGATGTTGATAGATAATAGTGACCAATGAATGTTAGTTCCTTGTATTGTGGAGTTTGTGGTCTTACTGTGATTCATTACTTGTTTTTTTTTTTTTTTTCTTTTAGTAGGAAATTATCTGTTTCTTATGTTTTCTTTGGAATAGTTATTTTTATTGGATTGGAGTTTTACTTCTGGGATTTCATGTAGCACTAGTTTAATATGTAAAAAATGCTTAAATTTAGTTTTGTCATGGAATATTTTTTCACATTCATATTTATTGAAGGCTTCTCTATAGAAAGAGTGTTTGACTATGATGATGTGAGGTAAAGAATTTCTATTCTGGTAAAATCTATAGGGTGTTCTGTTGGCCTCCTGTATCTTTCTTTAAATTGGGAAAAATTGACTTCTATGATTTTCTTGAAGGTATTTTCTGGTCCTTGAGCCTGCAATTTTTCTTTCATCAATTCCTATTTATTATTCTTAGATTTTGCCTTTTCACTGTGGCTGTAATTTCTTGGATGTTTTGTGTTTGGGACTTTTCCAATCTTCCTTTTCCTTTGAGAGAAGTTTCAATTTCTGCAAGTATATTTTCAGCACCAGAGATTCTCTCTTCCATCTCTTGTAATCTGTTAGTGATACTTACCTTGTGGTTTCTGTTCTTTTCTTAAATTTATCCAGTTCCAAGGTTTTCTCTGTTTGTGTTTCTTTATTAATTCTAATTCTACTTTTATGCCTGGTACAATTCCCTTCATCTGGTTTTAATGAGGCTTCCAGTCTCTGAATGATAGGCTGTATTTTGTTTTGTTTTTTTTCCCCTGGCTCTTTCAATACCACTAATTATGCCACTACTTGTCTCTTTACTTATTTGTCTGTATTTGCTTGCATTTCTTGGAGAGCATTGTTCATTTCTGCTTAATTTGTTTCCATCTCTGTGGCAATTTTTTAAAGATATTTGTTTGTTTTATCTTTATGTGTGTCTAATAACTGGATAAGCATATCTTTAAACTCAGTTTTCCTGATTACAGAGGAGTTGGAGTATCCATTGATTTGGAGGGATTGCTGGTGAAGCCATAACTTTCTGACTTTTGTTGTATATGTTCTTTCACAGACCTCTGGGCATTTGCTTACCTGAAAATTTCATGATTTCCTTGTTTTTTATTACTGAGTAATATTCCATTGTGTATATATACCACAATTTATGCATCCAATTTTCAGTTGAGAGGCATCTGGGCTGTTTTCAGCTTCTGGATATTACAAATAAAACTGTTACAAACATGTTTGAGTAAATGTCCTTATTGTGTACTTGAGAATCTTTTGGATATGTGCCTAGGAGTGGTATAGTTGGATCTCGAGGAAACACTGTCCCTAGTTATATGAGAAGTGCCAAATTGATTTCCAGAGTGGTTGTACAAGTTTACATTCCCATCAGCAGTGGAAGAGGGTTCCCCTTTCTCCATAACCTCCCGAGCATGTGATGTCTTTTGAGTTTTTTATCTTAGCCATTCTGATGGGTGTAAGGTGAAATCTTGGCATCATTTTGATTTGCATTTCCCTGATGGCTAATGAGGTTGAGCATTTCTTTAAGTATTTCTCTGCCATTCGATATTCCTCTGCAGATAATTCTCTGTTTAGCTCTGTACACCATTTTTAAATTGGATTACTTGATTTTTTTTTTTTTTTTTTTTTTTTTTTTTTGCTTTTCAGCTTCTTTAGTTCTTTGTATATACTGGATATTAGCCCTCTGTCAGATAAAGGGTTGGTGAAGATCTCTTCCCATTTTGTAGGCTGTTGTTTTGTTCTGATGACAGTGTCCTTTGCTTTACAGAAGCTTTTCAGTTTCATGAGGTCCCTTTTATTGATTGTTGCTTTTAGAGCCTGTGTTGTTGGTGTTCTGTTCAGGAAGTTGTCTCCTGTGCCAATGAGTTCAAAGGTATTCCCCACTTTTTCTTCTAAGTGTTTTAGTGTGCCTGTTTCTATGTTGAGGTCATTGATCCACTTGGACTTTAGTTTTGTGCAGGGTGATAAGTATAGATCTATTTGCATCTTTCTACATGTAGACTTCCAATTATACCAGCACCATTTGTTGAAGATGCTATCTTTTTTCCTCTGAATGGATTTGGCATCTTTGTCAAAAATCAGGTGTCTGTAAGTGTGTGGAATTATGACAGGGTCTTCTTTTCAATTCCATTGATCCACAAGTTTGTTTCTATGCAAGTATCATGCAGTTTTTAGTATTTTTGCTCTATAGTACAGCTTGAGTTCAGGGATGGAGATACCTCTTGAAAATTTTACTGTAGAGAATTGTTTTAGCAATTCTGGGTTTCTTGTTGTTCCATATGAAGGTGAGAATTTTTCTTTCAAGATATGTAAAGCATTGTGTTGGTAATTTGATTGGAATTGCAGTGAATCTGTTGATTGCTTTTCGTAAGATGGCCATTTTTACTATGTTAATCCTGTCAAGCCATGAGCATGGGAGATCTTTCCATCTTTTGATATCATCTTCTAATCCTTTCTTCAGAGACTGGAAAAATTTTTCATACAAGTCTTTTACTTGTTTGGTTAGGTTCACATCATGGTACTCATGGTACATTATGTCCTTTGTGGCTATTATGAAGGGTGTTGTTTCCCTAATTTCTTTCTTGAACCTTTTGTGTTTTGTATACAGAAGGCTACTCAGGTTTTTTTTTTTTTTTTGTGAATTTTGTATCCAGCCACTATGCTGAAAGTGTTAATCAGCTGTAGGAGTTCCCTGGTAGAATTTTTGTTGTCACTCAGGTATATAATCAATATCATCTACAAACAGAGGTACTTTGACTTCTTCCTTTCCAATTTGTATCCCCTTTGATTTTCAAGCAGCTAAACATCACCTGGCATCTGGGTACTGAAATCCATTGTCATCTTGACCTTTGCTCACTGATACACACTTTAAATGCCTTTGTATACTGGAAAATAGATATATGAGAATTTTTTTTTTCATATAGGAATGTAAAGTGCAAAATTCATGGCATGTATTTTGGCTGAATGTCCTAGTTGCCAGAAACAGAGTTTTCAAATGCAAAAGGTGGGATTGATAAGTTCCTGAAGAGCCAACATGTGAATATATAAAAAGAAAGTTTGCACCCAATTAATGAAAAAAAGAAATATAAAAACCACTCAGGGAGGGAGGGGCAAGATGGCGGCGCCTGGAGGACTCTCATTCTGAGCAGCAACACAGCAGGATCAGCACAGTGAACAGCAATCAGAACTCTCGGCCATAAAACACAGTCATTGTGTTTCCCAGGTGAGAGGATACCCCACGGTGGGGGATTCAATCAGCTTTTGACTCACCCGGCTAATCTGCAGAAGAGATCCCGGTTCCGCCAGAGGCTTGGCTGCAGGCCACCAGCCCCAGCCCCAGCCCAGAGCCACAAGCCAGTGTCTCTGGTCATGGTCCCAGACTGAACCTTGGGCACCACACTATCAGAGACTGGAATTTTCAGTTGAGAGATAACCCCAGGGTACAGAAAACGATTGGGACCGGCCTCAGGTCACCCAGACATCCCCTGGAAAAGACTCGGGCGGGTTCCACGGGCACCCCAGGAGCCAGCCCGGAGCCAGAGCCAGGGACCCAGGTTCCTGCACAGAGCCCTGCCTGCCTGCGCGCCTGATTCGCCACCGGAGATAGAAACGGCGGATCTGATTTCAGAGCACTCAGCTTACCCCCAACCTGAAAAGGTCCCCGGAAAATTACCCAGCTTAGGGAGCCACTCAGGCTCCCAAAAGCCGCAAAGGCAGACACAGGCAGTTTCTGCACACCAGACAGCTGGCAGAGACTGAGCCGCCATCTCACAGCTGTGCTCCAGGCACAGGCAAATTTCTGTGGCCAGCAAGCTGGCGGACACTGAGCAGTGTGCACCAGGGCAAAAAAAGACACTGGGAGTTCGTGTCTCCAGAGAATCCACGGGGAAGGAAGGAAACTGTACTGATCTAAATCACCCAATCCTTCCCTAGAAAAAGTCTAGCAGTCTAGTGGGGCCGAGGCGCCAGCACTCAGCTGTGCTCCAGACACAAGCACAAACAGTTGAGGCGTGCCTGATGTCCAACTGGGTCACAGCAGCTGATCATTAAATTTGCAACAAGAAACCCAGAAACAGGGCAGCTGCCCTCAGGACTTCCCTGGGTGAGAGGAGAACCCTCTCGACTAACAAAGACCACAGTTACCACTCAGGTCTATATCCCTGAGGTGAGCAACTCCTAAAAAAACACCAGCCATCCAGGGACTATACCCAAAAAGCTGAGAAGACATCCTTCAGGAAAAACCAGCTTTCTGCAAAGGGGATTCTCTCCACCACAGGATCCCCAGGAACCACCAGAAAATAACCCCAAACTCCTAAGATAACACAATGGGTAGAGGCCAGTGTAAAAGCTCAAGCAACAAAAGACAGAGCAATATGGCTTCTCCAGAACCCAGTTACCCAGGGGCAAGTAGCCCTGGACACCCCACCATAACTGAAATCCAAGAAGATGACCTAACAAGTATGCTCATGAAGATGATAACAGAGGAAACAAATAAGATTCATAAAGACATGGAGGAAGATAAACTCAAACAGAATATTGCCATCCATAAAGAAATAGAGGAAGCTGCAGCCAAACAGTTTATGGCCTTTAGAAAGGAAATGCTAAAAACACTGAATGAAATGATAGAAACAGAGTTGAAGGAACTAAAAGAAAAACAGGAAAGTACAATCAGACAGGTGAAGGAAGTAAACAAAACAACTCAAGACCTGAAGATAGAATTGGAAAAATTAAAAAAAAAACACAAATGGAAGAAATAATGGAAAGGAAGAATCTAGGGAAGAAAACAGGAACTACAGAGGTAAGCATAACCAACAGACTAAAAGAGATGGAAGAAAGAATCTCAGGTGTAGAAGATACAATGGAAGAAATCGATGTATCTGTCAAAGAAAATGTTAAATCTGAAAAATTCCTGACACAGACCGTCCAAGAAATGCAAGACAATATGAAAAGACAAAACCTAAGAATAATAGGTATAGAGGAAAAAGAAGACTCCCTTCTCCAAGGCCCAGAAAATATTTTCAACAAAATCATTGAAGAAAATTTCCCCAACTTAAAGGAGAGGCCAATTAGAGTACATGAGGCCTACAGAACACCCAACAAATTTGACCAGAAAAGAAAATCCTCCCGCCACATAATAATCAAAACAGTAAGTATACAGAACAAAGAAAAAATACTAAAAGCTGCAAGGGAAAAAGGCCAAGTAACATATAATGGCAAACCCATTAGAATCACACCTGACTTTTCAACAGAGACTATGAAAGCCAGAAGGGCCTGGACGGATATCATGCAGACCCTAAGAGAACACAGATGTCAGCCCAGGCTACTATACCCCGCAAAACTCTCAGTCCTCATAGATGGAGAAAACAAGATATTCAATGACAAAAACAAATTTCAACAATACCTACAAACAAATCCAGCATTACAGAAGACAATGGAAGGGAAAATACAACCCAAGAAAGCTAGCTACATTCAAGAAAACACAGGAAATAAATAACCTCACTTCAGTAAAACAAAAAGCAACCAAGCACACAACCTGATGACCACAGCCAACATCAAAATCAAGAGATCTAACAGCCACTGGTCTTTACTCTCTCTCAACATCAATGGACTCAACTCTCCAATAAAAAGACAGAGATTAACAGAATGGATACGTAAACAAAACCCAGCAATCTGTTGCATACAAGAAACACACCTAAGACACAAAGATAGACATTACCTGAGGGTAAAGGGTTGGAAGACGACTTTCCAAGCAAACAGACCCAAGAAGCAAGCAGGAGTAGCCATTCTAATATCTGATAAAATAGACTTTCAACCAAAATTAATCAAAAGAGATGGGGAAGGACACTTCATACTCATCAAGGGAAAATTTCACCAGGAAGACATCACAATCCTGAACATCTATGCCCCAAATACAAGGGCACCCACATTTGTGAAAGAAACATTGATAAAATTTAAAGCACATATAGATCCAAACACATTAATAGTGGGAGACTTCAACACCCCACTCTCAACAAATGACAGGTCAACAAAACAGAAATTAAACAAAGAAACAATGTCTCTGACAGAGGTCATGAATCAAATGGACCTAACAGACATTTACAGAACTTTACACCCAAACACAAAAGAATTTACCTTTTTCTCAGCACCTCATGGAACCTTCTCCAAAATAGATCACATAGTGGGTCACAAAACAAGCCTCAACAGATACAAGAAGATTGAAATAATCCCATGTATCTTGTCTGATCACCATGGAATAAAGCTGGACCTGAACAATAACAGAAATAACAAAAAGCCTACACACACATGGAAACTGAACAACTTGTTACTAAATGACAGCTGGGTCAGGGAAGAAATAAAGAAAGAAATTACAGTCTTTTTGGAAATCAATGAAAATGAAGACACAACATACCCGAACTTGTGGGACACAATGAAAGCAGTGCTAAGAGGAAAGTTCATAGCACTAAGTGCCTTCCAGAAGAAATTCGAGACAGCTCATTCAAGCACCCTAATGGGTCACTTAAAAACCCTAGAAAAAGAAGAAGCAGACACACCAAGAAGGAGTAGACGGCTGGAAATAATCAAACTCAGGGCTGAAATCAATCAATTGGAAACAAATAAAACAATTCAAAGAATCAATGAAACCAAGAGCTGGTTCTTTGAGAAAATCAACAAGATCGACAAACCCTTAGCCAGGCTAACTAAAAGGCAGAGAGACACCACCCAAATCAACAAAATCAGAAATGAAAAGGGGGATATAACTACAGACACTGAGGAAATCCAAACAATCATTAGGACTTACTTCAAAAGTCTATATGCCACAAAATTTGAAAATCTAAATGAAATGGACAATTTTCTTGATCGATTTGACTTACCAAAGCTGAACCAGGACCAGGTAATTCAACTAAATAGACCTATATCCCCCAAAGAAATAGAAGCGGTCATCAACAGTCTCCCATCCAAAAAAAGCCCAGGACCGGATGGCTTCAGCGCAGAATTCTATCAGACCTTCAAAGAAGAGCTAACACCAATTCTCTTCAAACTATTCCACAAAATAGAAACAGAAGGAATATTTCCAAATTCATTCTATGAAGCCACAGTCACTTTGGTACCTAAACCTCACAAAGACTCAACAAAGAAAGAGAATTTCCGGCCAATCTCCCTTATGAACATTGATGCAAAAATACTTAATAAAATACTTGCAAACCGAATCCAAGAACACATCAAAGATATTATCCACTATGACCAAGTAGGTTTCATCCCAGGTATGCAGGGGTGGTTCAATATATGGAAATCCATCAATGTGATCCACCATATTAACAAACTGAAAGAAAAAAACCACATGATAATCTCCCTAGATGCTGAAAAAGCCTTTGACAAAATCCAACATCCATTCATGTTCAAAGTATTGGAGAGATCAGGGATACAAGGCACATATCTAAACATAGTAAAGGCGATATACAGCAAGCCTATAGCCAACATCAAACTGAATGGAGAGAAACTTAAAGCAATCCCACTGAAATCAGGGATAAGACAAGGCTGCCCACTCTCTCCATATCTCTTCAACATAGTGTTGGAAGTCCTTGCTAGAGCAATAAGACAGTTGAAGGAGATCAAGGGGATACAAATTGGAAAGGAAGAATTCAAATTATCACTATTTGCAGATGATATGATAGTATACGTGAGTGACCCCAAAAACTCTACCAGGGAACTCCTACAGCTGATAAACACCTTCAGCAAAGTGTCAGGATACAAAATTAACTCAAAAAAAATCAGTAGCCCTCCTGTATACAAAAGACAAAAGGGCTGAGAAAGAAATTAAGGAAACAACACCCTTCACAATAGCCACAAATGACATAAGGTACCTCGGAGTAACCCTAACCAAGGAAGTCAAAGACTTGTATGAAAAAAATTTCAAATCTCTGAAGAAAGAATTAGAAGAAGATATGAGAAGATGGAAAGATCTCCCATGCTCATGGCTTGGTAGGATTAACATAGTAAAAATGGCCATCTCACCAAAAGCAATCTACAGATTCAATGCAATGCCCATCAAATTACCAACACAATTCTTTACAGACCTGGAAAGCAAAATTCTCAACTTCATATGGAATAACAAGAAAACCAGAATTGCTAAAACAATCCTCTACAATAAAAGATCTTCTGGAGGTATCTCCATCCCTGTTCTTAAGTTGTACTATAGAGCAACAGTTTTAAAAACTGCACGGTACTGGCATAGAAACAGAATGGTGGATCAATGGAACCGAACAGAGGACCCAAAAATAAACCGACACACTTATGGATACATGATCTTTGACAAAGACGCCAAAACCATACAATGGAAAAAAGATAGCATCTTCAACAAATGGTGCTGGTCTAACTGGATGTCTACATGTAGAAAAATGAAAATAGATCCATACTTGTCACCCTGCACAAAACTGAAATCCAAGTGGATCAAAGACCTCAACATAAAACCAGACACATTAAATCGGCTTGAAAAAAAAGTGGGAAATACCCTAGAACTCATTGGTACAGGGGAAAACTTCCTGAACAGAACACCAACAGCACAGGCTCTAAGAGCAACAACCAATAAATGGGACCTCATGAAACTGAAAAGCTTCTGTAAAGCAAAGGACCCCGTCATCAAAACAAAGCAACCACCTACAGATTGGGAAAGAATCTTCACCAACCCTTTATCTGACAGAGGACTCATATCCAGTATATATAAAGAACTAAAGAAGCTGAAAAGCAGCAAACCAAGTAATCCACTTAAAAAATGGGGAACAGTGCTAAGCAGAGAATTCTCTGTAGAGGAATACCGAATGGCAGAGAAGCACTTAAAGAAATGCTCAACCTCACTAGCCATTAGGGAAATGCAAATCAAAACAACCCTGAGATTTTACCTTATACCCATAAGAATGGCCAAGATCAAAAACTCAAGTGACAACACATGCTGGAGAGGTTGTGGAGAAAGGGGAACCCTTCTCCACTGCTGGTGGGAATGTAAACTTGTACAACCACTCTGGAAATCAATCTGGCGCTTTCTCAGACAACTAGGAACAGCGCTTCCTCAAGATCCAGCCATACCACTACTGGGCATATATCCAAAAGAGGCTCAAGTACACAAAAAGGACATTTGCTCAACCATGTTTGTAGCAGCTTTATTTGTAATAGCCAGAAGCTGGAAACAACCCAGATGCCCCTCAACTGAAGAATGGATGCAGAAATTGTGGTACATCTACACAATGGAATATTACTCAGCAATGAAAAATAAGGAAATCATGAAATTTGCAGGTAAATGGTGGGATCTGGAAAGGATCATCCTGAGTGAGTTGTCCCAGAAGCAAAAAGACACACATGGTATATACTCACTCATATAGACATACAACATAGGACAAGCCCACTAAAACCTGTGCATCTAAAGAAACTAAGCAAGAGAGAGGACCCTAACTAAAACGTCCAATCCCCATCCAGAAAGGCAAAGAGGATGGACAACAGAAGAAGAAGAAAACAGGAAACAACCTAGGAACCTACCACAGAGGGCCTCTGAAAGCCTCTGCCCTTCAGACTATCAAAGCAGATGCTGAGCCGGATGGGCAACTGTTGGGCAGGTGAACGGAATTTTAGGTAAGAACTGGGAAATAGTAAGAGCTGGAGAGGACAGGGTCTCCACAAGGAGAGCAACAGAACAAGAAAATTTGAACATAGGGAACTTCCCAGAGACTCATACTCCAACCAAGGTCTATTCTTGGAGATAACCTAGAACCCCTGCACAGATGTAGCCCAGGGCAGTTCAGAGTCCAATTGGGTTACATAGTAATGTGAAGAGGGACTGCCTCTGACATAATCTGATTGGCCTGCTCTTTGATCACCTCCCTCTGGGGGGGGGGGAGCAGCCTTACCAGGCCACAGTAGAGGACAATACAGCCACTTTTGATGTGAACTGACAGACTAAGATCAGAAAGGAGAGGAGAACCTCCCCTATTAGTGGACTTGGGGAGAGGCATGCAAGCAGAGGGAGGAGGGAGGGTGGGATTGGGAGGAGAGGAGGGAGGGGCTTATGGGGGGATGCAGAAAGAATAAAGTGTAATTGATGAAAAATTTAAGAAAAAAGGGAAAAATAATTTAAGAACTTTAAATGACTTTCAAAATTGGAGGAATACATGGAGTTAGTCAATTGGCATGGAGCACGTCTCACCCCTGGGGTCAATGGTCTCCTGAACCTACTCAGACCTTGGACACCACCACTGCTAGTTCTAGAACTGACACAGGATGTTCCAACGAGGGGCTAAGGCTTCTCATAATATTTCCTATAAGACCACACCTGTTTGTCTATATCCCCCATTTTTATTCATTATTAGCCAGATAGAGCCAAGTAATTGTGGTAATGATACTTGCTTTTATGCCCAATGCTGGAATGCTAGTAAATTTAGGTATGCCCTGGTTACTCGCATGACTCACTGGGTGCCTGTGCCCATTGATGCCCCTCACGCTATGACTCTCTTCAGATAGAAAAGGGATCTTGGAACTACAGCCACCATTGTTACTACAATCTCATTGACGGCTGTTGGAGCTACCACTAGGGCATTAGCCATGAGTCATACTGGGCAGACTGCTCAGACCCTGAATAATCATTTAGCCAATGTAGCTCATGCCTTAGTTGCACATAAAGGAATTAATGCTGAACTAAAAGGAAGCTTGATGGTGTTCAATCAGAGGATTGACCTCTTGCAGGAGCAAATTGATACCCTATGGTAAATTGCTCAACCTGGCTGTCAATGAAAGTATGCTGGACTTTGTGTCACTAGCATACAACATGAGAATTTTTCCTGTGCAGCAAATCTGTCTAAACAATTGTCGAGCTATATTTTAGGTAATTGGACTGGAGAATTTGATACTACGATGGAGCAGCTGAGAGTGGCCATTGTCACAGTAAATTCTACTGGAGTGGACGCAGGACTAGCCACAGGATTATCAACATGGATTGCTGCAGCCATGAATCATCTGAAGGAATGGGCGGGCATGGGAGTGTTAGCAGGCCTTCTGGTGTTGGTCTCCTTGGTTTGCCTGTGGTATATATGCAAGATTAGAGTCTCACAACAGTGTGATGCAGCCATGATCATTCAGGCCTTTACAGCCATTGAAGCAGGACATTCTCCCCAAGCATGGTTGGATACCATAAAAAGCTAAAATGATACGCTCAGGATGCGAGGCTAAGCACTGCACTCAGGGTCAGCCGCTTTGGACCCAGAGAAGAGCATGTCTGATTGCATGCGGGTTGATGCCCCAGGTCCCGCCTCTGAGAAAAAGGTATCGGACGGGTCTGATGCTCTTTGGGTGGATGACACCTAAATGAACATCTGTACAAAGTCCCAATTTATTTCTAATATCAGAGATCAGACCTCTACTCTTGCCTGATGCATCTAAAACAAAAAGGGGGAACTGTAGAGAGCTGCGGAATGCTATGCCTTAAAGATGGAGCTGGTTTCCGCCTTCCACCTTCCCGATGGTGAGTGCTCTCTGTCACGAACAACTCCACATTTGGCTAAGGCCGAGGATCTGGCTTGCTTCCATGTATGTGGACCTATCTGCATTGCCCCCGTGGCACGCCTGGATTGGCTACCCAGACGCTATTTAAGCTGTGGGCTGGCTTTCCCCGGGGTCCGAGGATTGTTCAATGTTCCTGAATAAACTGCATTGAAAAAAAAAAAACAAAAAACACTCAGAATCCAAGATGATTGTGAACATATTGATGGGTGTTGATCACTCTACCAGGCAATAGCCAATTGAAGGAGACTAAACATGCCAGTCCAGAAAACTTTACACTGAAAAACTTTCAATCACCATTGATGTAGAAAACATAATAATCCATGACAAAGACACATTTATGCAATATTGTGCATTAACCCAATCATACAGAATGTACTTGAAGGAAATCTTCCACACAAGGAAGTTAACTTCATCTCCCTCACTTTCCCTCTCACAATAAACACAGGATATAAATAACTGCAACAAAAAAATATGAAATCAGACTTTCACAACCAACATTAAAAATTAAGTGGTGTATCTGTCACTTGTCATTTATATCTCCCTCAGTATGTATTAAGACAACTGTCCAATAAATAGACAAAGACTCATAAATATGGACTTGTATAATAGGATCCATGTTTCTTCTGTATAGAAGAAACACACCTCAGCCACAATGATACATATTTCCTGAAATTAAAATGTAACTTTAAAAACTGTTTTCCAATCATCCAATTTCTCATGAAATTGGATTTCAACCAAAATTTATTAGAAGTGGTAAGAAAGGACATTTCATAAACATCAAGAAAAAAATCCCACCAAGATTAAATCTCAATTTTGAACAACCATGCCACATATAAAAGTACACCCAAACCTGTATGATAAATATTAATAAAGATTAAGCCACACATAATCCCCTTATCTTTAAAAGTTGGATACCTCAACACCCCATTCTCAAAAAAGGCAGTTCAATTCAACAGACATTAAGCAAGAAAAAAGGACACTAACTTATCTTACAAATCAAAAGGAAACAACAGATATGCAGAGAAATTTTCAACCAAAAAAAAATTACCAAATTAACAAAATCAGAAGTTATTGACAGGCTCCAAGGAAATAATAATAATAATAAAGTAAAAAAAAATCAGCAATCCTAGTTCAAATACTGATTTGCCACAAAATTTAAATATCTACATGAAATAGACAATTTTTTTGGTGGAATCCACTTACTAAATTTGAATTCAGATGAGGAAAATAAAAATGTGCCATTAGTCTCAGCATCTACCTGCTGGGTATGTTCTTTCGGAAGTACTCTGTGGTAGGCTCCTGTCCTTTATCCTGTTCTCTCCCTCTTCAAAAGTCCATTAAATTTGCCTTTCTGAATGAGTATTGAACATCGTGGCAGGGCAGTCCTCCTTGCTGAGATAATTTAGGTGTATATTTTTTACTAGGTTTATCCTATATTATATGTCTAATATCCACTAATAAGTGAGTATGTATCATGTCTGTCTTTCTGCTTCTGGGTGACTTCACACAGGATGATCTTTCCTAGTTCCCATGCTCTGCATGCATATTTCATGATCTCCTTGTTTTTACTGGCTGAGTAGTATTACATTGTGGAAAAGTACCACAATGTCTATATCTGTTCCTCAGTTGTGAGACATCTCTGTTGTATCCAGATTCTGGCTCTTTCAAATAAACCTGCTATGAACATGGTTGAACAAATGTTTTGTTGTATACTTGAACATTTTTGGATATATGTTTAGGAGTGTTATAGTTGATTCTTTTTAAATTTTATTTTAATTTTTATTAATTACACTTTATTTACATTGTATCCTCCCATAATCCTCCCCTCCTAATCCCACTTTCTCTCTCCCTTCTCCACGCATGTCCTTCCCCAAGTCTCTTGATAGGGGAGGTCTTCCTTTCCTTCCTTCTGGTCCTAGTCTATCAGATTTCCTCAGGAGTGGCTACATTATCACTTTCTGTTGCCTGGTAAGGCTGCTCCCCCTCAGGGGGTGGAGATCAAAGAGCAAGCCAATCCATTAATGTCAGTGGTAGTCCTCTTCCAATTACGATAGAACTCACTTGGTCACTGGACTGCCATGGGCTACATCTGTGCAGGGGTTCCAGGTTATCTGCATGCATGGTACTTGGTTAGAATATGAGAATACGAGTTTCTGGAAAGACCCCTGTGTTCAAATTTTTTGGCTTTGTTCCTCTCCTTGTGGAGCTCCTATCCTCTCCCGATCTTAATATTTCCCACATCTTTCAGAAGATTCCATGCACTCTGCCCAATTGTTGGACATAATTCTCAGCATATGCTTTGATTGTCTGCAGGGCACAGCCTTTCAGAAGCCCTCTGTGGCAGGTTCTAAACTTGTTTCCTGTTTTCTTCCTCTTCTGATGCTCATTCTCTTTACCTTTCAGGACAGGCATTGAACATTTTAGCCAAAGTCCTCTCTCTTGATGATTTTCTTTAGGTGTGAAGATTTGATTAAGTTTATCCTATATTATATGTCTATACTAGTGAGTTTATACCATGTGTGTCTTTCTGCTTCTGGGATAACTCATTCAGGATGATCCTTTCCAGTTCCCACCATCAAAGGTTTCATCCACTAGGACTATGTTGACTTCTATTCTGACATGCAGTTATGCTTTGATGATCAGAAAATTACCCACTGCAAGATAAATCCACGTGATTACATTCTTAGATGAAGAAAAAAAACGCATTTTACAAAATTAAACTCACATACCTGTTGAAAGTCTTGGAGCAAACTCAAAGTATGATTATTAATCTCAGCCTCTGCTCTGATACCCTGCAGAAAAGATTATTTCAGGGGCCATTTGTGGTAGGCTCCTATCCTCTCCCCTGTTTTCTCCCTCTTCCGATGTGAATCCCACATCCCTTTCTCAGTAGGATTGGTCATCATACCCAGGATCTTTTTTCTTGATTAGCTTCTTGGTGTTTAGAAATTTTAATATAATTATCTTGTATTTTATGTCTAATAACCACTTATCAAGGAGTACTCACCATGTGTGTCTTTCTGCTTCTAGAATACCTCACTTAGGATGAAATTTTCTAGTTCCATCTTAGCAAGAAATTTCATTGTCATTTTTATAATAGCTGAGAAGAATTCCATTGAGTAAATGAACCACAATTTCTGTATCCATTCCTCAACTGAGGCATATGTGGATATTTTCCAACTTCTGGCAATTACTGTAAAACTGCTACGAACATGGTTGAACAAATTTACTGGTTGTATATTTCAGAATATTTGTGATACAGGTATTTTTTAGCTAATTTTGTATACAGCCACTTAGGAAAGGAGTTTAACAGCTATAGGAGTTCTAATAGAATTTTGAGAGTCATTCATACTTGCTAGCATATCAAGGAAGAGAGTGGGAAACATTGTTTTTCCCAGATTTCAGTGGGATTGATTTCAGTTTCTGTCTGTTGCATTTGAGATTGTCTATAGGCTTGTTCAATATTTTTTTCTAGGTTTAGGTAAGTGCTTTTTATCCCTGATCTTTTGAAGACTTTAAGCATGAATGGGTGTTGGATTTTGTTGCATAATTTTTCAGCATCTAAGGAGAATGTCTTGTTTTTTTATTATTATTTTATTTTGTTGATATTGTGGGTTAAATTGATGGATTTCTATATCTGCACAATCTCTGCATTCATGGGATGAACCCTGCTTGGTCATAGTGGATGATACTTTTGATGTGTTTTACCTTAATATTTTGCATCTTTTGATGATTTTTTGGAACAATATTTATAAGAGAAATTAATGTGAAATTATCTTTTATTGTTAGGTCTTAAGAAGATTTATTTGCCAAGATGATATAGATTCATATAATGAGTTTGGCAATGTTTCTTCTATATTTAATTTGTGGAATGGTTTGAAGAATATGGGTATTAGCTCTTCTTTGAATCTAAGGTTGAAGTTTGTGCTTAAACCATCTGGTCCTGTGCTTTAATTTCATTTATTTATTTATTTATTTATTTATTCATTTATTTTTGGAAGGGAGACATTTGATGACAGTTTCTATTTCCTTAGGGGATAGAGGAGTTTTTATTTTATTGACCTGTACTTGATTCAGCATTGGTAAGGGTATCAATTCTGAGGGAACAGAAAGACACATATGTTATATCTTCACTTAGGGTGGATATTAGATATAAAATATAAGATATACATACTAAAATCTGTACACCTATAGTACCTAAGTGGAAAGTAGGACCCTGGGAGAAATGACCAGTTCTCACACAGAAAGATGACTGAAATGGACATTGTAAGAATCAGTAAAACAGGAAACAAGACAGGAACTTACCACAGAGGACCTCTGAAAGACTCTACCAGCAGTGAATCAAAGCAGATGATGAGACTCATAACCATACTTTGGGCAGACTTATGAATGATGGAGAAAAGTGTAACACATTGCAAGAACAGGAGGTCCACAAGGAGAGCAACAGAAGCACAGGGGTCTTTTCTGAGATCCATGCTTGCTCTAACCAAGGTCAATTCATGGATCTAACCTATACCCCCTGCTAATATTTGGCTCATAGTAGCTGAGTATCCAAGTGGGTTCCCTATTAAGGGGAATAGAAACTGACTCTGGCATGAACTCAGTGTCAGGCTCTTTGATCACCTACCCCTGAGGGGGTGCAGTCTTACCAAGACAATGAATAAGTAAATGCAGACAATCCTGTTGAGACATGTTAGGCTAGGGTCAGATGGAAGTGGAGGAGGCACTGCCCAATCAGTTGACTGACTTTGAGAGAGTCATGGGATAAGAAGAGGAAGGCAGGTTGGGATTGGAAGGGTTTAAGGACGGTTGCTACAGCTGGGATATAAAATGAATATAATGTAATTGAAAAAAAAAAACTGTCCATTTCATTTTGATTTTCAATTTTGTTGGTTTTTTTTGTTTGTTTGTTTTTGTTTTTGTTTTTTTTCTTTCAAAGTATGACTCAAGGATTGTTTGGGTTTTCTTAATGTCTGTTGATATGTACCCATTTTCATTTCTGATCAGGAGAGTGTCTTTCTGTGTTTCAGTTAGTTTAATCCTGGATTGTATATCTTTTTGATTTTCTCTAAGAAACAGCACTTGGTTCCAATGATCCTTTGAATTGCTTTATTTCTTTACTAATTTATAGATTCTAGCCCAGAAATTGATTAGTTCCAGCCAAGTACATCTCATGGGTGTGTCTGCTTCTTTATTATATTCACTACTGCTTTCAGGTGAGCCATTAAGTTGATTGAATGAGCCATTTCAAAATTTCTCTTGAAGGCACTTAGGGCTGTAAACATTCCTCTTAGCAGTGTGTGTAGGCTTTTTGCTCATTCTGCTGTTCTTGAGTTCCAGCATTAGATCATGGTTATCAAATAGGATACAAGGGATTATTTCAAACTTCCTGTATCAGTTGACGCTTTCTTTGTGATCAAATATATAATCTATTTTGTAGAATATTCCAGGAGGTTCTGAGAAGTTAAAATCATTTGTGTTTGGGTGAATTTTCTGTAAATGTCTTTTGGAACGTTTGACTCATGAACTCTGTTAGAGTGATTTCTTCTTTTCTTAATTTTGTTTTGTTTACCTCTCCTTTGTTGAGAATGGGGTTCTAAAATGTCCCAATATTAATGTGTGCGGATTTGTGTTGGATTAAATTTTATTTTTTTTCTTTGCATTTGGTGTGGAGATGTTCAGGATTGTGATATCTTCTTGGTGTAATTTTGCTTTGTTGAGTATGCCGAGTCTTTTCCCATCACTTTAGATTAATTTTGGTTGACAGTCTATTTCATTAGATATAAGGAACAAGCAGAATAGCATCCATTAGCTTTAGAAAACATCTTCTAGCACATTACTCTTAGGTATTATCTATCTTTATGACTCAGATAGAATCTTGTCTTCAACAGATTACTGAATCCTGTTTACATATCCATTCTGTTACTCTGTTGATTTTTTTTTTTTGAGAATTGAGTCCAATTACTAACCTGTGGCACATAGATCCTTTGATTTTGATGTTAGGTGCTGTAGTGAGTTTGTATGCTTGGCTACTTTAAGTTTTGCTCTAATAAGGTTATTTATTTCATTTGTTTTCCTGAAATTAGTTAGTTTTCTTGGGATATATTTTTCTTCTAGTACTTCTCTAATGCTCCATATGAAGGTAGGTATTTTTTTAAGATTGGTTTTTGTGTTGAATATCTTATTTTATTCATTTATGAGGACTGAGAGTTAGCTGGGTATAGTAACTTGAGATGACATCTGTGTTATTTTAAGGTCCGCATGATATCCCTCAAGTCCCTTGTGACTTTCATAGTCTCTGTTGAGAAGTCAGGTGTGATTTTGATAGGTTTGCCATCATATGTTACTTGGCCATTTTTCCTTGCAGCTTTTAATATTTTTGTTGTTGTTCTGAATACTTATTGTTTTGAACAATTAGTGGCGGGATGATTTTCTTTCTGGTCTAATATATTTCTCTCCTAATCTAATATATTAGGTATTTTGTTGGCCTCATTTATGTGTAAGTGCCTCTCCCTCAAATTGGGGAAATTTTCTTCTATATTTTTTGGAATTATTTCCTAGGCCTTTGAGATAGAAGTTTTGTATTCTTTCTATTCATTCTCTTCTTATTTGTTGTCTTTTCATGATGTCTTGGATTTCTTGGATGTTTTCTGTCAGGCTTTTTTAGAATTATCATTTTCTTTAATGGATACATCATCATCTTCCATTCTATCTTCCACACATGAGAATCTTTCTCCCCTCTCTAGCAGTTTGTTGGTTATGATTATTTCTGTATTTACTGTTTTCTTTCATAAGCTCCTCCTCTCCATGATTTCCTCTATTTATGATTTCTTTAATTATTCCAATACTATCTTCAGATCCTAAAAAAGTTTTGTTGATTTCCTTTCCCTGTCTGACTGTATTTTCCTGTGTTTTCTTTAAGTCCTTCAATTCTTCGTGTGAACCTTTGTTTCCTCCATAATCTTACTCTTAAACATAGATGTAAGATCACCTTCTTGAATTTCAGTTATGGTTAATGAGTCCAGGGTATTTGCTCCTAGATAACTCTGTTCTGGAGATGCCATACTGCTTTGCCTCTTGTCAGTTGTGCTTTTAGGTTGGCTTCTTCCTATCTGATTGTCTCAGTTTCAGCTGTTACTTTAGGGGCCTGCTGCTACCTTGTGGTTGAGAGAATCTCCATGACAGGATTCTGAAAGAGGTGTCCTCATTTTTTTTTTTTTTTTTTTTGTGTGTGTGTGTGTATGGTAACCAAAGGTGGTGCTTCTTGGGAATTGCCACAGCTCATTATAAGGGTTTTTCTATCTTGTTGATTTTCTCAAAGAACCAGCTCTTGGTTTCTTTGATTCTTTGAATTGTTTTATTTGTTTCTAAGTGATTGATTTTTTCAGCCCTGAGTTTGATTATTTCCAGCCTTCTACTCATCTTTGGTGTGTTTGCTTCTTTTTTTTTCCCCTAGGGCTTTTAAGTGAGTCATTAAGTTGCATGAGATGTTTCAAATTCGTTTTTGAAGGCACTTAGTGCTATGACCTTTCCTCCTAGCACTGCTTTCATTGTGTCCTATAAGTTTGGGTATGTTGTGCCTTCATTTTCATTGAATTCTAAGAAGTCTTTAATTTTTTTCTTTATTTCTTCTCTGACCCAGCTGTCATTTAGAACCAAGTTGTTCAGTCTCCATCTGTGTTTAGGCCTTTTGCTATTTTTGGCATTGACGCTCAGTTTTACTCTATGGTGATTAGATAGGATACAAGGGATTATTTCAATTTTCTTGCATTTGTTTAGGCTTTCTTTCTGACCAACTATAAGGTCTATTTTGTAGAAGATTCCATGAGGTGTTAAGAAGAAGGTTTAATTCTTTTGAGTTTGGGTGAATGGTTCTATAGATGTCTGTGAGGTCCATTTGATTCATGACCTCTGTCAGAGTTATTGTTTTTTTTTTTTTTAATTTGTTTTGTTGACCTGTCCTTTGTTGAGAGTGGAGTGTTGAAGTCTCCCACTATTAATGTGTGGGGGTCTATGTGTGGTGAAAAATCCATTAAACTTTCTTTTACAAATGTGGGTGCCCTTGCATTTGGGGCATATATGTTCAAGATTGTGATATCTTCCTGGTGGATTTTTTCCTTGATTAGAAAGAAATGTCCTTCTCTATCTCTCTTGATTGATTTTGGTTGAAAATATACTTTATTGGATATTAGGATGGCTACTCCTGCTTGTTTCTTCTGTCCATTTGCTTGGAAAATTGTCTTCCAGCCCTTTACTCTCAGGTAATGTCTATCTTTGTGATTTAAGTGTGTTTCCTGTATGCAACAGATTGTTGGGTCTTGTTTACACATCCATTCTGTTAGTCTGTGTCTTTTTATTGGAGAATTGAGTCCATTGATGTTAAGGGAGATTAATGACCAGTGGCTGTTAGATCCTTTGATATTTATGTTGGCCTTGGTAGTGTGTTGGTGTGTTTGGCTACTTTTGTTTTGCTGTAGTGAGATTATTTATTTCCTGTGATTTCTTGAAAGTAGTTAGTTTTCTTGGATTGTATTTTTACTTCTAGTATCTTCTGTAACATTGGATCTCTGTGTAGGTATTGTTGAAATTTGTTTTTGTAGTTGAACATTTTGTTTTCTCTGTCTGTGAGGACTGAGAGTTTTGCTGGGTAAAGTAGCCTAGGCTGACATCTGTGTTCTCCTAAGGTGTGCATGATAGCCATTCGGGCTCTTCTGACTTTCATAGTTTCTATTGAGAAGTCAGGTGTGATTCTGATGGGTTTGTCATCATATGTTACTTGGCCTTTTTCCTTTGAAGCTTTTAGTACTTTTTCTTTGTTCTCTATACTTACTGTTTTGATTACTATGTGATGGGAGGATTTTCTTTTCTGGTCTAATTTATTAGGTGTTCTGTAGGTCTCTTGTATTCTCATAGGCCTCCCCTTTCAGTTGGGAAAATTTTCTTCAAAGATTTTGTTGAAAATATTTTCTAAGCCTTGAGGAGGGAATCCTTTCTTTTTTTTTTTTTTCCTCTATTCCTATTTTTCTTAGGTTGTGTCTTTTCATGTTGTCTTCGCTTTCTTGGATGGTTTATGTCAGGAATTTTTTAGATTTATTATTATCTTTGAGGGATACATCAGTTTCTTCCATTGTATCTTCCATACCTGAGATTCTTTCTTCCATCTCTTGTAGTCTGTTGGTTATGCTTACCTCTGTAGCTTCTGTTTTCTTTCCTAGTTCTCCCTCTCCATGATTTCCTCCACTTGTGTTTTCTCTAATTCTTCCAATTCTATCTTTAGATCTTGAACAGTCTTATTGATTTTCTTCACCTGTCTGCCTGTATTTTTCAATCAATTCCTTCAGCTGTTTGTTTGAATGATCCTCTGTTTCTTCTTTTTCTTTCAGTGACACAAACATTTTGGCCTCATCATCCTGTATTTCTTTATGGATGACCATAATCTCTTTTATTATATCTTCCCCTAACTTTACGTGTTTCATTTTCTTCCTCCATTAACCTCTTCATTACCATAGATGTAAGATCATCTTCTTGAATTTCACTTATGTTAGGGTGTTCAGGGTTACTTTCCCCTGGATAACTGGGATCTGGGGATGCCATGTTGTTTTGCCTTTTGTTGGTTGTGCTTCTTCACTGGCCTCTACCCATCTCTCTGTCTCAGGTGTTGTCTGTTAATTTCTGGTGCCTGCTGAGTCCTGGGGCAGGGAGAATCTACTTGGTGGGGTTCTGATGTTCTTCTCTGGTTTTTGGGTATGGTCAACTGAATAGTGGTGTTTCTCAGGAATTGTCACAGTTCACTTCAGGTGTATGGACCTGTATGGTAATTGTGGTATTCAGGAAGGCTCTCCTCTCATCAGGAGAGGTCCTGGTGATGGCTGTCCTGCTGCTGGGTTTCTTGCTCTGAATTTAGTGAGAAGCAGCTATTGCTCTTAAGGTGTAATTTTTGGGTGCAGCCCCCTTGAAGAACCAGGAATTCCCACAGTTTTGTCAGTCTAGCTAGGATAACTGGTTGATCTTTGACACAGTAATTGTAATGCTGCTGTAATGGCTCTCTGGCTTTTATAGGTCTGAGGATGCAGCTGTGTGCCCCAGTGCCCCAGCAGTACTCAATAATGGCAGGTGAGCACAATGCTCCTGCCTGCATGAGAAGGCTAGAATCTGTGTGAATCCAGAAAGTCTTTTAGTGCTGGGTGTCCTGAACATTAGACCTGATTATCCCTCCACTGTGGGGTTTTCTCCTGACAGGGGAACCCAGTCTTTGCTTTGCAGACTGCCATTATCTGGGATGGCGCGTAGAACCCACAGGCACAGGTGCTCATGTCTCTGCCTTTCTGGAATTTGAGAACCTGGGCATCTGCCTAAACTGGGCAATTTTTCCCAAGACCTTTTCAGGGTGGTGGTTTCAGCTGAGTTCTCTGAGATCACACCAACTGCTCCCTGTGGATTTGCACCCGACAGAGAAACTCATTCTCTGGTCCCCTGGGGCCTAGAGTTCTATCTGAGATAGCGAATCAGGCGCTCAGGCAGGGCTCTCTGCTGGCACCTGGGTTCCTGGCTATTGCTCTGGGCTGGCTCTTGGGGTGCCCACAGAAACTGAGTCTTTTCCAGGGGATGTCTGGGTGACCTAATGATTGTGACTCAGTCCCAATCATTTCCTACACCGTAGGGTTATCTCTTGACTGGACATTAGGTCTGTGATATTGTGGTCCCCACAGTTCAGTCTGGGACAGTGAGCATAGCATGCTTGGGCTGGCAACCAAATGCCTGGCAAAACCTGGATCTCTTCAGTGGTTTAGCAGGGTGAGTTAAAGCTGATTGAATCCCCCAGGGTATCCTCTCACCTGGAAAACACATCACTTGCGTTTTATGGTCTCAAGTTCTGATTGCTGGTCACTGTGCCGATCCTGCTGTGCTGCTGGTCAGAATGAGAGTCATCCTGGTGCCGCCATCTTTGCCCCACCTTAGTTCAAACTCATGGAGACTGAGCTGCTCTGCAATACATCTGTGCAGGGGTTTTAGATGTTCTCCAATAATGAACTAACTTTGTAGAATCTGTCTGAGAAAAGACTTCAGGACCTTGATTTTTTATTTTATTTCATTTTATTTTTTTGGTTCTATTGCTCACTTTGTGGAATTCCAGTCCCCTCCATGTCTTTCTTTCTAACACTCCTTTCACAGATTCTCTTTATCCCAACCAAACTTTGCTAAGAAGAAAAACTCAAATGACAACATCTACTTGGGAAAATGTGGATAAACAGGAACACTGCTATATTGCTGATGGGAGAGTAACATTACATATCCACTTTCAATATCAATCTTCCAATTTCTAAGGAATATAAGAATTGTGATACCTTAAGATCCAAATATACTCTGTCTCAAACTTGTGATCCTCCTGCCTCTCCCTCCTTCAGTAAATCCTACCAGTTGTCTGTGCCACCACAACCACTCTGGAAAGCAATCTGGTGCTTTCTCAGACAACTAGGAGTCATGCTTCCTCAAGATCCAGCTATGCCACTCCTATTCATATATCCAGAAGAGGCTCAAGTACACAGTAAGGCCATTTGCTCAACCATGTTTGAAGCAGTTTTATTTGAAAGAGCCAGGAGCTGGAAACAACCAAGATGCCCATAAACTGAAAAATGCATACAGAAATTGTGGTACACCTACACAATGGAATATTACTCCACAATGAAAAACAAGAAAATGATGAAATTTGTATGGAAGTGGTTTAAAAAAAGAAATTAAAGACTTCCTAGAATTCAATGAAAATGAAGGCACAACATACCCAAACTTATAGGACACAACGAAAGCAGTGCTAAGAGGAAAGGTCATAGATCTAAGTGCCTTCAAAAAGAAATTCGAAACATCTCATGTAAGCAACTTAATGGCTCACTTAAAAGCTCTAGAAAAAAAAAAGAAGCAGACACACCAAAGAGGAATAGACGGCTGGAAATAATCAAAATCAGGGCTGAAATCAATCACATAGAAACAAATAAGACAATTCAAAGAATCAATGAAAGCAAGAGCTGGTTCTTTGAGAAAATCAACAAGATAAAAAAACCCTTAGCCAAACTACCATAGAGAAGGCAGAGAGAAACTATCCAAATCAACAAAATCAGAAACGAAAAGGGGGACATAACCACAGACGCTGAAGAAATCCAAACAATAATTAGGTCTTACTTCCAAAGTCAATATGCCACAAAATTTGAAAATCTAAATGAAATGGACAATTTTCTTGACCGATTCTACATGCCAAAGCTGAGTCAAGACCAGTGAAACCAATTAAATAGTCCTATATCCCCCAAAGAAATAAAAGCTGTCATCAAAAGTCTACCATGCAAAAAAAGCCCAGGGCCAGATGGATTCAGTGCTGTATTCTACCAGACCTTCAAAGAAGAGCTAACACCAATACTGTTCAAACTATTCCACAACATAGAAACAGAAGGAACACTACCAAACTCGTTCTATGAAGCCACAGTCACCTTGGTACCTCAACCTCACAAAGACCCAACAGAGAAAGAGAATTTCAGGCCAATCTCTCTCATGAACATTGATGCAAAAATACTCAACAAAATACTTGCAAACCATATCCAAGAACACATCAGAGAAATCATCCACTACAACCAAGTAGGCTTCATCCCAGGAATGCAGGGGTGGTCCAATATACTGAAATCAATCAATGTGATTCACCACATAAACAAACTGAAGGAGTAAAACCACATGATCATCTCCTTAGATGCCTAAAAGGCATTTGACAAAATCCCACATCCATTCATGTTTACAGTATTGGTGAGATCAGGGATACAAGGAACATACCTGAACATAGAAAAGGTGATATACAGCAAGCCTATAGCCAACATCAACCTCAATGGAGAGAAACTTAAATCATTCCCACTGAAATCAGGGACAAGGCAGGGCTGTTCACTCTCTCCAAATATTTTCAACATTTTTCTTGAAGTCCTATCTAGAGCAATAAGACAATTGAAGGAGATCAAGGGGATACAAATTGGAAAGGAAGAAGTCAAAGTATCAATATTTGCAGATGATAAGATAGTATACCTGAGTGACCCCAAAAACTCTACCAGGGAACACCTACAGCTGATTAACATCTTCAGCAAAGTAACCAGATACAAAATTAACTCAAAAAAATCAGTAGCCTTCCTGTATACAAAGGACAAAAGGGCTGAGAAAGAAATTAGGGAAACAACACCCTTTACAATAGTCACAAAGTACATGAAGTACCTTGGTGTGAACTAACCAAGCAAGTCAAAGACTTGTATGAAAAAAAATTTTCCAGCATCTGAAGAAAGAATTAGAAGAAGATATCAGAAGATGGAAAGATCTCCAATGCTCATGGCTTGGCAGGATAACATAGTAAAAATGGCCATCTTGCCAAAAGCAATCTACAGATAGAATGCAATTCCCATCAAATTACCAACACAATTCTTTGCAGACCTGGAAAGAAAAATTCTCACCTTCATATGGAATAACAAGAAACCCAGAATTGCTAAAACAATTCTCTACAGTAAAAGATCTGTCAGGAGGTATCTCCATTCCTGATTTCAAGCTGTATTATAGAGGAACAATACTAAAAACTGCATGGTATTGGCATAGAAATGGACTGGTGGATCAATGGAATTGAATAGAAGACCCTGACATAAATCCACATACTTATGGATACCTGAGTTTTGACAAAGATGCCAAATCCATTCAATAGAAAAAAAAAAACATCTTCAACAAATGGTGCTTGTCTACCTGGAAGTCTACATGTAGAAAAACGCAAATAGATACATACTTATCACCCTGCACAAAACTAAAGTCCAAGAGGATCAAAGACCTCAACATAATACTAGACACACTAAACCGCTTAGAAAAAAAAGTGGGGAATACCCTTGAACTCATTGGCACAGGAGACAACTTCCTGAATAGAACTCCAACAGCATGGGCTCTAAGAGCAACAATCAATAAATGGGACCTCATGAAACTGAAAAGCTTCTGTAAAGCAAAGGATACTGTCCTTAGAACAAAATGACAGCCTACAGATTGGGAAAAGATCATCACCAATGCTATATCTGACATAGGGCTAAATCCAGTATATATATATATATATATAAAGTATACATATTCTTTAGTATATATATATATATATATATAAAGTATATATATTCTTTTATATATATATAAAGAACTAAAGAAATTAAACAGCAAAAAATCAAGTAATCCAATTTAAAAATGGGGTATAGAGCTAAACTGATAATTCTCTGCAGAGTAATATCAAATAACAGAGAAACAATTAAAGAAATGCTCAACCTCATTAGCCATCAGGGAAATGCAAATCAGAACAACCCTAAGATTTCACCTTACACCCATCAGAATGGTGAAGAACAAAAACTCAAGAGAGAACACATGCTGGAGTGGTTATGGAGAAAGGGGAACCCTCCTCCACTGCTGCTGGGAATGTAAACTTCTACAAGCATTCTGGAAAGCAATCTGGCACTTTCTCAGACTACTAGGAATAGCATTTCCTCAAAATCCAATTATAGAACTCCTAGGCATATATCCAAAGATTCTCAAGTACACAATAAGGACATTTACTCAACCATGTTTGTAGCAGCCTTATTTGTAAGAGCCAGAAGCTGGAAACAGCCCAGATGCCCCTCAGTGGAGGAATGGATGCACAAATTGTGGTATATCTACACAATGGAATATTACTCAGCAATAAAATACAAGGAAATCATGAAATTTGCAGGTAAATAGTGGGATTTGTAAAAGTTCATCCTGAGTGAGCTATCCCAGAAGCAGAGGGATGTAAATGGTATGTAAATGGTATATAGTCACTTATATGGACATATAATATTCGATAAACCTACTAACATCTATACACCTAAAGAAACTAATCAAGAGGGAGGACTCTTGCCAAAATGCACAATTCCTACCCAGAAAGGCAAAGATGCTGGACATCAGAAGAAGGAGAAAAGAGGGAACAAGTCAGGAGCCTGACACAGGGGACCTCCAAAAAGCTCTGCCCTGCAGATTATCAATGTAGATACCGAGACTTATGGGCAACCTTTAGGCAGAGTGAAGGGAATCTTAGGAAAGAAGTGGGAAACAGTAAGATCTGGAGAGGACAGGAACTCTGTAAGAAGAGCATGAGAACAACAACAACAACAAAAAAAAATCTGAGCACAGGGTTCTTTCCTGAGACTGCTATTCCAATCAAGGACTATGCATGGAGATAACCTAAGACCCCTGCACAGATGTAGCCCATGGCAGTTCAGTATCCAAGTGGGTTCTGTTGTGATAGAAACAGGGACTGTCTCTGACATGAACTGATTGCCCTGCTCTTTAATTACTTCCCCCTGAGGGGTAAGCATCATTACCAGGCCACAGAAGAAGAGAACACAGCCACACCTGATGAGACCTAATTGACTAGGATCAGAAGGAAGGAAAAGAAGTCCTCCCCTATCAGTGGACTTGGGGAGGGGCACACATGCAGAGGGTGGAGGAAGGGAGGGATTGGGATGGGAGGATGGAGGAAACCATGGGGGGGATACAAAGTGAGTAAAGTGTAATTAATAAAGAAAAAAAAAGCAGTCTTCCATCTGATAAATCCATGATCAGATGTTATCAGTAAGGAATTCGAGCAGACTCTCAAAGAAGAACTAATAACAATACTCTACCAATTATTCCACAAAGTACAAGCAGAAGCAACCCTACCAAACTCATTCTATAAACCACTGTCACATTGATATTTAAAATTCCCAAAGATCAAATGAGAAAGAGAATTTCAGACAAACTTCCCATTTATGCAGTAATGCTACAATAGTCAATAAAATATTCACAACACATATCCAAGAACACATTAAAGGTTTCATCCACTAGGACTACGTTGGCTTCAATTCTGACATGCAGTTATAGTTCAATGATGAGAAATTCATCCATTGCATAAACAAGAGAAATAAATAAATCGACGTGATTACCTTCTGAGATGCAGAAAAAGGATTTCACAAAATTAAACACATATTCATGTTGAAAGTCTTGGAGTGATCTGGAATACAAGGCACATTACCTAAAAATGATTAAGGCAACACACAGAAAGCCTATTGCCAACATCAAATGTAACTGAGAGAAACTCAAAATTATACTAAAATCAGAATCAGGACATGGCTGCACACTCTCTGAGAATGTCTCCAAGATAGAAATTGAAGTCCTATGGAAACCTATAGGTACTATTACTAAAAGAGAGTGAGGGGATACAAATTGGAAAGGAGGAAGTAAAAATATCACTGTTTGTGAATGGTTTGATAGTATACATATGTCATCACCTAAGTTCTACAAGGCAACTCCCACAGCTGATAAACACCTTGAGCAATGTGGATGAAAACAAAATTAATAATAATAATAAAAAGAACATACAGTAACCCTTCTCTATACAAAAGAAAATTGGGGTAAAGAAGAATTTAGTGAAACAACATCCTTCAAAGTAGCCAAAAAAAAAAAAAAGGACAAAAACAACAACAAAACATTTTATATCTAATTTCTTGCTGTATCTCTCACCAAGTAAAACATAAAATCTGTATGGGGATAACTTTACTTGAGAATAAAAAATTAAAACTGAAGATTTAAAAACATGAAAACAACTCCCATGCTCATGGATTGATTGGATTAACAAGGTATAAATGGACATCTTTTCAAAAGCAATCTACTGACTCAATGCATTTCCCTTGAAAATACCAACAAATTATTTATTTATTCTTTTATTGCAGTTTTTTTTATTTTATTTTTTTTATTTTTTTATTTTTCAATGCAGTTTATTCAGGAACATTGAACAATCCTCAGACCCCGGGGAAAGCCAGCAAACAGCTTAAATAGCCTCTGGGTAGCCAACCCAGGCGTGCCACGGGGGCAATGCAGATAGGTCCACATACATGGAAGCAAGCCAGATCCTCGGCCTCAGCCAAATGTGGAGTTGTTCGTGACAGAGAGCACTCACCATCGGGAAGGTGGAAGGCGGAAACCAGCTCCATCTTTAAGGCATAGCATTCCGCAGCTCTCTACAGTTCCCCCTTTTTGTTTTAGGCGCATCAGGCAAGAGTAGAGGTCTGATCTCTGATATTAGAAATAAATTGGGACTTTGTACAGATGTTCATTTAGGTGTCATCCACCCAAAGAGCATCAGACCCGTCTGATACCTTTTTCTCAGAGGCGGGACCTGGGGCATCAACCCGCATGCAATTAGACATGCTCTTCTCTGGGTCCAAAGCGGCTGACCCTGAGTGCAGTGCTTAGCCTCGCATCCTGAGCGTATCATTTTAGCTTTTTATGGTATCCAACCATGCTTGGGGAGAATGTCCTGCTTCAATGGCTGTAAAGGCCTGAATGATCATGGCTGCATCACACTGTTGTGAGACTCTAATCTTGCATATATACCACAGGCAAACCAAGGAGACCAACACCAGAAGGCCTGCTAACACTCCCATGCCCGCCCATTCCTTCAGATGATTCATGGCTGCAGCAATCCATGTTGATAATCCTGTGGCTAGTCCTGCGTCCACTCTGGTAGAATTTACTGTGACAATGGCCACTCTCAGCTGCTCCATCGTAGTATCGAATTCTCCAGTCTAATTACCTAAAATATAGCTCGACAATTGTTTAGACAGATTTGCAGCACAGGAAAAATTCTCATGTTGTATGCTAGTGACACAAAGTCCAGCATACTTTCATTGACAGCCAGGTTGAGCGATTTGCCATAGGGTATCAATTTGCTCCTGCAAGAGGTCAATCCTCTGATTGAACACCATCAAGCTTCCTTTTAGTTGAGCATTAATTCCTTTATGTGCAACTAAGGCATGAGCTACATTGGCTAAATGATTATTCAGGGTCTGAGCAGTCTGCCCAGTATGACTCATGGCTAATGCCGTGGTGGTAGCTCCAACAGCCGTCAATGAGATGGTAGTAACAATGGTGGCTGTAGTTCCTAGATCCCTTTTCTGTCTGAAGAGAGTCAGTTTTTTCATTATGTATTCCACCTGTAGCCTCTTGTTTATCTACTCCCATACACATCATTCCATTGCATCTCCATCCTTGTCCTTCTCACAGTCCATTGTTAGGGGAAGAACTCCTCCCCTTCCATCTGATCCTAATATATCAGGTCTCATTAAGAGTATTTTGGCTTAATGTCAGAGGAAAACATAATTATACATAAAATTTCATATGTATATAAAAGAATTTGAAATATAAGTTGATATTTTTGTCAATAATAAATTAATTTTTCAATGTTTTAAAAAATCACAACTTCACCACTGAAGCCAAAAGAATTTTACTTTTTTGTTCACTTAAACAATGGATTGAAATTTAATAATGGCAGAATTGGATTGATAAAACATCAAAGCAAGCAATGTCAGTAGCAATAGTACTGACATGCTTTTCATTACCAGTTCCTCATCATCTCTATGCTCTGATACTGGCAAAGAATTCCACTTTGATTTCAACAGGGAGGAGTACCGGGACAATGTCAAAATAGTCTCTATATTACAGAATTGTTTGCAAAGATGAAAATGTTTGGTACCTGGGAAGTCATTTCAGTGGCGCTAATCTTATGTGGCTTATAAGAATCTAAAATATTTATTGTTTCTGAGGAATTAAATATTCATCTTAGAAAAAAAAAAGAGTATTTTGGCATTATTTTCTTCTGTGGCTAAGTAAAACTGCACCTTCCTCCATGGAAGTTCCTCAAAGAGAAGGTCACTGAGTTGATGTCAGAGACAGACCCTGTTGCAATTACTAGGGCATTCCACTTCAATGCTGAGCTGAACCCCCTTGAACACAGCTACATCTGAGGAGGGATTCCATCTTATCTCCATGAATGGTCCTTCGTTGGTATATCAGTCTCAGAAAAGATACCTTGCCCAGATTTGTTTCTCTCCTTAAGGAGCTCCTGTAGCTTCCATGCCTTTCTGTTTTTCCTACTTTCATAAGATACCTTGCCCTGTGCTTAAAATATGACTATTAGCCTCAGCCTCTGTTTGATACCCTGTACACATGATTCTTTCAGAGGCCTTTTGTGGTAGGATCTTGTCCTCTTTGTAGTTCTCTCCCTCTTCAGATGTGCATCCCACTTGCCTTTCTGAATAGTATTGGTCGACATATGCAGGGTCATTTTCTTGATTAGCTTCTTGGTGTTTAGATATTTTAATAAAATTATCTTGTATTATATGTCTAATAATGACTTATCAAGGAGTACACACCATGTGTGTCTTCCTGCTTCTGAGTTACCTTACTCAGGATGATCTTTTCTAGTTCCATCTATAGCAAGAAATTTTATTACCATGTTTTTAATAAACACTGAGTAAATGAACCAAAATTTTTGTATCCATTCCTCAACTGAGGCATATATTGATATTTTCCAACTTCTGGCAATTAAAATAAAACTGCTACAAACATGGTTGAACAAATTTCCTGGTTGTATATTTGAAAATATATGTGATACATGCCTAGGAGTGGTATAGTTAGAGTTTGAGGTAGCATCTATTCCTAATTTTCTGAGAAATTGCTAGATTGTTTTCCAAAATGGTTGTACAATTTTAGAATTGCACCAGCCTTGGATGACGGTTCCCCTTGATTTGATTTGATTTGATTTGCATTACCCTGAGCATTTCTTTAAGTGTTTCTCTGCCATTCAATATTCCTCTATTGAGAATTCTCTCTTTGGCTTTGTAACCCAAGTTATAATTACATTCTTGAATTTGTTGTTTTTCTTTTTCTTTTTCTTTTTCTTTCTTTCTTTCTTTCTTTCTTTCTTTCTTTCTTTCTTTCTTTCTTTTTTTTTTACTTATTGAGTTCTTTATATATTCTGGATATTAGCCCTCACTCAAATACAGGTTTCATAGAGGTATTTCTCAATAAGTAGGCTTTGACTTTGATATGACAGAGTTCTTTGCTGTACATAAGGTTTACAGTTTCATGAGGTCCCATATACTGTTTGTTGATCTTAGTACCTGTGCTGTTCTTGTTTTCTTCTGAAAGTTGTCTCCTGTGACAATGATTTTTAGGCATTTCCCCACTTTTTCTTCTCACAAGTTTAAGGTGTCTGGTTTTACATTGAGGTCTTTGGTCCACTTGATTTTAGTTGTGTGCACAGTGATAAATATACAGCCATTTGTATTTCCTACATGTAAATGTTCACATAGACCATGAGCATTTGTTGAATATAATTTCTTTTTTATTCCATTGTATGGTTTTGCCATCTTTTTCACAAATCAGTTTTCCAGTAATGTGAGTGTTTATTTCTGTTGCTTCTATTCGCTTCCACTGAAACACCATCCTCTTTCTATGCTAGTAACAGACAGGTTTGATTATTGTTGCTGTATAGTACAGCTTGAGATTGGGGATGAAAGTAATTCCAGAAGATCTTTTCTTGGAGAGGATTGTTTTAGTGATTCTGCATTTCTTGTTATTCCATATGAAGGTGAGTATTTTTCTTTCAAGTTCTGTAAAAAATTGTGCTGGTAATTTGATGGGAATTGCATTGGATCTGGTGGTTGCTTCTGTTAAGTTTGCCATTTTATATTGTTTTAATCATGCCAAACCATGAGCATGGCATAGCATTCCAATTTCTGCTCTCTTCTTATTCTCTCTCTCTTTCTCTTTTTTTTTGGGAATTGTAAGTTTTGTTGTTTTTTTTTTTTTTTTCTTGTGTGTTTTGTTTGGTTTGGTTTCTTTCTTCAGTGTTTGACTTGCTTGGTTAGAGTCACACCAAACTACTTTATGTCCTTCATTGCTATTGTGAATGGTGTTCTTCTACTTACTTCTTTTATGGCTTGTTTGTCTTTTGTATACAGGATATCTACTGGTATTTTTGAGTTCATTTTGAATAAAGACACTTTGTGAAGTAGTTTATCAGGTATAGGGGTTAGTTTCCTAATATAATTTGGAGAGTCACTCAAACATACTATCATATTATATGCAAATACTTTCATGTCTTTCTTCCCAATTTGTATTCCCTTGATTTCCTTTAATTTTATTATCACTCTAGCAAAGACTTCATGAACTATGTAGAAGGCATCTGGAGAGAGTGGGCAATCTTGCCATGTCCCAGATTTCTGTGAGATTTATTTCAGTTTCTGTCTGTTGCGTTTGATGTTAGCAATAGGCTTGCTCTATGTTGCTTTTACTAGGTTTAGGTATCCCTGATGCTCTGTATCCCTGATCTCTCTTAGACTTTATACATGACTGGGTGTTGGATTTTTTACATACTTTTTTAGCATCTAAGGAGATTATCATGCTTTTTTTCGTTCATTTTGTTGATATGGTAGGTAAATTGATGTATTTCCATATTTGCACAAACTCTGAATACCTGGGATGAAACCTACTTGCTCATAGTGGATGATACCATTGATGTGTTTTGAATTTTTTTTTTTTGTTTTGTTTTGTTTTTCTTTTCTTTTTTTTTTTTGCATTTTTTGGTGATTATTTTTGGAGCAATATTCTTAATTGAAATTGACCAAAATTTCTCTTTCATTGTTAGGTCTTAATGAGATTTATTTACCATGGTAATGTAGATTCACAGAATGAGTTTGGTAATGTTACTTCTATATCTATTTTGTGCAATTGTTTGAAGAATATTGGCATTAACTCTTCTTTGAAGCTAAGGTTGAAGTTTGTGCTGAAACAGTCTGGTCCTGTATGTTTTATTTCATTTTATTTTAATTTATTTATTCATTTATTTTTGGATGGGAGACATTTGATGACAGTTTCTATTTCCTTAGCTGATATATAACTATTTTATTTACCTGGACTTGATCCAGCATTGGTAAGGGGAATCAATTCTGAGGGAAGTATCCCAGAAGCAGAAAGACACATATGGTATATATTCACTTAGAGTGAATACTAGACATAAAATGTAGGACAAACATAGTAAAATCTGTACAACTAATGTACCTAAGTGGAAAGGAGGACCCTGGTAAAATGACCAGTTCTCAATCAGAATGATGAATTGGATGGAAATTGTAAAAACCAATAAAACAGGAAACAGGACAGGATATTACCACAGAAGGACTCTGAAAGACTCTACCAGCAGTGTATCAAAGCAGATGATGAGACTCATAACCATACTTTGGACAGAGTGCAGGCAACTTACAAAAGATGGGGAAGACTGTAACAGATGATAAGAGCAGGAAGTTCACAAGTAGAGCAACAGAAGCACAGGGCTCTTTTATGAGATTGATGCTTACTCTAACCAAGGTCAATTCATGGATGTAACCTAGACCTCCTGCTAATATTTTGCACAAAGCACCTATGTATCTAAGTGGGTTCCCTACTAAGGGGAATAGAGACTGTCTCTGACATGAACACAGTGGCTGGCTCTTTGATAATGTACCAATGAGTTGGTGGAGTGTTACCAACACCAAGGTTAAGACAATGCAGATAGTGCTGTTGAGATATGATAGGTTAGGGTCAGATGGAAGTTGAGAAAGCAACTGCCCAATTAGTGGACTTGGAGAGAGTTAAGGGAGAAGATGAGGGAAGCAGTTTGGGTTTGAGAGCGATTAAGGAAGGTTGCTACAACTGTGATATAAAGTGAATAAACTGTAATTCAAAAAATTAAAAGAAAATTGTCCATTTCATTTTGAATGTCAATATTGGTGTTTTTTTTTTTTTTCTTTCTTTTGAAAACAAGAAAAGTTTAAGGATTGTTTGGATTTGCTCAGTGTCTTTTGTTATGTCCCCATTTTCATTTCTGATCAGGAGAGTGTCTTTCTGTCTTTTAATTTCATCCTGAATTGTCTAACTAGTTGATTTTCTCTAAGAAACAGCATTTGGTTACAATTATCCTTTGAATTGTTCTATTTCTTTACTAATTTATGGATTTCAGCCCAGAAATTGATTACTTCCAGTCATGTACACCTCATGGGTGTGACTCCTTCTTTATTGTTTTCACTACTTTCTATTCACTTCTTTCTATTGTTTTCAGGTGATCCATTAAGTCGATTGAATGAGGTATTTCCAAATTTCCCTTGAAAGCACTTGGGGCTGTAAACATTCCTCTTAGCACTGTGTGTAGGCTTTTTGCTCTTTCTGCTGTTGTTGAGTTCCAGCATTAGATCATGGTGATCACATAAGATACAAGGGATTATTTCAAACTTCCTGTATCAGTTGAGGCTTTCTTTGGAGAAGGTTCCAGGAAGTGCTGAGAAGAAGAAAAAATCTTTTGTGTTTTGATGAATTTTCTGTAGATGTCTTTTAGGACCATGTGACTAATGAACTCTGTTAGAGTCACTGCTTTTTTTTTCTTAATTTTGTTTGGTTGAACTGTTTTTTGTTGAGAAGGTGTGTTAAAGTGTTCCAAAATTGTGAGGATTTATGTTTGAATTAAGTTTTATTTATTTATTTATTTTTTACAAACACGGGTGCCTTTGAGTTTGGGGCAGAGATGTTCAGGATTGTGATAACTTCTTGGTGTAATTTGCTTTGATGAGTATGCCTTGTCCTTCCCCATCTCTTTGGATTAATTTTGGTTGAATTCTATTTCATTAGATATAAGAAGCAAGCAGAGTAGCATTCATTAGCTTGGAGAACCATCTTCTAGCACATTGCTCTCAGTTTTAATATCTATCTTCATGACTTAGGTATGTTTCCTGTCTGTAACAGATTGTTTTGTCTTGTTTACACATCTATTCTGTTAGTCTGTTGCTTTTTATTGGAGAAATAAATCCAATTACTGACCTGTGGCACTTAGATGCTTTGATTTTGATGTTGGGTGTTGTAGTGTGTTTGTATGCTTGTCTAAGTTTAAGTTTTGCTCTAGTGAGGTTAGTTATCTCATTTGTTTTCCTGAAATTAGTTTTCTTGGGTTGCTTTTTTCCTTCTAGTACTTTCTCAAATGCTGGAAATGAAGGTAGGTATTGTTTAAATTGGTTTTTGTGTTGAATATCTTGTTTTCTTCATTATGAGCACTGAGAGTTTTGCTGGGTGTAATAACTTGGGCTGTCATCCATGTTCTTTTAATGTCTGCTTGATATCCTTCAAGGCCCTTCTGACTAGTCAATAGTCTCTATTGAGAAGTCAGGTATGATTCTGATATGTTTGCTATCATATGTTACTTGGCCATTTTCCGTTGCATCATTTAATATTTTGTATTTGTTGTTCTGAATACTTACTATTTTGAACATTTAGTAGTGGAACTATTTTCTTTCCATTCTAATATATTTCTTTACTAATCCAATATATTAGGCATTCTGTTGGTCTCTTGTATGTGTACATGCCTTTCCCTTAAATTGGGGAAATATTCTTATATAATTCTTATACAATATTTTCTGGGCCTTTGGGATGGGAGTCTTGTATTTCCTCTATTCCTACTTTTCTTAGTTTTTGTCTTTCCCTGATGTCTTGGATGTTTTCTGTCAGGCTTTTTTAAAAGTATCATATTCTTTGATGGATACATCGTTATCTTCCATTGTATCTTCCACAAATAAGAATCTTTCTCCCAGCTCTAGCATTTTTGGTTATGCTTATATCTGTGTTTTCTCTTTTCTTTCTCAAGTTCTTCCTCTCCATGATTTCCTCCATTTGTGATTTCTTTAATTATTCCAATTCTATTTTCAGATCTTAAAAGGTTTTTTTGATTTCCTTTACCTCTCTGACTGCATTTTCCTGCCTTTCTTCAAGTCCTTCAATTCTATGTGGGTACCTTTTTTCCCCTCTATAATCTTCCTCTTAAGTATAGATACAATATCACCTTCTTGAATTTCAGTTATGTTAGTGTGTACAGTCTTCATATCCCTGAATAATTGTGTTCTGGAGATGCCATACTGCTTTGCCTTTTTTTAGTTGTGCTTTTAGCCTGGCTTCTACCTATCTGGCTGTCTGAAGTTTTAGCTGTTAGTTTTGGGGCCTGCTGCTATCTTGGAGTTGACAGAATCCCGATGGCAGGATTCTGAAGGAGGTGTTCTCAGTTTTTGGGTATGGTAACCAAAAGGTGTTGCTTCTTGGGGATTGCCATTGCTCAATTTAGGCATATGGAACTATGTGTTAATTGTGGCCATTGGTAATCAGGGTTTCAGTCTTCTCACCAAGAGAAGTCCTGGTGACAGTTACCCTGCCTCTGGATTTCTTGCTTTGAAATTAGTAAACTGCTGCTTATGCTCTTACATACTTTTGCTGGGTGCAACACTCTTGAATCAGCAAGGAGTCCTCTGTTAATGCAGTTTAGCTAGGGAGAACTGGTTGCACCTTGGAGTAGTATGTTGTTGCTGATTCAGTGGCTCTCACGCTTCTATAGGTTTACTGTTGGAACTATTTCCAAATAACTTGTGGTAATCTGTTGCACAATAGCACAACACTCATGCATGCAGCTGGAAGCTAGAATCTGTAGCCTGCTCAAAACCAGAAACTTTGTCAAGTATTGCCTGTCATGAGGTCAAATCTGAGGTTTCCCCCACTGTGGGATATCCTCCTAACAGAATCACCCAGTCTGTGGTTTCCCAGGGTCCAGTGTTCCTCATTCATTTGAGTACTGCCTGCATGGTTGGCTTTGGAAAAGATATTTCATACCTCTTTACTTAACCTTAATTTTAATCTTAACTTCATAGATAAGTTTTGTTCACACTGAGTGTGAAATATGACATTTAATTATTTAAGTACAGTTTTCCCAGAAGTTTTATTGACTAGTGATCTTTACTTTAGAACCATTTGAATCATACAGTTCCAAAGAATGTAACATAAAAAAAATTCACATTACCTTTAAATTTTTTTTCATCATTAATATTTAACCATTAGTCAAATATAATGACTCATGGGTTCCTTTAAGTATAAAACAGCTGCAGGAGTAACAATGGGCTGAAACTCCTCTTTGAATCATTCTTCTAGAAACTCACCTTTGACAAATCTTGGATTTTCTTTTCTTTTCTTCTTCTCATCATTTGTACAAATTTAGGTAAAAGAATGAACAACTTTATTACATGGTGAACCTGATCATCACAACATGAGTTAGATCCTCTACCTTGAAATACCACCTTACAAATGAGGATTGGTATTCCTCTAAGCCTCATCTCTGACAACATTGATGTTACCATCAATGCAGCCTTAAGTGTCACTACTTCAATATAATAGTATAAAATTAGATACTGATAGATATAGATATGTGTGCATATGTATATGTATGTGAGTAACATGAAAGAAACTAACAATCAGAAGACTCTTAGATAAAGACTTTTTAGGAACAACTAGAAAATTAGTCGTTAGTTCCATTTTTCCTAATTGGGTTATAAATATGTTAGGTTCTTTCGTGTTTTCTAAATTAAAGTTGTTCATTACTGATGTTTTTGTAAGAAGAAGAATTGGGTTTAAATAATATAAATTGCTATGTCTTCAGTTAGGGATGATTGATTGTGTTTTTGAGACACTCTTAAATCTTGTTATTTTCTGCCTAACCCAAGGAACTAAGGATTTGTCTGAGAAGAAAGCATTGCAATTGTATTGGAGAAAATGGCATTAAACAACTTGGATCTTTCTGCACATTCCTTGGTAATGCCTGATTTAAGAGGAAATTCCACAGCAGTAAGTAGGTCAGAACATTACAGATCCTACATGATAATTTGTGTAGCCTTTAGAAAGATGTTGTTACAGGACTCCCAAATAAAACGCCTTGCTTAACTGCTTTGTAAATCTAGCCCAGTGGTGAAGCCATGGACTATAAAGGAATAACTGTCAATTCTGAAACCAGGATAACATAAAACTGTACTCTAAGAATTCACCCTTTTATCCACAGGAAAAGGCAGGTCTCATCTATCATCAAAGAAGCTTGTCTTTGTAGCATATGGAGTATATAACAGAGATTGAGAAATAGTCCAAACATAGAAATCATCTAACTGTGGACTTCCCATCCTCAAATGATACATCAGTAATACATCCCCTAAAAGAACAGGTGAAGAAACATCTCAAAAAAATAGAAAAAGATGGTAAAATCCAGAGAAAAACCAGCATGCCTGCTGTGAGACAGTGTCTTCTAGAAAGGTGAAAACATGGAATTACAGCAATGTAGTTCCCTAAACCAAAACTAAGAGATGCCAAGCCCAGATGACATGCCAAAGTAGATAGGTGAAATCTCAGACTGCTGTAAACCTAAGTAAATATTTACTGAAAATTAATGGCTGTTGACGGAAGGTGGCTCAGTCATAGATGGGGTTGCAATTTAAGTTAACTAAATCCAAGTGACCAGCCCAAAATAGTTGTTCATATGAGTAACACTAAAGAATGTCTGCAGGGTGTATTTGTAAATGTGTGTATATAGAAAATATTTATGACTATAATATGTTACTTATAATTAAGAGGATAAGATTTCATGAATTTAAGAGGTGGTTGATGGATAATGTGAGAGAAATGGAAGGGAAGATAAAGAGATATGAAATTTTCTAAATACTATATTATAATTGAAACTGTGAAAAAAATCTACCCTTTATAGAGAGTGAAAAGTTAGTTTCACTACTCTTTTTCTTTATTACCCCAAACCAAGGTTCCAGGATAAGGTAGTTTAAATTGGTTTCTAGCATTATGGCATGATGTGTGACCTTGTTTTGAATATGCACTACAAATTCTAAGCAATTAAATTTCAAAGAAAGATTGGAGTACCCATATCTTCTCAGATTGAAGATTACTTGATTCATTTTATCAGGATCTGTTTTGTGAAAAGTGGAAAAGTGCCTGTCATTGCCTTCATAAAAGTGAATATATATGATTACTGTCTTTGAAAGTGGCTGGAAGCTACATGGTGAAATGGTTCTAGTTTCTGCCTACTGCATTTTTTCCATGGAGTTTGTTTAGAATGCTGGGATATTCTATTGAGACATCTACTTGCTTCAAAGCCTTTGTCTTCCTCTTTCTCTAGTGAACTATAACTTAGGAAGACAGAATCTGACCTCACCCTGGGGACAACTAATATAGCTATGCTGATAAGTCTTGGTTCTGTGTATAATTGTGAAGTTTAAGGGAAAATAGCAAAATAAATTGGTTCCCGAAAGAAAAATATAAATTGCATACTAAAAATATTTTTTTGCTGTATAACAGTTCATCAAATTCCAAGCAATACTGATATAGAAATGACTAATTTGCATTCCCTTGTATCATCATGTTTTATTTTCCATATCTACTCAGATCTTTTAGAAGTGTGAACAGGAGCTGTGTGACTAGATTGATCCTTGTATGTTCCCATAGAGCATTGGTTCTCCTTTTGTTAGTCTTTTACACGTTTTGTATTGGGTGGGGACATGTAAGTTGTTGACACAGTTCATCTATAACATGTCCTGCCAATCAGATATTTACATTATAATTCCTAACATGAGCAAACTACAGTTTTAAAGTAACACACATGATGTATTATTTTTTTATCATGGTCACCGTAATGTAAGAAATTGTTTTGAAGGTCACATCAGGTTGAGAAACACTAATTGAGACTGTGAGCAGAATATATACAGCACGGAAACATTATGGCTGGTATAGTCTGTGACCCTGAGCTTGCTTCTTAAGCTTTCCAGAGCTTCCATGCCTTCAGCAAAAAGGACTTACAGTCTATTTATAATGGACAGACAAGAATAATGGCAGTAATTGTTACTATTTAGAGAGTTCCTGGGGACTCCATCTGACTAAAAGCTTGAAGAGAGTTGCCCCATAACTAGCATGTGGGTTTTCATTAAAAAAATAGTTTCTCATCTATTAAAGGGTAAGGCAGGGATCAGTGTTGCTATCAAGGCTGTGTCGAATACATACAAGTTTTCTACAGGATTTCTGCCCAGAACACAGTCCAGCAGACGGGGTGAACTTTGCAAGCTTTTGATCAGCATTGCTGTGGATTTATTCGTAACGAGAAGTTGTACCAAAGTTACCAAATTGAAATCAAACACCTTATGATAGGGATCCATAGCAGAGAGATAATTTTTTTGTACAATTTAACTGTGGAACTGAAGGAGGTCATGTCCCACCAAACTGTATCAAAACACCACTACTCAGAGAAAGAATCACATGAAAGTGCTTATACAACATTATACCGATTATAGACATTGAATAGAAGCAAGAATAGTTAAGACAGAGTGTATTTTAAAGCACAATGGGAAATACCCTTGTTCTAATTTGATTAATATTATTACATGCATATTAGTATTTTTCCCAGGACATTATACATGCTTGACAAAGGAACTGTACCAAGACTTTTTTGTATTGTTTTGTTTTGTTTTTATAAGGGGTATAAGTTGCTCAGCCTATCCTTGCATATTCTTACTATGTAGATCTGGTAAACCCTGAACTTGTTGTCTTCGTGCTTCTGCCTCCTACCTAGATGGGATTATAGACCTGTTTTTCAGCTCAAGTCTGATCTGATTTTAACCATGGAAGCAGATGTACAGTAGTAACTCAGTAAAAACAAGCAATACAGATTGTGTGGTGGCAAAAACCACCACACAACTGTTCAGCAAGCTAGAATGGGGTATGAGAATCATGAGTATGCATTTCTCTACCTCCTTAGAACTTGGTTTGTTTTAAGATCACTGCCAGCCCACACTCCTTTAGAAAGGCAAGATGAAGTGGCACCCTCACCCTGACAGTCTGATGGGAATCAAGCCTTTGAGCACCTCTGGGTCTGGATCATAAGGATACACAGCTGCTTGTAGCCTTCCACATTCCTTTTGTAAGGTGGTGGGTTGTAGACACACTTTTGTTCACATCCTGGAGTGGAAGAAGAAATGTACAATTGGGAAATTGCTATGTTCCTCTACTGTAGTTGGACAGCTAGGATCCAGTGCCTGCCTATTAAAGGGTCTTGGTACAACCCAAATTTAAATGGGATTTTCAGTATTTAAAAGAATAGATATGGTTAAGTCACCAGATGAGAGCACTACTCCTCTGCTCTGGTATGATAGAGGTGGGAGAAGGAAGCAGTCCCCAGGGGTCAGATTCTCAGATCAGTATCAACATTTTGTCTTCAGACTTTGTGCCTAGTGTTTAGCTAGAAAGGAGCAGTAAACCAGTGTCCATAAAAATACAGAATTTCAAACTTTTAATCTCATGTGTTTGCCATGGATTCCAATCCACTTATCACCAGTGCTGTGTGAGTAAGTACTGATAAACAGTCATTCACCATGTTCTCTTCCATATATATCCCTTCTTCATTTGCTTTTTGCTCATTTTTCTCCCCCTATCTTCTTTGTCTCTGTTTTTTTTTTTTTTTTTTTTTTTTTTTTTCGTTTTGTTTTGTTTTGTTTGTGATCTTAAAAATTTTTTCGGCCTGGTGTAGGATAGTAAGGGTCAGTGTACCCTGTAGGTCTTTGGTTGACCTATTATTATTATTATTATTTACTTTAAAGAATGGGAATTTTAAGACCGGCTGAATGTAAAGAGAGTAGGCCATAACAGTGGCATTGAACCCGATTTCTTACCTTGGAGATGTTTACAACAGGAATAATTGCTTGGGGATGGCTATAGAGAAGAACTTTCTAAACTCATACTACCTCAGCAATGAATGGATGAGATTCACTTTCAATGAGTGAGGGGTGTGAGTGTGTGTGTGTGTGTGTGTCTATGGGTGTGTTTTTGTAGGAAAGAGTTTGATGTAGGTGTTTTTTTTTTTTTTTTTTTTTTTTTCCTGCCTTCTATATTATGTTTCAAACTGGGTTACTATAAATCTAGAGCTAACTTACTGGCTGTTCAGTGAGTCTTCAGGATCATCCTACCTCCACTCCATTCCTAGAATTCGGATTACAGGCAGAAGCTTACACTTCTTAATTTTTTGTTAGTTTTTTGGATCTCAATTCATGTCTTCTTGCCGATTCAGTAAGCATTTTAGTAACTGAGCCTCTTCCACAACCCTGAAGACACTAATCATGTATACCTGATCCATTGTGTGTACTTGCTGACAAATAAACTGAAGGGCTCATGCAGACTAATAGTATGATTTCCTATTTTGCCAAGCCCTATTCTTGTTTCTAGAATATGTAGTAATATTTCTTCATGGGGACTTACTCCACACCAAATACTTAGATCCACCTCTATTTGAACCCTTGTGTTTGTCTAAATTCTATAATGAATGTCTAGCTTGATTTATTAAAAATCATGGAACTTACTGAGACATCATGGAACTTAGGAAAGATTAGTGGACTCTGTCCTCAAACCCATGCATACCAAGAGAGTTGTTCTTAGCTGTTACTCCACATGAATTTCTAATCTTCATTCTGAGCTTTTCTTTTTGCATGCTGTGTGCCTTTGGCCTCACTGAACTCTTTCTCTGAAACTCACTTCTTCATCCTTTTGACATCTACCAGTACACAATAGCTACCATAGCCACTATTTTTTTTGTTTGTTTGTTTATTGAATTGCTTGAAACTCAGCTACTCTGCATTTACCCTGGATCATTAAATTTCAGCATGGCTATACATTTTAGCACTGGTGACGACCCCAAACCCTGCTGATTTATCAAATCAGAGTCTTCTGGGTTGGTGTGGCCAATGGTTGTAACATGCAGACAAAGAGAAGCAGCTGCTGCTCAAGACAATCCCACTACAAAGCCACATTGCCAGTTTTCCAAAAGTGGCTCTATGTGTTTCTTAGAGTAAAATTCCACTGGTCCCTGGCATCCTATCTGGCAACACAAATTGTTTGTTCTAAGCTTTGTAATTGCATGGAGATTGCACAGGCTGCTGGAAATCTGCTCCCTTAGAATCTGACTTCCTTTGGAAGTGAAAGATTATGTTCATTGGTAGGCACAGACAAAGTAGAGCTTGGAGGTCTACTATATGAAACATCTTACCAAATGATCATCTGTTAATGGCTTTCTCCCCAATGAAGGCCACAAAGAGGTGGGGCTTGGAAAATTGACTGAGTCATGAACAGCCTGATTTTATTCAGCATGACTCTATTGATGGGATCCAAATTTCATGATAATATTGGGAGGTGGCCTCAAATTCTAGAGGTTGGATATAGCTAGAAGTAGGTCACTGGACAGACACCAGTGGGGTCACATGTTTATCCAATTACATTTTCTCTGGAGTTTGTCCTGGAAGTGAACCACTTTCATCATGCTATGCTCTTTGCCTCGATGGTCTGCCTTACCACACACAGCACAAAGAACGTCCAACCAGATGCAGAGACAATGAATTCTTTAAAAGAAGGCTCCCAACATTCTTTTCTGGGCATGGTGATACACTCCATTAGTCCTCACTGAGGTAGGCAGACCTCTGTGAGTTCAAGGTCTGACAGATTTTGTTACACAGAGAAACCCTGTATCAAACAACCAACCTAACCCCCACAGAAGCCCATATTCCTCAAGTTGTTTTTGCAGGTATTTTCATGATTTCCATTAGAAGTTCTTGAACAACAAGATTATTTGATTTTTCAAGGATTTTGCTTGTGTTTAGTATTGAAGGAAGCTACAAGTGATTCACTAGGGCTGAAATTTCTGTGTTTATTCCAAGCATGAAATGACAGGTTCAGAATCAATCCTGTTTTCTCGAATCATTTCTTGCACTCACACTCATTCCAAGCAGACACTGAAGAAACTGTCTTCTAGCCTTGTCCTCCATTACAATGAAAAGCTGATGACAGAGGCCAGTTTATTCAATCCTGCTAAAGAACAGAGATTAGATTCTAGATCCTTAGTCACTGTACACCATCAAATATTCTTGAGTACCATACTATAACATCATGCTGTTCGAGCATAATCTTTTTATCTTCTGTTAAAAATCTGGACTTCACAGAGGCCTAGAGATAGAGCTTAGATTACTGGCCATCACTGCAGGAAATTTGACCCAATAGAAAGAGAGAAAATTAAGGAAGCAGTGACTAGTACACTTAGAGGAGATCAGTGTGGTAGGCTGGCTTGAAGAGTCTGCTTAGTTCAGATGTTGTGCCCAACTGGATAGATGGATTCAAAGCATAACAAATTTGGAGAAGCCTGAAGCATAGGATTCATAAGCTGATGCAAATGATTTGGATAGTTTCTCTCTGTCTTTTAGTTATTTTGGTTATGGATTTTTCTATCTTGTTGATTTTCTCAAAGAATCAACTCTTGGTTTCATTGGTTCTATGAATTGTTGATTTGTTTCTAATTCATTGATTTCTGCCCTGTGCTTGAATATTTATCATCATCTCCTTTTGATTGTTTATGCTTCCTTTCCTTCCCCCCAGGGCTTTCAAGTGAGCTTTTAAGTTACTTGTATGCATTGTTTTAAATTTGTTCTGTAAGGGTCTTACTGCTAGAAACTTTCCCCTTTACCCTGCTTTCATCAAATCCTATGTGTTTGGGTATGTTGTGCCTTCATTTTCATCGAATTCTTGGAAGTCTTTAATTTCTTTCTTTATTTCTTTCATAACACAGCTGTCATTGAGGAGCACGTTGTTCAGTTTCCATGTTTGGTGGAGACACTTTGTTCTTTCTATTTTTGTTGATGTCAAGCTTTAGTACACGGTGGTCAGATAAGATATAAGGGATTATTTCAAACTTCCTGTTTTGGCTGAGCCTTGCTTTTTGACCAATTGTATGGTTTATTTTGGAGAAAGATCCATGAGGTGTTGAAAAGAAGGTATACTCTGGAATTTGGGTGAAAATTTCTGGAGATATCTATTAGGCCCATTTGATTTAGTGCCTCTCTAAGTAATCTTATTTCCCTATTTAACTTCTGTCTGGATTGTCAGTCCCTTGGTGTGAGTGGAGTTTGAATTCCCCCACTGTTATGGTGTTAGGATCTGTATGTAATTTCAGCGTCAATAACATTTAATTTTACAAATATAGGTGCTCTTCTATTTGGAACATACTTGTTCAGAAATTTGAAGTCCTCTTAATATATATTTTATTTTTGGTGGGAATCCAGTGCTCTTATTCACCATTTTGAGATTTTTTCTTTTCTTTTTTTTTTTTTAGTTTCTAATTTATTCGATATTAGGATAACTCTACCAGCTTGTTTTCTGGGTCCATTTGCTTGAAAGACCAATTTCTAGCCGTATACTCAGAGGTGGTGTTAATCATTGTTGCCAAGGTATGTTTCCTGATTCAGCAGAATGTGGATCCTGTTTCTGCAACCATTCTGTTAGGCTTTGTCTTTTTATTGGAGAGTTGATTCCATTGATGTTGGCACATTACAGTGATCAATGACAGTTACATTTATTTTGGAGTCAGTGTGTTACTGTGATTAATTGGTTGTTTCCTTTTATTTATTTTTTTTTTAAGATTTTATCTGCATCCTGTGTTTTTTTGGATGTAGTTTTTCTGGATGGATTGGGGTTTTCCTTCTAGTAATTTCTGTAGGGCTGATTTGTTATGCAGATATTCCTTACCTTTAGATTTGTCATGGAATAGAGAGTTTTCTCCAACTATGTTGTTTGAAAACTTTGCTATCATAGTAGTTTGGGTTTTAATCTGTGTTCCCTTAAAGTCTGCATGATATCTACTCAGGCCCTTCTGGCTTACATACTTTATGATGAAAAGCCTGGTGTGATTCTGATTAGCCTATCTCCATATTTTACTTTTTTTTTTCTTTGATGGTTTATTGTTTTTTGCGGGGAGGGAATATACCTAGCAGTCAGATAGCTGTATCTCCAGTAAGCATTCTTCCAATTGTCAGAGAAAGCACTAGATTGACTTCCAAAGTGGTTGTAGCAGTTTACATTCCAACCAAAAATAGAGGAGGGTTCCCCTTTCTCCACAACCTCTCCAGCATGTGTTGTCACTTGAGTTTTTCATCTTCGCCATTCTGATGGGTGTAAGATGAAATCTTAGAGTTATTTTGATTTGCATTTCCCTAATGGCTAATGAGGTTGAGCATTTCTTTAAGTGTTTCTCTGCCATTCTATATTCCTCTATGGAGAATCTCTGTTTAGCTTTGTTCCCCATTTTTTAATTGGATTGCTTGGTTTTCTGCTTTTCAGCTTCTTTAGTTCTTTATATATACTTGATATTAGCCCTATGTCAGATAAAGGGTTGGTGAAGTTTCTTTCCCAATCTGTAGGCAGTCGCTTTGTTTTGATGATGGTTTCCTTTGCTTTACAGAAGCTTTTCAGTTCCATGAAGTCCCATTTATTGATTGTTGCTCTTAGAGCCTGTTCTTTTGGTGTTCTGTTCAGGAGTTGTTTTCTTTACTAATGAGTTCTAGGCTGTTCTCCACTTTTTCTTCTAAATGATTTAGCATGTCTGGTTGTATGCTGAGGTCTTTGATCCACATGGACTTTAGATTTGTGCAGGGTGATAAATATGTATCTGTTTTAATTTTTGTACATGTAGACATCCAGTTGGACCAGCACCATTTGTTGAAGATGCTGTCTTTTTTCCATTGAATGGTTTTGGCTTCTTTGTCAAAAATGGAGTATTCATAGGTGTGTGGATTTTGTTCTGGGTCTTCTATTCGGTTCCATTGATGCTCCTTTCTGTTTCTATGCCAATACCATTCATTTTTTTTTCTACTATTGCTCTGTAGTACAGCTTGAGATCGGGGAAGGAGATACCTCCAGATGATCTGTTGTTGTACAGGATTGTTTTGGAGATTCTGGGGTTTTTGTTTCTCCATATGAAGCTGAGAATCTTTTTTTCAAGGTCTGTAAAGAATTGAGTTTGTATTTTGATGGGAATTGCTTTGAATCTGTAGATTGCTTTTGGCAGGATGGCCATTTTCACAATGTTAATCCTACCAATCCTTGAACAGGGGAGATGAAACTTGGCTAATATCCTAATTTATAACACATCTGTTCTGCTTTATGGATTAGTTAATCAGGATAACAGCAATATTCCTAGTCCCTTAGACTACTTTGTGGGCATGTACTAATGCTTTGACTAAACATGTGTTTCTTATGTTTTCCAAACTTCATAGACAGGGTAGTCCAGGTCCTAGAAGTATCAAAATGTTGCTTATATTCTCTTGAGGAAGTGGCCCTACAAAACTAAAGAGCCTTGGACTTACTAATATTGAAATAAAAAAAATTATGTCTGGGTTTGGGAAAGAAAAACAGTTGTTTCTTTGTTAAGTGCTAAGGAAAATATTAATAATAATAACAATAATAATGATGATGAAAATAATACATGTTGCTATGGTTGGAAACAAACAATAACAGACTCCAAGGGAGCAAGAGAAAGTCCTTATGAAATAATCACAACAGTCTATGCCCAATTGTTCCCTTGAATAACTACTTTGCTGTCATACTACTTGGGACTTTAATTCAAATTCTGATTAAATTACTGGTCAGTCCTGCTATTGAAACTCTCTATCCAATTGTATATTGATTAAGTAAAAATAGTGGTTCATAGAACCAAGCACACATTTCTTTCCTTCTTTCTTTCTTTCTTTTTTCTTTCTTTCTTTCTTTCTTTCTTTCTTTCTTTCTTTCTTTCTTTCTTTTTCTTTCATTTTACATCTTGATGGCAGACACTTCTCTCCACTCCTCCTGATTCCTCCTTTCTTTTCCCCCACATTTTTCCTCCCCTACTACACAAGAACGTACCCTGTGCACCCCCAACAACACATCAAGACACATAAGGACTAATATCCTCTTATCCACTGTGGCTTGTAGATGAAGTACAACTAGGGGTAAGTTATTGAAGAATAGGTAACAGAGTCCTTGTTAGCCAAACTCACACCTCTAGAGCAACATGAGTTCATGATTGCCTATTCAAGTGGGGAGTGTAAAAGGACTCCCCAAACCACAGTAGGCTTTTATTCAATGTCTCTCTCCTGATATTCCATTTTCTTGCTGTTGTTGTTGATGATGATGATCTCCACCACTCTAAACTGAGAAAAAACAGTTGAAATCTCAAAATTATTTTTAATTGTGTTCTCCTAATTGTTAATATTTTGAAACACAACCTGCTTCTGGGTTGTCCAGCAACCTCTCATGTATCCTCAGCCAGACAGGTGAGCACACCTTGAGGGCATGGTTACCTTCTGACTTAAAGGGCCCACCCTGACATGTAGTCCCTCTTTTGCCCCTTCTTATTCTTGTACTTTCTTACTTTCTCTCTCTTTCTCTTTCTTGGAGCGCCCCCCACCCCTTTTCCTTCTCTTTTTTCCCACCATGCCCTGCTGCCCACTTCCCCTATATACCCCCTAATAAACTTCTTGAAGAGAAGACAGGTTGTCCCCCTGCTTCACCTATTTTTAGTTTTTTAACATTGGTGCATTGGCAGGATAGGATGGGTACAACAGATTTTTCTCCGCTCTGTTGCCAAACAGAGCCCCAGCATGAAGCATCAGCTTGATCCTTGCCCAGACCTGCTGGGGCCATGGCCACTTGGCTGTGCTGTTTGTTCCCTCAGGTGGCTTCCGTTCTCCCCAGGCTTGGGACCCTGTCCTGCGGCAGGTGCCTACTCTCTGATCCAGCTTAGATCTCTCTGCTGTCTGCTTTGGCACAGACTTTGGTAAAAGGGTAGCCTACTTTACCCGGATCCCCTGGGGGTAGGCAAGCCAAGATGGAAGATGTGTGTTTATTAGTCCGCCACCACAGAGCACGATCTCTGCCATCTCGCTGGTCTCCAGAGGCCCCTGGCCAGCTTGGCAGTGCCAGCCTGCCAACCGGTGCCACCTCTGCCACAGCTGCTGGTCCAGGCAGCTGACAATGCTCTGAGATGCGGAAACACAGCCCAAGAATCTACTATTCAAAACTTGGTAGGGAGTTTTGAGAGGCTTTAATTTTCCTGCGGATTCCCTGGCAGCCACCATCTTTACTTTGGGAGAAAAAAAGGGGCGGAGCCATGGCTTTGCCACGGGCTTCCGCATGGCCATCGCTATCTTAGATTCTGCAAAGAGGTCCTGCCTCCTGCGCGTCCTGTCAGCATCCCACTTTAGCTGCCTGCTCCTGCCCACTCCTTGCTATGTGCTTCCCCTCCCCACCAAGCTGTCTCTCCATGATTTCTGTACACTTTACTCTTTAGTCTTATATTTTAGGTTCCTTATCTAATGCTTTATATAATCTGTAGAGTTTTTCTCATTGGGTTTGCTTTTACAAGTCTTAACCATAATTAACTGTTTATCTTGTGTTTTAGGCCAACACTAAGCCTCATTTCAAGTAGGTATGGATTTTTATAAAAATTCAAAGTTATATTTTACTATCTTATGATTCAACTTTGATTAAAATAAATTTAATATAATAATAAAATTTCAAAGTTACAAATATCTATTCAAATTAAGTTGGTTTAAAATATAAGACTGTTACTGTCTCCTACTATATGTTGCTCAAATATAATTTTAAAATTGCTATATACTGTTCTGGCCAGGGGTTCATTGTTACACACAAATTGTTTACCAATATTTTAAATTAAGATCTATTCATTTTACAGGTACTTATGTTAAAACTGGGTCAATTTGCTATATCTCTACTATCAAAAGGTTAAAATATACTGGCTTAATTTTAAATCTGGTTTATATGGTTCTGCTAAATTGTTCATTTTAAACTTATAGCTCAAGGGTTTGTTATTATGTACAAGTTGTTTACCAATATTCTAAATTAAGAACTATTAAGTTAAAAATATATTTATATTTTTATACTATAAACTGAGTCAGTTTATAGTATCTCTGCTATCAAAATGTTAATATAAGCTTGGTATTGCTGTCTTAAAATGATGTTCTTAATCTATAGCCTTAGACTAATAGCCTTAGACTATTACAAACTATAAACTTTTATATATTAAATCATACAAAACCTCTTCTTCTCTCACTTTAATAAATTATTTTCAAGACTTTTAAAATTCTAACTTAAGGACAAAACCTAAAGTCCTAATATTTAATGGTTCAGAGATAGAGAGGATAGAGCTGTAGTTTTGCTGTAGTCTTTGTGTGGTTCTATCACTTATGTTCAGGCACTCTGATTAGTGCCAAGTGCAAAGCTTTTTACCATACAATTTTAATGCAAGTGGTAGGAGCAGCAAGATTTGCTAGCCTCTCTATAAACTGTATCTGATTAAAAGGTTTGCTTTGATTTTAGTTCAGAAAGAGCAGACTTAAAGTAATACTAACAACTGTACTTGCGTAAGATGTTGAGCTATTCCTAGTGTCTTTGTTTAGTTTTTTTAAGGTTAAGCCTAGGATGGGTAACTATAAAGTTGCCCTTGTAAAGCTACTTGAAATGTGGTTCTAGATAGGATTCTGTTTTATGGGACACAGTTTGGAGTAGATAATAAAGACAGACAAAGTAACTCATATATACTGGCCCTCAAGCTTGTCAGAGATCTGATGAACATCGTCTCACTGCAATTTTTAATAAACAGCTGAGGATGGTCATTGAGTCACCATATAGGAGTTGGTTAAAGTTGAGCCATCCCGAATGGTTCTAGACCTAGGTGCGTTCTGAAGCTACTGGTGTTCCAGCAAATTTGCATAGCCAAACAGTCTGTTCTTCCAGGGGATGTGTTCAAATGCAGCCAAATGGATGCTGATCCTGCTGCTGACATGCCAAAGTTGGCTGCTTGCAAACTGCCCTCTGTAAGTTAAAATGCTCCCAGGCAGGATTGTCCTCTGTGCCCAGCCTTGGAGGTTCAACCAGCAAAGGAGCACAGACATTTCCAGCCTTCTCACTCATTGGCCTGGCGGCTCCTCAACTTAGAAACCTCCACAGGTCTGTTTTTTATCTCAGAATGAGGTCCCATGGACATATTGCCAACTTCTGTGTTGGAGACATAAGGTGCCTTCCCACCTCTCTTCATTTGCAGGAGACCAGGCCTTAAGTCTAAGTCCTAGAGCTGATGTTTTTAGGCCTAGATACAGTCCAGACTCAAGAAACAGGCCTAAATGAAACCTTTTGCCATCCTTTTAGCTAAAGAAAAATAAATGTTCATAACAGTTTCAACTATGTCTCATGGTAAATAACTAAATACAAAGGTCCTGCTCATATTTGAGATATGTCTTAAAGTTAATAAATACAAGTCTAAAAACGTGTCTTAAGGTTGGTAATGCAACTTATAAATGTTCGAGGGTTCTAAAAATGGTTTAAGGTTGATAAACACAAATTATAAAGGTTACAAGGTCTAAAGTGATTTAAGGTAAAAAGACTTAATGTTTCTTCCTGTTGTTATGCTACTGTTGTATTGACTGTCCAGAGTTTTGACCTATATCAGTAGGACTAAAATTTATTAATCTAACTCTGATACAAAAACATTGCACTATACCACTATTCCACTATTATTGTCCTAAGCTTAAGATTGCAATCCTTCATAATGTGTGTTCTTATACTAAAAGTTAAGATCAAGTTAAGATCCCTTTTACTTCATAAAAGGCTTTACCTTTTCAAGTTCACCTTAGAAAGTACTTATGATGTTAACACATATGTATGTCTACTGCCTTTTTCTCAATGCACAGTACAATGGTAATACTAACATGTCTAAAGTTTTATCTCCTTAAAACATAAAAGTAATTCTTGTAAGTTGCAGAAAGTCCACCTAAATCCACCTCTCATGTCAATTAGACTCCAGATAAGTACTGCACTTATTGCCCATCTCAAAAGGTGGGATTCCTCCCCTTTCTCTGGTTTTGGGACTTCCTTTTCTGGCTACCAGACTGCTATTTACTGCATGCAACCACTGGCTGGATTGGTGAGTTTACTCCATTTTCTCAGCATAAATGTCTCTTGGTAGGGGAAGCTTGACCACAGATCTCTGGCAACTTCCTACTACCTTTTGAGACAGAGGAACACCACCCCCAGCTGTAGCCTTTATTGTCTAGGTTTGACCCTCTATGATGACCTACATTTTAGGGCCACATTCTTCCTTGGCAGTACATCCCCTCTCACAGATGGTTCCTCTCCCTGCTCACTTGCCCTCTCACCCACTCATGGGCCCTCTCTTGCTTGCTCATGGGAAGACCTAGAGCTAGGCAAATGTGCTTAGGCTGTGCTACTGGGCACTGTGCCCAGATCCCTGGCCAAGAGCTGACAAGCTCTTGGCGAGGTAGCATCCCTGTTGCTCAGAGTCACACTTTCCTTTGGGATGCCACTGGAAGTTCTTGACCTCTCTGCCCCCAATGGGAGATGCCCAGATGCCCACACTCCAAATAGGATCTCCTCTCGAGAATTTCAGGTTTCTACATCTAGTGCCAGCTGGGACTAGGGCCTCTAAGTTTACATGCTTCTGTAACCAAACCTCACCTCAATGACAAATCAAAAACAAAGCCTTCTTTAAATATTGCCAGTGATTGGGTAAATAAAGGTCCCCTCAGGTAGACTGAGGTTCCCATGTACAGGCCTCATGGATCCAAACCTTCCAATGTATACCAACAGGATTTTCTCCATACTCAACTTTATTTTTGCCTATATATGTGTGTTTCAGTGTCCTTTCAGACATAGATGTTTCCTATAGCCACAACAGAGCCTAAGCAGCTACAGGTGTTCAACTCTGACCTCATGCACTTCCAAAAAAACTGCAGGTGTACAGCTCTGAGCTCACAGACTTTCAACAAGCTGGACCTGCACCTTCCCTCCCAGCCATAGATGTTCTTGCAGACTCTGAAGCATCAAAGCAGCCTATTTGTCCTGGACTTGGCCAAAATTTCAGCCTTTTGACTTCCTTACAGTGCCTCCAGTGTCAGCAGGAAGTAGCCAAAAGATAATCTACATGCATTATTCACTTGTTAACAAAGGGCTGAAACAGTGCACTTCAGGTCCAGAATAAGTGGCTCCAGGTTCTCCCAGCATTCCCCAGTCCCTACCTGCTGCCTTGCATGGTTAGCACCTCTCTCTGTTGACAACCCTCTACCCTAAATTTTCCAGGGCAGAGGCTTCCCTTACTCTTGACCTTTCAATCTGACCATTTTGTTGCTATAATACTTTTCTCTCTCAACCTCTTGCATGACAACAAAGAGCTGCTTCCAATAAGCCTAAATTTATATACTTTAACTTACCTTATAAAAAGCAGCCCAAGCTCCCTATTTTTAATTACAGAAAAAAGGAGGAATGTTAGTATTTTGGAACACAACCTACTTCTGAGTGGCCCAGCAACCTATCATGTGTCCTTAGCTACCCAGGTGACCACACCTGGAGGGCATGGTTACCTTCTGAATTAATGAGCCCACTGCGACACATGGTCCCTCTTTTACCCCTTCTTACTCTTGCACTCTCTTACTTTCTCTCTCTCTCTCTCTCTCTCTCTCTCTCTCAGGGTACACCCTCCTCCCCCTTTTCCTTCTCTTTCTCCCCACCATGCCCTGCTACCCACTTCCCCAATATGCCCCCTAATAAACTTCTTGCAGACAATACCTATTGTCCCACTGCTTCATCTATTTTTAGTTTTTAACAATAATTACTGAGGGCAAATAACATTTTGAGTTATTATTAGATTTTTTTCATCATTAGACATCTTTGTTCATATTCCTGGCTCAAATTTTTTTAATCTTTTTAGATCAGTTTTACAATATTTATCCTTTACATTTCTCCTGATGAAACTCCCATATACCACTCCTGAGCATCCTTCAAAATCATAGGCACAACTTTCTAATTATATAATTATTTTTAATAATCATTATGTTTTAATGTGTATGCCAGCTGTAAGTCCTTCCATCATTCTGTCTACATTCCAAAGTCCCTTCCTCTTCTCCCATGCCCTTCTCTGTGTCCACTGAAGGGGGATGTACTCCTTGTCTTCTGTCTGACTCTAGCATATCAGGTCTCATCAGTACTGGCTGCATTGTCCTTCTCTGTAGCCTGACAGGAATGCTCTCTCCTCACAGCAGGTGGAGAGAGAGTCAGCAACAGAGTTCATGTCAGAGTCAGTCCCTGTTCCTGTTACTAAGTCACCAACTTGGATTCTGATATAGCTGTCATGAGCTATATCAGAGCAGAGTTTAGAGGTGATACCCATGAATGGTCCTTGTTTGGAATATCCATTTCAGAAAAAAACCTCTGTATACAGATATTTTGGTTCTTTTACTCTCCTTGTGGATTTCCTGCACTCTCGAAGTATTATGATATCCTTCATTTGTTGTATGGTTTTCTGTACTCTGCCCAAAGATTGGTTATGAGACTTAGCACCTTCTTTTTTACAATACTTGATAGAGAATTTCAGAGGCCCTATGTGTTACTCTCCTTTCCTGTTTTCTCTTTTCTCCTTCTTCCTATGACCACCCCATTTCTCTTTTGAGTGTTGATTGATCATCTTACCCTGGGCAGTCATTCTTGCTTAGCATCTTTATGTGGACTGATTTTATTATGTTTATCCTATTTTATATGTCTAGTTTCCTCTTAAGAGTGAATATTTATTTTGTGTGTGTTTTTGTTTCTGGGATACTTCACTAAAGATGATCTTTTATAGACCGCACCATTTGCCTGAAATGTTCATGTTTTTTTTTAATAGCTCAGTAGTATTCTCCTGTGAAAATGTACCACTATTTTTGTATCCTTTCCTCCAATGAGGGACATGTGCTTTTTTCTTATTTCTGGCTATTTATGAATAGACCTGCTTTTAACATGCTTGAGCAAGTTTCCTTGTTGTGTACATGAGCACTTATTGGATATATGCCTAGGAGTGGTATAGCTGGATCTTGAGGAATTGCTATTAATAATGGTCTTAGAAATAACCAGATTGATTTCAAAAGTAGTTTTATAAGATGATGTTCCAACCAGCAGTGAAGGAGGGTTTTTCTTTCTCCATATAGTCTCAGCATGTATTGGCGCTTGAGGTTTTTTAATATGTCATTTAGGTTTTTTACTGTTTGTTCAAGTCATAATATTTGTATGAAACACTTGTTTAATGTGGGCACAATTGAAAGACTCATAGTGAGAAAATGAATGTCCCCAAAACTACTCAGAGACTGCGTGAGCGATTAGATCAGTGGGTCAGAGGTGAGAGGTCTCAGGCTTGCCAAGAATGATACAGAAAGGAAACTCCAAGAGCCATAGAGAAAGCACAAGGCTCTCAGTGTTAGAGGGAAAATATTTGAAATCCCCTTGAAGAATGGAGGTAAACATATTACAGATAAACTAGCATGTTGGGTTGGGTAGAATGGGAGATTGCAAACTATCTCTCTCATATGAGTTCAGTGTCTAAATCTACCTCATGCAATAGATGTCATTGCAATACTGTCTTATCGAATTTGAGCTCCTCGTTAGGAACTAGAATGTCTCTCTGCTGTGGTGAATGTGGTGCCAGGTCAGGCAGAATTCTGAGTATTTGTCATCAAGCCTGGATGATAGTCCAGTGCTGGTTTTCCTTCTCAAGCATGTGTTCAACTGCTCTGGAATAAGTGTGAATGATAGGGACCACATCGTTTTACTTTCTGTCTTGAAGCAGGGATCTGTGCTTACTGGCTCTACTTGCTACTCTTGAACTTTGGTACTTTAAGCCTGAGTTTCTGGAGGTCCCTTTATGTGAAGAAAAATATTCTAGGTTTTCAAGCTTAGGTGGATATATGAGTGCCCTGAAACAAAGGAATAAAGTATGAGGAGTCCCTCCTTCGTCAATAAGGATGAAATGACCTGGATGAAATCAGGTTACCTGGATGAAATGATTAGATGTGTGTTCCCTTGGAAAAGCAAGGATAGTAGATTGTAGACCCTGATTCACAACAGAAGGATCTTAACTGTAATTACATTGTTCTAGTAATTCCATTCACCTGGAGGAATATTTAGAATGCCTGAGAAACTTTGGAGATTCAGGAGGGAAGGTATCATTTTTACTACAGGCAGGTCAAAAATCCCAGGGCTCAAAAGAGGAATTGTGGCGAGTGGAGATAGTCTAAAGTCTGCTTCATGAAAGAGGATAATTTTAGGTATCTGACTTCTTTGGGTAGGTGCTATAAAACCAAATTCCCTGTAGGCACAAAAAGAATTCTTTCCCTGGGGACAGGTAATAGATATAAGAAACTCTAAAGCAGATAGATGAGATAGTAGCTTCCCAGGAATTCATGAAATAGCCTCATCCTCTCTATGTCATATACCTGTAGCTCTAATGAGCAAAAACTGAAGTTGACTGATAGCTTGAGAATATATAGTGTCCTGGCACTCCTTGCTTCATTAGCTCCAAAATCAAAATCACAATATAGACCAAACATATTCTGAATGTCTGTGGCAGGCATGACAGCCATCTTAGAAGTCTTTTAGGAGTCTGTGGTGCAGGAGTCTCTGGATCTTTGTCTTCCTCCAGTATATGTTCATTCACACATTCCTATGCATGTACAAAGAAGGTATATATCTAAGGTATGAGAATGAAGACAGAATTTATGCTCATCTTGGTACTCTTTAGTTTGGGGTTTTTTTCCCGTTTGTTCTGACACCATTTGGTACAAAACAATACTTTTCTGGAGATTCTAAATAGAAGTGGTAGCTTTAAAATCACCTGGGCATATGGTGATTAAGTAGGATTTCCGTGCTAACACAGGCCAAGTCTGGTGCATTCTTGATTATAAACATCTACAACTCTTTATTGAACATTGAAAAAGGGCCTGGGTAGAGGTACACAGAAGTAAAAAAACAGGTATGTCCTTCTTCAAAGAAGTAATGTGGTCCTATCCATTTGAATACAGTAAAATGCTGAAGCAAGCAGGTCATAAGCAGAATTTCTGTGATATTTTGTGCAAAAAGTTGATCTACATCTCTCTGGGAGAGGCTTAAATGCTTTGGCTATTCTATGTTCAATAAAACAAGAAAAACATTTTCCTATGAACAAAATGTAATAACCTTGTGGAGCAGAGGAATTTAAGGTACTGCCTAATCACCTTCCAATGCTTCTTCATTTTATGGTATCCACATATTCTATCGACTTTGTGGAAGGCCTGGGAACAATTGCTTCATTTTTCAACAGGTTGAAGGATTTATTTTGTTAAAAAAAACAAAGCATTTGGTCAGATTAAATAAGCCCATGGCCCATTTTTTCAAAGTAATAGTCACTTACACTGAATGAAGTAGGAAGAAGGTTGGAAGGAATCCTACACAGTTGGGAATAGAGTAGGCATGCATAGCTATAGTAGTGCAAGATCTGTAGAAAACTCAACAAGAGATGGCGGACATGATGTTTTCATTGGGAAAACCAGGATATTTTAAAGTCTCTTTGTGTATAAGGAGTAGATTTTCCAGTCCTTTAGACAGAGGGAGAGAGACTAAGTCTTTCTGAATAAAAGTTTAGTATGTAAGGTACATATAGGCTGAAGAGAGGCATGGAAGCAGCTCTATGAAAGGAGACATTTTGAGACCTCTTGGCCCAATGGTGAAAATTTAAGGAGCACTACAAAAAAGAAGTATTTCCCTATCATAATAGGGGTGGATGTGAAAAACTTTTATGTAAAAGTATAAGGTTTGAGCTTCCTTAATCGCAAAGAGATTTTTTTTTTTTTTTTTTTTTTTTTTTTTGTGAGCGCCTTTTTATAACTGGAGTTGGAGATTGGGAAATGAACTCAGGGTCACTCAGTACTATGGCTGAAATATTGTTCCCAATTGGTTATAGAGGGTACATTGGACACATCATGTAGAGAAAAATGATGGTCTAAAGCAATGGTGCTCAGGAGTAGAATACTGAAGCAGACTTAGAGTAGCAAATTCACAAAGTCACAAAACCCTTAATCTTAGGGATAACAGAGCATCACAGCTTAATTTGTGTAGTGCAGGAAGGACTACGTCACATTTAACATCTTCAGTCATATCTTGGTAAGCCTAATGGTGATATTATTATTCATGGGTCAGAAATGTCAGCCTTCAAGGTCTCTTGGTGCTTATCATTTGATACATGTCAACATGCATGCAGGATGGTACCTGTTCATTTGGTGAATAGAAAAAATGACAGATGACCTATGTTTCAGGCTCTTCAAAATCAGAGAAGAGTGAACTGAAATCCCTGTGGATTATAAATGTATTTTCATAGGGGCCATGGGTAGAGGGAAAGGATTAAGGAGGCTCACGATCAGAGGGAATTTGGGGAATGATCTATGGAACTGTTGATTCTGGTCTCCTTGATTAAAAGGAAAATTCTGAGATTCCTTTAGTAAAAGGTAGGAATTCTCATGATTCATCACACACAGAGAGAATTTCTGGGCTATATATTACTACTAAGAGAAGAATGGCATAAAGGCCAATGTTACCATAGTCAAGATCTGATGTCCTTTGAACAAAGGAGGGTTAATGTGAGATACCTTAAGAACAGGCACATTTCAAAGTGCCTATATCCCGAGCCAAAAATTTTGGGGCACATCCTGAACTACCTGGCTTTTAAAAAAAGTGCCTGGCTATGTATAACACAAGAGCAAGATCTAGCCACCCCATGGTACAAAGGGAAAAGACCTAGCTAATCATGGGTAGTGGGAGGATGGTATGGCATTACATTATTTGCTTCCAACTCTTCTCACTAGTTCACATTATCCATATGTTGCATAGACTAAGGTGATAAGTCTAAGAAGCAATGAGAACACTCTTCTAAGAACATAAGTGATTGTCTGGATTGTTATGCTTCTTTAAGGGTACATTCTTATCTGCAAATCTATAAAATAATGATGAGAACATTCTTTTTCTGACAACCACTTGCTAGGCATTGGCATGTGTGTTAGCTTTAGATTTCAATAGTCTGTCTTCTGACTTACACCCAAAATTCTGTGAGGTCACATTGGTTGCAATGCTGTTTGCCTGGCAATGTTGGTCAGAGGGATTGGTACTACTAACCTGATATGCATTTGAAATTCAAGTGTAAGCTGTCTTTGGAAAGAAGAGGATACTCTTGGTGCTTCAATGTCCAGAGGCTATATTTTTAACAACCAATGAGAATAGGTTGCAATAATGAGAACCTCGTGGACAAAGAGGTTTTTTGTTCATCACTTGGCATGGGCCTAAAACTCTAAGGGAGGAATAAAATCCCTATAGCTGTTGTGCTTGAAGGAGATCATCATAGTTTCCTTTTGCACTATACTGGACTACATTTGAATGCAACTGATTCTTACATTTACAGGAGTGGTAAATGGCTTACTTGTTCTGAGGCCACATTCATCACAAGGGAAATGAGTTAATCTGCTGTACAAATTTTGACCACAAATTTTGAGGGTCCTTTTGTAAAATGAATACTTCATTCAAAATGAATACTTGATTCAAAATTGTAGGCCTTGTCTATGGACTGAGTTCTATCATTCAATTCAATGAAGTAAAAGAAGTGATGTAATTTAGTAATAGCAGAAAACCTGGCACTATATGAGAAAGAGAAATTTTTGAAACTTGGCTGGACAAAGGTGTGGGATTTCCAAGGTATGGGTCAGATGTGGAAAGTGCCATTCAACATTCTGTTTGAACATGAGTCTCCCTGCTACCTTATTGAGTCAGGGAAGGTCCCTTCACTGTTCTTTAGTTTCCACCTCTTCTAAAGGTGGGAGAAGTTTTATATCTCATGCTGAGTCTAGAAGAGTTCAGGAAACAACCTGAGCCATCTGCAAACAGCCTGGCTGTCCATAGCTACTTCTACTTCTTCCATTTGTTCTTCATGTGTCCGTATATGGGCAGCAGCTACAGAGCCACTTGATTTCTACTCCTAAGATGGATGGGCATTACTCAGGATCCTGCCTGTAAATCTACCTCATAGTAACTGTGGACAGAAAACAGTGTAGTGAAATAGGAAGACACCATGGCTTGAATCTTTATTCTTTGGAGTATATATTGTGGTTGTAGGTAATTAAAAAACACAACAGGATACTTGAGAGTTCATGAATTTATACTATAAGGAATGGCACAGTATTATTCAAAAGAGCATGTCTAATATTACCTTGGAAACAAGAGTAGTGAGTTTCTTCTGGCAAAAGCTGGTGCTTCAGATCCCCTCTTGTTAAGGTGGGTAATGTCTAAGTCCACACTGTTAGTGGAGGAAAGGACTGAGGCCTATTCTGACCCAGGGTTGTTGTCCTGACAATGTCAATAAACAAGGAAAGTTTTGAGGTACTTTGGAGACAGGGGAGTTCTGAGAACCTCTTCTCAGAAAGGAAAGTTCTAAAACTGCTTTCACAAAGTAGTGCTTGCACATGTCTTGGTTTGGGGGGAATGGCACCATCCATATTTGGAAGAAAGGAATATCCATTTCACTGCTGTTCAGATGGGGAAGCTCATGGGATAACTTAGGTGTAGGAGGAAGTTTCTGGTTCTGCTTATTAGCTTCCAAGTATATTTCCCAATACAAGCATGCATACCTTGAGTGCATTCTTTGAGTGTCTAGGCTATTATCATAACAGTCATCCAACATGGCAAGTGTTTCTATAAGTACTGATGGTGCCCCAACTTTGATGGAGATGTCATGAGATCTGATTTCCATTTTAAAACCTGTGTTTTTTTTTGTTTTTTTTTTTTTGTTGTTTTTTTTTCTAAATGAGGATGTCAGTAAGATCCAACTGGTTGCCTATGTGTTGTAGGCTAATCTTAGCCAGGGGTGGGATGTTAAATCTGAAATATTATTATTATAAGTGCCATGTGTGAGGCATTAATAGATGGGAATCTCCAGTGATTCTTTAGTCATATAATGGGATCTGCAACCTCCTAGTGAAAAGGATGTAGCCCGGAGATGTCCCTTGCACACAGGAGCTAGTTTGAGAGCCTGCTCAATATAATTAGATTTCCAAGATCCCCTTCTGCATAAACTCAATGTTTGCAATGTCTTGATGGATTTAGATGGATAATTGGTCCACAAACTTATTTGGAAGATTGGAATGTGTAAAACTGTTTAGTGCAGAGAGCCACTTGTTCTGAGAAGGAAAAAAGGAATTCAGAGGTTAGGAATAGGACTGTATAAGTACCACATAACACAAAATAAATGTTTTAGGGTCGAATAGGTAAGTGGCATGTAGGAAAATCCTAGTCCTTGCAGAGTTCTGACATTCTGTTAAATATAGTAAGAAGGAATATGCTAACTTTTGGAAAAGAGGAAAAAACTCAGCACCAGTGTAAGGAAAGAAAACTCTTGAAAAAGGAGAAGGACACCATTCCCTAAGCAGAGGGTGAAGGTCCCACACATATTTCTGATGAAGAGAATGTCCCTGATACCTTACACAGGGGAAGAATATTTCCATCACAGACCTTTCAGAGTTTTATAACTTCTTAGTTTGTATTCATTCTAGGAGAGATGAGGCAGCAACTTATGCCTTCTCCCAAAGGGGTGGATGACTGTCACTGGCTAGCTTGCTACCTCTAGTTTGCCTTTCAGCAGTCAAGATCAAGGCAGAAATGTTGAAGTTATCCATTTCTAATGAATGACCTGAAGAGAGAGAGCATCGCTCCTCTGCTCTGATTGCTAAACTTGGACAATGAGACCTTAAACCAAAGTGAAATGGAATCCCTGGATATTAATAGAGCGAGCCTCTCATGCAAATGTAAATGATCTGTTTGTTGTGAAACTACTCTGGCCATATGTGGGAATGTCATAGGCATTATTCTTGAGAAGGAGATTTCATGGGAGTGTATAGAATCACAGGAATTTATCAGTATCCCTCAGGCAGATGAATCTCATAGGTTACTTTGAGAATTGGAAGAACTTGCAGCAGTACAATATCAGGTCCAAACATGGTCACAGCTGAGAGTAATCCTGTAATCTGGGACTCTGGATCATACTTGCCACCAATCAGAGCACATTTCTCTTACAGTTTGTTTGGTAATCCCTGACTCTGTTTCCTCCACAAGCCTGTCATCAACAACAGAAGTGAAGACAACAAAAATGGGGTTTCTCATTTAAGTTGATAATCTGAAATGTAGAAAGTGTTCAGTCAGGACTTAGATATTTGCAGTCATATTCCAGGGTCACTGTGGTCTTCCTTCCTTTTTGTTATATGTGCCATGACTGTCCACCCAATTCAGAGGGAACATATCAAGAACACCTAGAGAAAGAGACCTGGAGTTTCTATGTATGGAGGTGGATCCTAAGAGGAAAATATTTGTCATGGGATGTTGATTTAAAGTTTTGTTGAGAAAAAGATGAACATCTGAGTTAGATTTTATGTCAGTGGACTGGTCTGTAGCTTTTCAAAGTAGAAGATTTTGTATAGATTTCCTGAGGTGCAAGTGTGTGTACAGAGTTTGCTTGTTCAAAAAAAGTTTAGCCAAGTTCCTTGACAGACTATATATGTCAAAGTTTCTTATCTGCATCATTGTGGAAGCTCCAGTTTACCTTGGGTTGAAGGATAAACATTGGAACCATTCATTTAGAAAATGGGTCTAAGGCTTACTCCATAATTTTGGGAAGTAGGATGGACCTACTCAAAAACAATGATGCCTACTTTGGACAAACAGAAATATTTGATTCAGTAGGAAGAATGACTGTGTGCCATGGCAAGTGGTGAAGTTTTGAAGCCTATTTTACAGAGGGACTAATTCTTATAGCATGCAAAAGCCAAATAATTTTGATTACCATACTTCCTGTGGTCTTAGCATTGCCTCAGATTCTAAGTCTTCTACACAGTCTAGGAAAGCCATGTCTTCAACTGAATATGCAAAATAATAAACATCAATATCAGAATTGATAAACAGCTTGATTGGATGTTTTTGAACGATTGCCTCATCAGAATTGTGTTAAGCCTACCAAAATTAAGTAATACTGATAATTTCACACCACATTTGGTGATTTCATTCAAGGTGCATGGATTTCTAGAATTTACTCCTGATTTTTTGAAACTGTGAAATCTATACCAAGGGCCAGTACTGTTTGGTCAGGGGTGAGGCTGCCCCTGTTCCCTTTGTCTCAGGGGAATCTTCTGAGAACCCATTGTGTCAAAGGCTACATTTTAAGGACTCAGTCATCCAGGGATAAAAAAGACTGAGATTCACAAAGGAGAAGGATTGGTGCAACAGTTGGGCAGAAGGAGAATATCCCAGTTTACCTTTGTAGAGAGGGGAGGTCCAGGTACTCCATGACTCCATATCTGTAGAGAACTTGAGAAAATCCCTATCCCTTAGTAGTGCACTATAGGCTTGGTAGCAATATTTGGGTTCTTCTGACAAATTTCATCATAGTCCCAGGATCTTTTCCATACTTTAACTTAGGCTAAGCAAGATATGAGTGGGCATGGAGAATAAGAACATTTCTGGTGAGCAGCATAAAGACAAATGGCCTTGGAAGCAAGCTGATGTTTGTCTTCATTGACAAACAGGACATGATCCTAGAGTTCTCTGAGCATTCTTTGGTTGCCAAAAGTGAAATTTTTTAGACAATAATGTGAGAGTGAGAAGCTCTGCTCTCTTACTTGACTGGTAAAACTGAGTTGGCCATGCAAAGAAACAGAAGCTCCCATGTTCCCTGGCCACCTTGAGTCAGTCTCAAAGGACACTTCACATTCAATGTCTGAGAAACACACCCTCAGTCACATAATGATTTCTGCAGCTAGATATATCATTGGACCATGGATCAGATAATTCCAGTCAAGTGAGAGGACGACTAAAACCATTTTTTTTCAAAGACAGTACTATATAGCAGCAGCACTAGCATGGATGTTCTCCTTGACAGTAATCAAGGGCTTCTGTGGTTAGAGAAAATAATACTAAGGACCTTTTCTGAAATTGTTCCAGGATGGGGTAAGTCTTTCTTAACTCTGGTTTAGATTAGTTCTGAGGGGCCATATCTAAATATTAATGGAGTTATAAGCTTGGGGATGTAAACTGTCCTTGTTCTAGAAGATAAAGCTCAAACCTTGTTATGACTTTGTAGAAATTAAACTGCTCATTGATTCTAAATGACTTATATTTGTCATGTTCTTGGGACATTGGTGAAGTCTGATGCCCCTTGATTTCTCTAGTCATATGTGTCAGGACAACTTCAGTCACTGAGGAAGGCTATAATAACCTTGTGCAGTGTATGTTTGAGGTCAGTTTGGGCATTGAGTGACTGACTGAGTTTCCCTGGTTTCAAATGGAAAGATTTGTGTATGACCTGTTGAACACTGGGAAAAGTGTGCACGCAGCCCATGATATTAAGCAGTTAGATTAAAAAAATAAAAACCCTCGACTTATTGGTGATAAATATGAGACATATTTTTCTTCTAGACAAATAAGACTGAGGGTACTTGAATTATTGGGGGAAACTCTGAGGCTCCTGATTCTAAAAGGACAGGTCAGAAGTCCCCTTATTCCCACAGTAGTTTAGATGATCACTGGTTTTGAAATGCTGAGTTGTGGAGAGCCGGGGTTTGGTTGCCATGGCACTGGCTTCCGCCCTTCTAAACTGGTAAACACCAGAGTGTTTTCCAGAGTGGTTGTGGTGGCACACACAACGGGTAGGATTTGCTGAAGGAGGCAGAGACAGGAGGATCACTTGTATGAGACACAGTATAGTTGGATCTTAAAATATCACAATGCCTATTTTCCAGAGAATGTGACAGATCAATATCAAAAGTAGATGTATAATGTTACTGTCCCAACAGCAATAGAAGTGTTCCCATTTCTCCACATCTTCCCAAGTAAGTGTTGTCATTTGAGTTTTTCTTCTTAGCAAAGTTTGGGTGGGATAAAGGGGATATTATGAAAGTAGGTTTACCAAAAAAGACATGGAAGGGACAGGAGTTCCACAAAGTGAGCAATAGAACCAAAAAAAAAAAAAAAAAATCAAGGTACTGGAATCTTTTCTCAGACTGATTCTCCAAATTAAATTCATTCATGGAGATCATCTAAAACCCCTGCACAGATGTAGGACAGAGCAGCTCAGTCTACTTGTGGGTCTCCTAGCAAGGAGAACTGGGTCTGTTTCTTATACAAACTCAGTGGCTCATTCATTGATAACCTCCCTCTGAAGGGGCAGGCAACCTTATGAAGCACAGGGAATGACAATGTAGCCAGTAATGTTGAGACCTGAAAAGCTGGGGTCAGATGGAAGAGTAACAGGACCTCCCCTTTCAGTGGACTACAGGAGGGGCATGGGAGGAGATAAGGGAGGGAGGGAAGGATTGTGAGGGAATGAAGGAAAGGTCTAGGATATGAATAAATTGTAATAAAGGAAAAAATGTAGAAAATAAAAACAAAAGAGAGAAAACTAATCCCATATCAGCTAAGGAAATAAAAGTTGACATTAAAAGTCTCCCATTTGATGAACGCATGACCAGAGGTTATCAGCAGGGAATTAGAGCAGACATTCAAAGAAGAGCTAGTAACAATACTCTACGAATTATTCCCCATATTACAAGCAGAAACAACCCTACGAAACTCATTCTATAAACCACCCTCACCCTGATAAGTAAACTGCCCAAAGATAAAAAATGAAGAGAACTTCAGACCAATTTCCCTTTTGAGTAGTGATGCTACAATAGTTAATAAAATATTCACAACCTATATCCAAGAACACATTAAAGGTTTCATCCACTAGGACTGTGTTGGCTTCAATCCTGACATGCAGTTATGTTTCAATGATCAGAAATTCATCCACTGCATAAACAAGAGACAGAAAGAAATCCACACGATTACCTTCTTAGATGCAGAAAAAGCATTTCGCAAAATTAAAAACACATTCTTGTTGAAAGTCTTGGAGTGATCTGGAATACAAGGCACAAACCTAAAAATAATTAAGGCAACACACAGGAAGCCAATTGCTGACATCAAATGTAATTGAGAGAAACTCAAAGCAAATAGTAAAATCAGAATCAGGACATGCTGCACACTCTCTGAGAATGTCTCCAAGATAGAACTTGAAGTCCTAGGTAAAGCAGTACTATAACTAAAAGAGATTGAGGGGATACAAGTTGGAAATTAGGAAGTCAAAATCTCAATATTTGTGAATAGTATGATAGTATATATAAGTGACCACCTAAATTCTACCAGGAAAGTCCCACAGCTTATAAATATCTTGAGCAATGTGGATGGAAACAAAATTAACTAAAAAAAAAAAAAAAATAGTAGCCCGTTTCTATACAAAAGAAAATTGGGTTGAGAAAGAATTAGTGAAACAACATCCTTCAAAATAGCGAAATAACAGACAACAAAAAAACATTTTATATCTAATTTCTTGCTGTATCTCTAACCAAGCAAGTAAAAAATAAAATCTGTATGGTGGAACTTAAATTGTCAATAAAAAGATGCTATGCCTTAAAGATGGAGCTGGTTTCCTCCTTCCACCTTCCCGATGGTGAGTGCTCTCTGTCACGAACAATTCCACATTTGGCTAAGGCTGAGGATCTGGTTTGCTTCCATGTATGTGGACCTATCTGCATTGCCCACGTGGCACGCCTGGGTTGGATACCCAGAGGCTATTTAAGCTGTGGGCTGGCTTTCCCCAGGGTCAGATGATTGTTCCAGGTTCCTGAATAAACTGCATTGAAGAAAAAAAAAAAGTAAATAAATAAAACTGAAAATTTCAAAAGATGAAAACAACTCCCATGCTCATGGATTAATTGGAGTAACATGTTATAAACAGAAATGTTATCAAAAGCAATCTACTGAATCAATGCAATTCCTTTGAAAATACCAACAAATTAATTAATTAATTATATTTTATTCATTCTGTATCCCACCGGCAGCCTCTCCTTTATCCACTCCCATACCAACCATTCCACCATCTTCTCCAACCTTACCCTTCACACTGCCCATTGATAGGGGAGGAACTCCTCCCCTTCCATCTGATCCTAATATATCAGGTCTCATCAGGAGTGTGGGCTTTAGTTTCCTCTGTGATCAGGTGACATTGCACCTTCCACCAGGGAAGGTTCTCAAAGAGCAGGCCACTGATTTGATATCAGAGACAGACACTGTTGCCATTACTAGGGAATTTCACTTGAATGCTGAGCTGAACCCACTTGAACACAGCTACATCTGAGGAGGGATTCTAAGTTATCTCCATGAATGGTCCTTGGTTGGAGTATCAGTCTCATAAAAGATACCTGTGCCCAGATTTGTTTCTCTCCTTGTTGAGCTCCTATAGCGTCCATGCCTTTCTGTCTCCCCCTACTTCGATAAGGTACTGCCTCTGCTCAAAGTATGACTGTTAGTCTCAGATTCTGCTTTGATACCCTGTATACAAGATACTTTTAGAGGCCTTTTGTGGTAGGCTCCTGTCCTCTTTCCGCTTTTCTCCCTCTCCCGATGTGCATCCTACCTGCCTTTCTGAATAGGATTGATAATCATTCACAGGGTCCTTTTCTTGATTATTTCTTGGTGTTTAGAAATTTTAATATAATTATCTTGCATTATATGTCTAATTACCATTTATCAAGGAGTACACACCATGTGTGTCTTTCTAATTCTGGGATACCCCACTCAGGATGATCTTTTATAGTTCCATCTTAGCAATAAATTTCATTGTCAAGTTTTTTTTTCTTATTTTGATTTACCTTTTATTCATTACGCTTTATTCATTTTGTATCCCCCATTAGCCCCTCCCTCCTCCCCTCCCGATCCCACCCTCCCACCTTTCTGCATGCATTCCCCTCCCCAAGTCCAATGATAGGGGAGGTCCTCCTCTCCTTCTTTCTGATCTTAGTCTATCAGTTCTCATCAGAAGTGGCTGTATTGTCAGGGTTCTAGGTTATCTCCATGAATAGCCCTTCCTTGGAGTATGAGTCTCTGGGAAGTTCCCTGTGTTCAAATTTTCTTGTTCTGTTGCTCTCCTTGTGGAGTTCCTGTCCTCTCCAGCTCTTACTATTTCCCACTTCTTACATAATATTCCATTCACTCTGCCCATCAGTTGGCCATCAGCCTCAGCATCTGCTTTGACAGTCTGCAGGGCAGAGGCTTTCAGAGGCCCTCTGTGGCAGGTTCCAAGGTTGTTTCCTGTTTTCTTCTTCTGGCTTTTCAAAGGCCCTCTGTAGCAGGTTCCTAGGTTGTTTCCTGGTTTCTTCATCTTCTGATGTCCATCCTCTTTGCCTTTCAGAATGGGGATTGAACATTATAGTTAGGGTCCTCTCTTTTGCTTAGTTTATTTAGATGTACCGATTTTAGTGGGTTTATTCTATGTTGTATGTTTATATGAGTGAGTATATACCATGTGTGTCTTTTTGCTTCTGGGACAACTCACTCAGGATGATCCTTTGCAGGTCCCATCATTTACCTGCAAATTTCCTTATTTTTCATTGCTGAATAATACTCCATTGTATAGATGTACCACAGTTTCTGCATCCAGTCTTCAGTTGAGGGGCATCTGGGCTGTTTCCAGCTTCTGGCTATTACAAATAAAGCTGCTATAAACATGGTTGTGCAAATGTCCTTTTTGTGTTCTTGAGCCTCTTTTGGGTATATACCTAGGAGTGGTATGGCTGGATGTTGAGGAAGCGCTATTCCTAGTTGTCTGAGAAAGTGCCAGATTGATTTCCAGAGTGGTTGTACAAGTTTACATTCCCACCAGCAGTGGAAAAGGGTTCCCCTTTCTCCACAACCTCTCCAGCAAGTATTGCCACTTGAGTTTTTTATATTGGCCATTCTGATGGGTGTAAGGTAAAATCTCAGGGTTGTTTTGATTTGCATTTCCCTAATGGCTAGTGAGGTTGAGCATTTCTTTAAGTGTGTCTCTTCCATTTGATATTCCTCTACAGAGAATTTTCTGTTTAGCTCTGTTCCCCATTTTTTTAAGTGGATTACTTGGTTTGCTGCTTTTCAGCTTCCTTAGTTCTTTATATATACTGGATATGAGTCCTCTGTCAGATAAAGGGTTGGTGATGACTCTTTACCAATCTGTAGGCATTCGCTTTGTTTTGATGATAGTGTCCTTTGCTTTACAGAAGCTTTTCAATTTCCTGAAGTCCCATTTATTGATGGTTGTTCTTAGAACATGTGCTGTTGGTGTTCTGTTCAGGAAGTTATGTCCTGTACCAATGAGTTCTAGGGTATTCTCCAATTATTTTTCTAGCCGATTTAATGTGTCTGGTTTTATGTTGAGGTCTTTGATCCACTTGGACTTCAGTTTTGTGCAGGTTGATATGTTAGGATCTATTTTCATTTTTGTACATGGAGACATCCAGCTGTACCAGCACCATTTGTTGAAGATGCTATCTTTTTTTTCCATTTTATGGTTTTGGCATCTTTGTCAAAAATCAGGTGTCCAAAAGTGTGTGGGTTTATTTCTGGGTCTTCTGTTCAGTTCCATTGATCCACCATTCTTTTTCTATGCCAGTATCATGCAGTTTTTATAACTGTTGCTCTATAGTACAGCTTGAGATCAGGGATGTAGATACCTCCAGAAGATCTTTTATTGTAGAGGATTGTTTTAGCAATTCTGGGTTTCTTATTATTCCATACAAAGTTGAGAATTTTTCTTTCCGGTTCTGTAAAGAATTTTGTTGGCAATTTGATGAGAATTGCATTAAATCTGTAGATTTCTTTTGGTAAGATGGCCATTTTTACTATGTTAATCTAGCCAAGTCATGAGCATCGGAGATCTTTCCATATTCTCATATCTTCTTCTAATTCTTTCTTCAGAGACTTGAATTTTTTTTCATACAAATCTTGTTTTTAATAGCTGAGAAGAATTCCATTGAGTAAATGAACCACAATTTCTGTATCCACTTGTTAACTGAGACATGTATGGATATTTTCCAAAGTCTGGCAATTACAAAAAAAAAATTTCTATGAACATGGTTGAACAAATTTCTTGGTTGTATATTTGAGAATATTTGTGATACATGCCTCGGAGTGGTATACTTGGACCTTGAGGTAGCACCTATTCCTAATTGTCTGAGAAAGTGCCAGATTGATTTCCAAATTGATTGTACAAGTTTACATTTGCACTAACCTTGGAGGAGAATTCTTTTTTCTCCACATCCTCTCCAGCATGGATTATTACTTGAGGTTTTTATCTTAGCCATTCTGATGTGTGTAAGTTGGACTATCAGTGTCAAATTTATTTGCATTTTCCTGATAGCTAAGAAAGTTTAGCTTTTCTTTAAGTGTTTCTCTGCCTTTCAATATTACTCTATTGAGAATTCTGTTTAGCTCTGTACCCCAACTTATAATTACATTACTGAAGTTGTTCTTTTTTTTAATTCTTGAGTTCTTTAAATATTCTGGATATTAGCCCTCACTCAGATACTGGTTTGGTGTAGATATTCCCCAATGTGTAGGCTTTAGTTTTGATATGATGACAGAATTCTTTGCTTTATATAATGTTTTCACTTTCATGAGGTCCCATTTACTGTTTGTTGATCTTAGTACCTGTGCTATTATTATTCTATTTAGAAAGTTGTCTCCTGTGCCAATGTATTGAGACATTTCCCCACTGTTTTTTTCTAACAAGTTTAATGTGTCTGGTTTTATGTTGAGGTCTTTGATCCACTTGTTTTTAGTTTTGTACAGGGTGATAAATATACTTCCATTTATGTTTTCTACATGTAAATATTCACATAGGCCATCAGCATTTTTTGAATATTTCTTATTTTTTCTACTGCATGGTTTTTTCACAAATCAGGTGTCCAGTAGTGTGAGTCTTTATTTCTGGGGCTTCTATTAGCTTCCACTGAAACACCAGTCTGATTCTATGCCAGTAACTGACAATTTTGATTACTGTTGCTCTATAGTACAGCTTGAGATCAGGAACGAAGATAATTCTAGAAGATCTTTTCTTGGAGAGGATTGTTTTACTGATCCTGCATTTCTTGTTATTCCATATGAACTTGAGGATTTTTATTTCAAGGTCTGTAAATAATTGTGTTGGTAATTTGATGGGAATTGCATTTGATCTGGTGATTGCTTCTGGTAAGGTAGCCATTTTATACTGTTTTAATCATCCCAAACCATGAGCATGGCATAGCTTTCCATTTTCTGGTCTCTTCTTCTTCTTCTTCTTCTTCTTCTCTCTCTCTCTCTCTCTCTCTCTCTCTCTCTCTCTCTTTCCATCAAAAGCCTTTACTCTATATTGTGTTTATATAAAATCATAGTTCACATTTAGAAAAAAAGTGTGCTTCCATTACCTACAGTCATAGTTTCATCTTTCAAACATATAATACATAACATCAGAGAGGGTTTAAACAGGCCAAAAGGCAAAGCTTCCTGACAAATGGTCAGAGATAATAAAACAATCTAGCTTACTCTATCTTATATAATTACAGAAGATTATATCCATGGCCTTTCCCAAACACTGTAATTTTAATACAGTTTCCCTTCTAGTCTTTACCTATCTATTTACATTAACTCCTCTGGGCTGAGAAAATTACTTTTTCTCCTTTTATCTTAAAGTATTGCCTGTCAACAACAACAAAAATAACACTACAATAAGCTCATCCCTTCTGAACTATTAGTTTGCACTATGCATTAGGAATAAAAACACATAGAAATTGTCTGAAATACCAAAAAAAGATCAAAATACTTTTATAGAAACTGTTATGAAATTAACCCAAACATGGTATTGGTAACAAATAAGGATCATGATAGTAGTTTCCTAAATAACTGCTTGGGTTTGAAAACATGCAAGCAATTCTTTGTATAGTATTCTCTCTGTAGTGAACACTGCCTCAAGAAAGGGGGCAGGGCAGGGGTGCCACATTTGGCTTCACCAAATCCGTCTCAGCTTGAAAACCAAAGAACAATGATATCATTCTCCTAGATAGTAATAGCTTCATTCCTGGTTTCCAAAGCCACAGTGGCTTTACATACTTGGAACTATTATTTTAAGATATTGCCAACACCACACAACTTCAAGACTCTTGAAAGTCCCAGGTAAGAGCAGTGTGATAGGTGAATATCTACCATCCTCCAAGGTCCAGATTTCCTAATGGAGGCCAAGGAACCATCACTTTGAACTTTTATTTCTCAGTTCGCAGGTAGTGTCCAGCTCAGCATCAGACCTGGATACAAGCAACACAGGTCAATACAGACGCCAATAACGACTTGTCACAACACCTATTTTCTGTTAAGCTGTAACACCATGTTTGTGGGAAACAAGTCCTGAGTGAATGTGCACTCTTGACATGGTCATGTCAATGATGCCAATGCCTCCAACCCACAGTAATGCCAAACCCTTCTTTTACCAGGCTCACAGGAATGGCAAAACCCTACTCAGTGCTAAGACAGATGTTTTGAATGACAGACATACAGCTGACACCACTGTATGAAGAACCTACAAACCACCACAGCTTCCCAGACCCAGAGGACTGTGATCTGAAACTGCCCCCACACAGAAAGTACAGAGATTAGCTCATCAATCAGCTCCCCTCCCACTGGATAAATAAATAATAAAAATGCTGAGATGCTGAGGAGCAGCCTCTTCATGAGAGCATGTGCCCTCCCAATCACAGCTTTTTCCTAAGGGTGTCTGTCTGACCTATCACCTGTCACCCTAGTTATGTCGGCTCCAAAGTTCTGCAGGTCATAGCACATATTGATACTTTTTTATTTTTTAATAAAACTTCAACTAAAATTAGAAATTTAAAAATACTTATATTTCTATCAGTACAGCAAAACATGTCCTGAATTGGTCTAGCTCCATTTTTCTTTTTCTTTCTTTCTTTCTTTCTTTCTTTCTTTCTTTCTTTCTTTCTTTCTCTTTCTTTCTTTCTTTCCTTCTTTTTTTTTTTTTTTTTTTTTTTTACCAAATTTACCTTACAAAAATAAAATAAGTGTGGCTATAGAGATGGCAAAAAGGTTAAGCGCACTTTCTTCCTCTTGCAGAGGACCCGGGTTCTCTGCCCCTGACCCATATGGTGGCTAGCAATCACTCATAATTCTGTTTTCAGGGGACAACCTCTTCGAACCTCCTGAGGCACCAAGCATGCATACATGCAGGCAAAGCACTTATACACGTAAAATCAAATCATAAATCAAAAAACAAAACAAGCAAAACATTGTATCAGATTAATGGTGAGAAGTCAAAATCAACTGTCATTTTAAAGTTGGGTAACTGTCTGATGCTCCCTAGCCCCTTGCAGCAGGCCCTGCCATAGCTGCTGCTGCTCCTGCCATCACTGCCTGGAAGAGAACTGCTCCCATACATGCGGACCTTGGCAAGTCCACCAGGGATGTCTTCACCTAGGGCTACTGCTTTGTCTTAGGAAAACTTGCTTTGAAAATGAAGTCCGAGGAAAGACTGGAATTTACCAGCTCAGTCCTCTCCAGCACAGAGACTGCCGATGTGAATGGCAGCCTGGAACCAATGCCATGTGGACCGCGTATGCCTGGTGTTTACAGAGGGGTGGAACTCAGCACCCTGGGCACTGAGACCACCATGGAAGACCAGCTCAAGCAGGCTGCAGCTGACCTTCGATTACTCCTTCTCGCCTAACCCTGGAAGACAATGCTAAAATCAAGACAGAACACAGAAGGATCAGACTGCCTTTGATATCGCTGGGCCCTAGGTCCAGGGAGCTCTAGTGCTTGGCCTTGAGGGGTGGACACCTACCAGATAAATTTTGAGAAGTCCGGAGTGACCCAGAGTATCTGTGACCCTCGCAATTGTCTCACCAGCAAGAACGCACGCGGACACAAGGATCTTTCTGCAGCAAGTGTTTATTACAATGAATAGAGGAAGATGATAACCGCCAGAATGGTGCTGCTTAAATACACCCTATGGCGGTGTGTACTCCGCTGGTTGGCTGCTTGCCCATTGCCCCTTGTGACGTCCTGGACTGGGCAGTAATGCCCCCGGGCTGTACAGTGGCTTGGCGCACTTTTGCAACTTGCACACGCACTCTATTATTGTTCATTAGGGCCAGAGCCGGATGTTGGAGCCATCTCATAATGGCGATTGAATTCTCTCAGCTCTCCACATTTCCCCCTTTTGTTTTAATAAATGAAAACTGCCTTAAAGCCTTATAAGCGCGGCACAAGAGAGCCCTAAGCTCGATCAAGCGGACTCCTTCTTAGGGGAATAAGCGATCAAGAGCTTTAGATTACTCCCTTACCCCACCAGGTGCAATGGAGACAAGTCCTCAGGGTGCAGGGGCTAAGGGAGAAGATTAAAAATGGAGGTGACACCCATTCCCGTGCAATGGAATAAAATTCCAGCGAGTGCAAGGGCTGTCATCCTCCTATCTAGGTACCATAGCCGCTTAGGCAAAGGCAACATTGTGACTTGGATCACTCAGTGCAATGGGTAAAACCCCTGAGGTGCATTGACTGAGTGTCACAGTCTGTTTTAATTTTTTAACATGGATAACCAAATTTTGGGAGATGATCCTTGCTCCAAGGCCACAGTGCTTGCGTGATCACGACCTAGTCACGTTGTTGTTGGGCTGTGATATTGCAGACCAACCAAAGTAAGAACACTAAGCCACAACATAGGGCTGCACCAAACATTCCAACGCCCACCCATTCCTTAAAATAAGAAAAGGCAGAAGAAGCCCTGGATAATAAGCCATCTGTGAGCGATAAATCCACTCGAGTAGAATTAATGGTCACCACCGCCGCCCTTAGCTCTTCAAGTGTTTCTTCAAATCTTTCTGACCAGTTTCCTGCAAGATATAAGGACAATTTCCTGGATAAATTAGCGGCTCGGGTAAGATTTTCATATTGTACACTGGTAATACAGAGTGCTCCTATTTTTCTCTCACATCCTAATTGAGCTAATGAAATAAAATATCTATTCTTTCTTCCATAAGATCCAGACGCTGGTTAAGAATCATCAATCCACCTTTTAATTGTATGCTAGCAGATACATGAAAGTTCATGGCTTCAGCCACACCTGCTGACAATTGATTTACTGTTGTGCTTGTTTGGACTGAATTTACCATTGCCAAGCCGGCTGCAGTGGCAGCAGCTGCACTGACAGTGATGGCAGTAACAATGGCTGCGGTGATGCCAAAATCTCTCTTCTGTCTAAACAGGGAGAGGGTGGATGGAGTCTCCACAGGGATTGGGATCCACTGTGGGACTCTAACAACCAGGGCACGAGTGTAACGCCTGGCATTCCAACATTGCGACATCCAGCATGTCTCATTGATACAATTTCTAAAAGAATTATTGGACAAAACAAATAAAAAAGGAGGATAAACACAGACAGGACTAGGTGGAAAAGTCGTCTGATTTGTAATGGTTCTATTCCAATTGGTAATTTGCCATGTTGTATTTCCCATTTCCTTTTTTAACAGAGTACCATTTATGGTGCCCCTGACTATCGATGTCCCTACAGTAGCACCACTAATGAATCCCAGAGGATTGAGGTCCATACAACTACCATTTATCCCACAAAGTACCCATTTATAAAAAGGGGCTATATCTCAATGTTGTATAAAGAGCCCCTTTTTCATTACCAAACTTTTTGTAGGATCCATCAACATATTTGGGGAAAAGGAAAAGGTTTTATTTTTGTCAGCCCATCGAGTAAAGCACGACTGGCAGTCAGACCATAAGGGATGGACCCATCATCCTCCCATGCACATGAAGGGGCCACCCTAGGTTGAAGAGGTCTATCTTTATCAAAAAATTTGGTCCTAAAAAGGAACCGTTTATCCTGGTGACCTTATGAGAAAAGGTATAATAGATATCGATGACGTCCTTACTACCCCTTTCCTTTTGGGACATAACTTCCCAATCCCAATCCTTATAGCCAAATGACCCAAGAATCCTTTTGGTAAGCCGAACACAATCTCCTAAGGAATCCTCGATTTGAAAGCAAAGGGAGCCAGCTTCTGGAAAGTCATGGCTTTCCCCTAATGATGCCTCAGTCTCATCATAAGGCAAATAAGGCAGGCCTAAATCTTTATTGGACAAGAAGAATTTTGGGAAAGTCAATGAATTATGTCTGACCGGCATAGGCTTCAGGAATGAAGACAAAATGGCCCCACATTGTACCCCCACAGTACTAGGAACCCGATTTAGAAGGATCCAAGCAAGAACTGGAATTAGTTGCAGGTATATTCGTTGGAGGATCATCTTCAGCTGCCGGGAGCTTTTGCGTGAGGTGCTCCAGTACCCAGAATGGATTGTTTTCTTCCTGTGGGAAAACACAGACAGCTCCCCTGGATATTATTAAAATAGGATCTGGGCCTTTCCACTGACCAGTCAAGACATCCTTCCATTTGACCATTTCCTTAGGCCTATCAGGCTCTAAGCAGTGGTGATCAGCCACCGAGTGGCCCTGACTGTCCAAATTTAAAAAATTGAGAGTAAAGAGTGCCAAGGAAACAGTCACTCGTGGCACTGAGGGCAGAGCCTCCTTGACTCCCCCTTTTTGTTTTATTAAGTAGGATTTTAGAGTGCGATGAGCACGTTCAATAATACCCTGTCCTTGAGGGTTATATGGGAAAGCCGTTAGGTGGGTCACTCCCATTTGATGCCAAAACTGTCCAAATTTTTGAGAAGTATAGGCTGGCCCATTATCAGTTTTTAGAATTTTGGCCTTTCCCCAGGCACTCCTTGCCTCCAAGCAATGTTGAATAACATGGGCTGCCTTTTCTCCAGTCAGGGGAGAAGCAAACATAACTCCAGAGCAAGTATCAATGGAAACATGTAAATATTGTAGTTTGTCAAAGGATGAAATGTGAGTAACATCCATTTGCCACATCTGTAGGGGACGGATTCCTCTGGGATTAATCCCAACATGAGGCACAGGTAAAAACTGACATTTTACATTGGGTAACAATATCTCTAGCTTCTTTTCTAGTTATGTCAAATCGATGACGCGATGTCTCAGCTGTAACATGAATTTTTTTTTTTGAAACTCCTTAGCCAATTCTAAATTTGAAAGGAGGGCAAATGCAATCATCTTTGTGGCTCGATCTGCCAGGTCATTTTTATGGGACATGGGCCCCGGTAGACCGAAATGAGCCCTAATATGTGTAATAAAAACAGGGGATCTTCTGGTAATTAAGGCAAACTGAATCCTTTGAAAATTTTTTGCAAGCTTGCTGGATGCTTTAATCAGTCCAGCAGCCTCTAAGATTTTGGTTGCATTTACCACATAACTAGAATCAGAAACAATATTTAAGGGACCTGGAAATTTTTCCAAAACTTTTAGCACTACTAAACATTCTACAATTTGAGGCGAGGTCTCATGATATTGCTTAGAAACAACTTTATTATTAACCACATAATCTCTTACTCCTGTTTTGACCCATCTGTATAAATCATAATTTGTCTGATTATGAACAAACTGGCCTTGCCCCATTAGCAAATCAAAGGTCCATTGCCGCTGATTGTCTTCTGCATGGGCATTGGCCCCTGCCTGAGTTTGGGAAGCATCATACCACAAGGCTTTCCATTCTAAGTACTGTCCCATACTAGGGAGAGCAGCTTTTTATGGTATTTTGCCAATCATTTGCGGTCATGGCCATGCTAGCAAGTCTTTCAAGCTGCATGATTGTAAAATTAGCATCTACCCCGTATTTGTTAACCGATTCAGCAAGTTCTTTAACAAGGGGATATTCTACTGGTGCATGAACACGGTTTCCTTCCACGGCCTCAAAAATAGGGAAGGCCTAATAAAAGGCTTCCTTTTATCCCTTTTTGAAAAGAAGGAATCTAAACCGTGTCTCTCAACATAAGGCGGAGGAGCCTTAGGGGTTAATGAGAAAGCCCCGCAAATTTCAGCTCCTCCCCTCTTTTGTTCTCAATCTGGTGTTAACAGTGGCTCCTCAGGGTGGCGCCTCTGCTCCTCCTCATAGCGAGCCACTTCTACCTCTAAATCTGACACTTAGGAGGAATTTAGCTGCTCAGATTCAGAGCTATCAAGTCCCAAAGCCTCCAATTCTTTTATCGGATAAAGAGGCCTTTTTTTGGATTTTTACTCCCCTTTTCACCTCTCTCTCCCAGGGCGTTCTTTCCCTCGTCTTTCACTCCTGCAGCTTTAGTATCCACAGAAGGGCCTTTTTTCTTAAAGACGTCTTTTTCTTTTTCCTTAAGGGCCCCCAACCTTTTATCCCGTCTGTTTCTGACATGCTGTCTTGTAATTCCTCTAACACCCCTTGGCCAGCTGCTACAGATGAGTGGCATTTGTCATCTTCTAAGCAAGATTTTACTTAAATCCACAATGACCTAGCTCCAGCTTTTAGCTTTCCATTTTCTTCTGCCCTCCGTAAATCAGCTTCTAGCTTATCCCAGGAAGCAAGCGTCAGCGACCCTGAACATGCAAACCAGGGAGCGATGCGATCAATTTCCATAATAAACCCTTTTAACGTTGTTTTTGAAAGCTTTAATTCATGCTGTTTTAAAAGTGACTGAAGCACCTTGATCACCGAATGTAAACCTCCCATGTTGCTCCCTTATCTATGAGAGAAAGTGACACAGGGAGGGGCACCACGGCTTATGTATGCCCAGCTAACGGTACCCAATGGCACACCAAAAAGGGAGGGGGGGACACTGTGGCTTATATACGACCGACCGTCTAACGATGTCGCACAGAGACAAAGCACTTTAGCACCAGTCTTTATGGAAACAAAATGAATACCAAAAGAAAAATCACTAAAGCCATCAAAACAAATGCAAGAGCAACTGGGACAATTAAATGGGGCGATATCTCTTTAAGAGCAGACACGCCTCTCAGAACTTACTAGTTAGCACTGCAGTTCTGAATCCTCCCCGCAAGCGGTGTGGGTCTCCTCACAGGGCCAGCGATCAAAGGCTGCCTGGCCTGGGGTTTCAGCACCAGCTGTGACCCACGCAATTGTCTCGCCAGCAAGAATGCATGCAGACACAAGGATCCTTCTGCATCAAGCGTTTATTACAATGAATAGAGGAAGTCGATAACTGCCAGAATGGTGCTGCTTAAATACACCCTATGGCGGCGTGTACTCGGCCGGTTGGCTGCTTGCCCATTGCCCTGTGTGATGCCCCGGACTGGGGAGTAACGCCCCCGGGCTGGACAGTGGCTTGGCAAGCTTTTTGCAACTTGCACACGCACTCTATTATTGTTCATTAGGGCCAGAGCCGGATGTCTGAGCCATCTCGTAATGGTGATTGCATTCTCTTGGCTCTCCACAATTATCTTCGCAGTTAGCGAGAAGATAGACAGATCCCAGTTTCACGCTAATATGAACGATGTGGCAGTTTGGAGACTCCACTTACCAGCAGGTGAACAAGAAGTTGGAGACAGCTTTGGGTCTCACATGGACTGCAGGAAGCAGCTGCACTCGCTTTGGAAAAGCCTCTGAGTATCAGGTCCGCCCTGATGCCAGCTTTTTGGCTAACGTGAGCAACTCTCGCCTGGTTGATTTAGGGTAGACCCTGAAGCCAGGTTTCAAACGGAGGCTATTAGATCTGCTGGGTGCCAAGAACGTCAACACCAGTGGCCACAAACTTGCCTGGGACTGGAATTTCAAACATAAATGAATTTGTACCATCATTAACTTTAAACTATTTTGTAGCATAGCCACCTATCTTCACAATTTAGTGTACCTTTTGATGCTGTATGTTGGGGATTAGAGCACTGATAAGTACCACGTTAGACCTCCAGGCTAAGGATGACTCCACTTTAAGGTGTTTACCATTTCAGAGGTATAGCAGAAACCCATTCTGACATGGTCCTTTCAGACCAGGAGCCATGAGTCTGGGAGGAGCCCCTCTAAGGTGCCAGGGTACAAGTGCAAGCTGGGACTATGTGGGCCCTTTGTGAATCTGTATCCTGTCCCCAGATGAAACTGTGACTTTCTGAGCCTCGAACCCTGGTGTCCCCATCCTAACTGCTCAGAAGCATAGGCACACCTATGTGAAAGGGACGTTTTAGACAGATCATCATCCCAACTCCCATCCTAGCCCATTAGTTACCATTTTTACATCAAAAGTAATCCTCAGGGTGTGTTTTGCTACTTCCTCTGTGCCATTTTAGAGTGGAGATGGTGGCTTCATGAAGCCAGTCCTTCAGGACTGGACTGTGTTGTGCTTTTCTTTATTTCTTCTTCTTTTTTTTTATTCTTTTTTTTTTTTTTTGTAAAAACTATTTATTTGCAATGTTGTGTATTTACTGGGGACAACTTATAGGCTCATGTCAGCAGCCTGCCTTTGTTTGGCTTGCTCTAAACTATTGGTAATTAACAGGCTACCAACTGCTCTTTTAAAACACACGTCTCTCTCGTTCCCGTGAGCACTACTCAATCTATTTATTTATTTATTTATGTTTAAATTAAGAATTTTATTATTTTTATTATTAATTACACTTTATTCACTTTGTATCCCCCCATAAGCCACTCCCTCCTCCCCTCCCAATCCCATCCTCCTCACCTACTTCACGAATTCCTCTCCCCAAGTCCACTGATAGGGGAAGTCCTCTTCTTCCTTCTGATCTTAGTCTATCAGATCACATCAGGAGTGGCTGGACTATTATGTTCTGTGGCCTAGTAAGGGAAAGCTGATCAAAGAGCAAGCCAATCAGATTATGTCAAAGGCAGTCCCTCTTCCCATTGATGTGTAACACATTTGGACACTGAACTGGCATGTGCTACATCTGTGCAGGGGGGTTCTAGGTTATCTCCATGAATAGTCCTTGGTTGGAGTATGAGTCTCTGGGAAGTTGCCTATGTTCAAAATTTCTGGTTCTTTTGCTCTCCTTGTGGGGTTCCCGTCCTCTCCAGCTCTTACTATTCCCCACTTCTTACATAAGATTTTATGCACACTGCCCAACAGATGGACATAAGTCTCAGCATCTGATTTGATAGTCTGCAGGGCAGAGGCTTTCAGAGGTCCTCTGTGGCAGGTTCCTAGGTTGTTTCCTGTTTTCCTCTTCTTCTGATGCACAACTTCTTTGCCTTTCAGGATGGGGATTGAGCATTTTATTTAGTCAGGGTCTTCTTTCTTCCTTTGTTTCTTTGCATGTACAGTTTTTAGTAGATTTATCCTATGTTATATGTATATATGAGTGAGGATGTACCATGTGAGTCTTTCTGATTCTGGGACAGCTCACTCAGGATGATCCTTTCTAGGTCCCATCATTTACCTGCAAATTTCATGATTTCCTTATTTGTCATAGTGTATATATACCACAATTTCTGCATCCATTCTTCAGTTGAGGGGCATCTGGGTTGTTTCCAGCTTCTGACTATTACAAATAAACCTGCTACAAACATGGTTGAGCAAAAATCCTTATTGTGAACTTGAGCCTCTTTTGGATATATGCATAGGAGTGGTATGGCTGGACCTTGAGAAAGTGCTATTTCTAGTAGTCTTAGAAAGCACCAGATTGATTTCCAGAGAGGTTGAAAAATTTTATATTCCCACCAGCAATGGAGAAGGGTTCCCCTTTCTCTACAACCTGCCTAGCATGTGTTGTCACTTGAGTTTTTCATCTTGGCCATTCTGATGGGTATAAGGTGAAATCTCAGGGTCCTTTTGATATGCATTTCCCTAATGGCTAATGAGGCTGAGCATTTCTTTCAGTGTTTCTCTGGCATTCAATATTCCTCTACAGAAAATTCTTTATTTAGCTCTGTTCCCCATCTTTAATTGGATTACTTGGTTTGTTGTTTTTCAGCTTCTTTAATTCTTTATATATACTGGATATTAGTCCTCTGTCAAATAGAGGATTGGTGAAGATTCTTTTCCAATCTGTAGGCAGTTGTTTTGTTTTGATGATGGTGTCCTTTGAGTTACATAACCTTTTCAGTTTCATGAGGTCCCATTTATTGATTGTTCCTCTTAAAGCCTGTGCTGTTGGTGTTCTGTTCATGAAGTTGTCTCTTGTACCAATGAGTTCTAGGGTATTCCCCAGTTTTCTTCCAACCTAATTAAGGTGTCTGAGGTCTTTGATCCACTTGGACTTTACTTTTGTGCAGGGTGATAAGTATGGATCTATTTGGATTTTTACATGTAGACATCCAGTTAGACTAGCACCATTTGTTGAAGATGCTAACTTTTCTCCATTGTATTGTTTTGGAATCTTTGACAAAGATTAGGTGTCCATAAGTGTGTGGGTTTATTTCTCGGTACTCTGTTCAGTTCCATTGATCCACCATTCTGTTTCTATGCCAGTACCATGCAGTTTTTATAACTGTTGTTCTAGAGTACAGCTTACGATCAGGGATGGAGATCCCTCCAAAAGATCTTTTGTTGTAGAGGATTGTTTAAGAATTTCTGTGTTCCTTGTTATTCCATATTAAGTTGAGAATTTTTCTTTCCAGTTATGTAAAGAATTGTGTAGGTAATTTGCATTGAATCTGTAGATTTCTTTTGGTAAGATGGCCATTTTTACTATGTTAATCCTGCCAAGCCATGAACATGGGAGATCTTTCCATCTTCTCATATCTTCTTCTAACTCTTTCTTCAGAGACTTGAATTTTTTTCCTACAAGTCTTTGACTTGCTTGGTTAGGGTTACTCCAAGGTACTTTATGCCATTTGTAGCTATTGTGAAGGTTGTTGTCTCCCTAATTTCTCTCCCATTCCTTTTGTCTTTTGTATAGAGGAGGGCTACTGACTTCTTTCTTTCTTTCTTTCTTTCTTTTTTTTTTTTTTTTTTTTTTTTTTTTTTAGTTAATTTTGTATCAGGCCACTTTGCTGAAGGTGTTTATCAGCTGTAGGATGTCCCTGGTAGTTTTCGGGGTCACTCACATATACTATCATGTCATCTGCAAATAGTGATAATTTGACTTCTTCCTTTCCAATTTAATCCCCTTGATCTCCTTCAACTCTCTTATTGCTCAAGCAAGGACTTCCAGAACAATGTTGAAAAGATATGGAGAGAGTGGTCAGGCTTTTCTTGTCCCTTATTTCAGTGGGATTGCTTTAAGGTTCTCTCAGTTCAGTTTGATGTTGGCTTTAGGCTTGCTGTATATTGCTTTTACTATTTTTAGATATGTGCCTTGTATCTCTGATCTCTCCAATAATTTAAACATGAATGGATGTTGGATTTTGTCAAATGCTTTTTCAGCATGTAGGGAGATTATCATGTGTTTTATTTTTTTTCTTTCAGTTTGTTAATATGGTGGATCACATTGTTGGATTTCTTTATATTGAACCACACCTACGTACCTGGGATGAAGCCTACTTGGTCATTTTGTATGACATCTTTGATATGTTCTTGGATTCAGTTTGCAAGTATTTTGTTGAGTATTTTTGCGTCAATGTTCATAAGGGAGATTGGCCTGAAATTCTCTTTCTTTGTTGGGTCTTTGTGTGGTTTAGGTACCGAGGTGACTGTAGCTTCATAGAATGAGTTTGGTAATGTTCCTTCTGTTTCTGTTTTGTGGAATAGTTTGAAGAGACCTGGAGTTAGCTCTTCTTTGAAGGTCTGGTAGAATTCTGAAACTATCTGGTCTGGTCCTGTGCTTTTTTTTTTTTAGACAGGAGAATTTTGATGACTGCTTCTATTTCTTTAGAGGATATAGCAATATTTAATTGATTTACCTGGTCCTGATTCAGCTTTGTTAAGTCAAATCAATCAATAAAATTGTCCATTTCTTTTAGGTTTTCAAATTTTGTGGCATATAGACTTTTGAAGGAAGTCCTTTCCTCAGTATCTGTAGTTATGTCCCCTTTTTCATTTCTGATTTTGTTGATTTGGATAGTGTCTCTCTCCCTTTTACTTAGCTTGGCTAAGGGTATGTCTATAAGGTTGATTTTCTCAAAGAACCAGCTTTTGGTTTCTTGATTCTTTGCATTGTTTTATTTCTTTCTAATTGATTGATTTAAGCCCTGAGTTTGATTACTTCCAGCCATCTACTCCTTTTTGGTGTGTCTGCTTCTTATTTTACTAGGGCTTTTAAGTGAGCCATTAAGTTGCTTGCATGAGCTATATTGATTTTCTTCTTGAAAGCACTTAGTGCTATGAACTTTCCTCTTAGCACTGCTTTCATTGTTTCCCATAAGATTGGATATGTTGTGCCTTCATTTTCATTGAATTGTAGGAAGGCTTTAATTTCTTTCTTTCTTTCTTCTTTGACCCAGCTGTCATTTAGTATCAAGTTGTATCAGTATCAGTTCCCATGTGTCCTGTGCCTTTCTCTTTTTCTTGGGAATCATAAGTTTTTTCCTTGTGTGTTTTGTTTGCTTTGGTTTTACTTCAATGTTGGACTTGCTTGGTTAGAGTCACACCAAACTCCTTTATGTTCTTCTTTGCTATTCTGAATAGTGTTATTCTTCTTTTCTTGACCCATTTGTCTATTGCATACAGGAGATCTATTGGTATTTTTGAGTTTACTTTGTATATACAGACACTTAGTAAAAGAGTTTATCAGCTATAGGAGTTTCCTTTTAGAATTTGGAGAGTCATTCATACATGCTATCATATCATATGCAAACACTTTGACTTTTCTCTTCCCAATTTGTATTCCCAAATTTCCTTTAATTTTATTATAACTCTAGGTATGACTTCAAGAACTATGTATAAGGCATATAAAGAGAGTGGACAACCTTGACATGTCTCAGATTTCAGTGGGATTGATTTTAGTTTCTGAATGTTGCATTTGCGGTTCGCTATAGGCTTGCTCTATTTTGCTTCTACTATGTTTATGTAAGTGCTTTGTATCCCTGATCTCTCCAAGATGTTAAACATGAATGGATGTTGGATTTTGTTACATGCTTTTTAAGCATCTCAGGAGATTTTCATGCTTTTTTTTTCATTTTGTTCATATGGTGGGTTAAATTAATGGATTTCCATTTTTGCACAACCTCTGCATACCTGCGATGAACCCTACTTGGTCATAGGGGATGATAACTTTGATGTGTTTTGCCTTCTTTTTTTGCATCTTTTGTTGATTATTTTTGGAGCAAGATTCATAAAAGAAAGAGATGTGAAATTCTCTTTCATTGTTAGGTCTTAATGAGATATATTTACTAAGGTGATGTAGATTCATAGAATGATTTAGCAATGTTGCTTCTACATATAATTTGTGGAATAGTTTGAAGAATATTGATATTAGATTCAGAGAATGATTTGGCAATGTTGCTTCTACATATAATTTGTGGAATAGTTTAAAGAATATTGATATTAGCTCTTCTTTGAAACTAAGGTTGAAGTTTGTGCTGAAACCATCTGATCCTGTGCTTTTTATTTCATTTCATTTTATTTATTTATTTATTTATTTATTTTTGGATGGGAGACATTTGATGACAGTTTCTATTTCCTTTGGGGATATAAGATTATTTACTTTATTTACCTAGACTGGATTCAGCATTCTTAAGGCTAATCATTCTTCAGGGAAGTATCCCAGAAGCAGAAAGACACATATGGTATATCTTCACTTAGAGTGGATATTAGTCATAAAACATAGGATAAACATACTAAAATCTGTACAACTAAAGTACCTAAGTGGAAAGTAGGACCCTGGGTAAAATGAGCACTTCTCATTGAGAAAGATGAATAGGATGGACATTGTAAGAATCAATAAAACAGGAAACTGGGGAATATACACTGCTGGTAAGAGGGCCTCTAAAAGATTCTATCAGCAGTGTATCAAATCAGATGATGAGACACCTAATCATATTTTGGGCAGAGTGTAGGCAACTTATAAAATATGGGGAAGAGTGTAACACGTGGCAAGAACAGGAGGTCCTCAAGGAGAGCAACAAAAACCCAGGGGTCTTTTCTGAGATTGATACTTGCTCTAACAAAGGTCAATTGATGGATCTAACCTAGAAACCCTACTAATATTTGGTGCATAGCAGCTGAGTATCTAAGGGAGTTACCTACTAAGGGGAATAGTGTCTGTCTCTGACATGAATGCAGTAGCTGGCTCTTTGATCACCTACCTCTGAGGGGGTGCAGTCTTACTAAGACTGAAATTAAGACCACATGCTGAAAGTCCTGTTGAGACATGATAGGGTAGAGTCAGTTCGAAATGGAGGAGGCACTATCCAATCAGTGGACTTGGAGAGAGTCATGGGAGAAGATGAGGGAGGTAGGTCGGGATTGGGAGGGATTAAAGTTTGCCACAGCTGGGACATAAAGTGAATAAACAGTAATTTATTTTTTTTAATTTTTTATTTAACTTTTATTAATTACACTTTATTCCTTTTGTATCCCCCCATTAGCCCCTCCCTCCTCCCCTGCCAGTCCCACCCCCTCCCCCCCTTTCTGCATGCATGCCTCTCCCCAAGTCCACTGATGGGGAGGTCCTCCTCTCCTTCTTTCTGAAGATTGTTCAAGGTTCCTGAATAAACTGCATTGTGAAGAACAAAAAAAAAAAAAAAATTAATTAAAAGAAATTTGTCCATATCATTTTGATTTTCAATTTTGATGGTTTTTTTTTCCCCATTTTCAATTCTGATCAGGAGATTCTCTTTCTTTCTTCAAGTTTGTTTTGTCCTGGATTGTCTGTATTGTTGATTTTCTCTAAGAAATAGCACTTGGTTGTAATGATTCTTTGAATTGTTTTATTTCTTTACTAATTTATGGATTTCAGCCCAGAAATTGATTACTTCCAGCCATGTACACCTCATGGATGTGTCTCCTTCTTTATTATTTTCCCTACTGCTTTCAGATGAGACATTTCAAAATTTATCTTGAAGGCACTTAGGGCTATAAACATTCCACTTAGCACTATGTGTTGGCTTTTTGCTCTTTCAGGTATTGTTGAGTTCCAGATTTAGTTCATGGTGATCACACAGGATACAAGGGATTACTTCAAAATCCATGTATCAATTGAGGCTTTCTTTGTGATGAAATATATAATATATTGTAGAGATGGTTCCAGGAGATGCTGAGAAGAAGTTAAAATCTTTTGTGTTTGGGTGAATTTTCTGTAGATGTCTTTTATGACCATTTGACTCATGAACTCTGTTAGTGTCATTGCTTCTTTTCTTAAATTCATTTTGTTGACCTGTCCTTTGTTGAGAATGGGGTGTTATGGTCTCCCAATATTCTTGAGTGCAGATCTATGTGTGGATTAAGTTTTATTTTTTTTTTTCTTTTACAAATGTAGGTGTGTTTGTATTTGGGGCAGAGATGTTTTGGATTATGTTACCTTCTTGTTGTACTTTTGATTTGATGAATATGCCATGTCTTTCCCCATATCATTTGATTAATTTTTGTTGAAAGTCTATTTCATTGGATATAAGAAGCAAGCAGAGTAGCATCCATTAGCTTGGAAAGCTTGGAAAGCCATTAATTAGTTTTCTTGGGTTGTATTTTTTCTTCTAGTACCTTCTCCAATGCTGGATATGAAGGTAGGTATTGTTTAAATTGGTTTTTGTGTTGAATATCTTGTTTTCTTCATCTATGAGGACTGAAAGTTTTGCTGTGTATAGTAACTTGGGCTGACATCCGAGTTCTTTTAAGGTCTGCATGATATACCTCAAGGCCCTTCTGATTTTCATTATCTCTGTTAGAAGTCAGGTATGATTCTGATAGGTTTGCCATCATATGTTACTTGGCCATTTTCCCTTGAAGCTTTTAATATTGTGTTGTTGTTGTTCTGAATACTTACTGCTTTGAACAGTTTGTGGTGGGACAATTTTCTTTTCTGGTTTAATATATTACTTTCCAGGTCTAATATATTAGGCATTTTGTTTGCCTCTTGTATATGTACATTCCCTTAAATTGGGGAAATTTTCTTCTATAATTTTTGAAAATAATTTCTGGTCCTTTGGGATCAGAGTCTTATAGTTCCTCTATTCCTACACTTCTTAGTTTTTTGTCTTTTCATGATGTCTTGGATTTCTTGGATATTTTCTGTCAGGCTTTTTTTACGAGTATCATTTTCTCTGATGGATACATCATTATCTTCCATTGTATCTTCCACACATGAGAATCTTTCTCCCATCTCTAGAAGTTTGAGGGTTATGCTTTTCTCTGTATTTACTGTTTTCTTTCCTAAGTTCTTCCTCTCCATGATTTCCTCCATTTGTGATGTCTTTAATTATTCCAATTCTATCTTCACATCCTAAGAGGTTCTGTTCATTTCCTTCACCTGCCTGACTGTATTTTCCTGCTTTTTATTCAAGTCCTTCAATTCTTTGTGTGAACCTTTCTTTCCTCTATAATCTTCCTTTTAAGCATAGATGTAAGATCACCTTCTTGAATTTCAGTTATGTTACTGTGTTTTGGAGATGCCTTATGTTTTGCCTTTTGTTAGTTGTGCTTTTAGGCTGGCTTCACCCTATTTTTTGGCTGTCTCACATTTTAGCTGTTAGTTTTGGAGCCTGCTGCTATATTGTGTTTAAGAGAATCCCCATGGCAGGATTCTGAAGGAGGTTTCATCAGTTTTTTTTTTTTTTTTTTTTTTTTTTTTTTTTGTGTGTGTGTGTGTGTGGTGTATGGTAACCAAAGTGTGGTGCTTCTTAGGAATTACCTCAGCTCACTGCATTTATAAGGAACTGTGTGTTAACTCTGGCCGTTGGTTATCAGTGATAAGACTTTTCACTAGGAGAAGTCCTGGTGACAGTTTCCCTGCCTCTGGATTTCTTGCTTTGATTTCAGTAAACTCCCGCTTATGCTCTTACAATTTTTGTGGACTGCAACCCTCTTGAATCACCAGGGAGGCGCTTGGTCAGTCCACTTTAGCTAGGGAGATCTTGTTGCACCTTGAAGCCATATCTTTTGGCTGTGATACAGTGTCTCTCAGGTTTCTATAAGTGTACTGTTGGAACTAGGTCCAAATAACCTTGTGGTAATCAGTTGCAGATTACCACAGCGCTCATGCATACACCTGGACGCTAGAATCTGGTGCCTGCTCAAAAGCAGAAACTTTTCTGGAACTTCTTGTCATAAGGTCAGATCTGAGGTTTCCACCACTGTGGGATATCTTCCTAACAGAAAGACATAGTCTCTGGTTTCCCAGAGTCCACTGTTCCTCATTCATTTGAGTACTGCTTCCAGTATTGTAAACATAGCCCACTAATCATGGTTGGTGAAGGAGTACAGAGGAATAACTGTCAGTTCTGAAACCAGCAGAACATAAAAGTGCACACTAAGAACTCACAATTCATCCACAGGAAAAGGTAGGTCTCATATCTATTATCAAAGAAGCTTGTTTAAGCAGCTAACTTGGAGAAGTTATTTCATACCTCTTTACTTAACCTTAATTTTAATCTTAACTTCATAGCTAAGTTTTGTTCACAATGAGTGTGAAATATTAGTTAATTATTTAAATACAGTTTTCCCAGAAGTTATATTGACTAGTCGTCTTTTCTTTAAAATCATTTGAGACATATTGTTCTCAAGAATATAACATTAAAAAATTCATATAACCTTTAAAATTTAATTTTTCATCATTAATATTTAACCATTAGTCAAACATAATGATGCATGGGTTCCAGTAACTATAAAACAGATGCAAGAAGAACAATGCAGTAAAACTCCTCATTGAGTCATTCTCCTAGCAACTCACTATTGACAAATCTTATATTTTCTTTTCTTTTCTTCTTCTCATCATTTGGATAAATTTAGGTAAAAGAGTGAACGAATTCTTACATTGTGAATCTGACAAACAGAACATGAGTTAGATTCTCTACCTTTAAATACCACCTTACAAATAAAGATTGTTATTCCTCTAGGCCTCATCTCTGCCAACACTGATATTACCATCAATGCAACCTTTAAGGTCGCTATATTAATATAATAGTATAAAATAGATAGATATAGATATGTGTGCATATGTTTATGTATGTGAGCAACATAGAAAACAAAATACAGGAAACAAACAATCAGAAGCCTCTTAGATAAAGACTTTTGAGGAATAACTAGACAATTAGTCTTTAGTTCCATTTTTCCTAATTGGGTAATATATGCTCTTTTTATGTTTTCAAAATAAAAGCTGTTCATTAGTGAGGTCTTGGTACAAAAATAATTGGGTTTAAATAATTTCACTTGCTATGTGTTCAGTTGGGAAGATGGATTGCGTTTCTGACACACTCTTAAATCATGTTATTTTCTGCTTAACCCTAGGAACTAAAATGATTTGTCTGAGATGAAAGCACCGCAATTGTATTGGTTGGAAATTGCATTAATCAACTTGGGTCTTCCAGCACTTTGCCAGGTAATGCCTGCTTTAATCAGAAGTTGCACAGCAGTAAGTAAGTAAGAATATTAGAGATCCTACATGATACTTTGTGTAGCCTTAAGAAAGATGTTGTTACAGGACTCCAAATACAAGGCCTCAGTAACCAGTATTGTAACCATAGACCACTAATCATGGTTGGTGAAGGAGTACAGAGGAATAACTGTCAGTTCTGAAACTAGCAGAACATAAAAGTGCACTTCAAGAACTCACAATTCATCCACAGGAAAAGGTAGGTCTCATATCTATTATTAAAGAAGCTTGTTTAAGCAGCTTATTGGGGATATAACAGAGATTGTGAACTAGTCAAAACATAGAAATCATTTAAATGTGGACTTCCAATCCTCAGTTGATACATCCACAATACACCTTTTATAAGAACAGATGAAGACATAATTCCAAAGAAGGAAGAAGACAGTAAATGCCAGAGAAAAAACAGCATGCCTGCTGTGAGACAGTGGGTTATAGAAAGGAGAAAAATTGGAATTACAACAATGTGGTTCCCTAAACCAAAACTAACCAATGCCAACCCCAGATGACATGTCTAAGTAAATATGTGAAATCTCATAGTGCTGTACTAAGTAAAGATTTACTGAAAATGAATGGATGCTGAGAGAAAGGGGACTCACTCTTACATGGGGCTGCAATGTAAGTTATCTAAATCCAAGTGATCAGCCCAAATACATGTTCATATGAGTAACACTAAAGAGAGTCTGCAGGTTGTATTTGTAAGTGTGTGTGTGTGTGTATATATATATATATATATATATATATATATATATATATATACATATATATATATGACTGTAATATGTTACTTATAAGTAAGAGGATAAGAGGTCATGAATTTAAGATGTGGTTCATGGATAATTTGTGAGAAATTGAAGGGCAGAGAAAGAGATATGAAATTTTCTAAATATTATATCATATATGAATGTGTGAAAAAATTCTACCCTCTATAGGGAATGAAAAGTTAGTTTCACTACTCTTTTTCTTTATTACCACATACCCAGGCTCCAGGACAAGGTAGTTTAAATTGGTTTCTAGCATTGCAGGTTGATCTGTGACCTTGTTTTAAATATGCACTACAAATTCTAAGCAATTAAATTTCAAAGAAAAATTGGAGTACCCATAACTTCTCAGATTGAAGATTACTTGAGTCATTTATTGGATGTGTTTCGTGAAAAGTGGAAATGTGCCTTCATTGCCTTTATAAATAAATAAGTGACTATTTAGGATTACTGTCCTTGAAAATGACTAAAAGCTACATGGTGAAATGGTTCTAATTTCTGCCTACTGCATTTATCCAAACAGTTTTTGTAGACTGCTGGGATAGTCTTTTGAAACATCTATTCCACTTGCTTCAAAGCTTTGGTCTTCCCCTTTTTTCTAATGAATTATAACTTACTAGAAGATAGAATCTGACCTCAATCTGGGGAAAACTAAGTTAGTTATGATGACATTTTTTGTTTCTGTGTATAATTGTGAAGTCTAAGGGAAAATAGCAAAATTAATTGGTTCGTGAACGAACAATATAAAGTGCATACTAAAAAGATTAATTTCTGTATACCAGTTCATCAAATTCCAAGCAAGACTGAAGTGGGAATGACTAATTCGCGTTCCCTTGTATCATCATGTTTTATTTTCTCTATTTATTTAGATCTTTTCATAGTGTGGAAGGAGCTGTGTGACTAGTTTGATCCTCCTATGTTTGCATAGACCAACTGTTCTCCTTCTGTGAGTTTTTTATTCCTTTTGTTCTGGGTGGGGACATCTAAGTCTCTCACAGAGTTCACCTATGACATGTCTTGCAAATCAGATATTTACATTGTGATTCCTAACATGAGCAAAACTACAGTTTTAAAGTAACATAATGATGTTTTGTTGTTTTTTTATCATTACCACTGTAATGTAAGGAAATCTTTTGAAGGTCACAGCAGTAAGAAGGTTGAGAATCACTACTCTAGACTGTCAGTAGAATACACACACCAGGGGAAATATCATGGCTCATTATAGTACATGACCGTGAGCTTGCTTCTTACCCTTTCCAGGGCTGCATGTCTTCAGAAAAAGGGATTAACAATCTAGTTATGATGGGCAGAAAGCATAATAACAGTAACTGTTACTACTTGGGGAGTTCCTAGGGACTTCATCTGACTAAAAACTTGCAGGGAGGTGCCCCATACCTAGCATGTGGGTTTCCATTAAAAAAAAGTTTCTCATCTATTAAAGGGGCAGGCAGGCATCAGTGTTGCTGTAAAGGCTATGTTGAGTACATCTGAGTATTCTACAATATTTCTGCCTAGAGAACAGTTGAGCAGATGGGGTAAACATTGCAAGCCTTTGTTCAGCATTGCTGTGGATTCATTCAGGACTAGAAGTTATACCAAAGTTACCAAATTTAAATCAAACACCCTATGATAGGGAGCCACAGCAGAGAGAACAATGCTCTATACCCTTTAATTGTGGATGTAAAGAAGGTCATAGCCCACCAAACCCTATCATAATTCAGATAAGGAATGATGTGAAAGAGCCTATACAATATTATATAGAATATAGGCATTGAATAGAAGCAAGAACCAATAACACATAATGCATTTTAAAGCACAAGGGAAAATGCCCTTGTTCTAATTTGATTAATATTACTACACATATATTAGTATTTCTGCCCAGGACATTATTCATGCTCGACAAAGGGACTGTATCCCAAGATTTTTTGTGTGTGTTGTTTGCTTTGTTTTACAAAAGGATTTAAGTTCCTCTGGGTTTCCCACATTTGATCTCTGAATGATTGGTTTATGATGGATTCTTGGTGAGGTAAAGCACATAAAAATGTAATTGTAAATATTCATTGAAAAATAGGGTTCATAATGATGATATTATTTGCATTTAGAAATAAGAGGTTATGTAATCCTTTAAGTAAGTTTTAGTATATAGCCTTAGGGCTAGTTAGATAAGTGAGCAGTAATTATATCTGATCTCTGTTTGATGAACATGATTGAAAGAAATACAGATGTCACAAAATGTACTTATGACTCCTGTATGCATGCTACACACATAACACAACACTTCAGATAGCTGGATAGGTTAATTGATAGATATTTGGATGATAGAGAAATAACAGATAGTTGAATGCCTATGTAACTACAAGCATGCATATACTCATAGATTAAATATGAATCAATGGATAGATAGATGGATGCACATACAGACTGATGGTTTCCAGATAGTTGCAATGTAACTACCAGAAGTCTAGGCTCTATCTCTAGGCCTCTGTGAGGTCCAGATTTTAACAGAAGATAAAAAAATATGGTTGTGCAGCATGATGTTGTGGTGGGGTAATCAAGAAAATCTGAAGGTGTATAATGACTACGGGTCTGGAAAGTCATGTCTGTTTTTTAGTGGGATTGACTAACGCTGGTGATATACAGTAAACCTATAGCCAACATCAAACTGAATGGAGAGAAACTTAAATCAGTCTCACTGAAATCAGGGACAAGAAAAGCCTGACCACTCTCTCCATATCTTTTCAAAATAGGTCTGAAAGTCCTTGCTAGAGCAATAAGACAGTTGAAGGAGATCAAGGGGATACAAATTGGAAAGGAAGAAATCAAATCATCACTATTTGTGTATGATATGATAGTATACATGAGTGACCCCCAAAACTCTACCAGGGAAATCGTACAGCTGATAAACACCTTCAACAAAGTGGCAGGATCCAAAATTAACTCAAAAAAATCAGTAGCCCTCCTGTATACAAAAGACAAAAGGGCTGAGAGAGAAATTAGGGGAAAAACAAAACAAAACAAACAAACAAAAAAAAAAACACCCTTCAAAATAGCGACAAATGGCATAAAGTACCTTGGAGTAACCCTAACCGAGTAAGTCAAAGACTTGTATGAAAAAAAAAAATTCAAGTCTCTGAAGAAAGAATTAGAAGAAGGTATAAGAAGCCGGAAAGATCTCCCATGCTCATGGCTTGGCAGGATTAACATAGTAAAAATGGCCATCCTACCAAAAGCAATCTACAGATTCAATGCAAAATCATGAAATGTGCAGGTAAATGGTGGGACCTGGAAAGGATCATCCTGAGTGAGCTGTCCCAGAAGCAGAAAGACACAAATGGTATATACTCATTCATATAGACATATAATATAGGATAAACCTCCTTAAAACTTTACATCTAAAGAAAATAATAAAGAGAGAGGACCCTGACGAAAATGCTCAATCCCCATCCTGAAAGGCAAAGAGGATGGGCATGAGAAAAAGAAGAAAACAGGTAACAACCAAGGAACCTGACACAGATGGCCTCTGAAAGCCTCTGCCCTGCAGACTATCAAAGCAAATGCTGAGATTTAGGGCCAACTGCTAGGCAGAGTGCATGAAATCTTATGTAAGATGTAGGAAATCTTAAAAGTTGGAGAGGACAGGAACCCCCCAAGGAGAGCAAAAGAACCAGAAAATTTGAACACAGGCAACTTCCCAGAGACTCATACTCCAACCAAGGGCTATTCAGGGAGATAACCTAGAAACTCTTCACAGATGTAGCTTATGGCAGTTTAGTGTCCAAGTGGGTTACATAATAATGGGAAGAGGGACTGTCTCTGACATAATCTGATTGGCCTGTTCTTTGATCACCTCCCCCTGAGGGGGGAGCCACCTTATCAGGCCACAGAAGATGACAATGAAGCCAGTCCTGATGGGATATGATAGACTAAGATCAGAAGGAAGGATTGGAGGTACTCCCCTTCCAATGGACTTGGGGAGGGGAATGTGTGAAGAAGGGGGAGGGAGAGTGGGATTGGGAAGGGATAAGGGAGGGGCTTATGGGGGGATACAACGTGAATAAAGTGTAAATAATAATAAATAAATAAATGAAAACATTTTACTTAAAAACAATCTAGATCTTCAAGAGGGAAGAGATAGAACTTAGACTTACTGGCCGTCACTGCAGGAAATTTGATCCAATACTCAGAACGAAAATTAAAGAAGCTTTTACTAGTGTACTTGGTAGAGGTAATTGTTAGCTTCTGCTAACTTGAAGAGTCTCTGCTTAGTTAAGATGTTTTTCCCAACAGGATAGATGGATTCAAAGCATCACACTTTTGGAGAAGCCTGCATCATAGAAATCATCAGGTGATGTAGCTGATTTGGACAGTTTCTCTCTGAAGTTTTGTTATTTTGGCTACGGATTTCTCTATCTTGTTGATATTCTCAAAAAAACATCTCTTGGTTTTATTGGTTCTATGAATTGTTGATTTGTTTCTAATTCATTGATTTATGCCCTGTGGTTGAGTATTTAAAACCATCAACATCTTTTGGGTGTTCCTCCTTCCATTTTTTCCCCCTAATGCTTTCAAGTTGTTTGTATGCATTGTTTCAAATTTGTTCTGTTAGGGCCTTAGTGCTTCAAACTTTCACCTTTTCCCTGCTTCATTATATCCCATAAGTTTGGGTATGTTGTACCTTCACTTTCATTGAATTCTAGGAAATCTTTAATTTCTTTCTATGTTTCTTACCTATCCCAGCTGTCATTGAGTAGCAAGTTGTTCTTTTTCCATGTATGTGGATACTCCTTACTCTTTCTATTGTTGTTGGAGTCAAGTTTAGTCTTTGGTGGTCAAATAGGATACAAGGGATTATTTCAATCTTCTTGTTTCTGCTGAGCTTTGCTTTGTGACCAACTGCATTTTTTGGAGAAAGATTCATGAAGTGTTGAAAGGAAGGTATACACTTTGGAATTCGGGTGAAGTTTGCTGGAGACATCTATTAGTCCCATTTGATTTAGGGCCTCTATAAGTGCTCTTATTTCCCTGTTTAACTTCTGTCTGGATGATCGGTCCCTTAGTGTGAATGGAGTTTGAATTCTCCCACTGTTAACTTGTGAGGATCTGTATGTGATTTCAGCTTCAATAATGTCTATTTGGGGTTCTGTAGGCCTCCTGAACCTTTATAGACATCTGTTTTCTTTAAGTTGAATAAATTTTCTTCTATGATTTACTTGAAAATATTTACTGGACTTGGAGCCTGGAATCTTCTTTTTCATAAATTCTTATTATTGTTCGATTTCATTTTTCATGGCCTCCTTGATTTCTTGGATATTTTGTGTTTGGAAGAGCTCTGTCAACTCAATGATGCTGCAGTCCCTGCCACTCTTGGAAGTCAAATCAAAGAAGAGGAACTGGAAAGCTGGCACAGGTGCCTGCTTGCCAAGTTCTAGGCAGCCACAAGAGCAGTCCATGGATATAGGAGCTCTGGCATGCCTGGTGTACCTGTATTGTTTGAGAGGTTTTTCAGACTTTGGGCTCTGGATCACTGGCTGACCACCACTAAGTGGTTTTGTGGCCTTTAGAGTAACTGGCTGGGAGGACCTTTGGGGTCCTTACAAATGCTTCTGGACATGTGACTCAGGTGTATTCAACCACAGTTCCTGGACTCAGAAGATTGGCACCACAGACCCAGTTCCTGAAATGCTGGTACCACAGATCAAGGACATGGAGGCATGTACAGCTGGAAGCCTCTGCTGAGGATCTAGGATCCCTGCTTCTGCTGTCTTGTCCACATTCAGTGAGTTTTGTATTAAGACACTGGCACTGTCAGCTGGCTCTCCTGAGGAGGAGGGAGGCAAGAAATGGGGAAGTGAAAGGTGTTTGAATGTACCCAGTGAAGTATGCTACTGAATTGAATCGAAATTGCATCAGTTAAAATGATGTTTCTTCTTGATCAGGAAGCCTTATTGTCTATTTTCTGGCTTCAGCTACTCCTCCTCTCATCAATTTCAGACTTTCAGACCTCTACCTCTCAGATAAGGTGCAAGCTCTCAGATAAGGTACAAGGTGTTTCATTCCACCTCCCATATAGTGTACTTTAAGGCCAGTAAATTTTAGAGCATGCTCTTCTGGGTAGTAATCATTAGCTGCTCTTAATAAGAAGGGAACAGCTGCCTAGCTTTTTCTCAGAGAGCCTATCTGGTGACTAAGTTTGTATCTTAGACAATTAGGGGATGAAGTGGTAGGATCGACAGATTGTTGATGAGAAGGTATAGTTCTAAACACTGTTGTTCACAAGAGCTGGGAGGAATGGGAGACTGGCTTATGGATTACAAGATCTAAAGGTGACATGGTAAAAGAAAGTAGGGCACATGCTCCCCTCTTGAGATGGGCTGCTTTAGAGGTTCTACTTGAGAGACCCAGAAGCTCTGATGTTTCCCTGTGAATAAGTGGTATGCTTGAGTAGGTTTCCTAAGGCATAATTCAAACACCTTTTTTTCAGGACAAATTTCAGAATACATTTGGTTCCAAGGGTCATTTCTTCAACCCAGGTTGTTACATGGGTTTTGTAAGCGACCCTCTCTCTTTCACATTGTAACTTTCTGATTCTGCCTTGAAAACTGGGCATTGATATGGTCCATTTGGTGAGGATATGAAAGTGTGAGTCCCTGTTGTTTAGATGGCGAAGGTCTTATACCTTCTTTAGGGAAGAGGTTATAACTCCAGCTCCCTTTTGCAGTCGGCTCCTTTGCAGATGGCATGGGGCTAAATGTGAATATCCCTGGACTCCAAGAACAACAGGATTACACAGGACAGGACCTATATATACACAGGAAGGCTGTGACCCTCACTTGGTAAGAAAGGGAAGATCTCAGTTCAGCTGGAGACATTACATGACTGACTATTCCTTGGATAGCAGGGATCAATGTGACCATTTATTTTGGAATTAGAGAATATATGAATCCCAAAGCAGACTTGAAGCAGAGCCTGGGCACCCCTTTGTCACATGGTATCTCTCTTTCTGACAGAAAGTGCAGGTTTTAAGCCCTCTTTAGTAAAATTCAGGTGTCTTTCATTCAATTGGGGTGATGAGCAAGGTTTGACACTCCCAAGGAATCTATCTCCATCTGGAGTGGGCTTGAAGTCTTCTTGCTCTGCATGAAGTTTTGTTGGCTCCTTGAGTTTAAGAGACATGCTTGTTTTTTTTGGGTTTTTTGTTTGTTTGTTTGTTTGTTTGTTTTTCCTGGTAGAAATAATATGTCTGGGAGTCCCATGGGTAGAATTGGAATGTCTAAGGTTTTCTTATATAAACTTGGGAGGTGTCATGCTCTCTTGGTCTTTTTGTTTCAGTACCTTTTTGGTACTGAATTGAAAGCTTGAAAGTCTCCTTGGTCAAAGAAGGACTTTTTCAATTTGGTTTAGGTAGATTTGGAATTCCTATTTATATTCTTCTCCCTCTCAAACTCCCATTTTCCTAGAAATATCTTCAGATCAATTTTGTCCTGTTTGTTCCCTCTTTAATTTCTTGGTTTTAAAATAACTAAAACTCTTTCAATTTCTTAGCGTCTACAATTCTTCCAGGTTATGTATTCAGGTAGAATATTTGGAGATAGGAACTTCACATAAGAGCAGTCCTCATTAGCCTTTCTGGATCAGTGAACCACACTCAATTTGACCTTTTCTTGTTCAAAGTATTTACAGACAAATTTCATGATTTTTTCTTTACAGATGAATAGGATTTGATAGTATATATGCACGTTTCCACTCATGGAACATTTGTACAGTTTTGATTTCTTAGCCAATGTTAATAGAGATGTAATGAAAATCACTAAGCAACCCCCTGTGGAGAAGGATGGTAAGCCCTTTGGGTATATGCCAAGGAGTATTATAAATGGGTTATTTGTTAGATTTGTTTTTTGGCTTTTCAAAATACTCTGCACTGGTTTCCAGAGTGGTTGCATGAGTTTTCCTTCCCAACAACAGTGAGCAAAGTTTCCCTTTACTGAACATCTCCTTTACCCATGACCTCAGTACTCCCTAATTTTGTGACTATGCTAACACACAGTGATGTAACTATCCAAAGATTGAACCTGATTGTCAAAGGTTTGGCCTCATTTCTTAATGCTGTGGTGAGCACTGCTAGTTTAAAAAGAAAAGAAAAAAAAAAAAAAAACAAGTGAAATCTGGGATAAGATATTACACCCAGCAACCCACAATTTATTTCAAGCTTTCATCTGAGAACACTAGGCCACTAACTCTCTAAATATTATATGACCTCTACCAGGACCTCTACTGGACCACTGTAATGTCCAATTTCAGAAACCCTCTGCCATCAATCCTGCTCCCTTCTTGCTTGATGATGGCCTACAGTTTTTCATTGATGAGTGTCACTAGATGCCCATGGTGCCTACTTAGATTACGTGATATGACCAACCTGGGGCTGGTAAAAGTGCTGTGGTTAAAAAGAAATGGATATCTCAAATGCACAGGTGGAAGGAGGACAACCAGAGAACAAGGTCTTTCTCTCAGAAACAACTGGTAAGACAGTAGGTAAATATCTGTATACAGGCATCTGGATCTATTAACTTGTAGTCATCTTGACCTTTGCTCACTCATATACACTTCCAAGGTTTTGTTGTACTGGAAAAGGATATATGTGGGAATTTATCTTTTGAGATAGGAATATAGAGTTAACAGTTATATGCATGCTAGGTAGCTGCCCTTCCTAATTGCCAGAAATAGACTTCTCTATTGCAAAACTTGGGGTTTTTAAGCTGAGGATTCTGAAAATCAGACAAATGAATATATGAACATGCAACCCCTGTACTAACTAACCAGGGTGTCAGCCAAAGACCACACTTATTGAGGGCAACCCAACACTAAAGAATTCATAAAGGGATGAAAACTAGAGGATTTATACTGGAATGAGGAGGACTTATAAGTGGATGAAACTTTGCTAATATTCAAACCTTATAACCTAACTGTTCTGCCTTATGGATTAATTCATCAGGATAACAACAACATTACCCAATCCCTTAGATTACTTTGTGGCCATCTATAATGCTTTGACTAAACATTTGCTTCTGATGTTTTCCAAACTGCATAGTCAGTGTGGTCCAGGGCCTAAAATATCAAAATATTTGTTATCATCTCTTGAGGAAGTAGTCCTACATAACTGAGGAGACTTAGACATACTACTTCTGAAATAAAGGAAATTATGTCTGGGTTTAGGAAAGAAAACCTGTTGTTTCTATGCTAAGCTCTAAAGAAAATACTACTAATAATAAAAATAATAATGATGATGAAAATAATTCATCTTGCCATGGTTGGAAACAAATAAGAACATACTCCAAGAGAACAAGAGAAAGGTATTAAATAATCACATCAGTCTATGCTCATTTGGTTCCCTGGTTAACTACTTTGCTATCATACTACTTGGGACTTTAATTCAAATTCTAATTAAATTAATGGTCAGTAAATGTTAACCATAACCATTACGGTGACTAATGTGATTTCAGAGGATAATTCACTGTGCTTTATTGTTACTGTTCTGTGTGACATGAAATATTTTATTGTATAGCTACAGTTTTAATGAAAGCCCTCCAACTACTAAAAAAAAAATTACTGGTCAGCTCCTGCTATTTAAACTCTCTATCCAATTACATATAAAAACTAGTGGTTCATAGAACCAATCACACATTTATATACATACATATATATATATATATTTCACTTTACATCTTGATGGTAGACATTTCCCTCCTCTCATCCTAATTCCTCCTTTACATATCCATCCTCCCCTACTCCGCAATGAGAAGAACCTACCCTGTGTACCCCCACTAGCACATCAAGACATATCAGGACTGATATCATCTTCTCCACTGTGGCTTGTAGCAGAAGTTCAAATAGGGGTAAGTTATTGAAGAATAGGCAACAGTGTCCTTGTTAGCCAAACTTACACCTTTTTTGAGCAGCATGACTTTATGACTGCCTCATCAAGTGCGGAGTGTAAAAGGACTCCCAAATCTGCAGTAGGCCTTTTTTCAACCTCTCTTCCCTTGTACTTCCATTTTCTTGTTGTTTTTGATGATGATGACCGTCACCACTCTAAACTGGGGTAAGACAAATGAAATTTCAACATTGCATTTAATTGCATTCCCCTGATTCCTGAGGGCAAAGAACATATTTTGAGTTACTCTTAGGTATTTTTTTTCATCAGTTGAGATCTCTGTTCATATTCCTGGCTCATATATTGTAAAATCTTTTTAGATATTATTTACAATATTTATCCTTTACATTACTCATGATGAAACTCCCATATACCACTCCTAAACCTCCTTCAAAATCATAGCCTAAACTTTTTAATTATATAATAATTTTTTTATAATCATTGCACATTATTCAATTTGTATGTCAGCTGTAGCTCCCTCCACCATTCTGTTCCCATTCCAAAGTCCCTCCCTCTTCTCCTCCCATTCCCTTCTCCATGTCCACTAAGGGTGGAGGTGTTCCTCCACTTTTGTGTGACCCTAGCATATCAAGTCTCATCAGGACTGGCTGCATTGTCTTCCTCTGTAGCCTGACAGGAATGTTCTGTCCTCACAGTAGGTGGTCAAAGAGTCAGCAACAAAGTTCATGTCAGAGTCAGTCCCTGTTCACATTACCAGGTCACCAACTTGGATTCTGAGGTGTCATGGTCTACTTCAGAGCAGGGGTTATAAGGGATACCCAATGAATGGTCCTTGGTTGGAGTATCACTTTCAGAAAAGACCTCTGTACACAGATGTTTGGTTCTTTTGCTCCCCTTGTTGAGTTCCTGTCCTCTCCAAGTGTTACTATATCCCTCAATTGTTGTAAAGTTTTCTGTACTGTGCCCAAAGATTAGTTATGAGTCTCAGCATCTTCTTTTGTACATTGCTGGGTAGAGTCTTTCAGAGACCCTCTTTAGTATGTTTCTTTCCTGAATTCTCTTTTCTCCTTCTTCATATGACCATCTCATTTCTCTTTTGAGTGTTGATTGATCATCTTACCCTGGTCAGTCCTTCTTGCTGAGCATTGTTATGTGGATTGATTTTACTATGTTTATCCTACAATGTATGTCTAATTTCCAGTTAAGAGTGAGTATATATTGTGTGTGTCATTTTGCTTTTAGTATACCTCACAAAAGATGAACTTTTCTAGACCCCACAATTTTCCTGAAATATTCATGATTATTTTAATTGCTGAATAGTTTTCTATGGGAAAATGTACCACTATTTCTGTATCCTTTCCTCCAATGAAGGACATATGTTGTTTTTTTGTTTTGTTTTGTTTTTTGTTTTTTGTTTTTTTTTTGTTCTGTTTCTGGCTATTTATGAATAAACCTGCTATGAACCTGCTTGAGCAAGTATCCTTGTTGTGTACTTGAGCACATATTAGATATATGCCTAGGAGTGGTGTAGCTGGATCTTGAGGAATTGCTATTAATAGTGGTCTAAGAAGTCTCCAGATCATTTTCAAAAGTGGTTTTGCAAGATAATATTCCAACCAGCAATGGAGGAGGTTTTCCTTACACCATATCCACTCAGCACTTATTGAAACCAGAATTTTTTAATATGTCATTTAGGTATTTTTCTCTTTTTTTTCAGTCCCTATTCTGGATATTGATCCTCTGTCTCAAAAATACCTAGAAGAGAATCTTCCATGTTCTATGGGATTTCATTTCTCCCAGCTGGCTCTTTGCTTAACTGTACATAAACTAAAATACTTTCATGAAGTCCCACATGTCAGCACTAATTTTGGGGTATATACGGTCCTTTTCAGAAAAGCCATTCCACTATGGGATTTTCACCTGGGAAGACTACTTGTACATGGGTTTAAGCTGATAGAAAATCTTTTGTAGCTAGGTATTAACTACACTATGTTTTCGGGTGTTCTGTGTAATCATGATTCTTTCTCATGGTGAATGTTTAAGCAAATGCCCATGTGCACACTTGGCATACTTAAGTCTAGGCAATGTTTCCAGAATAAGAATCTTGTTGGTTTGTTTGATTGATTTTTGTCTGATTACCAGAAGAACTATCATGTCTACATGGGCAAAGCTTTCTCAACTCACAGAAAGCCATCATTTCCTTTTAAGGACCAAGTCTTCAGAATTCCACAACCATATTGCACAGAATTTATGTGCTGTAACCCAAAAGAAGACCACTCTCACTGTTGCTTGGAGACACTACCACCACTTCAAGCATATTCTCCCTCCCTAAGAAGCATCCTAGAAGTTTCCACACTCTTGTATGAAAAAGTTCTTCCTTGTGTTGGGCATGATTTGAGTTCAATATTGGTTCATAGAACAAGAGACAAGGCTTGGATATGCCACAATTCATAGTGATACCATGCAACTCGTAGGAGAGGTTAAGCCACACACACACACACACACACACACATGTATATATACAAACATGCCTGAATAAATATAGACCTTGCACCTACTTTTGCTGATTTTGAGTAATTGAGACCTACTTGACTTTTCCTACAAAACCAATGGTCCTTCTCTGTGTCTAATCTGAGATGTGTCCCCTAAATTCCACACTCTATGCCCACTGTGGCCTTGCTTCTTGACTCTCTGGGGCATAGCTTCCTGTAAAGCTGACAAACAACTTATGTTTGAAAAACATGAACACATGAAACACACATATGCATAGGAATGCACACAGGCACAGATTGCAGGCACAGCCACACAAAGAGATACACCATAACAATCAGGGCCATAGTTTGGGAGCCTAAGGATGAAGAAAAAGGAAGATGAAGAATAGATGAGATTCTCTAGATGTCCTACATTTTAACTCTGAATGATTGGATTCTGATGGATTCTTGGTGAGGTGAACCACATAAAAATGTAATTGTAAATATTAATTGAGTAATAGGGTTCATAATGATGATATTATTTGCATTTAGAAATAAGAATTTATGTAATCCCTTAAGTAAGTTTTACTACATAGCCTTAGGACTGGTTAGATAAGTGAGTACTAATTTCATCTGATCTCTTTTTGATCTTCAAGATGAATATGATAGAAAGATAGACAGATATCACAACATGTACTTCTGTCTAATATATGCTTACTATACACACAATACTTCAGATAGCTAGATAGTTTAATTGATAGGTACTTTGAGGATAGAGAAATAATAGATAGCTGAATGTCTACCTAGATACAATCACGCATATATTCATAGATTGTAGATAGATCAACGGATAAAAATAAGGATGCACATACATAGTGATGATATAGAGATAGTTGAAACATAACTACCTGCCTATGTACATTGATGATAGACAGTCAGATGTAATGAAAATCTAGATACTAAAAACACAGTACCTTTAACTTCATAAACATTCACCAAGCATTAATTACTACCCCTAATGAAGAAACAATGATTGGACATTCAAACTTTAAAGTTGTCCACAAACACAGACACACAGAAAAATAAAAAAAAAAATAAAACAACATCCAAATGTGCAATTGATAAACAAGTTTTGTTTACTAATAAGTCTGTTTATTGTTGCTAGCTATATTCGGGAATTACACTCTGAAATCTGTCTTCACTCTTTGTAACTGCTTCAGTTATTACTGTGAACCAACTGATACTTAAATTCCACTAGATAACAATGCTATTGAAGGTTTTTTGACACTGAAGAAATTTAGCCACATAACCTTAGCTCTATAATACAGAATTTAAAAACACAACTACAGTAAAAAAAAATCTTCCAAATAAGTTCAATTAAGCTGTCAGCAAGTGAAAAAAACTGAACACAGCAAAGGAAACTGTATCCACAATATATATATTCATATGAATACTGTTTATCATGGGAATACTGGTGAAAATATTTACATTTGTAAAGCTAGAAGTACAGAGCAGTATGTCCTTGAAACAGTGGAGAAGATAAGCATTCATTGTGATTTCCAAATAAAGCTGAAAATGTGAAATACTTAGGAATTTGGCTGCTGGTTTGAATGTCACTAGATGAATCTTGGAACAACATTCCAAGAGTGTGGTGGGATGTGCTAGAATGGTCAGGCCAGCACTTTTTCATTTCAATACGAGGTGTGTAGACTACAGTTGGGACCACTCAATTAATGATGAATGCCATGAATATGATGAATGCTGTTCCCTGTTTTTCTTGCTGCTCTTGACCTTAACCTGAGGAAATGAATATTATATTGTCAGTCAGGAAAATGCCCTGATCTTTGGCCACATTGTGTAAATATGGGTTCTCTTTCAGAATAATGGAGTAGTATGATACCTTCTAGGTCAGAAGATAAAATAGGCTCCATTTGGATAATGCTGTTACTAGAGAGACACTACAAAATAAAAAAGGAAGATCTGAAGTACTTTTGATTAGAAGCAGTGGTGTTTGAAGAATCCAGTAGTCAGAATATATGTATGAAATATTTGGTTAATGTGGGCACAATTGAAAGACTCATAGTGAGAAGATGAATGTCTCCAAAACTACTCAGAGTTTTAGTGAGAGACTAGATCAGTGGGTCAGAGGTGAGAGGTCTCAGGATTGCCAATTGGCATGCTGAAGAAAGGAATCTCCAAGAGCCATGGAGAAAGCAAAAGGCTCTCAGGTTTAGAGGGGGAATATTTGAAATCCTCTTGCAGAATGGAGGTAAATACGTTACAGGTAAACTACCATGTTTGGTTGGGTAGAATTGAAAAATAAAACTGTCACCTTTACATGAGGGCAGTGTCCCAATCTATCTCATGCAGGAGATGTCATTGCAGTACTGTCTGATCAAATTCCAGCTCCTCATCAGGAATGAGAATGTCTCTCTGCTGTAGTGAATGTGGTGCCAGATCAGACAGAACTCTATTTTTCGAAAAGTCTGGAGGATTGTCCAGTGCTGGTTTTCCTACTCAAGCATATGTTCAGCTGCTCTGGAATAGGTATGAAAGATGGGGACCACATTATATTGCTTTCTGTATTGAAGCAGGGATCTGTGTTTATGGGCTCTACTTGTTATTTTTGGAATTTGGAAGTTAAACCTGAGGTTCTGGAGGTCCCATTAGGTGAAGAAAAATATACTACGGCCTAAAGTTTTGGTGGGGAATATATGAGTGCACTGATATAGAGGAATACAGTGTGAGGAGTCCCTCATTGGTCAATAAGGCATCCTGGAAGGTCACCTGGATGAAATGAGGAGATGTGTGTTACCTTGGAATAGCAGAGATAGTAGATTTGTAGACTATGGGTCAAAACAGAAGGATCTGAATTTTAATTACATTATAGTAATTCCATTCCCATGGAGTCATATTGAGAAGGGCTGTGAAACTTTAGATATTTAAGAGGGAAGGTATCTTTTACCACAGGCAGGTCAGAAATCCCAGTGCTTAAAAGAGGAATTGTTGGGAAATACATGGGAGTGGGGATAGTCTAAAATCTACTTCATGAAAGAGGATATATTTGGTATCTGACTTCTTTGGGTAGGTGTTGCAAATCAAAATTCCCTGTAGGCACAAGATAAATTCTTTCTCTGGGGACAGGTGATAGATATAAGAAACTCTAAAGCAGATGAATGAGATAGTAGCTTTCCAGGATTTCATGAAATAGCCTCAGCCTCTCTATGTCATATACCTGAAGCCCTAGAGAGCAAAAGCTGGAGTTTGATTGATGTCATGAGAATATATAGTGGTCCTGGCATTCACTGCTTCATTAGCTCCAAAATCAAAATCACAATCTACAGCACACATCTTCTGAAAGTCTGTGACAGGCATGGCAGCCATTTTAGAAATCTTCTAAGAGACTGAATTGCAGGAGTCTCTGGATCTGTGACTTCCTCCAAAATATGTCCATCCACATATTTCTATGCAAGTAGGAAGGAAGGTTTCTTTCTCAGGTACCAGAATGAAGTCAGAATTTACACTCACACTAGCACTCTGCACTTTGTGGTCTCATTCCTGTATGTTTTGACACTACTTTGTACAAAACAATATTTTTCTGGAGACGCTAATTTGAATTGGTAACTATAAAGTTATCTGGGCATATGGTGAATAAGTAGGATTTCCTTGCTAACACAGACCATGATTGGAGCACTCTTGAGTGTAAAAGTCTGCATCTCTCTATGAAATATTGGGAAAGGGCCTGGGCACATTTTCATAGAAATAAAAGGATAGGTATACCCTTCATCAAAGAAGTAATATGGCAAAATTCTGAAGCAAGTCAGTCATAAGCGGAATTTCTGAGAAACTTTGTGAAAAGTTGATGATCTACATCTCTCTGGAAAAGGCTTAATACCTTTGGCTATGCTATGTTCAATAAAAGAAGAAAAACATTTTCCTAAGAACAAAACATTTTCATAAAAATCTTGTGGATTAGAGGAAGGTATGTTACTGCCTAAAAACCTTCTAATGCTTTTTCATTTTAGAGTATTCACATATTTTATGGGCTTTGTTGAAGGCCTGGGAACAGTTGCTTCATTTTTCAACAGATTGAATGGTTACTTTTGGTCCATAAAATCTTATGGTCAGATTAAATAGGCCCATGGCCCATGTTTTTCAGAGTGATAGTGGCTTTCAATGTATGAAATTGGAAGCAATCTTACACAGCGGGAAATAAAGCAGGCAAACATAGTCAGTATAGCAAGATCTGTAGAACCCTCAACAAGAGATGGCAGACCTGACATTTCCCTTGGGAAAAACAGAATATTTTAAGATCTATTTGAGTGTAAGGAGTAGATTTTCCAGCCCTCTAGACAGAGGAAGCAAGACTAAGTCTTTTTTAATAGAAGTGTAGTGTGTGAGGCACCCATATGATGAGGCAGAGGCATGGATGCAACTCTATGAAAGGAGACATTTTCATACCTCTTGGCCACAGTGTGCAAATTTAAGGACCACTGCAAAAAAAGGAGTATTTCCCTTTCATACGATGTGTGGATCTGAAAAACTGTTATGTAGCGGTGTGAGGTTTGAGCCTTCGTAATCTCAAAGAGAGTGATTTTTGTGAGGGTGTTTCTATAACTGGAGTTGGAGTTTGGGACCTGAACTCAGGCTCTCTTAGCCCTATGGCTGAGATATTGTTCCCACTTGTTTACAGAGGGTACATTGGACATATAATATAGAGAAAATGATGGTCTAAACAATGGTGCTCAGGAGCAGAAGAATGAAGCAGACTTAGAGTTACAAATTCGCAAAGTCACAAAACATAACCTTAGGGATAACTGAGCATCCCAGCCTAATTAGAGTAATCGAAGAAGGACTATGTCACATTTAACATCTTCAGTCATACCTTGGTAAGCCTTATGGAGATCCTATTATTATTCATGAATCAGTACTGTCAGCCTCCAAGGTCTCTTGAAGCTTATCAACAGATACATGGCAACATGCATGCTGAATGTTACATCTTTGTTTTGTTGACTAGAACAAAGAACAGATGACCTGAGTTTCAGGCTTTTTGAAATCAGAGTACAGTGAACTGAAATCCTAGTGGGTTGTAAATGTATCTTCCTAGGGGCCATGGGTAGAGAGAAAGGATTAAGGAGGCTCACCATCACAGGGATATATTAGAAACCAACATGAATGTGGGGAATTATATGTGGGACTGTTGATGCTGGTCTCCTTGATTAAAAGGAATATTCTGAGATTCCTTTAGTAAAAGGTAGGCATTCTCAAGATTCATCATACACATAGAGAGAAGGTCTGGGCTATATATTTACCACAAAGGGAAGAAAGGCATGAAGGCCACTTTCACCAAAGTCAAGATCTGATGTCCCTTGAACAAAGGAGGGGTGATATGATATACCTTAAGAACAGGCATGGTTCAAAGAGCCTATATCCCTAGCTGAAAATTTGGGGGCGGGCATCTTGAGCTACCTGGCTTTGAAAGAAAGGGCCTTGCTATGTTTCACACAAGAGCAATATCTAGCCACCCAATGGTGCAAGGGGAAAAGACCCAGCTAGTCATGGATAGTGGGAGGATGATATGGCATTATATTATTTGCTTCCAACTTCTCTCACCAGTTTCCACTATCCATATATTGGATAGACATAGGTGACAAGTCTCAGAACCAATCAGAACACTCTCTCAGAAAATAAGTGGTTGCCTGAATTATTATGCTTCTTTCAAGAGTATATTCATCTGTGCAAATCTATAAAATAATGATGAGAACATTGTTTTTATGACAAACACCTGCTAGATGTTGGCATGTGTGTTAGCTTTTGATTTTGATATTCTTTCTTCTGACGTAAACACAAAATTCTGTGAGATCACATTGGTTGTGATGCTGTTTGCCTGGCAATGGTGGTCAGAGGGATTTGTATAATATCAAATATGCATTTGATATTCAAGTGTAAGTTATCATTAGAAAGAAGAGGATATTCTTGGGCTTCTCTGGCCAGAGGCTACATCTCTAAGAATAGATTGCAATAATGAGAACCTCATCAATAAAGATGTTCTTTTTCATCACTGTGGCATGCACAGAAAACTCTTAGGCAGCAATAAATCTTGTAGCTGTTGTGCTTGAAGGAGGTCATCACAGTTTCCTTTTGCACTTCACTGGACTACATGTGAATGCAACTGATTCTTGTATCTATAGAAGGAGTAGAAAATGGCTTACATTTTCTGAGGCCACATTTATCAGAAAGAAAATGAATTAATCTAATATTCAAAGACAACAAAATTTAAGGGTCTTTCTGTAAAATGATTACTTGATAGAAAGTTTTAGGACTTTTCTAAGGACTAAGTTCTGACATTAAATTCAGTGAAGTAAAAGAAGTGAGATGACTTAGGGATAGAGGAAGAACTGGGCCCTATAAGAGAAAGAAAAATTTTTGAAACTTAGTTGGGCAAGTGTGTGGGAGTGCCAAATGTATGGGTCAGAGGTGGAATGTGCCATTCAACATTCTGTTTGAACATGAGTCTCCCTGCTACCTCATCACTGTTCTTTAGCTTCCTCCTCTTCTATATGCTGTAGAAGTTGTATATCATCTGCTGAGGAAACAACCTGAGCCATCTTCAAACACTGTGGAGAGCCGGGGTTTGGTTGCCATGGCGCTGGCTTCCACCCTTCTAAACTGGTAAACAAGTCCTAGAGCGCATGACCGTTATGACCATTATGACCATTGGGCAACCATCATCACGAGCCCAGCCCGGGGCGTCATATGGGGTGATGGGTGAGCAGCCAATCAGGGGATGATACGTCATCTCACACCACTTTGGTGCGAGCAGGGCTTATATAAACAGCGCCACTTCGGGGACTCGGGGTCTTCCTCCTTTCATCCTTTGACTGCAATAAAGCTTGCTGCAGAAGAATCCTGTTGTCTGCATGCCTTCTTGCTAGCGAGATAACCACGTGGCTCGCAACATTTGGTGCCCAAACCTGGGAACCTGCCATCGCCGGTGCGGAGGAAACCCCTCGTTCACGGGGAGGATTCAGAACTGCAGCAGCGAGATAAGTTCTGAGAGGCATGTTTGGTCTTGATTTCTCTCATCTTTCACTTCAGCTAGCAGAAGCCTTTATTGATTTCTCTGTTGTGACCATTGCCCTCGTCCTCTTTCTTTTGGTTTTGTACAAGATTAAGGGTGACCTCGAAAGGAAAAAGATTAACGGAAAGCTAAGAGTAGGCACTAAGGGAGTGTTACAGGAGATACAAGACAGCATGTCAGAAACAGAACGTGACAAAAGATTAGGGGCCCCAATGGATAGAAATAAAGACGTCTCTAAGAAAAAAGGCCCTTCTGAGGATGTTAAAGCCACAGGAGCAAGAGATAAGGGAAAGAACGCCCTGGGAGAGAAACATGATAAGGAGAAGAAAAAATCTAAAAAGGAGCCTCTCTATCCGACAAAAAATCTAGAGGCTTTAGAAATTGGCAATTCCGAGTCGGAGGAGTTAAGTTCCTCTGAAGGGTCAGAGGAAGAAGCAGCTCACTATGAGGAAGAACGATACCACCCAGATGAGCAGCCATTACTGTTGTATCGGAAGCAAAGTAGTATGAGGAACAGGAAGGGCACACTTTCTCAGTCGGCCGCTCCTGTTGTCTCTAGTGCTCCTCTACCCTACACCGGGAGGCACTGTCCTGATTCCTTCTTTTCAACAAAAGATAGATATAAAATTTTTCAGACATTTCCAGTATTTGAAGATGTGGAGGGAGGCTGTGCCCACGTACCTGTAGATTACCCTCTGGTCAAGGGTTAGGGTTAGGGTTAGGGTGGCCTAAGGCGTGGCCTGTTACACAATATTCCCACTCCTTACAAGGGTTGTGATATGAGGCCAGCCCTCTGATTAGTTCATGTTCTTTGATGTGGCAGGCACCAGAAGGTCAAACAGGAAGCTTCATACCATATGTTCTTCCTCTCCCTGTCAATCTCTGGGGAAGAGATATTTTGCAGGATTTAAGATTAGCATTGACCAATGAGTATTCGCAACAAGTGGTTGATATAATGAAAAGGATGGGTTATAAGGAAGGAAAAGGCCTTGGTAAACAGGAACAAGGGAGATTACACCCGATTTCACAGGAAAGTAATACAGGGAAACAAGGCTTGGGTTTTCATTAGCTGCCATTGAGGGTTCCATGCCCATATCTTGGCTCACAGAGGAGGCCGTATGGGTTCCTCAATGGCCCCTTTCCTCTGAAAAGCTGGAAGCCGCTTCAAGGCTGGTTAAAGAACAGGTACCGCTTGGTCATTTGGAACCATCTACTTCCCCCTGAAACACACCTATTTTTGTTATTAAAAAGAAGTCTGGAAAATGGAGACTTCTTCATGATTTAAGGGCCATTAATGCACAGATGCAGCTCTTTGGCTCTGTTCAGCGAGGCCTACCTTTACTTTCTGCTTGTCCTAAACAATGGAGAGTCATAATTATAGATATCAAGGATTGCTTCTTCTCCGTTCCTCTGTGTCCACGAGACAGACAGAGATTTGCCTTTACTCTACCTGCTGTTAATCATCATGAGCCAGACAAAAGATATCAATGGAGAGTTTTACCTCAAGGCATGGCTAATAGCCCCACCATGTGTCAATTGTATGTGCAGATGGCTCTTGAACCAGTTAGACAGCAATTTCCTTCCTTGTTGCTGATTCATTATATGGATGATATTCTCTTGTGCCATTAGGAGTTAGCCATTTTGCAAGATGCATATCCTTTGTTGCAAAAAACCCTGCAGCAATGGTTGCAATATTGCCACTGAAAAGGTCCAGATTTCTGACGTAGGTTCATTTTTGGGAACGGTCATTTACCCGGACAAAATAGTTCCTCAAAAAATAGAAATTCGCAGGGACCATTTGCATACCTTAAATGATTTTCAAAAATTATTAGGTGATATAAATTGGCTTAGGCCATTTTTAAAGATTCCTTCTGCTGAATTAAAACCCCTATTTGATATTTTGGAAGGGGATGTTCATATTTCTTCACCCAGAGCCTTAACACCGGCTTCAAGTCACGCCCTGCAAGTGGTAGAAAACGCTTTACAAGATGCCCAATTAAAACGTGTAGAAAAAACTAAGACCTTTGACCTATGTGTTATTAAAACTAAACATTTACCAACTGCTGTATTATGGCAAGATGGACCCTTATTGTTTGTTCATCCTAATGCTTCTCCTGCAAAAATTATTAAATGGTATCCAGATGCAGTTGCTCAACTTGCACTACGAGGGTTAAAAGCCGCCATTACACACTTTGGGAAGGAGCCAAAGTTCTTAATAGTGCCTTATACAGCTCATGAGGTTCAGGTATTGACTGCTACCTCTGATATTTGGGTGGTGCTAGTTACCTCCTTTAGTGGCTTGATTGATAATCATTACCCTCGACACCCTGTTTGGCAATTTGCTTTAACTCAAGAGGTAGTCTTCCCTCATGTAACGTCCCAGAAACCACTTGGGGATGGACTGGTAGTTTATACAGATGGGTCAAAAACAGGAGTAGGAGCTTATGTGGTTAATAATAATGTTGTTTCTAAGCAATATCATGAGACTTCGCCTCAAATTGTGGAATGTTTAGTAGTGTTAGAAGTTTTGACAAAAGTTCCAGGTCCTTTAAATATTGTTTCTGATTCTAGTTATGTGGTAAATGCAACCAAAATTTTAGAGGCTGCTGGATTGATCAAGGCATCTAGCAAGCTTGCAAAAATTTTTCAAAAAATTCAGTTTGTCTTAATTATCAGAAAATCCCGTTTTTATTACACATATTAAGGCTCACTCAGGTCTACCGGGACCCATGTCCTATGGAAATGACCTGGCAGATCGAGCCACAAAGATGATTGCATTTGCCCTCTTCTCAAATTTGGAATTGGCTAAAGAGTTTCATAAGAAATTTCATATGACAGCTGAAACACTGCATCATCGATTTGACATAACTAGAAAGGAAGCTAGAGATATTGTAACCCAATGTCAAAATTGTTGTCAGTTCTTACCTATGCCTCATGTTGGGATTAATCTCAGAGGAATCCGTCCGCTACAAGTGTGGCAGATGGATGTTACTCACATTTCATTTTTTGGTAAACTTCAATATTTACATGTTTCCATTGATAGTTGCTCTGGAGTTATGTTTGCTTCTGCCCTGACTGGAGAAAAGGCATCCCATGTTATTCAACATTGCCTGGAGGCATGGAGTGCCTGGGGAAAGCCCAAATTTCTAAAAACTGACAAAGGGCCAGCCTATACTTCTCAGAAATTTGGACAGTTTTGTCATCAAATTGGAGTGACCCACCTAACGGGTCTCCCATATAACCCTCAGGGACAGGGTATTATTGAACGTGCTCATCGCACTCTAAAATCCTACTTAATAAAACAAAAAGGTGGAGTCAAGGAGGCTCTGCCCTCAGCGCCACGAGTGACTGTTTCCTTGGCACTCTTTACTCTCAATTTTTTAAAATTGGACAGTCAGGGCCACTCGGCGGCTGATCGCCACTGCTTAAAGCCTGATAGGCCTAAGGAAATGGTCAAATGGAAGGATGTCTTGACTGGTCAATGGAAAGGCCCGGATCCTATCTTAATAAGATCCAAGGGAGCTGTCTGTGTTTTCCCACAGGAAGAAAACAATCCATTCTGGGTACTGGAGCGCCTCACGCGAAAGCTTGCGGCAGCTGAAGATGATCTTTCAATGAATATACCTGCAACTAATTCCAGTTCTTGCTTGGATCCTTCTAAATCGGGTTCCTAGTATTGTGGGGGTACAACATTGGGCCATTTTGTCTGCATTCCCAAAGCCTATGCCGGTCAGACATAATTCATTGGTTTTTCCTAAATTTTTCTCGTCCAATACAAATCAGACGGTTTTTCCGCCTAGTCCTGTCTGTGTTTATTCCCCTTTTTTACTTGTTTTGTCCAATAATTCTTTTAGAAATTGTATCAATGGGACATGCTGGATGTCGCAATGTTGGAATGCCAGGTGTTACGCTCGTGCCCTGGTTGTTAGAGTCCTGCAGTGGATCCCAATCCCTGTGCAGACTCCATCCACCCTCTCCCTGTTTAGACAGAAGAAATATTTTGGCATCACCACAGCCGTTGTTACTGCCATCGCTGACTGTAGTCGGCTTGGCAATGGCAAATTCAGTCCAAACAAGCACAACAGTAAATCAATTGTCGGCAGGTGTGGCTGAAGCCATAAACCTTCATGCATCTGCTAGCGCACAGTTAAAAGGCGGATTGATGGTTCTCAACCAGCATCTGGATCTTGTGGAAGAAAGAATAGATATTTTATCTCAATTGGCTCAATTAGGGTGTGAAAGAAAAATAGGAGCACTCTGTATTACCAGTGTACAATATGAAAATCTTACCCGAGCTGCTAATTTGTCCAGGAAATTGTCCCTATATCTTGCAGGAAATTGGTCAGAAGGATTTGAAGAAACGAAGAGCTAAGGGCAGCGGTGGCGACCATTCTACTCGAGTGGATTTATCGCTCACAAATGGCTTATTATCTTGGGCTTCTTCTGCCTTTTCTTATTTTAAGGAATGGGTGGGCGTTGGAATGTTTGGTGCAGCCCTGTGCTGTGGTTTAATATTTGTCCTCTGGTTGTTCTGCAAACTCAAAACCCAACAAAAACGTGTCAAGGTGGTGATTGTATAGGCGCTAGCCGCTCTGGAGCTAGGCACCTCCCCCGATATTTGCTTATCCATGCTGAAAAATTAATGTTTGACAAGGTTGCCTCTGTCTTTGCAAGCACATGCCACAATCTGGATTTACAGCGCTTGCACTCCCTGGGGATCTGTTTCCCATTGCACAGGGATGGGTGTAAATCACAATTTTTCTCTTGCCAAAGGATCTGGAAAGTCAGTGACGGAAGAGTGCAAATAAGTCTTCACCAACCTAAGACAGGACAGCCTCACAGTGAGGAGGTTGCTCCAATGACGGGCAACGGCTGAAGCATTGCCTTCCACCAGGCTCAGATGTTGGATTTCTCGCATAATGCTGTATTGACAGTAGGAAGCTTACTGTTCAAACAAAATAAAAAAGGGGGAGATGTGGAGAGCCGGGGTTTGGTTGCCATGGCGCTGGCTTCTGCCTTTCTAAACTGGTAAACAAGTCCTAGAGCGTATGACCGTTATGACCATTATGACCGTTATGACCGTTGGGCAACTGTTGTCACGAGCCCAGCCCGGGCGTCATATGCGGTGATGGGTGAGCAGCCAATCAGGGGATGATACGTCATCTCACACCACTTTGGTGCGAGCAGGGCTTACATAAACAGCGCCACTTCGGGGACTCGGGGTCTTCCTCCTTTCATCGTTTGACTGCTATAAAGCTTGCTGCAGAAGGATCCTGTTGTCTGTGTGTGTTCTTGCTGGTGAGATGGCCACGCGTCTCGCAACAAAACACCCTTGGTGGATGTCCATGGCTACATTAGCTTCTCAGTTTCTCTTCATGTGTCTGTATATGGGCAGCACGTAGAGAGCTGCTTGATTTCTAGTCATAAGATGGATGAGCATTACAAAGGATACTGCCTTGTAAATATATCTCATAGTTTCTGGGGATTGAAAACAGTGTAGAGCAATGGGAATACACCAAGGATTAAATCTTTATTCTTTAGAATATATATGTCAGTTGTAGGTAATTCAAAGACATAACAGGATGCCTGAGAGTTAATGAATTTGTACTACAAGGAATGGTACAGTATTATTCAAAAGAACATGTGTAATATTACCTTGGGAATAAGAGTAGTGAGTTCCCTATGGTCAAAGATAGTGCTTCAGATTATCTCTTGTACAGGTGGGTGATGTCTAAATCCACATTGTTAATGGAGGAAAGAACTAAGGCATCCTCTGTGCCAGGCTAGTTGTCATGACCATATCAATAAACAGGGGAAGTTTTGAGGTACCTTAGAGACAGGGGAGTACTGAGAACCTCTTCTCAGAATGGAACGTTCTGAGACCACTTCACAAAGAATTACTCATACATGTCTTGGTTTGGGGTGAGTAGTACCATCCATATTTGGCAGAATAGGAGTAGCTGTTCAACTCTGGTCAGATGAAGAAGCCCATGGGATATCTTAGGTATTGGAGGAAGTTTCTGGTTCTACTTCTTTGCTTTCAACTCTATTTCCCAATGCAAGTAGGCATATGCTGAGTGCATTCTTTGAGTGTCTATGCTATTACATAACAATCTTTCAACAAGGTAAGTAATTCTACAAGTACAGATGGTACCCCAAATTTGATGCTGATGGCTTGAGATCTGATTTCAGGTTTCAAACATGTGTTCTGTTATCTAAAAGAAGATGGTAGTAAGATCCAACTGTTTCCCTATATGTTGTGGATTAATATTAGATGGGGGTGGGATGTTAAATTAGAAGTACTCTAATTTATCTAGTACTCTATCTAGTAGAGCCTTGTGTGAGGCATGAACAGATGAAAATCTCCAGTGACTCTTTAGTCATATAATGGGATCTGCAACCTCCTAGTGAAAAAGGATGGAGGCTGGAGATATCCCTTACTCACAGCATCTAGTTTGAGAGCTGCTCAATAAAATTAGATTTCCCAGATCCCCTTCTGCAGAAACTGAATGTTTGAAACATTCTTGTTGGATTTAGACAGACAATTGGTCCACAAACCTATTCAGAAGATTGGAATGTGTAATACTGTTTATTGCAGAGTGCAAAGAATAAGGGCCACTTGTTCTTAGAAGAAAAAAGATTCAGAGGGTAGCAATAAGACTATATAAGTACCACATAACACAAAATAAATGTTTTAGGGCCCAATAGGTAAGTGGCATATAGAACAATTCTAGCCCAAGCAGAGTCCTAACATTCTCTTCAATATAATGAGAAGGAATATGCTAACTTTGTGGAAAGAGGAAAAAACTCAGCCCCAATGGAAGGAAGGAAAATTCTGGAAAATGTAGAGGGGCACTCTCCAGTATGCAGAGGGTGAAGGTTCCCCACATATTTCTGATAAAGAGAATGTCCCTGATACTGTACACAGGGGGAGAAAATTCCCATCACAGACCTTTTAGAGTTTTATATCTTCACAGTTTGTGTTCATTCTGGGAGAGATGAGGCAGAAACTTATGCCTTCTTCCAAAGGAGTGGATGACTGTCACTGGCTAGCTTGCTTACTCTAGTTTGCATTTCAGCAGTCAAAACCCAGGCAGAAATGTTGGACTTATCCATTTCTAATAAATGACCTTAAGGGAGATGGCAGAGCTTCTCTGCTCTGAATGATAAACTTGGGCTATGAGACCTTAAACTAGAGTGGAGTGGAACCCTGGATGTTTATAGCACAAGTCTCTCATGCAACTGTAAATGATCAGTTTGGTGTGAAACTACTCTGGCCATATGTGGGAAGGTCATACGCATGATTCTTGAGAAGGAGATTTGTTCCAAGGGTATAGAAGCATAGTGATTTACTAGAATCCATCAGGTAGAACATGAATCACCTAGGTAACCTTGGGAATTGGAAGAAATTGCAGCAGGTCCAAACATGGTCACAGCTGAGAGTAATCCTGTATTCTGGGACTCTGGAGCATGCTAGCCAACAATCAGAGCACTTTTCTCTTCCAGTTTGCGTGGTAATCCCTGATTCTGTTTCCTTCACAAGCCTGTCATCAACAGCAGATACAAGGACAACAAAGATGAGTTTTCTCATTTAAGGTGATAATCTGAAAGGTAGAATGTTTTCAGTGAGGACTTAGATATTTGCAGTCATATCCCAGGACTTCAGTTCACTGTGGTCTTCCTATCCTTTGGTCATTTGGGGAATCCACTGAACTCAGAGGGAACATATTAAGAACACCTTGATAAATAGACCTAAGTTTTCTATGTATGGGGGTGAATTTTGTGAAGAAAACATTGTCGTGGGGTGTGATTTAAAGTTTTGTTGAGAAAAAGATGAACATATGAGGGAGTTTTCATATCAGTGGCCTTGTCTTTAGCTTCTTAAAGCAGAAGATTTTATATAGATCCCTTGAAATGAAAGGGTGTGTACACAGTTTGCTTGTTAAAAAAAATAAACATCTGAATGAGTTTTCATGTCTGTGGACTGGTCTGGAGCTTCCCAAAGCAAAAGATTTTGTATAGATCTCTTGAAGTGAAAGGGTGTGTACAGAGTGTGCTTCTTTAATGAAATAGTTTAGCCAAGGTCCTTGACAGACTATATATGTCAGAGTTTCTTATCTGAATCATTGTGGAAGCTTTAGTTCACCTTGGGTTGAAGGACAAACGTTGAAACCCTTTACTTAGAAAAAAAGTCTAAGGCTTACTCCATAATTTTGTGAAGTAGGATGGACCTACTCAAACACAATGAATACTAAAGCCTACTTTAGGCAAACAGAAATGTTCTTTGTTTCAGAAGGAGGAAGGATTGTGTACCATGGCAACTGGGGAGGTTCTCAAGCCCATTGAATAGAGAGACTAATGCTTAGAGCATGTAAAAGCCAAATTAAATTGACTACCATACCTCATGAGGCCTTAGCATTGCCTCAGATTCTAAGTCTTCTTCACAGTCTAGGAATGCCATGTCTTCCGCTGAACATGCAAAATACCAAGCATCAATATCAGAATTTATAAACAGCTTGATTGGGTGTTTCAGAATGGTTCCCTCATCTGAAATGTGTTGAGACTACCAAGACTAAGTGGGACTGATAATTTCATACCACATCTGGTGATTTTATTGAAGTGGCATGGGTTTCTAGAATTTGCTTCTCATTTTTGAAATCCGTGACATTTATACCAACTATCAATGCTGTTTGTTCAGGGGTGAGGCAGCCCCTGTTCCCTTGATCAGAGGGGAAGGTTCTAAAAGTCCATTTTGTCAAAGGCTGCATTTTAATGACTCAGTCATCCAGGGATGAAAAAGACCAAGATTTGCAAAGAGAAGGATTGGTGGAACAATTGGGTAGAAGGCAAATATCCCAGTTTACATTCTTAGAGAGGAGAGGTAAAGGTACTCCATGTCTCCATTTCTGCAGAGAACTTGAGAAAATCTCTATCCTTTAGAAGTCCACTACAGGTTTGGTATCACTCTTATGGTTCTTCTGAAAAATTGGATCATAGTCCCAGGATCTGTTCCTACTTTAACTTAGGATAAGCAGGACATGAGTGGGCATGGTGAATAGGTACATTTTTGGGGAGCAGCATAAAATCTGTGAAATTTTTACCAACTGTCAGTGCTGTTTGGTCAGGGGTGAGGCAGCCTCGGACCCAAGATGAGGTTTGTGTTCATTGACAAACAGGACATGAATCTAGAGTACTCTGAGGACTTTTTTGGTTGCCAAAAGTGAAATTTTTAGACAATAATGTGTGAGGGAGCTTGGAATCTCTTATTTGACTGGAAACCCTGAGTTGGCCATGAAAAGAAGGAAAAGGTCCTATGTTTCCTTGACCACAGGGGGTCATTCTCAAAGGACACTTTACATTCAATGTCTGAGAAACACCCTCTCAGTCACATGATCATTTCTGTAGCTAGATATATCATTGGACCATGGATCAGACAATTCCAGTCAAGCAAGAGAACAACTAAAATCTTTTGTTCAAAGACAGCACAATACAGCAGCAGCAAGTATGTCCTCCTTGACAGTATTCAAGGGCTAGTGTGGTTAGAGAAATTAAGTATAAGACTTCTTCGGAAATTGTTCCAGGATCGTCTCAGTCCTCTGTTAGTCATGGTCTAGATTAGTTTTGAAGGGGCAAATCTAAATATTAATGGAGTTATAAGCTTGGAGATGTAAACTGTCCTTGTTCTAGAAGATAAGGCTCAAGCCTTGTCATGAGTTTGTAGAAATTCTACTGTTCATTGATTCTAAAAGACTTATATTGGTCATGTTCTTGGGACATTGGTGAAGTCTGAGGATCCTTGATCCCCTACTCTTATGTGCAGGGACAACATCAGTCATTGAGGATGGCTGTGATAACCTTGTTGTACAGTGTATGTTTGAGGTCCATATAGGCAGTGAGTGACAGTCTGAGGTACCCTGGATTTCAAAAGGAGGATTTGTGTATGAATGTTGAACACTGGGGAAAGTTTGAATCCCATGATATTAAGCAGTTAGATTTATAACACTGTGCTGACCCACGGGACTTCAATGGGTTCCTAAAGAAAGGAGGGCGGAAGGAATGGGGGGGGAGGGAACAAGAGATGCCAGGAATGGAGCCTAGTCTATTTGTGTAATCAAGGCCTTGTTTATTAGAAATTTTTACCCAGCTTACATAGGGAGAAGGCAGGAAAGGTGAAAGGCTAAATTACTGCTGCAGGATATAGGAAGAGTGCTTCCATGGGTTAAATACCTGCAAGATACCATAAGGATGTTTCCTTAAGATATCTCACAGAGCCTCTAAAACTAACAGAAGGATGTTCTCATATATCTTTCACCATGATTTAAGGCCTTAGGTAACTCACTAAATAGCTTTAAATCTCCAATAAATGACCGTTTCTCACTACTTGGCTTCAGCATCAGTAAATAGCTTTGTCTCCACTAAATAGCTTTGGCTCACTAATTGACTTTGAGTTCAGTAAATAGCCTTGGCTCCCGGCAAAACACCCTCGACTTATTGGTGAAAAATATGAGGCATATTTTTTTTCTATACAGATAAGACTGAGGGTACTTGAGTCATTGGGGGAAACTCTGAAGGATCTTGATTCTAAAGGGACAAGTCAAAGCCCCCTTGTTCCAGCAGTAGTTTGGATGACCTGTGGTTCTGAAGTGCTGAGTCTGAATGCGGCTTGTGAATTAATGGCCTACACTTGACTTCCGAATTAGAAGGCATATGCCTGAAGCCCTTTAGCCCTTCAGGGTTTTGAAAAAGTGAAAGTCCTCCTGGTTCTCAATGAATAAGTATGAGCCCCATTGTCCTATACACGATTTGGAGTATCCATGGAAAGAATGAGAAAGTGTTAGGCACCCACAAACAAACAGAATTTTGAGGACAGTGTTCCTCAGAGGCACAAAGTGTCATACTGTATTGAGGAAAGCAGAAAGTTCAAAAGGTCTCATGGCTAGCAGGGGAAGAACAAAAGTCAGTTTGGGGAGTAGAGCAGGCCTGATCATTTCCTTTATCTGATCTTCATGGGAATCTAGAACATCCATGTATTGTAAGGCTGGATGGTGAGATCAATTTCCAAATGCAAGGAGGCAGCTCCCACCTAGGCTGACTAAAAATTCAGCTGAATACTTGTACACATGAACGACATGGCTTCTTCTTTCTGCTGACCAAGTTTAAGGCACACATTCTGGGTTGACATGCTGACTACTCTAAAGCACTGGCACATCATGCACACTTTTCCTGATCATTGGATAGAGGTCATGAGGTCAGTGAATCAGAATAAAAAGCACTCAGAGCACCTTAAGCTGAAGTAGTTGTTTTGTCTCCCATGAAGTTAGATGAGGTAGGACTAGAGTCACATAATTCAAAAAAAGCATATGTTATTCTTTCTGGGGAATAAAGTGTATAGCATTTTTCTATATGTAAAAATTGTGAGTTCATATTCATCAGTGTGTAAGACCAACTTTGCCTTTAGTCAGAGAATGTAGCCAACTCTTCATTGTCCATCTGAGGCCTCTAGGAATAAAAGATGGTTGATAAGTAAGAAAAGTTTTAAACTCCATTATTCATATGGACATAGTGTGGAAATTATGGGGTTGTTTATGTATTGGAATAAATGCCATGATAAAAATAAGGAGGGCCCAGGCTCCCCTCTTGAGTTGGGTTGCTTTAGAAGTTCCATTTGACTGATCTGGAAGCTAAGATGCCTCCTTGGCCATTAGGGGTGGGCTGCAGGCTTCCTAGGACAGAAGTCCAAGGTCTGATATGCTCTTGATTACAAGACACATGTTTTCTGAAAACTCTTTGGTGACAAGAAAGGTTTCTTGGACCTAGGTTGTAAGGTGGGTTATGTGAGAGGCTCTCTCTTTCAGATGAAAAACTTCTGACATTTCCATGAACACTGGGAACATTGCTGGTGTCTCTTTCATAAGAATATGAAAGTGGGAGACCATGTTGTTCAGACTGAGAAGGTCTGTTAACTTTTTTAGGAGAGAGGTTAGATCTCCAGCTCCCTTTTTTCAGTGATATTCTCTTGAATCCACATGACAGCAAATGTGAATATCTCTGTCCTGTAAGGACAGAAGGATTACACAGAAGGGCCCATTTTTCATTCTGGAAGGCTGTTTCTCTTCCTTGGTAAGAAAGAGAAGATCTCATATATATGTTTATATGTATATATGTATATATATATATATATATATATATATATATATATATATATATATATGTCTGACTTTTCATTGGATTGCAGGGATTTCATTCCCTTGTTGAATTAGTGCATATATAAGTCCCCATTGGAATGCAAGTTGAGCCATGGGCTTCTCTTTGTCACATAGCTTCTTTATCTTCTACAGCATGTATATGTTTCAAGTCCTCTTACCTAGAATACAATTGTCTGTCATTCTCTTGGGGAGATGAGCAAGGTTTGACACACACACATGGGGACTGTCTTGATCTGTAGAGAACTTGAAGTCTTCTTGGTCTGCAGGAAAAGTTTGGGTGGCTCCTTGGGTACAAGGGCCACCCCTTGTTTTTTTTTTTTTTTTTTCTGTAAGACAGTTATGTCTGAGTGCCCCATGGGGAGAGGCAGAATGTTCTCTTCATTAATTGGAGTATTTCCCATAGTCTTCTCTGTAGATATGGAATGTGATATGCTGCCTTGTTCTTTTGGTATCTGATCTCTTTTGGCAGATGAAGCATATCTGAGCCTTCTCTTTGATGAAGAGAATAGTTTGCAGCACACGCATTCTGACTGGGAACCTTGAAAATCTGCTTTTTCAGAGGTGGGCTCTTTCGATTGATTTTTTTAAAGATTTGGAAGCTGTAGGGCTACCTAAGGGAGTGGGAACACTTCAGAAACACTCCAAATGAGATCTTGAGGATCTGCAAAATTTCATAGCAGAAGCAGAAATGGAAAGGCACCCACAGGGCTCAGTTTTAAGTCTTCCACCCCTTTTATAAAAAAATGGAAGTTCTTTCCCCCCTTTTGGAAGAATGGCAAACTATTGAACCTTCATCTGATTGCTCAGATTTTGATCTTGTATACTTCTTAAAATTAGAATGTCTGGTGCCACCTGGTGGGAATGAAGATGGTGAGCATCTGAGATCATCTTTAGGAAATGAACTAAATATGAAGGTCAATTCTGATGATGTTGGGAATGAGACACTCCTTGGAGAAGTTGAGGTAGAACTTGATTCCTTTTTGACATACTTGGGAGTTGTGAGCCTACTTATGGCAAAACAAAAAGAGTTTAACCCATTGTGTTCTGAAAAAGAATATCTGATAACCCCTTCAGGAAATTGCACATGTCTCAATATCCTTGTGTTAGAATTAGAAAGCCTAGGGCTTATTTTAGTATAAGGGGAATGTCCTAGACACTCTTCATGAGTGAGAGGAATAAAATCTCCCTGTGCACAGATGGACAGTCCCCAAAACTCTATTGAAAAGGAAGGTCCCTCAGGTTCCTGAGTAGATGGTCTAAGTTCTAGAGGCCCTGGTTCTGGTTTACAATATCCCAGAGTTATTTTGGAGAGCTGTTGATACTTCCAGAATCTTTTGGTCAGATACTGAAAGGCTCAGCCTCATTCATGATATATCAAAAGTCCCTGAGTAGCTGGCACATATGGCACAGGTTTGAGAGTCTGTGACACAGAATCTGAAGACTTGCTATTCGCTTGGGTAGTTGATAAAGGTTCTAATATATCTGGAGTAAGTGGTAAAGGTTGTAGAATGTGACTAAAAAAGGTGGAAGTTCAAGGGAACCTTGGGCAGATAATGAATGTTCTATCATCTCATCAGGAACACATGATATTTCTAGAGTGCTTTGGGTACACAGTGATGTATTTACTTCCTCCAGGGAAGATTCACAAAGTACAAGATCTGCTGAGTTAGAGGATAAACTTCCTAAAACCTCTTGTTTTAAAATAATGCCCTATGGCCTCTTGGGATGACAAGGAGGGATGGGTAATCCCTAGAACAAATGATGAAGGTTCAAGAGATTGTGTAGATATATCCAGTGCCAGATGCCCTTGTGTAGACAATGGCTTTCCTCCATCTTTCTGCTGAGGTGTTGAATCTTGAAGAGTTACCTTTTCTCTGGAAGACATTTTTCTGAAAATCTTGATCTGTTAGATAATATCTTCAAAGCCCCATTTGAGAAGGAGCAGATTTAACAGACTCTTGGCCTGATGTGTAAGATTCCAGAGTTTCCTGGAGCAATGTTGATGTATCCCTTGGTCAGATATGTAAGGCACTACAGCCCATTGATCATTTATCAGTGCCTGTTTAATAGATGCCAAAATTTCTAGAATCCATGAGATAGAATCTGAAGTTTGGTAAATGTCTTTGAATAGGGTAAAGGTTCTGATACCTTTAGGTTAAATTAGAAAGAACGCAGAGTCCCTTTCAAAGGACCATGACTCCCTAGAACTCTGAGTAGATGGTGTTGTTTCTCTAGTCCCTTGGACAGTTAATTGTGCTTTTAAAGCATCTTGGGCAGGTATTGATGTTCCTCCAGTACGTTTTGAATATGGAGAAAGTCCAAGATGTTCTGGATCAAATGATGAATATTCTAAATTCACCTGGGCTCCAGAAGTGCCTAGAAACTCTTGGGAAGTTTTAGACATTTCTGGAAACCTTTGTTCAGGCTTAGAATGTTTTAGTTCTTCTTTCCCTGATGTGGAAATTCTCAGGGCCCATTGGATAGCTGACAAATTTCCTGAATAGACTTGCTGAGGCAGTGAAGCTCTTATAGAACCTAGAAAAGATATTCACAATAGTGCACACAACTGGCCTGATAACACATCAGGCCAAGAGTCTGTGAAATCTGCTCCTTCTCAAATGGGGCTTTGAAGACATTATCTAACAGATCAAGATTTTCAGATGGAGTAGTTCCCAGTGAACCTTGAGAAGTTGGAGATAACAGGATAGTTTCCAGGAGAGATGTTGATGATCTCTGAACTTTTTGGTTAGATTCAGAAACACACACAACACCATGAGCAGGTATGAATAGCTTCAGAATTCCTGAGAGCATTGGAATAGTTCCTAGAGACCCCATTGAAAAACTTGAAAAATTAAAAACCTCCTGGGGAGGAGGCAAGCTTCCTGATATCTTTGGTGAAAATTGCAAAGTTTCCAGGTACCCTGGGACCTGAGGCTGAAGTTGAAGAACACCTTGCACAACTGATGAAGTCCCTAGAGTTCACTGGGCAGATGATTATGTCTCAAGTGGGAATGTGGTAATTTTTGCAGAATGCCCTGGGCAGAGAGATAGGGTCCATCTCCTGGAACAGATGAGGTACCTGCTGTAGTACCTTGATTATAAAATGGCCTAGCAACTCCATGGAAGATGTGAAAGATTCTGTAGTCCTCTGAATGACCTGGGGACTTTTGTTCTGAGAGCAATTTTCCCACTCTCCCTTGGATAGATGACAAATTTCCTGTGTTCCATTCTTGAAGTGATGGCTGTCCTAGAGTCAGTTGGGCAAGTGTAGCCATTTTCACCTTCCATTTTAGTAAGAAATGTACCAGAGTACCTGTCCAGATGCCTTCATTCCCAGAGACTCTTGGGAAGTTGGTGTATGTTCCAGAGAAATCTGGCTCATTTTTGAAAATTCTGGAGACTTCTCTGAAGATGTAGAGGGTCCTAGATTATTTTTTCCAGATAGGACAGTGCCTACCACATTGTAGAGGATAGAAGCAAAAAGTCCTGGATATCCTGAAGCAAATAACAAATTTGTTATATATAGGCCATGAGTTAAAGCAGTGTTGAATTCCCATTGAGGAGATGGTGGCATCCATTTTAATGGCCCTTTGACAAATTGTCAACCTCTCACACTTTCCAGAGAAACAGACCTAAGATCCAGATCATCTTGAGTGTATGTCAAAGGTTTGGTATTGCCCTTTATTACCGGTGAATATTTCAGATCCCCATGGGCAGATGTGCACATTCCTTGACCTGTTTCACATAGGGGAGATCTCTGAGACAATGAGACAGGTAGAGTTGCTCCTAAATCCATTGGACAGAGGAAGAAGATCCTAGATTAACTGAAGGAGATTGTGATGTTCCCAAACTCCCTGCTGAAGAGTTGAATATACCCAGACTGCCACCTACACAGGTGAAAACCAGCAGATACCCCTTGGAAGACAGGCAAGGTTTTACAGCTCCTTGAATGGCTAACAAAGGTTTTGAACTATCTTTAACAGATATGGAAATTTTCCAAGACCCTGAGGCAGATGATGTAGTTTTAGGAGTCCTTTGTTCAGATAAAGAGATTACCATGTGCCCTTTGAAGAATTCGTAGATCCTGGAGCAAATGAAACAGATGGATCTGTGTGTTGAAACTCTTGGGAAGATGGAAACTTCCCAAGAGATCCTTGGGAAAAAAGAGAAGATCCTATAGCCCCTTGTGCAGATAATGAAATTGCATATGACCTTTAGAAGATGGCACAGATTCTGAAGGGTGTAAAGCTTTTTAGATCTGTTGGTTGAAATGATTGGCCAGACTGCGAAGATCCTGGTGAAAAGGACAAGGTTATAGTACCTTGTGTAAATGTAGAGATATCAAAAGTGCCTTCTCTTCATAGGAAAAATTTCAAAAATTTTTAAGATGTAAGTAAGGAATTCAAGTTTGCTTGCACAGTTATGGAAAGTTCACAAGGAACTTCTTCATGTCCTGCATGACATGCAGCAGCCTTAGATATTTTTCCACACCTGATGCAGATGATGAATTTCCTGGAAGATCCCAGGTTTGTTACAAAGCTTGTAGAGATCCTAGGGTCAATTTCAGAGCTTCTTTCTTCTTTTGGGCATTTTGGGTATATCCCTGAAACAAGGAGTGGTGAATGCGTAACTGAACTCTGTGCAGAAAAGGAATTTGTGTCTACCTAGTGTATGTGTTGGAGGGTTTTAATGCTCTTGGGGAGGTAGAAAGTGTCTGAGAGTCCTGTGTGTATATGTGGGCAGTCTCATGTTATATTGTGTAGATAGGCAGGATCTGCAGATCCCTGAGCACAATGAGAATTTGCTTGACTCCCAAGTTTTCAGGTCATAAGTCTCAAAGGCTCTGAAGCACAAGGTTGATATACTGAAGTTGCTACTGTTGATGGAGAAGTCTCCAAATTCCCTTTTATAGGTAGTGATTTTGTATGACTCCTCTGTGTAGAGTGTTATGTATCTAGGACTCCAGTGGATGATGACAGGGAGTGTTGACATCCTTTGGAAGATCTTGAATGATCCAAAAAAGTCTGGGCATATATCACAAATTCTAAATGATCAGAAGCAGTGATCAGTGGTGTTGAATCACCAGGAGCATGTTCTGAAAGTCTCCTTGGCACTTTGTATGGTGAAGACTCTCTGGGACCTGGGACAGATGGAGCCATTTCGATGGTTCCTCTGACATGTGAAAATTACCCAACAATTTTTTTTGGCTAGGTTGAGATGATCTGAGATTGTTCAAGGAAGACTCCAAAGGTTCACGATGTTCTTGGGGGAATGAAAATGTACCTAGGGTTCTCTGTGCACACATGGATATTTCCTGTGGCCCACCTAAAAATAGCAAATATTCTGGACACCCTTGGGAAATAGAGAAGTTTTCTGGGATATATATATATATCCCATTTCCTTGGGAAAATGGCAAAGATCCTAGAGTGTTTTGTTCATATTGGGAGGGGTTAACAAATATTGTAATATATTATGGATGCTGAAGAGAATTTGGGGCTGACCTACAAGTTCTTTGAGGTTTCTGGGAAGAAGTGCAAAGTTGTATAGCTTCTTGACTTGAAAGTGATGTTGATTTGGGAGTCCCTTTTAGAGATACAGATAGTCCCAAAAGCTTTGGGAGGAAAGGAGAATGTTCCACAGGCCCTTCTGCAGCTTGAGAGGTTCTTAAATTCTGTTATGCAGATAAGGAAATTCCCAGAGGACTTCTCTCAGATAGCAAAGATCTTAAGATGATCTGAGTATCTGTCCACTTTTGGGTGTACACCAAAGGTGCTGGAGTTGACTGTAAAGATCTCACAACTGTTTCTGCAGATGGAGACTGTTGCTGTATAGCTTGTGAAGATAACAAATTAACTCCAGTGTCAGCAGCAGAAGGAGAAGAGCATTTAGTTCCTTGTGCAGATTTGCATCTTTTCAAAGTCCCTTCTGCTGGCACACAAAGTCCCTCCTGCTGGTAGCAAAGACCCTTGAGCAGATTCCGAAGATAATGGAATTGCATGTGCAGATGCAGGAGACCTGCATCATGGCCAGGAATTGATTTGAGACATGCAGTGGTAACTTTTGTAGATTCAGAATTATCTAAAATGCCCTGGAAAGATGATAACTGTCAAGGAGTACTCAGAAAAGGTTTGCATGTTTCCAGTACTTTTGGAGAAGATATTGAAATTTTTAGAGGCTCTTCTTCAGATTGTGCTGTATGCACCTTTTTTCTGTGATGATATGGAAATTTTCAGAGCCCCTGGAATAAAAGCAAATTTGCTAGAGCCCCTGAAGTACACGAAGGATGTTCCTGAGCACCAGGTGTACATGGTGAATGCTCTCCATGCCCTGGTGAAGAGAGGGCACATGCCTGAGATATTTGGCTAGATAGGCCTTGTGGGCCTTGGTGAAGTTGGTGAGTGTTGTACCATATGTTGGGGAGATGGGTAAATTTTCAGAGCCTCCTGTGTGGCAGTCAGATAGTTTGAAGACTTTTAATCAGATGACACATTTCTTACAATCCCCTTTTCAGATGTGGCTAATTTTAAAGACCCTTGGATAGATACAGAAGGCCCCAGAGCCCCTCTCAGAGATGAATAGGAACTTCGGATCCCTTGTGCCAATAAAGATATTCCCAGAGGCTTTGGATCAGATGGCAAAATCCCAAAAACCACCTGTTTTTTTTGGTAAAAAATTGAAGTACTGGATTTGACATCAAATGTCCTATAGACTTCCCTACAAATGTGGAGTCTCCTGATGTAGCTTGCACAGATAAGAAATGCCTCCCAGTGCAGTGCTCTGGCCAGATGGAGAAGATCCTAGAGAATCTAGGGAAGAATTGGACATTTTCAGAGTCCCTTCTGCTGATAGGCAATATCCCACAAGCTCTTTATTAGATTGAGAAGATGTATTAGATTGAGAAGATGATAGAGTCACTTTGGCAGTTGCAGATAGACTCTATCTGCAGCTGATGGGCCTGTGCCTTCAGTCTGTTGGGTATGTGGAGTTTTGTTGTATTTTTCTGCAACTGCTGAATTAGGTGCTGTGGTTTTTGGAACCCATCATCTTCATCTGATCTTGGTGTATACACAATAGCCTGCAATGACATGCAAAGATTTCGAATCCCCCAGGCTGATTGTGAAGATGCTAGAAACATTGATCAGATAGAAAAGATTCTGGAGATCCTTGGATCGAAGAAGCATATCTTCCAGGTTCTGTCTATGGTAAGGGCAAAGCTTCTTTAGACCCTGGATAGATTGAGAAGGTCCTACATCCTCCCCCTCTCTTGGAAAATGGCCCAAGGTACTCTGGTTTGTTTTCATTTTCCAAAAATCATGTGGAATATGAACTCTGCATGTCTGGAAAGTTCCTTAGGCTCTTGAAAAGATAGTAAAAGTTCTTCAGCCTCACAGGTAGATGGTGGATGTTTTTGAGCAAGGGGTGTAGGTGGTGAATGTTGCATCTCCTCTAGAGTAAAGAGTAAAGATTTTTGAGATTGGTGGCTAGACATGAAAGGTCCAGTAGGCCTTGGAAAATATGTTGAATGTTGTAAAGTATGTTGTGTTGATGGAAAAAGTCTCTGACACTCCTGGGAAAAATTCTGGTGTTTTAAAATACTTTGAGAAGATGACCCAGTTTCAGCATTGTCTTCTTCAAGTGTGGACCATTTCAGGGACACTAGGAGTTATAATGAAGGTCCCACAGTCCCTTGGGCAGTTGACCAAGATGACTAAGTTCTTTCTGCAGGCAGGAAGAATTCCTGGTGCACTGGGGCAGGTGTTGAAAAAATCTAATTTCTGCTGTGCACTCCTGATAATGTAGAGTCCCTGAAGTAGAAGCCAAATATTCTTCAGTTCCCTGTGCAAATATTGGAGGTCCCAATGTATATTTTGCATTAATGGAAATGGGTCGAGGCACCTGAGTAGATGGTGAAAGTTCTATTGAAAATTTTGCTAGTGTATTCAGTTCCAGAGTCCTTTTTGAATATAGGCAAGTTCACACAGCTTTTTGCAAAGATGGGGAGGGCCTGGACTTGCTTGTTTGAGTGAGGAAAGTCCAAGAGGCTATTGGGCATGGGCCCATGGTTCCCTAGAACTTGGGACAAATTTGGGCATTCCCCAAATACCTGAGCCTAAAGACAAATGCTTATGTGTGCACTGGGCAATCTTGGAGGGTCCCAGGTTCTCTTTGGAAGATGATGAATGTTGTAAAGACTGTTGATTATATGGTGAAGGCCTCAGGGATCCCTGAGTAGGTATGAAAAGTTTGCTAGGGGACAAATTTTACATCACATGGAATGGATAAAGAATTCTCATAAGATTCTTGAGCATATTGTGAATGTCCTGTAAATTGAGCAAATATAATGAGCAAAATATAAATGAGCAAAATATAAATATAAAATATAAATATAAAATATAAAATGAGCAAAATATAAATGGCCATGTAGTCACTTATACAGATGGAGAAGTATCCTGAGATTCTACCAAGTATGACAACTGGCTTAGTTTCCTTTGGAAATATGATGGATGTTCTAGAGACCCTGGAGAAGAAGACAAATGACTCAGAGTTTGCTGGATTAGCATTGAGTATTCCAAGATTCCTGGATTACATACCACATTTGGGAGAAACCCTGCAGTAGTTTGTGGAAGTTTTGGAGCACCTGGTACAGAGCATGTTTTAACAATACCTGGGGAAGACAAGGAATTTTTTTGTTTTGTTTTGTTTTTGTTTTTTTCTTCTCTGTGTAGATGAAGAAAGACTCAGGGCCTCTGTACCAGATGGTGCATGTTTCAGCATAACTTGCAGAGACTGAATATTTCTAGAAGACTTCTGAAAAACAGAAGTTTTCATAGATCTGTGGTCAAATGGCAAATTTTCTAGAGTCCTCATTTCAGATGTGGGCTTCCCCAGAGCTCCTCTAGGAGACAGACCAAGTTTCTCTGCCCCTTGTGTAGGTGGCAATATTCCAGGCTTCATGTATACATGAGAATCAGATCCTAGAGCCCCCCCCCATGGTATCTGCTTATTGTCCTAAAATCCCCTGCACTGATACAGACTCTTCCAGATTATCCTCTTCTGAATGAATTTTGATTCCCTTCCTGTGGATACAGGCCAGAAATTCTAGGGACTCTTGTGCCAGTGGCAACATTTCAAGAGCCCTTTGTGAAGGTAGCATAGTTGTCAAATCCCCCTGTCAAATTGAGGAATGTGTCTGAAGTCACTTGAAATAATGGAGAATGCACCAGAGACAGTTACACACAATGAGACTTTACTGATTTCCCTGCAAGAGATAAACACTTCTCTTGAGTTTATGATATTAACCATTCTCATGGGTGTGAGGTAACATCTTAGGGTTGTTTTGATTTGCATTTCCATGATGGATAATGAGGCTGAGCATTTCTTTACGTTTTTCTATGCCATTTGATATTCCTCTATTGAGTGGATGCAGGACTAGCCACAGGATTATCAACATGGATTGCTGCAGCCATGAATCATCTGAAGGAATGGGCGGGCATGGGAGTGTTAGCAGGCCTTCTGGTGTTGGTCTCCTTTGTTTGCCTGTGGTATATATGCAAGATTAGAGTCTCACAACAGTGTGATGCAGCCATGATCATTCAGGCCTTTACAGCCATTGAAGCAGGACAGTCTCCCCAAGCATGGTTGGCTACCATAAAAAGCCAAAATGTTACTCTCAGGAGGCGAGGCTAAGCACTGCACTCAGGGTCAGCCGCTTTGGACCCAGAGAAGAGCATGTCTGATTGCATGCGGGTTGATGCCCCAGGTCCCGCCTTTGAGAAAAAGGTATCGGACGGGTCTGATGCTCTTTGGGTGGATGACACCTAAATGAACATCTGTACACAGTCCCAATTTATTTCTAATATCAGAGATCAGACCTCTACTCTTGCCTGATGCATCTAAAACAAAAAGTGGGAACTGTAGAGAGCTGCGGAATGCTATGCCTTAAAGATGGATCTGGTTTCCGCCTTCCACCTTCCCGATGGTGAGTGCTCTCTGTCACGAACAACTCCACATTTGGCTAAGGCCAAGGATCTGGCTTGCTTCCATGTATGTGGACCTATCTGCATTGCCCCCGTGGCACGCCTGGGTTGGCTACCCAGAGGCTATTTAAGCTGTGGGATGGCTTTCCCCGGGGTCCGAGGATTGTTCAATGTTCCTGAATAAACTGCATTGAAAAAAATAAATAAAAAAATAAAAAAATTTGTATCTGGCAACATTGCTGACACTGTTTATCAGCTTTTGGAATTCCCTGGTAGAATTTTTGGGGTCACTGCGGTACACTATCATATCATCTGCAAATAGTGATACTTTGACTTATTCCTTTCCAAAGTATATCCCCTTGATCTCCTTCAATTATCTTATTGCTCTAGCAAGGACTTCAAGAACAATGTTTAAGAGATATGGAGAGATTGGGCAGCCTTTCCCTGTCCCTGATTTCAGTGGGTATGATTTAAGTTTCTCTCCATTGAGTTTGACATTGGCTAGAGGCTTGCTGTACTTTGCCTTTACTATGTTCAGGTATATGCCATGTATCCCTGATCTCTCCTGAATTTTAAATATGAATGGATGTTGGATTTTGTCAAATGTCCTTTCAGCATCTAAGGGAATGATCATGTTTTTTTCTCCTTTAGTTTGTTTATGTGGTGGATCACATTGATTGATTTCAGTATATTGGACCACCCCTGCATGCCTGGGATGAAGCCTAGTTGGTTGTAGTGTATGATATCTTTGATGTGTTTTTGGACTCGGTTTGCAAGTATTTTGTTGAATATTTTTCATGAGGGAGATTGGCCTGAAATTCTCTTTCTTTGTTGGATCTTTGTGAGGTTTAGCTAACAAGGTAACTCTGGCTTCATGGAATGACTTTGGTAGTGTTCCTTGTATTTCTATTTTGTGGAATAGTTTGAAGAGTATTGGTGTTGGCACTTCTTTGAAGGTGTGGTAGAATTCTGCCCTGAAACCATTTGGCCCTCTGGTTTTTTGCATGTTAGATTTTTGATGACTGCTTCTATTTCCTTAGGGGATAAAGGACAATTTAATTACTTTACCTTGTCTTGATTCATCTTTGGCATGTAGAATCAGCCAAGAAAATTGTTCGTTTCATTTAGATTTTCAAATTTTGTGGCATACAGACTTTGGAAATAAGACCTAATTATTGTTTATATTTCTTCAGTGACTGTGGTTATGCCCCCCTTTTCATTTCTGATTTTGTTGATTTGGATAGTGTCTCTCTGCCTTTAATTTAGTTTGGCTAAAAATTTGTCTATCTTGTTGATTTTCTCAAAATACATCTCTTGGTTTCATTGATTCTTTGAATCATTTTTTGTTTTTGTTTTGTTTTTGTTGTTGTTATTGTTGTTTCTAATTAACTGATTTTAGCCCTGAGTTTGATTATTTCCAGCAGTGTACTCCTATTTGGTGTGTCTGCTTTTTTTTTTTTTTCCCTAGGGCTTTTAATTGAGCAATTAAATTGCTTGCATGAGCTGTCTCAAATTTCTTCTTGAAGGCACCTAGTGCTAAAAACTATCCTCTTAGCACTGCTTTCATTGTGTCCCATAAGTTTCGGTATGTTTTGCCTCCATTTCCATTCAATTCTAGAAAGGCTTTAATTTCTTTCTTTATTTCTTCTCTGACCCCGCTATCATTTAGTAGTAAGTTGTGCTGATTTCATGTGTGGGTAGGCCTTTTGTATTTTTGTCATTATGGTCCAACTTTAGTCCATGGTGATCAGAGAGGATACTAGGTTATTTCAGTCTTCTTGTATTTCTTGAGGCTCACTTTGTGACTAGCTATACAGTCTATTTTGTAGAAAGTTCCATGAGGTACTGAGAAGAAGGTAAACTCTTTTGTGTTTGGTTGAAAGGTTCTGTAGATGTCTGTGAGGTCCTTTTGATTCATGACCTCTGTCAGAGTTATCGTTTCTTTGTTTAATTTATGCTTTCTTGACCGGTCCTTTGTTGAGAGTGGTGTTTTGAATTCTGCCACTATTAATGTGTGAGGGTTTATGTGTGGTTGAACTTTTATTAAAGTTTCATTTACAAATGTTGGTACCCTTGCATTTGGGGCATATATGTTCAGAATTGTGATATTTTCCCGATGTTTTTTTTTCCCTTGATGATTATGAAGAGCCCTTCTTCATCTCTTTTGATTAAATTTGAAAATCTATTTTATTACATATTAGGATGGCTCCTCCTGATTGCTTCTTGTGTCCATTTGCTTGGAAACCTTCTTCCAGCCCTTTACTCTCAGGTAATGACTATCTTTGTGCTTTAGGTGTGTTTCTTGTATGCAACAGATTGTTGCGTCTTGTTTAGGCATCCACTCTATTAGTCTGTGCCTTTTTTATTTTTTATCACTATTTTAGTATTATTATTATTATTATTATTATTATTATTTACACGCTATTCATTTTGTATCCCCCCATGAGCGCCCCCCTCATCCCCTCCCGATACCATCCTCCCTCCCCTTTCTTCATGCATGCCCCTTCCCAAGTCCACTGATAGGGGAGGACCTCCTCTCCTTCCTTCCGATCTTACTCTATCACATCACATCAGGAATGGCTGCATTGTCCTCTTCTGTGGCCTGATAAGGGGGCTCCCCCCTCAGGGGGTAGTGAATAAAGAGCAAGCCAATCAGATTATGTCAGAGGCAGTCCATCTTCCTATTACTATGTAACCAACTTGGACACTGAACTGCCGTGGGCTACATCTGTGCAGGGGTTCTAGGTTATTTCCATGAATAGTCATTGGTTGGAGTATGAATCTCTGGGAAGTTCCCTGTGTCAAATTTTCTTGTTCTGTTGCTCTCCTTGTAGAATTCCTGTCCTCTCCAGCTCTTACTATTTCCCAGTTCTTACATAAAATTCCATTCACTCTGCCCAACAGTTGGCCATCAGGCTCAGTATCTGCTTTGATAGTATATACGGCAGAGGCTTTCAGAGGCTCTCTGTGGCAGGTTCCTAGGTTGTTTCCTGTTTTCTTCTTCTACTAATGTCCATCCTATTTGCCTTTCAGGATGGGGATTGAGCGTTTTTGTTACGGTCCTCTCTTTTGCATAGTTTGTTTAGATGTACTAATTTTAGTGGGTTTATCCTATGTTGTATGTTTATATGAGTGAGTATATACTGTGTGTGTCTTTTTGCTTCTGGGACAACTCACTCAGGATGATCCTTTGCAGATCCCACCATTCATCTGAAAATTTCATGATTTCCTTATTTTTCATTGCTGAGTAATACTCCATTTTATAGATGTACCTCAATTTCTGCATCCATTCTTCAGTTGAGGGGCATCTGGGCGTTTCCAGATTCTGGTTACAAATAAAGCTGCTACAAACATGATTGAGCAAATGTCTTTATTGTGTACTTGAGCCTCTTTTGGATATATGCCTAAGAGTGGTATGGCTGGATCTTGAGGAAGTACTATTCCTACTTGTCTGAGAAAGCACCAGATTGTTTTCCAGAATGGTTGTACAAGTTTACATTCCCACCAGCAGTGGAGAAGGGTTCTCATTTCTCCACAACCTCTCCAGCATGTGCTGTCACTAAAGGTTTTCATCTTGGCCATTCTGATGGGTGTAAGGTGAAATCTCAGGGTTGTTTTGAATTGCATTTCCCTAATGGCTAATGAGGTTGATCATTTCTTTAAAAGCTTCTCTGTCATTCGATATTCCTCTACAGAGAGTTCTCTGTTTAGCTTTTTTCCCATTTTTTAAGTGGATTACTTGGTTTTCTGCTTTTCAGCTTCTTTACTTCTTTATATATACTGGATATGAGTCCTCTGTCAGATAAAGGGTTGGTGAAGATTCTTTCCCAATCTGTAGGAGGTCGCTTTGTTTTGATGATGGTGTCCTTTGCTCTTCAGAAGCTTTTCACTTTCATGAGGTCCCATTTATTGATTTTTGCTCTTAGAGACTGTGCTGTTGGTGTTCTATTCAGGAAGTTTTCTCCTATACCAGTGAGTTCTAGGGTATTTCCCACTTTTTTTTATTTTTCTAGCCAATTTATGTGTCTGGTTTCATCCAGTTGTACCAGCATAATTTTTTGAAGATGCTATCTTTTTTCCATTCTATGGTTTTGGCATCTTTGTCAAAAACCAGGTGTCCATAAGTGTGTGGGTTTATTTCTGGGTCTTCTGTTCTGTTCCATTGATCCACCATTCTGTTTCTATGCCAGTACAATGCAGTTTTTATAACTGTTGCTCTATAGCACAGTTTGAGATCAGAGATGGAGATACCACCAGAAAATCTTTTATGGTAGAGTATTGTTTTAGCAATTCTGGGTTTCTTGTTATTCCATATGAATTTGAGAGTTTTTCTTTGCAGGTTTGTAAAGAATTGTGTTGGCAATTTGATGGGAATTGCATTGAATCTGTAGCTTGCTTTTGGTAAGATAGCCATTTTTACTATGTTAATCCTGTCAAGTCATGAGCATGGAAGATCTTTCTATCTTCTCATATCTTCTTCTAATTCTTTCATCAGAGACTTGAAAATTTTTTCATGCAAGTCTTTGACTTCCTTGGTTAGGGTAACACCAATGTACTTTATGTCATTTGTGGCTATTGTGAAGGGTGTTGTTTCCCTAATTTCTTTCTCAATCCTTTTGTGTTTTGTAATCAGGAGGGCTAATGATTGTTTTTGAGTTAGTTTTGTATCCTGCCACTTTGCTGAAGGTTTTGATCAGCTGTACGAGTTCCCTGGTAGAGTTTTTGGGGTCACTAAGGTATACTATCATATCATCTGCAAATAGTGATAATTTGACTTCTTTCTTTCCAATCTGTATCCCCTTGATCTCCTTCAACTGTCTTATTGCTCAAGCAAGGACTTCCAGAACTATGTGGAAGAGATATGGAGAGAGTGGGCAGCCTTGTCTTGTCCCTGATTTCAGTGGGATTGCTTTAAGTTTCTCTCCATTCAGTTTGGCTATAGGCTTGCTGTATGTTTCCTTTACATTGTTTAGATATGTGCCTAGTATCCCTGATCTCTCCAATACTTTAAACATAAATGGATGTTGGATTTTGTCAAATGCTTTTTTCAGCATCTAGGGAGATTACCATGTGTTTTTTTTTTCTTTCCATTTGTTAATATGGTGGATCACATTGATGGATTTTCATATATTGAACCACCCCTGCATATCTGGGATGAAGCCTACTTAGTCACAGTGGATAATATCTTTGATTTGTTCTTGGATTCGGTTTGCAAATATTTTCTTTAGTACTATTGCATCCATGTTCATAAGGGAGATTTGCATGAAATTCTTTTTCTTTGTTGAGGCTTTGTGAGGTTTAGGTACCAAGGTGACTGTGGCTTCATAAAATGAGTTTGGTAATGTTCCTTCTGTTTCTAGTTTGTGGAATAGTTTGAAGAGATTTGGTGTTAGCTCTTCTTTGAAGGTTTGGTAGAATTCTTCACTGAAACCATCTGGTCCTGGGCTTTTTTTGGATGGGAGACTCTTGATGATCACTTCTATTTCATTGGGGGATATAGGACTATTTAATTGATTTACCTGGTCCTGATTTGACGTTTTTTTAAGTCAAATTGATCAAGAAAATTGTCCATTTCATTTAGATTTTCAAATTTTGTCACATATAAACTTTTAAAGTAAGTCCTAATGATTGTTTGGATTTCTTCAGTGTCTGTAGTTATGTCCCCCTTTTCATTTCTGATTTCATTGTTTTGGTAGGTGTCTCCCTTCCTTTTACTTAGCTTGGCTAAGGGTTTGTTGATCTTGTTGATTTTCTCAAAGAACCAGCTCTTGGTTTTATTGATACTTTGAATTGTTTTAGTTGTTTCTAATTGACTGATTTCAGCCCTGAGTTTGAATATTTCCAGTAGTCTACTCCTTCTTGGTGTGTCTGCTTCTTTTTTTTTCTAGGGTTTTTAAGTGAGCCATTAAGTTGCTTAAATGAGCTGTCTCAAATTTCTTCTTGAAGGCACTTAGTGCTATTAACTTTTCTCTTAGCACTGCTTTCATTGTGTCCCACAAGCTTGGGCATGTTGTGTCTTCATTTTCATTGATTTCTAGGAAGACTTTAATTTCTTTCTTTATTTCGTCTCTGACCCAGCTGTCATTTAGTAACAAGTTGTTCAGTTTCCGTGTATGTTTAGGCTTTTTGCTATTTCTGTTATTGTTGAGTTCCAGCTGTATTCCATGGTGATCAGTCAAGATACAAGGGATTATTTCAATCTTCTTGTATCTGTTGAGGCTTGCGTTGTGATCAACTATATGGTCTATTTTGGAGAAGGTTCCATGAGGTACTAGGAAGAAGGTAAATTATTTTGTGTTTGGGTGTAAAGTTCTGTAAATGTCTGTTAGGTCCATTTGATTCATGACCTCTGTTAGAGACATTGTTTCTTTGTTTAATTTCTCTTTTGTTGACCTGTCCTTTGTTGAGAGTGGGGTGATGAAGTTTCCCACTATTAATGTGTGGGGATCTATATGTGGTTTAAATTTTATTACTGTTTCTTTAATAAATGTGCCTGCTTTTGTATTTGGGGCATAGACGTTCAGGATTGCGATGTCTTCCGGGTGGAATTTTCCTTTGATGAGTATGAAATGTACTTCCCCATCTCTTTTTATTAATTTTGGTTGAAAGTCTATTTTATCCGATATTAGAATGGCTACTCCTGCTTGCTTCTTGGGTCCATTTCCTTGGAAAGTCGTCTTCCAACCCTTTACCCTCAGGTAATGTCTATCTTTGTGCCTTAGGTATGTTTCTTGTATACAACAGATTTCTGGGTTTTGTGTACATATCCATTCTGTTAATCTGTGTCTTTTTATTGGAGAGTTGAGTCCATTGATGTTGAGAGAGATTAATGACCAGTGGCTTTTAGATCCCTTGATTTTGATGTTGGCTGTGGTCATAAGTTTGTGTGCTTGGTTGTTTTTTTGTTTTACTGTAGTAATGTTAATTATTTCCTGTGTTTTCTTGAAAGAAGCTATTTTTGGGGGCGTTGTATTTTCCCTTCCAGTGTCTACAGTAATGCAGGTTTTGTGTGTAGGTATTGTTGAAATTTGTTTTTGTCATTGAATATCTTGTTTTCTTTGTCTATGAGGCCTATGAGCTTTGCAGGGTAGTAGCCTGGGCTGACATCTGTGTTCTCTTAGAGTCTGCATGATATCCGTGCCCAGGCCCTTTTGGCTTTCATAGTCTCTTTGGAAAAAGCATGTGTTATTCTAATGAGTTTGCCATTATATGTTACTTGGCCTTTTTCCCTTGCAGCTTTTAGTATTTTTTCTTTGTTCTCCATACATACTGTTTTGATTATTATGTGGCAGGAGGGTTTTCTTTCTGGTCATATTTGGTGGGTGTTTGTAGGCCTCATGTATTCTTATTGGCCTCTCCTTTAACTTGGGGAAATTTTCTTCAATGATTTTGTTGAAAATATTTTCTGGGCCTTGGAGAAGAAAGTCATCTTTTTTCTTCTATATCTATTATTCTTAGGTTTTCTCTTTTCATATTGTGTTGGATTTCTTGGACGGTCTGTGTCAGGAATTTTTTGGATTTAACATTTTCTTTGACAGATACATCAATTTCTTCCATTTCTTCTACACCTGAGATTCTTTCTTCCATCTCTAGTAGTCTGTTGGTTATGCTTACCTATGTAGTTCCTGTTTTCTTCCCTAGATTCTTCCTCTCCATTTGTTCCTCCATTTGTGTTTTCTTTAATTTTTTCAGTTCTATCTTCAGGTCTTAAGTTGTTTTGTTTACTTCCTTCACCTGTCTGATTGTACTTTCCTGTTTCTTTTAGTTCCTTCAACTCTGTTTCTATCATTTCATTCAGTGTTTTAAGCATTTCCTTTCTAAAGGCCATAAACTGTTTGGCTGCAGCTTCCTCTATTTCTTTAAGGATGGCAATATTCTGTTTGGGTTTATCTTCCTCTATGTCTTTATGTATCTTATTTGTTTCCTCTGTTATCATCTTCACGAGCATAGTTGTTAGTTCATCTTCTTGGATTTCAGTTATGCTGGGGTTTCCAGGGCTATTTGCTCCGGGGTAACTGGGTTCTGGAGATGCCATATTGTTCTGTCTTTTGTTGCTTGAGCTTTTACATTGGCCTCTACCCATTGTGCTATCTTAGGTGTTTGGGGTTATTTTCTGGCTGTTCCTGGGTATCCTGTGGTGGAGAGAATCTCCTTTGCAGAAAGCTGGTTTTTCCTGAAGGAAGTCTTCTCAGCTTTTTGTGTATAGTCCCTGGATGGCTGGCGTTTTTTCAGTAGTTGCTGCTGTTCACCTCAGGGATAGAGACCTGAGTGGTAACTGTGATCTTTGTTAGTTGAGAGGGTTCTCCTCTCACCCAGGGAAGTCCTGTAGACAGCTGCCCTGATTCTGGGTTTCTTGCTGTAAGTTTAATGATCAGCTTCTGTGACCTAGTTGGACATAGAGCAGGCAGCAACTATTTGTGCCTGTGTCTGGAGCACAGCTGAGTGATGGCAGCTTGGCCTGCTGGTCTGAAATACTTTTTCCAGGGAAGGATTGGGTGATTTAAGTCATTACAATTTCCTTCCTTCCTTCTGGATTCTCTGGAGAGAGGTACTCCCAGTCTCTTTTTTGCCCAGAGACACGGCTCAGTCTCTGCCAGCTATGGCACAGAAACTGCCTGTGTCTGCCTTTCCAGCCTTTGGGAGCCTGGGCATCTGCCTAAACTGGGTAATTTTCCCTGAGACCTTTTCAGGGTGGGGGTGTCAGCTGAGTGCTCTGAGATCATACCAGCTGTTTCCCTCCCTGCGTGTTTGCACCAGACTGTGAAACGCAGTCTATGGTGCGCTGTTGCCCACAGTTCTATCTGAGGTGGCAAATCAGGTGTGCAGTAGGGCTCTGTGCAGGCACCTGGGTCCCTGGCTCTGGCTCTGGGCTGGCTCCTGGGGCCTCCGCAGAACCTGAGTCTTTTCTAGGCGATGTCTGTGTGACCTAAGGTTGCTCCCAATTGTTTCCTGCACCTTGGGTTATCTCTTGACTGAAAATTCCAGTCTCTGATAGTGTGGTGTACATGGTTCAGTCTGGGACACTTGGGTGTGGCTCTGGGCTGGGACTGGTGGCCAAGTGTCTGAGTTAAAAGCTGATTGAATCCCCCACTGTGGGGTATCCTCTCACCTGGGAAACACAATTGCCTGTGTTTTATGGCCATGAGTTCTGATTGCTGGTCACTATGCCGATCCTGCTGTGCTGCTGGTCAGAATGAGAGTTCTCCCAGCACCGCCATCTTGCCCTGCCTCAGTCTGTGTCTTTTTATTAGAGAATTGTGTTCATTGATGTTGAGGGAGATTAACGACCAGTGTCTGTTAGATCCTTTGATATTGATGTCGGCTATGGTAGTGCATTTGTGTGTTTGGCTACTTTTTGTTTTGCTATAGTTATGCTATTTATTTCCTTTGTTTTCTTGAAAGTAGTTAGGTTTCTTGGGTTGTATTTTTCCTTCTAGTATCTTCTGTCACCCGGGATTTGTCTGCAGGTTTTGTTGAAATTTGTTTTTGTCATTGATTATCTTGTTTTCTCTGTCTATGAGGACTGAGAGTTTGCTTGGCACAGTAGCTTAGGCTGACATCTGTGTTCTCTTAGGGTCTGCATGATAACAGTGCCCCTCTTCATCTTTTTTGATTACTTTTGGTTGCAAGTTTATTTTATTACCTACTAGCAGAGCTATGCCCAATTGTTCTTTGGATACCATTTGCTTGAAAATCATTTTCCTTCCCTTTACTCTGACCTAGTGTTTATCTTAGTTGCAAAGTTGTGTTTCTTGAAGGCAGCAAAATGTTGGTTGCAGTTTGCACACCCATTATGTTAGTCTGTGTGTTTTTATTGGAGAGTTGATTCCATTGATGTTGATAGAAAATGGTAGCCGATGAATGTTCGTTCCTTTTGTTGTGTATTCGGAGGTCTTATTGTGATTCATTGCTTGTTTTCTTTTCTTTCCTTATTTTTTTTTGGTAGAAAATTATTTGTGTTCTATGTCTTCTTTGGTGTAGTTGTATTAATTGGACTGGAGTATTACTTCTGGATTCTCATGTAGGACTAGTTTACTATGTAAAAATTAGTTAATTTTAGTTTTGTCATGGCATATTTTGTTTTCCATGTATATGTTGATTGAAGGCTTTACATATTTCCTGTTTTGACTATGATGTGAGGTGAGGACTTTCTATTCTGATCTAATCTATTGGGTGCTCTGTAATCCTCATGTATGCTTATGGACATGTGTTTCTTTTACTTGAGAAAATTGTCTTCAATGATTTTCTTGAAAATATTTTCTGGACCTTGGGACTTGGGATCTTCATCAATTCCTATTATTCTTAGACTTTACCTGTTAATATGTCTTTGATTTTTGGAAGTTTTGTGTTTGGGACTTTTCCAGTCTTCCTTTTCCTTAAAGAGAAGTATCAATATCTGCAAGTGTATCTTCACCACCAGAGATTCTCTCTTCTATCTCTTGTGTTCTCTTAGTGATGCATACCTTGTGGTTCCTGACCTTTTCTGTAAGTCCTACATATCCAGCATTTTCTCTGTTTGTGTTTTCTTTTTTAATTCTAATTCTATTTTTATGCCTGGAACCATTTCCTTCTTCTGCTTGAGTGAGGCTTAGAATATCTGAATGATAGGCTGTATTTTATTTTTTGGCCCTGTCTTGTCTATTTGCCACTAATTTTGCTACTACTGTGTCTCTACTTTTTTGGCTGTATTTTTGCCTGTGTTTCTTTGAGAGCTTTGTTCATTTCCTCTTTATTTGCTTCCATCTCTGTGGCTATTTTTTTTCAATGCAGTTTATTCAGGAACCTTGAACAATCATCTGCTCCTGGGGAAAGCCAGCCCACAGCTTAAATAGCCTCAGCGTGCCACGTGGGCAATGCAGATAGGTCCACATACACGGAAGCAAGCCAGATCCTCAGCCTTAGCCAAATGTGGAGTTGTTTGTGACAGAGAGCACTCACCATCGGGAAGGTGGAAGGCGGAAACCAGCTACATCTTTAAGGCGTGGCATTATACAGCTCTCTACAGTTCCCCCTTATTGTTTTAGACACATCAGGCAAGAGTAGAGGTTTGATCTCTGATATTAGAAATAAATTGGGACTTTGTACTGATGTTTATTTAGGTGTCATCCACCCAAAGAGCATCAGACCCGTCAGATACCTTTTTCTCAAAGGCGAGACCTGGGGCACCAACCCGCATGCAATCAGACTTGCTCTTCTCTGGGTCGAAAGCACCTGACCCTGAGTGCAGTGCTTAGTCTCACATCCTGAGCATAACATTTTAGCTCCCATGCTTGGGGAGACTGTCCTGCTTCAATGGCTGCAAAGGCCTAAATGGTCATGGCTGCATTACACTGTTGTGAGATTCTAATCTTGCATATACACCACAGGCAAACCAAGAAGACCAACACCAGAAGGCCTGCTAATGCTCCCATGCCTGCCCATTCCTTCAGATGATTCATGGCTACAGCAATCCACGATGATGATCCTGTGGCTAGTCCTGCTTCCACTCTGGTAGAATTTACTGTGACAATGGCCACTCTCAGCTGCTCCATCGTAGTATCGAATTCTCTAGTCCAATTACCTAAAATATAGCTAGACAATTTTTTAGACAGATTTGCAGCACAGGAAAAATTCTCATATTGTCTGCTAGTGACACAAAGTCCAGCATACTTCCATTGACAGCCAAGTTGAGTGATTTGCCATAGGGTATCAATTTGCTCCTGCACTAGGTCAATCGTCTGATTGAACACCATCAAGCCTCCTTTTAGTTGAGCATTAATTCCTTTTTGTACATCTAAGGCATGAGCTACATTGGCTTCAAGATTATTCAGGGTCTGAGCAGTCTGCACAGTATGACTCATGGCTAATGCCATGGTGGTAGAAATTTGTTCGTTTCCTCTTTATCTGTCTCTAACATCTAGATAAGCATATCTTTAAATTCAGTTTCCTGTATTACAGATGAGTTGGAGCATCCATTGATTTGGTAGGATTGCTAATGAAGCCATAATGGCCTGATTTTTGTTGAATATGTTCTTTTACATACCTCTGGCTATTTGCTTACCTGTAACCTTCATTGTTTGTTCTTGGATTCTACAATTCAGACTGGTGCCATTTTTCTCTGGTGCCTGGAGATTTCTTCAGGAAGATGAGAGAGGTCCAGGGGTTTCAGTATGTGTGTTGCTGGATCAGCTGTACCAGTGGGTGGAATGTCCAAGGGTACATAAAGAGTAATGTGGGCAAGCTTCTGAGTGGAAGTGAGCCCCAGGAGACAGGGTGCTAGGGAATGTAGAGGACTTCAGTGTGGGGGAGAAGCTCCTTGCAGGCACTGAAGTGGTCTCAGATACTAAAGTTTTTGCAAGTTCTGGTGAGGATAGCAGAAGCAAGTTCCTTGAGTATGTCAGTGGCCCACTGGCTACTTGTAATCGTCTATAACTGAGATCTAGGCAATATTTTCCTAAACTCCACTGATAGATCCACAGACTACGGGCTTCAATGTCCCAAGAAACCCTCTGTTTCCCACAGTTGATGTGTGGTGGGAAGGATATTATGAAAGGCTGGTAGCTTACAGACCCCCAGGGTCTAGGGATCTGTGGGCATTTGAGGGTGCATTCACACTCTAGCAGGTGAAATTGTAAGGCACAGGGATTCCTCCTATTCTCTACTTGCCAGTTTGGACCTGCTGAGTCAAATATCGCAGAGTCCATATAACCTCTCTCAGACATGAGATCCAGTAGGATTGTACTGTGGGTATGGGACCCAGCAGGTGGGTAGAGTTGGCAGTTGCCACTGAAGAACCAGGAGCCCCACCTCTACTCTCTAGGCCTCCAGGCAGTGAGTTCTGGCTCACTCTCACTGGTGTTGTGAGTAGGCTCCCCCACAAGGAGGAGGAAATCATGTACAATGGAAATGCCCCTCTCTGTTCCCCATGAAGTCCACACTTGACCTGAACCTAAATTTTCTCTGCTACTATGATGTTCCCTCTCTTTCAGGAAGCCATAATGTCAATTTTCTGTCTTCAATTGCCCCTCTACTCTCCAATTTCATAGTTTCAAAGCCTCTGCCTCTCAGAAAAATTACCTTCTTGTTGCCTCTATCTTGGATCCCATCCAGGGTTTTAAATTAAGGATACTGATGGAGATTTTATTTTACTAACACATTTGGTTTGCTTGTTGTACAAGCCAGGTTTCTTTCAGTAGTTTTGTTTTCTGGATGTGTCTTTGGTGAGAATACATAAGAGTGAGTGAACATTGGTCAGACTGAAAATATCTGATACATTCTTAATCAGAAAGTTTAGAACTCCAGCTCAATTTTTGCAGTGGGAACATTTGGAGTGAGCATGGGGCTAAATGTATCTGTGACTTCCAAGGCCAGAAGGGTTATATACATGTCCCTATATTTATTTGGACATTCTCTCTGTCTTGTTTTTAAGAAATACATCTTATTTATTTATTAACCTGCTTGATTTTTGTTTGTTGTTTGTTTGTTTGTTTAATACAGGTTTTCACTATGTAGCCTTGGCTGTTCTGGAAAAGGTATGAAGACCAAACTGGCCTCAAGCTGAGATGACAAAGTCAGTCTTTTTTTCACCTTCTTAGGCATGGTTGAAAAAGATGAGGCCAGATTCTTTCTGGTGGTAGGCTCTAAGACAAATGGTCTGGTTTTCCTAATCATTCAGTTTCTTACTCCTGCACTCTGGAACCATGAAAGGAATTGGAGTTCTTTTTTCTTGGTCTCTGTCAGAATTTTCAATGGATCAGGCTCTCTTTACTGACAGAACTCTATATAGGAGCAATGAGGTGCCACAGGCTTTCTGCAGTAAGAGAGCCGATTCTTTTTTTTAATAACAATCCATATTTTTTTACTAAGATGAAACCCACACCATGCTATACTCAATAAATCCTTGTTATAACAATTGTTACAAGAAATTATTAATGACATTTCACATTCTAAGATTAGTATGAATTCTATTTTTACTAAATGATATTTTTTTATTTTATCTTTTTCTTATCAGTTACATTTTATTAACTCTATAGCCCAGCTGTATCCTGCTCTCTCATTCCTTCCCGATCCTACCCTCAGTCCCTGATCTCCACCCTGCCCCTTTTCAAGTCCACTGATAGAGGGGCCTCCTCCCCATTCATCTGATCCTGTTTTATCAGTTATCTTCTGGACTGGCTGCAAAGTCCTGCTCTGTGGCCTAACAGGACTGCTCCTCCATTGGGGGGGGGGTAGGGAGGTAAAAGAGCCAGCCATTGAGTTTCTGTTTGAAATAGTCCTTGTTCCCCTTACTATGGGAAACCAATTGGTTACTGAGCTACCACCGGCTACATCCAAGCAGAGGTTCTAAGTTATATCCATACATGGTCCTTGGTTGAATGTCAGTCTCAGAAAAGACCCTGTGCCCAGATATATTTGGTCCTTATGGAGCTCCTATCCTTTCCACATCATACTAACTCACCTTCTTTCATATGATTCCCTGTATCTGCCAAAGGTTTGGTTCTGAGTCTTTGTATCTGCTTTGAAAACACTGCTAGTTAAAGTTTTTCAGATGCCTTAAGTAGACTCCTGTAATACATTCAATGCACATCCCATCTGTCTTTCTAAATGAGGATTGATCATCTTACCCCATGTCTGCTCTCTTGTTTATGTTTTTTGGGTGTATAGATTTCATCATGTTTATCATATCTTATAGGTCTATATAAGTAAGTATATACCATTTTGTCTTTCTCTTTATGGGATATTTCACTCAGAATGATGTTTTCTGGATCCCACCATTTGCCTGCAAATTTCATGATTTCCTCCTTTTTGATTGTTGAGTAGTATTCCATTGTGTAAAAATACCACAATTTTTGTATCCATTCCTCTGTTGATGGACCTCTGGGTTGTTTCCAATTTCTGGCTATTACAAATAAAGCTGCTATAAACTTGGTTGAGCAAGTATCCCTTGTGTGTACTTGAGCAAAGTTTGGGTATATACCTAGCAGTGGTATAGCTGGGTCTTGAGGAAGCACTATTCCTAATTGTCTGGGAAAACACCAGAAAGATTTCCAAAGTGGTTGTAACAGTTTACATTCCCACCAGCAGTGGATGAGGGTTCCCGTTCTCCACAACCTCTCCAGCATGTGTTGTCACTTGAGTTTTTCATCTTGGACATTCTGATGGGTTTAAGGTGAAATCTCAGGGTTGTTTTGGTTTGCATTTCCCTGATGGCTAATGAGGTTGAGAATTTCTTTAAGTGTTTCTCTGCCATTTGATATTCCTCTGTTGAGAATTCTCTGTTAGCTCCGTTCCCCATTTTTTAATTGAATTACTTGGTTTGCTGCTTTTCAGCTTCTTGAGTTCTTTGTATATACTGAATATTAATCCTCTGTCAGATAAAGGGTTGGTGAAGATTCTTTCCCAATCTGTAGGCAGTCACTTTGTTTTGATGATGGTGTCCTTTGCGTTACAGAAGCTTTTCACTTTCATGAGGTCCCATTTATTGATTGTTTCTCTTAGAGCCTGTGCTGTTGGTGTTCTGTTCAGGAAGTTGTCTCCTGTGCCAATGAGTTCTAGGCTGTTACCCATTTTTTCTTCTAACGGATTTAAAGTATCTGGTTTTATGTTGAGGTCTTTGATCCACTTAGACTTTAGTTTTGTGCAGGGTGATAAATATGGATCTATTTTCAATTTTCTGCATGTGGACATCCAGATGGACCAGCACCATTTGTTGAAGATGGTGTCTTTTTTCCATTGAATGGTTCTGGCTTCTTTGTCAAAAATAGAATATTCATAGGTGTGTGGGTTTATTTCTGGGTCTTCTATTCATTTCCATTGATCCTCCTTTCTATTTTTATGCCAATACAATGCAGTTTTTATTACTATTACTGTGTAGTACAGCTTGAGATCGGGGATGGAGATACCTCTAGATTATCTGCTGTTGTACAGGATTGTTTTGGAGTTTATGGGTTTTTTGTTTCTCCATATGAAGCTGAGAATCTTTTTTTCAAGGTCTGTAAAGAATTGAGTTGGTATTTTGATGGTAATTGCATTGAATCTGTAGGCTGCTTTTGGCAGGATGGCCATTTTCACAATGTTAATCCTACCAATTCATGAGGACGGGAGATCTTTCCATCTTCTGATATCTTCTTCAATTTCTTTCTTCAGAGACTTGAAGTTTTTCTCAAACAGCTCTTTCACTTGCTTGGTTAGTGTCACCCCAAGGTACTTTATGTCATTTGTGGCTATTGTGAAGGGTGTTGTTTCCCTAATTTCTTTCTCAGTCATTTTGTCTTTGGTATACAGGAGGGCTTCCGATTTTTTTTTAGTTGATTTTGTATCCTGCCATTTTGCTGAAGGTGTTTATCAGCTGGAGGAGTTCTCTGGTTGAATTTTGGGGGTCACTCATATATACTATCATATCATCTGTGAATAATGATAATTTGACCTCTTCCTTTCTGATTTGTATCCCTTTGATCTCCTTTAGTTGTCTTATTGCTCTGGCTAGGACTTCAAGTACTATGTTGAAGAGGTATGGAGAGAGTGGGCAGCCTTGTCTTGTCCTTGATTTCAGTGGGAATGATTTAAGTTTGTATTCATTTAGTTTGATGTTGGAGAGCCGATTCTAAAGTTCCTGAACATGTGCCTAATGGGGATGAAGATTTCTGTTAGTTTCCCATAATGTACTGGACATTGCCAGAGTCTTGGATTTGCAGGCCTGTACCACAATGCAGGCTTCATCTTTTAGTGACTTGGGCTACTTGTATCTCTTTATTGTTTATTTTCCTAAAGAAACAACTGTTTATGTCATTGACTATTGATATTTTCCTTGTTTATTTTTATTGATATCAGTCTTCAGTTTGATTCTTTCTTGCCATCCATTCTTCTTCATTGTTCCTTCTTTTTGGTTTAGAGGTGTCATGGGTTCTGCTAAATTGCTGATATGAGATCTTCACTTTTATTTAGTGTAATACTTAGCCTTACAAACTTTCCTCCTGTATCACCTTCTTTGGTTTCACAATTTTGCTAATGTTGTGGATTTGTTTTCATTGAAATATAGAAAAGTCTGTATTTACTTGTGCAAACTCTCAAGAGAGTTTCCTTAACTTCATAGGCTTTCTGCTGTTTCTCTTGATGAAATCGAGTTTTAATCTATGGTGGTGTGTTAGGATATAGGGTGTTATTTCAGTTATCTTTTGTCTATTAAGATTTCTTTTGTGACTGAGTATGTGGTCAGTTTCAGAAAATGTTCCATAATGTGCTGAGGAGATATATTACTGTGTGTGTGAGAGAAACTGTCTCTAGATATTTCTTTGGTCTCTTTGGTTTATAAGCCTGTTAGCTCTAGTAGCTTTCTTTAATTTTTTTTTTTTTGCCAGAAAAGGTGTTCATTGGTGAGGGTAGCATATTAAAAACCTCACAATTAAAATGTGTAAGGGATAAATGAGTAATAGAAACTTTTACAATATATCTTTTACAAAAGTGCGTTCCCTTTAATTGGGGTTTTGATTTTATTCCCTGAAACATTTTTATGTTTTTTTTTTTTCCTTTTGGTGTATTAACTGCCCTTGTCTTTTTTCTGTAAATAATTTTGATTGAAGGATATTTTGTTGGCTATCAGAATAGCTACAGAAGCTTGCTTCTTAGGTGAACTTGCTTGGACAATCTTTTCTAACTGTTTACTGTGAGATTAGGTTATCTTTTCTGTTGAGATTTGCTTTGTGAATTCTGCAGAAGGATGGTCCGTGTTTTCATTTCTATATTTGGTCTGTGTTATTATTATCATTATTATATTTTCAAACATTCCATCGTGACTTCAGTTTCCTCTACCTCCCTTGCTCTTGTACCTCCTTGCCTTCTCTCCATTCCCACATTTCCAATCCTCGAAAGTTTTCCTTCATAGAGGGGCAGACTTTCCAATGATTTCAACCAAATATTATATAACAAGTTAAAATAAGTTTAGTCCAAATAACCTCATATCAAGGCTGAACGAGCAACCCAATAAGTGGAAAGAGGAACCAAAAGCAGGTAATAGAGTCAGAGATTCCCCCCATACTCACTTCAGAGTAAAAAAAACAAAACAAACAAACAAAAAAAAAAAACACACACCAGGCTACACACTGGTAAAATATTTTTGGACAAACAAGCTCAAAACCGTATTGGCTCCATTTTTGTTGTGCCATTCTCTGTGAGCCTTGTTATTGTTATTTCTATTACTGTTTACTGTTCCTCTGTTTTCTTTTTTTATTAAATTATTCTGTTATCATTGTTTCTTTTAAAATTTTTACTCATTTATTTACTTTACAACCTGATTAAGCCTTCCTCCCCTCTCCTCCAAATCACCCCTCATATACTTTTTCCTTTATGTCCCCTCTCCTTATCTTCACAAAAGAAGGAGGTGCCACCATGCTCTGGCACATTAAGTCTTAGCAGAACTTAGGCTCATCCTCTTCCACAGAGATCAGACAAGAGTGGCTAGTTAGGGGTACAGGATCCAAATAGAAGCATCAGTTATTGGGGGAACTATATGAAGAACAAGCTACCTTTCAGATAAATCATACATGGGACTTAGGACCAGTCCACACTGGTTGGTGTTTCAGTCTCTGTGAGCCCCCATAAGCCCAGGCCATTTAAGTGTATGACTTTGTGTAGAATCCTTGACTCTCCTGGTCTCTCCATCCCTTTCTATTATCTGTTAGGTAAAGCCCCTCAGAAGACATTTATTCCAGTCTTTTTTCTGAAAGCATAGCAGCGCATCATTAATAGTGCCAAGATTGGCTATTTCACACGAGGTAGGTCTCGTGTTGGGCTAGTTATTGGTTATCCTTTCCAACAATCTGCTCCATCTTAGTCCTTACACTTCTTCTAGGCTGGACAAATTTTGGATTGAAGTTTTATGGGTGGGTTGTTGTCTCCCTAGCTCCATTTGAAGTTCTGACTAGTAGAGAAAGCAGCCACTTCAGGCTCATTATCCATGCTGCTAGGTGTCTCAGCTGGGTCAACTTCTTAGACCCCAAGGAGCTTCCCTTATCCCAGACTTGCACCCCTACAGATTTTTTCTCCTCTAGCCCCCTTCCTTCCTAATAACTGATCCCCACCCCAACACAGCCCCCTCTGTTCTACATCCCCATCCAGTTTCATCCCTCTATCTACATAAGATGCCTATTTTATTTTGGGGTGAGGATCTTAACTGTCATTTAGGATAATCTTTTGCAAGGAGGAAGAGCTGGATTCTCCCACGGTTTTGATTAAGGGAATTTTTGGTCACAGGAAGCACCAGACCTTTAGAAGGAACCAGGTTTATCCAGAATTACAAAAGCAACATCTAATCCAAGGAGAATGTTGATGATAATTACAGGAAGGTGGCCCTGAAAAGCTTGTTGGGAACACACAGGTATAAAGAAAGTTGGTTGAAAATTTTGACCTGTCATATAATGATGACACCTTACAGCCAGACAATTCTGGGGAGCCACTATCAAAGGGATTCTTCAAGATGGAATTGAAAGCAATCACAGGGTTGAGAAAGTCTTCCTCTTTTTTTTTTTTTTTGGACAGTTCTTTATTTCTTTCTTTCTTTATTTTTATGACTTGAGTTAGTCTAAACAATAAGTTAGGTTCATCGATGTCTCTAGAGGCTCAGTCAGTAAGGGTAGGTAAATTCAAAAGCTGCTTGATTTTGAAAATGTTATATATATATTCCACATATATATATATATATATATATATATATATAAATACATATTTATAAAAATGCATTCCATTTTAAACATTTGTTTGCAATATTACATACATATTAAATAAAACTAGGTAAGTTCATATGTTACTGCCTATATACATTTCCAGTGTTCTGCATTTGGTGTTGAGAATCAAATTGTTGTGTTCACCCCTGGGGTAGAATACTTCTGAATTAGATTCTTGTAGTTCTTTCTGTAGGGACTCAGACCTAGTGAGCTCTCCCACTTTCATATTTTTTTCTTTCCCAGTTTTGTCCTTATTCAGGCCTTGTTTAAGGCACCCAAACTGGTGACACTTCATGAATAATCACCCTCAGTAAGCTTTCTATTCTATCCTTCACTTACAAAATTAACCCTGTGTCTTATGTTTTGGAAATGTGCTATATACAATGTTGGCTCATCTGCTGTACTTTTTTGAGACTGTAATACAATTATATAACTGCCCTCTTCCAATTTGTCCCCCCAAATATTCCCATACATACCAATCTGCTATTTCCAACTCTAGTGCCATAACATGTGTAATATATACATTAATACATATCAGTTGATATAATCTTCTAGGGTGTTGGTATGTTTTTAGATAGTCTATGGAGCTTTGGGTGAGTATTGTCACCCGACTTAAAAAAATGCTGTCATTTAATAAATCACACACACATGCACACACACACACACACACAGAATGACAGACACACCATGATTTAATGCATTTTAAAGTAGACATGTAATGTTATTTCAACAGTTTTAGAAACTGATTCTTTGCCAGTTCCATATCATGTACCCCAGTCCTCATCCCTCTGCACTAACATCCTCCTGCCTCACCCAACACATACAAATCAAAGCAAAGCTTCTCTTTGTGGAAGATGTACAGAGTTCCCTTTGTCACATAATATTTCACTTTGCTCCCCCCCACATACACACAGAATTGCAGTTCATGAATGAGTTAACTCAAAATCCTGAATCTGGGCCTGTGTCATAGCTGATTTTGTCTGCTGCAGCCACTAGAGCCATTACATATGCAATTCCACTGCAGTGGTTAGGTGCAAGCTCACCCAAGTGCTGAAGTCAGTGAGGGGGCATGGTTAGGCCTCCCACTCTCAGGACCTCAGGAACAGTTCTCCCATGCTGTCCAGACTATAGGTAAGACTAGTTCATATTCACTTGAGTGGTATGAGTCCTTATATCATATCAGACATCCTTATTTTGTTTAAATTCTCTTCCTATTTAAATCCCTCTCCTTCCCAAATTAAGATCCCTATTGTTCTACTTCTCTTTTTACATTGCTTGTGTCTTGCTTGTTTCCTCTCTATTTTATTGGCTTTAATTTAATATTAAAACTTTTATATGTTGGTTTCTATAATTATTCCAGGTTATGTATCCACATGGAATGATCTGATCCTAGTAACCTCACATAAGAACATGCATCATTTGCCTTTCTGGATCAGTGAACCACAGTCAATTTTATCTTTTCCAATTCATTGCATCAACTGGGAAATTTCATGATTTTTCTTTATTAGGAAAGAGGATTTCTTACCTTCTACATTCCACATTTCCACTACCAGTTCATCACATGAAGAACATTGATGTTCTTTAGATTTCTGAGTCATTGTGAATAGAGCTACAATGAACATGGGTAAGCAAATATCTATGAGGAAGGATATCAAGCCTTTTGGTATATGCTAAAAGTAGTACAGCTGAATCCTCTGGTAGGATTCTTTTTTGGTCTGAACTGATTTCCAGAGTTGCTCCACTAGCTTGCAATCCCAACAATAGTTAGAAATTGTTCCTTTTACAATATATATATCTCCTCTTTTACAATATATATATATTTTTTATATCTCCTCTCATCACAATTATTTAACACTTCCAAATTTTGAGGCCATTGAAATGTCCTATGTATGACATACCTATCCAAATGATTGAACCCTATTGCCAGGGATGTTTTCCCTTCCTTAATGCAGTGGTGGCTACTGCTAGTACAAGGAAAGACAGAAATTATATCAGAGTAAATATCTAATACATGTAATAATTTCACACTGTGTTTGTGCCCTTCCTCTGAGGAACAGCAAATTACTTACTTTCTAAAGAGTGTATGATGCAGTACCAGCCTCTCTTCAAGTCCAACTCCAGAAACCCACTGCCATCAATCCTGCTACCTTCTTGATGGCCCACAAGTGCTCATCCATTACTATCAGGAGATGCCAATATGACCTCTATTGATATTGTCGTGATTTATCCAACCTTATACTGCCTAAGACTCCATGGTAAAAGTGGCATGGATAGATAAAAACCACAGGTGGGTAGAGGACACCAGATGTGAAGGATCATTCTTCCAGAAACATCTGGTAGGACGGTAGGTACCTAACCTTCTCCTGGCTTCTGGTTACTGAAATCCATAGTCATCTTGAACTTTGCTCACTGATACACACTTTAGATGTCTTTGTATACTGGAAAATGGAAATATGAGGGAACTGTTCTTTTCAGACAGGAATTTAAATTGCACAATAAAGTGCAGGCCCTTTGTCTGTATGTCCTAGTTGCCAGAAACAGAGTTTTCCATTGCAAAAGGCAGGGTTGGAAAGCATAGGCTTCCAAAGAGCAGACAGGTGAATATATATAAAGAACATTTGCAACCAAGTAATGAACAAAAGAACAAAAGAAAATAATATCCACTCAGAATCCAAGACGGTGGTGAACATTTCTTCTGTATAAAAGAAACACACCTCAGCCACAATGATACATATTTCCTGAAATTAAAATGTATTTTTAAAAAGTATTTTCCATTCTAAAAGACACAAAAACAAGTTCCAGTTGCCATCCTAATATCTAATGAAATTGGATTTCAATCAAAATTATTCCAAACAGGTAAGAAAGGACATTTCAGTAACATCAAAACCAAATCCCACCAAGATTAAATATCAATTCAGAACATGCATGCCACATATACAAGCACACCCACACCTGTAAAATAAACATTGAAAAAGTTTAAGCTACACAGAGTCCCCTAATCATTAAAAGTGGAATACCTCAACACCCCATTCTCAAAACAGGCAGTTCAATTCAACAGACTTTAAGCAAGAAAAGAGGACACTGGCATATGTTATGAATCAAATGGAACCAACAGGTATGCAGAGACTTTTCCACCAAATACAAAAAAAAATTACCCTTCTCTTCATCTTCACATGGAATCCTTCCCTAAGTTGATCATGTATTCAGTCAAAAGGGAAGATTTAACTTATACAAGAAGATGGAAACAATCCCTTGGAGTCTATCAGATCACCATAGAATAAAGCTAGACCTCAACAACAACAGAAATTTAAAAAGCCTAAAGACTCTTAGAAACTAAACAATTTTCTACTCAATGAAAAGTGGGACAGGGAACAAATAGAGAAAGTAAAGATTTTCTTTACTTTCAGTGAAAATGAAGGCACATAGTACTGAAAATTATGGAACACAGTAAAAGTATTATTAATTGAAAAATTGATAGCACTAAGTGCCTTCATATTGGCAACATCTCTTACAAGCAACTTAATGGCACAAATGGAGGTCCAAGGGGGAAAGAAGATGCAGACACTCTCTAGGAGAGTAGATCCCTAGAGAAAACCTCAAGACTGAAGCAAATATGTTTCCTTATTATGTTTAATTTCTCCTCCTATTTATTTCACACTGCATCCCAAACTAAGATGGTTGTTTTCCTAATACTCTTTTCAGATTACCTGCATCTTTCTTGTTCCCTATTCATTTTCATTTTAATTTAAAATCTTTTAAAATGTTGGTTTCTGTAATCATTCCAGGGAATATATTCACATAGAATGATTTGACACTAGGAACTTCAGGTAAGAACATGCAGCATTTGTCTTTCTGGGTCATTGCTGCAGAAAGAGAACCATTCAAATTATCAACAAACCCAAGAGGTGTTTCTTTGAGAAAATCAACAAGATAAACTGACCCTTAGACAATCTAACTAGAAGGTAGAGAGATACTTTCCAAATTAACCAAATCAGAAGTTATAATGACAGACACAAAGGAAATCCCAAAAAGTCAGTAATCTTACTTCAAATGACGATATGTCACAAAATTTGTATATCTACATGAAATGGATGATTTTCTCGATAGAAACCACTTACCAAATTTGATTTCTGATGAGGAAAATAAAAATGTGGTATGAGTTCCAGCTTCTACCTACTGGGTATGGTCTTTCAGAAGCACTCTGTGGTAGGCTCCTGTCCTGAATCTTGTTGTCTTCTTCAGAAGTCCATTAAATTTGCCTTTCTGAATGAGGATTGAGCACCTTGCCCAGGGATGTCCTCCTTGCTGAGATATTTTAGCTGTATATACTTTAGCTGGAGCTTGAGGTAGTACTATTCCTAATTGTCAGAGAAAGCACCACATTGTTTTCCAAATTTTTTGTACAAGTTTACATTTCTACCAGTCTTGCAGGTGGTTTCCCCTTTCTCCACATACTCCCCAGCATGTATTGTCACTGGGGGTTCTTATCTTATCCATTCTGGTGGGTGTAAGGTAGAATGAGTCAACTTGTTTTGCATTTCCCTGACAGCTAAGAAAGTTGAGAATTTCTTTATGTATTTCTCTGCCATTCAATATTCCTCTATTGAGAATTCTCTCTTTAGCTCTGTACCCCAAATTATAATTGCATTCCTCAATTTGTTTTTTTTTTTTTTTACTTCTTGAATTCTTTATATATTCTGAATATTAGCCCTCACTCAGATACAGGATGGTGTATATATTTCCCAGTATTTAGGGTGTGGTTTTGATATGACAGAGTTCTTTGATTTACATCAGGTTTTCAGTTTCATGAGGTCCCATTTACTGTTTGTTCATCTTAGTACCTGTGCTATTATTATTCTCTTCACACGTTGTTTCTTGTGACAATGATTTTGAGGTATTTCACCACTTTTTTTTCTAACAAGTTTAATGTGTCTGCTATTATGTTGAGTTCTTTGATCCACTTGATTTTAGTTTTGTTCAGGGTGATAAATAAACAACCATTTGTATTTTCTACATGTAGAAATTCACATAGACCAACAGCACTTGTTGAATATAATTTCTTTCTTTTTCTATTGTATACTTTTGTCTTATTTTTCTAAAATCAGGTTTCCAGTACTGTGAGTGGTTGTTTCTGGGGTTCAATTTGCTTCCATTTGATTACTGTTGCTCTATAGTACACCTTGAGATCAGGGATGAAGGTAATTCCAGAAGATCTTTTCTTGGAGAGGATTGTTTTACTGATTCTGCAATTCTTGTTATTCCATAAGATGTTGAGGATTTTTCCTTCAAGGTCTGTAAAGAATTGTGTTGGCAATTTGATGAGAATGGTACTGATCTGGTGATTGTTTCTGGTAAGGTGGCCATTGTTTACTTTTTTAATCATGCCAAACCACGAGCATGCATAGCTTTCCATTTTCTACTCTAGTCTTCTTTCTCTGTCTTTCTCTTTTTCTTGGGAATTGTAGGGTTTTTCCTTGTTTGCTTTGGTTTTACTTCAGTGTTTGACTTGCTTGGTTAGAGTGACACCAAACCACTTTATGTCCTTCATTGCTATTGTTAATGGTGTTTATTTCTTTTCTCATCCTGTTTGTCTTTTGTATACAGGAGATCTACAGGTATTTTTTGGTTAGTTTTGTATACAGCCATTTAGTGAAAGAGTTTATCACCTATAGGAGTCCTAATAATTTTGGAGAGTCACTCATACATGCTATCATATCATGTGCAAATACATTTATTTCTTTCATCCCAATTTGTTTTCCCTTGATTTCCTTTAATTTCATTATCACTCTAGAAACCCTACTAATATTTGGCACATAGCAGCTGAGTAATCAAGTGGGTTCCCTACTAAGTGGAATATAGACTGTTTCTGACATGAAAGCAGTGGCTGGCTCTTTGATCACCTACCTCTGAGGAGGGCAGTCTTACCAAGATCTAGATTAAGATAATGCAGAGAGTCCTGTTGAGAAATAATAGGCTAGAGTGAGATGGAAGTGGAGGAGGCACTGCCCAATCAGTGGACTAGGAAATAGTCATGGGAGAAGATAAGGGAGGCAGGTTGGGACTGGGAGGTAATAAGAAAGGTTGCTACAACTGCGACATAAAGTGAGTAAAGTGTAATTTAATTTTTTTTTAAAAAATTAAAAGTAAATTTACTCCATTTTTTTTGAAGTATGACTCAAGGATTGTTTGGATTTGCTCGGTGTCTGTTGTTATGTCCCCATTATCATTTCTGATCAGGAAAGTGTCTTTCAGTCCTTAAGTTAGTTTTATCTTGGATTGTTTGTTTTGTTGATTTTCTCTAAGGAACAGACTTGATTACAATGATTCTTTTAATTGTTTTATTTCTTTAAAAATGTATGGATTTCAGCCCAGAAATTGATTAGATCCAGCCATGTACATCTCATGAGTTTGTCTGCTTCTTTATTTTTTTCCCTACTGCTCTCAGGTGAGCTGTTAAGTTGATTGAATGAGCCATTTTAAAATTTCTCTTGAAGGCACTTAGGGCTGTAAATATTCCTCTTAGCAATATGTGTAGGCTATTTTTTTCTCTTTCTGGTTTTGTTGAGTGCCAGCATTAGATCATGTTGATCAAATGAGATACAAGGGATTATTTCAAACTTCCTGTATCAGTTGAGGCTTTCTTTGTATTCAATTATATTTTAAAGAAGGTTCCAGGAGGTGCTGAGAAGTTAAAAACTTTTGTGTTTGGGTGAATTTCTGTAGATGTCTTTGAGGGGTACCTAGGCTGTTTTGAGCTTCTGGCTATTAAAAACCTACCTCCTACAAACATGGTTGAGCAAATGTCCTCATTGTGTCCTTGAGCCTCTTTTGGATATATGCCTAGGAGTGGTATGGCTGGATCTTGAGGAAGGACTGTTCTAATTGTCTGAGAAATGCCAGATAGATTTCCAGAGTGATTGTACAAGTTTACATTGCCACCAATAGTGGAGGAGGGTTCCTCTATCTGCACAAACTCTCCAGCATGTGTTGTCAGTTGAGTTTTTCCATCTTGGCCATTTACATGTGTGTAAGGTGAAATCTTAGGGTCATTTTGATTTGCATTTTCCTGATGGCTAATGATGAGCATTTCTTTAAGTGTTTCTCTGCCATTTGATATTCCTCTATTGAGATTTCTCTGTTTAGCTCTGTATTCCATTTTTCAATTGTATTACTTGGTTTGCTGCTTTTTTAGCTTCTTTAGTTCTTTATATCAGAAGCAAGGGGGTGGAGCCAAAATGGCAACTAGCACACACAGTTTCTGAGCTGTGAAAGAGCTAAATGTCTGAGTTGGTGAGTGGAAGGACCTCTAACCCAGGAAAACAACAGTGAGGCTTTCTAAACAACAGGGAACATCACAGGAGGTGAAAACTTTGGTCTCAGGGGTCACCCATGGACTTGTTTGGGGAAGATGAGAAATGATCCTTTGATCTCCGAGCACTACCCTTCCCCAGACCTCCCTCCTCCTTGGCACAGAGGACTCATCTTTTGCAGCACAGAGCTAACTGCCTGGGGTCTGCAGCCACTGAGGTGGAGCACCAAGCCCTTTAGTGGAAAATGCCAGCAGTACCTGTCTCAGAGTCCCAGATTAGCGCAGTGGCGGCTGCACCATCCACCCAGGGCCCAAGTCTGCTAGACACCATACTGGCTCCACAGGATCAGGATCAAGATCACTGATGGTATGGCCTGCTCAATCCCACAGTGGCAGAGAATAGGCTGTATACTTACCAAAAAAAAAAGGCAGAAATGCCATACATGCTAGGCACACCAAGCATGGAGAGCACAGTGGAGAGACCCCAGGACTTCCCAGAAAGCATCTGGACTAGCAACCCAGTCTCCAGTTACAGTGGGACTTCCTAAACTGGTGGCAAAGCAGCACTGAGCTGGTGGAGCATATCAGCCCTCCAGTTTAAGACAGAAGGCAAGGTGGTACTGGAGCAATGGAGGTAGAGGAAAGTGAACTCACAATTGAATAAATGAAGTAATAATAATGATAATAACAGAAAAAAAAGAAATGTAAACAGAAATACATGAAACAAATTTCAACAGCAAAAAAATAAACTAATCTCAGAGTAAATAGTTGGAAAAGATTTTCCAAGCAAGTTCACCTAAGAAGGAAGCTGCTGTTGCTATTCTGATAGTCAATAAAATATCCCTCAATCAAAATTATTTACAAGAGAAAGACAAGGGCAGTTAAAACACCAAAAGGAAATAAAAAGTACAAAAATGTTTCAGGGAGTAAACATCACCAACAGAATACAAGAGATGGAAGAAAGAATCTCAGGAGCTGAAGATACATTTGCAGAAATTGACATGTCTCTAAAAGAAAAAATAAAATCAGGAAAGTTCCAAACATAAAACCTCCAAGAAATCAAGGACATAATGAAAAGACAAAAATCTCAGAATAATAAGAATTGATGAAAAAGAATACATTGGGCTCAAAGTGGAAAATATTTTCAAGAAAATCATAGAAGAAATTTTTTCCAACTTAAAGAAAGAGATGTCCATAAATATACAAGAGGCCTACAGAACACTAAATAGACTAGACCAGAAAAGAAAGACATCACGTCACATCATAGTCAAAACACTAAATCTACAGAACAAAGAAAAGATATTAAAAGCAGCAAGGAGAAAAAAAAGCCAAGTAACATATGAAGGTAGACCTATCAGAATCACACTGGACTTCTCATCAGAAACTATGAAAGCAAGAATGGCCTGGGCAAGTATCATGGAGACTCTAAGAGATCACAAATGTCAACCCAGACTACTCTACCCTGCAAAGCTTTCAATCAACATGGATGGAGAAAACAAAATATTCCATCACAAAACTAAATTTATGTACTATCTATACAGCAAACCAACCCTACAGGAGATACTAGAAGGAAAACTCCAATCCAATGAAAACAACTTCAACCAAGAAAACAGGGCATACAGATAATATCCCAACAAAAATGAAAAGAAAAGAAGCAATGAAACAGAGTAAGATCACCAACTCCATTACAAAAGGAACTAACATGCATTGGTTACTATTATCTATCAATATCAATGGACTCAACTGGCGGATAAATAGACACAGGCTAACATAATGGTTACGGAAACAGGATCAAACATTCTGTTGCATCCAAGAAACGCACCTATGCAACAAAGATAAACACTACCTCAGAGTAAAGGGCTGGAAAAATGTTTTTCAGGGAAATGGTTCTAGAAAACAATCTGGATTAGCCATCCTAATATCTAATAAAATAGACTTTCATCCAAAGTTAATCAAAAAAGAAAGGAGGGCCACTATATTTGCATCAAAGGAAAAATCCACCAAGAGGACATTACAATCTTGAATATCTATGCCCCAAATTCAAGAGCACCTACATTTATAAATAAATCATTATTAAAGCTTAAATCATACATTTATCCTAACACCTTAATAGTGGGAGATTTTTTTTTTTTAATTTTAGATGGATTTTATTCCCAAGATTTTGCTCTATCCAAATTCAACTTGCATGGAATATTTTTTTTTTTCAATGCAGTTTATTCAGGAACATTGAACAATCCTCGGACCCCGGGGAAAGCCAGCCCACAGCTTAAATAGCCTCTGGGTAGCCAACCCAGGCGTGCCACGGGGGTAATGCAGATAGGTCCACATACATGGAAGAAAGCCAGATCTTCAGCCTTAGCCAAATGTGGAATTGTTCATGACAGAGAGCACTCACCATCGGGAAGGTGGAAGGCGGAAACCAGCTCCATCTTTAAGGCATAGCATTCCGCAGCTCTCTACAGTTCCCCCTTTTTGTTTTAGATGCATCAGGCAAGAGTAGAGGTCTGATCTCTGATATTAGAAATAAATTGGGACTTTGTACAGATGTTCATTTAGGTGTCATCCACCCAAAGAGCATCAGACCCGTCCGATACCTGTTTCTCAGAGGCGGGACTTGGGGCATCAACCCGCATGCAATCAGACATGCTCTTCTCTGGGTCCAAAGCGGCTGACCCTGAGTGCAGTGCTTAGCCTCGTATCCTGAGCGTATCATTTTAGCTTTTTATGGTATCCAACCATGCTTGGGGAGAATGTCCTGCTTCAATGGCTGTAAGGCCTGAATGATCATGGGTGCATCACACTGTTGTGAGACTCTAATCTTGCATATATACCACAGGCAACCCAAGGAGACCAAAACCAGAAGGCCTGCTAACACTCCCATGCCCGCCCATTCCTTCAGATGATTCATGGCTGCAGGAATCCATGTTGATAATCCTATGGCTAGTCCTGCGTCCACTCCGGTAGAATTTACTGTGACAATGGCCACTCTCAGCTGCTCCATCGTAGTATCGAATTCTCCAGTCCAATTACCTAAAATATAGCTCGACAATTGTTTAGACAGATTTGCAGCACAGGAAAAAATTCTCATGTTGTATGCTAGTGACACAAAGTCCAGCATACTTTCATTGACAGCCAGGTTGAGCGATTTGCCATAGGGTATCAATTTGCTCCTGCACGAGGTCGATCCTCTGATTGAACACCATCAAGCTTCCTTTTAGTTGAGCATTAATTCCTTTATGTACAACTAAGGCATGAGCTATATTGGCTAAATGATTATTCAGGGTCTGAGCAGTCTGCCCAGTATGACTCATGGCTAATGCCCTGGTGGTAGCTCCAACAGCCGTCAATGAGATGGTAGTAACAATGGTGGCTGTAGTTCCAAGATCCCTTTTCTGTCTGAAGAGAGTCATAGCGTGAGGGGCATCAATGGGCACAGGCACCCAGTGAGGCATGCTAGTAACCCGGGCATACCTAAATTTACTAGCATTCCAGCATTGGGCAAAAAAGCAAGTATCATTACCACAATTACTTGGCTCTATCTGGCTAACAATGAATAAAAATGGGGGATATAGACAAACAGGTGTGGGCTTATAGGAAATATTATGAGAAGCCTTAACCCCTCGTTGGAACATCCTGCGTCAGTTCTAGAACTAGCAGTGGTGGTGTCCGAGGTCTGAGTAGGTTCAGGAGACCATTGCCCCCAGGGGCGAGACATGCTCCATGCCAATTGACTAACTCCATGTTTTCCTCCAATTTTGAAAGTCATTTAAGGTTCTTAAATTATTTTTTCCCTTTTTTCTTAAATTTTTCATCAATTACACTTTATTCATTCTGCTTCCTCCCATAAGCCCCTCCCTCCCCTCCCAATCCCACCCTCCCTCCTCCCTCTGCTTGAATGCCACTCCCAAAGTCCACTAATAGGGGAGGTTCTCCTCTCCTTTCTGATCTTAGTCTGTCAGTTCACATCAAAAGTGGCTGTATTGTCCTCTACTGTGGCCTGGTAAGGCTGCTCCCCCCCTCCCCCAGAGGGAGGTGATCAAAGAGCAGGCCAATCAGATTATGTCAGAGGCAGTCCCTCTTCACATTACTATGTAACCCAATTGGACTCTGAACTGCCCTGGGCTACATCTGTGCAGGGGTTCTGGCTTATCTCTATGAATAGTCCTTGGTTGGAGTATGAGTCTCTGGGAAGTTCCCTGTGTTCAAATTTTCTTGTTCTGTTGCTCTCCTTGTGGAGACCCTGTCCTCTCCAGCTCTTACTATTTCCCAGTTCTTACCTAAAATTCCGTTCACCTGCCCAACAGTTGCCCATCCGGCTCAGCATCTGCTTTGATAGTCTGAAGGGCAGAGGCTTTCAGAGGCCCTCTGTGGTAGGTTCCTAGGTTGTTTCCTGTTTTCTTCTTCTTCTGATGTCCATCCTCTTTGCCTTTCTGGATGGGGATTGGACGTTTTAGTTAGGGTCCTCTCTCTTGCTTAGTTTCTTTAGATGCACAGGTTTTAGTGGGTTTGTCCTATGTTGTATGTCTATATGAGTGAGTATATAACATGTGTGGCTTTTTGCTTCTGGGACAACTCACTCAGGATGATCCTTTCCAGATCCCACCATTTACCTGCAAATTTCATGATTTCCTTATTTTTCATTGCTGAGTAATATTCCATTGTGTAGATGTACCACAATTTCTGCATCCATTCTTCAGTTGAGGGGAATCTGGGTTGTTTCCAGCTTCTGGGTATTACAAATAAAGCTGCTACAAACATGGTTGAGCAAATGTCCTTTTTGTGTACTTGAGCCTCTTTTGGATATATGCCCAGTAGTGGTATGGCTGGATCTTGAGGAAGCGCTGTTCCTAGTTGTCTGAGAAAGCGCCAGATTGATTTCCAGAATGGTTGTACAAGTTTACATTCCCACCAGCAGTGGAGAAGGGTTCCCCTTTCTCCACAACCTCTCCAGCATGTGTTGTCACTTGAGTTTTTGATCTTGGCCATTCTTATGGGTATAAGGTAAAATCTCAGGGTTGTTTTGATTTGCATTTCCCTAATGGCTAGTGAGGTTGAGCATTTCTTTAAGTGCTTCTCTGCCATTCGGTATTCCTCTACAGAGAATTCTCTGCTTAGCACTGTTCCCCATTTTTTAAGTGGATTACTTGGTTTGCTGCTTTTCATTTTCTTTAGTTCTTTATATATACTGGATATGAGTCCTCTGTCAGATAAAGGGTTGGTGAAGATTCTTTCCCAATCTGTAGGTGGTTGCTTTGTTTTGATGACGGGGTCCTTTGCTTTACAGAAGCTTTTCAGTTTCATGAGGTCCCATTTATTGGTTGTTGCTCTTAGAGCCTGTGCTGTTGGTGTTCTGTTCAGGAAGTTTTCCCCTGTACCAATGAGTTCTAGGGTATTTCCCACTTTTTTTTCAAGCCGATTTAATGTGTCTGGTTTTATGTTGAGGTCTTTGATCCACTTGGACTTCAGTTTTGTGCAGGGTGACAAGTATGGATCTATTTTCATTTTTCTACATGTAGACATCCAGTTAGACCAGCACCATTTGTTGAAGATGCTATCTTTTTTCCATTGTATGGTTTTGGCGTCTTTGTCAAAGATCAGGTGTCCATAAGTGTGTGGGTTTATTTCTGGGTCCTCTGTTCGGTTCCATTGATCCACCATTCTGTTTCTATGCCAGTACCATGCAGTTTTTAAAACTGTTGCTCTGTAGTACAACTTAAGATCAGGGATGGAGATACCTCCAGAAGATCTTTTATTGTAGAGGATTGTTTTAGCAATTCTGGGTTTCTTGTTATTCCATATGAAGTTGAGAATTTTCCTTTCCAGGTCTGTAAAGAATTGTATTGGTAATTTGATGGGCATTGCATTGAATCTGTAGATTGCTTTTGGTAAGAGGGCCATTTTTACTATGTTAATCCTACCAAGCCATGAGCATGGGAGATCTTTCCATCTTCTCATATCTTCTTCTAATTCTTTCTTCAGAGATTTGAAATTTTTTTCATACAAGTCTTTGACTTCCTTGGTTAGGGTTACTCCGAGGTACCTTATGTCATTTGTGGCTATTGTGAAGGGTGTTGCTTCCTTAATTTCTTTCTCAGCCTTTTGTCTTTTGTATAAGGAGGGCTACTGATTTTTTTGAGTTAATTTTGTATCCTGCCACTTTTCTGAAGGTGTTTATCAGCTGTAGGAGTTCCCTGGTCGAGTTTTTGGGATCACTCACGTATACTATCATATCATCTGCAAATAGTGATAATTTGACTTCTTCCTTTCCAATTTGTATCCCCTTGATCTCCTTCAACTGTCTTATTGCTCTAGCAAGAACTTCAAACACTATGTTCAAGAGATATGGAGAGAGTGGGCAGCCTTGTCTTGTCCGTGATTTCAGTGGGATTGCTTTAAGTTTCTCTCCATTCAGTTTGATGTTGGCTATAGGCATGCTGTATATCACCTTTACTATGTTTAGATATGTGCCTTGTATCCCTGATCTCTCCAATACTTTGAACATGAATGGATGTTGGATTTTGTCAAAGGCTTTTTCAACATCTAGGGAGATTATCATGTGTTTTTTTTTTTCTTTCAGTTTGTTAATATGGTGGATCACATTGATGGATTTCTGTATATTGAACCACCCCTGCATACCTGGGATGAAGCCTACTTGGTCATAGTGGATAATATCTTTGATGTGTTCTTGGATTCGGTTTGCAAGTATTTTATTAAGTATTTTTGCATCAATGTTCATAAGGGAGATTGGCCGGAAATTCTCTTTCTTTGTTGAATCTTTGTGAGGTTTAGGTACCAAAGTGACTGTGGCTTCATAGAATGAATTTGGAAATATTCCTTCTTTTTCTATTTTGTGGAATAGTTTGAAGAGAATTGGTGTTAGCTCTTCTTTGAAGGTCTGGTAGAATTCTGCGCTGAAGCCATCCGGTCCTGGGCTTTTTTTGGATGGGAGACTTTTGATGACCGCTTCTATTTCTTTGGGGGATATAGGTCTATTTAGTTGATTTACCTGGTCCTGGTTCAGCTTTGGTAAGTCAAATCGATCAAGAAAATTGTCCATTTCATTTAGATTTTCAAATTTTGTGGCATATAGACTTTTGAAGTAAGTCCTAATGATTGTTTGGATTTCCTCAGTGTCTGTAGTTATATCCCCCTTTTCATTTCTGATTTTGTTGATTTGGGTGGTGTCTCTCTGCCTTTTAGTTAGCCTGGCTAAGGGTTTGTCGATCTTGTTGATTTTCTCAAAGAACCAGCTCTTGGTTTCATTGATTCTTTGAATTGTTTTATTTGTTTCCAATTGATTGATTTCAGCCCTGAGTTTGATTATTTCCAGCCGTCTACTCCTTCTTGGTGTGTCTGCTTCTTCTTTTTCTAGGGTTTTTAAGTGAGCCATTAGGGTGCTTGAATGAGCTGTCTCGAATTTCTTCTGGAAGGCACTTAGTGCTATGAACTTTCCTCTTAGCACTGCTTTCATTGTGTCCCACAAGTTCGGGTATGTTGTGTCTTCATTTTCATTGATTTCTAGAAAGACTTTAATTTCTTTCTTTATTTCTTCCCTGACCCAGCTGTCATTTAGTAACAAGTTGTTCAGTTTCCATGTGTGTGTAGGCTTTTTGTTATTTCTGTTATTGTTGAGGTCCAGCTTTATTCCATGGTGATCAGACAAGATACATGGGATTATTTCAATCTTCTTGTATCTGTTGAGGCTTGCTTTGTGACCCACTATGTGATCTATTTTGGAGAAGGTTCCATGAGGTGCTGAGAAGAAGGTAAATTCTTTTGTGTTTGGGTGTAAAGTTCTGTAAATGTCTGTTAGGTCCATTTGATTCATGACCTCTGTCAGAGACATTGTTTCTTTGTTTAATTTCTGTTTTGTTGACCTGTCCTTTGTTGAGAGTGGGGTGTTGAAGTCTCCCACTATTAATGTGTTTGGATCTATATGTGCTTTAAATTTTATCAATGTTTCTTTCACAAATGTGGGTGCCCTTGTATTTGGGGCATAGATGTTCAGGATTGTGATATCTTCCTGGTGAAATTTTCCCTTGATGAGTATGAAGTGTCCTTCCCCATCTCTTTTGATTAATTTAGGTTGAAAGTCTATTTTATCAGATATTAGAATGGCTACTCCTGCTTGCTTCTTGGGTCCGTTTGCTTGGAAAGTCGTCTTCCAACCCTTTACCCTCAAGTAATGTCTATCTTTGTGTCTTAGGTGTGTTTCTTGTATGCAACAGATTGCTGGGTTTTGTTTACGTATCCATTCTGTTAATCTGTGTCTTTTTATTGGAGAGTTGAGTCCATTGATGCTGAGAGAGATTAATGACCAGTGGCTGTTAGATCTCTTGATTTTGATGTTGGCTGTGGTCCTCAGGTTGTGTGCTTGGTTGCTTTTTGTTTTACTGAAGTGAGGTTATTTATTTCCTGTGTTTTCTTGAATGTAGCTAGCTTTCTTGGGTTGTATTTTCCCTTCCAGTGTCTTCTGTAATGCTGGAGTTGTTTGTAGGTATTGTTGAAATTTGTTTTTGTCATTGAATATCTTGTTTTCTCCATCTATGAGGACTGAGAGTTTTGCGGGGTATAGTAGCCTGGGCTGACATCTGTGTTCTCTTAGGGTCTGCATGATATCCGTCCAGGCCCTTCTGGCTTTCATAGTCTCTGTTGAAAAGTCAGGTGTGATTCTAATGGGTTTGCCATTATATGTTACTTGGCCTTTTTCCCTTGCAGCTTTTAGTATTTTTTCTTTGTTCTGTATACTTACTGTTTTGATTATTATGTGGCGGGAGGATTTTCTTTTCTGGTTAAATTTGTTGGGTGTTCTGTAGGCCTCATGTATTCTAATTGGCCTCTCCTTTAGCTTGGGGAAATTTTCTTCAATGATTTTGTTGAAAATATTTTCTGGGCCTTGGAGAAGGGAGTCTTCTTTTTCCTCTATACCTATTATTCTTAGGTTTTGTCTTTTCATATTGTCTTGCATTTCTTGGATGGTCTGTGTCAGGAATTTTTCGGATTTAACATTTTCTTTGAAAGATACATCGATTTCTTCCATTGTATCTTCTACACCTGAGATTCTTTCTTCCATCTCTTTTAGTCTGTTGGTTATGCTTACCTATGTAGTTCCTGTTTTCTTCCCTAGATTCTTCCTTTCCATTATTTCTTCCATTTGTGTTTTCTTTAATTTTTCCAATTCTATCTTCAGGTCTTGAGTTGTTTTGTTTACTTCCTTCACCTGTCTGATTTTACTTTCCTGTTTTTCTTTTAGTTCCTTCAACTCTGTTTCTCTCATTTCATTCAGTGTTTTAAGCATTTCCTTTCGAAAGGCATAAACTGTTTGGCTGCAGCTTCCTCTATTTCTTTACGGATGGCAATATTCTGTTTGAGTTTATCTTCCTCCATGTCTTTACGAATCTTATTTGTTTCCTCTGTTATCATCCTCATGAGCATACTTGTTAGGTCATCTTCTTGGATTTCAGTTATGGTGGGGTGTCCAGGGCTACTTGCCCCTGGGTAACTGGGTTCTGGAGATGCCATATTGCTCTGTCTTTTGTTGCTTGAGCTTTTACGCTGGCCTCTACCCATTGTGTTATCTTAGGAGTTTGGGGTTATTTTCTGGTGGTTCCTGGGGATCCTGTGGTGGAGAGAATCCCCTTTGCAGAAAGCTGGTTTTTCCTGAAGGATGTCTTCTCAGCTTTTTGGGTATAGTCCCTGAATGGCTGGTGTTTTTTCAGGAGTTGCTCACCTCAGGGATATAGACCTGAGTGGTAACTGTGGTCTTTGTTAGTCGAGAGGGTTCTCCTCTCACCCATGGAAGTCCTGAGGGCAGCTGCCCTTTTTCTGGGTTTCTTGTTGCAAATTTAATGATCAGCTGCTGTGACCCAGTTGGACATCAGGCGCGCCTCAACTGTTTGTGCTTGTGTCTGGAGCACAGCTGAGTGCTGGCGCCTTGGCCCCACTAGACTGCTAGACTTTTTCTAGGGAAGGAATGGGTGATTTAGATCAGTACAGTTTCCTTCCTTCCCCGTGGATTCTCTGGAGACACGGACTCCTAGTGTCTTTTTTTGCCCTGGTGCACACTGCTCAGTGTCCGCCAGCTGGCTGGCCACAGAAATTTGCCTGTGCCTGGAGCACAGCTGTGTGATGGCGGCTCAGTCTCTGCCAGCTGTCTGGTGCGCAGAAACTGCCTGTGTCTGCTTTTCGCGGCTTTTGGGAGCCTGAGAGGCTCCCTAAGCTGGATAATTTTCCGGGGACCTTTTCAGGTTGGAGGTGAGCTGAGTGCTCTGAGATCAGACCCGCCGTTTCTATCTCTGGTGGCGAATCAGGCGCGCAGGCAGGCAGGCCTCTGTGCAGGAACCTGGGTCCCCGGCTCTGGCTCCGGGCTGGCTCCTGGGGTGCCCGTGGAACCCGCCCGAGTCTTTTCCAGGGGATGTCTGGGTGACCTAAGGCCGGTCCCAATCATTTCCTGTACCCTGGGGTTATCTCTCGGCTGAAAATTCCAGTCTCTGATAGTGTGGTACCCAAGGTTCAGTCTGGGACCATGACCAGAGACACTGGCTTGTGGCTCTGGGCTGGGGCTGGGGCTGGTGGCCTGCAGCCAAGCCTCTGGCGGAACCGGGATCTCTTCCGCGGATTAGCCGGGTGAGTTAAAAGCTGATTGAATCCCCCACCGTGGGGTATCCTCTCACCTGGGAAACACAATGACTGTGTTTTATGGCCGAGAGTTCTGATTGCTGTTCACTGTGCTGATCCTGCTGTGCTGCTGCTCAGAATGAGAGTCCTCCCGGCGCCGCCATCTTGCCCCTCCTCCGCATGGACAATAGTGGGAGATTTTAATACCCCACTCTCATCAGGGGACAAATCATAGACACCAAATGGGGAAATAAAAGCACTCACAGAATCCCTAAATCAAACTCAGGGCTGAAATCAATCAATTAGAAACAAATAAAACTATTCAAAGAATCAATGAAAAAAAAGCTGGTTCCTTGAGAAATCAACAAGATAGACAAATAAATGAATTAAGTGCAATTAATAAAAAATAAAAAAGTTAAAAAAATAAAAATAAATGTTCACTGAAAATAAAAAAAAATAATAGACTTTCAACCAAAATTAAGACCCATATTACCTGGACTTTCAAGCAAAATTAAGAGCCATATTACCTGGACCTGATGTCTCATTGTTGCTTCATTGTTGTCAAAAGCTTTCACAAAAATTAATAGATTATGGTTTACAAATTGCACCAGATATAATTCACTTAAAGATCCATATTTTTATTTAGGATTTGAGTTCCATCATCAAAAAATTACAACACAAAAAAAAAATCCAGTTAACAGCTAGCCATTTAAAGATTTAAATGATTTTCAAATGCTCCTAGAAGATATCAAGTATATAAGACCTTATCTTAAACTCACAAAAGGGGAACTTAAAACCCTCTTTGATATTCTCAAAGGAGACTCTAATCCCTCCTCTTGTCACTCATTAACTCCTGCAGTGACACAGGCCCTTCAGGTTGTGGAGACAGCTACCCTGACCGGCAGGAGTTCAAGGGGTTCCCAAAGGTGGGGGGTGGAAGGAATGAGTGGAGGGAAACAATAGACAGGAAAAACTAAGTCTAAGTCTGTTTGTTTGATCAAAGCCTCATTTATTAGAAACTTTTACCCAACTTATATAGGGCGAAGGCAGGAAAAGGGGGAAGGCTAAATTACTGCTGCAGGAGATAGGAAGAGTGCTTTCATGGCTTGAATATTGTACCTGCAAGATACCATAAGGATGTTTTCTTAGATATCTCATGGGTGGTCTAAAACTAACAGACAGATGTCCTCACAAATTTACCACCTATGATTTAGGGTCCTAGGAAACTCTTTCACTATATAGATTTAGGTCTCCACTAAATGACCTTTGCTCACTCTTTGGCTTTGGCTTCAATAAATAGCTTTGTCTCCACTAGATAGCTTTGGCTCACTTATTGATTTTGCCTTCAGTAAATAGCCTTGGCTCCCAGCAGACAGCTATCCAAAATCAGGGAATTACATTTATTTCCTATAAGGAACCCCTTCTCTTTGTCATCCCACACATCCACTGGAGTGTTTTGGCAATATAATCTCCTACTGTGGACTCATCTCTCTGCCTCTCCCACTAAGGTTCTTGGCCCCTACACTACCTTGGGTGCAGAGCTCATCCTTTTGCTGTGTAAACAAAGCCACCAAATTTTTGGCAAAGAGCCTGATAAAACAATACTCCCATATTCTAAAGATCATTTAGAATGGCTAATGCAAACCATCGATATTTGGCCTATTGTCTATTCTTCCTTTTCTGAGATAATTGATAACCATTATCCTGCTAATAAGTTACTTCAATTTTTTAAAACCCATGCTTTCAATCTTCCTAAAATTACTTCCCCTCAACCATTATCAGAAGCACATTTAGTATTTACAGATGGCTCCTCTAATGGGGTCGCCAACTATGATATTAATGGAAAAACCAATTCTATCCAATCTCCTTTTAAATCAGCACAGCTTGTATAGCTTTTTGCAGTAGTTAAGGTTTTTCAGGTTCTAGAAAATATCCCTTTTAATTTATATACTGACAGTGCCTCTATTGGCCACTCTGTTCCACTTCTTGAAATGGTTCCATATATTAGACCTTCTACAAATGTCAAACTCCAGGAGTTAATTAACTCTAGGAGTCCACCCTTTTATCTTGGTCACCTCTGTGTGCACTCAGACCTTCCAGGTCCTCTCTCTGTGGGAAATTTGTGTATTGATGCTGCCACAGGCTTGGCATTCCAGTTTCAGTAATCCCTGTTTATCAGGCCAGAAAAAAACATGCACTGCATCATTTAAATGCCCAAACACTTTGATTTTTAAAATAACCAGGGAACAGGCACGCAAAATTTTCAAACAATGTCCTGCCTGTGTAACTCTCTTGCCCACTCTCCATTTAAGAGTTAATCCCAGAGGCCTCATCCTAAAATGACATCTGGCAGATGGATGTTACTCACTTACCTGAATTTGGCAATCTTAAATATCTTCATGTAACTACAGATACATTTAGTGGATTCATTTTTGCCAGTTTTCATATAGGAGAAGCATCAAAAATGTTACAGTTCATGTTTTAAATTGCCTCTCAGTTATGGGGAAACCTCACTGTTTAAAAACGGATAATGGTCCTGGTTACACTGGAAGAAAACTTTCAGGAATTTTGCCATCAATTACAAATTTAACATTTCACTGGTATTCCTCAAGGACAAGGAATTGTTGAGCATGCCCATCAAACTATTAAAAACACCCTTCATAATTTAAAGAAGGGGGAGTTATATTCCATGAAAGTATCTCCAAAAAATATTCTTCATCATGCACTGTTTGTTCTTAATTTTTTAACCTTGGACACCTATGGAAATTCTGCTGCTGATCGCCTTTGGCAACCTGAAACAAATAAAAATTATGCCATAGTCATGTGGCAATGTCGCCTCATGCCAAGACAATCCTCAAGCTGGCAACAACTCCAGTTCCCCATCTTAAAGCTATCTTTCACTTCTAAAGGAAAACAAAAATCAGTTCCCTGGCATAAGCGCCTCACTTGGGGCCTATTCCTATACTACGGGTGGGCTAAGAATGGTCCAAGAGTTATCATTTACCTCACCCCAAGGAAAGAATCACCCATTCCACCCATAGCTTTTGAACACAATCCTTTCCTCACACCTTCCGTAGAGATAGATCCCAGGAAAAATGATTTTCCTGGACAGACAGAGCCTAAGCAAAATGTCCCTGCTTCCCCGATTCCTTCTTTTGCTGATAACCCTATCTCCTCCTTAATTGAAGATGGGATTGATACATGCCATATTATGTTAGACCTTGTTAATCATACCTTTTTACCCCTGAATCATACATTCCTGAGCTTATTGGGTACTGTTGGCTTTGTTATGATTCTGCCACTCTATTTTATGAAGGCATTGCTGTCACTGAGGAAATCTTCTACTCCTCTAACCATTCTAAGTGCAGATGGTCACAACAGGCTGAGGCTAGATTGATGCTGACTTCTGTTTCTGGCTTGGGTTATGCATAGGCAGTAATATTCCTCAAATACAGACATCTTTTTAATTTAACCATTACACTGTCAACCCACTTTCCCAATTATGTCCTTCCAGATGACAGTAGCTGGTGGACTTGCAGTGATGGTCTCACTCCCTATATTTACTCCCCTCACCTCAAAATCAATTTAACTACCTTCTGTGTCCTTGTCCAATTAATTATCTGCCTGACTTATTATTTGGGGGAAGATTTTGCCCAGTTTTGTAACCCCTTTAATGACCATGCATTGCTTAGAACAAAAGAGAGGCTATAACCGTTAGCTGTTACACTAACTGACCTCCTAGGCCTCAGAGCTGTGGCTGCTGGGATGGGTATAACCTCTCTCATTCTCACCAATGAGCTGAAAAATTGACAAGGATGTTGAGAGATTGGAAATTGGCATCACCAACTTGGAGAAATCCCTCCTCTCACTGTCTGAAATTGTCCTACAAAATCAAAGAGGGCTAGACTTGCTTTTCCTCCAGCAAGGGGGACTCTGAGAATCTGCTTTAACACAGATTATACTGGGATTGTAAGGGACAGTATGGGTAATGTTAGGGAAGGCCTAGCAGAGAGAAAGAGACAGAGAGAACAAGGTGAGTGCTGGTTTCATAATTGGTTTTCAACCTCTCCCTGGTGCACCAACCTCCTTCCTTCAATTTTGGGACCCTTGGTGGGTTTCCTTCTCCTTGTATCTTTTGGCCCATGGACCCTTAAAAGAATTACTGGCTTTGTAAAATAGCAAATTGACTCCCTTGTATCTAAACAAATACAAGTACATTATCACAGAATTGATTTGGCTGACAGAGACTTAGCTGAGCCCAAGGAAGACTGATGACAGTCCATCACATGGGTCTTAACTGCTTGCATTTGGCTTTCATGAGAACAGCATGAAACTCAGATAAATGCTTGCCTGTTGGAGCATGGGTACCTGTAATGGGGTATAAGATGACATTGCAAGAGGAGGGCCCTGCTGCCTGCTTCTGAGTCCCCTGAGAAGCAAACCTGATTGCATAGAGGTTGGTGTCTGATTACCCCTAACCACAACCTGCTGGGGATGCTCTCAGGTTTTGATGGGGTCTTCCTTTTCTCCCCAAAAAAGGCACCCAAAAAAGGCTTTGGAGGATCAGTTCACTACTTCCCCCCACTGGTTAATGCCCACCATCTGCAAAAGAGCTCTTGTTCAAAACCTCACTGCTAGCCACTTAAATTGTTTAAGAAGAGGTGAGATGTCATGAGCCAAGTCTCTTTACTGAAGCCAAAGTCAAATATGAGCCAAAGCTGTTTGTGCATACAAAACTGTTTACTGAAGCCAAAGCCAAATAGTGAGCAAAGGTCATTTAGTGGAGACCTAAAGCTATTTAGTGAAAGAGTTACCTAGGACCCTAAATCATGGGTGATAAATTTGTGAGGACATCTGTCTGTTAGTTTTAGAGCATCCATGAGAAATCTTAAGAAAACACCCTTGTGGTATCATGCAGGTGTAATATTCAAGCCATGAAAACACTCTTCTTATGTACTGCAGCAGTAATTTAGCTGTCCCACATTTCCTGCCTTCTCCCAATATAAGTTGAGTAAAGATTCTAATAAATGAAGCTTTGATCAGACAAACAGACTTAGCCTTCATTCTTTCTGTTTCCCCACCCCCAGCCATTCCTTCTATCTCCTCTTTAGGAAACCAATGAAGTCTTGTGAGTTGGGACACACACACACACAGAGACATACACACCATGGTTTAATGTATTTTAAAGTAGACAAGTAATGTTATTTCAGCAATTTTTAGAAACTGGTTCTTTGCCTGTTTCACATCAAGCACATCATCCTCATCTCTCTAACCCAGCATCCTCCTGCCCCACCAATACACACACACACACAAAAAAAAAAAAAAAAAAAAGCAAAGCCTCTCTCTGTGGAAACTGTACAGTGTCCTGTTTGTCATATAATATTCCCATTTGTCCAAAAACTTTTCTTACAAATGCCTGCAGGAATAGGTTCCTCACACACAATTGCAGTTCACAGATGAGTTAAATCAAAATACTGGATCAGGGCCTGTGTTATAGCTGATTTGGCCTGCTGAAGCTACTACAGCCAACACATCTTCACTTCTTCTGCAGGAGGTGGGGCTATCTCACCCAAGTGCTGAAGCCAGTAGCGGACATGGGTAGGTCTCCCACTCTCAGGACCTCAGAACCAATTCTCCCCTGCTGTCCAGACTATGGGCAAGGCAGTTCACCCTAACTTGAGTGGTGTGACACCTTATATCTTTTCACATATGCTTATTCTGTTTAACTTCTCTTTCTATGTATATCCCTCTGCTTCCCAAATTAAAACCCCTATTGTTCTATTACTCTTTTTAGATTACATGTGTCTTGCTTGATTCCTCTTTATTTGTTGGTTTTCATTTAATATAAAAACTTTTATTATTGGTTTCTGTAATGATTCCAGGTTATGTATTCACAAGGAATGACCTGACGCTAGGAACCTCACATAAGAATATGTATCATTTACCTTTCTGGATCAGTGAACCAGAGTCAGTTTGATCTTTTCCAGTTCATTGCATCCATTGGGATATTTCATGATTTTTCTTTATGAGGAAAGAAGATTTCATACCTTCTATATACCACATTTCCACTACCAGTTTGTCACATAGAGAACATTGATGTTATTTAGATTTCTGAGTCATTGTGAATAGAGCTGCAATGAACGTTGGTAAGCAACTGTCTGTGAAGAAGAATGTCAAGCCTTTTGGTATATGCTAAAATTAGTATAGCTGTATCATCTGGTAGGATATTTTTTTTTTGCTCTGCACTGATTTCCACAGTAGCTCCACTAGCTTACAATCCCAACAATAGTTAGAAAGTGTTCCCTTACTGAATATCTCCTCTCACCACATTAATTTAACACTCCCAAATTTTGAGGCCATGTTAATGTCCTATGTATGGCATACCTATCCAAATGATTGAATCCTTTTCCCACAGATGTTTCTGGCTTAATGCCTTGCTGGCTACTGCTCGTATAAGGAAAGAAAGAAATTATCTAAGAGTAAAGATCGAATACATGTAACAATCTCACACTGTGTTTGTGCCCATTCTCTTAGGAACAGCAGAGTGCTTACTATCTAAAGAGTGTATAACCCAGTACCAGGCTCTCCTCAAGTTCAACTCCAGAAATCCACTGCCATAAATCCTTCTACCTTCTTGATGTCCCACAGGTGTTCATCCATGACTGTCATGAGATGCAAATATGATCTGTATTGATATTGTCATAATTTACCCAACCTTATATTGCCTAAGACTCCATGGTAAAAATGTCAAGGATAGATCGAAACTACAGGTGGGTAGAGGACACCAGATGGGAAGGATCATTCTTCCAGAAACAACTGGTAGGGCACTAGGTAACTAACCTTCACCTGGCATTTGGGTACTGAAATCCATGTCATCTTGGACTCTGCTCACTTATACACACTTTAAATGCCTTTGTATACTGGAAAATAGATATATGAGGGAACTCTTCTCTTCAGATACGAATCTAAAGTGCACAATTAAGTGCAAGCTCTTTGTCTGGATGTCCTAGTTGCCAGAAACAAAGTTTTCCATTGCAAAAGGAGAGGTTGGAAAGCATAGGCTTCTGAAGAGCAGACAGGTGAATATATAAAAAGAAAGTTTGCAACCAAGTAATGAACAAAAGAAATACAAAATCTACTTGGAGTCCAAGATGGTGGTGAACATATTAATGGGTATTGATCATTGTGCCAGGTAATAGCCAGTGGAAGGAGACTAAAGATGCCATTCCAGACAACTGAAAAACTTTACACTGAAAAACTTTCAGTCACCTTTGATGCAGAAAACACAATATTCCATGCCAGAGAAACATTTATGCAATATTGATGCATTAACCCAGCACTACAGAAGGTTCTAGAAGAAAATCTTCCACACAAGGAAGTTAACTTCATTTTCCTTACCTTCCCTCCCACAAAAATACAACATATAAATAACTGCAACAAATATGCAAACAAACACACTTCCACAAACAATATTAAAAATTAAATGACATATTTGTCATTTGTCATTTAAATTTCCCTCAATATCAGGATAGACAACTGTCCAATAAAAAGACAAAGACTAAAAGACTGGACTTGAAAACAGGATCAATTTGTCTTCTGTATAGAAGAAATACACTTAAACCACAATGATACATAATTTCTGAAATTAAAATGTATTTTTAAAACAATGTTTCTCATCCTAAAGGACACAAAAATGCAAGCTCCAGTTGCCATCCTAATAGCTAATGAAATAGAATTTCAACCAAAATTAATCCAAAGAGGTAAGAAAAGACATTTCATAAACATCAAAGAAAAATCCCACCAAGATTAAATCTAAATTCTGAACATCCATGCCACATATACAAGTACAACCATACCTGTAAAATAAGCATTAATAAATCTTAAGCCACACATAGTCCCTAATCATTAAAAGTGGGATACCATAACACCCCATTCTCAAAAAAGGCAGTTCAATTCAAGAGACATTAAGCAAGAAAAAAAGGACATTAACATATGTTATAAATCAAATAGAACCAACAGATATGCAGAGAAATTTTCAACCAATTACAAAAGAATTTACCCTTGTCTTCATCTCCACATATAATCCTTTCCAAAATTGGCCATGTTGTTGGTCAAAAGGGAAGATTTAATGTATACAAGAAGATGGAAATAATCCCTTGGAGCCTATCAGACCATCATGGAATAAAGCTAGACCTCAACAACAACAGAAATTTAAAAAGCTTACAGACTCTTAGGAACTAAACAATTTTCTACTCAATGAAAATTGGGACAGGGAATATATAAAGAAATTAAAGATTCTCTAGTATTCAGTGAAAATGAAGGCACATAGTATTGAAAATTATGGAACAGTGAAAGCAGTATTAAGTGAAAAGTTGATAGCACTAAGTGCATTCATATTGGAGACATGTCTTACAAACAACTTAATGTCACAAATGGAGGTCTAAGGGGTAAAGAAGATGCAGACACTCTCTAGTTGAGTAGGACCCTAGAGAAAATCTCAAGGCTGAAGCAAATATGTTTCCTTATTATGTCTAACTTCTCCTCCTATTTCTTTCACACTGCATCCCAAACTAAGACCTGTTTCAGATTACTACATTCAGATTATTGCTTGTTCCCTATTCATTTTCTTGGTTTTAATTTAAAAACTTTTAACACATTGGTTTCTATAATTATTCCAGATAATATATTGACATAGAATGATTTGACAGTAGGAACCTCAGATAAGAACATTCAGCATTTGCCTTTCTGGGTCAGTGCAGCAGAAAAAAAACCATTCATATTATCAACGATACCAAGAGGTTCTTTTTTAAGAAAATCGACAAGATAAACCAACCCTTTGACAATCTAAGTAGAAGGCAGAGAAACATTTTCCAAATTAACAAAATCGGAAGTTATAATGACAGGCACTGAGGAACCCCCCCCAAAAAAAAATCGGTAATCCTTCAAATGCCGATATGCCACAAAATTTGAATATCTATATGAAATGGACAATTTTCTTGATAGAGTCCACTTACCAAGTTTGAATTCAGATGAAGAAAATAAAAATGTGCTATGAGTCTCAGCATCTACCTGCTGGGTATTGTCTTTCAGCAGCACATTTTGGTAGGCTCTTTTCCTTTTACCTGTTGTCTCCTTCTTCAGATGTACATTAAATTTGCCTTTTTGAATGAGGATTGAAGTTCTTGCCCAGGGTCATCCTCATTGCTGAGATACTTTAAGTGTACAAATTTTAGTGTGTTTATCCTATATTATATGTCTAATATCCACTTATAAGTGTGTATGTACCATGTGTGTCTTTCTGGGTGACCACAATCAGGATGATCTTTCATAGTTCCTACCCTCTGCCTGCAGATTTCATGATCTCCTTGTTTTTAATGGCTGAATAGTATTCCATTGTAGAAAAGTACGATTTCTGTGTCTATTCCTCAGTTGAAGGACATCTGTGTTGTTTCCAGGTTCTGGCTCTTAAAAAAAAAAAAAAAAAAAAAAAAAAAAAAAAAAAAAAAAAACTTGCTACAAACACAGTAGAACAAATGTTCTTGTATATTTGAACATTTTTGGATATATGCCTAGAAGTGTTATAGTTGAATCTTTTTTTAAATTCTTAATTTAATTTTTATTAATTAGACTTCATTAACTTTTTGTCCCCCCATTAACTGCTCTCTCCTCCCCTCGTAATTCCGCTTTCCCTCCTCCTTCTCCACGCATGCCCCTCCCCATGTCTGCTGATTTGGGAGGTCTTCCTTTCCTTCCTTCTGATCCTAGTCTATCAGATCTCCTCAGGAGTGGATGCATTATCATTTTCTGTGGCCTGGTAAGGCTGCTCCCCTTGGGGGGTGGAGACCAAAAAGCAGGATAATCCATTCATGTCAGGGGCAGTCCCTGTTCCTTTTACTATAAAACCCACTTGGTCACTGAACTTCCATCGGCTACATCTGTGCAAGGGTTCTAGATTATCTGCATGGATGTTACTTGGTTAGAATATGATTTTCTAGAAAGTCGCCTGTGTTCAATTTTTTTTGTTGTTGTTGTTCTGTTGCTTTCTTTGTGGAGCTTGTGTCCTCTCCAGATCTTATTATTTCCCACTTCTTTCATGAGATTCCATACATTCTGCCCAACAGTTGGATATAAGTATCAGCATATGCTTTGATAGTGGGCAGGGCAGAGCCTTTCAGAGGCCCTTTGTGGGAATTTCCAAACTTGTTTACTGTTTTCTTCTTCTTCTGATGTCCATCCCCTTTACCTTTCAGTACAGGTATTGTACATTTTTGCCTGAGTCTTCGCTCTTGATTATTTTCTTTAGATGTGCAGTTTTGAGTAGATTTATTCTATATTACATGTATATGTATATATATATATATATATATATAATATATATATATATATGTTTATATCATGTGTGTCTTTCTGCTTCTAGGATAGCTCACTCGGGATGATCCTTTCCAGTTCCCACCATTTGCATACAAGTTTCATAATTTCCTTGTTTTTCATTGCTGAGTAATATTCTATTGTGTAGATGTACCACAATTTCTGTATCCATTCTTCATTTGAGGGGCATCTGGTTTGTTTCCAGCTTTTAGCTATTACAGATAAAGCTGCTTCAAACATGTTTGATAAAATGGACTTATTGTGTACTTGAGCCTTGTCTGCATATATTCCTAGGAGTGGGATAGCTGGATCTTGAAGAAGCGCTACTCCCAGTTGTCTGAGAAAGCACCAGATTGCTTTCCAGAGTGGTTGTGGTGGCACACACAACTGATAGGATTTGGTAAAGGAGGCAGAAGCAGGAGGATCACAAGTTTGAGACACAGTATAGTTGGTTCTTAAGGTATCACATTTCCTATTTTCCTGAGAAAATGACAGATCAATATTGAAAGTAGATGTATAATGTTACTGTCCCAAAAGCAATAGAAGTGTTCCCATTTCTCCACATCTTTCCAAGTAGATGTTGTCATTTGAGCTTTTCATTTTAGCATATTTGGGTGAGATAAAGGGAATCTCATGAAAGGGGGGTTAGAAAAAAGACATGGATGAGACAGGAGTTCCACAAAGTGAGCAATAGAACCAAAAAGAAAATCAAGGTCCTGGATTCTTTTCTCAGACTGATTCTCCAAATTAAGTTCATTCACAGAGATCATCTAAAGCTCATGCACAGATGTATTGCAGAGCAGGTCAGTCTCCTTGACGTTTCCTAGAAAGGAGAACAGAGTTTGTTTCTGATATGAACTCCCTGGCTCACACATTGATGACCTCTCCCTGAAGGAGCAAGTAACCTTATGAAGTAACAGGGAATGACAATGCAGCCAGTAATGAAGAAACCTGAAAACCAGGGGTCAGATGGAAGAGGAGGAGGACCTTCCCTTTCAGTAGACTGTGGGAGAGGCATGGGAGGAGATACAGGAGGAAGGGAACGATTGGGAGGGACTGAAGGAAGGGCTAAGATGCAAAGTGAATAAATTCTAATAAAGGATAAAAAAGTAGAAATGAAAAAAAGAAAGAAAAATAATCCCATATTAGCTAAGCAAACAGAAGTTGTCATTAAAAGTTTCCCATCTGATAAACCCATGACCAGATGTTATCAGCAGGGAATTCCAGCTCACTTTCAAAGAAGAGGTATTAACAATACTCTACAAATTATTCCACAAAGTACAAGCAGAAACAACCCTACCAAACTCATTGTTGCCTTCATAATTAAACTGCCCAAAGATCAGAAAATAAAGAGAATTTCAGAACAACCTCCCTTTTGACCAGTGATGCTACAATAGTCAATAAAATTTTCACAACCCATATCCAAGAAGAAATTAAAGCGTTCATCCACTAGATCTATGTTGGCTTTAATCCTGACATGCAATTATGGTTCAATGATCAGAAATTCATCCACTGCATAAACAAGAGAAAGAATTATCCATGTGATTACCTTCTTAGATGCAGCAAAAAGCATTTCACAAAATTAAAAACACATTCATCTTGAAAGTTGTGCAGCAATCTGGAATATAAGACACATACCTAAAAATAATTAAGGAAACCTATTGTCCATATCAAATATAATTGAGAGAAACTAGAAGCAATTATACTAAAATCAGAATCAGGACATGGCTGAACACTCTCTGAGAATGTCTCCAAGTTAGAACTTGAAGTCCTAGGTAAAGCAGTACTATAACTAAAAGAGATTGAGGGGATACAAATTGGAAAGAAGGAAGTAACAATCTCACTATTTGTGAATAGTATGATAGCATACATAAGTGATTACCTAAACTTTACCAGGCAACTCCTACAGCTGATAAACATCTTGAAAAATGTGGATGGGAACAAAATTAACTCAAAAAGAAAATAATCAACCTTTCTCTATACAAAAGAAAATCGGGGTGAGGTATAATTTAGGGAAACAACATCCTTCAAAGTAGCCAAAAACAGATGACAACAACATAACATTATATAACTAATTTCTTGTTGTATCTCTAACCAAGCAAGTAAAACATAACATCTGTATGGTGAGAACTTCAATTGTGAATATAAATAAATAAATAAATAAATAAATAAATAAACTGAAGGTTTCAAAAGATGAAAACAACTGCCATGCTCCTGGACTAATTGGATTAACATGGTAAAAATGGACATCTTATCAAAAGCGATCTACTGACTCAATGCTATTCCCTTGAAAATACCAACAAATCTATTTATTTATTTATTTATTTATTTATTTATTTATTATTACATTTATTCATTCTGTATCCCACCTGTAGCTTCTCCTTTATCCACTCCCATACCCACCATTCCACTCTCTTCTCTACCCTTACCTTATCCACAGTTCATTGATAGGGGAGGAACTCCATCTGATCCTTCCATCTGATCCTAATACATCAGGTCTCATCAGGAGTATGGACATTATTTTCCTCTCTGGCTAGGTGAAACTGAACCCTCCCCCCAGGAAAGGTACTCAAAGAGCAGGCCACTAATTTGATGTCAGAGACAGACCCTGTTCCCATTACTAGGGAATTCCACTTGAATTCTAAGCAGAACCCATTTGAACACAGCTACATCTGAGGAGGGATTCTAGGTTATCTCCATGAATTGTCCTTGGTTGGAGTATCAGTCTCAGAAAAGATACCTTGCCCAGATTTGTTTCTCTCCTGTTGTGCTCCTGTAGCTTCCATGCCTTTCTGTCCCCCACTATTTTCATAAGATAAGATTCCATGCCCTCTGCTCAAAGTATGACTATTAGTCTCAGCCTCTGCTTTGATAACCTGTAGACAAGTTTCTTTCACAGGCCTTTTGTGGTAAGCTCCTGTCCTCTGCCCAGTTTTCTCCCTCTTTAGATGTGCATCTCACAAGCCTTTCTGAATAGGATTGATCATCATACCCATGTACTTTTTCTTTATTAGCTTCTTGGTGTTTAGAGATTTTAATATAATTATCTTGTATTATGTCTAATAATGACTTATCAAGGAGTACACACCATGTGTGTCTTTCTGCTTCAGGGATACCTCACTCAGGATGATCTTTTTTTAGTTCCATCTTTAGCAAGAAATTTCATTGCCATTTTCTTAATAATTGAAAATGATTCCCTTGAGTAAATGAACCACAATTTCTGTATCCATTCCTCAACTGAGGTATATATAGATATTTTCCAACTACTGGCAATTACAAATAAAACTGCTATGAACATGGTTGAACAAATTTCCTGGTTGTATATTTGAGAGAATATTTGTGATACATGATGAGGATTGGTTTAACTGATCTTGAGGTAGCCCCTAATTCTCATTGTCTGAGATATTGCCAGATTAATTTCCAAAGTGGCTGTACAATTTTACATATGTACCAGCCTTGGATGAGTGTTCCCCTTTCTCTACATCCTCTCCAGCATGTGTTGTCTCTTTAGGTTTTTATCTTAGCCATTCTGAGCGAGGTAAAGTGGACTGTTAATGTGGACTTGATTTGCATTTTCTTGAAAGCTAAGAAAGTTGAGCTTTTTTATAATGTTTCTTTGTCATTCAATATTCCTCTATTGAGAATTCTCTGTTTAGCTCTTTACCCGAACTTATAATTACATTCCTGAATTTGTTGCTTTCTTACTTCTTGAGTTCTTTATATATTCTTGATATTAGCCCTCACTCAGATACATGTTTGGTGTAGATATTTCCCAATATTTACGCTGTAGTTTTGATATGATGACAGTGTTCTTTGCTTTACATAAGGTTTTCAGTTTCATGTGGTCCCATTTATTGTTTGTTGATCTTAGTACCTGTGCTGTTATTTTCTTTTCAGAAAGTTGTCTCCCGTGACAATGATTTTGAGGTATTTCACCACTTTTTTCTTCTAACAAGTTTAAGGTGTCTGGTTTTATGTTGAGGTCTTTGATCCACTTGGTTTTAGTTTTGTGCAGGGTAATAAATATACATCCATTTGTATTTCCTACATGTAGATATTCACATAGACCAGCAGCATTTGTTGAATATAATTTCTTTTTTTTCCATTGTATGTTTTTTCCATCATTTTCACAAGTCATTTTTACAGTAGTGTGTTTATTTCTGGAGCTTCTATTAACTTCCACTGAAACACCATCTTGTTTCTAGGCCAGTAAGGGACAGTTTTGATTACTGTTGCTCTATAGTACACCTTGAGATCAGGGATGAAGGTAATTCCAGAAGATCTTTTCTTGGAGAGGATTGTTTTACTGATTCTGCATTTCTTGTTATTCCACATAAAGTTGAGGATTTTTCTTTCAAGGTCTGTAAAGAATTGTGTTAGTAATTTGATGGGAATTGCATTGGAACTGGTGATTGCTTCTGGTAAGGTTGTCATTTTATATTATTTTAATCATGCCAAACCATGAGCATGGCATAGCTTTCCATTTTCTGGTCTCTTCTTCTCTCTCTTTCTATTTTTCTTGGGAATTGTAAGTTGTTGTTTTTTTTTTTTTCCATGTGTGTTTTCATTGGTTTGGTTTTCCTTCAGTGTTTGACTTGCTTGGTTAGAGTCACACCAAACTACTTTATGTCATTCATTGCTATTATGAATAGTGTTCTACTTATTTCTTTTATCAGGCTATTTGTCTTTTGTATCCAGGAGATCTGCTGGTATTTCTAAACTAATTTGATATACAGGCACTTAATGAAGGAATTTATCAGGTATAGACATTTCCTAATAGAATTTGGAGAGTCATTCATACATGCTCTCATATCATATACAAATACTTTGACTTCTTTCTTCCCAATTTGTATTCCCCTGATTTCCTTTAATTATATCATCACTCTAGTAAGGACTTCAAGAACTATGGAAAAAATTGAGGGAAAGTGTGGGCAACCTTGCCTTGTCCCAGATTTCAGTGGAATTGATTGCAGTTTCTTTCTATCACATTTGAGGTTGGCTAAGGCTTGCTCTATATTGTTTTACTAAATTTAGGTAAGTGCTTTCTATCCCTGATCTCTCCAAGACTTTAAACATGAATGGGTGTTGGATTTTGTCAAATGCTTTTTCAGCATCTAAGGACATTATGTTTTTTTTTTCTTTCATTTTGTTGATATGGTTAATTAAAGTGATGGATGTTCTTATTTACACAACCTCTGCATAACTGGGTTGAACCCTATTGATCGTAGTGGATGATACCTTTCATGTGTTTTACATTCCTTTTTTTTTTGCATCTTTTGTTGATTATTTTTGGAGCAATATTCATAAGAGAAAGTGATGTGAAATTTTCTTTCATTGTTAGGTCTTAATGAGATTTATTTGACAAGGTGATATAGATTCATAAAATGAGTTTGGCAATGTTGCTTCTTTTTCGAAATTGTGGAAAAGTTTGAAGAATATCAGTATTAGTTCTTCTTTGAAGCTAAGGTTGAAGTTTGTGCTGAATCATCTCGTCCTGCGCTTTTTATTTCATGTTATTTTTATATATTTATTCATTTATTTTTGGATGGGAGACATTTGATGACAGCTTCTATTTTCTTGGAGGATATAGGATTACTTATTTTATTTACCTGGACTCAATTCAGCATTGGTAAGGGAAATCAATCCTGAGGGAAGTATCTCAGAAGCAGAAAAACACATATGGTATATCTTCAGTTAGAGTGAATATTAGACATACAATATAGGATAAACATACTAAAATCTGTACATCTAAATTACATAAGTGGAAAGTAGGACCCTGGGTAAAATGACTAGTTTTCACTCAGAAAGACGAATGGAATGGACATTGTAAGAAGCAATAAAACAGGAAAAAGGACAGAATCTTATCACAGAGGGACTCTGAAAGAATCTACCAGGAGTTTATTAAAGCAGATGATGAGATACACAACTATACTTTGGGCAGAGTGCAGGTGACTTATCAAAGATGGGGAAAAGTGTAACATGTGGCAAGAACAGGAGGTCCACAAGGAGAGCAACAGAAGCCCAGGGGTCTTTTCTGAGACTGATGCTTGCTCTAACCAAGGTCAATTCATGGATCTAACCTAGAACCCATGCTAATATTTTGTGCAAAGCAGCTGTGTATCCAGTGGGTTCCCTACTAAGGGGAATAGAAACTGTCTCTGACATTAAAACAGTGGCTGGCTCTTGGATCACCTAACCTTGAGGGGGTGCCGTCTTACCCAACTGAGATTAAGACAATGCAGACAGTCCTGTTGAGACATGATAGCCTAGGATCAGATGGAAGTGGAGGAGGCACTGCCCAATCAGTGGACTTGGAGAGAGTCATGTAAGAAGTTGAGGGAGTCATGTTGGGATTGGGAGGGATTAAAAAAGGTTACTACAGCTGGGAAATAAAGTGAATAAACTGTGATTTAAAAAAAAATAAATGAAAATTGTCCATTTCATTTTGATTTGCAATTTTTTTTTTCTTTTGAAGGAAAACTCAAGGATTGTTTAGATTTCCTCAGTGTCTGTTGTTATGTCCCCATTTTCATTTCTGATCAGGAGAGTGTCTTTCTGTCTTTAAGTTAGTTTTGTCCTGGATTGTCTATCTTGTTGATTTTCTCTAAGAAATAGCACTTGGTTCCAATGATCCTTTGAATTGTTCTATTTCTTTACTCATTTATGGATTTCAGCCCAGAAGTTGATTACTTCCAGCCATGTACACCGACCGCATGGGTTTTTCTTCTTCTTTATTATTTTCACTACTCCTTTCAGGTGAGCCATTAAGTTGATTGAATAATACATTTCAAATTTCTCATGAAGGCACTTAGGGCTGTAACTGTTCCTCTTAGCACTGTGTGTAGGCTATTTTCTCTTTCTACTCTTCTTGAGTTCCAGCATTAGATCATCATGATCACATAGCATACAAGGGATTATTTCAAACTTCCTGTATCAGTTGAGGCTTCCTTTGTGACCAAATGTGTAGTCTAATTTGGAGAAGGTTCCAGGAGATGGTGAGAACTTTAAATCTTTTGTGTTTGGGTGAAGTTTTTATAGATATCTTTTAGGAACATGTGACTCAAGAACTCTGTTAGAGTAGTTGATTCTTTTCTTAATTTTGTTTTCCTGTCCAGTCCTTTGTTGAGAATGGGTTGTTAAAGTCTCCAATATTAATGTGTAGGGATCTATGCATGGATTAAGTTTTATTTATTGTTTTTTTTTTCTTTTACGAACATAGGTGCCTTTGTATTTGGAGTGGAGATGTTCAGAATTGTGATATATTCTTGGTGTAATTTTCTTTTGATGAGTATGCTGTGTCCTTCTACATTTCTTTGGATTAATTTTGGTTGAAAGTTTATTTTTTTATTTTCAGTGAGCATTTATTTTATTTATTTTTTAAACTTTTTTTATTTTTTATTAATTACACTTAATTCATTTTGTATCCCCCCATAAGCCCCACCTTCCTCCCCTCCCGATCCCACCTTCCCTCCCCTTTCTTCATGAATGCCCCTCCCCAAGTCCACTGATAGGGGAGGTTCTCCTCTCCTTTCTGATCTTACTCTGTCAGATCTCATCAAAAGTGGCTGCATTGTCCTCTTTTGTGGCCTGGTAAGGCTGTATCCCCCTCAGGGAGAGGTGATCAAAGAGCAGGCCAATCAGATTATGTCAGAGGCAGTCCCTCTTCCCATTACTATGTAACCCACTTGGACACTGAACTTCCATGGGCTACATCTGTGCAGGGGTTCTAGGTTATTTCCATGAATAGTCCTTGGTTGGAGCATGCGTCTCTAGGAAGTTCCCTGTGTTCAAATTTTCTTGTTCTGTTGCTCTTCTTGTGGAATTCCTGTCCTCTCCAGCTCTTAATATTTCCCACTTCTTACATAAAATTCCATTCACTATGCCTATCAGTTGGCCATCAGGCTCAGCATCTGCTTTGACAGTCTGCAGGACAGAAGCTTTCAGAGGCCCTCTGTGGTAGGTTCCTAGTTTGTTTCCTGTTTCCTTCTTCTGGCTTTCAGAGGCCCTATGTAGCAGGATCTTTGTTATTTCCTGTGTTCTTCTTCTTCTGATGTCCGTCCTATTTGCCCTTCAGGATTGGGATTGAGGGTTTTAGTTAGTGTCCTTTCTCTGGCTTAGTTTCTTTAGATGCACAGATTTTAGTTAGTTTGTCCTATGTTGTATGTCTATACGAGTGAGTATATACCATGTGTCTTTTTGCTTCTGGGACAACTCACTCAGGATAATCTTTTCCAGGTCCCACCACTTACCTGCAATTTCATGATTTCCTTATTTTTCACTGCTGAGTAATATTTCATTGTATTGATGTACCACAATTTCTGCATCCATTCTTCAGTTGAGGGGAATCTGGGTTGTTTCCAGCTTCTGGCTATTACAAATAAAGCTGCTAAAAACATGGTTGAACAAATGTCCTTTTTGTGTACTTGAGCCTTTTTTGGATATATGCCTAGGAGTGGTATGGCTGGATCTTGAGGAAGCACTATTCCTAGTTGTCTGAGAAAGTACCAGATAGATTTCCAAAGTGGTTGTACAAGTTTACATTCCCACCAGCAGTGGAGAAGGGTTCCCCTATCTCTACAACCTCTCCATCATGTGTTGTCAGTTGAGTTTTCTATCTTGGCCATTCTGATGGGTGTAAGGTGAAATCTCAGGGTTGTTTTGATTTGCATTTCCCTGATGGCTAATGAGGTTGAACATTTTTAAGTGCTTCTCTGCCTTTCGATGTTCCTCTACTGAGAATTCTCCGTTTAGCTATGTTCCCCATTTTTTAAGTGGATTACTTGGTTTGCTGCTTTTCAGCTTCTTTAGTTCTTTATATATACTGGATATGAGTCCTCTGTCAGATAAAGGGTTGGTGAAGATTCTTTTCCAATCTGTAGGCTGTCGCTTTGTTTTGATGATTGTGTCCTTTGCTTTACAGAAGCTTTTCACTTTCATGAGGTCCCATTTATTGATTGTTGCTCTTAGAGCCTGTGCTGTTGGTGTTCTGTTCAGGAAGTTTTCTCCTGTACCAGTGAGTTCTAGGGTATTTCCCAGTTATTTTTTTTCAAGTCAATTTAATGTGTCTGGTTTTATGTTGAGGTCTTTGATCCATTTGGACTTTAGTTTTGGGCAGGGTGAGAAGAATGAATCTATTTTCATTTTTCTACATGTAGACATCCAGTTGGACCAGCAACATTTGTTGAAGATGCTACCTTTTTCCATTGTATGGTTTTGGTGTTTTTGTCAAAGATCAAGCGTCCATCAGTGTGTGAGTTTATTTCTGGGTACTCTGTTCAGTTCCATTGATCCACCATTCTGTTTCTCTGCCAGTAGCTTGCAGTTTTTAAAACTGTTGCTCTGTAGTACAACTTAAGATCAGGGATGGAGATACCTCCAGAAGATATTTTATTGTAGAGGATTATTTAAGAAGTTCTCATTTTTTTTGTTATTCCATATGAAGTTGAGAATTTTTTTTTCCAGGTCTGTAAAGAATTGAGTTGGTAATTTGATGGGAATTGCATTGAATCTGTAGATTGCTTTTGTTATGATGGCCATTTTTACTATATTAATCCTGCCAAGCCATGAGCATGGGAAATCTTTCCAACTTCTCATATCTTCTTCTACTTCTTTCTTCAGAGACTTGAAAGTTTTTTCATACAAGTCTTTGACTTCCTTGGTTAGGGTTACTCCGAGGTACCTTATGTCATTTGTGGCTATTGTGAAGGGTGTTGTTTCCCTAATTTCTTTCTCAGCCCGTTTGTCTTTGTATACAGGAGGGCTACTGATTTTTTTGAGTTAATTTTGTATCAGGCCACTTTGCTGAAGGTGTTTATCAGCTGTAGGAGTTCCCTGGTAGAGTTTTTGGGGTCACTAAGGTATACTATCATATCATCTGCAAATAGTGATAATTTGACTTCTTCCTTTCCAATCTGTATGCCCTTGATCTCCTTCAACTGTCTTATTGCTTAAGCAAGGACTTCCAGAACTATGTGGAAGAGATATAGAAAGTGGGCAGCCTTGTCTTGTCCCTGATTTCAGTGGGATTGCTTTAAGTTTCTCTCTGTTCAGTTTGATGTTGGCTATACGCTTGCTGTATATTGCCTTTACTATGTTTAGATATGTGCCTTGTTTCCCTGATCTCTCTAATACTTTAAACATGAATGGATGTTGGATTTTGTCAATTGCTTTTTCAGCATCTAGGGAGATTATCATGTGTTTTTTTTTTTCTTTCAGTTTGTTAATATGGTGGATCACATTGATGGATTTCCATATATTGAACCACCCCTGCATACCTGGGATGAAGCCTACTTGGTCATGGTGGATGATACTTTAATGTGTTCTTGTATTTGGTTTGCAAGCATTTTGTTGAGTATTTTTGCATCAATGCTTATAAGGGAGATTGGCCTGAAGTTCTCTTTTTTTGTTGGGTCTTTGTGAGCTTTAGGTACCAAGGTGACTGTGGCTTCATAGAATGAGGCTGGTAATGTTTCTTCTGTTTCTATTTTGTGGAGTAGTTTGAAGAGAACTGGATTTAGCTCTTTTTTGAATGTCTGGTAGAATTTTGCACTGAAACCATCAGGTCCTGGGCTTTTTTTGAATGGGAGACTTTCGATGACTGCTTCTATTTCCTTGGGGGATATAGGACTGTTTGGTTGATTTACCTGGTCCTGATTTAGCTTTGGTAAGTGGAATCAATCAAGAAAATTGTTCATTTCATTTAGATTTTTAAATTTTGTTGCACATAGACTTTTGAAGTATGTCCTAATGATTGTTTGGATTTCCTCAGTGTCTGTAGTTATGTCCCCCTTTTCATTTCTGATTTTGTTGATATGGATGGTGTCTTTCTGCCTTTTAGTTAGCTTGGTTAAGCATTTTCTATCTTGTTGATCTTCTCAAAGAACCAGCTCTTGATTTCATTGATTCGTTGAATTTTTTTATTTGTTTCCAATTGATTGATTTCAGCCCTGAGTTTGATTATTTCCATCAGTCTATTCCTTTTTGGTGTGTCTGCTTCTTTTTTTTTTTCTAGGGCTTTTAAGTGAGCCATTAAGTTGCTTGCATGAGATGTTTCAAATTTGTTTTGAAGGCACTTAGTGCTATCACCTTTCCTCTTAGCACTGCTTTCATTGTGTCCTATAAGGTTGGGTATGTTGTGCCTTCATTTTCATTGAATTCTAGGAAGTCTTTAATTTCTTTCTTTATTTCTTCCCTAACCCAGCTGTCATTGATTATTAACAAGTTGTTCAGTTTCCATGTATACGGGAGTCTTTGCTCGTTCTGTTGTTGTTGAGGTCAAGTTTAGTCTTTGGTGTTCAGATATGGTACAAGGGATTATTTCAATCTTCTTGTTTCTGCTGAGCATTGCTTTGTGACCAACTCTATGATCTATTTTGGAGAAAGATCCATGAGATATTGAAAAGGAAGGTATAGCCTTTGGAATTTTGGTGACAATTTCTAGAGACATATATTGGGCCCATTTGACTTAGGGCCCTACAGACTATCAAATCAGATGCTGAGACTTAAGGCCAACTGATGGGCAAAGTGCATGGAATCTTAAGTAAGAAGTGGGAAATCGTAAGATCTGGAGAGGACAGGAACCCCACAAGGATAACAACAGAACCAGAAAATTTGAACACAGGGGTCTCCCCAGGGACTCATATTCCAACCAAGGAACATTCATGGAGATAACCTAGAACCCCAGCATAGATGTAGTCCATGACAGCGTAGTATCCAAGAGGGTTCCATAGTATTGGGAAGAGGGGCTGCCTCTGACATAATCTCATAGGCCTGTTCTTTGATCACCACCCCCTGAGGGGAGAGCAGCCTGCCAGGCCACAAAGGATGACAATGCAGCCATTCCTAATGGGATGATAGACTAAGATCAGGAGGAAGGAGAAAAGGACCTCCCCTATCAGTGGACTTAGGAGGGGTAAGCAAGAAGAAGAGAGGGAGGGTGCTGCTGGGAGGGGAGGAGGGAGGTGCTTACAGGGAAATACAAAGTAAATAAACTGTAATTAATAAAAAAATTAAATAAAAAAAAGAAATGTGAAGTCCTCCTGGTGGATTTGTCCTCTGGTGAGAATCCAATGCCCTGTCTCCACATTTTGGGAGACAATTTTGTTTAAAAATCTAATTCATTCACTATTGAGATAGCTCCACCAGCTTGTTTTCTGGGTCCATTTTCTTGAAAGACCATTTTCTTGCCATATGCTGTGATGTGGTGTTAATCCTTGTTGCAGAGGTGTCCTGATTACAACAGAATGTTTGATCCTGTTTCTGCAACCATTCTGTTAGGCTTTGTCTTTTTATTGGAGAGTTGAGTCCATTGATGTTGGTAGATAACTGTGACCAAAGATAGCTCCTTTTATTGTGGAATCAGTGGTGTTACTGTGATTCATTGTTTATTTTCTTTTAATTTTTGTTGATATTTTATCTGGATCCTGTGTTTTATTTAATGTAGTTGTTTTAAATAGATTGGATTTTCCTTCTAGTAGCTTCTGTAGTGCTGGTTTGCTATGCAGATATTGCTTACCTTTAGTTTTCTCATGGAATAGATTGTTTTATCCAAATATGTTGTTCGAAAGATTTGCTGGGCATATTAGTCTGCATTGGCATCTGTGCTCCCTTAAAGGCTGTATGATATCTGCCCACGCCCTTCTGGATTACATTCTTTCTAATGAGAAGCATGGTGTGATTTTGATTGGCCTATGTCCATGTTACTTGCTTTTTTTTTCCTTGCTGCTTTTATTGTTTTTTTTTTTTCCTTAGTTTTGTAGATTTATTGTTTTGCTTATGATGTGATGTGAGGAGTTTTGTTCAGGCCTAGTCTATTTGGGGTTCTGTAGGCCTTCTTTATGTTTATACACAACTATTTCTTTAAGTTGGGGAAATATTCTTCCATGATTTCCTTGGAAATATTTACTGGACTTTGGAGCTTGGAATCTTCTTTTTCATCAATTCTTATTATTCTTCAGTTTCACTTTTTCATAGCCTCCTTGTTTTCTTGGATGTTTTGTGTTGCAACCTTTTCAAGTTTACTTTTTCTTTTAGAGAAGTTTCAATTTCTGTAAGTGTATGTTCAGCACCAGAGATTCTCCCTTCCATCTCTTGTATTCTATGTGATACCGGTGTGGGTCCTGATCTTTTCTTCAGTTCTCCAGCTTAATGTTTTCTCTGTTTGTGTTTTCTTTACTGATTCTAATTCTGTTTGCATGCCTTCTACCATTTCTTTCATCTGTTTGAATGTGTATTCCTGTCTATCTAAGATGGCCTCATTGTTTGTTTTGTTGGTTGGTTGATTCCTCTCTTTATGCCACTAATTGTATCTCTATTGTGTCTATATTTGTTTTGCTATGTTTTCTCTGTATTTCTTTGCGTGCTTTAATTTCCTCATTAATTGTTTCCATTTCTGTGGCTATTTCTTTGATTGTTTCTTCTTTATTTGTCTTTAATAATTGGAAAAGCATAGCTTTCAAGTTATTTTCTTGTGTTTCCAGTGAATTGGAACATCCATTGATTTGGGGGTTTTGTGTTGAAGACATGATGTCCTGATTTTTTTTTGGATGTGTTCTTATTCCTACTTCTGGCCATTTGCTTATCTGTAAACTTCACTGTTTGTTCCTGGATTCTGCAGTTCAGACTGATACCATCTTTCTCTGTTGTCTGAGAATTCTTCAGGAAGATAAGAGAGTTCCAGTGGTTTGGCAGTGTGCATTGGTGATTCAGCTGTCCCTACGGGAAGAAGTTTCATGGGCCCTGAAGGGCAAATGCAGGCAAGCATGTGAGTGTACATAGACGGATGCACTGTAGAACAGGATGTTAGAGGATGTAGATTCCTGAAGTCTATGGCAGGGGCACTCTGCCGTCACTAATGTGATTGCAGGTATTTGAGGTGTTCTCAGGTGAAATTCCCTTGTGAAGATTCTCTGAATAGTATAGGAGAGTGGTATTCACCTCTGTCTGAGCTGAAGTAGTTATTTCCCTGAACTCCAATGTCATAACCAGAGAACAGGGCTTCAACCTAGGGGACACTTTCCTCTCTTTTTCATAGTGGGTGCATGGGTGGGAGGGATCTGATTTCTGCATGCTAGCTTACAAGGACATGGATCTGGGTCTCTGCAGGTACTTGGATGGACATTCTGTGATCTCTATCTGATCAAATGGGAAAGCACAGGGTTTCCCAATGTTCTCTACTCTAAGTTTTGGGGCTGCTGGGTCAAATGCTATTGGAAGAGCTCTGTCCACTCAGTGGCGCTTGCAGCCCCTATCAAACATGGAAGTCCAATCACAGAAGAGGAACCTGGAAGCCAGCACAGGTGCCTGCTTGTCAAGTTCTAAGGAGCAAAAACAGCAGTCCATGGACATAGGTTCTCCTTCATGCCTGGTGTACCTGTGTTGTTTGAGGGGTTTGTCAGACTTTGGTCTCTGGACCGCTGGCTGGAAACCACTAAGTGGTTTTGTGGCCCTTATAGTCACTGGCTGGGATGCCCTGTGGGGTCCTTACAAATGATCCTGGACATGGGACTCAGGGGTGTGGAACCAGAGATCCTGGCCTCTGAAGGCTGGTACCACAGACACAGTTCTTGAAAGGCTGGTACAACAGATCAAGGATGTGGAAGGCAGGTACCACTGGAAGCCTCTGCTGAGGATCTAGGAGCCCTGCTTCTGCTTTCTAGTCCTCATGTAGCAAGTTTTGTGTTAAGACTCTGGCACTGTGGGCTGGATCTGCTGAGGAGAAGGGAGGCAACAAATGGGAAGTGAAAGGAGTTTGAATGTACCTAGCGAAGTCCACTGGTAACCTGAATCTAAATTGTATCAGTTCATATCTTCTGGTTCAGGAAGACTTAATGTCAATTTTCTGGCTTCAGCTGCTCCTCCACTCATCCAATTCAGACTTTCAGATCCTCTAGCTCTCAGATAAGGTGCAATATCTTCACTGCCATATTGCATTGCACCTCCTATGTAGTATCCTTTAAGGGGAATAAATTGTAGAAAATGTTCTTCTAGGTAGTAATCATTAGCTGCTCTTAATCAGAAGGGAACACCTGCCTTGCTTTTCATCAGAGATTCTATCTGATGACTCAATTTTCATCTTAGGCAGCTAAGGTTGAAGTGATGGGATTGGCAGATGGTTTCTGAGAAGGTAAAGTTCTAAACTCTGTTTTTCACATGAGCAGGGTGGGGGGGAGAACAGGAGGCTGGCTTATTGGTTATAAAATCTAAAGATGCGATGGTAAAAGAAAGCAGGGCCAATGCACCCCTCTTGAGATGGGCTGCTTTAAAGGTTCCATTTAACTGACCCAGAAGCACTGATGTTTCCTTGGACATAAGTGGTATGCTTGAGTGAGGATTCTTAAGGCAGAATTTGAAGTTCTGTTGTGCTCTTGATTTCAGGACAAATTTCTGGATACCTTTTGGTCATAAGGGACATTTCTGCAGCCCAGGTTGTTAGATGGGTTTTGTAAGAGTCCCTCTCTTTCACATTGTAACTTTCTGATTCTGCCTTAAAAACAGGGGGCATTGATGTTATCCCTTGTGTGAGAATATGAAAGTGTGAGTCCTTGTTTAGATGAAGAAGGTCTGATCCTCTTCTTTAGTGAAGAGGATATAACTACAGCTCCCTTTTGGAGTGGGCTCCTTTGCAGATATATGAATATCCATGGCCTCCAAAGGCAGAAGCATTACAAGGACAGGGCCCATATACATACTGGAAGGCTGTGCCTCTACCTGGGTAAGAAAGTGAATGTCTCAGGTCAGCTTGAGATATTACATGTCTGACTATTCCTTGGATATCAGGGAATGATGTGGCCATTTTCTTTGGAATTGGTACATATATGAATCCCTATCAGACAGGAAGCAGAGGCCTGGGCACTCCTTTGGCATATGGTATCTCTCTCTGACAGAAAGTGCAGGTTTTAAGCCATCTTTAGTAATATCCAGGTGTCCTTCAGTCAGACTGGGTAATGAACAAGGTTTGACACCCCCATGGGGTCTGTCTCCATCTGGAGAGGGCTTGAAGTCTTATTGGTCTGCAGGAGATGTTTCAGTGGCTCCTTGGGTTTAAGGGCCATGCTTTTTTTTTTCCCCAGTGGAAATGGTATGTCTGTATGTCCCATGGGAAGAGGTGGAGTATCTGAGATTCTCTTAATGAGGAGTCCCACACCTTCTTCTGTATAGTTGGGGGGTGCTATGCTCTCTTGGTCTTTTTGTTTCTACACCCTTTTGATTCTGAATTGAAAGCTTGTAAGTCTCCTTGGTCAGAGGAGGACTTTTTCAATTTGGTTTATGTAGACTTGGAATTTCTATTTACATCTTTCTCCCTCTCAAATTAAAATTCCCATTTTCCTAGAAGTCTCTTCAGATCACTTGTATTCTGTTTGTTCTCTCTTTAATTTGTTGTTTTTAATTTAATTAAAAATCTTTCAATTTCTTAGTGTCTGTAATTCTTCCAGGTTATGTATTCAGGTAGAATGATTTGGAGATTGAAATTTCACATAAGCACTTTTGTCATTAGACTTTCTGGGTCAGTGAATTACACTCAATTCAATCTTTTCTAGTTCAATGCATTTACAGAAAAAAAATCATGATTTACTTTACAGATAAATAGTATTTGATAGTATATATCCATCACATCTTCCACTCATGGAACATTTATATAGTTTTCATTTCTTAGCCAACATGAATAGAGCTGCAATGAAAATGGCTAAGCAACTCTCTGTGGGAAAGGATGGTAAGCCCTTTGAATATATGCCAAGGAGTAATTTAACTTGGTCATGTGTTAGATTTGTTTTTAGCTTTTCAGAATATTCTGCACTAATTTCCAGAGTGGCTCCATGAGTTTTCCTCCTCAAGCAGAGTGAACAAAGGTTCCTTTTACTGAATGTCTCCTCTGCCCTGACTTCAGTAATCCCTAATATTGGGACCATGCTAACACCCTATGACATAACTGGCCAAATGGTTGAACTCTGTTGCCAATGATTTGGATTCATTTCTTAATGCTGTGGTGGGTACTGCTAGTCTAAAACAAAAAACAAACAAACAAACAAACAAAAAACAAAGGAAATATGGGTTAAGATCTTACACACGACCTCCCACAATTTGTTTCAAGCATTCATCTGGGAACACTAGGCCACTAACTCTCTAATGATTATATGACCAGTACCAGGACCATCCTGATGTCCATTTTCAGAAACCCTCTGCTATCAATCCTGCTCCCTTCTTGCCTGATCATGGCCTACAGGTTTTCATTGAGGAGTTTCACTAGATGCCAATGGGGTCTATGGATGTTACGTGATATAAGCAACCTTGGGCTGCCAAAAAGTGCTGGGGTTAAAAAAAAATGGATAGCTCAAACACACAAGTGGATGGAGGACACCAGAGAGCAAGGGCTTTCTCCCAGAAACAGCTGGTAGGACAATAGATAACTAACCGACACAAGACATCTTGATCCAGAAACCTATAGTCATCTTGACCTTTGCTCACTCATGCACACTTCCAATATTTTGTTGTACTAGAAAATGATATATATGGGACTTTATCATTTGAGATAGAAATATAGAGTTAACAGTTGTGTGCATGCCCTGTGGCTGCCCTTCCTAATTGCCAAAATGGACTTTTCCATTGCAAAATTTGGGGTTGTTAAGCTGAGGCTTCTGAAAAACACACAAATGAATATATGATCATGCAATGCCTGTACTAACTAACCAGACGGTCAGCCAGTTTTCACACTCACTGTCCCTGAGGGCAGCCCAACACTAAAAAATTTATAAAGGGATGAAAACTAGAGGATTTATAATAGGATGAAGAGGACTTTTGTGGATGAAACTTGGCTAATATCCAAAACTTAAAACCCAGCTGTTCTGCTTTATGTATTAATTAATCAGGATAACAGCAATATTACCCAGGCCCTTAGACTATTTTCTGGGCATGTACTAATGCTTTGACTAAACATGTGTTTCTGATGTTTTCCAAACTGCATAGACAGGGTTGTCCACTGCTCTGAATCATGGAAATGTTCATTATATCCTCTTGAGGAAGTGGCCCTACTGAAGAGGTTTAGACATACTATTCTTGATATAAAGGAAATTATGTCTGTGTTTGGGAAAAAAAACTGTTGTTTCTATAGTAAGTGTTAAGGAAAATATTAATAATAATAATAATGAAGATAATATGTCTTGCAATGGTTGGAAAAAAACAACAGACTCCAAGGGAGCAAGAGAAAGGCATTATTTGATAATCACAATAGTCTATGCTCTTTTGGACCCTTGGTTAACTACTTTGTTGTCATACTACTTGGGACTTTAATTCAAATTCAGATTAAATTACTGATCAGGTCCTGCTATTTAAACTCTCTTTCTGATTATAAATAGTGCAGTAAAAATAATGGTTCATAGAACCAACCACACATTTATTTATTTCTCTATTTATTTATTTATTTCACTTTATATCTTGATGGCAGCCACTTCCCTCCTCTCCTAATTCTTCCTTTCTTCTTCCCCATATTCCTCCTCACTTACTCCACAATGAGAAGAACCCATCCTGTGCACCGCCACTAGCACATCAAGACACATCAGGACTGAACATATACTCTTCTCCCCTGTGGCTTGTAGAGGAAGTTCAACTAGGGGTAAGTTACTGATAATTTGCAACAGAGTCGTTGTTAGCCAAACTTACACCTCTTTAGAGCAGCATGAGTTCATCATTGCCTCATCAATTGTGGAGTGTAAAAGGACTCTCAAAACTGCAGTAGGCCTTTTATTCAACCTCTCTCCCACGTTATTCTGTTTTCTTGTTGTTGATGATGATGATCTTCACCACTCTAAACTGCTGTAAGAAAAATGAAATGTCAAGGTTGTCTATAATAGCATTCCCCTAATTACTGAAGGCAAGGAGGAACATTTTGAGTTATTCTTAGTTTTTTTTTTTCATCAGTTGATATCTCTGTCCATATTCCTGACTTATATTTTTTAAGCTTTTTAGTTCAGATTTATGTTTATCATTTACATTACTCCTGATGATACTCCCGTATGCCACTCCTGAACCTCCTCAAAATCATAGGCACAACTTTTTAGTTATATAATTATTTTTTATAATCATTACACTTTATTCAATTTGTATGCCAGCTGTAGCTCCCTCCATTATTCTGTCCCCATTCCAAAGTCTCTCCCTCTTCTCCTCCCATGCTCTTCTCCATGTCCACTGATGGGAGAGGTGCTCCTCACCTTCTCTCTGACCATAGTGTATCCGGTCTCATCAGGACTGGCTGCATTGTCCTCCTCTGTAGCCTGACAGGAATGCTCTGTCCTCACAGTAGGTGGTCATAAAGTCAGCAACAGAGTTCATGTCAGAGTCAGCCCCTGTTCCCAACTTTGATTCTAAGCTGCCATGGGCTAACTCAGAGCAGCAGTTATAAGGGATACCCAGGAATGGGCCTTTGTTGGAGTATCAGTTTCAGAAATGACCTCTGTACACAGATATTTTCGTTCTTTTGCTCCCCTTGTGGATTTCTTGTCCTCTCCAAGTGTTACTATACCCCTCAATTGTTTTAAGGTTTTCTATACTCTGCCCAAAGATTGGTTATGAGTCTCAGAATCTTGTTTTGTACAGTGCTGGGTAGAGTTGTTCAGAGGCCCTCTGTGGTAAGCTCCTTTCCTGTTTTATCTTTTCTCCTTCTTCATATGACCATCCCATTTCTCTTTTGAGTGTTGATTGATCATCTTACCCTGAGAAGTCCTTCTTACTTAGCCTCCCTATGTGGACTGATTTTACTATGTTTATCTTACATTATATGTCTAGTTTCCTCTTAAGAGTGAGTATATATTGTGTGTATCTTTCTGCTTCTGGGATACCTCACTAAGGATGATCTTTTTTAGATCCCACCATTTACCTGAAATGTTCATGATTTTTTTTTTAGTTGCTGAGTAGTATTCTACTGTGAAAACGTACCACTATTTCTGTATCCTTTCCTCTAATGAGCAACATATAATTTTTTTCTTTTTTTCCTGTTTCTGGCCATTTATGATTAGATCTGCTTTTAACATGCTTGAGCAAGTATCCTTGTTGTGTACTTGAGTACATATTGGATATATGCCTAGGAGTGGTATAGCTTGATCTTTAGGAATTGATATTAATAGTAGACTAAGAAATCTCCATACTGATTTTCTAAAGTGGCTTTGCAAGATGATATACCAACCAGCAATGGAGGAAGGTTTTTCTTTCTCCATATCCTCTCAGCATGTATTGTCACTTGAGATTTTTTAATATGTCATTTAGGTATTTTGCTGTGTTTCAAAGGTCAATCCTTATTCAGGATGTTAATCCTCTGTCTTATAAATCCCTAGAAGTGAATCTTTCACAGCCTATGAAATTTCATTTCTCCCAGTTGGCTCTTTGCTTAACTGTACATAAATTAAAATACTTTCATGAAGTCCCACATGTCAACACTAATTTTGGGGTATATCTCTGGCCTTCATAAGGCTTTGAGCAGCTAGACTTGTGCCTAGTTGGGCGAATAATCCCCTGAGTTGCAAAGTCTAGATGTTAGTTGCTGCTCAAGTAGTTGTCCCATTGGAGTGAAAGGTCATACTAAATTTGGGGAAAGGGGGTTCCAAGCCGTGAAGGCTGGGGCACATTGAAGGGGGTGTGCTGGGATTTAAGCTCAGAATTGAACCCCAGGCTGAAGCTTTCTTGCCTGTATACTACTCAACATTTAGTCTATAAGGAAATTGAGTGATCAGTCCTCATGCCACTTCCTATGCTTCAGTGGGAGGATAAGGAGGTTGGGTGGGTAAGAGTAGAGCACAGTTAGGGAAAACAGGGACAAGGGGGCAGGAGAGAGGGAAAGGAAGAGAGGAGGGAGGGGGCTATTACCAAGATGAAAATTTAGTAAAATAAAATTAAAAATAAAATAACTTCAAAAGAGTTACTTGGAGATAGAAATAGGGAAATTGGCTACTACCCCTCACAAGGGGCAGCAAATGTCCTTACCAAAGATGACTGAAGGCAAGGAGTGGTAAACATTAATCAGTTAAAAAAGCAGCTCTACTCTCTGAGATCTGTGAACACGTCAAGAGGGAACAGCTCACAGAACACAAGTGACCATTGGACTCATGAGTCAAGTAAAGCTTGAGGGAGGCACTTAGAATGTGTGTTCTCCTGCCTGCACATGCCTGTCCTGGTCTGCCTCACCTGACAGTTTTGTATACAGTAGACAGGCAAACATGCAAGCTTTTCTGAAAGAAGGGATGCTAAGGACCCACTTCCTTATGGTCAAGAGAGCTAGCTAACCTGGTGCCCACAGTCACAGGCCAGGATTGTGAAAGGAGCAATTGTCCTGGTGAAAGGACTAGTAATGGCAAAGGGTGTTTAAAAGACTATGCTCTCAAGTCACTTTTGCACCACCACAGGATCTGCTGCAGTATTGCAATGGTATCTGTTGGAGCCTCCAACTGAATAAGAAAGGCTGTCCAAGATCTGAGCTTCTTAGAGACTATTGGTTAACCAACAAGTATCTTATTGTGCTGGGAATGCAATAAAGCATAGGGTGTGTGGAATTGATATTAAAAAATGTCATTCTTTTTGTTATGCTTGACCTTAAATTTCCTGGGTAAACTTATGACCACTTCTGTGAACAGTTTATACCTTCCTGTATGCTGAATGACATCTGGAGATTTCTTTTTTTTTTTTTTCTTAATAAGACTTATTACAATGATATCATTGTGTAAATATTTATTATAGGTATGGTTCAGAGAATAAAGACAAAATTATAATCCCCTTGTAGTACAGTACTACTTGATTTAAGTTCACAGATTCATAAAACAGACACAGTTGACTCCTGAATATAACCCCTATGTACTTAAACAATTGTTTTGTCTATCATGGTTTAGATATCAGGTCCCTATAACATTGACACATTTGGATTGCTTTTTAAAGGTTGATTTGATGGCTCTGAAGGCACACTATGGCTAATGGCTCATACAAGTGACTCTGCATGGTCCAGTTGATGATTCTTAGAAAGGTCAAAGAATATTTATTAGTCTATACATTGACAGTATAAAATTCTTTTTTTTTTTAGTTTTTTTCAGTGTTTTTTATTATTTTTTTTTATTTTTGATACTAATCACCAGTTACTTACTTATCATGCCAGCCTTACCTCCCTTCCTCATTCCCTTCCGATCTCACTCTACCTCCCTCATCTCCTCCCTGCCTCTTTCCAAGTCCACTAATAGGGGAGGTGCTCCTCCACTTCCATCTAAACCTATGTAATCAGGTTTCTTCAGAACTGGCTGCAATGTCCTCCTCTGTAGCTTAGCAAGGTCACTCCTCCTCTGCTTTGGGTGGGGGTGAAGTTCAAAGAGCCATCCATAGAGTTCATGTTAGCCACTTGGATGCTGAGCTATCCTTGGCCACATAAGTGTAGGTGTTTTAGGTTATGTACATACAAGGTCCTTGGTTAGAGAAACAGGTTCATAAAAGACCCATGTGCCCTAATATATTTGGTCCTTGTGGAGCTCCTGTCCTCTCCAGGTCATATTAACTACCTCTTCTTTCATATGAGTCCCTGCACTCTGCTGAAAATTGGTTATGAGTCTCAGCATCTGCTTTGATACACTGCTAGGTAGAGTCTTTCAGAGGCCCTTTGTGGTAGGCTCCTGTCCTTTTACTTGTTTTCTGTTATTTCCAATGTCCATCCCATTTGTTTTCCTAAGTGAGAACTGATCATGGTACCCTGGGTCCTCTTTCTTGTTTATCTTCTTTAGGTATACAGATTTGAGTCTGTTTATCCTAACTTATAGTTCTAGTTCTGATTTATAAGTGAGTATAAACTGTGTGTTTCTACTCCTAGGATACTTCACTCAGAATGATCTTTTCTAGAACCCACCATTGTCTGCAAATTTCAGGCTTTCCTTGTGTTTAATTGCTGAGTAGTATTCATTGTGTAAAAGTATGACAATTTCTTTATCCATTCCTCCTTTGATAGATACCTGCCTTGCTTCCAGGTTTTGGCTCTTAAGAATAAAGCTTCCAGAAATATGGTTGAGCAAATGTCCTCATGGACTTGAGCATCATTTGGATATATGCCTAGGAATGGGAAAGCTGGATCTTAAGGAAGCAATACTCAAAATTGTATGAGAAAGTGCCAGATTGATTTCCTAACTTGCTGTACAAGTTTACATTCCCACCAGCAGTGGAACAGGGTTCCCCCTTTTCCACAACCTCTCCAGAGTGTGTTGTCACTTGAGTTTTTGCTCTTAGCCATTCTGATGGATGTAAGGTGAAATCTCAGGATCATTTTGATTTGCATCTCTCTGGTAGCTTAGGGGCATCTCTATAAGTGTTTCTCTGCCATTCTATATTCCTCTACAGAGAATTCTCTTTTTAGCTGATTACACATTTTTTAATTGGATTGCTTATTTATTGCTTTTTGACTTCTTTGGTTCTTTATATATTCTGAATATCAACCCTCTGTCAGATAGATGTTTGCTGAAGATCCTGTCCCAGTCTGTAGGCTGTTGTTTTGTTTTGAGGACAGTGTGCTCTGCTTTAAAGAAGCTATTCAGTTCCATGAGGTCCCATTTACTAATTGATGCTCTTAGAGCCTGTCCCTTTGGTGTCCTGTTCAGAAAATTGTCTCCTGTGTCAATGAACTCTAGGCTCTTCTCAGCATTTTTACTAATCGACTTAGAGTTTCTGGGTTTTTGTTGAGGTCTTTGCTACACTTGGACTTAATTTTGGGCAGGGTGATAAATATGGATATGTTTTTATTTTCCTGCTTGTAGACATCCAGTTGGAACTGCACAATTTGTTGAAGATGCTGTCTTTTTTCCATTGAATGGTTTTGGCTACTTTCTCAAAAATCAAGTATTGATATGCATGTGGGCTTATTTCTGGATCTTCTATTCGGTTCCATTTATCTACCTTTTTGCTTCTATGCCAATACCAAGAAGTTTTTATTTCTATTGCTCTGTAATACAGCTTGAGATCATGATGAAGATACTTCCAGATGACCCGTTGTTGAATAAGATTTTTTTAAAAATTCTGTTTTTTGTTTCTCCATATGGATTTGATAATTTTTTCAAGGCCTGTAAAGAATTGTGTTGGTATTTTGATGAATATTCCATTGAGTCTGTAGTTGGCAATATAGCTATTTTCTCTATGTTAATCCATGAGCACGGGAGATCTCTCCATCTTCTGATATCTATGTCAGTTTCTTTCTTTAGAGACTTGACTTTTTATTTTCAAACAGGACTTTCACCTGCTTGGTAAGAGTCACCCCAAGGTAGTTTATGTTATTAGTGGCTATTGTGAAGGTTGTTGTTTCCATCAATTCTTTCTTGGCCCTTTTGTCTTGGGTGTAAAAGAGGGCTTCTGATTATATTTAGTTAATTTTGTATTCAGCTACTTTGCGGAAGGTGTTTATCAGCAGAAGGAGTTCTCAAGTTGAATTTTTGGGGTCACTCATATATACTATCATGTCATCTGGGAATAGTGAACTTTTGCCATATTCCTTTCCAAACTTTAGCCCCTTGATATTATTTCTTTGTTTGTCTTTTGCTTTTTCTAGGACTTCAAGTACTATGTTAAAGAGACATGGAGAGAGTGGGCAGCCTGTTTTTTTCCGTGATTTCAGTGGGACTGATTTAAGTTTCTCTCCATTGAATTTGATGTTGGTTATAGGCTTAATGTATATTGCCTTTAGTATATATATGTATGAGCTTTGTATCCCTGATTTCTCCAAGAATAAATGGGTGTTGGATTTTGTCAAACAATATTTTGGCATCTACAGAGATGATCATGTGGTTTTTTTCCTTCAGTTTGTTTATATGGTGGATTTAATTGACAGACTACCATATATTAAACCACCCTTGAATGCCTGAGATGAAGCCTACTTGGTCATGGTGGAGGGTATCTTTTATGTATTTGGGACTTTCCCAATCTTTCTTTTCCTTTGAGAGAAGTATCGGTTTCTTCAAGTGTATCTTCAGCACCAGAGATTCTCTCTTCCATCTCTTATTTTCTGTTAGTGATGCATATCTTGTGGTTCCTGGCCTTTTCTGTAAGTTCTCCAGATCCAGGGTTTTCTCTTTGTGTGTTCTTTATTGATTCTAATTCTATTTTTATGCCTGACACAATTTTCTTCTTCTGATTGATTGAGCCTTCCAGTCTCTGAATGATGGACTATATATTTTATTTTTGTCCATGTCTTTTCTATATGCCCCTAATTGTGCCACTACTTGTATCTCTCCTTGTTTGGCTGTACTTGCCTGTGTTTCTTTCAGAGCTTTGTTCATTTATCCTTTATTTGCTTCCATCTCTGTGACAGTTTTTTGTTTGTTTGTTTGTTTCTTTTTTGTTTTTGTTTGTTTTTTTGTTTTTCTTTTTGTTGTTGTTTTTTTTTTTTTTTTTTCTAGAAATTTGACTGTTTCCTCTTTACGTGTCTGGATGAGCATATCTTTAAACTCAGTGTCCAGTATTACCAATAAGTTGGAATATCCATTGATTTGGTGGGATTGCTCTTGAAGCCAGATGTCCTGATTTTTGTTGGATGTATCCTTTCAGGTACCTCTGGCTATTTTCTTACCTGTAACCTTCACTGTTTGTTCTTCGATTCTGCAATTCAGACTGGTGCCATCTTTCTGTGGTGCCTGGAGAATTCTTTAGGAAAATGAGTGAGGTCCAGTGGTTTCAGCATGTGTGTTGCTGGATCAGCTGTGCCACTGGGTGGTATGTCCATGGGCAACAGAAAGACAAATGTGGGCAAGCTTCCGAGTGACAGGGTGCTAGAGAATGTAGAGGACTTCAGTGTGAGGGTGGGGCTTTTTGCAGGAACCAAAGGGGTCTCAGGCACTAAAGTTATTACAAGTACTGGTGAGGATAGCAGATGCAAATTCCTTGAGTATGTCAGTGGTCTACTGGCTACTTGTAATCATCTCTAAGTGAGAAATAGGGGTTATTTTTCTAAACTCCACTGGTAGATCCACATACCAGGTGCTTCAATGTCACAAGAAACCTTCTGTTTTCCACAGTGGATGTGTGAGTGGGGAGGATCTGATGACTGGCTGCTAGCTTACAGACACCCATTATCTTGGGCTCTGTGGGCATTTGAGGGTTCATTCACTCTCTAGCAAGTCAAATAATAAGGTACAGGGGTTCCTCCTATTTTCTACTGCCCAGTTTGGACCTGCTGAGTCAACTGTGGCAGGATGAACTCAGTCAGCTCTGTGGTTTGCAACCACTGAACTAGGAAGTACAGCTGCAGCAGCAGAACTGGAGTGTCCAGGTATCTATAGGGAAGTCCACAGACCTAGGTGGCCTGGTGACTGGTGTACCTGTGTGGTTTTGCAGTTGTGCTGGACTTTGGTAGCTATATATCTGGCTATTTATTATGTGGGATTGCCACTGTATATTCACTGGCTGGGAGGCCCTGAGGAGTGCATATGGCCACTCTCACACATGGAATCCAGGAGGATTGTACTGTGGATATGGCACCCAGCATGTGGGTAGAGTTGGCAGCTGCCACTGAGGAACCAGGAGCCCCACCTCTGCTGTCTTGGTCTCCAGGCAGTGAGTTCTGTGCTTGGACATACTGGTGCTGTGTTTAGGCTCCCCCCAAGGAGGAGGAAGTCATGCACAATGGAAATCCCCCTGTATTTCAAGTGAAGTCCACACCTGACCTGAATCTAAATCTCTGCTCCTGTGATGTCCCCTCTCTTTCATGAAGCCACAAAGTTGATTTTCTGTCTTCAACTGCCTCTCCACTCTCCAATTTCAGAGTTTCAAAGACTCTGCCTCTCAGAAACTTTGACTGCTGGTTACCTCTATCTTGGATCCTATCCACAGTGTAATGGAGATTTTATTTTACTAACACATTTGTTTTCCTTGTTGCACACTTTGCCAGTTTTCTTTCAGCAGTTTTGTTTTCTGGATGTCTCTTTAGTGAGAATTCAAAAGTGTGAGTGCACATTGGTCAGACTGAAAACATATAATACATTCTTTATGGGAAAGTTGAGAAATCCAGCTCATTTTTGCAGTGGGATCATTTGGAATGAGCATGGGGCTAAATGTGACTATCTGTGGCCTCAAAGGCCTGAAGGGTTATATACAGGACCCTATATTCATTTGGACATTCTCTCTGTGTCTTGTTTTTCTTTTTTTTAAATTTTATAAATTTATTTTTTCTTTCTTTTCCATAACTTTATTTTTCTCATTAGTTACATTTTGTTAATTCTGTATCCCAGCTGTATCCCTCATTCCCTCCCCAATCCCTCCCTCCCTCATCTCCTCCCTGCCCCTTTCCAAGTCCACTAGTAGGGGAGGACCTCCCCACCTTTCATATGACTCCCTTTTGTCACGTATTTTCAAGACTGGCTGCAAAGTCCTCCTCTGTGGCCTAACAGTACTGCTCCTCCCTTGGGAGGTGGGGAGGTCAAAGAGCCAGTCATTGAGTTCCTGTTAGTAATAGTCCTTGTTCCCCTTACTATGGGAAACCAATTGATTACTGAGCTATCACGGGATAAATACATCTTATTTATTTACTCACTTGCTTTATTATTGTTTTTTGTTTGTCTGTTTGTTTCAGACAGGTTTTCTCTATGTACCCTTGGCTGTTCTGGACAAGGTTTGACAACCAGGCTGGCCTCAAGCTCAGAAGACAAAGTCAGTCTTCTTTTCACCTTCTCAAACATGCAAGAGGCCAGTCTCTTTTTGGTGGTACGGTCTAAGAGAAATGGACCAGTTTCCTTATTCATTCAGTTGCTTACTCCTGCACTCTGCAACAATGAAAGGAATTGCAGCTTCTTTTTCCTTGGTCTCTTTCAGATCCTTCATTGGATATGGGCTCTTTATAGTGACTGAAGTATTTATAGGAGCGATGAGTTGCCACAGGCTCTCTGCAGTAAGAGAACTGGGTCTTTTGAATTTCTAGTCTTCATAAGGCTTTGAGTACCTGAACTTGTGCCTCATGGGGTGGAGGATTCCAGGTAGTGATCCATAATGCACTGGCCTTTACCTGCCAGAGTTCTGGGAATGCAGGCATGTTCTATAATGCAGGATTCCCTCTCTGTCTTTTAGTGACTTTGGCCACTTGTTTCTCTATATTGTTGATTTTCCCAAAGAAACAACTCTTTGAGTCATTGACTCTTGATATTTTCCTAGTTCCTTTTATATTGATTTCAGTCTTCAGCTTGATTCTTTCTTGCCATCTATTCCTCTTGACTGTTCCTCCTTTTTGGTTTAGAGGGCTGAGTTATGCTACTAAATTGCTGATATGAAATCTTCACATTTATTTATTGTAAGTACTTAGTAATACACACTTTCCTTTTAATATCACCTTCATTGGGTCTCAAAATTTTGATAACATTGTGGATTTGTTTTCCTTGAATTATAGAAAATCCTGTATTTATTTCTGCAAACCTTCAGTAGCAATTTTCCATGACTTCATAGGCTTTCTGCTGTTATTCTTGATGAAATTCAGTTTTAATCCATAGTGGTGTGATAGGATATAGGGTGTAATTTCCATTTTCTTATGTCTATTAAGACTTGTTTTGTGACTGAGTATGTGGTCAGTTTTAGAAAACGTTCCATAATGTGCTGAGAAGATATAGTATCATGTGTTTCTGTGAAACTCTCTATAGATATCTGTTTGGTCTCTTTGGTTTATAAGACTGTAAGCTCTAGTAGTTGTCTTTAATTTTTGGCCAAAAGAGCTATTCATTGGTAAGGTGGCCTATTAAAATCTCACAATCACAAAGTGTAAGGGAAAATGTGTAATTCAAGTTTTAACAGTATATGTTTTACAAAAGTATGTTCCCTTGCATTTGAGCTACAGATTTTATTCCCTGACACATTTTTTAATTTTAATTTTTTCTTATCAGTTACATTGTATTAACTCTGTATCCCAGCCGTATCCCACTCCCTCATTCCCTCCCAAACCCACCCTCCCTTCCTCATCTCCACTGTGCCCCTATCCAAGTCCACTGATGGGGGGGACCTCCTCCCCAATGATCTGATCCCGTTTTATCAGGTATCTTCAGGACTGGCTGCAAAGCCCTCCTCTGTGGCCTAACAGGAGAGCTCCTCCCTTGGGGGGGGGGAGATCAAAGAGCCAGCCATTGAGTTTCTGTTTGAAATAGTCCTTGTTACCCTCACTTTGAGAAACCAGTTGGTTACTGAGCTACCACAGACTACATCTGAGCAGAGGTTCTAGGTTATTTCCATACATGGACCTTGGTTGAATGTCAGTCTCAGAAAAGACCGTGTGCCCAGATTTATTTGGTCCTTGTGGAGCTTCTATCCTTTCCCCATCATACTAACTCCCCTTCTTTCATATGATTCCCTGGATCTGCCAAAGGTTTGGTCATGAGTCTTTATATCTGCTTTGAAAACACTAATAGAGTCTTTCAGATGTGCTCATTAGACTCCAATCATACTTTCAATACACATCCTCTCTGTCTTTCTAAACAAGGATTAATCATCTTACCCCATGTCCTCTCTCTTGAATATCTTTTTGGGTGTATAGATTTCATTATGTTTATTATATCTTATAGGTCTATTTAAGTGAGTATATACCTATTTAAGACAGTGTTTTTCTTCCTCCTTCTGGGATAATTCACTCAGAATGATCTTTTCTAGATCCCACCATTTGCCTGCAAATTTCATGATTTCCTCTTTTTTAATTGCTGAGTAGTATTCCATTGTGTAAAATACCACAATTTCTGTACCCATTCCACTGTTGATGGACATCTGGGTTGTTTCCAGGTTGTGGCTATTACAAATAAAGCTGCTATAAACATGTTTGAGCAAGTATACTTTTTGTATACTTGAGCAAAGTTTGGGTATATACCTATCAGTGGTATAGCTGGGTCTTGAGGAAGCACTATTCCTAATTGTCTGAGAAAAAAACAGATAGATTTCTAGAGTGGTTGTACCAGTTTACATTCCCACCAGCAGTGGAGGAGGATTCCCCTTTCTCCACAATCTCTCCAGCATGTGTTGTCTGTTGAGTTTTTCATCTTGGCCATTCTTATGGGTGTAAGGTGAAATCTCAGGGTTGTTTTGATTTGCATTTCCCTGATGGTTAATGAGGTTGAACATTTAAGTGCTTCTCTGCCATTCCTGATGTTCCTCTATTGAGAATTCTCTGTTACCTCTGTTCCCCATTTTTTAAGTGGATTACTTGGTTTGCTGCTTTTCAGCTTCTTTAGTTCTTTATATATACTGGATATGAGTCCTCTGTCAGATAAAGGGTTGGTGAAGATTCTTTTCCAATCTGTAGGCTGTCGCTTTGTTTTGATGATTGTGTCCTTTGCTTTACAGAAGCTTTTCACTTTCATGAGGTCCCATTTATTGATTGTTGCTCTTAGAGCCTGTGCTGTTAGTGTTCTGTTCAGGAAGTTGTCTCCTGTGCCAATGATTTCTAGGCTGTTCCCCACTTTTTCTTCTAACAGATTTAGAGTATCTGGTTTTATGTTGAGGTCTTTGATCCACTTGGACTTGAGTTTTGTCCAGGGTGAAAAATAATGGATCTATTTTAATTTTTCTGCATGTAGACATTCAGTTGGACCAGCACCATTTGTTGAAAATGGTGTCTTTTTTCCATTGAATAGATTTGGCTTCTTTTTCAAATATCGAGTACTCATAGGTGTGTGGGTTTATTTCTAGGTCTTCTGTGTGGTTCCATTGATCCTCCTTTCTGTTTTTCTGCCAGTACCATGCAGTTTTTATTACTATTACTCTGTAGTACAACTTTAAATCGGGGATGGTGATACCTCCAGATGATCTGTTGTTGTACAGGATTGTTTTGGAGATTCTGGGTTTTTTGTTTCTCCATATGAAGCTGAGAATCTTTTTTCAAGGTCTGTAAAGAATTGGTTTGGTATTTTGATGAGAATTGCATTGAATCTGTAGACTGTTTTTGGCAGAATGGCCATTTTCACAATGTTAATCCTACCAATCCATGAGCACAGGAGATCTTTCCATCTTCTGGTATCTTCTTCAATTTCTTTCTTCAGAGACTTGAAGTTTTTCTCAAACAGCTCTTTCACTTGCTTGTTTAGTGTCACCCCAAGGTACTTTATGTTATTTGTGGCTATTGTGAAGGGTGTTATTTCCCTAATTTCTTTCTTGGCCCTTTTGTCTTTGGTATACAGTAGGGCTTCTAATTTTTTTGAGTTGATTTTCTATCCTGCCACTTTGCAGAAGGTGTTTATCAGCTGGAGGAGTTTTCTGGTTGAATTTTTGGGGTCACTCAAATATACTATCATATCATCTGTGAAGAGTGACAGTTTGACCTCTTCCTTTCTGATTTGTATCCCCTTGAATTCCTTTAGTTGTGTTATTGCTCTGGCTAGGACTTTAAGTACTATGTTGAAGAGATATGGAGAGAATGGGCAGCATTGTCTTGTCCCTGAATTTAGTGGGATTGATTTAAGTTTCTCTCCATTGAGTTTGATGTTGGCTATAGGCTTGCTGTATATTGCCTTTACTATCTTTAGATATGTGCCTTGTATCCCTGATTTCTCCAAGACTTTAAACATGAATGGGTGTTGGATTTGTCAAATGTTTTTTCAGCATCTAAGGAGATAATCATGTATATTTTCTTCTGCAGTTTGTTCATGTGGTGGATTACATTGGTGGATTTCCGTATGTTGAACCACCCTTGCATGCCTGGGATGAAGCCTACTTGGTCATGGTGGATGATATCTTTGATGTGTTCTTGGATTCCATTTGCAAGTATTTTATTGAGTATTTTTGTGTCAATGTTCATAAGAGAGATAGGTCTGAAGTTTTCTTTTTTTGTTGGGTCTTTGTGTGGTTTAGGTATGAGGGTGACTGTTGCTTTATAGAATGAGTTTGGTAATGTACCTTCTGTTTCTATTTTGTGGAATAGTTTGAGGAGAATTGGTGTTACCACTTCTTTGAAGGTCTCATAGAATTCTGCGCTGGCACAGGGCTTTTTTTTTGGAGGGAAGACTGTGAATGACTTCTTCAATGTTTTGGGGGGATGTGGGGCTATTCAGTCTTTCTACCTGATCTTGACTTAATGTTGGAATAGGGAATCTATCAACAAAATTGTCCATTTCATTTAGGTTTTCAAATTTTGTGGCATATAGGCTTTTGTAGTATGACCTAATGATTTTATGAATTTCCTCAGTGTCTATACTTATGTCACACTTTTCATTTCTCATTTTGCTGATTTGGATAGATTCTCTCTGCTTTTTAGTTAGTTTGGCTAAGGGTTTGTCTATCATGTTGATTTTCTCAAAGAACCAGCTTTTTGTTACATTGATTCTTTGAATAGTTTTATTTGTTTCTAATTGATTGATTTCAGCCCTGAGTTTGATTATTTCCAGCTGTCTGCTTCTCTTGGGTGTATCTGCTTCTATTTTTTCTAGGGTTTTCAGTTGGGACATTAAGTTGTTTGAATATGATGAATTTCTTCTTGAAGGCACTTAGTACTATAAATTTTCCTCTGAGCACTGCTTTCAATGTGTCCCATAAATTTGGGTATGTTGTGCCTTCCTTTTCTTTGAATTCTAGTAAGTCTTTAATTTCTTTCTTTATTTCTTCCTTAACCCAGCTGTCATTGAGTAACAAGTTGTTCAGTTTCCATGTGCATGTTGGCTTTTTGTTATTTCTGTTTTTGTTGAAGTCCAGCTTTAGTCCATGGTGGTCAGATAGAATACAATGTCAATCTTTTTGTATCTGTTGAGGCTTGCTTTATGACCATCTATATGGTCTATTTTGGAGAAGGTTCCATGTGGTGGTGAAAAGAAGGTATACTCTTTTGAGTTTGGATGAAAAGATCTGTAGATGTCTATTAGGTCCATTTGATTTAGGTGCTCTGTAAGTGTTTTTATTTCCCTATTTGTTTTCTGTCTAGTTGATCTGTCCCTTGGTGAGAGTAGAGTGTTGAAGTCTCCCACTATTAAGGTATTAGGATCAATGTATGATTTAAGTTTAATATTGTTTCATTTATGAATGTAGATGCTCTTGTGTTTGGGGCATAGATATTCAAGATTGTGATGTCCTCTTGGTGGAATTTTCCTTTGATGAGAATATAGTGACCCTCCTTATCTTTTTTGATTAACTTGGATTGAAAGTCTATTTTATTAGATATTAGGATGGCTACTCCAGCTTGTTTTCTGGAACCATTTGCTTGAAAAACCTTTTTCTAGCCCTTTACTCTGAGGTAGTGTTTATCTTTGTTGCATAGGTGTGTTTCTTGAATGCAACAGAATGATGGATCCTGTTTCCGCAACCATTCTGTTAGTCTGTATCTTTATTGGGGAGGTGAGTTCGTTGATGTTGACAGAAACTAGTGATCAACAATTTTTACTTACTTTAGATGTGGGGTTGGTGGTATCACTGAGTTTCTTTTCTTGTATTCTTTTGGTTTTTTGTTGTTGTTGTTGTTGTGTAGTTATCTATTTCCTCTGTTTCCTTACATGTAGTTGTTTTCTTTGATTTGTAGTTTCCCTTCTAGAAACTTCTGTAGAGCTGGGTTACTATGTAGATATTGTTTAAATTTGGTTTTGTCTTGGAATATTCTGAATTCTCTGTCTATGTTGATTGAAAGTTTTGCTGGGTATAGTAGTCTGGGTTGGAATCTGTGGTCCCTTAAGGACTGTATGATTTCTGTCCAGGCCCTTCTGGCTTTAATAGTTTCTGTTGAGAAATCTGGTGTGAGTCTGATAGGTCTACCTTCATATGTTACTTGGCCTTTTTCCCTTGCTGCTCTTAGAATTTTTTCTTTGTTCTGTAGGTTCAATGTTTTGACTATGATGTGACGTGAAGATTTTTTTCTTGTCTAGTCTACTTGGTGTTCTGTAGACCTCTTGTATGTTTATGGCCATCTCCTCCTTTAAGTTGGGAAAGTTTTCTTCTATAATTTTCTTGAAAATATTTTCTGGACCTTTGAGCCCGATGTCTTCTTTTTCTTCTACTCCTATTGTTCTTAGGTTTTGTCTTTTCATGGTGTCCTTGATTTCTTGGAGGTTTTGTGTTTGGAACTTTTCTGATGTTATTTTTTCTTTGAGAGACATGTCAATTTCTGCATGTGTATCTTCAGCTTCTGAGATTCTTTTTTCCATCTCTTGTATTATGTTGGTGATGCTTTTTTGTACATTTTTGTACTTTTTATTTCCTTTTGATGTTTTAACTGCCCTTGTCTTTCTCTTGTAAATAATTTTGATTGAGAAATATTTTATTGACTATCAGAATAGCAACAGTAGCTTCCTTCTTAGGTGAACTGGCTTGGAAATTTTTTCCAACTATTTACTCTGAGATTAGTTTATTTTTTGCTGTTGAAATTTGTTTCATGTATTTCTGTTTTCATTTCTATTTTTTGTCTGTGTTATTATCATTATTATCATTTCATATATTCCATTGTGAGTTCACTTTCCTCTACCTCCATTGTTCCAGTACCACCTTGCCTTCTGTCCTTTCCTGCAGATCCAATCCTTGAAAGTTTCCCTTCAGAGGGGGCAGACTTCCCAGTGGTTTCCCCCAAGAATGATATACCAAGTTACAATGAGACTAGTCCAAATTACCTCATATCAAGGCTGTACAAGTAACCCTGTAGGTGGAAAAGGGGTAGCAAAAGCAGGTAAAAGAATCAGAGATTCCCCCACCCCCCACTATTTGGAGTCAAATAAGAACACCAAGCTACACACTGGTATCATATATTTACACAAGATAGCTCAAAACCATATTGGCTCCATTTTTGTTACACCAGCCTCTGTGAGCCTTGTTATTGTCATTTTTATTGCTGTTTGTTGTTCCTTTATTTTCCCTACTGAATTTAAGATTTTTAGTGATTCTGTGATCTCAAGAAATTTGCTTGATTAACAAGGTCAAGCAGTGGTTCAAGTTATGTTGGTGCAGGAAATTTCTCATCTATGATATGAAGACTAACAAGTAAAGTGGTTTATTCTTAAGCATGGGATACTGCTCAGTGTGAAATATGTAAGACCTTGGTATAACTGCCAAAATCAACAAAAAAAATGCTGTTTGCAGTTCTCTAGGATGAATAAGACAAGGAGTTTTAATAAATAGGTCTCCATGAAAATATTCATTCTACAAATACTGTGCTATATTTGTATTTACTCAAGACTCAGAGGGATCAAGGAGAAGAAAAATAATAAATATTGAATCAACGTTTTCCATCATACCATGTGTTTTCATGTTAATGCATAGTTATAAAATGTCCCTGCAAATCTCCTTTTAGGGAAAAGGCAGATTTGAACACCAGGTTAAACAACTTAATTAGAAAATGTTCGATGTTACTGTGGGAATCTGCTGCTCTAAAGGAAGTTTAAGTATGTTCATTCATCAGTGAGTAGTAAAATTCCCAAAGTAAATAAGATTGAAGGAATTTTGGTTCCCACTGTGGACTAACTTTTCCCCTTTTTTTTATCTGGGGATTGTAGATCATTAGATCATTAAGTTATTTGAGTTGACAGTTGTAAAAAGGAAAAGATAAAATATCTGTCTGGTCTCAAGAAAATGGTTTTTCCAAATTTTGGCATTTAGACAAAACCTAGCACCCAATCAGTAACTTGGGGAGAAGCCTCTAGCTGGGTGTAAGGAAGCATTCTCCTTATCTGTCTTAAAAGGACCTCTGGCCCTTCCATTACCATGTGTTTTTGGTATCTATTACTATCTTAAGTTATTTTCTACTTTGAAGTCTCCTTCAATCTTTAATCAGCAAGTACTTTTCATACACTTCAAAACCCTTCAACACAATTTATAGATTTCTAATCTTCCATGTATCTGTTCCCCTGAAAATTCTGGAGAGTCACCCCTACCTCCTTGCTACTCTGCTTTGCTGAGAGACAGAAAACCTTGGCAGTTTGGAATAACCTTTCCTTTTTACCCACAGAGTGGTTATTTTGTTTTATTTACTCTGCACATTTTTTTTCCACTACTGTTTTAGAAAAAAAAAAAAAAAAGCTGTGAACATAGAACTTTAAAACATTATGTGCTCTCTTTGCCATGAGTCAGAAACCTTTAATAAATTTGGCATTTGAGAGGATTTATCATTGTAACAAACATTTTACTTTAAACATACCAGTTTTAGGTAAATTAAATAGCAATGTTTCTAAAATAATTAAAAGTACAGCTATTCCTTGATTTCAGTGCTGTCATGATTGGATTAGGCAACCATATATTTATTTAAAGCTGGTAGTGGCAGCTGTCACTTGCAGTCCTAGCCACAAATGGAAGCCAAAAGCAGTTTTTTGCTTTGTTTTTTTTCCCACTGTTTTCATTTTTTTGAGACAGTGTTTCTCTGTGTAGCCATGACTGTCCAGTCTGCAACTCACAGCAAACTGCCTGCCTCTGCCTCTCCAGCAGGCCTATGCTGAGATTACAGATTTTAGATAGCATGCCTGGGTTTATGCACTGTATTTAAATGCCTTTTATTCATTTCAAGAAAACAAACAAACAAGAAATCCTACTTGAATATTTTTAACCTGTATTAAAGATTTATTAGATGAACTATTGTAAGCACAAAGCAAACTCCAGTTTAAATTAGGGTTCCATTTTTTAAAAAGTACTGACCCAAGAATGACCCTCAAACCACATAGATGCAGGAAAAACTGGAGAATGTACAAACCCAGTTGCAGGAAAAAACTGTAGAATATACAAACATGTAACTTTCAAACTTTCCTTTAGATATGCTTACTTCCCTCAGCAACTCCTCAAGATGTTTTCTTTAGATATACTTACTTCCTTTAGCAACTGTTCTAGATAGCACCCACCAACAGCAGTAAAGGTCACCTCACTTGCACAACCCTTACCAAACCTTTAAAGCCAAGGCTTGGAATATCTTACTCATTTATTTCCCCTTTAAAATCTGCTCCGCTAGACTCAGGGTGGCTCTTCTAACCTGCTGCAACAGGGGCGAGTTGTAACTCAACTTCAAACTTGTAATAAAAAGATCCTTATGTGTTTTGCAACAGACTCAACTGCTGGCTGTCTTTTGTGGTCTAGAAAAATGGGTACAACATACTTAGTAGCTCACTGGAATCCCCAAGACACCCAGGAACTCAGAGCTAGACTATTGGCACCCCAGGTAGGCGCTTTTATCTTGGCCAAATTCTGTGTCTCTGTTCTGTCATTCTGGTACAAAGTGGGTGGCCATGGATCCAGGGAGCACTAGTGTCAATAGCACAGTAGCTGAGAAAGTGGCAGACCATGGCCATGGGTATCAGGGAGACTTTCCAGATCCTGGTGGGCACTGGGCTCCCCAGTGGCCCTGTGCAGGACACAATGTCCCAAGTCTGTTTGATAACCCAAGAAGAAAGTGTGTTGCTCCCACTGAGATAGGAAGTGCTGCCAACATACTGATTTTGGGTTCTTACCCATTTGCCTAACAGAATATATTGTTTGGCTTTGTGTTTGGCTGGCTGTGATGACTGATCTAATTTCTTTGGATGGTATTTGGATGATGTATTGCATGGTACAGACTCAATATAAACCCCTAAGTTGATTCTTGACCATTTCAGGAAGGCTTGTGCTATGTTCCACAACCTCTGGTGACAGAGGCAAGGAGGTGTCACTGGATGGCTACAGAATGCAGAACTCTAGGTGTGGCACTTCTGCTACTCCTTTGGACTGTGATCTAGCAGAACATGAGGCCACAGTTCCAAGCTCTTGTGTAGTCTTGTGGGAGCCTGATTTCAAGGAGGACTACATATAATGGAACAGGACAGAAGACCCATCATGCGACAGGCCACTGTTCCTTTGTTTTTCCCTTTTTCTTTCTTTCTTTCTTTCTCTTTGCGTGCATTGTACTGGGACATGGTTTTCTTGTGGGGCTCTTTTGTGAGCTTGTTTGCTTATTATGGTCTCAGTAGACTGGTGACCATGGTGATTTTGGTGCCCCATGCTCCCAGCTCTACAAGCAGGGCACTTCTGGTCATTAATGGGAACATGACTCGAGTGGGATATATAGAGAACAGCTAAGAGAAGGCAAGTGAAGCATGCTCACCCAGGCTGATGCACAAATTTCCACCTGGAGGGCAGAGAAAGGGATTCATGCTGCTTAGAATTTGTGCAAGCTTGCCTTCTGGGAGAGAAAATGGCAATGGTTCTTCCACAGTATCCACTACTCTTCTGGGATCAACATGAGAGGGCAGAGATGAAGAGGCAGGCTAGAGTATGCCTACATCGCATGGGACCCTAGGAAACACTGACAGCAGGTCCCAAACTCCCTCATGGATTTAAGAGATAACAAAGGGCTTGAAACTCTGGATGGAGTAAGAAAACTTTCTCTGTTTATATGTATGTATGACCATTATATGTTTATTTCTGACTGATCATTAATGGTTAACATACTCTATATGTCTTGGTTATAGATTGACAGTTATTGGATATGTTTTAATTTAAATTCAAACTCTTGTTTAGAACATATGTATGTGTGCAAATATGTTAACATCAATAGAAGCTCAGATGTTTTAAAATAGCAACCATGTGGCTTGCCATGTGATATGACTCCACCATCTTGAAATTGCCATATGGTGTAGCGTAGGATAAAAGAATTACATAAACTCTTAGATGTAATGACTACTGCTTATCATCCTATCTCCTTTTAGAGTAAGAAGAGAAATCTCATTTTTAATTGATATTGATTTTTAGAGACTACATTGTTTACACTGGTAAATTTGGTTTTGACTTAAAATTATGGTTGTGCTTTGTGACTTCACTCCTAAAAAGGGTACTTTATTTTGATATGGGAAACAATTATTTCTTTAAAAAATGGTTTTAAAATTATTTAAGACTGAAGAATTTTAACATTTATCAGCTATTTCATTTTATTTTGTAATAGTGTCTTGATGTATTTTATATACAGTGAATTCACTGTTGTATTTTTGCAGCATACTGTATGTGTGATTCAGTCCTGGTTTGTGAAGGTCTATTTAGATTAACAGGCTGCCTTGAAGTACATCTCTGGCTGCCAGTTCCTGAATGAATGGAATGACACTGTTTGTTTCTTTCTAGCCAATAGCTTTGGTATGGCCAGAATAGCTCAAGTACAGTTTAAATTGCTATATAGTATTACATTATATAGTAAGTTCTAAAACTTATTGGACTTCAATGTTAGAACTTGGTTATATGAAGCTGTAAATGCTCCACAGTGCTATACCATGGGAGTCAGCAATACCACCAGTGATACTTAATGTCTGTGTTTTATATTGCTAGCCACAGACTGCAATAAGACGTGGCTAGCCACCATGTTGGATTAGAGATAAAGAAGGCAGATTTAGAGTTTTACCACCAGCTATGGTTGATGGCAGTCAGCCATGTTCAGTTCTCTGTTTAGTCCTTGAAGCTTTTTGCTGTTCAGTCTTAAAAATATGGCATGGTAGAATGAGCAAGGTTTGCCAGCTTCTCTGCTAATTATCTAATTGAAGGTTTTATTTGATTTTAGTTCAGAAATATATTTAAAATTATGATAATGACTGCAGTTGGTTACAAGATTGTGCTTTACCTGGTCTCTTATGTTTTCAAGATTAAACCTAGAATGGGTAACTACAAAGGATATCTATATCTAGTTGAAATAGGTATGGTCCTAAAACACTTACCTAAGGAATATGCCAGAACTAGATATTACAATATTCTGTTTTACAGAATGCAGTTTAGAGCAGATAACTAAAAATAGACCTAGAGTAACTCATATGCTGACCCTCAAGCTTGTCAGAGAATATGAATTAACATGAGTAAGCTTATTATGACAGAGGCCCAAAATCCTGGTAGTAGTTTCAAGAAGATTGGACACAATGACAGATTAACTTCAACTCTGGATTATGGTATGTTAACTACTGGGCAAGACTGCCCCAACTGCCTGCCTCTAGGGCCCAACCTAAACTGTGGACAAAATTGTGGACACCTGGAGAGTTAGTAAAAGTAAGGAAGATTGGAGGGTCTAAGTAGGTGTTTTTACTATGTGAATTTAAGTTGTAATTATATAAGAAAATAATTTAAAGCATATTAAAAATGAGAGATGTTTCAGATTGCTCCCCCTTTCTGCTATTGTTCTGCTTATGTTGTTATACAATTTCTAAACTTCAGAGTTATGACATTCATCAACAGAGTTATAATAAACAGATGGAGTACTGAATGCTTATTATCCAGTCACACACTTGAGCTTTTAATTTTCTTTTGGTTGTGTTCTAGAGATAGAATTACAGGTGTTTCTCATAAGGCTAAAAATATTTGACTACTGTGTATATCTCTGACCCAAAAGCCATAGCTTTTACTAGGTCTTAATGGTATGACTGTACTGCTATCTTGAAGAACTTTTTACATGCTTCTTCTGAATTATGGATCTCAATACAATGGTGATACTAATTTACTTCATTTTGTAAACTAAATTCATTATAGTTTCAGGAAATCAAAAAATCATAGGACCTGAATCTACCATAGTTCAAATGGACCCCAGATTAGTTTTTCCATTTGTCTTGGGATTCCTCATGTTCTACATTTACTTTATAAATTTTAACTTCTTTCTATTCTGAATTTGTCTCAGCAGATTTCCACTAGGTTGACAGACTCTACTCATAGATCAGCTATGGACTGCAAGCTTAGATATGCACGGGCTGAAAGCTGAAGTAATCCAATATGATGGCTGCCTGTCTCTTCAACCACATTTTCTAACTTTTGACTAGATATTCAGTCTTCCTGGGTCCCCAATATCTCCACCGTAATGTCAGCCTGAAGAAGTTACAGAAGAGACATATACATTGGCCTTTATCCTACATAATAGGCTGCAATGTTTAGTCAAAAGGGGCTCCCTGACAATAGCTATTATCTTGGGATCCCACTTAGCTGGAGTAGAAACTAGTATTGCAGGACTGGCTGAACAAAGCCAAAATTATAACAGCTTAAAGCAAATATAATAAAAATATTCAATGCCTTGACAACTCAGTTACCCATTTAGAAAAGAATGTTGATTCCCTGGCAGAAGTAGTGTTACAAAAAAGAAGCAGCTTGGATCTGTTTTTTTTTTTTTTTTTTTTTTTTTTTTTTTTTTTTTTTTTTTTTACAGCAGGGCAATCTATGCGCAGCCATTAGAAAAGAATGTTCTGTTTATGTAAATCACTCAGGAATGATTAGGAAATCTTTAGGAAGAATAACAAAAACCTGGAGAGATGATATAAAGAGAGAGAGGATTCCCAAAGACAGTTAATTCCTGTTATAATAGTTCTCCTTAGCTTACTACCCTTATATCCACCATTCTGGGAGCCCTACTCATCTTGATTTTGCTTTTTACCTTTGGCCATTGCATTTGAAATCTCTTGATAGCTTTTATGAAGCAATGCTTGGGAGTGATATAGTTAATTATATTCAGATCCCATTATGGAAAGGTAAATCTGGAGGAAATGGGGTAGTCATATTTGGAAAACCCATGATTGGGCCTTCAAATGACCATGGAATGCAGGGAATAAGAGAACCAGGCCTGATACCCTCAAAGATCACTAGGAAATAGGCCTAAACAAGGCTACCCAAATTTATGAAGAACTAGTGACCCCACCCAAGGTCACCATGAACTAGGCCATAGGTCACCAATTCCAGAAACAAGGTCATAAGATTCCTTACCCTAGGAACAGCATGAAGATAACCATAAGTATGGAAAGAAGGTATCTTATCTCAGGATGGATCATCTGTCTTGATCACCCACTGACCTTAGAACATTTTATGCACAGAAAATACCTAACATTTCTGAGGTCTATAGAATGCTTTCTGAGTGTTATATTATCCAATCACTTTGTAACAAGCTTGCCCTTGGTCATCCAACCTTTAACCAATCATGTAATACCAAAGCATGCACATCACTGCTTAGGTGTTTGTTTGTTTGTTTTTCCCTGAAAAACTCTGTACCCCTAGACCTCTGGCCCACATTACTCTTCTGTTTGCACAGGAGGTTGTGTTCAAACATGTATACAATTAAAAAAAAACTCATGTATTTACAGCGGAGTCTATTTATTCCTGGTCTTTTGGTGTTTGTGAACTAGGCAGAACAGTTTCATCAAGTTTAAGAATTCCAATGCTTGATGATCTTACTGCTTAGTCTAAAAAATTTAAAGTAAAATATACAAACTTGAAATTTTTCTTCTTTATATTTTTCTAGTTAGTTTTATAAGTTGAAATACTTGATACGTAATCAGTTTGATTAAAATTTAAAAAATATGTTAAAACAAATTTAGAGACACATGGTAAGCAAGTTAAGCAATAAACTGAGAAAGGCATTTGCCAAATAAGGAACTATGTCCCTCAATTTGTAACAATTATCCAGGAAAGGTAGCATATGCCAATAATACCAGTACTTAAAAGGGCCAGGCAGGATAGCTGCCAAAAACCCTACATAGTAAATTCCATATCCACCGAAGAAAGATATAAAAATAAAATATGACCAAGAAACAAGTGCTACAATTTCCTTTTTAAAAAGTATTTTCTTTTTCATATTAAAATGACTGCCCAGTATATGATTTGTTGAGGTAACTATCAGGACAGTATTAATGATTTTCATTCACCACTAGGAAAACAGTCTACCTCCTGTGGACCAAAAGCAGGACACAATGGCAATCTTCTTACTTTAAACAATGGCAAGCTACCACTTTATGCAATAGCAAGCCTTCTTCACACAATTATAATGCTACTTTGCACAGTGAGAAGGTTACTTTAAGTAAAGAATCAGCAACTTTCAAGAATAAAAATCCTAAACAAACATATTCTTTCAAAGGGAACATCTTCAATGTACAATCTTAAAATATACTTTCTTCCACAGAGATGGTTACCAGTGTTAGTGCAAGAAGCTATCAAAGGAAATGAACATATTTCAAAAAGAAAAAGGCTACCAAACGATATTTAAAAGTTGACATTTCATATAAAACCATTAGTATCCTAAAATAATTGGCTGATACTACCTTACATAGCACAAATTCCAACAACTACCATTTCAGCATACCTTTTAGGAAATGCTTAAAAGAGCATTAATAAACAGGCTGAAAGACTTTCTAATACTGATTTATAGCTATGAAGAAGCAAATTCTAGTAAACTATAAGAAATGAAATACACTTTAAAAGCACAATAAGTTGTCCCAATTTGCAAGAACCCAAAATATTTTCAGGAGTCCAGTCTGTTGCAGAACACATAGGATCTTTTTATTACAATCTCGAGGTTGGTCCACAAATCACCACTGTTGCAACTGGTTAGGAGAACCTCTCTAAGTTTTGTGAAGCAGAGTTTTTAAAGGGAAAGCAAAACATGAGCAGGGTAGTCTAAGCCTTGGCATTACAGGATTATGTAAGGCTTGAGCAAGCAAAGTGACCAATTTGTGGGTGCCAATTGGCAGAGTTGCTAAAGGAAGTAAGCGTAGCTATAGGAAAAAAAAAAAAACTGACAGAGTTGCTGAGGGAAGTAAGCATATCTACAGGATCAGTTGGTCCAGTTTTGCAGTTCCATTCTGTGGTTTTCCCTGCAACTGTGTTTGTACATCCTGTAGCCTTTCCTGCAACTGGGTGGTTGGAGGGTCATTCTTGGGTCAGTATTTTTTTACAAAGTGGAACCGTGATTCAAAATGAAGTTTACACTACCAGTGTAGCAGCAATTTTAGAGATCCAATCAAGGGACTCTTAGATTCTAGGTTATCCCCATTAAGACAGTGATTTGGGGTTCTTATAACTATGGGCTGAATTGTTTCTAAACTCTGTTTTAAATATTGTAATAATTTATTAAGTATACAAGGCCAGAAAGTCAATAAAAGGAAGGGAATTAGAAGGGGACATAGCAAGGTAGATACAAGAGTGGTGAGCTATGATGAGGTTCTGAATCATAATTGGAATAAACCCTGTGATTATGAAGAGTAAGTTAGCTTGGGTGACTCTATTTTGAAATGAGGAACTATCTTCAGTAGGAGCTGAACTCAGGTACTAAACTCTCCTAGCAACAGCCTCCTGGAAATATCATGGAATAAATACTTAGTAAGAAATAGAGACAAAACCCTGGTAACAATCAATGAGAATCATTTGGAAATCAGTTGGGAAATTTCTTCCCAATGTTCCAGATATAGTTTAGAAGAATAGCAATTGTGATTATATGCCTAAGCCAATTGTGATTATGTGCCTCAGAGAAGATCATTTCACCCCTATGTCTTTTACCCAATCTTATAATGCCAAGGCATGAACATCCACTTGCTTGCTGTCATGGAAATCACCTGCTTGTGATTTTTCCCTTAAAAAAACATCACCCAGAGCTTGGGGTTCCACTTCTCTACTGCTGCATCAATGAGACTTGGGTCCTGAGTTTGTTCACTCTCACAGTAAAGCTCTTTTGTTTTTTCATTGAGTTGTCTCCTGGTGGTCTCTGAGGGTCCCATGATCCTGGCATAACAATGGTTGTTACTCTCTTTTTCTTTATTCTAGGCCTACTCATACCTTACCCATTGAATCTTAGACTATGTCCAAATGGTCGATGTAAAAATAGCATTCTTCCCTAAAGGTCTGGGAGATTCCCTATGATAAGAGGTCTAGCCCATTTCTATTTTGTAAAATGACCCCCACCTAAGAGAAAACGGAGTCTTTTTTCCTTTTCTTTTAATTATTATTTGTTTAAATTAATTACAGTTTATTCCCTTTTTATTTTGCCTATAGCACCTCAATCCCTCCCAAACACACCCTTCCTCTATCATTTCTTCCCATGTACCTCCCCAAGTCCACTGGTAGGGGATGTCATCCTCCCCTTCCACATGAACCTAGCTTATCCACTCTCATCAAGACTGGCTGCATTGTCCTCCTCTGTGGCCTGGCAAAACTGCTCCCCCCTCAGAAGATGGTGATCAAAGAGACAGTCCCTATCCCCCTTTTTAGGGAACCCACTTGGATAGTGAGCTACCATGGACTACATCTAAGCAGGGATTCTTTGTTATATCCATGAATGGTTGTTAGATGGAGTATTAGGCTTAGAAAAGGCCCACAATTTTTTTTTTTTTATTATTCTATTGCTCTTCTGGTGAACCTCCTATCCCTTCAGATCTTACTATCTGTTTTTGGCTTAATGTTAGCTCAGTATTGACCTGCATTTAACTAGAAAACAGAAAAGAAATAAAGAAAGAGAAAATGACATTGGTCACATCTATTTGTTACTTTTTTAATACTTGTTAGGACCAATGAAATGATGATGTACACAGATTTTATGTGAAAGAGGTTTATTAGATGAAGAGAGAGAAGGAGGGAGTGAGACATGAGAGGGGAAAGGGAGAAAAGAACACTGACAGAAAAAAGGGAGAGAGCAAAAGGGCGAGAACACAAAAGACCAACAAAGTGGCATTTTCATCCTTTTAAAGAACAGGATGACACATGAAAATAGCCTTGGTTGCTAGGCAACCCAGAAGCAGGCTGACTAAATACTAACATTCCTTCCTTTTTCTACAATTAAAAAATGAGGAGCTTGGGCTGCTTCTCATGTTAGGCAAGTTAAAGTATATAAATTTAGGTTCATTGGAAGCAGTTCTTGGTTGCCATGCAAGGTAGAGAGAGAGAGTAAAAAAAATAATAATAGCACAAAAATGTCCAGAATACATGTTCAAGAATACGAGGTGACACTCTTACTCTGGAAATCTCAGGTTAGGTTTATTACTGGTAGAGAGCTTCCAGTAATAAAAGGCAGTAGATAAGGACTGAGGAATAATGGGAGAACCAGGAACTAACTACTTGTCCTGGGCCTGAAGTACATCATTCCAGCCATTTGTTAATAATAAGTGAATGACAGGAGTAGATTCTCTCCTGTCTACTTCTGTTCACACTGGGGGCACTGTTGGGAGGTCAAAAGGCTGAAATGCTGGCCAAGTCGAGTAAGAACAGGCTGTTTTGGTGTTGTCCAGGGTTTATGAGAACATCCTTGGCTTGGAGGGAAGTTCACCTTGACAGAAGTCTGTGCGGTAAGACTGGATCACCTGGGGTAGATGCTTTCGCACTGTCATGAATATAGGAAATACCTGTGTCTAGATACTGAAAAAAATGTATATATATATATATATACATATATTGCATATATAGATATGCAGAAGACAAAGTTAAATTAGGTTAAGGTAAATTTTCTTTAGGTTTACATTTAAAACTTTTGAGAGAGTGAACAGAGTTGGAAGGTTTGGGTCAAAGAAACATGAACATGGGAACCTTCATGCCTGAGGGAATCTCTATTTATCCAATCACTTGTAGTAACTGAAAAGGCTTTGCTTTGGATCTGTTATTTAAGGAAAATCGGCCAAGTTTGGATACAAAAGTGTGTAAGATTAGAGACCCTTAAAGTGTGCACTAATTGTAGAAATCTGAAATTCTCCAGAAGAGATCCCAGAGGAGAATCTGGAGGAAAAGATGAATAGACTATTCCCTTTGGGCAGGTAAGTGTCAGTGACCTGTCAAGGCATATCAAGAGCAAGGTTTGTAGATTGGTACAATTTTTTCCAATGGCTCATCAGTGCTGGCCATAGACCAAGGGCACAATTGCCCATAGCAGACATGGTGTTCCTAGTACTAGAATATTTATAGCCGAGAGAGAGAGGGAAAGGAGAGAAACCATGCCAATAGAGGGAAAATCTTACTGAAGGGAGAAGAGAGTCCTAGATAAAGGGTTTGGATGTAGGTTGGCAAAAGTTGTAGGAAGCATTTTGGGCCAACCAAAAGTTAATACCCACTGGTGTTGTGTGTATGAATGTAACAGTTGGTAGTCAGGAATTGATGACAACCAAAAGGAGAGACTCACCAATTAGCCAGTGTAGGTTGTACTATGTTTAACAATCAAGTAGCCAGGAAAGGGAAATCCTAAAACCAGGGAAAGGGAAGGAATCCCACCTCTGACATAGGCAATAAGTGCAGTACTTATCTGGAGCTCAATTGACCAGAGGGGTGGATGCCTGCAGCTTACAAGAATTACTTTTTTTTTTCTCTGATAAAATATTTATTAAAAAAACCACAAACACAGAAATGAGGAATCCTTTTTGTAGTTAATTTGCAAAAGAAAAGAGAGGGAGGTGAAGCCAAATGACCTAAAAACTGAAAAGACAATCTTCTAATAGAAAGACAATCCTAATAAAAATGGACACCAGAGTGAAACATGAAAATGTTAAACATGATAGTTTCTCCTTATCCCTGTCTTACCTCTGTAAGAAATTACTAGATTCTGTGCTCTTATGTTTATGAGTAACTTAATACTTATGGCCTTAAGCTATATTTTAGTTGATATTAATATGACTGTTTTCTCTTGGTTTGTTTTTCTTTTTTTTTTTTTTTCAGTGCAGTTTATTCAGGAACCTTGAACAATCATCTGACCCTGGGGAAAGCAAGAATTACTTTTAAGTTTCAAATATGAGATAAAAATTTTAGACGTGTTAGTATTACAATTGCTATCTGCACTAAAATATACATTGTAGAAAAGGCAATAGACCTACACATTTGTGTTAACAGCATAAGCATTATTTAAGATGAACTCTGAAAAGGCAGAAGCCTTTCGTGAAGTAGAAGAGACAAAAAGCTCACTTGATCTTAACCTTTAGTATGATTACACATTATGGAGAATGAAGGGAAATTTAAAATCTTGAGTTGGATCCAAGATAACAGGTGTTATAGTGGAATGTTTTCATATTTGAGTTATATTAATAAATCAGAGCTCTATTGATAAAGAGATCTCTGGATAGTCAATATAGCAGTAGCATAGCAACAGGAGAAAATATCAAGCATTTTTACCTATTTAGGACACCTTAAATCACCTGAGAATTTGAAAACTTTATAAATTGCATTTACCAACTTTAAAACACTTTCTTGGACCCTCAAACTTTATAACTTGTGCTTTTCAACCTTAAAACCCTATCTTACCCCCTCAAACAATAATTTTCTTAGGCCTTTATATTTGCTTATTTATCATGAGACACATAAGTGAGACTGCTATGAGCATGCACTGTCCTTTAGCTACAGGGATGGTAAAAAGCTACATCTGCCTGTTAAGTCTGCAAAAAAGGCATATTGTGTCTAGGACTGGCATAGCAGCAAGTCTATGAGTCTTAAGGTCCAGTTTCCTGAATATGAAGAGAACTAAGAAGGCATATGAAGTCTCATAAGACTGAAGTGGGCAAAATATGTTTATGGGCCTGAGTGTGAGACCAAAATAGACTTACAATTTTACCCTGGGCTGGGCAATGGTGGTGGAGGTCACTGAATCTAGGAGCCAATCTTCTAGCTCCACCAGACCAAGGAGCTAAAAGGCTAGAAGTTTGTGTTGCTCTTGTTCTGGTAAAGCCTCCATAGCTGGGCACAAAGGATAAGCTTGCATGGGAGCATTTTGACTTCCAAAAGCCAGTCTGCCAACAGGCAGTGTGTGGCTTGTTGAGGGAAATGTGGGACAAGTGTCTCATTTGGCTTCATTTGAAACAGATAACTTGGTGTAGTTGATTTTTGGCTGTACCCAGGCAAGATTGGTCATTGCAGAACTCTTGTTTACTGTGCAGGAATGCCAACAACCTTACAGCAGCATCCAAGGTCTGGAGCACAGTTTTTGCTGAAGATGAGCTTATCAGGAAGATTAGTCTCATTATTTTTATTAACTTCTGTATGGTGGAAACATCCTCAGCTGTACTGTTAAGATAGCAGTGAGACCATGCATCCATAGGACTATAAATACATTTTTGGCCATGTTAGAGGACTTGATTATGCATTAATTGACTGACTACTAACTTGAAATTTATAACCATCAAATATTAGGACTTTAGGTTTTATCCCTGTTAAGTTGGAGCCTTAAAATTAATAAATATAGTTTATTAAAGTGAAAGCATAACAGTTTTCTGTATGATTTAGTATATAAAAAGGCATAGCTTTTAACAATCTAAGGCTATACTATAGATTAATATTGCTATTTTAGAAAACTAGACCAAGAATATTTTAACCTCTTAACAGTGAAGATATAACATAATCATCAGGCTTGAAAATAAATAAACACCACTAAAATTAATAGATCTTAATTTAGAGTATTGGCAAAAATTTATATGTAGTAATCCCTGAGTTATGAGTTTCAAAACCAACAAATTTGGTAGAAAAGTATAAAGCAATTTAAATTTACATTTGAATTTATTATTAAAAAAAAACAATTAGCTGGAAAGCATAGTGGAGAATCTGGGTCATAGGAGGTTTATGGCATGAGAAACAGCATTTATTAATTTAGGAATTGATGAAGACATAGGCAGTTAGATGTACATTTTAAATTAGTTAATTTGAATTGACTTTGTAAATTTGAAAATTTAACAATATATAAAAATATGTTAAGCTGGAATTGAATCATACATTGTAAAATGTAACTGATTTTTTATAAAAATCTCTACCAATTTAAAGTGAGACTTGTTGCTGTCCTACTCTAAAAGGAGATTAAACAAACTAAGAATTAATTATGACTAAAATTGTTCATAGCATGTGGTCACCTTAAGGTTTAAAGATTAATTTTAAGATATTTTTGAGAGTATAAAAATAAACCAGAGAGTGTATTTAGTGAGATAGCAGGCAGAGACAATCAGTCAAGACTTGAGAAAAAAGAAATAGAAAATTGCTTGGGTTTTTTTTTTTTTTTTACTTTAAGGTTGGCTCTTACTCTTACTGGATATTACTAGATATTAGAAATTTCAGTATTGCAAATATAGGTGTTTAAGCTGGAAGTTCCTTTAAGAGGATACAATAAAAGAAAGCAGTTCCCATGAATGGGAAAAGGGAAACAGAAATAGACCATGCTGTATTGTTATAATGTTCTTTTGAAATGTATACACCTAACCCTAATCAGTTCATTCAAATGCTAATTTCTCTCCCTCACTATCTGGTTTCAATCTGGACATTGCATTGTGATGTTTATTCAAAGTTATACCTGTCTTAAGTTCCTGTGAACATGCCACCATTTCTTTTTCAATTTGTCAGCTAAAGCAATCAGCCACAATGTTGAGCAATGGTGAGGATAGGGTGGGACATCCAGTTCAATGTGGGTGGAAAGAAAGGAAAAAGGAGGAGAGGCAGGAGTAGGAGGGAGAATAGGAGCAGAAGCTGGGAGAGCAGAAGCTCAGGGAGAGGTGTTGAAATGAAGTGGAGAAATTAACCTGACCTAAAATATCACTAAAAGAAAGTATAATGGGGCCACATGCAGGCTTGAACTTTTATGATGGAGTAATTGTTGCCCAACATTGTGTTCTAGGTTAACTAAATAAATCCTAGTCTCTGTATGGTGATTTGGTTATACAGCTGTTTAGAATTAACCGAAGCTTTACTAAAAAGTATATCAACAAATGACACCAAACTAATCTACGTATCCACCCCTTTAACTCATATGTTATCATAATTTAATGGGGAGAATAAGCTCCCAGTGGTATATTGTAAATTTAAAACCTAAAAATTCCTAGGTCAGTTACTACCCTGGAACTAAAGGCAGCCTACTGTGAGCAGACCTGAGACTTAACATAACAAAACTGTCTGCCACTACAGTCTAACAGGATGGAAGAAACAATAAAACAGACTTCTTGGAGCTTGGCTGATAAGCTCTTCTATGGTTTTAAGACAAAAATAAAGGAAAGTTTAGGAATTATGACTATGGTTACATTCATAGTCCTCAATTAACTTTAATCATTGGATTAGTTTTTTATGTCTTCCCAAAGGCAAAGGCTTTAGAAAAGATACTAGAACAATGTATAGAAAAAAAAAATAAAGGTTGGAACAGGATATAAAACAAGATGCAAAAAAACCTACAGAACAGAATAAACAAAAGGAAGATAGGGCAGAGGTTTTAGAAAAGATACTGGAATAACACAAAGAACAATTAGAACAATAAAAAGAAAAAAATAAAATTTAGAAGTAGATAAAAGAAGAAATTCAAGAGATTATTGAACAAAACAAACAAGAGAGAGATAGTTATGAACTATGGGTGCAGACCTTAAGAGAAAATTTTAGGTACTAATTAAAGAAAATATTCCCCCTGAGGGGAAGCAGCATTACCAGGCCATAGAAGAAGACAAAGCAGCCACTCCTGATGAGACCTAATTGACTAAGATCAGAAGAAAGGAAAAGAAGCCCTCCCATATCAGTGGACTTGGGGAGGGGCTTGCATGCAGAGGGTGGAGGAAGGGAGGGATTGGGATGGGAGGAGGGAGAGAACCACAGGGGGGATACAAAGTGAATAAAGTGTAATTAATAAAGAAAAAATAAAATATTAACGTTAAAAAAAAGAAAATATTTAGGCAGAGGCAAAAGACAAAAATAAAGAAAGCCAACCTAAGGTGATTAGAAAACAAATGTTATTAGAGAACAACAGATGATGTTTATCCACGGGATTATCATGAAGCTAAATAGCACCCTGTAGAAGTGCTAGATCTGAGGAAATTTGAGGAAAATGCCACTAATTTTGGAATGCATTTGCCATTTGTAAAACATATGCTGATTTCCTGGCCAATCAGAAGTAGAGTAATCCCAAAGGACTGGGAAGATATGACAAAGGCAATATTAGAACCTGGGCCATATTTACAATGGCTATCATGGTGGAAAGAAGAGGCTAAAAAGATAGCACACAAAAAAGAGCCAGATGTGTTGGTGTTTCAAAGGAACAGCTGCTGAGTGATGGTCAGTATGTTGGCACAAATATTAAAGCTATATATAATTAAGAAACCTTAGCATTATATTACCTAACAGCCTTAACTGCCTGGGACAAGATTGAGGAATCAGGAAAAAGGCTTGAGCCAGTCTCCAAGGTCATACAATGTCCAAGTGAAACATTCAGTAACTTTTTGCAAAGATTGACTTCAGCTGTGAATGGAAGTATATCTGATCCACTAGCTAGAAAAGCACTAATAGAATCTTTAGCTTTTGAAAACGCTAATACTGAATGCAAAGAGGCAATAAGGCTATTAAGCACTAGATCTGTACCAATAGAGAAGTGGTTTATAAATATGTTTGAAATCAGACTTCATTCACCCAGTTTGACCTTGATAGGAAAAGGTACCCCTAAAAACCTTGGGAAATGTCTTAATTGTGATGGGCAATGTTACTACAAAGGAAGTTACCAGGAAAACCAAAATAATTCAACAAGGGAGCCTATGCTTCCTAGAATATGCAGAAGATGTGGCAAGGGTCAACATTGGATTAGTGAATGTAGGCAGTCACAGATAAGTGATAAGTGGGGTAATCACAGATAAGTGGGGTAATCCCTTATAAAAAAAATGTCCAACGGGACCTCTCACAGGCCCTAAAATTGGACAGGGATACTCCTCCACAAAAAAAAAAAAAAAAAAAAAAAAAAAAAAAAAAAGCTAAACACAACTGCTTTGGGAATACATTAAAAACTTAGACAGCGAGAGGCCAGGGCAGATTTTATAGATAAATCAAAAATCAAGAAGGGAACGAAAGACAAATATATTGGCCAACCTCTATAAATGATCAAAGGCCAAATTATTTAAAGATAATTTTAAATAAGATTGAAATTGAAGGCATGATAGATACTGGGGCTTATGTCACAATTATCATTCCTAAATTTTGGCCCCCAAAATTGGCCACTTCAAGAGTTGGATATCCAATTCCAATGAGTTGGAAATTTAAAGTAAAACAGTGTGTCAGATGGCTTAAATGTGCAGGACCAGAAGGTCAAATAGGAAATTTGAGGTCATATGTGGCTGAGAAATCCATTAATTTATAGGGAAGAGATCTGATACAACAATGGAAAACTCAGGTTAACATAAGCCCAATTTCAGAGACAATCCAAAAAACAGGTTATACTCCTGATAAAGAAGTTAAAAATATTAAAAAAAAAGTCATCAAAAACAGTTACAGATTGTCTAGCCTGTCTATAAACAAAATACAGCAAAGGCTGTCTTCTCAGCTTTGTGTTGGGAAGCCACTGCTAATAAAACTCTTAAAGCCGTACCACTAAGGTTCTTGGCAGACCAACCTATTTGGATTGAACAATAGTCTCTGAGTAAAGAAAATTTACGGGCACTAGAACAGCTAGTCTTGGAACAGCTGGAGCTGAATATATAGAAGAGTCCAACAGCCCTTGGAAAATTCTGCCGTATTTATTATCAAAAAGAAATCTGACAAATGGAGGATGTTAACAACTCTAAGAGCAGTTAACAAAATTATTCAGCCAATAGTATGGTTACAATCCAGAATACCATTGCCTTCCTTATTACCTAAGCAATGTCCTATTATAGTGATTGATTTAAAGGATTGCTTTTTCACAATTTCTTTACATGAACATGATAGGGAAAGGTTTGCTTTCTCAGTACCCTCTTTGAATAGAAGCTGTCCAATAAAGAGATATCACTGGAGGGTCTTACAACAGGGGATGTTGAACAGTCTTACTTTGTTCCAATACTTTGTACAACAGCCATTAGAGATATTTCGTAAGCAATTTTCTCAATCCAAAATTTGCCACTATATTGATGATATCTTATTAGCTGATTCAGATATGAAAACATTTGAAAGTATTTTTGATGAAATAAATAGAACTTTGCCTTATTTAGGATTACAGATTGCTCCGAAAAAATACAAAGAGGAGATTCTATTAATTACCTAGGATATAAAATAGGTCTACAAAAAATTCAACCACAAAAAGTACAAATGATAAAAACACAATAAAGATCTATTAATGGTTTTCAAACATTGCTGGGAGATATTAACTGGCTACGGCCCAACCTTGGTTTAGCTACTCAACAGCTAAGTAACTTATTTCAAATCTTACTGAGTGGTAAGGACTTAAGAAGCCCAAGAATGTTATCAACTGAAGCTGAAAAGCAATTGGCTCTGGATAGAAAAGAAATTACAAAATGCTTACATAGATTGTATTAATTCAAAGAGGGCCTGTATTTTGGTTATCTTTTCCTACACTCATTCTCCCACAGGAATTCTTATGCAGGGGGAGAACTGTGTTTTAGAATGGATATTTTTGGCACACAAACAAAATTAAAAATTAAAACCTATGTAGAAAAGTTTTCTGAATTGATCCTAAAAGAAAAAAAATGAGACTTTGTCAACTGGTTGGAAAATATTCAGCTAATATTATAGTGCAAGCTGATATTGTGGTCAATATGGGCAGACGATGGATATTGGCAACGAGCTTGTTGTGAATTTTTGGGAGAAATCAACAACAGATACCCAAAAAGCATGTGACTTCAGTTTATGAAAAGAACCACTTCAGATTACCCCAACCTACCATGGTGGATGCTCAATAATAATATCAACTTATATTGCTTATCCCTATACATGGAAACAACTCTGAAACTGACTGAGACATAAAAAATATGTCACCAGCCAAAATTTCAACAATATATGGCCAGTAAATCATTGGCTATAATATCCTCAAAAATTTTACATTGTTGTTCTTTCTATTGGCATAGATAAATTGGCTTACAGTTTAGTTTCATCCTGCACATCTTATTATTTATAATTTTTGAATGGTGGGAAATTGTTTTCAGAACAAAAATATAGGACACCAGAGATGTTGGATCAAACCTGACAGGATTCATCCTTCAGCATGCTGAGATATTTACACATCTGTTCCAGCATCCTGCATGTTCCAGCATTCTGCTTCTTCCTGCCTCAACTGCTTCAATTGCTGTTTTTCATCAAAGTCAGCTCCCAAGAGAGCTTTGGGGAAAGCTACTAATCTTACTTGGTCTAGCATTTTAGACTGTTTAAAAACAAGCTTTTATTAACTCTGACATTTTTCAACATTCCTATGACTGGACCACAAATGTTAGTGTTTGCTTAATTAACCAATTTTTCCCAATTTTCTTTTGGCCTCCAACAGAATTTTGCATGTCCAAAATGTCAGCAAGAAAAAATCCATGAGAACGACACCAAATTTTTTTAAAAGGGGGTTGGGTATACTTATGTGTTTTCTATGGCTATGCATTTTTATTGTCATTGAGAAATGTTTATAAATTATTAATGGTCATATTCAGAGTGAAACAAGGTTATATTCAGGGATTTCTCTTTTGCTTTTGCTTTTTTTTCTCTTAGACAAGGAGAAAGGGGGTTGAAAAGAAAGGAGTATATGGGGATATCTTATAGGAATAAGACATAAGGTAGATTATTGAATCTACTCAACTTAGGGTTTTATTTGTTATTCTCAAATATTGTTAATTTTAATTCTGGTATAGAAATGTGCATATTGATGCAAAAATAAGTATTTTTGATACATTGGTATGAGCATTAGTATATTGATACAAATTCAAGGTTACATCCAATACTTTTAAACTGCTCTTAAAAACTGGTTAGGATATGAAATAATGCAAGTTAATTGCTAGTTAATCAACTCATAGCATGTCAGACAATAGTCTAATTTATCACAGGAGTATATATATCCTAGGATTAACAGATAGATATGATTTTGTTGACAGGTCGATTACATAAAGTTAGGTAGTTTTCAAATATTTCAGAGACTTACAGAATATGGCATTTTAAATGTCTTTTTTTTTTCTTTTAAAGATTCTTTGACAATGAGACAGGTCTTCTTCTGGCAGCACCCTGCCTACCTCAAAGAAGATGATGAGCATCTCCTCCATATGGAGATGGCTTCAAATATGGCAAATGAGCCACTCAGGTAAAGAAAATACCCTGGATTCATGAGAGACAAATACTGCCAAAAATGAGGAAGCTTATGCAGGAAAAGTAAATTGCTGAATTCTTCCAAGACAGGATAAGCAAGTCCTAACTAGTTCTTTCTTCACATATATGTCTGTCAAGTATTATGCGCCACAAGGTTGAAGATAATGCTCCAAGGATATAGAGTCATGGGTGACTGTTCAGGCAGCAACTGTCTTTGTCAATTTATTTTTTATTTTTTATTTTTTGGAAGCTGCTAAAATGAGCTTCCTATTTACTCTAACAACTAATTTTATTCCTTCTCAAGTCCGTGATGTTGTACTGACCCACAGGAGTTTAACATGTTTCTAAAGGGGTAGAGGGGTGAAAAGAATGGGGTAGAAAAAGAGACAAAAGGAAGGAGGCCAAGTCTGTTTGTCTGATCAAAGTAGAAATTTTTACCCAACTTATATAGGGAGAAGGCAGGAAAAGGGTAAATTACTGCTGCAGGAGATAGGAAGAGTGCTTTCATGGCTTGAATATTGCACCTGCAAGATACAATAAGGAAGTTTTCTTAAGATATCTCACAGATGCTCTAAAACTAACAGATGGATGTCGTCACAAATCTATCACACATTACTTAAGGTCTTAGATAACTCTCTAAATAGCTTTAGATCTCCACTAAATGACCTTTGCTCACTCTTTGTCTTTGGCTTCAGGAAATAGCTTTGTCTCCACTAAATAGCTTTGGCTCACTATTTTGTCTTTGTCTCCTGGCATGATGGGGTTGAAGACCAAATAATTATAGTGCCACAATTAAGCTTAAGTTATTTAGAAGTTAAGAATTGCATTCATATAGGTAATACCAATAAGGACAAAAGTTAATTTAGGTATAAAACTCTAAACTTGTCAACATAGGTAGGATAATCAGATACTATCTCCTATGTTGCTAAATACACATAGACTGGACATTGCACATGTAGATTTTACCTAACCGTTTTCATAATTTCATATTTATTATTGTATTGAAAGAAAAGGAGCCTTTTTATTAGATTTAAAATGGGAAATGTTGGTATAATGTTCTTTTGGAATGTATACACATTACCCTTGTTTATTCAAATGCTGATTTCTCTCCCCCATTATCTGGTTTCAATCTGGACATTGCATTGTGTATCAATAGTAAATATTAATGTCCAATGAAATTAATGGTTCATCTACTAAATAGCTTGGCAGGTCATGGGTTTAGCCTGGCTAAAGCCAAAGGTGTCTGGTACCAGGGCTTTATCAGCAGGAAGAGTGAGTTCTCATACAGGGAATCTCATCCACATGAAAGAATAGGGATAGACAGGCAACTTTAGAATGGAGGTAGAAAGGGATGCAGTAGCCCTTTAGGGTCTAAAAGATACTGCAGTTTTCCAGCTCTAAAAACCAATGGGACAGAAAGAAGTAAAAGCAGATTGCATTAGGGTAAAGCATACCATTATTGTTTTGTTTTATAACCAAGATGACTGCCAAACATGTGAATGCCCGTAATTGCCCTAAGTTAATATGGTGGTAAAACAATGTCCTTGCTCTTAGTGGAGATGGTAGTAAAGCCCTAGTCCATGACCCTTATCCCAAAAGCCTTATCCCATGGCAGGTATCTATGGCCATACTGCCACAGTAGGACCAGGTGCTTGCTGGTGAGATGACTGTCCTGGCCAGTGTGAAACTCTCTTCAAGCATGTGGCATGGCTTATCAGAAGGCTGCAGAACTGCAAGCCAGCCTCTTGTGGCATGCATTTCTCTGGAGATTTAAAACCTTTCCCTGTAGGGCCTGAGGCAGCATTCTAAAGTGATCTGTGTAACACAGGATCCCCAGTAATTGCTTACCTAAGAACGATAGATTAGATGCAGAATGTGTCTGTGTCTGAAGGTGCAATTTCAGCATCTGGCACGAACATTTTAGTTTCCCAAACTGATTTTGGTCCAGTGAGAGTGTCCACCATGTGTCTGGTACAAGGAGCACATGGCAGTTCACCCAGTCTCAACAGCCTCGAACAGAGGGTCAGGTATGTGCAGTAAGACCAGGGCAGTTGAGATAAAGTGTAGATTTTAAGACAGAGGTGGTTGAGTGGTGGTTACAGAAGAAAAAAAAAACAAAAAAACAAACAAACAAACAAACAAAAAAACTATTCCAGGCATCATTAAAGGGACCAGACCAGGTGCAACCAAAAGAGTCTTTACTGGTCAAATGCACTAATGTTAGGAAGAATGAAATGATGATGTGTATAGCAGATATTTTATGAAAGAGGTTTATTTGATGGAGAGAGATAGTGAGAATATGTAGAGACATGATAGGGGAAAGTGAGAGGGATGCCCCAACAGAGAAAGGGGAGAGTAGGAGAAAGCAAGAGAGTAAGAGAAAAAGAAAACAAGAGGGCAAGAAAGTAACAAAGTGGTAGGTTGATTCTTTTTTTCTTTTTTTTTTTTTTTTATTTCAATGCAGTTTATTCAGGAACATTGAACAATCCTCGGACCCCGGGGAAAGCCAGCCCAAAGCTTAAATAGCCTCTGGGTAGCCAACCCAGGCGTGCCACGTGGGCAATGCAGATAGGTCCACCTACATGGAAGCAAGCCAGATCCTCGGCCTTAGCCAAATGTGGAGTTGTTCGTGACAGAGAGCACTCACCATCGGGAAGGTGGAAGGCGGGAAACCAGCTCCATCTTTAAGGCATAGCATTCCGCAGCTCTCTACAGTTCCTCCTTTTTGTTTTAGACGCATCAGGCAAGAGTAGAGGTCTGATCTCTGATATTAGAAATAAATTGGGACTTTGTACAGATGTTCATTTAGGCGTCATCCACCCAAAGAGCATCAGACCCGTCCGATACCTTTTTCTCAGAGGCGGGACCTGGGGCATCAACCCGCATGCAATCAGACATGCTCTTCTCTGGGTCCAAAGCGGCTGACCCTGAGTGCAGTGCTTAGCCTCGCATCCTGAGCGTATCATTTTAGCTTTTTATGGTATCCAACCATGCTTGGGGAGAATGTCCTGCTTCAATGGCTGTAAGGCCTGAATGATCATGGCTGCATCACACTGTTATGAGACTCTAATCTTGCATATGTACCACAGGCAAACCAAGGAGACCAACACCAGAAGGCCTGCTAACACTCCCATGCCCGCCCATTCCTTCAGATGATTCATGGCTGCAGCAATCCATGTTGATAATCCTGTGGCTAGTCCTGCGTCCACTCTGGTAGAATTTACTGTGACAATGGCCACTCTCAGCTGCTCCATCGTAGTATCGAATTCTCCAGTCCAATTACCTAAAATATAGTTCGACAATTGTTTAGACAGATTTGCAGCACAGGGAAAATTCTCATGTTGTATGCTAGTGACACAAAGTCCAGCATACTTTCATTGACAGCCAGGTTGAGCGATTTGCCATAGGGTATCAATTTGCTCCTGCACGAGGTCAATCCTCTGATTGAACACCATCAAGCTTCCTTTTAGTTGAGCATTAATTCCTTTATGTACAACTAAGGCATGAGCTACATTGGCTAAATGATTATTCAGGGTCTGAGCAGTCTGCCCAGTATGACTCATGGCTAATGCCCTGGTGGTAGCTCCAACAGCCGTCAATGAGATGGTAGTAACAATGGTGGCTGTAGTTCCAAGATCCCTTTTCTGTCTGAAAAGAGTCATAGTGTGAGGGGCATCAATGGGCACAGGCACCCAGTGAGGCATGCGAGTAACCAGGGCATACCTAAATTTACTAGCATTCCAGCATTGGGCAAAAAAGCAAGTATCATTACCACAATTACTTGGCTCTATCTGGCTAATAATGAATAAAAATGGGGGATATAGACAAACAGGTGTGGGCTTATAGGAAATATTATGAGAAGCCTTAACCCCTCGTTGGAACATCCTGCGTCAGTTCTAGAACTAGCAGTGGTGGTGTCCGAGGTCTGAGTAGGTTCAGGAGACCATTGCCCCCAGGGGCGAGACGTGCTCCATACCAATTGACTAACTCCATGTTTTCCTCCAATTTTGAAAGTCATTTAAGGTTCTTAAATTATTTTTTTCCCTTTTTTCTTAAATTTTTCATCAATTACACTTTATTCATTCTGCATCCCCCCATAAGCCCATCCCTCCTCTCCTCCCAATCCCACCCTCCCTCCTCCCTCTGCTTGCATGCCACTCCCCAAGTCCACTAATAGGGGAGGTTCTTCTCCTCTTCTTTCTGATCTTAGTCTGTCAGGTCACATCAAAAGTGGCTGTATTGTACTCTACTGTGGCCTGGTAAGGCTGCTCCCCCCCCCCCCCCAGAGGGAGGTGATCAAAGAGCAGGCCAATCAGATTATGTCAGAGGCAGTCCCTCTTCACATTATTATGTAACCCAATTTGGACTCTGAACTGCCCTGGGCTACATCTGTGCAGGGGTTCTAGGTTATCTCCATGAATAGTCCTTGTTTGGAGTATGAGCCTCTGGGAAGTTCCCTATGTTCAAATTTTCTTGTTCTGTTGCTCTCCTTGTGGAGACCCTGTCCTCTCCAGCTCTTACTATTTCCCAGTTCTTACCTAAAATTCCGTTCACCTGCCCAACAGTTGCCCATCCGGCTCAGCATCTGCTTTGATAGTCTGAAGGGCAGAGGCTTTCAGAGGCCCTCTGTGGTAGGTTTCTAGGTTGTTTCCTGTTTTCTTCTTCTTCTGATGTCCATCCTCTTTGCCTTTCTGGATGGGGATTGGACGTTTTAGTTAGGGTCCTCTCTATGATTCTTTTAAGGAGAAATTTAACCACATCTTCTTGCTGTGGCTACTTGACAGGCAACAAATGATGACATCTTAGGTTACTAGGCAACTCAGAAGCAAGCTGTCTAAATACTAACAGGAGTGACTATACTTGGCACTGAAATATGGACAGGAAGCATATCTTCAATATATTTGCTTTTGAGCCAGGCATGATGGCACATGCCTTTAGTCACAGCATTCAAGAGGCAGAGGCAGGCAGATTTCTGCATTCATAGCCACCCTGGTCTAAAGAATGAGTTCCAAGGCAGCAAGGACTGTTAAACAGAAAATAATAATAATAAAAAAAACTGTCTCAAAAAATACCAAAGAAAGGAGAGATTTGCATGTAATAACAGCGAATAAATTTTATATTTGAGAAAATTAAGTCTTGCATGCATTAGATTTGTTTCACATTTTTTTAAATGTTGAATATAGAAAAATGAGTCAAATAATTTATTTGTATGTTCAAAGTTAGAGATGTGGAAGAATATACATTAAATTGTTCACAGTGATAATGTCTGGTGGATGGGGTGGAAAGGCAGAAATTCATCTGGTAGTTGAATATTTTACTTTTATTTCTTTGTCATTTGAGTTTTATAATACATTTTGATTTTGGTTTAAAAAACTAAAAAAAATTGACAACAGTAGTGTGGATAGTATTTTGGATGGAGAGAAAGCTAAGGGGAATGGAACCTAAAGTACAGTGATGCCATTGGAATAGGTGCCAAGGTGGCAGCATTGAGATATCTTCGGAAGGATCAATAGATCTTCATTAGCAATTAGCACTTGGAATGAAAAAAGAAGACTGGAAAGGATTGTTAGAATTTTGATGTGGGAGACTGCATACATACGTGATATTCTTTTTTATATTGTCCATTTTTAAAATCTCTTTTTATCTTTCATTAAAATAGAATTACATCATTTTTTCTCCATCTCCTTTCTTTAACTGTTCTCAACTCTCTTTCTGTCAAATATATCACCTCTTTTTATGATAGCACATATTTCTATAAAGCAATATAAAATATAGCTGGGTGTGGTGTCACATGCCTCTCTCTGATCCCAGGCAGATCTCTCAATTTGAGGCCAGCCTGGTATATAAAGCAAGTTCCTGGATAGCCAGGGATTCACAGATATATCCTGACTTTTCAGGATATTTCACTACACTGTAACTCAGAGATTTTGATATTTATTGGAAAAACTCCTGTTTAGTTACAGTATGGCTTAGCTTTAGCACACACCTTTAATCCAAGAACTTTCTGCTTAAATATTGTAAACAGAATTAAAAAAGGATAACTATAGGCCAAGAGGCAGGGAAAGAAACCAGTTGATGCTAAGTGAACATAGGATTATTAAGAAAATAAAATCATAAAGAGGAAGAAGTCAGGAGAACAGATAGAGGGACACATAGGAAGTAGAAAAGAGTTTGATGGAGATTGCTTGATACTTCATAGGAGATTGACCATTCCTTTTAGAAGGTCAGCTTATTGTCTTCTCTGCCTCTCCAGGCTTTCAGCACACCATATGGATCCTGAATATTTGTAAAATCAAATAATTGAGATTTTGTTGTAAAAATAACACCTGAACTGAAAAACAAAACCAGATTGGGTTAAAAGTTAATCGAGCACATGTAGTTTCTGATTATAAGATCCAGAATGAGAGACTTCGAAATACCTTGTATTAAAATTGGTCCTTTGGGTTCAAGGGATAGTGATTGCCTAGAAAAGACAAAGCACTGTGTTCAATATTCAACACTAAATAAAAAAAAATTAATGGCACATATCCATAATCCTGGATCTTGGAGGTAAATGCAGGAGTACCAGAAGTTCTGAGAAGATGTCAGGATGGAAGGTAGTTAAGTGTGATTACATAAGCCTAGAAAGGAAGGTTGTATGGGAAAGGTTAGAACAAGTAAGGAATTATTTGTTAGAAAGAGTTGTGTAAATGGAAAGAGGGTGTTGACTATCATAGAAAAAAATTCTCATGTACGGAGAGGTCTCTTTGCTTTTGTGGAATAGGTAGGGTCATTTATATGACAATAGTAAAAATGCCATTGGAGTTTCAATTATTAAAGTACTTAGGGAGATAGTGATGAACTATAAACAAGATGTCCTTGGGTACAGAAGAGACAGTTCAGCAGCGAAGAGTATGCACTTCTCTGGATGAAGATCCAAGAGATCTTGTGTCCATTGGAAGATTTGAGCAACATAACTCAAGGAAACACCACATGTAGGAATTTACATACAATTAAAATGTTTTTAAATGGCTTCATTTTTTGTATTTAAGAGAAAAATATCACTTTACTAAAATAGGCTATTTTCTCCCTCTAGTCCTCCCAGTGACTCTCCTCTCCTACTCTCATTTGGATCCATCCAGTTTATGACTCACCTTAGAAAATAACAGATTGCCTGGAGGTATGGTTCAGAGGTTAAGAGCATAAACTATTTTTCCAAAGGTCCTGAGATCAATTTCCAGCACCTGCATATCATGGAGGCTCACAACCATCAATAATGAGATATGGTGTCCTGTAATTGCATGTAGGAGTACATGGAGTCAGTTACTCTATACATAATAAATAAAATAATTCTTAAGACATTATAAAAATGAAAACATGCTTCTAACATATAACAACAAAATGTAACAAAATATAATATTAAAAAAGTATATCAAAGTTGGACAAAGCAAATCAAAAGAAGAAAAAGATCCACAAGAGAAGGCATAAGAATCAGAGACTCACTCATTCACACAACCAGGAGTCACATAAAAATACAGAGCTAAAATCTTTATTATATACACAGAGGGCCTGTTGATGACACCTGTGCTTGCTGCTTCTTCTGTCTCTGTTCATATGAACTTTGCTCAGTTGATTTACAGTACTCTGTTCTCCTGGTGTCTGCCCTCTCTTCTGGCTTTTATATTCTTTCCACTTCAAGTCGCTTACCTGAGCTCTGAGATAAGCGATTTCATGGACACATCTCATGTAAGCAACCACTACCACTCTCTGTGTGTTTGTGTATGCATGTGTGTTTGTGGGTTGATGTTCTAATGTCTCCATGTGGATCTTTATATTCTCTTCTCCTGTAGGAGAAAATTTGTTTGATGATGCTTCCTTGAAGAAGTAAAAAAAAATTTAATTAATAAAATGTCCATCAGTAGCAAAGGATATTTAATTATAATAAGTCAATTAAATGACAAACTACATGGTTGTTAATAACAGAAATTGAGATATACTAATATGGAAAATATCCATGAAAAAATCCATCATAAAATATGGGGGTTTGATTTCATTTAAGGAGCAAAGGCAGATATTAGGCTATGTTTATGTATTTAGGTAGTATAAAAATATTGAGCAATATACCCTTTGAATGTCTGACACCTCAGATTGAGATGGAATGGGCTTGACTCTAACCATTCTGTTTATGTTAATTTGTATCTGTGTGTGTGTGAGGGGGGAAGAAGTGATGTAGGGAGGGAGAGAGACAATTAGGTACAATTTTATATAGAGGTCAGAGATTAATGTCAGATATTTTTACCTAATCACGTTCAATCATTTTTCTGAGACAAGATAAGTTAGTGATCTGGAAACTCACTGATTGGACTAGAGCAGGTGGCCAAATTTTTGCAATATTCCCTGTTCTACATCATCATTTCAATGGTATCTGGCTTTTTAAATGGGTCCTGGGACCAGAAAGATGGTCAGAGGGTAAAAGTTTATGCTGAGAGCTTCACAGTGCCAGAGACCATGGTTCACACTTTCTAAAGGGCAGAAGATCTGAAACTCCAATACTGGTGAATGAAGGGGCAGTTGGAGCCAGAACAATTGACTTTGACACATCTCAGGTTAGAGGCAACAACTGGTGAGCTAGGACAGATTGGATCCAGGCCCCCCATGGATATCTCAGGGGTCTGAGAATGGCATAGTATGGACCACATGCACTCCCATCTGCCCCTTTCCTTGCTCAGCTTGCCCAGAGGTACAGCTACAGGAAGGAGTGGTTAACTCCAGGTATAGGGCCCCTCCTTACTCTAATGGCCAAAAAGAGGTCCCAAATCTGAAAGTAGAAAATTATGGTCTCTGAGTTTACCACACACACCTGTGAGTGAGTTGATGGGCCTTCTGCACTTTACATATTTTCCTGTGTGTGAGTATTTTGTGGGCCCTCTGCACTTTCCAGATGAGTTTGCAAATGAGTGTTTCATTTAGGTAGTGCATACAGAGGCCCAGATCCAGGGTGCTGCTGCACTGACATATGATCCCTCCCACCCACATCCCTGCTGTGGGATCCCTGGGACAGCATTCTCAACACTGAAGCCCCTGTTTTGTGCATGTCCCAGAGGAGTCCAGGCAAATAATTTCTAGAATCAATAAGGTTTTACCCAGACAGATCTGAGCACTCCGAGCACTATGCCGAGACAAGCCTCTGAGCCACTGATCCATTCAGGGCACCTGTGCATACTCTCTGCACCTGCAAAATTTCCAACACCCCCACCTGTGCCTAAACTGTTACACTTCACCGTTTTGGCAGACCAAACTCCATGTACACGCCTTCACTTGTGCACTTGCATTTGCAACCTTCCTTCCTTAGCTATATCAGAAATACGAACATCCACTCTCAAGCTGGTGAACCTCTCTCATCTTCCTGAATAATACTCCAGACTCGAGAATCAGAGGGACCCAGTCTTCATTACAGGCTCCAGGAAAAAATAGCAAGGTTGTGGCTAAGCAGATGGATAGGAGGTCAACATAAGAACACATCCAACAAAAATCAGGATATCTTCACCAGCAACCCCAAACACAATGCATATTTTATTTATTGGAAACACAGGAATTTTAAAGTTATGCTTACCAAGTTATTAGAGACAAAGAGGAAACAAAACTCTCAAAAAAAAAAAAAAACAAGTACTGGCAAATATAGCTACACAAATAAAGGCACATAAAAAGGAAATAAACAAAACTCTCAAAGAAATAATGGAAAATACAGCCAAACAAATTGAGGCACAAGAAGAAGAATATAAGAGGAAACAAACAACAGAATAGAGGCCATCATGGAAAAACAGGAATCACACTCAAACAGATGAAGGAAATGGTGCAAGACATGTAAACAGAATCAGATTCAGAAAAGAAAACAAAAACAGAGAAAAGCCTGGAGGTGGAAAACTTAGGGAAAAGATCAGGAACCACAAAGGTAAGCAACACCAACACAATTCAAGAGCTGAAAGAGAAACTCAGGCACTGAAGATAAAATTGCAGAAATTGATAAATCTCTCAAAAAAATTGTAAATGTTACCAGCACAAAATATCCAAGAAATCATAGATGCCATGAAGAGACAAAATCTAAGAATAATATGAATAGATGATAAAGATGATTCCAGGCTCCAAGGCATAGAAAATATTTACAAGACAATCATATTTATTTCCCAAATTAAAGAAAGAGCTGTCCCTAAACATATAAGAGGCTTACAGAACACCAAATAGACTAGACCAGAAAGAAAAAAAAAACAAAAAACAAAACAAAACTCCTATCACATATTAGTCAAAATACTAAATCATTAAATCTACAGAACAGAGAAACAATATTAAACATAGCAAGGGAAAAGGGTCAAGTAACATACCAAGGGAGACTTATAAAAATCAAACCCGAATTTTCAAAAGAAACCATGAAAGCAGGAAGGGCCTAGACAGATGTAATGCAGACTATAAGAGAACACAGATGTCAAACAAGAGTACTATACTCTGTAAAGATTTCAAATAATGTAAATGGAGAAAACAAAATATTCCATGACAAAACTAAAATTAAACAATATCTAATCAGCAAACCTGCCTTACCTACAGAAATTATTAGAAGGAAAACTCCATTCTAACGAAATCAACTGTAGTCAAACAAACAAACAAACAAACACATAGATAACCTCACAAGAAAAATATCAAAAGAAAACAACACATAAACACACTATCACCACAGATGCCACACTAAAATAACTAACATTGATTGGTTACTAATATCTATCATCATCAATGGCCTCATCTCTACAACAAAAAGAGAAAAGCTAACAGAATGGTAGCATATAAGGTAAGCCAACATTCTGCTTTGCAACAATGACAGACACTACCTCAGATTAGAAAAGTTTTTTTCAAGCAAATAGACTCAGAAAACAAGATGGAGTAGCTATCCTAATATCTAATAAAACAAACTTTCATCCAAGCTAGACTGTTTCTCTGTCAAAAAGTCAGAGAGGCAACAACAACAGAAACACAAAGAATCAGGCAAGTAATGAAACAAGGAAGGCCTTGTTAGTGGTACTGAAAGGGTTAGGCTAACTTTGTAACCTATATGTCCTCTAAAGCCTATAGTTTTGAGTTTTAGGTCCAGGTTAAGCTAAAGCCTCTTAGTACCTTTCCAGACAGTGAAGGAATATGACCCTATCTGTGAGGACAGATATAAAAAAAGGGCAAGCAAGCAATGACCTTCACTCAGCAAAAGGAGGACCAGACCCTTGTCCTTGAGATAGCATTTCTTAGCAACAAAACTAGACTTCTTCTGAGTAGCTTTTGACCTCCAGCCAAGAGCCCACATCCCTAATCTTCAAGGATGAGCTAACTACCCCCACCTTCAATTGCGACTGCATCCACACTTGGCAGGACTGACCAAGCTTGAGCACCTAAGACTAACCAATTATCTTACTTTATAGCTTCCTCATCCAGTCCTAAATTGCCAAAACTAGAACTTCAAATCTCCCGCAATTTTTCTCTAAAAACCTAAAGGCCTTTGTCTCCTGGTGCCACTCTTTGCTGACCAGCAGGGGTGACCCCCTTGTAAAATGGTTAATAAACCTCTTGCTTTTGCAATGAGTCTTGGTCTGGCGGAGTTTCTGGGAAGGGCGCGATCTTGAACTCCTGAGCTGTGAGACCCTAGGTCTTACATTTTTGGTGCATTGGCTGGGAAAGTGCGTGCCCCTTCCCCAACCCTCAACAGACTGAACTCGGAGGTCGAGCTTGGAACAGGTTAGTCTGTTTTTGTCTTACCAATTTGTTTTTTATCAGAGATGGCTGCCATGAGGCAGCCTCTCAATTAGATTTCTGTGGTTCCAATCTGTTTCAGTTTAGGCGCCTATCTGGACCTTTTTGGTCATCTGATCAGTCATTGCAATTGACAGACGTGTCAGAATATCGCTTGGCTGGGAACTGTGGGACACCCCAAGTTCCCGTTTGGGAGGTTGGATCTGAGACGGTCCTCCTGCCATCTGATTTTCGTAGAGAATGACCGCCACCAGGCAGTCGTTCTATCAGAGCACTGTGGTACCACTCACAAGTGTGTCCTTGTTTGATTACTTGCCTGATTCTTTGTGTTTCTGTTGTTGTTGCCTCTCTGACTCTTTTGACAGGGAGATGGTCTAGCTTGAGAGCATCTGTAGAAGGGGTTATAGTCCCCTGAGTGGTTCGAGGACACTTGCCTGGAATGGTTTCATTAAGGCAGACAGACATGTCATTAATGCCAAGTCCATGGGACATCCTGTAGGACACTCAGCTTGCCCCTTTCTGTGATCAGGGAGGAGCAGAGAGATTCTGCTCCCCCAGCAATTTAAATCCCGTGTTTCTCATGTATGTATGTATGTATTTTTCTGTGTCTATTTCTTTGTAGACTTGGACTGATGAAAACTCAGACAGAGGATAGTTAAAATTAGAACTAGTTCTAATTTTAGAAATTAGAACTAATTTCAAACTAATTCCAAAATTAGTTCTTGGCCCGGGAGTGCACATGGCTGCATGGCAGGACACCAAGCAGTGTATTCTCCCTCCCGAGGGAGCCAAGGAGGGAATGCTTTCAGGAGGCTGGGGAGACATGTGGAGCTGAGGCTGGAGCTTGGGCAGGGGGTGCCCATGCATTTGAGCGTCTGTGGAATAACAATGCACACCCAGCAGGGCAAGGGCTTGATGCGATGGATAGCCAAAGAGCACGGGGGAGGGGAGAGGCCCAGCCAGGAAGCCGGATCAGGACCTACGGGGGAGGTAAGCTACAGTAGAGCTCATAAGGGAGCCAAGGGAGCAGGCAAGCCTGATCGGCTTGCTGGGTGGAAGTCCTTAGACATGGCTAGGCGGGGATTGGCACCATAGCTGCTCCATGATAGGAGCTGCTCTGGCTGCTGAGAGTGAGGAAAAACTCCTCCCCCTTGCCTTCATGCCAGCTTAGCAGGGAAGTGAGCGGCAAGAGCTCACCATGCCCTCTTGCTCCTCTCTTCCCTCCTCCCACCTAGGGGGCTTGCAACATACAGATCAAACAGTAATTTAGGAAAAAAACTTCACTTGCTGTAGTGTTTAAAATTGCAGCTGAGTCCATTTGTTAAAATATATGGCCATTATATGATTGTTTTCAACTGCTCTTAAATGGTTGATATGATAAAAAATAATTGGGTATGTTTTAAGGTTAAATTCAAATTCTTGTTTTAAACACGTATATGTGCCTATGTGTTTGTAGGGTCTATAAATGCATATGTTTAAATAACAATAATGTAAATTGCCACATGGTGTGGCTCAGGAAAAAAACAAAGGTGGCAAAATCTCTGAGTCAAAATGATTTTATTTCCTTTTAGGATAAGAAGAAAGTCTTATTCTAAGTTGATATTGGTTCTGAAGATTGGGTTGTTTTCACTGATAAATTTTGGTCTGAAAATTTGGTTTTGACTTTTAAAATTATGGTTATGCTCTGTAAATTCACTCCTAAAAAATATTTTGCTTTAATATTGCAGTGACGAGTTTTAAAAAATTGTTTAGATGTTTAAGAGGATAAAACATTTACAGTTTATCAGATTTTTTAAGCAATAACTCTTGGGCAGTCTAACAACGAACTTAAAACAGTTTCCCAGCCCTTGGGAAAACAACAAAATTAATGAGAGTTTTCCTGTTGTCTGAAAAGAAAGAGAGAGTGAGCAAGAGATATTTAAAAAAATATATATTTTTTTCTAAATATTTTTAATGCAAAAATGTCGGTTAAGCCAGAAAAAAAAAAGTTAAAATCCTGAAGGTATATAGGATGTTGGAGAAGGTTAGTGGATGTATTATGAAAAAGCCAGAGAGTTAATATGATTTGAGAAAAAACTGTATTTAAATATGTTATAATTCATTTAAAAGGCTGGTGATTCTTCATTGCAAAATGTTTTTTTATACTCTTTTAAGGGGAAAAAAATCTGGCTGATAGGTTTGGTATGGTTAAAATATTTCGTACAGTTTAAAAGTGTTCTGTACTGTTCTGTTATGCAGTTGGTTCTAAAACTTATTTGATCATTATGTTAAAACTTTTGGTTGTGGGGGATTATGGACGCTCCACAGTGTTTGCTGTGTCATCAACAGCACCTAATGGCTATGTTTGGTATTGTCATTCACAGCCTGTGCTTACACATGGCTAGCTGCCATGATGGTTCAGGGATAGAGAGCATGTGAAGCTGTAGTTTTGCTGCCATATTTGTTTAGGGCTTCCAGCTGAATTCAGTTATACGTAGCCAGCCACCATGCTGGTCCGGAGATAAAGAGGGTAGAGGCATGAGTTTACCACCAGTTTTTTTAGGTCTCTCTGTTATGTTCAGTCCTCTAATTAGTGTTAAGTGTAAAGCTTTTTACTGTTCAATTTTAATACAAAGTGGTAGGATAAGCAAGATTTACTAGGCCCTCTATAAACTATATCTGATTAAAAGGTTTACTTTAATTTTAGTTCAGAAAAAAAAAAACAGACTTAAAGCTAGCCTAGGATGGGTAACTATAAAGTTTGCCTCTTTGTCTTAAAATATATAGTTCTAAAACATGCATCTCAGAAATATGCTAGAACTAGATTAAATACCATTCTGTTTTATAGGACACAGTTTAAAACAGATGATAAAAACAAAGAGTAACTCAGATATGCTGGCCCTCAAGCTTATCAGAGATCTGATGAATATGGCATTTTAACATATGTAAGTTTATTGTGGCAGAAAGTCCCAAAATCCTGGCAGTAGCTCCTCAAGGTCTCCGAGAAGATCTGGACAAGGACAGAAGACTGCAACTCTGGATGGTGGTATGCTAACCACTGGGCAATACTGCCCCAACTGGCCCACTGCTAGGGCCCAGCCTAAACTATGGACAATGCCGGGACGCCTGAGGAGCTATTGTCTCACATTGTGAGAGGCAAGGTGAGGTCAATCTCTCCTGTTCCTCTTTCCATAGCAGCAGTTTCTCATCCTCTATGCCTGATGGCTGGACTGCCTCTGCTCAGAAAGCCAGGAGACCACAGAAGCCAGGGACACTGCCTAGGTGATGGACTAGATGATAGTCATCTCTGTCATTTTGATTGGTACATTTACTTAGCTCATAATTTATCCTGCTCAACTCTCTGATCACATTGACAGCTAAGCTGAAAGGCTAGGCTTAGTTAACAGTAACTTGGCAGCTAAAGAGCAGACAGTTAGGTTCACTATCAGCTCATTGGACAGTTCATTAGTTAGTTAAAAATACTGGGTACTATATCTTTTATATAAAAAAAAAAACAGGTTTGCCCTGCTCACAGGCTTTACATCAGTTGCCAATGTCTTATAATAATAGTTAAATTAAAAAAATATAAAGTTTATATAGGGTCTGAGGATATCGGTGTTCAGGTTATAAAAATCTAAAAAAATGTTGGTCTACATACAGATCAAAGTGTCAATTTAATGGATGTCAGGTTAACACTTAAGTAAAAAAAAAAAAAGTACAAGCAGTTTCTCACTCAGGCAATTTTACTTAGCCAAAATATAGGAGGGTTTACTCAAGGTTGCACAGAGCCTGCTGTCTGGTTACTATGGTTGCACAGAGTTTCTCAGGGTCAGAGCAGTCCGCTGTAAGACCACCAAGGTCAATCTGTGAGAGACTGGACTTTAAAAAATAGCCAAGAGGCTGAGTTCCACTGCTCAGATGCCATTAACTCCAAAAAGGCTGCCACATGGACACACTTAATTTGTTTATAAAAGATATAAAAAAAAAACAGCTGACTGGTACCAATTCTGTTGGATATAGTTTTTATCTGTTACTCTCAAAATGTTGCTGTATTAGATTTGCTGATATGTTACTTTTCTGAGTATATATATATATATATATATATTTCCTTTTGTGTACCAAAAATTCATATGAGTTTATAAAAATCAAAAGGTCATGAGACCTCGATCTGGCATAGCTCAAATGGATCCCAAAAAAGTTTTTCCCTGCTGTTGGGATTCTTCACTTTTTCCATTTAACAGACAAATCTTAACCTCTGTCTCTAGTGTGAATTTGTCTCTGCAGATTTTCACCTGGTTGACTCTGGGCTACAAACTAAAATCTGGACTTGTTGGAAGCTGTCATGACTGCTCCCTGTCTATTCAATTGGATCAACTAACCAGAGACTGTTAAGACCAGCCTTCGACTGGCTCCTAGTAATCTTGACCCATTTAGTCTCCCCAACTTTTGACCAGCATTTCAGCCTCTTTTAAACTGAGATATCAACTATCCAATCATCAGCATGAAGAAATTCCAGAAGACGGATCATTGGCCCATTGTCCCATTCTACAGGCTGAAATGTTGAGTCAAAAGAAAAAAAAAGAAAATTTTTTTCTTAAAATAAAATTCTCACTTTTCAGCTGCTTCATGATTGAAGCAGTTACAAGGAGAAGGGGAAATGAAAGGGTTAGGCTAACTTTGTAACCTATATGTCCTCTAAAGCCTATAGTTTTGAGTTTTAGGTCCAGGTTAAGCTAAAGCCTCTTAGTACCTTTCCAGAGAGTGAAGGAATGTGACCCTATCTGTGAGGAAAGGTATAAGAAAGGGCAAGCATGCAATGACCTTCACTCAGCAAAAGGAGGACCAAACCCTTGTCCTTGAGATAGCATTTCTTAGCAACAAACCTAGACTTCTTCTGAGTAGCTTTTGACCTCCAGCCAAGAGCCCACATCCCTAAAATTCAAGGATGAGATAACCACCCCCACCTTCAATTGCGACTGCATCCACACTTGGCAGGACTGACCAAGCTTGAGCACCTAAGACTAACCAATTATCTTACTTTATAGCTTCCTCATCCAGTCCTAAATTGCCAAAACTAGAACTTCAAATCTCCCGCAATTTTTCTTTTAAAAACCTAAAGGCCTTTGTCTCCTGGTGCCACTCTTTGCTGACCAGCAGGGGTGACCCTGTTGTACAATGGTTAATAAACCTCTTGCTTTTGCAATGAGTCTTAGACTGGGGGAGTTTCTGGGAAGGGCATGATTGAACTTCTGATCTGTGAGACCCTAGGTCTTACAGTACCACAGTTCTGTGATAGAATGGCTGCCTGGTGGCAGTCATTCTTTACGAAAATCAGACGGGAGGAAGACCATCTCAGATCCAACCTCCAAAATGGAAACTGGGTCATACCCCAGTTGCCAGTCAAGCAATATTCTGACAGGTCTGTATATTGCAATGACTGATCAGATGACCAAAAAGGTCCAGATAGGTACCTAAACTGAAACAGATTGGTACCACAGAAATCTGATTGAGAGGCTGCCTCATGGCAGCCATCTCTGACAAGAAACAGATTGGTAAGAGAAACAGAATAACCTTTTCCGAGCTGGACCTCCAAGTTCAGTTTGATGAGGGTTGGTGAAGGCACACGCCCTTTCCTGGCCAACACACCAAAAAGGTAAGACCTTGGGTCTCACAGGTCAGGAGTTTAGCATCTTGCTCTTCCCAGAAACTGTCCCAGACCAAGACTCGTTGCAAAAGCAAGAGATTTATTAAACATTGCGCAATGGGTCACCCCTGCTGCTCAGCAAAGAATGGCACCAGGAGACAAAGGCCTTTAGGTTTTTAAAAGAAAAATTGCAGGAGATTTTAAGTTGCAGTCTTGGCAATTTAGGATTGGATGAGGAAGCTATAAAGTAAGATATTTGGTTAGTCTTAGGTGCTCAAACTTGGCCAGTCCTGCCAAATGTGGATGCAGCTGCAATTGAAGGTGGGGGTGGTTAACTCCTCCTTGAAGATTAGGGGCTGCAGACTTTTGGCTGCAGGTCAAAAGCTACTCAGAAGAAGTCTGGTTTATTGCTAAGAAATGCTATCTCAAAGACAAGGGTCTGGTTCTTTTTTTTTTTTGCTGTGTGAAGGTCATTGCTTGCTTGCCTTTTTTTATATCTGTCCTCACAGATAGGGTCACATTCCTCCATTCTCTGGAAAGGTACTAAGAGACTTTAGCTTAATCTGAACCTAAAACTCAAAGCTATAGGCTTTAAGAGACATACAGGTTACAAAGTTAGTGTAACCCTTTCAGTTTCTCTAATGAGGGGAGCAAGAGAATTCTCTGGCATGAACTCAGTGACAGGCTTTCTGCTCCCCTCACCCTGGGAAGGTGCAGCCTTGCTAGGCCAGAGAGTAAGACAATGCAATGAGTCTGAATGAGACCTAATATGCTATGGTCAAATAGAAGGGGAAGAAGACCTCTCTTACCAGTGTACTGGGGGAGAGCCAAATGGAAGAGGAAAAAGGGAGGGTGACATCCAGAAGAGATGAGGGAGGGGGACACAGCTGGGATACAAATTGAACATGTTCTCATAAATTATAATAATTTAAAAATTTAAAAAGAAGTTCTTGCTGATAAACCTGAAGACCTAAATTCAATCCCTGACACCCACATAATATTAGAAGACCAGTCCCTAAAGTTATCTCTGATCTGCACATGCATGGTGTGGCAAGCATGCTTATTCATACATGAGCTAGAAGGAGTGAAATAAACATGGGTCATGAGTACTCAAAATAAGGCTATCATAATTGCAAAGTAGATACTTTATTGCCAGAGCTATCTCCCCAGCAGTATACAATTTGCTTTTTTTGGTTTGTTTGTTTGTTTGTTTTAAATGTTACAGGGTAAATGTTTGAATGTTACAGGGTAACCCACAATGGCTTGTAACTTCCTTATAGTCCCAGGTAGTGCAGTCTGTTTCTGATTTGCTTTGTAGTTGTTATTTTCTGTTCATTTGTTTGTTTGTTTTTTTTTTTCGTTTTGTTTTTGTGTTTCTTTGGTTTGTTTGTTTGAGAATACTTGTCTGTGTATCCTCTTGTTTTTCTGGACCTAGCTCTATTGAATAAGTTGGACTTAAACATATATCTACCCTTCTCTGGAGTGATGGGATTAAAGTAACATACCTCCACATCTAGCAACAGTTTGTGTATGTGTGTGTGTGGTATGTATTTATGTGTGTGAGTGTGTGTGATGTTTATATGTGTGAGCACAAACAATATACCTGTGTGAAGGTCAGAGGACAACTTTGTGGAAGGAGTTGTTAGGTAGCCATTCCATTGGACCTGAGATGGTCACGTGTGTACAAGTCATGCTGGCTTGCTATTCTTGTTGTTTTCAGCAGACACCTCCTGTTTTGCTTGGTTAGGCCTCCTGTTTTACATGGTTAAGTTTCCTGTTTTGCTTGGATATGTTTACTTGGAAACCAATGTAAGTGGTCTACTCTGTAATAAAGATGGTGTCTTGATCAGGGCACTGTCTTGGCATAATTTCTTTGTGATCTCTGTCTCTTTTAATTCCCAGAACCTTGTGCAGGCAGTTACTATTGGTGGTCTCCAGCTGTAAGACCTGGGGTCTCATAGCTCAGTAGTTCAAGTTCATGCCCTTCCTAGAAACTCCCCCAGACCAAGACTCGTTGCAAAAGCAAGAGATTTATTAACCATTGTACAATGGGGTCACCCCTGTTGCTCAACAAAGAGTGGCACCGGGAGACAAAGGCCTTTAGGTTTTTAAAAGAAAAATTGCAGGAAATTTGAAGCTGCAGTCTTGGCAATTTAGGATTGGATGAGGAAGCTATAAAGTAAGATAATTGGTTAGTCTTAAGTGCTCAAGCTTGGCCAATCCTGCCAAGTGTGGATGCAGCTGCAATTGAAGGTAGGGGTGGTTAGCTTATCCTTGAAGGTTAGGGCTGGCTTTTGGCTGGAAGTCAGGAGCTACTCAGGAGAAGGATTGAGACAGTATGGGTTCATTGCTAAGAAACACTATCTTGAAAACAAGGGTCTGGTCCTGTTTTTTTTTGTTTTTTTTTTTTTTGTTTTTCTGAGTGAAGGTCATTGCTTGCTTGCTTTTTTTATCTGTTCTCATAGATAGGGTCACATTCCTCCATTCTCTGGAATGGTACTAAGAGGCTTTAGCTTAATCTGCACCTAAAACTCAAAACTGTAGGCTTTAGAAGACATATGGGTTACAAAATTAGTCCAACCCTTTCAGGGCAACTACAGAGTTGTCTCTCTCCTTCCACCTTAGTGTGTTCTGGAGAATGAACTCAGATTGCCCAGCTTGCTCATTAAGTGTTTTAGCCACGGAGCCATCTTGCCATCTTACTGGCTTTCTTGTTGCAATTTTATTTTCAATGATCCCTGAGGAGAAGGGGAACAAAGGCAGTTTTGAGGCCACCCTGGTCTATATTAGCAATAACCTCTCTCAAAAAAATTTTAAATGATTTTCTATTTTTATGTAAGTGTATATATGCACTATTTTGTGTGTGCATGGATATGTGTGTGTGTGTGTGTGTGTGTGTGTGTGTGTGTTTGTAAAGACAACTTGCAGGTGTCTCTCCTACCATATCAGACTGCCGGGAGCTAAGGTTATTTACTGAAGCCAAAGTCAATTAGTTAGCCAAAGCTATTTTGTGGAGACAAAGCTATTTACTGAAGCCAAAGCCAAATAGTGAGCAAAGGTCATTTTGTGGAGACCTAAAGCACTTTAGTGAAAGAGTTACCTAGGACCCTAAATCATGGGTGGTAGATTTGTGAGGACATGAGATATCTTAAGAAAATATTCTTATGGTATCTTGTAGGTGCAATATTTAACCCATGGAAGCACTCTTCTTATCTCCTGTGGCAGTAAATTAACCTTCCCCCTTTCCTGGGTTCTCCTTATATAAGCTGGGTAAAAATTTCTAATAAATGAGGCTTTGATCAGACAAACAGTGTTGGCCTCCATTGTTTGTGTTTCTTGTCCCTTACCCCTCATTCCTTCCACCCTACTTCTTTAGGAACCTGTTGAAGTCCTGAGGTTTGGGGCATCAGACCAAGGATCCCACTCAAGTTGTCAGTCTTGGCTGCCAGCACCTTTAACTGAAGAAACATCCCACTTCTCTCATTCCCAAAAATATATTTATTTTCAAAAGTGTTGTTAAATAATGATGATGAAGGTGCTAGTTTCATGGTCAGAGAAGGCTTATTGGCAAAATGAAAGCACTGTTTACAATTAGAAGATGGCTGGTGTAGACCAGTGGTCATCCATAGAATATTTGCAGTAATATATATGAAGCCCTGGATCCAATCTCAAGCACTGGGAAAACAACATTTAAAATTATAATAAGCAATAGAAAATACTCTTAAAATGACTAGAGAAGTTCATATACTGAGAGTACTTGGAGTCATTCTGTTCTTATTTTTACAATGTTCTCTTTTGATTTGGACAGGAGTTCATGTACCTGAGGCTGAACTTGAACCCTTTATCCTCCTGCTTTCACCCATCAAGTGCTGTGATGACAGTTGTATACCAAAATTTCTGGCTTAAAGTTTATCTATTCTCAACATAAAAACTTTTTTAAGAATTATTTTAAGTCAGGAGTTGTGGTGTACTCATCACACAGGAGGCAGAGGCAGGTGGACTCTTAAGTTTGATGCTAACATTCTCTAAATTTTGAGATTTGAGTCAGCAAGAGTACACAGAGAGACCATGTCTCAAAAACTAAAAAGAAAGAAAGGAAGAAATAGAGATCGGTTGAAGAAATAAAAATGATGTGAGAGAGAGAGAAGGAAGGGAAGTAAAGAAAAAACAAAGAAACAAAGAAAGAAAAGAGATTAAAGAAGGTTAAGAAACATTTGCTGTTCTTGTAGAGGACTGGGGTTTAGTTCCAAGCACCCACATGGCAGTTCATAGCTTTCTCTAATTCTAGTTCCACGGGGTGTGATACTCTCTGGCCTCCATGGGCAGCAGACATGAATGCAGTGCATATGAAATCAAAACACTTAAACATACAAAATACAGCCTGGTGTACTAATCTTGGAGTACTAAGAATGTGCTCCTGACATTCTTATTTCCTTAGCAGTTTGGGGGAGGCAGAGGTTGTCAGATCTCTGAGTTACAGGATAGCCAGGATAGCCTGGAGGGATCCTGTCCCAAAACCTGCCTTTTAAAAAGCCATGAAACTTGCTGTGCCTGTGGCCATGTCTGTGTATTGAAGTTCCTCTGCTGTCACTCTGAGAGGATTTCTGCAAATCCTCTGTGCTTTGGTTTATCTTCTGTAAATGTAATATGTTTCCTTAGAATCTGTATTCCTAGGTACTTGGAAGGCTGAGTCAGGAGTCATTGAGTCTAGTATGAAGCCAGCCTAAATAGCATGGGAGACCTTGTCTCAAAAAGGAAAAATTGTGCAGTGCTTAGAATAATTTGTGTTTCAAATTAAATTTGTGTGTGTGTGTGTGTGTGTGTGTGTGACTCCATGTACAGATTTAAGGCAAAGATATCATTCGTGCCTATGCACTTAATTTGAATTCAGAGACTAGAAGAGTTATTATTATTATTATTATTATTATTATTTTACATTGAACAACAAATCCATTCCTCTACTGATTATTTATAAATGTCTGCAGACCTCATTGGGTGTGTAATTCTCAACTTGTTATTAAAGAGGATGCTAAGATTTTTTACTTCATTTGCTTGGAGGTTTAAATAATCACAGTTAAGATTTTTTTTTCTTTTTGAAACTCATTAAATTTTAAATAGATGAGCACTTTCTGTGTTCAACTGTGGGGAAAGAGATAATTTAAGTGCCTGTCATACATGATGTTGTTATTCACAAAATTGTCACTAGTTTTTAAATATTGAAACACAGATCTGCCTGGAGGAAGCACACTGCACAGGCAGCACATAGGGGAAGTTCATGCTTGGACTGAAGAATGCATAAACTTCTCAGAAGTTTCCTGGCATGTTAATACTAGAAGGCTGGTTTGAAAAATTCCTATTCAATTCTACTAGAGATGGGGAGAGGAGAATGAGAAAAGAAAAATATCATTTAACGTAAGGATTCATTATTCAAGCGGTAGGTGGAACCTGCAATTTCCAAAGTTCTGGGACCTTGACTTCTCTCTAATGTCATTAAGTGTCAGGATTTATGAGTATAATCCGATCCATGTTCGTTTTCAATTACTGCAGTGTTGTTGAATATTAAAGTATAATGTAGATTTATCTTTTAGTTAAAGAGTGGTTATTCGTAAACCACCTGTAAACCCAAATCACCACATACAGACTAGGATTTATTTAATTAACCTTAGAGCACAATGATGGGCAATAGTTACTCCATTCTAAATGTCCAAGCCCACATAGTTTCCTTTCATTCTTTTTTTTTTTTTTACCATTATAGTTGCTTTTGGTTATATCTTATGTCTGGTTCATCTCTCCTCATGTTTCCAAGTCTTCTCCTGCCCCATCTCTCCCCTCTACCACTCCCTTCTCACTTTCTTCTCCTTCAAGATGTCAGTGGAACCTGTAGTTTCCATGGTGCTGGGTCCTAGACTTCCCTTTAATATTATTAAGGCTCAAGATTTATGAATACAACAGGTCAGTTCTTGATCCATGTTCCTTTTCTGTTACTGCAGTAAAAGGGCTCTAACTATGTATCTCTGTTTATAGCATTCAAGCAGGTCAAGGCAGAGGCTGGGGAGGTAGGAAGACCAAATTTTCAACATTTTAATTCTTCACAGAGAGTAATTGACTGAGGTCCTGTCTTTGACCTGTGACAGAAAGTTAGAGGATCTGGGGGCAAGGGTATAAATGCTTCTAGGCAGAACACAGTGAGCCCCATGGGTCACTCCCTCTGTTCTGTAGGTATTTTGTTTAATAAAGTGGTCTATTCCCTAGTTTTTTTTTTTTTGTTTTTTTTTTTGTTTGTTTGTTTTTGTTTTTTTTTTTTTCAATCTATTACAGTTTAAAGTGTTAGCTTGAACTGAAAGGGTTAGAATAACTTTGTAAACTATATGTCTTCTAAAGCCTAGAGTTTTGAGTTTTAGGTTCAGGTTAAGCTAAAGCCTCTTAGTACCTTTCCAGAGAATAAAATTATGTGACCCTATCTGTCAGGACAGATAGAAAAAAAAAAAGGGGGGCACGCAAGCAATGACCTTCACTCAGAAAAAAAAAGGACCAGACCCTTGTCTTTGAGATAGCAAAGAAAACCCAAACTTCTTAGCAAAAAAAAACCCAGACTTCTTCTGAGTAGTTTTTTACCTGCAGCCAAGTGCCCGCAGCCCTATGCTTCAAGGATGAGTTAATCACCCCCACCTTCAATTGCAGTTGCATCCACACTTGGCAGGACTGGCCAAGCTTGAGCACTTAAGACTAACCAATTATCTTACTTTATAGCTTCCTCATCCAATCCTAAATTGCCAAGACTCCAACTTCAAATTTCCTGCAATTTTTCTTTTAAAAACATAAAGGCCTTTGTCTCCGGGTGCCACTCTTTGCTGAGCAGCATGGGTGACTCCATTGTGCAATGATTAATAAATCTCTTGCTATTGCAATGAGTCTTGATCTGAGGGAGTTTCTGGGAAGGGCGTGATCGAACTCCTGAGCTGTGAGATCCCAGGTCTTATAGAACAAAGGCCAGCCAAATGAAGATATATCTAGCCACCTGGGAAATGCACTTTCTATGCCAACTAGAGATACAGTTGCTAAGAAACCAGCCCAGATGGCCAAGCCAGAACTGCATATAGTCTTGGTATGTAAATTAAACCAATCATTTCAGAAGTCAATCATATAACACCAAGGCACGTAAGTCCCTGCTTGTAGTTTTGCCCTTTAAATACCTGGTTCCCCTTGACAGTGGGGATGCATTTCTTGAGACCTATGTTCCAGCATATATACAATAAGAAAACTCCTCATGTGTTTACAGCAGAGTTTATTCCTGTTTTTTGTTTATTTTGTTTGTTGTTTGTTTGTTTTGTGGTCTCAGAAACTGGGCACAATAGAAGCACTATCAGCCCCAATTTGCAAGGGCATCTCCAAAACTTTCACCATCTTGAACAAACATGTAACTTTAGGATCATGTTCTCCAGAATTTAAGGCAAAATCCTACAGCCCAGGGTATGGTATGTATTTCAGTTCTCCAAACTCTGTAAAATGGAGCACACCAGCCATTGTATGACCTTGTTCCAAGATAATACAAAACAGGATTTGAATTTCTACTTGAGTATATAGACCTTCATCTATTAACTGAATTTTAACAACAGACACATACACACACACACACATGTTAATCTCAAATCATGAGGCAGTTGGAGAAAACCCAGAGATGTATCATTGCAAGCAAGAGTTTTATTTATTGGCTGTCTCATGATAGGACCACCCTATAAATCAGCAAAGAACAGCCCCAAGAAACAAAAGCCTTGGGTTTTTATAGGGAAAAAATGCGGGGAAGCTCATGGGTTTTAGTCCTGCATCTAGGGAATGGATGAAGAAGCTGTAAGGTAACTGACTTCTAAAATAATTGGTTACTATTAGGTGCTCAAGTTTTAGTCCTGCTAAGTGTGGATATGGCTGCAATTAAAGGTGGGGGTGAGGGGTGATTAGCTCATCCTTGAAAATTGGGGCTGCAGGCTTTTGGGATCAGGGGCTACTCAGAGGAGGGCTTGAGGCCATCTGGGTTGGTTGCTAAGAAATGCTACCTCACATACAAAAGTCATTCTTTTTGTTGGGCAAAGGTTGTTGCTTGCTCCCTTTTCTAATCTCTGTCTTCACAGATGGCCAGGGTCAAATTCCTCTTTCTCTGGAGAAGTACTAATAGGCTTTAGCTTAACCTGGGCCTAAAACTCAAAAATATAGTTTTTAGAAGATGTATAGGTTACAAAGTTAGTGTGATGCTTTCTCTCTCTCTCTCTCTCTCTCTCTCTCTCTCTCTCTCTCTCTCTCTCTCTCTGTGTGTGTGTTTGTGTGTCTCTGTCTCTCTCACAATACCTAGGCTGAAAAAGCTTGCCAATAGCTAAAGACTTTCTCTTCAGCATTTTAATGGGCTGCAATTTTTCAATAAATTCACACCTCTGTGGACTTTTTTTCATTTGGAACCATCTCTTTTGGTGTTATTGTAAGTTCCAGATTGGATTGCTCTGAAGGCTCTCTATTTTGGTTCAAAGATTCTCCCAACTTCTGTTCTATGGCCATTAGTTTAGTATCTATTTCCTCAGTCTCTTCTTTCTCCAAATCTGTCTTCTCTTGATCTTTCCCAAAAAGAATGTACAAAACTGAAATCATCGGTGAAAAAAATATTTGTATGATAAGCAAAACAAACTCAAATGGTATCTAGAAACACTGTTTTATTGTGTCTTCGTCATTTTATCATAGAAAATTCTCTTTTTAAATCTCAATACCTTTTTCTAGGGACTTTATACTTCCTTAAGATCCAGGTTCCCTTCTCGACCATACAATTTCAGATGCTTGAGACTTCTCTGTCTGTCTCTGGATCCTGCTTCTGGGAGACATATTTTTTTCTGCCTCCCTCACTGGATCCTGTACCCTTCCTCACTCTGGGAATTTAATGGGTCCATAAATGTTTGCTGCTTGGACAAGCAAGGACCCCTTCTCAAAGTGATTTTACTTTCTGCCTTGGATAGCAGCAAGCTTATGACTTTTAGAGGCTTCTTTGTTAAAGTGTCATTTTTTTTTTCTCTTTCTAAAGAAAACTGCCTCTCTGTGGTTTGTATGTATCAATTTCTGTTTTTCTGCAGGCTGTTGGAGGCCTTGCAGGGGTTCTGTGTAATCAGGAATCTGTGAGCTCCTACTTTAGGAACTGCCTTTGGTTTTAAGGAACTGAACTAAAAAAAAAAAACCAAACTGCTCTATAGTTTTTACTTGCTGTGTAACTTCTTGTTATAATATCTGCCCCACATTGGGCATCATTTGGCTGAAGGTTAAGGTTTAATATTGATTTATGTTTTAGTTAATCAGTGTTTATTCGTGAAGCAGCTGCTTACACAAATCACCACATAGAGACTAGGATTTATTAAATTAACCTTTGATCACAATTTTGGGCAATGATTACTCCATCCTAAAACTCCCAAATCTGTACAGTTTCCACCCATTCAGATTTTACCAATTATAGTTGCTTTTATTTGGTTCTGAGAGGTCCAAAATTTGAAGTTTAATTCCTGGAGCAACATGACTGTGGTCTTGGAAACAAGTTTAGACAAAAAAAAGAGGACAAGTTAAGAGAGAACCACCTGTCCAGCCTTGAGGGCCTTGAAAGATATTGTTGCTTACAAACCAGACCAGAGGACAGGTCTCCTGCTCAGATAGCCCTGCCTAATCAGCATGTAACAGGACACTCCAGGCACTGCTCATGATTATCTATTCCCCAGATGGCCAGGACTGGACAGGACTACTGACACCTTGACACCTAAATAGACTTATTATTTTTTTTTGGACAAAAAAATAGTAATTCTTTATTTTAACCAAAATTATTTGATTTTTTTTCAAATCAAATCATATTATTTGTATAATAAAACTTTTTCCCCCTTTGGGATAAGATAATTTTTTTAATTTTTTATTAATTACACTTTATTCATTTTGTATCCCCCCATAAGCCCCTCCCTCCTCCCCTCCCGATCCCACCCTCCATCCCCTTTCTGCATGCATGCCCCTCCCCAAGTCCACTGATAGGAGAGGTCCTCCTCTCCTTTCTGGTCTTAATCTATCAGTTCTCATCAAAAATGGCTGCATTGTCCTCTACTGTGGCCCGGTAAGACTGCTCCCCACTCAGGGGGATTTGATCAAAGAGCAGGCCAATCAGATTATGTCAGAGGCAGTCCCTCTTCCCATTACTATGTAACCCACTTGGACACTGAACTGCCATGGGCTACTTATTATTTAAAGGTTAACTTCCCTAAGGAACCTCTTACCCAATCCTGTAATGGCAAGCCTTGGACTTTCCTGACAGCTTTTTTTTTTCCTTTAAAACCCCTTTTTCCCTAGATCCAGGTGTGACATTTCTCTCCTACATCCACAGGAAGTTTTTTTTTTGTTTGTTTGTTTTTTTTTTTTTTTTTTTTTTTTTTTTTTTTTTGACATGGCTCAAGCTTGTAATGCAAAGATCTCATATATTTTGCAGCAAAGTTAATTCCTGGTGGTCTTTGGGGGTATCACATACTGGGCTCATCTTAGGACCCCCAAGACTCCAGGACCTTGACCCAGAAGGTCTTATGCTGGTAGTAAGTGTCTAAGTGTCTTTGTGCACTGTCTGAATTTTTATTTACTCTCTATTCTGAAAAGCCTCTTAAGTGTCTGTAAGTGCAAGATGTTGCTAGGTGTGAACACACTTAAGAGTCACAGCCACTAATGTGAGACATTAATCTGGCTTAATCATTCTTTTCTCTGTCTTAGTGGGCACTTGAGAGTGGTCCTGCTGTCAGGTGGAGGTTAATTTCAAGCCCAGTGGATAAGAGCTTAATTTGCAGAATGACTACACAGCCATTATAGAATCCCCACATTGCTCTGGGACTCAGTAGCAGGGAAACCAGAGCAGGAATTTGAAGAATCTGAAAATCTGTGAATCTGAGCTTATTTTGCAGAATGGTTTCACAGGCATTAGTTTGTGCTTGTCATTTTTATTTTTATCCTTGTGTTTGTGAATCTTTGTTGGACTCTGAGACTGTGATGGATGCTATGGAACAGGCTGCTTCTAACTTTCTAGACATAACACTTGTCCATTTCTGGGTGGCCTTGGGCTGACAGGTCTCTGCCAGTGCCTTGGTCTCTGCCACTATTCCAGTCTCTGATTGAAGAGGTCTTACCAGAGTCAGAGTTAGAATTAGGTTACTTGAAAATGCAAGCCCCTCATGCTTCTGTGCAATCAGGCAGCTCTTAAAGAGGAAATAGCATCTTCTCAGGTAAGAAAGCTGAAAGCCTCTATGGTCATAATAATTGGATTCAACAAGAATCAAGATGGTCTTCCCTTGAAATTACAGCTAAAAGAAGTAAACATAAGTTCTATAGTTTTGTCTGTCTGTTTTGAATATAGTAGTTTACTATGTTTTGTACATCTTGGTTATAGGTACATCTTGATTATTGGTTACTGAATATGTTAAGATTTTATGTAATTCCTCTCCTGTCTTAAAAACAAGGTTTATAAAAATAAGGATTGAAAGTCTGTTCATGTAAGATATTAAAACTGCACTCCCATGTGTTTGTATACAAAAATTTTTCTTCCTGGCAGCCAAAGTTTATAACATCAAAATAATACATTTGGTATTGATTTTAGAGGCACTGAATTATTTTCACTGATAAAATTAATTTTTTTACTTTTAAAATTATGAATATGCTTTGTGGTTTCACTCCTAAAAATGGTACTTTAATATTGCAAACACAGATTTTTTTTCTTAAATATTTATTTTGATATTGCAAAATCAGGTTTTGCAGAATGCTTAACAGTTTTAAGTATGTGGAACATTTTAAAGTTTATCAGGCATTTTAAACAATGACCTTGGGTAGTCTAACAAAGAACGTGGAAGTTTCCCAACCCTTTTGGGGGAAGACAAAAGAACTTGGTATTTATTTATTTTTTAATTTGACCAAATGAAACCAAGCCATACTATTTGACCCAATTAAGAAAACTGAAGTTTTTACTTATCATGGCAGGATGATAAAAACCCATGAAATTACTTAATAAAGAAATGGAAGTTTTATGTTATCTAAAAAGCAAGAGAAAAAAACAAAAAAAAAATTGGTATAATAAAGCAAAAGAGAGAGAGAGAGAGAGAGAGAGAGAGAGAGAGAGAAATAATAGCTTGCCCAGAATAAAAAAAATAACTATCTAGTTAAACCAGAAGAACAGAGCTAGGAAAAGGCTATTCTGAAGTTATATAGAATGTTATGGAAGTTCAGAGTTTGTATAAAAAGCCAGAGAGCACATGGCATGAATTTGCTTTTTTTTTGCATTCCTGCAAATATGACTTGAGAAATATTATTGTAAAATATGTTAAAAAGCCTGATATTTCTTCAAAGCAAAATGCTTTTATATGCTCTTTAAAAGGCGGGAAGAGGACCGCAGCTCCATGTTAGCTTAGGGTTATACAGGGTTTTATTCAAGTACAGTTAACCATTATATGAAATATATCCTGAACACAAGTTCCTAAATGAATGGATTAAAGCATTTTTTTTTTTCTGGCTGATATGTTTGGTATACCACAAATAGTTCAATTATAGTTAAAAATTGTTTATCTGTTCTGTTATGAATTTGGTTCTAAAACATATTTAATTACAATGTTACAAATTTTGATTATTCCAAACTATGTTTTGGATTGCTGACCATAGCCTGTAACAACAGGTGGCTAGCCCCCATTTTGGTTCAAGAATAAAAATAGGCCACTGGTTCCACTGCCATCTTTATTGAGGGCTACCACCTGTGTTCAGTCGCCTCTTTAGGGCTAAGTGCAAATTTTGTCCTTTAAGATTTTTGCTGTTCAGTCTTAGTGCAACGTGGTAGAATCAGCTAGATTGGCTAGCCCCTCTATATGCTTCATGTGATTGAAATATTTGCTTTGAATTTAGTTCAGAAATTTTTTTAAAGATATGCTAATAACTGCAGTTGGTTACAAGAGTTCTGGTATGTTTTTAAGGTTAATCCTAGGATGGGTAACAACGAAGTTTGCCTATGTAGATCTAATTGAGATATACATGGTTCTAAAACACTCATCTATGGAATGTGCCAGAATTAGAGATTATAGCATTTTGTTTTATCGAATGCAGTTTAAAGCAGATGATAAAAACAGACAAAGAGTATCTCAGATATGCCTGCCCTAAAACTTGGCAGAGATATGATGAATATGGCATTTTAATATGTATAAGATTATTATGACAGAGAGTCCCAAAATCCTAGCAGTAGCTCTCCAAGGTCTCCAAGAATATTTGGGCACAATGTGACTCTGCATTGTTCTATGCTAACCACTGGACAAGACTTCCCCAACTGACCCACTGCTAGGGCCCAACCTAAACTATGGACAAAGCTGTGGACACCTAGAGTGTCATTGGTTCATGTTGCTGAAGACAAAGTGAGGTAAACCTCTCATGTTCTTTTTTCCATAGAAACAGTTTCTCATCTTTTGTATGTAATGGCTGGACCACCTCTGCTCATGATGCCATGAGACCATAGGTGCCAGGAACAACTGACTAGGGTGGAGTACTAACTAGTTGTCAATGTCATTTTCAAATGTATTGGAACATTTATTTAGCTGATATTTATCCTTTCCAGGTCTCTGATCACAGTGATGGCTAAGCTAAGCTAATGGTAGCTTTGTAGCTGAAGAGCAGACAATTAGATCCACTGTTAGTTCATTAGCTAGTAAGAACTACTAGGTATTAGATATCTTATTTAGAAAGGCAAACAGATTTGCTCTGCTCAAAGACTTCATGTTAATTGCCTATGTCTTATGGTGAATAGCTAGATAGGAAGTTACAGAGTTAATGTAGGGTCTGAGGATTTAGTTTAGGTTGTAAAAATCTAGAGAATATTGTTTGAGGTTCTGGGAAAATGTTTCAGGGTTGATAAATACAAGAAAACTTGAAGGGTCTGAATAGATATTTTAAAATATATGAATGTATATTTTAACAATAAAGGAAAATAATTTCAGATTATTAAAAATGGGAGGTATTTCAGATTTCTCCCCCTCTCTGCTATTTTTGTGCTTATGTTGCTATAATATTTCAGAAGTTTAGAGTTTTGATGTTGATAAATAGAGCTCTGATAGGGCTGATAGAGCACTGAGTGCTTATTATTCAGTCAAAATCTTGAGATTTTAGTTTCCTTTTGCTTGTCTTCTGCAGATAAGAGTTAAAGGTGCATCTCATCATGCTAAAAACATCTCTCTAATGTTTATAATCTTACCCAAAATCCATAGCTTTTCTCAGGTCTTAGTGGCATGAATCTACTTCTGTTGTCTTGTAGACACCTGTTAATTGCTTTTTCTAAAATATGGATCTCAATACAATGGTAATACTAATATACTTCCTTTGGTAACCTAAAATTCATATGAGTTCCATAAATCAAGAGTTCAGAAGAATTGAATCTGGTCTAGCTGAAACAGACCTCAGGTAAGTTTTTCCCTTGGTCTTAGGGTTACTCACTTTACCTAATTACTAGACAAATTTTAACTTGTGTCTCTAGTCTGAATTTGTCTCAGCAGATTTTCATCTGGCTGACAGACTGTTTTGGAATCAGCTATCAAGTACAAGATAAAATCTCATTTTGATGGAAGCTGATGTGATCTTTCCCTGCCTCTTCCAGTGGATCAACTAACCAGACCCTTCTAAGTCACAGTTCTCTCCATTGCACGGCATTGGCTGGTTGTTTTATTAAATATACAGAGAATAAATGGTAGCATGTTTTTACAAACTTGAGACAGGTGATGCTAAGAATAACTCTCACAATGCAATGTCTGGATTTAAACCAGAGAGTGGGGTAGAGAAATCAGAATTTGAATAAACAAGGGTAAACTATGGGATTAAAATTAAAACAGAATTATAATATTTCTGTCTTTAAAACAGCCCTACTCTAGGTCTGAGTTAGGTCCATCATGTTCACCACAGATCTAGAGATGTGCCTTATCCATTCATGAGTGTGTGAGGAAGAAGCAGAAGGCAGTGGGAAACAGCATTGGCTTTCGAACCTGATTCAGTGATTGATTGGCCATCTACCAGCTATAAAGCCTAGAGAATAGGTATCCTACTTTGCTTTTCCTGCCTTGATGACACCATGACCAGAAATAATCAGCTTACAGGAAATAAAAGTATTTAATTTATAGTTTACAATCCATCATAAATGGCTGTGAGGGCAAGGGACCTGAAGATGGGAGCTGATGCAGAGCCCATGGAGGACCCCTGCCTACTGGATGGCTTATCCTGGTGTACTCAGCCTGCTTTCTTATACAACCCAAGATCACCTACTCAGGACTGACACTACCCACAGTAGGCTGGGCTGTCACACGTGAATCACTGTCCATGAAAATGCTCAAGGACTTTCCTATAGGTCAGTCTCTTAGAGTGATTTCTTAATTAAGATTCCCTGTTCCAATTTTAGTAGGTTTATCCTATTTTAGTAGGTTTATCCTATATTATATGTATATATGAGTGAACCTATTAAAATATGTACACCTAAAGAAACTAATCAAGAGGAAGGACTCTTGCTAAAATGTTCAATCCCTATCCAGAAAGGCAAAGAGTGTGGTCATCAGAAGAAGGAGAAAAGAAGGAACAAGTCAGGAGCCTGACACAGAGGACCTATGAAAGGCTCTGCCCTGCAAACTATCGGTGCAGATGCTAAGACTTATGGGCAACCATTGGGCAGAGAGCAGGGAATTTTAGGAAAGAATTGGGAAACAGTAAGATCTGGAGAGAACAGGAACTCCACAAAGAGGGCAACAGAACCAAAAAATCTGAGTACAGGGGTCTTTCCTTACACTGATATTTCAACCAAGGAATATGCATGGAGATAACCTAATCCCCTGCACAGATGTAGCCCATGGCAGTTCAGTATCCAAGTGGGTTCCATTGTAGTAGGAACAGGAACTGTCTCCCTTATGGACTGGTTGGCCTGCTCTTTAATTACCTCACCCTGAGGGGGAAGCACCATTACCATGGCACAGAAGAAGACAAAGCAGCCACTCTTTATGAGACCTAATTGACTAGGATCAGAAGGAAGGAAAAGAACACCTCCCTTATCAGTGGACTTGGGGAAGGTCATGCATGCAAAGGGTGGATGAAGGGAGGGATTAGGATAGGAGGAGTGAGGGAACCACAGGGGGGGATACAAAGTGAATAAAGAGTAATAAAGAAAGAATTAAAAAAAGAAACAAAATATTCCCTGTTCCTGTTTGACTCTATCATGTGTCAAATTGGGAATAAAATTCAGCAAGACTTGTCACTTATCTGCCTCATTTTTTGTAAGTGTAAACTTAGAGGGACACCTTTATTACTTCAACATGTTTTGAGAGACTCATGCAAGTGCATCACTGAGAAAATTAGAACAGTACCTGAAGCATTGGTGGGTTTACAGGCCTGTGTTTCAGGACTGTGTTTCTGCTCCAGACTTCACACAGTACAAAAATGAGGAACACTGTTCTCAAAAACTCATAACTGGACAAGGTGGGAGACAGACAGATGGATGATAGACAGATGGATGAACTGTGATATTTGTGGCTGAGCTTTTGTGACATGGTATACAAAATTCAGGAGTAACAGGAGAGAAAGTTTTTCTGGAAGAGATGGCATTGCATTTAGCCTCAAAGGAACAAGTTTAGTCACTCACTGCTTGGATAACCTTGAAGAAAGAGTGATCGGGAGACACAACTGATGGAACCAAGATGAATTTTGACTACCACAGGAGGATGCAGACACCATTGTCTTCCAAAGAAGGGACCAGTCTTCAGGAACATTGTCTCAGTGCCTGGCACTTTGCACAGTGATGAACACTCCAGCAAATTCTCCCTTCAGAAAATCTGAACCTGAATGGTGGAACAAAAAGGTTCAGAGTACTCTTTGGTGAAAGAAGGGAAGAGGAGCAGGCAGGTGCAGCACAGAGAGGGAACAGTGATAGGAGGGGGACCCATAACTGGGATTCTTGGGGCCTAAGCCCTGCCTAGACAGTCAAAAGTGATGCCCTCCAGGGGCTGGCTGTGTTGGCTGTTTCTTGTCTGCTATTTCTGTGTCTCTGCAGCTGAAATCTTATTTTATTGTTCAGATTTTTCTTACCCTAAAAGAGCTGCATGTCATGGGTTTTGTTTGGACCACGTTTGTCACTCTTGGTACCTCACATACTATTCTTAGAAATGTAGAAACCAAGTGAGGCTGTGGACATGTTCCCAAGGAAATTCCAGGGTAGGTAGTTGATGACATTGTTCATTAACTGGAAGCATCAGAAACATTTACAAAACCCATTAGGCACTCACACCTGCCTTCTGCCTTCATCAGTCCTGTAGTGGGGGGACCGCAGTGACCCTCCTTTTAGGTGTCCATTGGTGCATAGTGTGAAGGACCCCAGAGAAGCTCATACATGTGCCATCCCAGTATGAGATTGAGGCTCAGTGAGGAGATTCAGGTGATTTATTTAAGATGTGTTTGGAGTTTTGTATCTTAGCACCAGGCAGAGCTGTCCTTGCAGTAGAAAGTCTACTCCAGCTATTCTGTGGGGGCTCTTTTCCAAGAACATGGTAGACAGCATGATGTGCAATTCCCATCAAAATACCAAATCAATTCTTTACAGACCTTGAAAAAAAAGATTCTCAGCTTCATATGGAAATACAAAAATCCCAGAATCTCCAAAACAATTCTGTACAACAACAGATCATCTGGAGGTATTTCCATCCCCAATCTCAAGCTGTACTACAGAGCAATAGTAATAAAAACTGCATGGTACTGGCATAAAAACAGAAAGGAAGATCAATGGAACCGAATAGAAGACCCAGAAAGAAACCCACACACCTATGAATTCTCGATTTTTTATAAAGAAGCCAAAACCAATCAATGGAAAAAAAGACAGCATCTTCAACAAATGGTGCTGGTCCAACTGGATGTCTACATGCAGAAAAATTAAAATAGATCCATATTTATCACCCTGAATAAAACTAAAATCCAAGTGGATCAAAGACCTCAACATAAAACCAGATATTCTAAATCTGTTAGAAGAAAAGTGGGGAACAGCCTAGAACTCATTGGCACAGGAGAGAACTTCCTGAAGAGAACACCAATGGCACAGGCTCTAAGAGCAACAATCAATAAATGGGACCTCATGAAACTGAAAAGGTTCTGTAAAGCAAAGGACACTGTCATCAAAACAAAATGACTGCCTACAGATTGGGAAAGAATCTTCACTAACCCTTTATCTGACAGAGGACTAATACCCAGCATATACAAAGAACTAAAGAAGCTGAAAAGCAGCAAACCAAGTAATCCAATTAAAAAATGGGGAACAGAGCTAAACAGAGAATTCTCAGCAGAGGAATATCAAATGGCAGAAAAACACTTAAAGAGATGCTCAGCATCTTTAGCTATCAAAGAGATGAAAATCAAAATGACCCTGAGATTTCACCTTACACCCATCAGAATGGCCAAGATCAAAAACTCGAGTGACAACACATCCTGGAGAGGTTGTCAAGAAAGGGGAACCCTCCTCCACTGCTGGTGGGAATGGAAGATTATACAACGACTCTAGAAAGCAATCTGATACTTCCTCAGACAACTAGGAATAGTGTTTCCTCAAGATCCAGCTATACGACTCCTAGGCATATACCCAAAAGATGCTCAAGTACACAATAAGAACATTAGATGAACCATGTTTGTAACAGCTTTATTGGTTATAGCCAGAACCTGGAAACAACCCAGATGTCCCACAACAAAGGAATGGATACAGAAGCAGTGGTAATCTACACAATGGAATATTAGCAATAAAAAGAAGGAAATCATGATTTTTGCAGGTAAATGGTGGGAACTGGAAAAGATCATCCTGAGTGAGCTATCCCATAAGCAGAAAGATGCACATGGTATATACACACTCATGTAGACATAAAATATAGGCTAAACCTACTAAAATCTGGATCTATTTTCTAATTAAATTTATTTTATGAGTATGAATATTTTACCTGAATGACTATACACCATGCATCTGTCTGGTGCCCCAAATATCCAGAAGAGAACATAGGATGCCAAGAACTGAAGTTCAAGACAGTCATGGACTGCCAACTATATACTAATTGAAACTGCATCCTCTGGAATAACAACTTTAATTTTCTAGTGCTGTAAACTGATGTGAACTCTGTCCAGCACAAGAATATCCTTTTCTTGTAGAATTCCCAGAACTAATATCAAGTAGCCTGAATCATCTGTAAGTCTTGCTCCAATGTATCTGAAGGCTTCCCTTGGTCTCTGTGAAAACTATCACCCACACATGCACTGCTATACCCAATATATATATACATATATATATATATGTATATATATATATTTAAAAATAAATTTTTTAAAAAATCAACAGATATAAAATACTTTGTATTTATTTATTGTCTTCCTACCTAGTTCTACCATACATGTTGATTTTGTAATATAGATTCTTTTTTATAGTTGGTATTTTTTTGTTGTTGCTTTTTTATTTTTTATTAATTACACTTTATTCATTTTGTATCCCCCCTAAACCCCTCTCTCCTTCCCTCCCTCCTCCCCTCTCAATCCCACCTTCCCTCTCCTTTCTGCATGCATGCCTCTCCCCAAATCCACTGATAAGGGAAGTTCTCCTCTCCTTCTTTCTGATCTTAGTCTATCAGTTCTCATCAAAACTGGCTGCATTGTCCTCTTCTGAGGCCTGGTAAGGATGCTCCCCCCTCAGGGGGAGGTGATCAAAGAGCAGGCCAATCAGATTATGCCAGAGGCTTTGTTCACTTTTTAACTTTCCTAGGATCCACCTTTTTGTTTGTCTTCCTTAAGTCTGTAGATTTTAGTATGTTTATCCTATATTACCCTTACAAATGAGTATATACCACACGTGTCCTTCTGCTTGTGGAATACCTCACTCAGGATCATCTTTTATACTTCCATCCATTTGCCTGCAAATTGAATGATTTCCTAGTTTTTAGTAGCAGAGTAGGATTTCATTGTATAAATGACCACAATTTCTTTATTCATTCTTCTGGTGAGGGATATATAGGTTGTTTCCAGATTGTGGCTATTAAAAATAAAACTGATATGAACACAGTTGAGCAAATTTGTCCTTATTGCTTGGTTAAACACCTTTCGAGTATATGCTTAGAAGTGTTATAGCCAGTTCTTAAAGTAGCATTATTCCTAATTTTATGAGAAAGTGCCAGGTAGATTCCCAAAGTAATTCTCACAGTTTGCATTTCCACCAGCAGTGGAGGAGGGTTTCCTTTTCTCCACATCCTTTACAGAATGTCTTATCACTTGCATAGTTGATATTAGCCATTCTGATGGGTATGAGATGGAATGTCAGAGTCACTTTTTTTCGTGTTTCTGATAACTAAGGACACTCAACATTTAATGTTTTGTTTTGGTTTTTTTGTTTTTTGTTTTTTGTTTTGTTTTGTTTTTGTCACTCAGTATTCCTGTATTATATTCATCCAGTTCCTTCTGGATTTCATAGTTTCTGTTGAGAAATTTGGTGTGATTATTACAGGTCTACCTTTACTTGGCTTTTTTCCTTGCTGCTTTAAATATTTTTTTCTTCGTTATGTAGGTATAGTGTTTTGATTATTATATAACATGGGGAGTTTGTTTTATGGTCTCATCTATTTGTTGACAGAAATTTTTATTTTCCATTTTTTATGATTTCTGTGAGAGATATTTTGATTTCTGAAATTGTATCTTCAGTTTCTGAGGTTCTCTCATCCATCTCTTTTGTTCTGCTGGTGATGATTTTTGTTGTTCCTGATCTCTTCTGTAAATTCTTCAACTCCAGGGTTTTCTCCATTTGTTTTTTCTTTATTGTTTCTAATTCCATTTTCATTTCTTGAATGATTTATTTATTTTCTTCATCTGTTTGATTGTGAATTATTTTCTCTTCATGAGGTCTCTATCTTTTGTTAGTTTCCTCTTATTTATTTATTTATATATATTTTTCTTTATTGTTATTATTATTTATTAGTTTATTAATTTTATATCTGAGCTGTAGATTCTCTTCTTCATTCCTTTTATTGTCCCTCTCCTATCAACTGACAGGTGAGGTCATCCTCAATTATTTGACCCTAGCCTATCAGGTCTCAGGAGGAGATTTCTCTTTAAGTGTCTCAAATAACTGCTTAAACATCTATTTAAAACCATTTTCCTGTGTTTTAGCTGCAATAGAATTTTCAAAGATTCCAATGAAGCCCTGATGTCCTGGTTTTTTATTATTGTTTTTATGTTTGTTTGTTTTATGGGGTGTTATTGCTTGTATTCTATTTTCCTTTTTAAATTTATTTTTCATAAGTTACAGTTTATTTCATTGTATCCCAGCTATCGCCCCATCACTCATTTCCTCCCAATCCTAGCCTCTCTCCCTCATCTCCTCTCATACCCCTCTGCAAGCACACTAATATGGGAGGTCCTCCTCTCCTTTCCTCTGACTATAGCCTATTAAGCTGGCTGCCTTCTCTTCCTCTTTGGCCTGGTAAGACTGCTCCCGTATCAGGGGCAGGTGACCAAACAGTCAGCCCCTGAGCTCATGTCAGAGACAGCCTCTAATCCCATTATTAGGGAACCCACTTAGAGACTGAACAACAATGGATTACATCTGTGCAGGGGTTCTATGTAATCTCTATGCATGGTCCTTGGTTGGAGTATCAGTCTCAGAAACGACTCCTGTGGCCAGAATTTCTGTTGCTCTCCTTTTGAGTTCCTGTCCCCTCCATGTCTTTCTATCTCCCCCTACTTTCATAAGATTATATTCACTCTGTCCAAAGTTTGGCAATGTGTGTTAGCATCTGCTTTGATACCTTGCTGGCTAGATACTTTCAGGAGTGCTCTGTGGTAGGCTCCTGTCCTGTTTCCTGTTTTCTACCTCTTCCAATATTCATACCATTTGCCTTTCTGAGTGAGGATCAATCATGCTAGCCAACATCCTCTTTCTTGCTTAGCTTCTTTACATGTAAAGATTCTAGCATTTTTATCCTATATTTTTATCTAATATCTGCTTATAAGTAATTATATACCATGTTTGGCTTTCTGTTTCTGTGATATATCACTCAGTATGATACTGTTTGATCTCATGATTTGCCTGCAAATTTCATGATTTCCTTGTTTTTAATTGCTGAGTAGTACTCCATTGTGTAAATGTACCACAATTTCTGTATTCATTCCTGAGTTGCGTAACAAATCAAGAAATCCAATTAAAAAAAATGGGTGCAGAGCTAAATAGAGAATTCTCAATAGAGGATTATCAAATAGCAGAAAAGCACCTAAAGAAATGCTCAACATCCTTTGTCATCAGAGAAATGCAAATCCAAAAGACCTTGAGAATTCAACTTATACCCATCAGAATGGCTAAGATCAAAATCTCAAGTGACAACACATGCTGTAGAGGATGTGGAGAAAAGGGAACCCACCTCTGTAGCTGGTAGAATTTAATCTTGTACAACCACTTTGGAAATCCACCTGGTGCCTTCTCAGACAATTAGGAATAGTGTTTCATCAAAATCCATCTATAGCACTCCTAGGCATATACCCAAAATATGTACAAGTGTATAACAAAGATATTTGCTCAACCTTGTTCATAGCACATTTATTTGCAATAGCCAGAACCTGGTAACAACCCAGATGTTCCTCATCCAAAGAACAGATTCAGAAAGTGTGGTATATTTGCTTGTATTCTTAAGCTGGGCTCTAGCCATCTTACTGTCTGTAGCCTTGAGAGATTCTTCCTGAGATAAGTACTGCAGACGGGGTCCAACTGTCTCTGATTTCTGGAATAGACTGTGTTTGATTCACTGTTTCTATTGGCTCACTGTTTGCAACCCAGGTATGCCAAGTAACTGTAGCACAAGAAGAAACAGCTCCAAGCCTAAAACTGCTACAGTGCCTCACCGGCTTCCTTTGAAGAAAGCTAAATGGAACTTGGGTCTTGTGCCTAGCTCAGCTCAACTGTGTTCACTGTTTCTGATGTACTTGCTGTTTATGACCAGATAAGCCAGGCAGCTGGGGAGCAGGTAAAATGGAAACACCACTATCCCCTAGTGCCATTCGTTGTTGCAACCAGGAAGATGGCCACCTGGGTTTGAAGCTTCACCCTCTGTACTGTCATGGTCACAAGTTTAGAAACACCAGATGCTGGTATTGTAAATGTATCCACAGAGGGTGGACTTAGGCACTTGGCTTAGGGCTGAGGCAGTGCTCCACGGGAGCCCTGCAATACTCCCTGGTACTAGCTGGGTCGCCTGAATATGTAACTTGCATACATATCATACCCATCAATTCTCCTCTCACAGAAACACAGGGTATTTGGGGTCCTCAGTATGGCCTGCTGGTCAGTCAGCTTTTACTGCTGATCTGCTGTTCAGATACACTGTTATCATTGCCATCTTGGATCAAACCATAATGTATAATTTTCTTAGTTCCCAAACAAAAGATATTTCTTGATTCCAATTTAAAACAATTGAGTGTGCTGTAGCCCCATCCCAGTTTGCCAAAGCTGCATTTTACTTTGTGTCTGCCTGGAGCCCACACAGTCCTCTGGATGACATTACTATATATTCTTACTAGGTATTTAACTTGAAAAAAATATTATGTTTTATCTTTTGTTGTATTTGACCAAGATTTCTTCAAGTACTTGAAATGTTTTATGCTGGAATTTTTGTGGGGGTGGGGAGTAATACTGAGTCAAGAATAAAGCAACTTCTATAAAATCATATTAATGTAGATTTTTTCTAGATATGTTTTAAAATATATTAAATAAAATCAAATGTTATTGTCTTAACATGGGAAAAACTTTAGGAGTTTCATATTTGTTCAGTTCTCAAATATAAACTTTATACATGACAATGTTATGTCACAAAAGTTTGGACAAACCTAAAAGATACTAGCCTGACATGGATAATAACATTCCAATCATCTTTTAAGTTTTTGTTCTATGCCATCATGAGTAAATTATTAATCCATGGCCAAATTAGTAGTGAATATCTGGCCAAGAATCTATGCTAGATGTCATTGTTAATCTTCACTCTTTTCCAGCATGTTTTGCCTCTTCTTCTATGAAAAACTATATTGGCTATGATGATGACAAAGACAGTATTGCTGTAAAAAGAAAGTCAGAACCTGCTCCCCTTACTAGGGTACCCCCAAGGAGACTGAGCACCCCATGGGCTACACCTAAGCAGAAGATCTGTGTCCTCTCCATGCATAGTCATTGGTTGATTCATCAGTCTCTGTAGGTACCCTTGGGTCCAGACATTTTGGCTCTTGTGCAACTCCTATCCCTTTGAGGACTTTCAATGTCTACTCTCTGCTGTAAGATTCCCTATACTCTGCCCACAGTTTTTCTATGAGTCACAGCATCTGCTTTGATACCCTGATGGATAGTTTCCCAGAAGCAGTCTGTGATAGGCTGCTGTCATGTTTCCTGTCTTCTCCTATTTCTGATGTTTATGCTGTTTGCCCTTCTGTCTATGCTTTTTGCATCTTCCTTTGCGTCTTCTTTGTTATTTAGCTTGTTTAGGATGATGGAGTTTTAATTTTAATTTTATTAATTATAGTTTTTTTTCACTTTGTATCCCAGCTATAGCCTCCTCTGCTCTCCCCTTTCTATCCCATCCTCCCTGCCTCTTCTTCTCCTATGCCAATGATAGGGGAGATAGCTTTTATCCCATATTACATGGGGAGCACAGGCAGTCTCTGGCATGAACTTGGTTGCGTGCTCTTTGACCACCTCCCCATGATGAGGTAGCCTTATTATGCCACAGAGAAACAAGATCAGGTAATCCTGTCTGGTAAGGTTAGACTCAGATAGTAGGAAAGAGGGCCTGTGGTCTAGCAGAGGGACATATAGAGGAAATTGTAAGGAGAGTGGGACCAGGAGGAGATGACGGAAGGGATTACATCCAGGATACTGAGTCAATAAATTGTAAAAATAATAATAATGATTAATAATAATAATAAATAATGATTAATAATAATAATAAAAGTTGAAAAAAGTTGGCCTTACATATACTTGTATGAAAGAACTCTGAGGTGATTTACCATACTTCTGTCAAAAGCTGTGAAACTAGACACATTCAATGAAGCAACTCTTTTAATGTGTTTATATATCATCCAGAAAAACTCCATAGCCCTTGAAGCAACATAATTTAACACAGGGAATTCAAGTTACATTTCATTCCCTATTCTGAAGTACTCCATATTAGGGCTTATAAAAAATGCATACTTGTAAAACAAAGTCTTACCTTAATTGAGGTGTCAGGAATAAAAATTATCAAGTGGAAGTTTATATCAGATATAATAAGTAGTACATTCTGTGTGTAAAGAACCCACATAGCCATACCTAAATAGTAACAAGCATCCACTAAAATAAAGGCAATGCCTTAGGACTATAGATAATACTAAAATAGTATAAGAAATAATAAAATTCAAATTCAACATGGTAATGCATGATTATAAATTCAGCTCTCCAGAGGATGAACCAGGAGGATAGTAATGAATTTTAGGCCATTATTGCCTATATATTGAATACTGGTAAGCCAAAACTACATAGCAGCACCCTACCCCAAAGAAATAAACAAATAAGCAAATAAAAGACTAGAATCCAGAATTATACAATGAACAAAACAAAATAAATGATTTCTTTTCCTAAATTAAAGTTACAACCTTTTAATGAAAGAATACATATTCTAAATACTTATTAAAAGTTTAACTTTACATGCTGACATCCAATTAGATGAGCACCATTTGTTGAAGATGCTATCTTTTTTCCATTGTATAGTTTTCATTTCTTTGTCAAAAATCAAGTATCCTTAGATATGTGGGGTTATTTCTCAATCTTCAGTTCAATTCAACCAATCTACCAGACTGTTTCTGTGCCAGTACCATGCTGTTTATAAAGCTTGAATTCAGGAATGGTTGTATCTCCAGAAGATCTTTTATTGTACTGGATGGTTTTAGCTGTTATGGATATTTCTACATGTAATAGAAATTTTCTTCTTTAATGGGTATGTAAAGAATTCTATTGGTAATTTGATGGGAATTTCATTGAATCTGTAGATTACTTTTGGTAGGTTGGCCATTTTCATTATGCTAATCCTACCAAACAATGATCATGAAAGATCCTTTCATCCTCTGGTTTAACTGGATGTCTACATGTAGAAAAATGTAAATGGATCCATATAGATCACCCTGTAAAAAAAAAAGATAAGTGGATCAAAGATAACAACATAAAATCAGAGACACAAACTTGTTAGAAGAAAAAGTGGGGAAGAGCTGAAATTCTTTAACACAGGAGACAACTTCCTGAAAAGAACACCAATAGCACAGATTATAAGATTAACAAACAAAAAGTGGGACTCCTGAAATGGAAAAGTTTATGTAAAGCAAAGGACAAAAGAACAAAACAGAGCCTACTGACTTGAAAAAGATCTTCAACAACCCTCCATCTGACAGAGGGCTAAGATACAGAATATTTAAAGAATTCAAAAAGTTAAGCACCACTAATGCAAGCAATCCAATTAAAAATGGGGTCAGAGCTAAACATATAATTCTCAAAAGAGGAATATTGAATGGCAGAGAAAAATTTAAAGAAATATTCAATGTCCTTAGTTTTGAAAATGCAAATTAAAACATCTCTGAGATTCCAACTCACACCTATCAGAATGGCTAATTTCAAAAATCAAGTGACAACACATACTGGAGAGGTTATGGAGAAAATGAAACCCTCTTCCATTGCTGGTGGGAATGTAACTTGGGAAATCAATCTGTCATTTTATCAGAAAAATAGAAATAGTGCTACACCATGATCCAGCTACACCACTCCTGGGCATTTAATCAAAGATTCCCTACCATTCAACAGTGGCATTTACTCAATGATGTTAATAGAAGCTTTATTTCTTAAAAGCCATAATCTGGAAAAAAACACAATATCTCTCAAGTGAAAGGTGGATATGGCAATTATATTACATTTACACAACAAAATGCCACTCTGTATTAAAAACAAGGAAATCATGAAATTTGCAGGCAAATGGTTGGGACAACCTCATCCTGATTGAGGTAACCCAGAAGCAAAGAGATATGCATGGTATATTAATCACTTATAAGAAGATATCCATATAATATAGGATAAACATATTAAAATTGATAGTTCTAAAGAAGCTAAACAACAAGGAGGAATATAAGGAAGAAACTTAATCCTTATTTAGAAGGGAAAACATGATAGACATTGCAAGTGAAAACAAACAGAGAACAGGATAGAAAACTTCCACAGGGGTTTCTGAAGACTCTACAGATCAGGGAATTGAAGCAGATGTTGAAAATCATAGCTTAACTTTGGGCAGAGTACAGGGAATCTTATGGAAGAAGGAAGAATCTTATAGAAAGACATGGGAGGGACAGGAGCTCCACAAGAAGATCAAAAGAGCCAAAATACCTGGGTCAAAGGAACCAGTTAGAGATACACCAACCAAGGACCCTGCATGGAGATTACCTAGACCTCCTGCTCATAACCCATAGGCTTATTAGGTTTCAAAGGGGCACCCTAGTAAGGGGAGCAGGATCTGTCTCTGAACTCAGTGGATGGCTCTTTGATCACTTACCCCTGGTGGTGTGATCTTCCCTGGCAACAGAGGATGATGGTGCTGATGAGACCTGAAGGATAAGGTCAGATTCAGGAGGAGGTGCTCCCCCATCACTGACTAGTGGAGAGATATAGGCTAGAGAAGAATGACAGTTGGAGGAATTGAGAAAAGATGAGGGAAGGAAATAGAGCCAAGATATAAATTGAATAAATTGTAATAAATAATACATTTTAAAAAAATAATTAATACTGAATCTGGAGCTCCACAAGGAGACCAGCAGAACAACAACAAAAAAATCTCAGCGTACTCTCCTTGTGGAGTTCCTGTCCTCTCCAGATCTTAATATTTCCCTCTTCTTTCACGAGATTCCATGGACACTACCCAACAGTTGGACATAAGTCTCAGCATCTGCTTTGATAGTCTGCATGGCAGAGTCTTTCAGAGGCCCTCTGTGGCAGGTTCCTAGCTTGTTTCCTGTTTTCTTCTTCTTCTGATGTCCATCCTCTTTGCCTTTTAGGATGGGGATTTATCATTTTAGTCAGGTTCCTCTCTCTTGATTACTTTCTTTAGATGTACAGATTTTAGTAGGTTTATCCTATGTTATATGTCTATATGAGTGAGTATATACCATGTGTGTCTTTCTGCTTCTGGGACAGTGAAAGGGTTAGGCTAACTTTGTAACCTATATGTCAATATGTCTTCTAAAACCTATAGTTTTGAGTTTTAGGTCCAGGTTTAGCTAAAGCCTCTTAGTACCTTTCCAGAGAGTGAAGGAATGTGACCCTATCTGTGAGGACAGATATAAAAAAAAAAAGGGCAAGCAAGCAATGACCTTCACTCAGCAAAAGAACAACCAGACACTTGTCCTTGAGATAGTGTTTCTTAGCAACGAACTTAAACTTCTTCTGAGTAGCTTTTGACCTCCAGCCAAAAGTCTGTAGCCCCTAATCTTCAAGGATGAGCTAACCACCCCACCTTCAATTGTAGATGCATCCACACTTGGCAGGACTGGCCAAGCATGAGCACCTAAGACTAACCAATTATCTTACTTTATAACTTCCTCATCCAATCCTAAATTGCCAAAACTGCAACTTCAAATTTCCTGCAATTTTTCTTTTAAAAACCTAAAGGCCTTTGTCTCCTGGTGCCACTCTTTGCTGACCGGCAGGGGTGACCCCGTTGTAAAATGGTTAATAAACCTCTTGCTTTTGCAACGAGTCTTGGTCTGGGGTAGTTTCTGGGAAGGGCGGGATCTTGAACTCCTGAGCTGTGAGACCCCAGGTCTTACATTTTTGGTGCATTGGCTGGGAAAGGGTGTACCCCTTCCCCACCTCTCCTCAGAGTGAACTCGGAGGACCAGATCAGAACAGATTAGTCTGTTTTTGTCTTACCAATTTGTTTCTTGTCAGAGATGGCTGCCATGAGGCAGCCTCTCAATTAGATTTCTGTGGTTCCAATCTGTTTCAGTTTAGGCGCCTATCTGGACCTTTCTGGTCATCTGATCAGTCATTGTGATTGACAGACGTGTCAGAATATTGCTTGACTGGGAACTGGGGGACACCCCAGTTTCTGTTTGGGAGGTTGGATCTGAGACGGTCCTCCTCCCATCTGATTTTCATAGAGAACGACCACCACCAGGCAGTCGTTCTATCAGAGCACTGTGGTACCACTCACAAGGGTGTCCTTGTTTGAGTACTTGCCTGATTCTTTGTGTTTCTGTTGTTGTTGCCTCTCTGACTCTTTTGACAGGGAGATGGTCTAGCTTGAGAGCATCTGTAGAAAGGGTTCGAGTCCCCTGAGTGGTTCGAGGACACTCGCCTGGAATGGTTTCATTAAGGCAGACAGACATGTCATTAATGCCAAGTCCATGGGACATCCTGTAGGACACTCAGCTTGCCCCTTTCTGTGAACAGGGAGGAGCAGAGAGATTCTGCTCCCCCAGCAATTTAAATCCTATATTTCTCATGTATGTATGTATTTTTCTGTGTCTGTTTCTTTGTAGACTTGGACTGATGAAAATTCAGACAGAGGATAGTTAAAATTAGAAGGAGTTCTCGGCCCGGGAGTGCACATGGCTGCATGGCAGGACACCAAGCAGTGTGCTCTCCCTCCCGAGAAAGACAAGGAGGGAATGCTTTCAGGTGGCTGGGGAGACATGTGGAGCTGGGGCTGGAGCTTGGGTAGGGGGTGCTCATGCACTTGAGCGTCTGTGGAATAACAATGCACACCCAGCAGGGCAGGGGCTTGATGCACCATCCCCTTGTTACGATGGACAGCCAAAGAGCATGGGGGAGGGGAGAGGCCCAGCCAGGAAGCAGGTTCAGGACCTGCGGGGGAGGTAAGCTAGAGTAAAGGTCACAAGGGAGCCAAGGGAGGAGGCAAGGCTCATCGGCTTGCTGGGTGGAAGTCCTTAGACATGGCTAGGCGGGGATTGGCACCCATAGCTGCTCAATGACAGAAGCTGCTCTGGCTGCCCAGAGTGAGGAAAAACTCCTCCCCCTTGCCTTCATGCCAGCTCAGCAGGGAAGTGAGCAGCAGGAACTCACCATGCCCTCTTGCTCCTCTCTTCCCTCCTCCCACCTAGGGGGCTTGCAACTTATAGATCAAACAGTAATTTAGGAAAAAACTGCACTTGTTGTAATGTTTAAAATTATAGCTGAGTATAAATAAAAAAAAAAAAAGTTTTGTCTGTCTGTTTAAATATATGGCCATTATAAGATTGTTTTCCACTGGTCTTAAATGGTTGATATGATAAAAAATAATTGGGTATGTTTTAAGGATAATTTCAAATTCTTCTTTAAAACATGTATATGTGACTATGTGTTTGTAGGGTCTATAAATGCATATGTTTAAATAACAACAATGTAAATTGCCACATGGTGTGGATCAGAAAAAGAACAAAGGTGGCAAAAATCTCTGAGTCAAAATGATTTTATTTCCTCTTAGGATATTTCCTTTTAGGTTATTTTCAATGATAAATTTTGGTCTTAAAATCTGGTTTTGACATTTAAAATTATGATTATGCTTTGTAAATTTACTCCTAAAGAAGATACTTTGCTTTAATATTGCAGGGATGAGTTTTAAAAATTGTTCAGATGTTTAAGAGGATAAAACATTTACAGTTTATCAGATTTTTTAAACAATAACTCTTGGGCAGTCTAACAACGAACTTAAAACAGTTTCCCAAATCTTGGGAAAATTAAAAAAAAAAATAATGGGAGTTTTTCTGTTGTCTGAAAAGAAAGAGAGAGTGAGCAAGAAATATTAAAAGAAAATAGCTTTTCTAAAGCAAAAATGTCGGTTAAGCCAGAAAAAGAAAGCTAAAAACCTGAAGGTATATAGGATGTTGGAGAAGGTTAGTGGATGTATTATGAAAAAGCCACAGAGTTAATATGATTTGAGAAAAAAACTGTATTTAAATATGTTATAATTCATTTAAAAGGCTGGTGATTCTTCATTGCAAAATGTTTTTTTTAATGCTCTTTTAAGTGGAAAAAATTCTGGCTGATAGGTTTGGTATGGCTAAAATAATTCATACAGTTTAAAAGTGTTCTGTACTGTTCTGTTATGCAGTTGGTTCTAAAACTTATTTGATCATTATGTTAAAACTTTTGGTTGTGGGGGATTATGGATGCTCCACAGTGTTTGCTGTGTCATCAACAGCACCTAATGGCTATGTTTGGTATTGTCATTCACAGCTTGTGCTAGCACATGGCTAGCTGCCATCATGGTTCAGGGATAGAGAGCATGTGAAGCTGTAGTTTTGCTGCCATATTTGTTTAGGGCTTCCAGCTGAGTTCAGGTATACGTAGCCAGCCACCATGCTGGTCCAGAGATAAAGAGGGTGGAGGCATGAGTTTACCACCATTTTTTAGGTCTCTCAGTTATGTTCAGTCCTCTAATTAGTGTTAAGTGTAAAGCTTTTTACTGTTCAATTTTAATACAAAGTGGTAGGATAAGCAAGATTTACTAGCCCCTCTATAAACTATATCTGATTAAAAGGTTTACTTTAATTTTAGTTCAGAAGAAAACAGACTTAAAGCTAGCCTAGGATGGGTAACTATAAAGTTTGCCTCTTTGTCTTAAAATATATAGTTCTAAAACATGCATCTCAGAAATATGCTAGAACTAGATTAAATACCATTCTGTTTTATAGGACACAGTTTAAAACAGATGATAAAAACAAAGAGTAACTCAGATATGCTGGCCCTCAAGCTTATCAGAGATCTGATGAATATGGCATTTTAACATATGTAAGTTTATTGTGGCAGAAAGTCCCAAAATCCTGGCAGTAGCTCCTCAAGGTCTCCGAGAAGATCTGGACAAGGACAGAAGACTGCAACTCTGGATTGTGGTATGCTAACCACTGGGCAATACTGCCCCAACTGGCCCACTGCTAGGGCCCAGCCTAAACTATGGACAATGCCGGGGACGCCTGAGGAGCTATTGTCTCACATTGTGAGAGGCAAGGTGAGGTCAATCTCTCCTGTTCCTCTTTCCATAGCAGCAGTTTCTCATCCTCTATGCCTGATGGCTGGACTGCCTCTGCTCAGAAAGCCAGGAGACCACAGAAGCCAGGGACACTGCCTAGGTGATGGACTAGATGATAGTCATCTCTGTCATTTTGATTGGTACATTTACTTAGCTCATAATTTATCCTTCTCAGTTCTCTGATCACATTGACAGCTAGGCTCAAAGGCTAGGCTTAGTTAACAGTACCTTGGCAGCTAAAGAGCAGACAGTTAGGTTCACTATCAGCTCATTGGACAGTTCATTAGTTAGTTAAAACTAGTAGGTACTATATCTTTTGTGTAAAAAGAAAAAAAAACAGGTTTGCCCTGCTCACAGGCTTTACATTAGTTGCCAATGTCTTATAACAATAGTTAAATAAAAAAAAATATATAAAGTTTATATAGGGTCTGAGGATATAGGATCAGGTTATAAAAATCTAAAAATGTTGGTCTACATACTGATCAAAGTGTAAATTTAATGGATGTCAGGTGAACACTTAAGTAAAAAAAAAAAGTACAAGCAGTTTCTCACTCAGGCAATTTTACTTAGCCAAAATATAGGAGGGTTTACTCAAGGTTGCACAGAGCCTGCTGTCTGGTTACTATGGTTGCACGGAGTTTCTCAGGGTCAGAGCAGTCCACTGTAAGACCACCAAGGTCATTCTGTGAGAGACTGAACTTTGGAAAATAGCCAAGAGGCTGAGTTCCGCTGCTCAGATGCCGTTAACTTCAAAAAGGCTGCCACATGGACACACTTCAGTTGTTTATAAAAGATATAAAACAAAAGCTGACTGGTACCAATTCTATTAGATATAGTTTATCTGTTACTCTCAAAATGTTGCTGTATTAGATTTGCTGATATGTTACTTTTCTGAGTTTTTGTATATATATATATATATATATATATATATATATATATATATATATTTCCTTTTGTGTACCAAAAATTCATATGAGTTTATAAAAATCAAAAGGTCATGAGACCTAGATCTGGCATAGCTCAAATGGATTCCAAAAAAAGTTTTTCCCTGCTGTTGGGATTCCTCACTTTTTCCATTTAACAGACAAATCTTAACTTCTGTCTCTAGTCTGAATTTGTCTCAGCAGATTTTCATCTGGTTGACTTCTGAGCTGCAAACTAAAATCTGGACTTGTTGAAAGCTGACATGACTGCTCCCTGTCTCTTCAATTGGATCAACTAGAACAACCAGACCCTTGTCCTTGAGCTAGTGTTTTTTCGCAACGAACCTAGACCTCTTCTGAGTAGCTTTTGAACTCCAGCCAAAAGTCCACAGCCCCTAATCTTCAAGGATGAGCTAACCACTCCACCTTCAATTGCAGATGCATCCACACTTGGCAGGACTGGCCAAGCTTGAGCACCTAAGACCAACCAATTATCTTACTTTATAACTTCCTCATCCAATCCTGAATTGCCAAAACTGCAACTTCAAATTTCCCACAATTTTTCTTTTAAAAACCTAAAGGCCTTTGTCTCCCGGTGCCACTCTTTGCTGACCGGCAGGGGTGACCCCGTTGTACAATGCTTAATAAACCTCTTGCTTTTGCAACGAGTCTTGGTCTGGGGGAGTTTCTGGGAAGGGCGGGATCTTGAACTCCTGAGCTGTGAGACCCCAGGTCTTACAATATAAATAAATTAATTAAAAATATAAATATTTGTTGGTATAATGTTCTTTTAAAATGTATATGCCTTATACTTGTTAGTTCAAATGATTTCCCCACCTCCAACTCTCTGGTTTCAATCTGGATATTGCATTGTGATACTCACTATAAGCATCCTGTCTCATCTCTTGTGTAAACAGGACACAAAACAACTAGATACAATATTGTGCAATGGGAGGAGCCAGAGGACAGGAAAGAGGGGAGAAGCTAGAGAACAGGAAGGGGTGAGAAGGAGGAGGAGCTCGAGGGGAGGAGAGCATGAGGAGAGCAGAGAGGGAGGAGAGAGCTTGGAGGACTTGGAGCATGAACCAGACCTAAGACTTCACAAAAAGCAAGTATAATGTGGGAAATCTAAGTGTTAGGAAACTGAGGGCTTGGAGGTTTAGGAGGGAGTAAATATTGCCCAGCATTGTGTTCTAGGTTAATTAAAAATCCAGACTCTGTGTGGTGATTTGGTTATACAGGTGTTTAAGTTTAGCAGCAAGCTTTACAAGAAGATAAAACAATAGCAAATATTAATAACCTACTACAACAAATATTATTGAGAATACAATAATTGCTACAAATGAGAAGTAAAGGCTATGAGCTGGACTTTCAAAAAACAAAAATAGAAAAATATTTTGGGTCAGAATTGGCATAGAGAGACTTTTGAGAAACTGCAGATAAATGGTGGGACCTGGAAAGGATCATCCTGAGTGAGCTGTTCCAGAAGCAGAAAGACACACATGGTATATATTCATTCGGTATGAATATGTTTAGAGAATTAAAAGCCAATTGATTTATTTGATAACAGATGGCAATCACAGAATGATAAATTATATAAATGAACAATATAAAAATTTTACATGTGATGACTATTTTTCTTTCATTGAAATATTCATTGCATGCATATGGAAAGGAATTAAGAGACAAATTAGTATTATTTAGCACAAATACTTAGAGCAACCTTTAATCTTCTAGATGTATTAACATGTGGATTGTTTTGGTAGGAATAGACATTATTTTTTTAATTTTATTTATTTTTTATTATTATAATTTATTCATTTTGTTGCACAGATGTAACTCTCTTCCTCATCAACACCCTCACCTTCTCCCAATCCTCCCTCGCTCATCCCCTCCTGATCCCACCCTCTCTCCATCTTCTCCTCTAATGCCTGTTCATCAGTCCACTAATAGAAGTCTTCCTCCCTTTACATCTGACCGTAGCCTATGAGGTCTCACCAGGACTGGCTACATAGTCTTCCTCTGTGGCCTGGTACAGCTCCACTGACCCCAGGGGTAAGTGATCAAAGAGTCATCCACTGAGTTCCCCTCAGAGATAGCCTGTGAGCCCCTTACTAGAGACCCACTTGGATACTGAGCTTCCATGGGCTACATCTGAGTAAGGGGAATAGGTTACCTCCCTGCATGGCCCTTGTTTGGAGTATCTGCCTTTGCAAAGAACCCTGAGCCTAGATTTTTGGTTCTGTTGGTCAAAATGTAGAGCTCCTGTACCTTGCAGTTCTTCCTATCTCTCCCTTCTTTTATAATATTACCTGCACTATGCCCAAAGTTTGGCTATGTGTATCAGCATCTGCTTCAATGCCCTCCTGGGTAGACTTTCAAAAGTCCTCTAATTAGACTCCTGTCCCATTCCCTATTTTCTCCTGCTTCTGATGTCTATCCCATTTGCTCTCTGAGTGAGCATTGAACAACTTCTCTAGGGTACTCCTTTTTGTTAAGATTCTTTAGGAGTATACATTTTAGTATGGTTTTACTGTATTATATGACTACCATTCACTTATATGTGAGAATATACCATGTGTGTATTTCTGCTTCCCGTAAACGTCACTCAAAATGGTACTTTCTAGTTCCCACCACTTGATTGCAAATTTCATATTTTCCTTGTTTGTAATTGCCCTGTAGATTCCATTGTGTAAATCTATTACAATTTCTGAATCCATTCCCATGTAGAGGTACATCTCGGTTGTTTCCAACTTATGCCCCTTACTAATAGAACTGCTACAAACATGGTTGTGAAATGTCATTGTTGTGTTCTTGAGCATATTATGGATATATGCCTAGAAGTGCTATACTTGGATGTTGAGGTAGCAGTATTCCTAATTCTGTAAGAAATCACCAGAATAATTTCCAAAGTGGTTGTACAAGTTTATATTTCTACCAGCAATGGAGGAGTGTCTCCCATTTCTCCATATCCTCTCCAGCCTATAATGTCACTTGAGTTTTTTTTTTTTTTTTTTTTTTTTTTTGTCTTAGCCATTCTGATGGATGTAAGGTGAAATCTCAGGGTCTTTCTAATTTACATTTCCATGAAGAGTAAGGAAATTGAGCATTTCTTTAAGTATTTTTTTTGCCATTCTATATTCTGCTATTGAGAATTCTCTTTTTAGCACTGTACTCCATTTTTTAATTGGATTACTTAATGTGTAGGTGGGTAACGTTTTGAGTTCTTTATATATTCTCTGTATTAGCCCTCTGTCTGATGTAGGGTTGGTGAAGATTATTTCCCGGTCTGTAGGCTATGGTTTTGTTCTGACGACAGTGTCTTTTGCTTTACAGAAGCTTTTCAGTTTAATGAGATCCCATTTATTGATTGTTGCTCTTAGAGCCTGTGCTGTTCTGTGGTGTTCTGTTCAGGGAGGTTTCTCCTGTGCCAATGAGTTCAAGGCTCTTCCCCATCTTTTCTTCTAACAGATTTATTGTGTCTTGTTTTATGTTGAGGACTTTGATCCACTTGAACTTTATTTTTGTGCAGGGTGACAAATATCGATATAGTTGCATTTTTCTACATGCAGACATCCAGTTATACCAGCAGCATTTGTTAAAAATGCTGTCATTTTTGCATTCTATTGTTATAGCTTCATTGTCAAAAATCAAGTATCTATAGTTTTGTGGGTTTATATCTGAATTTTCTATATGATTCATTGATCTACCAATATCTTTTTATGCCAGTACCAGGCAAATTTAATTATTATTGCTCTTCAGTACAGAATGACATCAGGGATGGAGATAACTCCAGATGTTCTTTTATAGTGCAGGATTGTTTTAACAATTCTGGTGGTTTTTTTTTTTTTTTGTTATTTTATACAAAATTGAGAATTGTTCTTTAAAGTTTAAATAATTGCCTTGCTATTTTAATGGAAATCTCATTGAATCTGTATATTGCTTCTGGTAGGATGTCCATTTTCACTATGTTAGTCCTACTGATCCATTAGCAGGGAAGATTTTTCCATCTTCTGATATCTTATTCAATTTCTGAAGTTTTGTTGTTGTTGTTGTTGTTGTTTTTGTTTTGTTTTGTTTTTGATACAGGTCTTTCACTTACTTGATTAGGGTCACACCAAGGAACTTTATGTCCTTTGTGGCTACTGTTATGGTTGCCATTTCCTTAATTTCTTTCTCAGTTCTTTTGTCATGGTATAAAAGTGGGCTTTAGGTTTTTTTTGAATTAATTTTGTATCCAGCCAATTTACTGACAGTGTTTATCAGCTACACAAGTTCTCCAGTAGAATTTTTGATGTCATTCATGTATACAATAATATTATCTGCAAATAGTGATACTTTGATTTCTTTCTTTCTGATTTGAATCCCCTTTATCTCCTTTAGTTGTCTTATGGCTCTACCTAGGACTTCAAATCCTATGGTGAAGAAATATGGAGAGAATAGGTAGCCTTGCCTTATCCCTGATTTCAGTGCAGTTGATTTAAGTTTCTCTCCATTTAGTTTTATATTGGCTAACTTTGTTGTAGATTTTCTTTCTATGTTTAGGTGTATACATTTTATCCCTGATCTCTCTAGGACTTTAAACATGAATGGGTGTTTGATTTTTTCAAATGCTTTTTTAGCATCTAATGAGTTGCTCATATGATATTTCCCCTTCAGTTTGTTTATATAGTGGATGACATTGATGTAACTCCATGTATTGAACCTCCCCTGAATGCTTGATTTTTAACCTAATTGGTTATGTGATTTTTATTTTTAACCTAATTGGTTATGTTATATTTTTGCATCAATGTTCAAAACAGAGATTTGGTCTGATGTTTTTTTTTTTTTTTTTGGTCTTCGTGTAGTTTAGGTATCAAGCTGTCTGTGGCCTCATAAAATTAATTTGATAATGTTCCTTTTCTTTCTATTTTGTAGAAGAGTTTGAAGAATACTAGTAATAACTCTTATTTCAAGGTCTGGTAGAAAATTGTCCTGAAACAATTTGGCCCTAGATTTCTTTCAGAGAGGGGACTTGTGATGACTGCTTTTATATTTTGTGTGTATAGGATTTTTTAATCTATTTACTTTATTATGATTTGATTTTGGTAAATAGAATATATCAAGATAATTGTCCATTTCCTTTAGTTTTTCACATTTTGTAGTGTATAGCCTTTTGTAGTAAGACCTAATAATTGAGCGGTGTTCCAAGATAGCAGCAAACAGAGCACACAGTTTTGGAGAGGCAGAGGACATGAATCTTTGAAATGGGTGAGTGGAGAGACAAATAAAACTAGAATTTGGACTTTTGGACTTTCTAAAGGAGAGGGAACACCACAGAAGTGTGAAGTGCTTGTAAATTTAGATCTGGCAAAAACTTCTCTCAGAATGAAGTAGGGCCCTTCTCTTGTCCTGGCCTCCCTGGCAGGGAAGCCTGCACATAGCACCAGGTAGCTGAGAGTAAAGCTCACTGCCTGGGGACTAAGACACCTTAGTGCACTGGACAGCTGTAACCACTCACTGAACAACACCCCTCAGACACATGTCCAAGGAGCCCATACCCCGGCCATGCCTAGGGTCTCTTGCCAAGCTCCAGACCAGGAGAGAGTCCCCACCCCCACCCCATGGGACATGATCCCACCACAAGAAGCTCAGCAGAGTGCATGTCCCTCAAGAAATCCCACCCTGCCAGAGCACCCACCCAAAGAGTGCTAGCCACAGAGACTCAGATCTGCAGTACATTCCTTCCCATTTCCCAAGTCTGCAAGTGGCAGTACTGACTACACAGGTTTGCCCAGCCAGTGACTGTATGGGATATCCAAGCCCTCAATGCCAGATAACCAGCTGAATAGCCATCAAAGCCTGGCAGACCTGCAAAAACAATATGTGTCCACAATCTTCAACAGTGCTTATAATCTCTTAAGTGCCCGCAACACCTTCAGTGCCTGCAAGGCACCCCTCTCACACACTGAAAGCCTCTTTATTCTCCAACACCCTGTCCTTTAGTACACACCTACAAGCACACGCTCAATCACATGCTACCCCTCATTTGCCCTTCTGTGCCTGTGAACTTTACTCTTTCAGGTATAGCTGAATCATCAACGTGCACACTGAAACCACTGACCTCCTTCATTTTCCTGAAGAATTCACCAGACACCAGAGAAAGAGAAGTCTGAGCTGCAGAATACAGGATCAAACAGTGAACAGTATACACAACCAAATGGCCAGGCGTAGGTGAAACAACACAAACAACATAAATCAAGATATCATGGCTTCACCGGCATTGCCCAAAATTAATGGATGCTCCAACTCATCAGAAACAAAGGAAAATTATTTTAAAGCTATGATTAGCCAATTATCTGAGGCACATTAAAAAGGAAACCAACAAATCTCTCAGAGAAATAGTCATACAGATTCAAATAGTTAAAGAGGAAACAAATAAATTTCTCAAAGATTTGACCTCCCAAATGGAAACAAAGAAAAATGAAGTGAATTAAACTCTTAAAGAAACACAGGCAAATATAGCCCAAAAAAATGGAGGAAGAAGTAGTGGCATTAAGAGAGGAAACAAACAAACAAAAAAGAGACCATCTTGGAGACAGGAATCCACATTCAAACAGATGAAGGAAATGTTGCAAGGCATGCTAACAGAATTAGAATCAATAAAGAAAACACAGACTGAGAAAACCCTAGAACTTGAGAACTTAGAGAAAAGAGAAGGAACCACAAAGGTAAACATCACTAATAGAATACAAGAGATGGAAGAAAGAATCTTCGGTGCTGTAGATACACTAACGTAAATTGATACCTTTCTTGCCATGACAAGGCAAAGTCTAAGAATAGTAGGAATTGATGAAGAGGATTCCAGGCTCCAAGGTCCAGGAAATATTTTCAAGAAAGTCATAGAAGAAAATTTTCCCAACCTAAAGAAAGAGATGTCCACAAATATACAAAAGGACTATAGAACACCAAATACACTAGACCAGAAAAGAAACTCCGCACTCCACATAATAATCAAAACAGTAAATCTACAAACAAAGAAAAGATACTAAAATCAGCAAGGGAAAAGGCCAAGTAACTTATAAAGATAGACCTATCAGAATCACACCAGACTTCTCATCAGAAACTATGAAAGCCAGAAGGGCCCCCCAAACTCTCAATCAACATAAATGTAGAAAACAAAACATGCCATGACAAAACTAAATTTAAGCAATATTTGAACAGCAAACCAGTCCTCCAGAAGACACTAGAAGAAAAATACAATCCGACAAAAATAATTACAACCAAGAAAACATAGGTTATAGATAATTTCTCAACAAACCTCAAAAGAAAACAAGCAATGAATCACAGTAACACTAACTCCATAATAATAGGAAATAACATTCAGTGGTTATTCTTATCTATCAACATCAATGGACTCAACTCTCCAATAAAATACACAGACTGACAGAAGGGGTAACAAAACAAAATCCAATATTCTGCTGCATTTAAGAAACACACCAGGAGGGGCAATATGGCGGCGCTGGGAGGACTCTCATTCTGAGCAGCAGCACCAGGATCAGCACAGTGACCAACAATCAGAACTCGCGGCCATAAAAAACAGTCATTGTGTTTTCAAGATGAGAGGATACCCCACGGTGGGGGATTCAATCAGCTTTTAACTCACCCAGCTAAACCGCAGAAAAGATCCGGTTCCACCAGACACTTGGCTGCCGGCTTCCAACCCCAGCCACAGCCCAGGGCCACAAGCCAGTGTCTCTGGTTACTGTCCCAGTCTGAACCATGCACACCACACTATGAGAGACTGGAATTTTCAGTCAAGAGATAACCCCACAGTACAGGAAACGATTGGGACCAACCTTAGGTCACCCAGATAGCCCCTGGAAAAGACTCAGGTTCCACGGGCACACCAGGAGCAGGCACTGATCCAGAGCCAGGGACCCAGGCTCCAGCACAGAGCCCTGCCTGGGCGCCCGATTCGCCACCTCAGATAGAACTGTGGGCACCAGGGCAGCAGAGACTGCGTTTTCACTGTCCAGTGCAAACACACAGGGAGGGAAATGGCTGGTCTGATCTCAGAGCACTCAGCCAACACCATCCACCCCGAAAAGAACTTGGGAAAATTACCCAGTTTAGCCAAACACTCAGGCTCCCAAAGGCCAGAAAGGCGGAGACTGAGATCGCCATCACTCAGCTGTGCTCCAGACACAGGTAGTTTCTGTGACCAGCCAGCTGACAGAGACCGAGCAGTGAGCACCAGGGGAAAAAAAAAGAACAGAGACTGAGAGTCCCTGTGTCAAGAGAATCCACAGGGAAGGAAGGAAACTGTACTGACTTAAATCACCCAATCCTTCCCTGGAAAAAGTCTAGCAGAGACCAGCGGGATTGAGCCACGGTCACTCAGCTGTGCTCCAGACACAGGCACAAACAGTTGCTGTGCACCAAATGTCCAACTGGATCACAGCAGCTGATCATTAAATTTACAGCAACAGAAATCCAGAAACAGGGCAGCTGTCCTCAGGACTTCCCTGGGTGAGAGGAGAACCCTCTCGACTAACAAAGACCACAGTTACCACTCAGGTCTATATCCCTGAGGTGAGCAACTCCTGAAAAAACACCAGCCATCCAGGGACTATACCCAAAAAGCTGAGAAGACATCCTTCAGGAAAAACCAGCTTTCTGCAAAGGAGAATCTCTCCACCACAGAATCCACAGGAACCACCAGAAAATAACCCCAAACATCTAAGATAGCACAATGGGTAGATGCCAGCATAAAAGCTCAAGCAACAAAAGACAGAGCAATATGGCATCTCCAGAACCCAGTTACCCAGGGGCAAGTAGCCCTGGACACTACAGCATAACTGAAATCCAAGAAGATGACCTAACAACTATGCTCATGAAGATGATAACAGAGGAAACAAATAAGATACTTAAAGACATAGAGGAAGATAAACTCAAACAGAACATTGCCATCCATAAAGAGAGGAAGCTGTAGCCAAACAGTTTATGCCTTTCGAAAGGAAATGCTTAAAGCACTAAATGAAATGAAAGAAACACAGTTGAAGGAACTAAAAGAAAAACAGGAAAGTACAATCAGAGAGGTGAAGGAAGTAAACAAAACAACTCAAGACCTGAAGAAAGAAATGGAAAAAGTAAAGAAAAAACAATTGGAGGAACTAATAGAGAGGAAGAATCTAGGGAAGAAAACAGGAACTACAGAGGTAAGCATAACCAAAAGACTACAAGAGATGGAAGAAAGAATCTCAGGAGTAGAAGATACAATGGAAGAAATCAATGTATCTGTCAAAGAAAATGTTAAATCCAAAAAGTTCCTGACACAGACCGTCCATGAAATCCAAGACAATATGAAAAGACAAAACTTAAGAATAATAGGTATAGAGGAAAAAGAAAACTCCCTTCTCCAAGGCCCAGAAAATATTTTCAACAAAATCATTGAAGAAAATTTTGCCAACTTAAAGGAGAGGCCAATAAGAATACATGAAGCCTACAAAACACCCACCAAATTTGACCAGAAAAGAAAATCCTCCTGCCACATAATAATCAAAACAGTAAGTATACAGAACAAAGAAAAAACACTAAAAGCTGCAAGAGAAAAAGGCCAAGTAACATATAATGGCAAATCCATTAGAATCACACCTGTCTTTTCAACAGAGATTATAAAAGCCAGAAAGGCCTGGTCAGATATCATGCAGAACCTAAGAGAACACAGATGTCAGCCCAGGCTACTATACCCTGCAAAACTCTCAGTCCTCATAGATGGAGGAACCAAGATATTCAATGACAAAAACAAATTTCAACAATACCTACAAACAAATCCAGCATTACAGAAGACACTGGAAGGGAAAATACAACCCCCCAAAAATAGCTTCTTTCAAGAAAACACAGGAAATAAATTACCCCACTACAGTAAAACAAAAAGCAACCAAGCACACAACCTGATGACCACAGGCAACATCAAAATCAAGGGATCTAACAGCCACTGGTCATTAATCTCTCTCAACATCAATGGACCCAACTCTCCAATAAAAAAATGCAGATTAACAGAATGGATACGTAAACAAAACCCAGCAATCTGTTGTATACAAGAAACACACCTAAGTCATGAAGATAGACATTACCTGAGGGTAAAGGGTTGGAAGACAACTTTCCAAGCAAACAGACCCAAGAAGCAAGCAGGAGTAGCCATTCTAATATCTGATAAAATAAACTTTCAACCAAAATTATTAAAAAGAGATCAAGAAGGACACTACATACTCATCAAAGGAAAACTCCACCAGGAAGACATCATAATCCTGAACATCTATGCCCCAAATACAAGAGCACCCACATTTGTAAAAGAAACATTGATTAAATTTAAACCACATATAGATCTCCACACCTTAATAGTGGGAGACTTCAACATCCCACTCTCATCAAAGCACAGGACAACAAAATAGAAATTAAACAAAGAAACAATGTCTATGACAGAGGTCATGAAACAAATGGACCTAACGTACATTTACAGAACTTTACAACCAAACACAAAAGAATTTACCTTCTTCTCAGCACCTCATGGAACCTTCTCCAAAATAGACCATATTGTTGGTCACAAAGCAAGCCTCAACAAATGCAAGAAGATTGAAATAATCCCTTGTATCTTGTCTGATCACCATGGAATAAAGCTGGACCTCAACAATAACAGACATAGCAAAAAGCCTACAAACACATGGAAACTGAACAACTTGATACTAAATGATAGATGGGTCAGGGAAGAAATAAAGAAAGAAATTAAAATCTTCCTAGAACTCAATGAAAATGAAGACACAACATACCCAAACTTGTGAGACACAATGAAAGCCATGCTAAGAGGAAAGTTCATAGCACTAAGTACCTTCAAGAAGAAATTTGAGACAGCTCATTCAAGCAAATTAATGACTCACTTAAAAACCCTAGAAAAAGAAAAAGCAGACACACCAAGAAGGAGTAGACGGCTGGAAATAATCAAACTCAAGGCTGAAATCAATCAATTAGAAACAAATAAAACAATTCAAAGAATCAATGAAAACAAGAGCTGGTTCTTTGAGAAAATCAACAAGATCGACAAACCTTAGCCAAGCTAACTAAAAGGCAGAGAGACACCACCCAAATCAAGAAAATCAGAAATGAAAAGGGGGACATAACTACAGACACTGAGGAAATCCAAACAATCATTAGTACTTACTTCAAAAGTCTATACGGAACAAAATTTGAAAATTTAAATGAATTGGACAATTTTCTTGATCGATTCCACTTACCAAACCTGAACCAAGACCAGGTAAATCAACTAAATAGTCCTATACCCCCCCAAAGAAATTGAAGCTGTCATCAAAAGTGTCCCATCCAAAAAAGCCCAGGACCAGATGGCTTCAGAGCAGAATTCTACCAGACCTTCAAAAAAGAGCTAACACCAATTCTCTTCAAAGTATTCCACAAAATAGAAACAGAAGGAACATTACCAAACTCATTCTATGAAGCCACAGTCACCTTGGTACCTAAACCTCACAAAGACTCAACAAAGAAAGAGAATTTCAGGCCAATCTCCTTATGAACATTGATGCAAAATTACTTAACAAAATACTTGCAAACCGAATCCAAGAACACATCAAAGATATTATCCATTATGACCAAGTAGGCTTCATTCCAGGTATGCAGGGGTGGTTCAATATACGGAAATCCATCAATGTGACCCATCATATTAACAAACTGAAAGAAAACAAAACAAAAAAAAACATGATAATCTCCCTAGATGCTGAAAAAGCCTTTGACAAAATCCAACATCCAAATCATGTTTAAAGTATTGGAGAGATCAGGGATACAAGGCACATATCTAAACATAGTAAAGGAGATATACAGCAAGCCTATAGCCAACATCAAACTGAACGGAGAGAAACTTAAAGCAATCCCACTGAAATCAGGGACAAGGCAAGGCTGCCCACTCTCTCCATATCTCTTCAACATAGTGCTGGAAGTCCTTGCTAGAGCAATAAGAGAGTTGAAGGAGATCAAGGGGATACAAATTGGAAAAGAAGAAGTCAAATTATCACTATTTGCAGATGATATGATAGTATACGTGAGTGACCCCAAAAACTCCACCAGGGAACTCCTACAGCTGAAAAATACCTTCAGCAAAGTGGCTGGATACAAAATTAACTCAAAAAAAAAATCAGTAGCCCTCCTGTATACAAAAGACAAAAGGGCTGAAAAAGAAATTAGGTAAACAACACCCTTCACAATAGCCACAAATGACATAAGGTACCTCGGAGTAACCATAACCAAGGAAGTCAAAGACTTGTATGAAAAAAAATCAAGTCTCTGAAGAAAGAATTAGAAGAAGATATGAGAAGATGGAAAGATTTCCCATGCTCAGGGCTTGGCAGGAAAAACATAGTAAAATTGGCCATCTTACCAAAAGCAATCTATAGATTCAATGTAATTCCCATGAAATTACCAACACAATTCTTTACAGACCTGGAAAGAAAATTCTCAACTTCATATGGAATAACAAGAAACCCAGAATGGCTAAAACAATCCTCTACAATAAAAGATCTTCTGGAGGTATTTCCATCCCTGATCTTAAGTTGTACTATAGAGCAACAGTTTGAAAAACTGCATGGTACTGGCATAGAAACAGAATGGTGGATCAAGGGAACTGAACAGAGGACCCAGAAATAAACCCACACACTTATGGACACCTGAACTTAGACAAAGACACCAAAACCATACAATGGAGAAAAGATAGCATCTTCAACAAATGGTGCTGATCCAACTGGATGTCTACATGTAGAAAAATGAAAATAGATCCATACTTTTCACCCTGCACAAAACTGAAGCCCAAGTGGATCAAAGACCTTAACATAAAACCGGACACATTAAATTGGCTAGAAAAAAAAAGTGGGGAATACCCTAGAACTCATTGTTATAGGAGAAACCTTCCTGAATAGAACACCAACAGCACAGTCTCTAAGAGTAACAATCAATAAATTGGACCTCATGAAACTGAAAAGGTTCTGCAGAGCAAAGGACACAGTCATCAAAACAAAACGACTGGCTACAGATTGGGAAAGAATCTTCACCAACCCTTTATCTGACAGAGGACTCATATCCAGTATGTATAAAGAACTAAAGAAGCTGAAAAGCAGCAAACCAAGTAATCCACTTAAAAAATGGGGAACAGAGCTAAACAGAGAATTCTCAATAGAGCAATATCGAATGGCAGAGAAGCACTTAAAGAAATTCTCAACCTCATTAGCCATTAGGGAAATGCAAATCAAATCAACCCTGAGATTTCACCTTACACCCATGAGAATGGCCAAGATCAAAAACTCAAGTGACATCACATGCTGGAGAGGTTGTGGAGAAAGGCGAACCCTTCTCCACTGCTGGTGGGAATGTAAACTTGTACAACCACTCTGGAAAGCAATCTGGTGCTTCCTCAGATAACTAGGAATAGTGCTTCCTCAAGATCCACCCATATCACTCCTAGGCATATATACAAAAGAGGCTCAAGTACACAAAAAGAACATTTGCTCAACCATGTTTGTAGCAGCTTTATTTGTAATATCCAGAAGCTGGAAACAACCCAGATGCCCCTCAACTGAAGAATGGATACAGAAATTGTGGTACATCTATACAATGGAATACTACTCAGCAATGAAAAACAAGGAAATCATGAAATTTGCGGGTAAATGGTGGGACCTGGAAAGGAACATCCTGAGTGAGTTGTCCCAGAAGCAAAAAGACACACACGGTATATATTCTCTCATATAGACATACAACGTAGGACAAACCCATCAAAATCTATGTATCTAAAGAAATTAAGCAAGAGAGAGGACCCTAACTAAAATGTTCAACCCCCACCATAAAGGCAAAGGGGATGGACATCAGAAGAAGAAGAAAATAGGAAACAACCTACAAACCTGCTACAGAGGGCCTCTAAAACCCAGAAGAAGAAATCAGGAAACAAACTAGGAACATACCGCAGAGGACCTCTGAAAGCCTCTGCCCTGCAAGCTATCAAAGCAGATGCTGAGCCTGATGGCCCACTGTCAGGCAGAGTGAATGGAATTTTATATAAGAAGTGGGAAATACTAAGAGCTGGAGAGGACAGGAACTCCACAAGGAGAGCAATAGTACAAGAAAATTTGAACACAGGGAGCTTCCCAGAGACCCATACTCCAACCAAGGAGTATTCATGGAGATATCCTAGAACCCCTGAACAGATGTAGCCCATGGCAGTTCAGTGTCCAAGTTGGTTACCTAGTAATGGGAAGAGGGACTGCCTCTGACATAAGCTGATTGGCCTGCTCTTTGATCACCTTCTCCTGAGGGGGAGTAGCTCTACTAGGCCACAGAAGAGGACAATGCAGCCATGTTTGATGAGAACTGATAGACTAAGATCAGAAAGGAGAGGAGAATCTCCCCTATTGGTGGACTTGGGGAGGTGCATGCATGTAGAAACGGGAGGGAGGGTGGGATCGAGAGGGGAAGAGGGAGGGGTGTATGGGGGGATACAAAATTAATAAAGTGTAATTAATAAATGAAAGAAAAAAAAAGAAAAAAAAGAAGCAACACACCTACAAAACAAAGGTAAACACTACCTCAGAGTAAAAGGCTGGGAAACAGTTTTTCAAGCAAATGAACCCAAAAAACAAGCAGGAGTTTCTATCCTAGTATTTAATAAAATAGACTTTCAACTAAAACTAATCAAAAAAGACCTAGAGGGGCATTGCATTCTCATCAAAGGAAAAATCCACTAAGAAGACATCACAATTCTGAACATTTATGCCTCAGATACAAGAGCACCTAATTCATAAATGAAACATTATTAAAGCTTAAATCAGACATTGACCCCAACACCTTAATAGTGGGAGACTTCAACATCCCATTATCACCAAGGGACAGATCATCCAGACAGAAGCCAAACAGGGAAATAAAGGCACTTACAAACATCCTAATTCAAATGAACCTAATAGATGTATACAGGACTTTTTGCCCAAACTCATTTGGGTGAAAATGAGTTTCACATTCTTTTCAGCACCTCATGGAACCTTCTCAAAATAAACCATATAGTTGGTCACAAAGCAAGCCACAACAGATAAAGAATATTTAAATAATACCCTGTATAATATCTGATCACCAGATATTAAAAAAATCTAAAGCTGGACAACAAAAGCAATGGAAATAGCAAAAAGCCTACATGCACATGGAAACTTAACAACTTGCTTCTCAATGACAGCTTGGTTAAGGGTGAAATAAAGAAAGAAATTAAAGACTTCATAGAATTCAATGAAAATGAAGGCATAACATACCCAGATTTATGGGACAGAATGAAAGCAGTACTTACAGGAGAACTCATAGCACTAAGTGTCTTTAAGAATAAATTTGTTGCAAAATAATGAAGAATTATGGCTTCATCTTGATGGCTGTGATAAGAGTTAATTTTCCATAGACAGTAATAACAGAGCCTATAGTAAAACCACAAGGTGTTCATATCAGTTTGAGAACAAAAAGAGACTAGATTAATGGACCATCAAAGTCTGAAAATAGCAATACTTCTTATGGTGGTGACAGGCAGTGTGGGCCAGGGCTAATGGCCAACAGATCAGCCAAGGTCAATGGCTACAGATGAGGAATTCATGCATGACCATTTTAACTGAGTGACCGGCACAGGAATAATGTGTAACCATCACCCTGGCTGGGCCAGAAAAACATAAACAGAGTGTAGATCCATTAGTTGTCTTGACCCTTGATGAATCCTGAATATTAATCCATCTCAATGAACTGTCTAAAGTCTTGCCCAGTTTCTTATTTAAAATAAGTCTTATTTAAGTAAGTCTTATTTAAAGCCCTCAGACAAACAGATCATCCTTTTGGGCATCTTCAGGTTATTCATGAATCCAAGTGTTTCTGGCAACCCATTTTTTGGTAACCTCTCTTATGGGAGCGCTGCTTGCTTTATTTCATCCATAAATCTCCCCACTTTAATATTTATTTCTGTAATAAAAATGCCTTAAAAAAAGAAAAAAAAAGTAACATCTCATAAAAACAACTTAATTTCAGAACTGAAAGCCCGAGGGGAGGGGGGCAGAAGAAGATGAAGTAGAAACACCCAAGAGGAGAAGACGGCTGGAAATAATCAAACTCAGAGCTGAAATCAACCAATTAGAAACAAATAAAACAATTCAAAGAATCAATGAAACCATGAGAAAATCAAGATAGACAAACCCTTAGCCAAACTAACTAAAAGGCAAAGAGAAACTATCCAAATCAACAAAATCAGAAATGAAAAGGGGGACATAACTACAGACAATGAGGAAATCCAAATAACCAGTAGGTTGTACTACAAAAGCCTATATGCTACAAAGTTCAAAAATGTAAAAAAAAAAAAAAAAAAAAAAAAAAAAAGACAATTTTCTTGATAGATTCCATCTATGAAAATTAAGTCAAGACCAGGTAGAAAGATTGAACAGGCCTATATCCCCCAATAAAAAATTGAAGCAGCCATCAACAACCTCCCTTTCAAAAAAAAAAAAAAAATGCCCAGGGCCAGATGGTATCAGTGCAGAATTCTACCAGACCTTCAAAAAGTGCTAACTCCAATTATCCCCAAATTATTCCACAAAATGGAAACAGAAGGAAAATTACCAAACTCATTCTATGAAGCCACAGTCACCTTAATACCTAAACCACACAATGATCCAACAAAAAAGGAGAACTTCAAACTGATCTCTCTTATGAAAATTGTTGCAATGATATTCAATAAAATACTTGCAAACCAAATCCAAGATATATCCTCCCACCATGACCAAGTAGTCTTCATCCCAGGCATGCAAGACTGATTCAATACTCGGAAATCCATCAATGAATTCCAACATATAAACAAACTGAAAGAGAAACACCATATGGTCATCTCCCTAGATGCTGAAAAATCATTTGAGAAAATTCAATATCCATTCATGTTTAAAGTCTTGAAGAGATCAGGGATACAAGGAACATAATTATACACAATAAAGGCAATATACAGCAAGCCTATAGCCAACATCAAACTCAATGGAGAGAAATTTAAACCAATCCCACTTAAATCAGGGACAAGGCAAGGATGTCCATGGTTTCCATATCTCTTCAGCATAGTACTTGAAATCCTACCTTGAGCAATAAGACAAGTTAGGGAAATCAAGGGAATACAACTTGGAAAGGAAGAAGCCAAAGTTTCACTATTCACAGATGATATGATAGTATACCTGAGTGACCTCAAAAACTCAACCAGAGAACTCTTTCAGCTGATAAACACCATCAGCAAAGTGGCTGGATACAAAATTAACTCAAAAAAAAAAAAAATCAGAAGCCCTCCTGGATACCCAAGACAAAAGGGCCGAGAAAGAAATCAGGGGGGGAGCCAAGATGGCGGCACCGGGAAAACAGCGCTTCTGAGCAGCAGGACAGCACTGTCCGTGCAGAGACCAGGAGACTGAACTTGGAGCCCTGAAACTACATCAATCATGTTTCCCAGGTGAGGGGAGGCTCCCAAGGCGTGGGAATTGGTCGGGTCCACTCACGGCTACCCAGCCAGAATCCAGAAGAAATCCCTGGTAACGCGGACTTTGGGTCTCCTGGCTGGAGACACAAGCAGACGGGTCCCAGCCACTATCCCAGGCTGATCCGTGGGCACAAGGGTACCTGAGACTGGGAGTCCCAGTCCCAGGGGGACCCCACGGGGAATCAGGGTTGCGGTTCTGATCGCAGGTCACCCAGTCTCTTTTCCACACTTGCAGAGAAATTTTCATTCAAAACATGACTTCTCTGGCAAGAGATCACATCCAAACACAATCTAGGCAGGAATACAAACAGCATCTTTAATCCAGGAAACAGAGGCAAGCATATCTGATTTCAAGACCAAGTGGCAAATAAAGAAAAGCTTAGGTCCAGGTATGGTGATACATTCATTGTTTAATCCCAAACAAAGAAAGGAACATTAGTTTGTAAAAGGAAGCACCCATATTTAAAAGTGATATCTAATTGAGTGACAGAAACGGTGATGAATTGAGAAAGATTTGACAGAAGAGGATATGCCCAACTCTCATGAGAAGAGAGGAAAGGGAAACTACTTGGAGAAAACACAAAGAGAAATAGAAGAGAGATGAGAGAGAGAAGACAGGAGACAGCTACCAGCCAGAACCCAGAAGAAATTCTGGGTAACACAGGCTTTGGGTCTCCGGGCTGGAGCCACAAGCGGGCGTGTCCCAGCCACTTTCTCAGGCTGATCCTTGGGCACAAGGGTACCTGAGACTGGGAGTCCCAGTCCCAGGGGGACCCCACGGGGAAGCAGGGTTGCGGGTCTGATCTCAGGTCACCCAGTCTCTCCCTGGAAGGTTTCTGCCGCCATCACAGCCAAGCTCTTGCCACGCACAGAGAGCTTTGCGCTCAGCTCAGAGGTACAGACAAGCTGTGCGCACCAGTACAACAGGGACTGGGAACCCCTGTCCCGAGAGGACCCCACAGAGAAGGAAGAAACCATGGTGCTGGGGTCACCTAGGGAAAGTCTAGCAGACTGCAGATTGCAAACAGACAGAACTGAGTGACCCAAGACACCAGAGCAGTACTCAACCGCCACAGATTACCGCAGCTGATCACTAAATTTACAGCAAGAAACCCAGAAGGAGGGCAGCTGCCCCCAGGACTTTTCCCGGTGAGAGGAGAGCCCTCTTGACTAACCAGGACCACAGTTACCACCCAGGTCTCTAGGCCTGAGGTGAGCTGTAGCAACTCCTGAAAAACACCAGACATCCAGGGACTATACCCAAAAAAAGCTGGGAAGGCTTCCTTGAGAAAAAACCGTCTTCCTGCCAAAGGGATTCTCTCCACTACAACAGTGCAGGAACAACCAGAAACTAAATTCAAACAACTAAGATAGCCCAATGGGTAGAGGACAGTGTAAAAGTTCAACCAACAAAAGCCAGAGCATTATGGCATCTCCAGAACCCAGTTATCCAGGGGCAAATAGCCGTAGACACCCCAGCCTAAATGAAATTCAAGGAGACGACCTAACATCTATGCTCAAGAAGATGATAACAGAGGAAACAAATAGAATACGAAAAGAAATAGAAGAAGCTAAAGCCAAAAAGTATGTGGCCTTTAGAGAGGAAATGCTGAAATCACTGAATGAAATAAAAGAAATGGTATTTTTTAAACAAACAGCTGAAGGAATTGATGGAAAAACATGAAAATACAGTCAGACAGGGGAAGGAAACCGACAAAATAGCTCAAGACCTGAAGATAGAATTGGAAAACTCAAATGGAAGAAATTGTGGAAAGAAAGAACTTAGGGAAGAAAGCAGGAACTACAGAGGTTAGCATAACCAATAGGCTACAAGAAATGGAAGAAAGAATCTCAGGTGTGGAAGATACAATGGAAGAAATAGATGTATCTGTCAAAGAAAATGATAAATCTAAAAAATTCCTGACACCGACCATCCAAGAAATTCAAGATAACATAAAAAAAACAAAACCTAAGTAAGAATAATAGGAATAGAGAAAAAAGAAGATTCCCTGCACCAAGGCCCAGAAAATACTTTCAACAAAACCATTGAAGAAAATTTTCCCAACTTAAAGGAGAGGCCAATAAGAATACAAGAGACCTATAGAACACCCAAAAAATTAGACCAGAAAAGAAAATCCTCCCGCCACATAATAATCAAAATTGTAAGTATACAGAACAAAGAAAAAATACTAAAAGCTTCAACAGAAAAAGGCCAAGTAACATATAATGGCAAACCCATTAGAATCACACCTGACTTTTCAATAGAGACTATGAAAGCCAGAAGGGCCTGGACAGATATCATGCAGACCCTAAGAGAACACAGATGTCAGCCCAGGCTACTATACCCTGCAAAACTCTCAGTCCTCATAGACGGAGAAACCAAGATATTCAATGACAAAAACAAATTTCAACAATACCTACAAACAAATCCAGCATTACATAGAAGACACTGGAAGGGAAAATACAACCCAAGAAAGCTAGCTACATTCAAGAAAACACAGGAAATAAATAACCTCACTTCAGTAAAACAAAACCAACCAAGCACACAACCTTATGAACACAGCCAACATCAAAGTCAGAGGATTTAACAGCCACTGGTAATTACTCTCTGTCAATATCAATGGACTTAATTCTCCAATAAAAAGACACAAACTAACAGAATGGATGTGTAAACAAAACCCAGCAATCTGTTGTATACAAGAAACACACCTAATCACAAAGATAGACATTACCTGAGGGTAAAGGGATGGAAGACGGCTTTTCAAGCAAATGGACCCAAGAAGCAAGCAGGAGTAGCCATTCTAATATCTGATAAAATAGTCTTTCAACCAAAATTAATCAAAAGAGATGGTGAAGGACACTTCATACTCATAAATGGAAAATTCCACCAAGAAGACATCACAATCCTGAACATCTATGCCCCAAATACAAGGGCACCCACATCTGTGAAAGAAACATTGATAAAACTTAAACCACACATAGATCCCCACAAACTAATAGTGGGAGACTTCAACAGCCCACTCTCAACAAAGGACAGGTCAACAAAACAGAAATTAAACAAAGAAACAATATCCCTAACAGAGGTCATGAATAAAATGGACCTAACAGACATTTACAGAACCTTATACCCAAACACAAAAGAATTTACCTTCTTCTCAGCACCTCATGGAACCTTCTCCAAAATAGACCATATAGTTGGTCACAAAGCAAGCCTCAACAAATACAGGAAGATTGAAATAATCTCTTGTATCCTGTCGGATCACCATGGAATAAAGCTGGACCTCAGTAACAACAGAAATAGCAAAAAGCCTACATATACATGGAAACTGAACAACTTGCTACTAAAAGACAGCTGGGTCAGGGAAGAAATAAAGAAAGAAATTAAAATCTTCCTAGAACTCAATGAAAATGAAGACACAACATACCCAAACTTGTGGGACACAATGAAAGCAGTGTTAAGAGGAAAGTTCGTACCACTAGTGCCTTCAAGAAGAAATTTGAGACAGATCATACAAGCAACTTAATGGCTCACTTAAAAACCCTAGAAAAAGAAGAAGCAGACACACCAAGAAGGAGTAGACGGCTGGAAATAATCAAACTCACGACTGAAATCAATCAATTAGAAACAAATAAAACAATTCAAAGAATCAATGAAAACAAGAGCTGGTTCTTTGAGAAAATCAACAAGATAGACAAACCCTTAGCCAAGCTAACTAAAAGGCAGCGAGACACCATCCAAATCAACAGAATCAGAAATGAAAAGGGGGACATAACTACAGACACTGAGGAAATCCAAGCAATCATTAGGACTTACTTCAAAAGTCTATATGGAACAAAATTTGAAAATTTAAATGAAATGGACAATTTTTTTGATCGATTCCACTTACCAAAGCTAAATCAGGACCAGGTAAATCAATTAAATAGTCCTATATCCCCCAAGGAAATAAAAGCAGTCATCAAAAGTCTCCCATCCAAAAAAAGCCCAGGACCTGATGGTTTCAGTGCAGAATTCTACCAGACATACAAAGAAGAGCTAACACCAATTCTCTTCAAACTATTCCACAAAATAGAAACAGAAGGAACATTACCAAACTCATTCTATGAAGCCACAGTCACATTGGTACATAAACCTGACAAAGACTCAACAAAGAAAGAGAATTTCAGGCCAATCTCCCTTATGAACATTGATGCAAAAATACTCAAGAAAATACTCGCAAACCGAATACAAGAACACATCAAATATATCATCCAACATGACCAAGTAGGCTTCATCCCAGGTATGCAGGGATGGTTCAATATATGGAAATCCATCAATGTGATCCACCACATTAACAAATTGAAAGAAAAAAAAAACATGATAATCTCCCTAGATGCTGAAAAAGGATTTGACAAAATCCAACATCCATTCATGTTTAAAGTATTGGAGAGATCAGGGATACAAGGCACATATCTAAACATAGTAAAGGAGATATACAGCAAGCCTATAGCCAACATCAAACTGAACGGAGAGAAACTTAAAGCAATCCCACTGAACTCAGGGACAAGACAAGGCTGCCCACTCTCTCCATATCTCTTCAACATAGTGCTGGAAGTCCTTGCTAGAGCAATAAGGGAGTTGAAGGAGATCAAGGGGATACAAATTGGAAAGGAAGAAGTCAAATTATCACTATTTGCAGATGATATGATAGTATACGTGAGTGACCCCAAAAACTCTACCAGGGAACTCCTACAGCTGATAAACACCTTCAGCAAAGTGGCCGGATACAAAATTAACTCAAAAAAATCAGTAGCCCTCCTGTATACAAAAGACAAGAGGGCTGAGAAAGAAAGTAGGGAAACAACACCCTTCACAATAGCCACAAATGACATAAGGTACCTCGGAGTAACCCTAACCAAGGAAGTCAAAGACTTGTAAGAAAAAAATTTCAAATGTCTGAAGAAAGAACTAGAAGAAGATATGAGAAGATGGAAAGATCTCCCATGCTCATGGCTTGGTAGGATTAACAGTAAAAATGGCCATCTTACCAAAAGCAATCTATAGATTCAATGCAATGCCCATCAAATTACCAACACAATTCTTCACAGACCTGGACAGAAAAATTCTCAACATCATATGGAATAACAAGAAACTCAGAATGGCTAAACAATCCTCTACAATAAAAGATCTTCTGGAGGTATCTCCATCCCTGATCTTAAGTTGTACTATAGAGCAACAGTTTTAAAAACTGCATGGTACTGGCATAGAAACAGAATGGTGGATCAAGGGAACCGAACAGAGGACCCAGAAATAAACCCACACACTTATGGACACCTGATATTTGACAAAGACGCCAAAACCATGCAGTGGAAAAAAGATAGCATCTTCAACAAATGGTGCTGGTCCAACTGGATGTCTACATGTAGAAAAATGAAAATAGATCCATACTTATCACGCTGCACAAAACTGAAGTGCAAGTGGATCAAAGACCTCAACATAAAACCAGACACATTAAATCAGCTTGAAATAAAAGTGGGGAATACCCTAGAACTCATTGGTACAGGGGAAGTCTTTCTGAACAGAAGTCCAACAGCATAGGCTCTAAGAGCAACAATCAATAAATGGGACCTCATGAAACTGAAAAGCTTCTGCAGAGCAAAGGACACCATCATCAAAACAAAGCGACCTCCTACAGATTGGGAAAGAATCTTCACCAACCCTTTATCTGACAGAGGACTCATATCAAGTATATATAAAGAACTAAAGAAGCTGAAAAGCAGCAAACCAAGTAACCCACTTAAAAAATAGGGAACAGAGCTAAACAGAATTCTCTGTAGAGGAATACCGAATGGCAGAGAAGCACTTAAAGAAATGCTCAACCTCACTAGCCATTAGGGAAATGCAAATCAAAATAACCCTGAGATTTCACCTTACCCCATGAGAATGGCCAAGATCAAAAACTCAAGTGACAACACATGCTGGAGAGGTTGTGGAGAAAGAGGAACCCTTCTCCACTGCTGGTGGGAATGTAAACTGGTACAACCACTCTGGAAATCAATCTGGCGTTTTTCTCAGACAACTAGGAATAGTGCTTCCCCAAGATCCAGCCATCTTAGGCATATATCCAAAAGAGGCTCAAGCACACAAAAAGGACATTTGCTAAACCATGTTTGTAGCAGCTTTATTTGTATTATCCAGAAGCTGGAAACAACCCAGATGCCCCTGAACTGAAGAATGGATGCAGAAAATGCGGTACATCTACACAATGGAATATTACTCAGCAATGAAAAATAAGGAAATCATGAAATTTGCAGGTAAATGGTGGGACCTGGAAAGGATCTTCCTGAGTGAGTTGTCCCAGAAGTAAAAAGACACACATGGTATATACTCACTCATATAGACATACAACCTAGGACAAACCCACTAAAACCTGTGCACCTGAAGAAACTAAGCAAGAGAGAGGACCCTAACTAAAATGTCCAATCCCCATCCGGAAAGTCAAAGAGGATGGACATCAGACGAAGAAGAAAATAGGAAACAACCTAGGAACCTACCACAGAGGGCCTCTGAAAGTCTCTGCCCTACAGACTATCAAAGCAGATGCTAAGCCTGATGGGCAACAGTTGGGCAGAGTGAATGGAATTTTATGTAAGAACTGGGAAATAGTAAGAGCTGGAGAGGACAGGGTCTCCACAAGGAGAGCAACAGAAAAAGAAAATTTGAACGCAGGGAACTTCCCAGAGACTCATACTTCAACCAAGGACTATTCATAGAGATAAGCCAGAACCCCTGCACAGATGTAGCCCAGGGCAGTTCAGAGTCCAATTGGGTTACATAGTAATGTGAAGAGGGACTGCCTCTGACATGAACTGACTGGCCTGCTCTTTAGTCACCTCCTCCTGAGGGGGAGCAGCCTTACCAGGCCATAGTACAGGACAATGCAGCCACTTTTGATGTGCCAGTTGATGCTCTCACGCTATGAGTCTCTTCAGACAGAAAAGGGATCTTGGAATTACAGCTGCCATTGTTACTGCCATCTCATTGGTGGCCGTTGGAGCTACCACCCAGCATTAGCCATGAGTCATACTGGGCAGACTGCTCAGACCCTGAATAACCTTTTAGCCAATGTAGCTCATGACTTAGATGTACAAAAAGAAATTAATGCTCAACTAAAAGGAGGTTTGATGGTGTTCAATCAGAGGAGTGACCTCGTGCAGGAGCAAATTGATACCCTATGGAAAATCGCTCAACTTGGCTGTCAATGAAAGTATGCTGGACTTTGTGTCACTAGCATACAACATGAGAATTTGCCCTGTGCTGCAAATCTGTCTAAACAATTGTCTAGCTATATTTTAGGTAATTGGACTGGAGAATTTGATACTAAGATGGAGCAGCTGAGAGTGGCCATTGTCATGGTAAATTCTACCAGAGTGGACGCAGGACTATCCACAGTATTATCATCATGGATTGCTGCAGCCATGAATCATCTGAAGGAATGGGCGGGCATGGGAGCATTAGCAGGCCTTCTGGTGTTGGTCACCTTGGTTTGCCTGTGGTATATATGCAAGATTAGAGTCTCACAACAGGGTAATGCAGCCATGACCATTCAGGCCTTTACAGCCATTGAAGCAGGACAGTCTCCCCAAGCATGGTTGGCTACCATAAAAAGCCAAAATGTTACTCTCAGGAGGCGAGGCTAAGCACTGCACTCAGGGTCAGCAGCTTTGGACCCAGAGAAGAGCATGTCTGATTGCATGCGGGTTGATGCCCCAGGTCCCGCCTCTGAGAAAAAGGTATCGGACGGGTTTGATGCTCCTTGGGTGGATGACACCTAAATGAACATCAGTACAAAGTCCCAATTTATTTCTAATATCAGAGATCAGACATCTACTCTTGCCTGATGCGTCTAAAACAAAAACTGGGAACTGTAGAGAGCTGTGTAATGCAGCGCCTGAAAGATGGAGCTGGTTTCCGCCTTCCACCTTCCCGACGGTGAGTGCTCTCTGTCACAAACAACTCCACATTTGGCTAAGGCTGAGGATCTGGCTTGCTTCCATGTATATGGACCTATCTGCATTGCCCACGTGGCATGCTGAGGTTGGCTACCCAGAGGCTATTTAAAGTGGGCTGGCTTTACCCAGGGTCAGATGATTGTTCATGTTTCCTGAATAAACTGCATTGAAAAAAAAAAGAGATAAAACATGAGAACATTCTCAAAAAAAAAAAAAGAAAAGAAAAAAGAATATTCTGTAATTAATAAAATAAATAAATATTTTTTAAAAAAGAAAAAAAAAAGAAATCAGGGAAACAATACATTTCACAACAGCGACTAATAACATAATAACATAGAGTATCTTGAAGTGAATCTAACCAAGCAGGTGAAATACCTGTTTGAAAAATAACTTCAAGTCTCTGAAGAAAACAATCAAAGAAGAGATCAGAATATGCAAAGATCTCCCGTTCTCATGGATTGGTAGGATTAGCATAGTGAAAATGCCATCCTGCCAAAAGCAATCTACAGATTCAATGCAATTCCCAACAAATTACCAACCCAATTCTTTACAAACCTTGAAAGAAAAATTCTCAACTTCATATGGAGAAACAAAAACCCAGAATTTCCAAAACAATCCTGTAAAACAACAGATCCTCTGGAGATATCTCCATCCCTGATCTCAAGTTGTACTAGAGAGCAATAATAATAAAAACCACTTGTTACTGGCATAGAAACAGAATGGTGCATCAATGGAACCTATCAGAAGACCCAGAAATAAACCCTCTAAACTCTAAATACTTGCATTTTGACAAAGAAGCCAAAACCATTCAATGAAAAAAAGACAGCATCTTCAACAAATGGTGCTCGTCCACCTAGATATATACATGCAGAAAAATGAAAATAGATCGATATTTTCACCCTGCACAAAACTAAAGTCCAAGTGATCAAAGACCTCAGTATAAAACCAGATACTCTAAATTGTTTAGAAGAAAAAAGTGGGGAAGAGCCTAGAACTCATTGGCACAGGAGACAAATTCCTGAAAATAACATAATCAGCACAAGTGGGGAAGAACCTAGAACTTATTGGCACAGGAGACACTTCCTGAAAAGAACATAATCAGCACAGGCTCTAAGAGCAACAATCAATAAATTGGACCTCATGAAACTGAAAAGCTTCTGGACACAGGTGTCTTTTCTGAGAATGATGCTAAGCCAAGGACAATTCATGGAGATAACCTAGAACCTCTGCTCAGATGTAGTCCACGGCAGCACAGTATACAAATATCCAAATATTCCTAGTTAGGGGAATAGGGACTAGCTCTGACATGAACTTAGTGGCTGCAGTGATTCCCTGTAACTGAGTGGGGATTAGTGTAGCACTGTAGCCAGGCAAGGCAACCATATATAATATATTATATATGGTTATACACACACAAAAGCCCACATGTTCATACATGTTGATATAATAGAACACAGTTTTTTTGTTGTAGCCCATGCATCCCATGGATAGAATTCAGTCATCAAGCTGGGCAGCAAGCACTTTCACCAGCTGGACCATCTTGCCAACCAGAACATATGTTTGTTTCTTTGTTTGTTTGAGAGACTCTCACCCTGGTACAAGCAGGCCCAAATTTCACTATTTAACACAGGCTAAATTAAGACACATAACAGTCCTTTTTCCTCAGATGCCAAGGCTCAGGTAACATAACAAAATGCCTGGCTAGTACTAGCACTGCAAAGCTACAAAGATTATCCAGGGTCATAGATGATGATGATGGAGGCTATCTTGTGCCCATCAGAATGGCTATGATCAAAACCTCAAGTTACAACACATGCTGGAGAGGATGTGGAGAAAAGGGAATCCTCCTCCATTGCTGGTGGGAATGTAAACTTGTACAACCACTCTGGAAATCAATCTGGCACTTTCTCAGACAATTAGAAATAGAGCTTCCTCAAGATCCAGCTATACCACTCCTAGACATATACCCCCCCCCAAAAAAAAATGACCAAACATATTTGTAGCAGCTTTATTCCTAACAGCCAGAATCTGGAAACAACTGAAGAGAGGAGTGGATACAGAGAATATGATACATTTACACAATGGAATTCTAGTCAGCAATTAAAAACGAGGGAATCATGAAATTTGCAGGCAAATAATGGGAACCAGAAAAGATCACCCTGAGTGGGGTATCCCAGAAACAGAGACATACCTGGTATATACTCACTTATAAGTGGAAACTAGACATATAATGTAGAAGAAACATGTTAAATTATGTACACCTAAAGAAGCTAAGCAAAAGGAGGAAGATTGGTCCTCACTCAGAAAGGCAAATAGGTTAGAAATTGGAAGAGGTAGAAAAGAGGAAACAGGACAGGAGTCTTCCACAGAGGACCTGCCAAAGACAACACACCTTGGTATTGAAGAAGCTACTGAGACTCTTGGCCAAGCCTGCTGTCATAATACATAGATTTTTTTTTTTTAAGAAAAAGCCATGTTTAATATCACTAGTTGATCCAGAGCTCCCCAGAATAGCCTAAGCTGACCTCATTTTCCTTCATAGAATAATATGCCCCTAACTGCTAAAATTATAGGTATGCAACAATACACCAAGAGCACACTGCTAATATTTGGTGATGATACCAAATCAACTCAGAAAGAGTTTTGCCAGTACATGGTACAAGTGGCCAGCTACAACACTCTAATATTATTTTTCAGGTTGTACTGACCTAAACAATATTTTTTTTTCTTGTTACTTCATAACTGTAATGTTTCTACTATTATAAACCATAATTTGAATATCTGTGTTTGGCGATAGTCTTAGGTGACCCTAGTGAAAAGGTCATTAAAACCTCAACCACCAAAAAGTACCAGAACCCACAAGTTGAGAACCACTGCCATAGGAAATATAGCTCAGTTGGTACAGTGATTGCCTAGCACTGATGAAGCCCTGGAATCCACTTCCCAGCACCTCATAAAACAGGTCCCAATGGCACATATTCACCTATAACCCCATCATCCTTGAAGTAGAAAATAGTGATTCAAAAGTTCTATATAATTTACACAAGAAATTTGAAAATGAGCCTGGGTTTTTGAGACAGTTTTCCCCAAAAGGAAGGAAGGAAAGAAAGAAAGAAAGAAAGAAAGAAAGGAAGGAAGGAAGGAAGGAAGGAAGGAAGGAAGGAAGGAAGGAAGGAAGGAAGGAAGGGAAACGAAAAGAAAGAAAAAGAAAAAGAAGAAAACTGAAAATATTTAGCGCCTGCCTCCTAAAATAAATCAGAAAATGTTCTTTTTTTAGACCATTTTCTAATAAAAGGAAAAATCGCAGTCAAAAGTTAATTCCTTTCAGTTTTTGGATTTGTCTGAGGTCAAGCTCTTTGGGTTTTCAAGAAGCCACTGATTTGTCCCCTTCTGCTAAATAGTTTCATTTCATATTAACATTCTTTAGAAACTGAACTGGGCCCAAATACCTCTCTTTATCAAACCCAAGTTAAAATTGTTCTTACATCTTTAGATTTTAGCTCACACTGTGCTTATTTTTTTTTTCTTTTTTTTGCTTTTGTCAATCAACTATCAAGGCAATTGCAATTTGTTGTAGTGTCTTTGGCCATTATCTTTTCAGAGGCATGGCCATTAATTTGATTAATTAAATTGACACATCATTTCCCAACTCACTTGTTAACTTCCTGAAGAACATTCTAATCATATATCAAATGTACTATGAAAAGAAAAGCTATGGATACATAGATATATCTGGTAATAGGCACAGCACCCACACACAAGACACTGTGGACTCTCATTAGTTAAAAGAAGAGCAATTTGGTCTGACAGCAGACCAAATACAAATTACTCCAATTAAGAGGAAGAATGAAAATGAGCTCATTCCATCGTTTTTTTGTTTGTTTGTTTGTTGTGGTTTTTTTTAATTTTTCATTTCTATACATCATACAACCCAAAGGACCTACACAGCGGCCCTAGATCACTGCATCTAGGTTTTCTAAACTCCTGGAGGATGTGCAGGTTCCCAGAAAAAGGAGGAACATTACATAGTATCATATGAAAGCAATACTCACTCTTCAGTATGAAACATCTCTCCAGCTCTCATACATATTTTGTCTGATAAATCAAAGTAACATATAAAAAATATAAAATTATTTTTAACTGAGAACTACAAACAACTAGTAAAACATTTACATATTAGATAAATAAAGAGGACAAAATAGTTAAGTTAGGAGTGGAAGAAAACATTTCTGAATATATTTTTTATTAAAATTTATTTTGGGGGGAGCTGGAGAATTGGTTCAGCAGTTCAGAATATTGGCTGCTTTTTCAAAGGACCAGAGTACAATACCCAGCACTTGCATGGCAGCTCACAACTGTCTCTAACTCTCATTCCAGAGGATCCAATACTCTCACACAGATATACATGCAGGCAAAACATCAATGCACATAAAATTAAAACAAAATAAATTTTTTTAACTATTTATTTTTTGGATTTTGTATGTTTTGGTAGCAGGAGACATGTGCCAACAGGCACTGGTGTGTGTGTGTGTGTGTGTGTGTGTGTGTGTGTGTGTGTGCAAAGAACAAATGAGGGTAAGAGTTTCCCTGCCACTGTTACTTCATAACTGTGAGTTGCTGGATGTGAGTCCTGAGAACCAATCCCAGGTCCTCTGGAAAAACAAAAACAAAAAAACAAACAGAAAAAAAAAAAAACATGCTCTTAATTGATAAGCCATCCTGCCATATCTGAATATATGTTGCAGCATCAACTTTGAAATCCTGTGACTTTGATAATTATAAAGTTTCATAAAAATATTACTTGAAAAGAAGTAAAATAAATAAACCTAAATTACTAACAGACAGAAAAGCAATCACAGAAAAAAATTAAGTTACTCAGGACCACAGAAATTGTTTCCAACTGAAAATATCCAAAAACAAAAGGAATTATTGAGAAATCTTAAATTATTTATAACAAAATGGCTAGTAATAATTATATATATATGTAATTATATAAAATAAATATATAATCTAGAATTACATATTTATTGATACATATATATAAACAAACATGTGCACATATATGGATACCTTTAGAGAGACTATGGTGAGGGTTTTTGTTATGGTTTTGTTTTTTGGGTTTTTGAGACAAGGTTTCTATATGCAGCACTGGCTGTCCAGGAACTCAGTCTAAGATCTGCCTGCATCTGCCTCTCCAGTGCAAGGATTAAAGACATGTTGCCTGTAGTGGTTTGAATTAGCAATGTCCCCTGCAGGCTCATATACTTGAACACTTGTTCTTCACTATTTGGGAAGTATTAGGAGATGTGTAACTGAGCGTGGGCTTTGAGGCTTCAAAAGGTCAAGCCATTGTCTACTTTCTCTCTTCATTCTGTCTCTCTCCATCTCTCTCTCTCTCTACCTCCTGTCTACAGATTAAATGTGAGTGAGCTCTCTAGCTAAAAGTGGTCTCACATACCTTAAATCTCATCACTCAGAAGACAGAAGGTGGCAGATTCCTGTGAGTGTAAGGCCAGCCTATTCTACAAAGTAAGTTCCTAAGAATGACACCATTGCCACCTCTCTTTCAGCCTGGTCTAGCACCCTCTTCTTATCCCCACAAGCACCGGATACATGTTTGCACATCACACAGCCTACACATGTATACACATAATTAAACAGAAAAATAAAATCTTTAAAATATAAACTTGCATAAGTCTGCAATTATTTTCTTGATTTTGATCTCAGATTTTTGAAGTTTTGATATAGGCCTTATATAGCCCAGGTTGGTCTGAGCTTACTATGTAGCTTAAGATTATTTTGGAGTCCTAGGCTTCCAGATTCCACCTCAGCCTGACTTGTTTCCAGTTATTTGTTTATTTAGTTAGTTAGTTTGATTCAGCGTTTCTCTGATGTCCTGAAATTCACTTTGTAAATCAGACTGCCTTTGAATTCACAGAGAGCCTGAGTCTGCCTTCTGAGTATGGAGATTAAAGGCATGTCCCACCACACCCAACTACATTTCTGCTCTTGAAAATAGTTTTCCCTGCTGTGGGTGATGTATATCTGAGATCCTACCATCGGGAGGCTAATACCAGTGAATAACTGGACCTTGAGTATTCAAGGTCAGTCTAGCTAGCATGTGGGAAGTGGGTAGGGCTCTAACTATACTATTAAGATTATCATAGAATACTGGATAAACATTAACAAAAAAAGAGCAAACAAATTCTTACAGTATGAAAAACTCTTATCTACAATAGCCAAAACCCATGACATCCTTGAAGAAGGGGCTGGTCATAGGGGAGCAAGGGACTTTGTGGATCTTGACAAACAGATTTGGTAGTCCAGGTTCTTACTGTCTAAATGTGGAGCAATAAGAGCATCAATAAAATCAATGACTAAGTTCATGTAGAGGAATATGCCTGTAATCGCTGAGGGAAGATCATTAGTTCCAGGACATCCTGGAGGTACATAGTGAACATTTATATCAAAACATACATACATTCTTTGTGTTTGTGGACAAAGAAATAAAAATAAAGTTCATAACTGTAAGGAATTGAAAGACATAAATTTGTAAAAATCAAGAGTCCATAATAATATTAGAGCAATAAGGAAAACAAACAACAACAACAACAAAACAAACAAACAACTTTGAGACAATACTAGATAACCCATAGATAAGACTATGAATTTTGCTCTTTTCCAAGTTACTGTGTTCTTCTAGTCAGCAACTGTGGCATGTGTATGCTATCCCAGCACTTGGAAGTGGAGGCTGGAAGATACAGAGCTGAAGACATCCTCAGCTACACAAGGAGTTGGAAGCCAGTCTGGGCTACATGAGACCCTGCATCAAAACCCCAACAAACTGTTTCTGTTTTCTTCTTTTTTGCACACTGTGTCTGGAATGCTCATCATTCCTCCCTTCTTTCCACCTTACTTCAACTGTGATTCCTATGCATGGCTCAGATTTCAAATAAAACACCAGTTTCTAAAAATCTATGATCCCTCAAAATAGACTGCACTTTCCTTGTTATATAGTGCACTAAGTAGCTTAAGTTATCCCTTCTGATGCTAAGAGCCTCATTACCAATATTCATAGTTAGCTAATAGTTCTCCTTCACTGTTAATAAGAGAAGATCCATGAAGTCAGCATTGTCTGCTTCCACAGTACTATTGCACCCCTGGCTCATGAGACACAGTAGATATTTTATCACACTTTCTTGTTGTTTTTCTTTGTTGGTGTTTTATTTATTTGTTTTTATTTTTATATTTTTTCTTGTTAGTTTAAGACTTGTTTTGCTATATAGCCTTTACTGTCCTGGATTCACTTCGTAGTCCAGGCTGCTCTTGAAATCACAGAGATATGCCTGTTTCTGCCTCTGCCTCCCCAAGCACTGAGATTACAGGTGTGTTCTATTGTTAGAATGCTTTTTAAATTATTTTATTTATACTTACTATATCTATGTCTCCCTTCTCCATTCCAATCCCACATTACATAGGAGAAAAGGAACCTCTCTGGGGAAAGGAGATGGAGTTCTTTTTAGCTACTTCCTGCTGGTTAGGGTCATCAGGTTCCTCCACACAAGTCCAATCTTGTTTTCAAGAAATCTCCAACTTCTTTGCTTCACACTGCACCAACATCAACGAGAAGCATCAGTGGGGAGCAGTAGCATCTTTCTTCTTTCTGGGAGCTCTCTGTCTCTCCCTGGATCTGGCATCTTTACCCTCTCCAGAGTTCTCAGATTTAAAATATGTACAGCTGGGGTTGGGAATTTAGCTCAGTGGTAGAGCACTTACCTAGCAAGTGTCAAGGTCCTGGGTTTGGTCCTCAGCTCTGGAAAAAAAAATAACACTCCAATTTTTGTCTGGAGAGATGGCTTAGAGGTAAAGAGCACTGGCTGCTCTTCCAAAGGTCCTATTTCAGTTCCCCGCATACACATGGTGGCTCACAACAATCTATAATAAGGTCTGGTGCTCTCTTCTGGCATGCAAGTGTACACTCAGGCAGAACACTATATACATATATATACATTATACACTATATACATTATATATGGATATAGTACATGCATATATATATAATGTATATATATAATATATATACAATGTATAATACATTATATACATATTATGTATATGTATATATATGTATATATATATATATATGGCAAATCTCTTCAGTTGCAGAATATGCCCTCTTTCTCTGCAGTGTGATCAGCATCTTGTCTAGTGCATGTATCAGTGGAAATCCTTTATAGATAGTTCTTTGTGTGTGCTCTGCAATGTTCAAATTCAGGTGTTCTTGTACTAGTCCTCACCCTGATTCTTATCCATCCTCTTGTCAGGTAACTTCCTCCCTCTCCTGATTTTCCTTTTTCTCTTCTGCCTACACACTTTCTCTTTCCTCCTCTCAACTACCTTCTCTTTTTGTGATAATTTTACTTCCATTATAATGAGGCTATTCAATCAAAGGTATCCAGGTGTTGCTCTGAACTTTCCTTGCCTACAGTTTTTGATGCATGATCTCATAATCATTGAAGTTGTTGGTTGTCTTTTCAGTACTCTCCTGTATCACTGAAGGTTGTTTTCAGGTGTTATTGAAGTTCCTAACTAGTTAACTTTAAGTAAAGAAGATTATCTGAGAATATGAATGGGTCTGATTCAATCTGCAGAAAAACATGGAGAGTAGAATAATCTTCTCTTCCTTCCACAACCCTTCCCTTCCTTTTTGAAACAAAGATATTAACACTGTGCATTACACTCCCTCAAGTTCATGACAATACTCCTGCCTTATCCTTCCAAGTATTGCAATTTCAAGTTTTGTAAAGTCTTACTACACCCAGTAGAGGTTTCCAATATAAGAGATATTCTCACAGTAAATGTCCTTTGGCTGTGAATTTCAACCTAATCTTCTAATACCCTACCCTGTGCACTTAGAACTTGCCTTGCTAGCCCCTAAAGCTGTATATGAGCCCATTTTCTGCTGATTCTATTTCTCTGAATGACCTGTGACCCATCTTTCAAAGCCTTTGCATCATCTAACTTGGGAGGGAATTCTTCTGATAAGCACTGGGAGACACTATTCAGATATACCATCTGTTCTGTTTATGTGTTCTTCAGTTATACCAAGTACTTACGAACACTTGAGCTATCATTGCCTCTGAAAAGAAGGAAAACTTTTTGGAGGTCCCAGAAAGGATTCCCCAATATCATGGACGGTGCCAGCACTGTCATATAGAACTACTCTGTTTTGGGTGGTTGAGGAGAGTAAAACAATGGCTAAATATTTGTCTGAGTTCAAACTAATAGAAATAGTGACTGAACAACTAGATAAACAGAGAGAGAAAGAGAAAAAAAACACTTTCTAATGCAGAGGCAATCCAAGTAACCATAGGACCTGAATGCTGATCTTTTCAGGTGGCCATTTCTCTCTAATTCTTAGGTGTGCACTGTATATTGTGACTTCCTTTAAAATTGTACCTTATTTTATGGCAGAGAAACTTTCCTTACTTAAAAAAAAATATATTTCTTGGAGCTGAAGAGATGGCTACACATGTAAGAGCACTGTTTTCTCTCGGAGAAGACCTGGGTTTGGTTCCCAGCTCCCACTTGGTACTTCACAAACATCAGTATATCCAGTCCCATGGTATCTGACACACTCTTCTGCTGTCCTCATGGCATATGTATGAATGTGTTGCACATACATATATAGGAATCAAAACGTTCATACACACAAAATAAAAGTTGGTCTTTAAAATCATTTATTTATTTATTGTGGTGGGGCATGTGTGCAGTAGTAAAAGTGCAGTGCTCCCTTTTTAGCTTGTTGGTTCCAGGAATTAGACTCAGGTCATCAGGGATGTCAACATGCATACAAGGATCCATGCCTCTAGTGTTTGAATGATTTTTTTTCTAAAGTATATCTTTAAAATAAACTTTTATTCAATTTGTTTAATTTTTGCCTGGATGGTTACTACATCTGTCTACTAACCTAGGCCCAACACTGGAAGCTTTTAGCATCCATACTCTCTGAGAATGTTTTTAGCCTCTGAGACTTAATGCTGAATAAGCTCACCTTTGCTAGTTCTTACTGAGCTCTGCAGTGCCTGGTTCAGCTCAGCTGTTCTAGCTCAAACTCCTTTCTCAGCTAACCTATTAAATCTGGCTTTACTCTAGGCCACTGAATTGCTCTGTGTGGCCTCAAAATAACTCAAAAAATCTGATCAAATTTCCTGATTCCTTCTCATTCAGTCTTCATCTCTGCAACATGTCTCTCTATGACTATTCTACTAAAACTTCCACTGTCTTATAATGGATGTTTCCTTTTCTTCAAAAACTCTGTAACATTCTGTAAATATGTTTCTGTTTTAATCCTAAATGTAGGATTTTATTCTAGGCTTTAGTTTTTCTTCAGCTGATAATCCTATGGGGGGGGGGCATGGTATTTGCCAGTGGTAATGTCCTGCCTCATGAAACACAGAGAGAGCAGAAAATGAAAACAGAAATTAGAGACATTCGAAAATTCAATGAAAATAAATGTATAACTTACCTAAACTTTTTAGATACAATGAAAGCAGTACTAAGAGGAAAATTTATATCAAGTGCCTCCAGAAAGAAGCTGGAGACATCTCATACAAGCAACTTAATAACACTCCAAATAGCCCTAGGAAAAAAAGAAGCAGACACACATTAAGCAAGTAGATGATTTCTGTAGAGCTGAAAACTATAAATTAGAAACAGATAAAATAATTCAAAGAATCAATGAAACTAAGAGCTGGTTCTTTGAGAAAATCAAAGAGATAGACAAACAGTTAGCCAAATTAACTAAAGGCTTAGAGACACTATCGAAATCAGCAATATCAGAAATGAAAAGGGGGATAAAACTGTAGACACTAAGGAAATCCAAGCAATTATTAGATCTTACTAAAAAAGCTGACATGCCACAAAATTTCAATATCTAAATGAATTGGGCAATATTCCTGATAAATTCAGTTTACTAAAATTAAATCAAGATCAGGTAACTGATTGGATAGTTCTATATCTCCCATGGGGAAAAAAAAAAAAAAAAACCACACAGGGCCAGACTGTTTCAGTAAAGAATTCTACCAGATCTTCAAAGAAGTATTAACTCCAATTCTTTTCAAACTATTCCACAAAATAGAAAAAGAAGGGACATTGCCAATCTCATTCCATGTATTCACAGTCACCTTGATACCTAAACCACAAAAAGACACAACCAAAAAAAAAGAGAACTTCAGTCCTATCACTTATAAACATTGAAACAAAAATATTCAATGAAATACTTTGCAAATCAAATCAAGAACACATAAAAAATATACTCCACCATGACCAAGTAGGCTTCATTCCAGGTATGCAGGGGTGGTTCAACATCCATAAATCCATCAATGTAATTCACCATATAAACAAATGAAGGAGAAAAAACATATGACCATCTCCATAGATTCCAAAAAATAAAAGCATTTACACATTTATGTTTAAAGTCTTAGAGAGATCAGGGATGCAAAGCACACACCTAAGCATAATAAAGAAAATATGCAGCAAGCCTAAAGCGAATATCAGACAAAAGGTAGAGAACCTTAAATCAATCCCACTGAATTCAGGGAAAGGCAAGTCTACCCACTATCTCCATATCTCTTCAAAATAGTACTTAAATTCCTAGCTAGGGAATAAGAAAACTAAAGGAGACACAAATAAGAAAGGAAGAAGTCAAAGTTTTACTATTTGCAGATCATATGATAGTATTCTTGAGTGATGCCAAAAATAAAACCAGAAAACTCCTTTAGCTAATAAACACCTTTAGCAAAGTGGCAGGCTGCAAAATTAACTAAAAAAAAAAAAAGTAGCCCTCTTGTATACAAAAGACAAAATGGTTGAGAGAGTAATTAGGAAAACTAGACCCTTCACACTACCTGCAAATAACAAAGTACCTTGATGTTACTCTAACTAATCAAGTGAAAGACCTGTTTGAAAAACACTTCAACTTCCTGAAGAAAGACATTGAAGAAGATATCAGAAGATGGAAAAAATATCCTATGTTAATGAATCAGTAGGACAAACATTGTGAAAATGGACTTCCTGGCAAAAGCAATCTACAGATCCACATCAAGATACCAGCAAAATTCTTTATACAACTTGAAAGAAAAATTCTCAACTTCATATGGAAAAACAAACCAACAAAACCTGAAAAATTTCCAAATCCGTCCTGTACAAGAACAGATCTTCTGGAGATATCTCCATCCCTGAGCTCAAGGTCTAGTACAGAGCAATAGTAATAAAAACTAAATGGAACTGGCATAGAAACAGAATGATGGATCAATGGAATTGAATAGAAGATCCAGAAATAAACCCACATACATATGGATACTTGATTTTTTATAAAGAAGCCAAAAACATACAATAAAAAAAGACAGCATCTTCAACAAATGGTGCTTGTCTAACTAAATGTGCACATGTAGAAAAAAAAGGAAATAAATCCATTTTTATCAATGTGTACAAAATTAAAGTCAAAGTGGGTCAAAGATCTCAATACCAACCCAGAAATGTTAATTCTGTTAGAACAAAAATTGGGGAAAAGATTTGAACTCATTGGCATGGGAGAAAACTTCCAGAATAGAAGAGCAGCTGTACATGCTTGAAGATCAACAATCAATGGATCTCATGAAACTTAAAGCTTTTGTAAAACAAAGTACACTGTCATCAGAACAAAAGGTCAGCCTACAGATTGGGAAAGAATTTCCACCAACCCTATATCTGACAGAGGGCCAATATCCAGAATACATAAAGAACTCAAGAAGTTAAAAAGCAACAAATCAAATAATTTAATTAAAAAACGGGGTATAAAGCTAAACAGAATTTTCTGTATAATATAGAATGGTAGAGAAACACTTAAAGAAATGTTCAATGTCCGTAATCATCAGGGAAATGCAAATCAAAACAACCCTAAGATTTCACCTTCACCCATCAGAATGGTTGAGATTAAAAACTCAAGCAACAATACATTCTGGAAAGGATGTGGGAAAAGGGGAACCATTTCTCCATTGCTGGTGGGAATGTAATCTTGTCCAGCCACTTTGGAAATCAATTTGGCACTTTCTCATTCAATTAGAAAAAGTGCTAACTCAAGATCCCGCTATGCCACACATAGACATTATCCAAAATATGCTCAAGTACACAACAAGGATATTTGTTCAACCATGTTCACAGCAGCTTTATTCATAATAGCTAGAACCTGGAAACAATCCAGATGTCCCTCAACTGAGGAATGGATACAGAAATTGTGGTATATTTACACAATGGAAAACTATGCAGAAATTAAAAATAAAGAAATCATGAAATTTACAGGCAAATAGTGGGAAATAGAAAAGATTATTCTGAGTGAGATATCCCAGAAACAGAAAGACACACACAGTATTTACTCACTTATAATTGGATATTAGACATATAATACAGGATAAACCTACAAAAATCTGAACACCTAAATAAGATGAACTAGAAGGTGGACCTTGGGTATGATGATCAATCCTCACTGAGAAAGGCAAATGGAATGAACATTGGAAGAAGGTAGAAAACAGGACACAGAACAGGAACCTACCACAGAGGGCATCTGAAAGACTCTATCCACCATTTCATAAAAGCAGATAATGAGATTCATAAACAATCTTTTGGCAGAGTGCAGTGAATCTTAAGAAAGAAGAGGGAGATAGTAAGAACTGGAGAAGACAGGAGCTCCACAAGGAGCGCAACAGAACCAAAGTATCTGTGCACAGGGATCATTTCTGAGACTGAAATGCTAACCAAGGACCACTCATGGATATAATCTAGAACCACTGCATAGATGTAGCCCAACACACCTTAGTATCTAAGTGTTCCCTAGTAAGGGGAACGGGGACTGTCTGACATGAATTCAGTGGCTAGCTCTTTGACCACCTCCCCTGGATAGGGGAACAGCCTTGCAACACCAGAGAGGAGGACAATGCAGCCAGTTCTAGTGACAACTGAAAAGCTATGGTCAGATGGAAGGGGAATGAACTTCCCTATGAGACAACTTGGAAAGTGGCATAGGAGGAGATGAGGGTGTGAGGGTGGGATTGAGAGAGGAGAACAGAGGGGACTACAGGTTGGATACAAAGTGAATAAACTGTAATTAATATAAATATAAAAATAAAAAAATAAATGCTCAATGTCTTTAATCATCAAGGAAATGGAAGTCAAAACAATGCTGAGATTTCATCTTACACCAAACTGAATGGGTAAGATCAAAAGCTCATGACAATACATGCTGTAGAGGATGTGGAAAAAAGAGAACCCTCCTCCATTGCTGGTAGGAATGCAAACTTCTACCACTTTTCAAATAAATCTGGCGCTTTCTCATAAAATTAGGAATAGTGAATCTTCAATATTCAGCAATAACCCTCCTATGTATATACCCAAACTGTGCTCAAGTACACAACAAGGGCATTTGTTCAACCATGTTTGTAGCAGCTTTATTCATAATTGCAGGAAGCTAGAAACAACCCAGATGTGTCTCAACTGAGGAATGGATACAAAAATGTGGTACATTTACACATGGAATACTACTCAGCAATTAAAAACATGGAAATCATGAAATTTGCAGGCAAATGGTGGGATCTAGAAAAGATCATTCAGAGTAAGGTATCCCAGAAGCAGAGAGATACATGTGTTATATACTTACTTATACGTGGATATTAGTCATTTCATAGTATAAACATACTAAAATCTGTACACTTAAATAAGTTAAGTAAAAAGGAGGACCCAAGGTAATATGGACAATCTTCACTCAGAAATGCAAACAGGATGGTAATCAGAAGAGGGAGAAAACAGGAAACAGGAAAGAAGCCTACACAGAGGACCTCTGAAAGACTTTACCTAACAGAGTAATAAAACAGTTTTAAGGCTCACAGCCAAACTTTGGACAGAGTGCAGGAAATCTTATGAAAAAAGGGGGAGATAGAAAGACCTGGAGGGGACAGGAGTTCTACATGGAGAACAACAGAACAAAAATTCTGGGCCCATGGGCCTTTTCGGAGACTGATAATCCAACCATACATTCAAACATGCATAATCCAAACATGCATGTTGATAACCTAGATCCCCTGCATAGGTGTAGCCCATGGCAGCTTAGTGTCCCAGTTTATTCCCTAGTAAGGGGAACAGGACTGTTTCTAACATGAACTCATTGGATGGTTCTTTGAATATCTCCCTCAGATCAGGGAGCAGCTTTACCAGAGGAAGACAGTCCTGATGAGACCTGATAGACTATTTTCTGATGGAAAAGGAGGAGAACCTCCCTTATCATTGAACTTGGAGGAAGGGCATTGGAAGAGATAAGGGAGAGAGGATGGAATTGGGAGAGAATGAAATGAGGGGCTACAGCTCAGAATAAGCCATAATTAATTTAAAAAAAGAAAATAAAAATTAAAAAAGATGCCACACATTTCTCACACTTCACACATTTATTAAAGGACCTAAAAGGTCCAAGGCACAAGCCTAGTAATTAAGTTAGGTAGACATACCAGATATACCTTTTTTATTTTTTTAAATAAGTGTCAAATATATTCCTGGCTGGTTTAGAGCTCACTATGTAGCTGAGACTGACTTTCAACTTAAAATCCTCCTACCTTCACTTCCTTGAGATTGCAGGTGTGTAGTGCCATACCAGGTATAGACACTACCAGGCTTTAGTCCATTTTTCAGTGCCTAACATATAATGGGTAAACAATATGAGTGAATTTTAACTGTTTTTATTTATGTCCACACATGCTTGTATTATAGCTGTTTTTTTGTTTGTTTGTTTTGTTTTTTGTTGTTGTTGTTGTTAGATTTTTGGTATTGGTTTGTTTTATTTTTGTCCTTGTTTTCATTTTTGAGATAGGGTTTCTCTGTGTGATGCTTTGGCTGGAACTGTCCTGCAGAGCAGGCTGTCCTCAAACTCACTGAGAACCACCTCCCTCTGCATCAGTCTAGAGAGTGCTGAGATTATATCTAAAATAAAATTGCTGCACTGCTTTAATCCCAGCACTCATGAGGAAGAGGTAGGTGAATCTCTTTGAGTTAGAGGCTAAACTTGTCTACATAGAGAACTCCTAAACAGCCAGAGCTCTATAGTGACACCTCCTCTAGAAAAAGAAAATGCAAAACAAAAGATGAAATGTAATCTGCCTGCTTCAGACAGCCTTCCAAGTGAGAAATATGGTAGGAGTCACCATGGAGATCCTTTGCCAACCTGTCTATTGAAACCAGGTTCCCAAACTTTTTTTTGATAGACTCTTACTATATAACCCTGGCTGGTATGGAACTCAGAGAATAACCTGCCTTTTCCTCCTGGGCACTGGTATCAAATACATGCATTAACCAGCCTGGAATATTATCTATTTCTATATCTTAATTACTTTTACTAATTAATTACTAACTAAGATCCTATGGAAGAAAAAAATTGCATAAATAAATTGGTGCTATTTAAAATGATCACTGATCTGACACTGGTGCCATACATCTATAATCCTAACACTTGGGAACATAGGGGAAGGGTGTCATTAAGAATTTGAGGGCAGCCTTGGCTACTTAGTTTTGTCCATGATAGCCTAAGATTATAAAAAAAAAAGTTCCTGTTTCTCCTCATGCCCAATGATACTCAAATAAAATGAAACAGTACTTCTCTTGTATATTAAATTTATCTCTTCTCAATGTTGCTTATCAAAAAGGGCAGAATTTTTTTCCTAAATTACAGGAAAAAATGCACAGGGCCATAATCAACCTAAAATAATATGACTAGCCTGAAAGCTACCATCTTAGGATATGAATAATTTTCTTTATTTTTTCCTTCTTTCATTTATTATTTTGTGTGCTTTTGTGTGTGTGCATGCTTCCAAATGTGGGTACATAAGACACATAGCATATGTGTAGTTAGAACAACTTTTAAGAGCCAGTTCCCTTCTTGCACTGTAGGTTTTGTGGATTAAACTCAGGTTCTTTTATCTGTGAAGCTCCTGGCTGACATTATTTGTTATTTTTGAGACAGAGTCTTATGCAACCAAGCTGGCCCTAAAATCGATAAGTAGCCACCAAGGATGACTTTGAGTCCCTGATACTCAGGCTCCTACTTCCCAAGTGTTGGAATTATTGGCAAGTACCACCATACTAAACCATAGTCTGATAATCAGTCTTTTGGAGAGGATAATATGATTTAATTTGGAAATGCGAATAGAAATTTACCACTGAAGGGAAGAAAGAAAGAAAATTTCAGAAAAATGACTGCAAAGATATGAAGAAGTACCATGGGATATTAAAATGAAATATAAAGTAAGTATGGTTACAGTCTACAGAGGCAATGGGAGCTAGTCACTGGAGATGAAATTTTAATAAATAAATTGGGTTAAGATTTACTTTTTTATTTTTAACTGTGTAGCAAGTATGTATGTCTACATATGGGCACATACATGAGTACAGGAGCCTGCAGAGAAAAGAGGCATTGGATCTCCTGGAGCTGGAATTAGATATTGGTTTCTAAATGCCATTTGCTGATAAAAGGAGCCTGGACACCTCAGAGAAATGGTCAACTCTACAACTGAAACAAGGGTAGCTTTTAACAACTTGTACCAGAAAGCAAATGATTTCTTAAAGATTTATAGGATTATTTCAAAACCACAGATTTGAGAGGCTGAGAGATGGCTCAGAAGTTAATGTTATTGGCACTTTCAAAGAACCTTAGTTGGGTTCAAAATACCTATGTGGTGGCTCCCATAACAATCTGTAATTGTAGTTACAGGGGATCCAACACTCTCTTCTGTACCCTGTGGACACCAGGTATTTGAATTGTGAATATGTATACTTGTAAATTATTAATAAAGTGAAAATAAATGTTTTTATAACACCACGAGCTCTAGCTTAAATGAGTCAAGATAAGATGTAAATAATGTATTTAAATTTGTAAAGGAAGAAAATTCATAGTAATATATTCAAATAGAAAGGATGAAGCTTTTCTTGCTAAAATAAAGCTAGAGTAGAGGAATTAAAGAAGTAGAGAAATCACCACTTTACAAGTCCCAATAAAATAACTTCACAAGGGTCTGGAGAGACGGCTCAGAGTTTAAGAGTATGGGCTGCTCTTCCAAAGGGCCTGAGATCAGTTTCTAGCAACCACATAGTCGTTCACAACTATCTATAATAATGTCTATTGCCCTCTTCTGGCATGCAAGCGTACATGGAGGGAGAACAATAAAGTTATAATAAACAACAATAATAAAAATGCTTCACAATTATCATCCTCGGTTCTAAAACCAGTAAAGTGACTAAGGTTGAAAAATCCTATAACTTTCCTACCTTAATCTGGGGATTGCTACTTTAAGAAAATAATCAGGAGGTCTAGAGACACAGTGGTAGGGCAGTGGTAGAGTGGTTGGTAAGCACCTAGGTTCAATCCCAGCCCCAGAAAGAAAGATGATCAAAATTGTGGGAAAACCTGATAATTTGTGCTTGCAGATGTGATAAATGCATAATATCAACCAGGCAGTCTAGTAAAAAATATGTAATATGAATTCAATCAATAGAAAACAAGGTGAGTATTAATTAATCCCTTGGAATCCCTTATACTCTTGGTTTTTTTTTGTTGTTGTTGTTGTTTGTTTGTTTTTTCTTGTTAAAAATAAGTCTTGTTCTTCTTAAAACAAGATCCAGAAGTTGGGGTCTTTTTGTGAAACAATTTGAATGCTGTAAAAAAGAGTACAGAAAATAGTGAGGACAGCTTTATATTATGAGAGATTCAAATTACACTAGTGTTTAAACTAGAATTGTATTGAGAACTAGGAAATGAGACAATAAAGAACAATGAGATGATTTGAATAAGTTGAATAAAATGCCTGAGTATTGCATATTACTAAATTAATATTAATTTCCCAGTTGTAGTAACAGTACCATGTATTACAGCCCAGTTCTTAGAAAACCATGTGTTTACAGTGAACTATCATGATAACTGTAATTTACTTCTCCATGGTTCAGATGACAAACATTTCAGGTATACAAAGATTAAGTAAATGTCATATAAAGGTGAACAGGTGAGTCTGAAATACTTTTTGAACTTTATTCAATAGGTTTACATTGGGGCAAAAGGGAACTCAAGCTGTCCTGGAACTCACTCTATAGAACACACTGGCTCTGAACATTGAGATCCACCTGCCTATGTCTCCTAAGTATTAGGATTAAAGGGGTGTGCCACCACAGCCTGTCTTAGTTTATAATTTTTAAAATGGGAAAATCTCTAACATTCTATTTTCATCTATTAAATTTTCAAAGGGCAATTGGGCATGGTGACCCCAGCTCTCTGGGAAGCAGAGGCAGACAGATCAATGTGAGTTCTAAGCCAGCCTGGTCAAAACAAACAAACAAACAAAAGTCAGGACAGTCACGATTATACAGAGAAACCCTATGTCAAAAAAACAAAAATTAAAAAAAATTCATTGAGGACAAGAAGATTGGGTATAAGCCTAGTTTCCTTTGTCATCTCTCATTTTATCTCAGCTCTCCTTATGTAAGGTGTAGTGCTTACACCTGTCATTCTAGCTTTATGAGAGGCTAAAAGTTTGAGGCCAACATGGGTAATTTAGTAAAATCTTTAAAAAATTGTGGGATTCTACAAGATGGCTGCGCCAGGAGAAAACTGCATCTGAGGAGAAGGACATTTTCTGTACAGCAACCAAGAGACTGAACTCTGCACCCTAAAACAACAGAGATCATATTTTCCATGTGCAAGGAAACTCCACAGTGTGGAAATCAGTCGGGTCCACTCTCAGGTCATCCAGCCAGAAGCTGAAAGAGATCCCGGGTCTCACAGGCACTAGATAGGTCAGCAGAACAGAGCAACACGACTGAGTGTCCTGATCACCTTCCCAGTCTGAATGGTGGGCACAAAAACACCAGAGACGAGAGTCTCAGTCACAAGAAAGGGAAGGAAGGAAATGGGACTGGCCATGGGTCACCCAGTCTTTCCCTGGTAAAGGTCCCACAGAATGGTGAGTGCATGCCTCCAGCACTGAATTGGGATCCAGCTGTGAGGACAGAGACTTGCTGGACACTCAACTTTCCATCATAGACATAACTGTGTGCCCCAGGGCAACAGAGACTGGGAGTCCCTGTAAGGAGAAAACCCCACAGGGAAGGAAGCAAATGGAGACAGACTTAGACCACCCAGTATATCCCTAGAAAAGGTCCTGAAGATGCCTGCCAACCCAGGGACCTGCTGTGCACCAGCTAGCTTGCTGCTCCCATGAGATTGGTATTCACCTGCCACTTATTACTGCTTCGGTACTGGGGCACAGAGCCCCAAACTCAGACCTACAGAAGACTAGGATCCTGGAGATAAATGACCAGATAAGGCTACAAGGGGCAACCAGTTATCCCTAACAAAACTGACCAAACCACAGGACACCAAGGTTACAGCAGCAGTTCCTTAAATTTACACCAAGAAACCCAGACACATGGCAACTGTCTCCAGGACAGGTGAGAAGAAAGCCCTCTTGACTAACAAGATCCACAGTTACCACTCAGGTCTGTAGGCCTGAGGTGAGCTGTGGCAACTCCTGAAAAACACTGGGCATACAATGACCATACCCAAAAATCTGAGGAGGCTTAATTCAGGAATTTCCTGCCAAGGGGATTCTCTCTACCACAGGATTCCAGGAAGCACCAGAAACTAACACCCAACAACTAAGATAGCCCAATAGGTACAGGCCAGCATAAAAGCTCAAACAACAAAAGACAGAGCAATATGGCATTCCAAAACCCAGTTACCCAGGGGCAAATAGCCCTGGACACCCCAGCATAAATGAGATTCAAGAAAATGACCTAACATCTCTGTTTATGAAGAGGATAATAGAGGAAACAAATAAAATGTGTAAAGAACTAGAGAGTACAGGGAATCATATGAAAGAAGGGAAGTTAGTATGATGTGGAAAGGATAGGAGCTCAACAAGGACCAAATATATCTGGGCACAGGGTTTTTTCTGAGACTGACACTCAACCAAGGACCATGTATGGATATAACCTAGAACCTCTGCTCAAATGTAGCCCATGGTAGCTCAGTGACCAATTGGTTTCCCATAGTAAGGGGAACAAGGACTATTTCTAACAGGAACTCAATGGCTCGCTCTTTCATCTCCCGACTCCCCAAGGGAGGAGCAGTCCTGTTAGGCCACAGAGGAGAACTTTGCAGCCAGACCTGAAGATACCTGATAAAACAGGTCAGATGATCCCCTCCCCGTCTGTGGACTTGGAAAGGGGCAGGGTGGAGATAAGGGAGGGAGGGTGGGATTGGGAGGGAATGAGGGAGTGGGACACGGCTGGGATACAGAGTTAATAAAATGTAACTAATAAGAAAAAAATAAAATTAAAAAAAAGAACTAGCGGAAAGCTCATCCTACATTATATGTCTATATGTGCAAGTATATAGCATGTGTGTCTTTCTGTTTCTGGGACAGCCGACTCAGGATGATCCTTTCCAGGTCCCACCATTTACCAGCATATTTCATGATTTCCTTGTTTTTCATCACTGAGTAATATTCTATTGTGTAGATGTACCACAATTTCTGCATCCATTCTTCAGTTGAGGGGGATCAGGGTTGTTTTACAGCTTCTGGCTATTACGAATAAAGCTGCTACAAACATGTTTGAGCAAATGTCCTTATTGTGTACTTGAGCTTCTTTGGGATATATGCCTAGGAGTGGTATGGCTGGATCTTGAGGAAACACTATTCCTAGTTGTCTGAGAAAGCACCAGATGGATTTTCAGAGTGTTGTAAATTCCCACCAGCAGTGAAGGAGGGTTCCCCTTACTCCACAACCTCTCTAGCATGTGTTGTCTCTTGAGTTTATGATCTTAACCATTCTGATGGGTGAAAGGTCAAATCTCAAGGTCCTTTTGATTTGCATTTCCCTGATGGCCAATGATTTTGAGCATTTCTTTAAGTGTTTCTCTGCCATTCAATATTCCTCTATCAAGAATTTTCTGTCTAGCTCTATTCCCCATTTTTTAATTGGATTAGTTAGATTGTTGCTTTTCAACTTCTGTAGTACTTTATATATACTGGATATTAATTAGCCCTCTGTCAAATAGAGGCTTGGTTAATTTTTTTTTCCCAATTTGTGTCCTTTGCTTTACAGAAGCTTTTCTGTTTCCTGGGGTCCCATTTATTTATTGTTGCTCTTAGAGCCTGTGCTGTTGGTGTTCTGTTCAGGAAGTTGTCTCCTGTACCAATGATTTCTAGGGTCTTCTCCAGTTTTTCTTCTAATCAATTTAATGTGTCTGGTTTTATGTTGAGTTCTTTGATCCACTTAGACTTTAGTTTTGTGCAGGGTGATAAGTATGGATCTATTTGCATTTTGTACATGTAGATATGCAGTTATACCAGCACCATTTGTTGAAAATATGATCTTTTTTCCATTGTATGATATTGGCATTTTGCCAAAGATCAGGTGTCCAGAAATGTGTAGGTTTATTTCTGGGTCTTCTGTTTAGGTCCATTGATCCACCATTCTGTTTCTATGCCAGTACAATGCAGTTTTTATTACTGTTGCTCTATAGTACAGCTTGAGATCAGGGACAGAGATAACTCCAGAAGATCTTTTATTGTAGAGGCTTGTTTTAGCAATTCTGGGTTTCTTGTCAGTCCATAAGAAGTTGAGAATTTTTCTTTTAAGGTCTGTAAAGAATCATGTTGTTAATTTGATGGGAAATGCATTGAATCTGTATATTCTCAGACAACTAAGAACAGCACTTCCTCAAGATCCAGCCATACAACTCCTAGGCATATATACAAAAGAGGCTCAAGTACACAATAAGGATATATGCTCAACCATGTTTGTATCAGCCTTATTTGTAATAGCGAGAAGCTGGAAACAGCATAGATGCTCCTCAACTGAAGAGTGGAAGGAGAAATTGTGGTACATCTATGCAATGGAAAATAAGGAAATTATGAAATTTCCAGGTAAATGGTGGGACCTGGAAAGGATCATCCTGAGTGAGCTCTCCCAGAAGCAGAAAGAAACACAGGGTATATACTCACTCATATAAAGTTATAGGATAAACCTAAAATCTGTCCATCTAAAGAAACTAATCAAGAGAGAGGACTCTGACTAAAACAATCAATCTCCATGCCAAAAGGCAAAGAGAATGGACATCAGAAGAAGAAGAAAGCAGGAAAAAACCTAGGAACCTGCCACAGAGGGCGTCTGAAAGGCTCTGCCCTGCAGACTATCAAAGAGGCTGAGACTTTATGACCAACTGTGGGGCAGAGTGCATGGAATCTTATGTAAGAAGTGGGAAATAATAGTTTATGGAGAGGACAGGAACCCCTCAAGGAGAGCAACAGAACTAGAAGATTTGAATACAGGGATCTTCCCAGAGTCCCATACTCCAACCAAGTACCAGGCATGGAGATAACCTAGAACCTCTGTGCAGATGTAATCCATGACAATTTAGTGTCTAAGTGGGTTACAAAAAATGTGAAGAGGTTCTGCCTCTGACACAATTTGATAGGCCTGCTCTTTGATCACCTCCCCTGAGGGGAGAGCAGTCTTACCAGGCCACAGAAGATGACAATGCAGCCACTCCTGATGTGATCTGATAGACTAAGATCAGAAGGAAAGAGAGGAGGACCTCCCCTATCAGTAGACTTGGAGAGGGGCATGTATGAAGAAGGGGGAGGGAATGTGGGATTAGGAGGGGAAGAGCGAGGGGCTTATGGGGGGATACAAAGTGAATAAAGTGTAAATAATAATAATAATAATAATAATTAAAAAAACAAGTGGAAAAGCTGAAGAAAAAGTCACAAAATATCATTTAAAATTGTTTCACCTTTGGTTAGATATATAACTTAAAGTCTCAAAAAGGTGAAATGATGTCTAATGGTCTTTCTATCATGGTCACTTCATGATTGTATTTTTTTTGTATATTTAAAAAAAGGCTGAATTTTAAATCTGAATGTTTATTTTTCCTAAAGGCTTACTTATTTTTACGTGCATTGGTATTTTTCTTGCTTCTATCTCTGTGTGAGGATGCTGGATTTCCTAGAACAGGAGTTACAGACAGTTCTGGGCTGCCATGTAGGTGCTAGGAATTGAACCTGGGTCCTCTGGAGGAACAGCTAGTGCTCTTAAACACTGAGCCATCTCTTCTGCCCCTTCTTTGAATCTTGAATCCAAGTAGAAATATGTTACAATGTCTTCCAGTTGTCTCTACAAAGGGCTCTCCCATGCTCTCTCATAGCATTCTTCTCAAGAAAAATCTTTTCTCAGGAGCATGGTGGGACACTGCTATCCTTCAAACAATACTGTGACATGCTGGGTCAAAGGCTTCTTAGGATACTCACAGCTTACCTAACCAGAGTCTCCCTATGTCCCCAACACAAATCCTGGCATTATCTGCTTAGAGTATGGGAGAGGAGTTAGATAAGCAAAAGGAGTTTCTAATGCCAGGCTCCTGCCTCTGGCCAACCACCCTGTCCTCTCTTCCAGATTAAAGACCAGGTTCAACAGGGCCTCATATCACAGGGTCTTTGGTATCATGTGTTTGTCTGCCAACAACTGTTGCTGTAGAATATAAAAATTATTACAAATGCCGTGACCCTCCAAAGGGTCCATCCTGTTCCTCAGGTAAGAGCAGCAACCTCATCAAGTTTCTGTCTTCATCCTAAACATATCTGGCTTCCCTTCTTTAGAGCTACAGCAATGGTGATAACAGCTAAGCAATGAGTAATGTCTGTTGTGTGTATGGTTGAGGACTTTACATGCACTGATTCAGTCTGTCCAGCAGCCAAGTGATGTAAATACCATCCTTGTCTCCAGGTTCCAAATATGGAAGCAGAGATCAAAGATGTGAAGTAGTTTGTCCAATGTCACATCACAAAAAGCAGCCAAGTTGGACTTTAGATCAGAGACAAGGCAGTTCCAAGCATCACAGGTGGAGAGGATGGGTGGGTGACATCAAGGACACATTAGTGAAAAGCAAACCGGAGCTGTGAGCTTTCAGAATTGTTTTGAAATAAGCAATAAGCAATAAGCCAGGTTAACCTCACATTTGAAGACAGCAGTCTCATCTCCATTTTCATTTTAGCATCATAATAAATAATGTGTGATTAATTCACATGGACCTTCAGGCTCTGACCCTAATGACTGGCACATCAGAGAAAGTCTATGGAGAAGAATGTGTGATGGGTTCTCTCAGTTCTTATCTCTTACTGGTCTCATTTGTTTTCAAGACACTGTGTATATAAACAATAAGGCAAAGGTCCTTCCTAGTGATGTCATCATCATCAAAGAAGTCATCCACATCACATGCAAATTTCTCTGTTCCCATAACTTGTTTATCACTCCTAAAGATGCCTCAAGTAGGGTTCTCATAGCTAACCCACTGTCACCCTTCAGCCCTTGCTGTGTGTACCATCAGCTCAGCTCTCCTTGGAGGCATCACTCTGTAGCATTATGATCCTGTTACTTCAAGCCTGTTATACATAAGTAGGCAAAGGTTGCTTAAAATCTGTATGATGGTTTTAGGTGTGGCAGTGTTGTGAAATATAGTCCCAGCTACTTGACATGTTTAAGTATAAGAATGACATGAACCCAGGACTTTCATGTCAGCCTTGCCAATATAATGAACCATTATCTCCTAACCAAAAAATAATTTTATAAGTTTTTCTTTACTGTTCACAGGGAAAGTTGCCTTATATAGATTTGAAGAAGGGAAGAAAGGAACAGGATGAGAAAGAATGTAGAGAAGTTGGATAATTAGACACCACACAAACTAAACCAAGAATATTTTTTTTCCATTTGCAAAACACACAAGGGTTTATTTGATACAACCTCAAGCCCAGGTTACAAGCTCTCTGTTGCAGCAGGAAAGGAATGTGGCCCCACAGTGCAGGGAAATAGTGTTTTATTTTAATTATTTTTTATTTTTTAATTACAGTTTATTCACTTTTTATCCTGTAGCTTCCTTCCTCCTCCCTTCCCAACCCCACCCTCCATTCCTTCTCCCTACCCATACCCCTCCCCCAGTCAACATATAAAGGGGGTCCTCCTCCCCTTATCTCTGATCCTAGCCTATCAAGTCTCATCAGGAGTGGCTGCATTGTTTTCCTATGTGGCCTGGTAAGGCTTCATCTCCCTGGGGGGTGGTCAAAGAGCAGACCAATCAGTTCCTATCAGAGACAGTCCCTATCCCCATTACTATGAAACCCATTTGGACACTGAACTGTCATGGACTATATCTGTGCATGTGTTCTAGGCCATCTCCATGAGTGATCCTTGGCTGGATTATAAGTCTCAGAAAAGACCCTTCTGCCTAGACTTTTTGAACCTGTTGCTCTCTTTGTGGAGCTCCTGTCCTCTACAAGTCTTACTGTTTCTCACTGCTTTCATAAGATTCCCTGGACTCTGCCCAAAGTTTGGCTATGAGTCTCAGCATCTGCTTCAATACCCTGCAGTGTAAGGCCTTTTAGAGGACCTCTGTGGTAGGCTCCTAACCTTTTTTCTCCCTCCTTCGATGGTCCATCCTCTTTGCCTTTCTGAATGGGGATTGAGCATCTTAGCCAGAGTCCTTCTTCTTGATTACCTACTGTAGGCATACAGATTTTAGTATGTTTATCCTATATTTCATGTCTAATATCAACTTATAAGTGAGTATATAACCACTGTGTCTTTCTGCTTCTGGGATGCCTCACTACAAATTAACTTTTCCAATTCCCAGCATTTACCTGCAAATTTCAGGATTTCATTGTTTTTTACCAGTGAGTAATATTCCATTGTGTAGATTTACCACAATTTTTTTATCCATTCATTAATTGAGGGGCACCTGGGCTTTTTCCAGCTTCTGACTATTACAAATAACACTGCTACAAATGTGGTTGAGCAAATGTCCTTGCTGTATACTTGAGCTTCTTTTGGATCACAAAGCCTATGCACATATGGAAACTTAACAACTCCCTATTCAATGACATGGAAGAAATAAAGAAAGAAATTAAAATCTTCCTAGAATTCAATGAAAATAAAAGAATAAAATTTATGAATGGACAGAAAAAAGTTTTTAAACTATTTATTCATTTACTCATTTATTTATTTGTTTGGTGCTAGGTATTTAAACTAGGGACTTGTAGATGATAAGCAAGTGCCTTCCTCCTGAACTACAAAATCAGCCTTCTTTCTGACTTTGAAACAGCCTCTAATTTGCTGACGCTGGGCTTAAGGTAGTCCTGAAATGTTTCATTCTCCTGCATCAGATTCCTAAGTAGCTAAGATTACAGGCCTCAGCTACCAGGCACAGCTCACTTCATTTTACTTATTAGTATTAGCCACTCTAATTCATTGCAGGTGACAGAATCCACTAAACTCCACTTAGAAAAGAGAGTTTGCTGAGATGTTATGTATGTAAATATATCTTTTGGACGCCACAGACTAAGATTTTTGTTTTTGTTCTTTCTTTTTTTTAACTTTTATTAGTTATACTTTATTCACTTTGTATCTCCCCATAAACCCCACCCCCATTTCTTCTCATCCCACCTTCCCTCCCCCTTCTTCACACATGCCCCTCTACAAGTCCACTGATAGGGGAGGTCCCCCTCTCCTTTATTCTGATCTTAGTCTATCATATCACATCCGGAGTGGCTGCATTGTCATCTTCTGTGGCCTAGTAAGGTTACTCCCCACTCAGGGGAGGTGATCAAAGAGCAGGCCAATCAGTTTATGTTAGAGGCAGTCCCTCTTCCCATTACTATAGAACCCACTTGGACACTGAACTGCCATGGGCTAAATATGTGCAGGGGTTCTAGGTTATCTCCATGCATGGTACTTGGTTGGAGTATAAGTCTCTGAAAAGACCCCTGTGTTCAAATTTTCTGGTCCTTTGGCTCTCCTTGTGGAGTTCCTGTCCTTTCCAGATCTTACTATTTCCCTCTTCTTTCATAAGCTTCCATGCACTCTCCCCAACAGTTGGCCATAAGTCTCAGCATCTGCTTTGATAGTCTGCAAGGCAGAGCCTTTCAGAGACCCTCTGTGGCAGGTTCCTAACTTCTTTCCTGTTTTCTTCTTCCTCTGATGTCCATCCTCTTTGCCTTTCTGGATGGGGATTGAGCATTTTAGTCAGAGTCCTCCCTTTTTGTGCTGTGCATGATAACACAAAACAACCTAGAAAATCCTGAAATGATCCTTTAACCTTACTCTAGGAACATTTGACTGTTACAACTCCTCAGATTCCACCTCTCCTATTGCTCCTCCCAGGGCACTGCTGCTCACATCCATACAATCATGTGCCCAGAGATTATCATCCTATTAGCCATACATCATGTTGTTCCTTTACAACAATAGAATTCCATGGTGCTTGGGTTTGATTGAGCCTGCATTGCCTATGAGCTTTTAGCTGCAAGAAAGTCTGGAAGTTTTTATATATAGATTTCCAGCCCCTCTAATGAATGGTCGGGGGGGGGGACCTGCTATAAATTTTGTTGAGCCAGTGGACACCCCTGATGTGTTACCACCATTATATCAAAGTACCTGGCAAACTGTCTAAAGGGGACATGTTCAATCTACAGATGTATCTCTCTAGACAGCCATAAATGTAACCCAACACTAAGTAAGAAACTTACTTATGATAATAGATTAATTTTAAATCTCTGTCCCTTGAGTGAGAGTAGCCACCTCAGAAAAGGCCATTTTCCAGTCATGGAAGGTGTAATGCCTGGTTTTCCCTGCACAATTCTCAAGTTTGAACTTTGTTGACAGAAATGTCACATCACAATGTCAAATGGTTGGACACAGGTAAAAGATGAAATGTTTTATGTCCTTATCTCTGCAGCAAAATCTTACTACAGTGGCAATAAACCACAGATATACCAGATTCAGCACGTTAATACAGGTAAAACACTAAGGGGAAAACAGACTTTGGGACAGTTAGGGTGAAACTCTGCTTTGTTGGGTGTGCCTGTGTTTATATCTGCCAGAGGACTCACAAACACTGATCACTCCCCAAAGACCTCCAAAAATCTTGGTTTCCCACAAAGCACATTCTATATACTCTGCTGTAAGTTCTCAATTGTTCAAAAGAGCTGCATCCTAGTTTCTCTGGGGAGAAGGTTAAAAATGGGATTGCTAATATGTTCAAACTGAAAACCCTGAAGGCTTTTAGTAATAAATACTTTTTAAATGATATTATCTAAGGATGTTACATCTGAGTAATCTTTGTACATTTACCCATCCCCAAAACTCTTTAGCATCCTTGTACCTCTTCAACAGGATCTGGTTGAATAAACTGTTCTGGAACAAACTAGTAAGACTTTCAGTGGCTCAAGGAAGGTCATTGAGGAAAAATCATTATATGTGAAAAAAATCAGTATATGTGATGTTCTCATACTGTATAAGGCTCAAGATGACTTCTATTCATCTTGGCATTTCTTAGGGTACTTTTATCTAGAAACTTTATAAGCAAACATAGATATCTCAATAGTTTATAGGTTTTTCGTTATTTTTTTAGGAAATATGAGAAAAAAACTGGTTCTGAAAAGTTAAAATATTTGAACAAATAAAAAATAAGATTCATTGAAATGTATCCTCCTACTAACAAAAGCCTAGAGTTTGAAGTTCTGGTTTGCTTTCTAAGGAAATGGAGTTCAGAATTGTTAGGGTAGAGAACTCTATCTTCTGGTTATGTCACTCTGGAACCTTCAAAAATCTTGAGAAGCCAGAGTACAGGTCATGGTGAAACAGGCTCAGAGAGGCCATCAGCCCACATATCAGGGAGGGGACTTACTGCACTGAACTTGTGCACAGCAGCCAGTGGATGATGCTCTGTGTTTCAGGATTCAGACTTGCTGAATGTCATCACTGTCCCTCTCCACACCCCAGTCACTCTCTTATGGCTCATGGAAAAAGCCCTCCAAATCCTTCCCCAGGAGAAGCAGGACTTTTTGTTGAATCAAGAAAACAAGGAAAAGCTGAAGGAATATCTCAAGTTCCACATTATCTGGGACACCAAAGTATGCTTTTGAATGTCCCTGAGACACAGTGTAACACAAAGTGCTCCTGCGCCACCATGTATCACTGTGCCTCTGTGAGAAGAAGGGAAGCTTCACACATCTGTGTCTGCTTTTACTTTCTCACTTCACATGGCAGAATGGCAACGCACAAAGCTACTCACCACTAAGCTGTTCCAGGAGATCTTTACCACTTCCAATCCCAACATCTCTAACCAAATGACTGATTCATTTTAATGCAACAAACTTTCAACCCCATGACCTAGTTAGCTGTCCTAGAGAAGCCAGATCATGTAGGGAAAAGTCCATCACTCCTAGTACTCCATGAGGACTCCCATCACGCTGAGATGAGGCCATCCACTCCAAGATGTGAGATGAGGCCATCAACTCCAAGTTGCATGTGCCCTGACTTCAATGTACTTATTATTTCCAGGTAATTGCATAACCAATTACCAAAGGCTAGGTGTCTTGTGACTTCAGAAAATCATCCTCTAGAAGTAGTAGAATTCAAGATAGCAAGGTAATTTCTTCAAGGGGTTCCGAAGATGAGTGTTCCGTAAGTCTCCCATGGCTGCTAGTCATTTTTGGCAACCTCTGGCATTCCTTGGCTTGTAGGGGCATCCATGCCATCTGCCTCCATCTTCCCATAGCCATTCTTTCCAAGAATCTCCGTCTCCCTCTATGGTGTTCTATTCTATCTCTAAAGACATCATTTATATTCTATTAGGAGCTCACCCTGCTCCAGAAAAATTTCATCCCGCTCAACTAGTAATTATATTTGCAGAGACTGTGGTTCCAAATAATATTCTTGAGTCTCAAGGTTGTATATGCTTTTGTTTTATATATATTATATATTTTATATGTTTATATATTATATAATATATACTGTATATTACATACATATATGTATACATACATATATATACATACATACATGTATATATATGTATATATATGTATGTATTATTGAAACATGTTCTTACTATGTAGCCCTTTATATCAGGAAACTTACTAAGTAGACAACACTACACTAGCATTGAACTGAGAGATCTGCCTGCCTCTGCCTCTTGAATGTTGGGATTAAAGGTGTGTGCCAGTATGACTGGCTCACACAATTTTAAGGAGTAGGATTCAGGCCATAAAGATGCCCTGAACCATTTTCCAGCTAATCCCAATCATTTTTCATTGGATTCATAGCCACTTCCAGGATGCCCAAGCACAGGTGGACAGCTAGCACAGATGGTTCTTCCAGGAGGAACTTTGAGCATCTAGAAAGTTATAGTCATTTCTAGCTTTCAATTACATTCACCATAGCTTTAGCATGAATGATTTCAACCTAGGAAATCTTCCACATGAAGGTTGCTTTGCTGGCAAAGCTTCTCTGGCCTTTCAGCCCCAATGTAGGTACCAACACAGCTTCCTTTCCCCCTCAGGTTTGGTTTCATACCTCCCCAGGTCTGCTTCCTGGAGGTTCAGGGCTGAGTGTGAAGTGTGAAACCATCAGTGACACTGTGAGTGTCATTGGGCTGACAGTGATCAGACAACATGAAAGCTGTTCTCCAAATGTTCACATTTTGAAACGCATCATGATGTCTTTTGTGTTTAGGTTTTTTTTTTATTATTATTATTTTGTTTTATGTTATCAGCATACTCTTTTTCAATCACTCTCTTATGACCCTTCTTACATACCCTGGAAGTTCAGGCCCTCATGACAGGTGAAGAAAGTCTCCTATGGATTTGTTTGTTTATTTGTTTTAGATCTTTCTGAATATTGTACATTTTGGAAAGAAGAAAAGTTTGGAAGGGATTGTTGATCTCTTCTTATATCTTTTAGAGTGAGCTCTTCCTAATAGAAACATATGCAGTATCTTACAGTAGGGCTCTTGTTTATCCTGGGCATGGCCTATAGCATTGTCTGTCTGCAAATGGATCCTACCCTGTGTGGCCAGTGTGACACTTACACTACCTTCAATGTTTCAGTCAGTCCTAAAATTACGAAAATAGCGAAAGGACCTTGAATCAAAGACTTGACTTGGAAATACAGCATGGGCCCAAAGGAAGAGCCATGATGTAACCAGGTCCCAAGAGACCTGAGGGCCAATACATGACATTTTTCAAATTCAGAATCAGCAAACAACTGCTTAGCTAGGTGTGGGCCTTGAATATTCTGGCTTAGCCACCATTCACCAACTATTCCTTCATCACTGAGGAAACAGAGTTGGAAATCAAATGTTAACCTTCTATTGTGCCTTCCTTTTCAAACATAGCCACCCACTTACTCATTCAGCAATATGTCTTCTTGAATCTGTCCCAGATTACACCATAAATATAACTAACACACTTGACAATGAATAAAAATGCTTCATCCTGATAGGTAACATATTCTCTACACATTGCCATTCATTTCCCCATTCATTCAATTTGCAGCACTGAATGCACCTGTGCTGTGGCCCTCCACAATACAGCACATGTTCACACTCACTCTTCCAGCAAGTGCCACTCTATAAATGCCAGCTTTGAGCTGTGCTACTCAATTCTCACCCAATTGCCACAGCATCACAAAAATGAGAGTAGTTGTTACCAACTATGTCAAATAGACTCAGAAAGTGAAGTGAAGTGACTATATAGCAGAGCTTATGACTGCTCAATGACAGTATCTGGCATCTCTCAGACAGTTTAATAAATATCCCATAATTTTAGAATCCCCATTTAAACAGGATATGAAAAAAACATTTTCTCCCTGTTTCAGCAAGTGTATGTTTATTAATTTCTAAAAAATTATTGATACACCATCTTCTAGGTAATGAGTTTCTGTTGCTAATTTCCCAAAGGTCAAATGGTAATAAGAAGGATTGTCCCTTCACTATATCTTATGAAAACTAAAGTTCAAGTGTATCAATGACTGGTCAAAAGTCTCACAGCTAACTTAAAAGGCAGTTGCCAAAACCTACATTACCCACTGTTACAGTATGCCCATTGCATTCCTGGGTCAGTCTCAGTACATCAAGGGACTGCATTCAAATGGAAATCCAAAACAAACTTTGAAAATTTTTCAGGGCAGAGTGAAGTGTATGTATTTTTATATTCTTGATAATACCACAGCTTAATAAAGATTAAGGTATTTATATGTGTGCACACACATTTGTGTATGCAGATGCTAGTAGAAGCCAAAGGTAACGTTATGTACCATTCCTTTAGAGGCCATACACTTCATTTTATTTATTTATTTGTATTTTGCTTGTTTTTTTGTTTTGTTTTGTTTTATTTGTTTGTTTCATGAGATAATGTCTCTTACTGGAACCCAGGTTTTAATCATGAAGATAGGCTGACAGACCAGTCCAGGGACATCAAGTAAGAACCATTATGCTTGGATTTTTATGTGATTTCTGGGAATTGAACTCAGGTCTTTATACTTGAGCAGCAAGCTCTTTACTAATGAAACGGTGTCTCTAGCCCTAGATTACATTCTTTATTAGTTCATTCAGATACTAGCCAGGGACATATCCCTATAAATGCTGATATTGTTTTTCATAAAGTTTATCACATTCCACAGTAGGCAGACTGCAGAATATGTGACTCTAATCCAAAATACCCATCGTGGAGCAAACCAAAGGCAATTATGAATAATAGTATTCAAAGACCATGGGGATGCTACATTTTCTTGTGAGAACAGACTCATTCAAGTAGATATGGTCATAGACTGTATGTTTCATTTTCAGACCTCAGCCTTCTGATAGCTGTGTGTGTACATGGGTAGGATTGCATTTATATGGATAGAGGTGCATGTGCTTTGGCAGAAGTGTGTGAGTGTGTTTCATATGGTGAGATCAGTATTCTCAACCCAGACTGCCTCCCAGTTACTGTCCATATTTTAGGAACTATCTTGAAAATTCATGGAATTACGAATAAATAAATGAGAGTAGAAAATTATTATAAGAATAGTGGCTATTGTAGCTTTGTGTGCTTGAAGATGTATATATGATGACAAAGTGAATTCCAGGCAATCAGGCCAAAGTCACACAGCTGGTCAAAAAGCAAAGCTAGGAATAAAGATTAGAAAGCCATATGGAGTAATAGCTAAGACCGTCAGTCTTGGAATGCATGGGTATGAGGACAGATTCCAGTAGCCTTTGTCAAGTTCCATGATGTGCAAGTGTTGCCTGGATAGAAGAAAGGAAGTTAGCAATTCTCTGTAAAATTAGGAAAACACTCAGGTTCAAATAGAGGTATATCTAAATGGCTGGCATGAATAACAGTTCATGAAGAATTTATTTTTACTTATTCTAGAATCAAGAATTAGGGTTTTCTTCATGCATAGTCCTTGTTTGGAGTATCAGTCTCAAAAAAGCCCCCTGGGCCCAGATATTTTGGTTCTGTTGCTCTCCTTGTGGAGCTCCTGTCCCCTCCAAGTCTTTCTAGCTCTGCCCTTCTTAAATAAGATTCTGCCAAAATTTAGCTATGATTTTCATCACGTTTTGATACCCTGCTGGGTAAAGTCTTTTAGAATCTCTCTGTGGTAGGCTCCTATTCTGTTCCCTATTTTCTCTCTCTTCTGATGTCCATCCCATTTGCCTTTCTGAATAAAGATTGATCATCTTGCCCACATTTTCATTATTGATTAGCTTCCCTATATAGGTATACAGATTTTAGTATGATTATCCTATATTACATGCATGGAGATAACCTAGAACCCCTACACAGATGTACCCCATGTCTAAGAGGGTTCCCCAAGTAATAGGAACAGGGACTGTCTCTGACATGAACTGATTGGCCTGCTCTTTGATCACATCCACCTGAGGTGGGAGCAGCCTTACAAGGCTACAGAATAAGAGAATGAATTCAGTTCTGATGAGACCTGATAGATTAGAGTCAGATGGAAGAGAAAGAGGACCTCTCTTGTCATTGGATTGGGGGAGGGGTATAGGAAAATAAGGTGGTATTGGGAGATGATAGGGGAAGGAACTACAGCTGGGACACAAAGTGAATAACCTATAATTAATAAAAATAAAATAAAATAAATTCTTATTCAATTATAAAAATGTCTAGGGTTGTGACTCAGTGGGAAAGCTTAACCATCAGCATGCAGGAGAACTTGAGTTTAGTTGTCACAAAGCACACACAATGGTTAAGTGTCTACAAAAACAAATCTTCATGGTTGTGGAAAATCTCAGTTAATACAGTGCTTGCTGATCAAGCATGTGGATTTGAATTCAGGTCCACACCACCAATGTAAGAATTCAGAAGGGTAAGCTGCTGCCTGTAATCCAAACACTGGGAAGTGAACTCATGATTCAGTGAGATCCAGTTTCAAAATATAACATAGAGAGAAGTTGAGAAGGACACCGACCCACTTCAACATTTTTCCTACACACACACACACACACATAAACACCTCTCTTATTCTATCTTTGAACAGTGATGTAATGATAAGGTTTGGTGGGCCATGACTTCCTTTACAGCCACAGTTACAGAGTATAGAGCATTGTCCTGTCTACTTTGCCTGCTTGTCAAAGGGAGTTTTATTTCAATTTAGTAACTTTGGTACATCTTCTAGTGACTAATACACCCACAGTAATGCCAGAAAAGGCTTGCAAAGTTCACCTCATCTGCTGGACTTTGCTCTAGGCAGAAATATTGTTGAATGCTCACATGTACACAGCCTTGACAGCAACTCTGATGATAATAGATGAGAAATAGAAGCCCAGGAAAGTTTAAGAAGCAAGCCCAAGGTCCCAGACTATAGCAGCCATGATATTTATTTCCCCTGCCATGTATTTTCTATTAATGGTCTAGAATTGTGGTTCTTAACCTTCCTATTGCTGTGGCCCTTCAATACAGTTCCTCACATTCTGGTAATCCCCAACCAAAAAAATAAATGATGTTTGCTACTTCATAATGTAATTTTATTGCTGTTATGAATGTAAATATCTGATTTGCAGGATATCTGATGTGTGAATGCTCTGAAAGGGTCACTTGCCCCTCCTCCCCACAAACGGTCAAAAACTCATGATTGAGAACCATTCGTCTATAGGAACATGCAAGGATAAATCTAGTCATCCAGGCCCAATCCATACTACTAAAATACCAAGAGAAATATTTAAATCTGTTTATCCCTGCAGCTTTGTAGGTTTTGAAGACATGCTTAGAGATCTAGTTCTGCTCAATTGGCAGAACTCTTGTCTTGAATGTAGAAGAATGTAGAAGAATCAAGTCCTAGCTTTGATTCCTAGCACAGCTGTGAGGTGTAGAGACAGACACTTTAACCCCAGCAACTCAGGAAGTGGAGGCAGGGGGATTGAACTTTCAAGTTAGGCCTTTGCTACATAGCAAGTCCACAGCACACCTGGGATGCATAAAACTTTGTCTAATAAAAACAAAATATTCTCAGAATATGTCATTTTATCCTCCCAGCAAATGTGTGCTCAAGCTGGCAAGATGCCATCCTCGTTGTTGTCATCACCACCATCTCTTAGAGATACAGATAACTAAAGCTCAGAATATTTGTTATTGGGCTGGGGCTTCCTCAAACCTGTGTCTCCTGCTGTGAATTATAACATAAATTTCAGCCCAAGCCAAGGTAGAGTCACATCAGACACATAATACTCAAGTCCCATATACCGGTGCTCACCCTGAATGCACACTGACATGCAGGAGCACCAAGAGGCTGTCAGAATTAACAGTGTGTATACAGAAATGCTAGGATGCCCTGGTCTGGAGACTGTGTGGTCAGTGCTGTTTTGTTTTGCTTCCAGCCTGCCCGGGAGGACTGGACACACCATGTAATAAAAGGGGCATCTGCCATGATCAGTACTCATCCACAGGACAGTTTCAATACCACACCAGCTTTTGATGGGACAGCCTGAGCACTCTGCTGGCCTGGGAGATCTGGGCCTGACTGTCAGTGTAGGTAACCACTAGCCTGTGTTAGCCTGCTTGCCACTGAGTGTTTCCTGTCCTCTTCCTTTCTTCTCATTTGACATGGAAGTAGTAGCTTTGGCCTTTATCTACCCATATGTTCTGTCTGCCTTTTCCCTCTCTAAATATCTTCTTAATAGTCATTCCTTAAGGAACCTCACTTCTATAATTGAAACTTGTGGTCCCTGAAGCCACCCAGGAACCTGTATGTGAGCCATACCCACTCAATGAGTCATTCTGCATACAGATGGTTACTACTGGCATTTATCAAGTGCCCATCAGGTACAAGGCATGTTCAGTTACAATCCAGTCCTTAATACAATCTTAGAGGTATGAACTGATGTTGATGAAGAAAATAAGGCAGGAAGAGATTAAGTGATGGACCTGCCAGGTTGTAATTGTCCCAAATATGTTTCAGAGACAGAGATTAAGAAGGATTGTAAGGGACAATCCAGCCCTCTTCAAAGAGTATAGAGAAACAGAAATAGTTTTTTTAATAATATTTTTTTGTTTTTTTTTATTATGAATTACACTTTATTCACTTTGTATCCCCCAATAAGTCCCTCCCTCCTCCCCTACTGACCCCACCTTCCCTCTTCCTTCTCATACATGCCCCTCCCCAAGTCCACTAATTGGGGAGGTCCTCTTTCCCTTCCTTCTGATCTTAGTCTATCAGATCACATCAGGAATGGCTGCATTCTCATCCTCTGTGGCCTGGTAAGACTGCTCCCCGCTAAGGGGGAGGTGATCAAAGATCAGGCCAATCAGATAATGTCAGAGGCAGTCCCTCTTCCCATTACTATGTAACCCACTTGGATGCTGAACTGTCATGTGCTACATCTGTGCAGGGGTTCTAGGTTATCTCCATGAATAGTCCTTGGTTGGAGTATGAGTCTCTGGGAAGTTCACTGTCTTCAAATTTTCTGGTGCTGTTGCTCTCCTTGTGTGATTCCCATCCTCTCCATCTCTTACTATTTCTCACTTTTTACATAAGATTCCATGAACTCTGCCCAACCGTTGTCCATAAGTCTCAGCATCTGCTTTGATAGTCTATAGGGCAGAGGCTTTCGGAGGCCCCCTGTGCCAGGTTCCTAGGTTGTTTCCTAATTTTTGTTACAGCCTGTGGCTGCTCAGAGCATGGACAGTGTGACAAAGAGGCCATAGGCTCCAGACAGTGCCTCTGTGAAAGAGAGTGAACAGACTACTTTTGTGACATTAGCACAGGTCTTTTGGGGAAATGGCCAGGCACTGGTAGCCTTGGCTACAGGGACCCTATAGAGGAGGATTAGGGAGAGGGGAAATCTGAGATATAGCTGAGAAAATGACAGTGGGGTTGTTTCCACCTCTACCTGTAAATGGTGTAGGTATTTCCATGTCCATATGTAAACAATGTAAGTATTCCCATTTCCATGTGTAAATAGACTGCATTGTCTCACTTCCATCTATAAACAGTGTGGATGCTCCCACTTCCACCCTTAAAACAGTGTAGGTATCACTGCTTACACCTGTAAACAGTATGGATGTTTCCACTTCCATCTTTAAATCACCTGGGTGTTACAACCTTCACCTGTAAATAGTGAGATTATTTTCACTTCCACATGTGAGTGTTCCCACTTTTTTTATATAATGGAGCTGTTCCATTTCAATCTATAGGTGAAATCAGTAAACACTTCTTAATATTGATTTGATCTGTTTGCTTGACCTCTGGAGTTTGGTGAGTTGGAAGAAAATTTGATGAAAAGATTTTCCTCAAATCTAAAGTCCATGCTGTCAAATTACATCATTATGATGGAACATGGGCCCATATGCATGATGACAAAAATCAGGTGGTGTCAGTCTTTGGAATCCTGAAATCAGGACATGGTCCTGTTTCTGTTCTTTACTGCACAAATGGCCTTGGACAGCTCACCCACACCCTGCTTATCTGTAGATACACTGTCTGCAAGGGAGGGGTTACAGGAATGACTCTGAGGTTCCCAGTGTTTATCTGCTGTATCAACCACAGTTGCTTCCATTATTACTGTGGTTATGGTCACCATCATAATCTTGATCCATGCTTTTATGTTTCCAGAGACACAAGTTCTAAGACTTAAAGACTTGCTGCTTAAGTGAATGACATTTCCACCTCCCTATAGTCAGAGTACATAACTAGGCTCTTGCAAGGGCTTCAGAAGTTCCCAGAGTGTGGTTGGTTTGACTTCTATCCCTGCCTACCCACCTAAAACACTCCTCAGCTTCAAGATGCCTGTGTTCCCCATCTGGTCATCAAAGACTTTGCCCCAGCTTAGTGTTGACCTTGAAAGACAATGAAACTTCTCTCCAATTTAACCTTCTCTGCCTAGTATCCCATGTTCTTAGAGTAAAACATCTTTTGATCAGATTCATCCCTGCTTGCAAGTTTGGAGGGTAAAGTTTTAAATAGTTGTCATTAAGGCAACTGTTCATTATAATGTGTTAGATTCTGAAACACTTTGCAAACATTTCTCAGAATCTCCAAGGTGGAAGTATCCTTACCAAGCATTTAATCTTTCTGCCATTTACAAAAATCTGATAAGATTCCTAGGAATAGCTTTTAGGTAAGGCTGACACTTCCCAGTGGTGTGCATTGTGAAGGGAGGACTCTTTATTTGCAGTTGTGTTTCCAGTGTGTATGCCTCCTTGTTCTGTGTATGCTACCTGTGCAAAGAAAAACACATGCATGTGTAATTTGAATTACAAGACGAATGGAGTCAAGTTCACAGTTCATTCCTGCTTTGCTTATTTTTAGTAGGATGTGGTCACAATGGTTAGGCTCCACCCTGACTCTTCTACTTCCTTCTTGAGTTACTGTAACAATTCCTATCTTCCTTAGGACTCAGTTTCATCAGTAGTTTGTTCATAAGTTCCTTGCTTATCTCCCAAGCATGGTCTAAATTTTTAAATTGCTTCACAAAACAAGAATTCTTATATTTTACACTTTTGGATTGGTTGGTTTTGGTTTAGTTTGGTTTTGGTTTTTCAAGACAGTTTCTTTGTATAGTTCTGGATATCCTGGAACTCACTCTGTAGACTAGGCTGGCCTCAACCTCACAGAGATCAGCCTTCCTGGACCTCCCAAGTTTTGGGATTAAAGGTGTACATGGCCACCACCTGGCCTGTAGTATTTTTTAACTCAAAAAGTTATCAGTCTTGATTTGAACATTTAGAAGGTAAGTACAATATTAAGATGAAAAAATTAAGTCTAAAGACTACATGTCCTCTGCCTCCCATTGGGCTGTCTGTCAGTAAGAATAAACCCACTGCATTTCACATGCTAGGCAAGCACTCTACCACTGCATCAGCATTGTCAGTCCACAGTGATGTAAATATGTTCTTGGCACAGAGTCTCAAGTTTGAAAGTACACACAAAAAAAAAAAACATAAAGGTTTATTCAGTATTGTATAACAGTTTGAAGGGAGGTCTTCAGAGCTAACATACCTAGGCTGTTAGATGGAGAAGGGAAAAGAAGGAGGAAACCTCCATCTCTTTAAGAACAGTATCCAAAATTTGCTAAAAATGAGTTCTTCTTCAGACTTATTGGCTTGCCCTAATTATATGTCATACCCAGCTGCAAGAGAGATGGAGAATGCCACCATCTTGTTCCACTGACAATTCTGTTTAGAACAGAAAAAGAAGGGGGTGGTGAGTAGTCTCAGCCTCATGTGTTCCTGAAGTTTTCTATGATTAAAACCTACCAGGAGGTTATTGGTTTCATATTTATGCTTTCAGGGTCTCAAGGGGCTCGAGTGACTCCAAACATAAGAGAACACAAAAAAAAAAAAATTAGGTGTATTCCCAGTTGTTCTTACTATTTCAACTACACTATATTAGTTTGAAATTTGGATATTATATAAAACAAAATCTCTAAAAACAAATACAACATAGTGAGCCCAAACCAACCTGGGTTTAAGTCCCAGCTCTGTGCACTCCACTTTCCATACCTTTGTCAGGTCAAGCAAGCACTCTGAGACTGACCCTGAAGAGCAGAATTGGAGATGTCTGTCTTACATGGTGTCCCTTATTGCACTAACCTTCCACATACAAACACATATGTGCGCGCACACACACACACACACACACACTTTTCTAGTTTGCTTTTCTGTTACTGATGTAAAATCAGTCTGTCCACAACAGATTGGAAAGGAAAGTGGTTTGGGGGCTTATATTTTGAAGCCACAATCCATCAAACAAAGAAATCAGGACAGAAACTCAAGTGGGACTGACAAAAACCATGGAGTAGTGTCTCATGCCTGTCTCACTCACTGGCTTATGGTGAGTCAGCTTTCTAATACAGTCCAGACTCACCTGCCTAAGGATGGTGCCTCCACAGTGGACAAAGGTGTACTTTCCTATATTAATAATCAAACAAGACAATCTCTAACAATCATGGCCACTAGTAAATCAAGATCTGAATCAGAGAAGTCCCTCAACTAAGACTCTCTCAAATGATTCTAGGCTGTGTCAAGTTTACTAGGACACACACACACACACACACACACACACACACACATCAGACCTAACATGAAAAACCCCTGAAATTTATTATCAAAGCTATCCTGTAATTATGTGCCAAGTTTGTCAGGGTATATGTCATAAGGATGTAGTGGATTCTATATAAGCTTGCAGAGAGCCCACAGACTTTGGATACCAAAGACATGGACAAATAAGAACTTGTTTACTGTATTGCAATTCACTGTAGCAGGCTGACAGATAGCCGCAGACAGTGGCCTATCAAACCCTCTATCCTTTCTCTTGCAGTTGTGGATTTCTGCAAACAGAACAATGAGGGATATGCAAAAGTTGCCATGTGTGTGTTCCCAGAATGCCACACAACTCTCCTGCAACATCAAGAAGGGCTATGAAGCAGATGGCCCCAGATGCGCAGAGATAGACCCCTATGCAGACAACGTCAATGGTAGATGTCCAGAGCATACTACATGCAGGATGACTGGCCCATTGAGTCCTGGGTTCCTGGGGACACTTGGAATAGCAGCCCTTTGTGCTCAGTTCCTCCTGGTATCCTCAGCTCCCTGGTCTCGGCTTACCCTATGGCCACTGCTACACTATGCTACACCAAACCACTTTGGTGTGTTTCTAATAAAATTAATTGCTGATAAAATTTTGTATCCTTAGCAGAAAAGGACATTAAAGTAAATTTTAGTAAAATCCACATGTATTCTATTGTTTAGCTAATAAGGAATCTACCAACATCACTTCTTAACTTACACTACAGCTAGATGAGATGCTCACTCGCAGTACAGGAAGCTTACAGGCCATAAAGTGTGCTGCCTTTCCAGTTCTCCTGTAAGTCTGCATTGACCCCAGATCTAGAGTTCAATGAAACAAAAAAAAATTGGTAACATACTACTGAGAGATTTGGGGGTACACTGGTCTATCTGTGTCTTCTATATGTTGGTTCTATGACTTTGAACAGCTTACTTTGTTTTGTATTTTTGTAACGTAACTTTTGAGAATTTTATACATAAGTACCATACTTGCACTATTTCCACCTTTCCTCCCAACAAACTCTTCCCATGTCATCCACACTCCTTTTCAAATTCATTTTCTATGCCTTCTTTACTGTTACACATATGCACACACACACACACACACACACACACACACACACACACACACACATACTGTTGCGTCTATTTAGTTTTGTTCATATGAGTATCTGTTTCAGGCTGACCATGTGGAACTGGGGAACTTATCAGGGAGCTCATCCCTGAGCAGACTAATTCTCCATCTCTCAGCAGCCATTAACTTCCTGTACCTATTCACCTAGGGGCAGGGCCTTGTGTGATGTCTCTCATTCACATTGTCATGTCAACTGCTATCTGTTATCATGCAGGTCTTGTTTAGGCAATCATATGGTGAAGTCCTAGGTGCAAATATAGGTGTCATATGTAGAAGACACCTTTAATATCAGCAGATATCCTGATCCTCTTGTACTTAGAGTCTGACTATTCTTAGAAAGACACTTATATCTCAGCAGACATCCTGATCCTCTGGCTCTTAGAGAATTTCTGTCCATTCTTACAGTAATCCTTAGGTATTGGAGTTGTGTTGTAGATGAATCAACCCCATTTCCACTTGTTGTTTGCATTTGATCAGTTATAGATATCTGTAATAGTCTCCACCTTCTATAGAAAGAATGAAGTGTGAGAGCTATACATAAGTATAATGATAAGTATTTAGAATGCAGTTAGAAATTATATTAGTTTAGGAAAATGGCTGTGGTAGGTTCTCTTCTAGCAGTTACAGGTAGGCTAGGTTTACAGATACTGTCAACAAATCCCCTCCTTATAGAGCAGGCCCTAAGACTAAGTAGAGAGCTGTTACTTTCAAGATATAAGAGCCATCTTTGCACATTTGCAATGCTAGTTGTTGTACTTTGAAACCTTTATAGCTGGGTAGAACTACTAATTGCTTTTGTCCCTTGACAGTTGATACTCCAAGTCAGTTGCAAGTTCTATGTCCAAAGTGTACTGTGTCTTCAGCAACAGGAACTTGCTTTCAATTTATTGGAGACAACCAAGTTCAATGACAAAAGCTTGTCTTTGAGGAGTCTCTTGAACTTCACTGAACAACAGTTGGAGATGAGATTTCCATGCCTGTCACTGCGGGCTTTATTGATGGTTATGGCTCCTGGTGCAAACATTATCATCCATTGTTTCAACCATCTGAATTATCTGGTAAGGATTTAAAAGTACAGTCACACAGGGGTGAAGTTGATGATAAGGTAGAATTATTGTCGTCAATCAGAGTTTTGTTCATTCATAAGCATACGCATTTGCCATGAGGTAAATGTCTGGTGGAAAATTCATTTTTTTTAGCTTTGTAACAAGTGTAGCTTTATTTACCTTTTTTGTTTTTTTTATTTTTTATTTTTTATTACTTACAGTTTATTCACTTTGTATCCCCCCATAAGCTCCTCTCTCCTCCCTTCCCTCCCCCTTCTTCTCATTTGCCTCTCCCAAGTTCACTGAGAGGGGAGGTCCTCCTCTCTTTACTTCTGATCTTAGTCTATCGGATCCCATGAGGAATGGCTGCATTGTCATCTTCTGTGGCCTGGTAGGGCTGCTCTCCCCTCAGGGGGAGGTGATCAAAGAACAGGCCTGTCACATTATGTCAGAGGCAGTCCCTCTTTCCCATTGCTATGGAACCCACTTGGATACTACGCTGTCATGGACTACATCTGTGCAGGGGTTCTAGGTTATCTCCATGCATGTTCCTTGGTTGGAATATGAGTCCCTGGGGAGACCCCTCTGGTCAAATTTTCCAGTTCTGTTGCTCTCCTTGTCGGGTTCCTGATCTCTCCAGATCTTACTATTTCCCACTTCTTATTTAAGATTCCATGCACTTTGCCCATCAGTTGGCCTATAAGTCTCAGTGTCTGCTTTGATAGTCTGTAGGGCAGAGCCTTTCAGAGGCCCTCTGTGGCAGGTTCCTAGCTTGTTTCCGGTTTTCTTCTTCTTCTGATGTCTATCCTCTTTGCCTTTTGGGATGGAGATTGAGCGTTTTAGTCAGTGTCCATTCTCTTGATTAGTTTCTTTAGATGTTTGGGGTTTTAATGGGTTTATCCTATGTTATATGTCTATATGAGTGAGTATATACTATGTGTGTCTTTCTGCTTCTGGGACAGCTCACTGAGGATGATCCTTTCTAGGTCCCACCATTTACCTTCAAATTTCATAATTTCCTTATTCATTTTCAAAAAGAGAAGCATGAAAGGCCTGAGAACCTAGAGAAAGAGAATACCACAATCATTCATCCAATGGCTTGATCAACAAAAAATTAGTGATCTACTATACTCTAGGTACAGGAATTAAACAGTCTCCATAGAGTTTGCAGTCTGGTCAGGGGTCAGAATTAACCCATTGTTTGCCCAGCAAAGAAGACATTATAAATGACCCAGGGTCATTTCCCTGTCTCTCAAGGCCAAGTATAACCTTTGCTCAGCTGGCTGGCTGGAGAGTGGACAGATTAGCTACCCAACAACCTCTTGGAAGTGTGTGTAAAATGTTTTTGAGATAGTGGACTATGGAACTTGGACCAAAAAGAATGAAATGTCGGATGTTTTCATGAATGGTATTGCTCCATCCTTCTACAGGCACTCTGCCTGGACAGCCTTGCCCTAAGAGTAAGCAAGGTGTCCCAAGCCTTCTCTCATTGGGAATTGGCCCTGTGCCTCTCCTCTTCGGATGTGAACTGCACCTACAAAGCATGCTATGTGAGAGGCAGCTTCCCATGCAGTGGGAACATGCTGCAAGTCCTCATGTCCTTTCCCTAGCCCACAAACTTTCTGACAAGTATGTAAATTGTCTACTTGGCTGCACTGCAAGCAACTATGTGTGTATACACACAAACGCACACAGGTTACAAAATTGCTACAAAGAGGCCCCAAAGCTTAACATGACCTTATGAAAGGCAGAGGACTGACTAAATGTCCAACCATCCCAAGTGACTAGATAATAGGCTAGAGCACAGCCTGCTGTTTGCAGGCAGGTGAGGATCAGGTTTGGGCAAGTGTGACTTTATTGTAACTGAATGGACCTCAGCAAGCAGTGAACAATCTACTGAGCTCAAGTCTTATAACATTCTGGAGTTCTGTGTCCATAATATAAGATGCATTCATCATACCAAATTGTTGACAGATCATTTAGGAAAAGTGCATCGTGTCTCTCTACACCATGAGGATGTAGAATAAGTTCACAGGTGGCTTTTCTTTTCCTTGAATGAGTGACAGGAGTATTAGTCTGTGCTTCATGGCTCATGCTTCATTGACAGATTAGTCTGTGCTTCATTGACAAATGGCAAAGCCTTTGTGCATACATGAAATGCAGAACCACCCTGATTCTTTGATTGCACCCAACATGGAGCCACCTGCTGCTCTGCAAGCCAGGGTGAAAACCCACATCAGGACACAGGCATTGCCTCATACAGTATGAAGCAGAACAGTAACAAGAGCATCTAAAGACTAGGATTCATTGAAGAAAGGAAGCATCATCCTGATACTCATACAAGGACCAGTGAGGAAATAAAATCTTCCAGATTTTAGCCTAGCATGAGGGTATCCTCAGAGGCCATGCCCTGCCATCTTCTCCAGCCACCCCAACTCCCACCCTATGGAGGACCAGCTGACTCATCCTTCTGCTCCCCAGGAGGTGCTGGGTTTTTCCAACAGCTCAGCCAGAAACCTGGCATTTCTGAAACACCTGACCTACCTGTCCATTTGTAGCATACTCTTTGTGCCTCAGGACACAAAATAAGGAAAATAAGGTGAGTAGAGTTCCTTTTGCCTGCGCTTTAGGTGTGAATGTGTTATCTGTCACAACTACAACAGAATCTCACAAATCACTCCACTAGGCATGATAGTGCAGGTCTGTAATCCCAGCACTTAGAAAGTTATACAGGACCTTTTCAGAGCAAATAAACAAGCAATAAACAGCCCAGATATAGTGTTGGACAGTATTCAGCACATGTGTTTGATGAGCATCTGCTTGTCTCAGCAGAGTCAGCAGTCCTGACTGCTCTACCCTTCAGGGTCCTCACAACCAATCAAACTAACCCCATCACAGCAGGAAGCAGGATTGCTGAGTGCAAAAGCACTATCACTGGTGCTGTTCAGTCCTCTGGTTGTTTTTGCTTAATTAGATGCCAGTCAAGAGTTAAGAAAGTTGAGCCCAAAGTCACAGAAGGAAATAAAGGGCCAGAGGCAATTATCCAGAGAGGTGAGAAAAACCTGGACCCTTGGTAAAAGTGAGTCCAGCACACCAACTTTTTTCATGATGTGTTGCAAAGACGACAGGACTTGTTCAACTCACCTGTGGAGGCTTGACCAGCTGACTGTGTGCTCCATCACTACCCAATCACAGGGATCAAGAAAGATGCCTTCAAGTGCCTGGTACTCATTTTAGACCTACTTGGGACATCTCTCGGAAACTGACTTTAGAGAATAAAAATGATTTTCCATCTGTTCTAGTTATATGTGAGCTTTGTGAAGGAGCCCAGAACTCAAACAACTAAGGAATGAGTTTTATTTCTCATTGTTTCTTAGTCCTAATACTATTCATCTTCTTTTCCCTTAGAGCGTGTCTGGGCAGGACATTTAGCACCACCTCACAAATGTCAATGTCTCCTTTTATAACAACGTCATCAATGACACCATTCTGAAGACTAGGCTGGGAAGCCAACTACTTACTACCACAGTCAGGACCAGCTCGGCCAAGTATGAAAATCTTTTGAGTTTATTGGGAAAGATAGAAAAAAATACATTCATAGCTCCTGGCATGCGTAAGCACTCGATAGATGTCTGTAATTGTTTTATTTCCTCAGAAGAGGAGGGTGAGATGAGAGTTGTACCCAAGCTTGACTAACAAATGGCTTGGGCTGAGACCAGAGCATTTATATCTAACTATCCCTAGGCCCAGCCCTGGCAGCTTCTAGCCTCCATATAATCTAAACTGCACCTTAATGGCTTTAGCTTCCATTCTCTGTTTGCTAACCTAGGCCTAGAATGTTTTCAGCCTCAAAGACTTACTGTTGAGTAAGCTCACCCTTTTGACTTCTTTCAGACCTTTGGCTAACTGGTTCAAATTAGCTGTTCTGGCACAAAACTCCTCTCCAAACTGATTGATTCAAACTGTTTCTCTCAGTTCCTCACTCAATGGATCTGCTTCAAAAACTGCGCTGAACTCCACAAATTCAACTGCACAAATCCAACTACACTCAACTGATCTTCACCAGAGTGCAATGAACTCCTGACCTCTAGTGTACTGTCTCCATGAACTCTCCTGTTCTCTCTATCTGCCTCTCTTTCTCTCTCTAGTTTCCTCTTTGCCTGCTCTTAAATAGATTCTCTTTTCTGTCTGTTCTTATGAGAGTTGGGTGATCCTGTCTTTGACTCATTCTATCTAATCTACTCTGATCTTTCACTTTATCTGTACCTCAGTTGTTTAGAATTAAAAGTTTATACTAAAGGAAAATATGTATTCCAGCCAGATCACAAAGACCTAGGTCTTTGTATATAATCCCTTTGCAGAACAGCCATGTTACTATATTAAAATTCCTTTACATATGCCAACTATTTTAATATGAAAGTTGGTTTTAAATCAAAGATGGGGTGGTATTAATGCAGATTATGGCTGTGACATTAAATACTCATAGGCCATCTCAGAAACTTGAAAATGTACTAGCCTCAAATGTTTAGTAATGAGTACCAAGAAATGAAACCAATTTTCTTCATAATTTTTAAGAAAGGCTTTCTTTGTGTTATCCCTTTCAGACTCATAGAGATCTATCTGCCTTTATCTCCTAAGTGTTGGCATTAGAGTCATGTACTACCACCAGCCAGAGAAATGAAACTGTTTGGAAGATGCTTTGTTCTCTACATTTGTTTTGCTCGGTTTGTTATTCTGTCTAAGGCATTAACATGTAAGCTTCTAGGTCTAATGACCCTGGAATCAACATAAGTTCTTCCTCTTGTTAACATAAGAACTTATTCCACCCAACTTCTCTAAGCTCAGTCTCCTTATATGATAAACACAGATGAGGGTTACAGTGAATGGCAGGTAGTAGGTATGACAGGGAAGGTGGAAGTGATGATGCCCACAGTGATTATGAACTAAAATTCATAGGCTTCCAAGTGTTCCTTGATACAGCTTTAGTCATGTGCAGATACTAGCATTTGAAATGGTGATTTCTACATGGCTGGGATTTATACAGATTCTCTTGGAACATCTGTGCACATCTGAGCCACCTGAAGTCTGTCAGAATGTGACTGTAACTCTCAAGTGGGACATGTGGCTTCAGTTCAACCTATGCATTCATGCTAGTACATCATGACCTGGTTTAACACTGAAAGCCCTTCTCTATAGCTGTGGTGTGACCCAGAGTCAGAACCTCAGGTTTACTTCTTAGGGCTTGAGTGACCTTGTAAAGGCCATTTTCCTTCTGACAGCTCATCTGTCACACTGAGGGTTGAATAAATAAGCCCAAAGGTCTCTGCAGCTCATGGGTCAGTTTGTTTGGTAACACAAAGTCAACAGGTGTTTGTCAGCACACAGGGAGTTTAGAATGAAGTCAATGCTCTGAGGCCTTGGAGAAGCCAAATGGAAAAACTACCTATGTTGGGGATGGAGTTATAGGAGATGGGGTGTCTCAGATCTCTTCTTTCCCTAGGAGACAAGGTTTGTGGATTGAAAGGGCTGTTTTATAGTGGGACATCATTGCCTCCTATGGACTTATTCATATCATTTCTGGGCCTTTGAAAGCACCTCCAACATCAGGAGTGATTGTGTGATTGTTGCCAGGAAGATCCAGTGTCACATGTGCACAACCCAAACTTTCCACCAGCTTCCAACCCTGCTACTTTGCTGATCTAAAGAAAAGATGAGTCAGGGGTAAGAAGGGTGAGGGAGCAATCCTAAACTCTGATTCCTTTGAGTGTGTCTGAGCTCCAGATTTCTCCACTATACAGAGTGTACAGAGGAATTCACAGTAATTGCCTGACTGGGGACTCTGAGGGAAGAAACAATAAATCCTTAAAGCAGTTTCTGGTACAGCCTACATGCTCTGAAAAGGCTGGCTGTGGTTACTGTTAATAGCCTAACTTTTCCCCAGGAGCAAAAGAGTTGAGTTGTTAGCTCCTACAAAGTTCAATTGTATGATGGCTGTGCATAGAATCTCTAAAACATATTTGCTTGAAAGCCCATTCTACCTCTGGAAAGCTATGGTTTGGGCAAATGCTTGGTATCACATAAAATGGCAAAATTGCTGTTCATATTTCATTAAGTCATTATAAGAAATAGGTCTTAGAAGTAATAAGGTCTAGAATTGTGTTAATTTAACATTATTTTTCTCAGTCACTGCCTGCTGAACAAGTAAGGAGAAAGTGAACTCAGGAATAATCTCTAGAGGAATCATCAGTTTAAAACCACCCCCTTTCCTTTTTGTGAACAGACTGCTGTCCACCCTGGCCCAGGGACCGGCATATCCTGTACTGTCATCCTAGTTACTGGTGAAATTGCTCCAGGTACCTACTGCTACTTCCAGCTAAACAAGAGAACAATTGGCTTCAAGAGTTTTAAGGTAAGAGAGAACTGAGAATGTGATGACATGGTTGCCTTTCATCTGTTTATGTGCACATGCTCATGCCTGGAGCCCCAGTGCTCAGGAGGCTGATGCAGCAGGATCACCAGTTCCAGGCCAGCCTGGGATACATCCAAACTTCACAGCCAGCTGAGCTATGCAGTCAAACAAATGTGGGGGGGAGTAGAGGGAGTGCCAGAGAGATAGATCAGACACTGAAATGCTTGCTTTGCCACCAGGAGGTCCTGAGCTCAATCCCTGGTTTTATATAATAAAGGCCAGGTGTAACTCACATGCTGGTAAAGCCAGCAATGCGGAGAGAGAGAGAGATAGACAGAACCATATCTGGTGTTCCTTAGCTAGCTAGTCTAGCTGAACTGTTAAGTTCTGAGATCAGTGAAAGTCTTTAAAAGAGTAGATATAACCTCAGGTTGCCCTGTCCTCTGGCTTCTCCATACATGGGTGCACATTGCCATAACACCAGATGTCCAGCACTTGGTGATTTACAAATAGCATACATTAATTGGCTCTGGACACTGCGAGGTCTAAGACCAGGGGATAGCATCACTTGACTTCTCACAAGGACCTCATGCCACTTCAACTCACAGCAGAAAGCTAAATTGCAAGTCTGTGCACACGGAAGCAGCAAGACACAGGGACAGCCTCATCCTGCACCAAGCCAGTCATGGTATAAAACAGTCAGCTGCAGCACAGGAGGCACTTCCTCAACCCTTATAGGCTTTACATCCCACTGTCATAATTCATCATGCCCACTGGAAAAACACACCACATCAGGTCCTCACCTGCTCCAGAGGCTGAGCTACATCAAAGCTGTCCTCACCTAGTGTGTGGTTACAGCAACACACTGTATAACCAATAACCAATCTTTCCCCATGTGCCTGCCTTCTGAGAGGAGTCACTATAGTACTGACCACCACACTGGGCTTTGGTGTGACCCTAAAATTTGGGGATCAGTGTCTAATAGCAAAACAGCTTCACTCTCCAGCAGATTCTACTTCATTATGTTAGCAGACTTGAGTCTACCTCACTTTGTCAGCAAGCTCCTGAGCTGACTGTGGCATGGCCCCATATGCCAGTCAGTTTTATGTTACTATAACAAATAATCAGAGATAATCAAACTATTTGGAAGAAAAGTCCAGTTCATGGTTTTCATCCAAGGTACCTTGGTGACAAGGTTACTTGGAGACTTTTCGTTTGAACCTGTGGCAAGGTGGCACATGGTGACAGGGACACTTGGAAAAATACCATGAAGGTGGTTGGGGTACAAATGAAAAATGAAGGGCCAAGTTTCTCAAGTCCCCTTAATAGGGCACATGCCTTAATTACCAAACTTCACCCCCTAGGCCTAGTTCCTAAATGTCCCATTAACTCCCAAGAGTTCCATGGGTAGGGTACAGTCTTTCACCCAGAGCCTTTGGAAGACACATTTCTAAACAGTACACACAAACTTGGTCTGAGCAGAATGGCAGCACTCAAGCATTCTTCCTATGTCCTCTTTTCTCTTCTCTGGTCTCTTTTCCACACTCAGGAAAAGCCATGAAATTCCCCTAGCAACAGTCCATGCCTTCACAAGATAGGTTGCTCCTTTGTAAGCCCAGTGGCAACTCTCAAAACCATATATTACTATAACCAAAACACTACAAACCAGACCACTTACAATAAACATAAGTCAGTTTGGCTCACAGATTTAAAAGCTATGAGATCAAAGACTGTGTGTCCACATCTGGTAAGGGCTTTTGTGCTAGAGAGGACTCTGACAAGTTCTCAACACAGTGCAGAGAATCAAGTGAGAAGACAGAGCCAATTTCTGACTCAAGCATCAGTTTTTGTATAGGCACAATCCCACTGGATTATAGCTTCACCCTGTTGCATCCTTAACCAAAGGTCCTGCCTGCAAATACCACACTAGTATCAAGTTTCTGCCATCCTAATAGCTCAAAATGGGGACTAAGTTTTAATGTGTGTTAGAGTGAGAACATTCAAACTGTCATCTGTAGCATAGGTATGCATGCCATATATGACTTATCTAAGTTCAGGGATGGCTATACACATCTAGAGGAAGAAGAGACTCAACAATGCTTATAAGTAGAATTAGGATGAGCCATGGAAACATTTTTTTTGGGGGGGAGAGCGTGATTGGAAATGTCCTTATGGTCCAGTTTGGGAGACATACCTAGGCAGACATGTAAGCTGTCACTTGGACCCAGTGCCTCCTATTATGTCAGCTGTCTCAGCACAGTTCTTCTGAAAGCCTCACAAGGTTGAAGAACAACTAGGGCAAAGTCCTGCTTCTTAACCCTGTGACTTTCTTTCTGGAGAGTCAGAAGATGACATTGATGTCTTGACCTTTGTTAAGCAGCAGCCTGAGAATATCTAAAACTCTTTGTATGAGATGTCAATGCTGACACCACAGGAGTGCTCCTCTGACCCCTTTACAGTAAGTCTGCATGTCACTCTAAGTCAGAAGGTTCATCTGTGGAAGAGAATGCTGCCTTCCAGCAAAGATAAGTAGAACACCAGTTAAGAGCATTTTTTGAAAATGTATCTCAAATAGCAAGCCTAGAAACCAGTTTTCCATTCAGAGCACCCCCTTTTGCATAGATTGCAGTAACCTCAAAGGAGAGGTAGCCTAGCCCCCACCTCATTGCCAGGAAGGATTCTAACTGTGGAAGTAAATCTGAAGCTGCTTCTCCTTTATATGCTCTCATTCTGCCTTGGGAAGAACCACTTCTTGCTCAGAGAGATAGCTGCCTTTTTTCTTGATAAAGTCTTTAGTAGGTGACATTCTGGTCTCATCTTCCAAGAGGAGGCATTTACTTATTGGATTGGTGAGGCTTGAGCTTTGATGGGAGCTACTCTGATTTTTGCTGAGGGTAACCCTCTGGAGGACAGGCAATTAATATTGAATTGAACAGTAACCTGCCTACTATTTTTTTTTTATTAGTTCTGGATTGGGGAGCTGGGAAAGGCATTTCCCCCTTACATAACCATGAAAGAAACCTTGACAACCAGTGTACAAAGTATCCTTGTCTGACTAGCAACCTCCTGAGCTGACAGTGTTCTCTGAGACAAGGCAACAATTGAATTTTGGCGTATATTTATGAATATCCCTAATTAGCACTAACCAAAGCCAAATAGCTGCTGTCAGTTTAATGCTTAGGACTAATACTTCTCCAAAAATTCAGTGTTGGGTTCAGTTTTTGAGACTTGTAGCCAAACTTTGGCAGAGTCCAGTGAATCTTATGAAAGAACTAGGAGATAGTAAGACTGGGAGAGGACAGAAGCTCCACAAGGAGAGCAACAGATCCAACAGTCTGGGCACAGGGGTCTTTTCTGAGACTAATACTCCAGCTAAGGACCACTAATGGAGATGGCTTGGGACCCCTGAAAAGGGTATCCTATGGCAATTCAATATCCAAGTGGATTCCTTAGTAATGGGGACAAGGACTATCTCTGACAGGAACTGATTGGCCTGCTCTTTGATCAACTCACTGTGAGAGGGGAGCAGCTTTACTAGACCACAGAAGAAGACAATGCAGCCACTCCTGATGAGACCTGATAGACTAGGATCAGAGGGAAGGGGAAGAGACCTTACTTTATCAGTGGACTGGGAGAAGAAAATGGGTGGGGAATAAGGAGGATGGGATTCAGAGGGGAGGAGGAAGCTAGGTACGGGGGAGATACAAAGTGAAAAAACTGTAATTAATAAAAATAAAAATGATTAAATGAAAAAAAAAATGACCCTGGAAATCCCATTAAACCAAATACATATGGTATTTACTTGTTTACTTCATGAGACAAATTCTTGCTCTATAGCCTTGGCTGGCCTGGAACTCACTAGCTAGACAAGGCTGTGTAGAATTCCTAGAGGTTCACTTCCTTCTGCCTGCCAAGTACTGCCTCCAAGTTGCTACCATGACCTAATTACATAGTTGAATTTTTACAGGTTGTTACCTGTAATACTACAAAGTTTTCTTGCAAAAATACTTCAAGATTATTTACTACAATAGGTGTGAACCCTGAGTGAGCACCTTGCAGGGATTAGTGTATGTGGTAGCAGACTGATTTACCTTTGCAGTACATTGAAAAATAACTACATCAAAACTATTTTGTTTCTTTTTTTAAAGATTTATTTATTTTATGTGTATGAGTGTTCTATATACATGCACACCTTCACACCAGAAGAGGGCATCAGATCATATTATAGATGGTTGTGAGCCCCCATGTGGTTGACCAGAATTGAACTGAGAACCTCTGAAAGAGAGACAATGCTCTTAAATGCTGAACCATCTTTCTAGATCCACTGATTTTATTCTTGATCTATGTAAGAATATTGTGTCAAATTTCATCATGGGCTGTACTAGATTAAAGTATGTCTGTCAGCATCATCATGTTGAAATTAGGGTCATTTACAAAGTTTCTGGAAGCCGGGTTTGGTTAAAATGCCTTTAATCCCAACTCTTGGGAGGGAGAGGTAGATGGATCTCTGTAAGTTCAAGGCCAGCCTGGTCTACAAGGAGAGTACTAGGACAGCCAAGGCTACACAGTAATCATGTCTCAAAAAACCAACAAATAATAAATAAATTAATTTTAAAAAGTTTTGGAGGTGTGAGGTATTAAGTTGTTCACTGTTTTCCATACCTTCCTATATGTTGCCTTAATGCTATCTTCAACTTTATGTATGACAGTGTCAACTGATGCAAAGGAAGAACATTTTAGAAACAGGATTTAGCTATAATCAGTCAGAGAAAGTGGCCAAAAGTTCCATTATAGCATTCCTGAGCCTAGGACACCAACAGGCTACATTCTTTGCCTTTAATATTGGAGGGTGGGGTAACTGTCCATCTCTGTATATCCCAAGCAAAGAGAAAATTTGTTAGCTTGAAACAATACTACTTGCCAAACCTCTGTGCCACTCAGAGATAATAATAGCAGGATGGTTAACAAGGCTTTCTAGCAGGGAGTGAGGTGTTCCAAGTTCAAGCCTCAAAAGTTTATATTCACCCTACTTTAATATTTTCAGTCTGAAGGAGAGATTTTATAATCCTGTTAATCACCACCTGGTAAGCCTCACATATTCCTTGTGAAGTACATATCCCTATAGTGCTGGTTGAGCAGGGGAAAGAACATTGCTAAGAACCTTGCAGGCAACTTCAAGCAGCAAAGCATGTATGGGCCCAGCATAAGCAGACCTAACCTGCACCCCTCCCTCATGATGCAGCAGTATGAGGGAATGCTCCTTTGTCATGTGCTCCTGAGGACAGGCATGCGTTAGCCCCACACACTTTCTACCTAAAACAGCATCACGAACAAAGGCTAAATGAGGAAAATGCTTGATGTCCCAGAGCAAAGCAGTGTTTCTCCTAGAAGGGTGTAGCAGCAAAACAAGCAGCCCCTCATCCCCCCCATTATCTCAGCCCTGTCTTTCAGGACTCTGAAGATCAGGAAATGGATATTAGCAACCCTCAGGAGGGCCCTAATGTGAGCACCCATCCAACAGCCACTAACAACCACATGAGCCCTGAGGTATCACAGTTCCAATGTGAATTCTGAACACCAACTATCTCTTGTACTATATATTGTTTTAACATATAATACACTCAGAAACCATACCTCCCCCTCCAGTTAATCTGGAGTTGTTTCCATGGGTAAGGCTCCATGTTGCCAGGAACACCCATAGGACCTTTATCTGAGCCACTTCTGATGTTCTTTGTACACTCCAGATATCACTTCTTCTGTTCTGCCCTATCTTGTCGGAAGGAAGCTGAAATCCTGTGGAATTTTTCAATTTTCCAAAGGACAAAGACAGGGATTCATCTCACGTGCTTTGTATCCCAATATGCAGAATTACCTGCCACAGGGATATGTTCAATAAATGTTTTTGGAACAACAACAACAAAAAGTCACTGTGTGTCTGGAGGGGTTAAACTATGAAAATAAAATGCACTTATTTAGACTAACTTGAGGCCTTTCAATTGACCAACATTTATATGTCTTAATCAATTTCTTGGTTTTGTTTCCTTGCATTTACTTGAAGCAAATGAGACCCCACTTCACACCCACCATAAGAACAAAGGTCAGATGGCCCATCAGAGGACTAACATTGGTGAGGGTGTGGAGAACGTTTTTGCTAGTGGGACTGTCAAGTGGAGGTATTATGGGAAAGTCTCACAGTTCCTCAGACAGTCCAATAGGTTTAGCATAGAATCCAAAATTACCTCTCATAGATCTATACCCAAAAGTAATAAACACTCATATATGTTGTAGGTGACTATATTTACTATTGATATAGCTTCTGGTAAAGTTGCTAATAGTCCTAAGCAGCTGTATACCCAAATCACCACACAGAGACTGGAATTTTTTTTAATTATCTTAGAACACAATGCTGGACAATAGTTAGTCCATCCTAAACCTCCAAGCCCTCATAGTTTCCTAACATCTAGATTTCCCATATTGTACTTGCTTTTAGTGATATATTAGGTCCAGTCCATCTTTCCATGTTATTATAAGATATGTCTCTCTCTCTACCTCTCTTCTCCCAGATCTCTCCTCCCACTGCTTCCTGTCCTCTGACTCCTCCCTCTCTTCCTACTTCCTTTTCCTTGCTCAACAGTGTGGCTAGTTGCTTTATTCTGTCCTGTTCACACAAAGTTGACAAAGTTCACACAAAGTGATGATTAGAATAAGTATCACAATGCAATATCTGGATTGAAATCCAAGAGTGGGAGAGAGAAATCAACATTTGAATGAACATTCAAAAAAATTATAACAATACATAGACTCACATGTATTCATGCTGACACTTTGTTTTGTTTCTGTTTTTTTTTTTTTTTTTTTTTTTTTTTGAGACAGGGTTTCTCTGTGTAGCCTTTGCGGTCCTGGACTTTTATTGTAGACCAGTTAGACCTCGAAACTCACAGCAATCCTCTACCTCCCAGATTGCTAAGACATATACCACTACAAATGGAGACACTGTGCATAAGAACAAAAACAACAAAGAACGATCCAAATGTCCATCATCTGATGTGACTGAGCTGTAGTGTAGCTTTGCAACACACTTCTGAAAGATGCAGTGTTATCATGTGCAATGATGAATAGTGACATAATTTAAACATGAGGTGTTCTTTGCAGCCTGCCACAGCATTCTGTTCTTCCCTCACTCCTGTTACCTCCTTTTCTCTCCTCCCTGCATAGCCCAGACTAGCCTTAGTGTCTAGACACCCCTGCTTTAGTCACCAGAGTGCTAGGATCATGGGCTTAAGCAACAATAAAAAATGGTCATGAGACTGGGGGGGTTAGGGATGGAGAATAAAAATTAAAAAAAAAAAAAGCTTTAAAACCACCAATGTAGTCACTTTTGCAGATAAGTAGAAGTCCAGAGAGATTGAACAGCCTTAGGTGACATGAGCTGCTGGGATTAGGGTGGCAGTTCTGAGCTCTATATCCAATAGTTCAGATCCCACCAATTAACATTTGTGGATCTAGGATAAATATTTAGCATACTGTGAAATTCTGGTTCTTTCTCCCTGTGGACAATTGCTCACAACTCAGCATGTTTTATCAGTCATCTCTGTAACATCCATGCAGCTACCCACCTACTCATTCCCCAGTTATCAGAAGTGCATAGTGTCAAAAGAATGGAGTTACTACAGGGAACAGGGTGGAAGGCTGGGATGAACAGACCTCATGCAACTTAAAGCAACAACTTCCGCTCTCTTTTGCCTGTACACCCAAAATTGCTTCATTCCATCTCATTAGGGGTTTCATGAAGCAAGTCTGCATGAAGTTTTGGAACTCATAAAATCTTGCCTAACTCCTGAAGCTGCCCCAGTTCTCCACAGAGACCTTTGGGATAACATATCATGAAAAAGTATGCCACATTTTTAGGTAATCACCTCCAAAGCAACAAAAGGAGGAAAGATTAGCTAGTGGCTCTGTGGCATCCATAATTACAACAAAAATTAATGATCAAAATCAGGAAACATGACATTCACAGGAGAGATAAATGAGGGTCTTCAGCACAGGGAAAGGTAATGCTATACATATACACATTTAAGAAGTTTAAAAATAGGCATTCTAAATATTCATACCCATACCCAAATATTCATTACCCAAACCCAGGAACAAATTTTCTTAACATTCCTTAATTCCACATTTCCTCAGCAAGTTCTAGTTTCCTGGTATATGAATACAAGCAAATGGGTGACAGTTCACCTCTAGTTCTCCAAGAAGGTATACCCTAGTCCATCCTCTCACCTCCCCACCACCACTACCCTACCCTGCATATGTGTCACTACTGTCATCTGCCCAAGGCAGAGCTCACACAAGTTTCTATCAGTGGCTTGTCTTGTGTCTGTCTGAAGTCAACCTACAATCCACACTTTCTCAGTCCTTTTCTGTGGATCCATTGGCTTCCTAGTTTTGAGGTCCCAATCAAACTTAGCATGTCAAGCATGCTGGGTAAGCACTCTACCCCCAGGCTGTACTCCCAATCCCAGGATCTCTCTTTAACTTTGATTTCTTTTATAGACACAACATCCAACCCTGTGGGAAAGCATTCTTTGCAACTGGCTTAAAGTATGCATAACTGATTACAAAACCAACAAACCACAGAGATAAATTGAAGCTTTTATTTGGCTCTAAGTTTACTATCACAATATATACAATCAATGCTTAGAGTAAATGGCAAAGTCACATTTCAAAAAAATAGTAAGCATACTTTGTATGTATCATGCCTGATACCACACAGGCACAACCATTCCACCAACCAGATAGGAAACAGATGACACTGGAGCTGAAACATGTGCTAACAGAAAAATACAGGAGCTCTGTTGAATGAAAGCCTGGAAACAAATGTTTTGGACAGAAAGATACATATCTGGGAGGGGCAGATTAGTTGTGAGGATGGGGGCTGAAATGGAAGGCAGGTACAGAAAGGTCTTGGTCGCCCCCAGTGAGATCTCTGGTTCTGTCCTAAAGTAGTACCGGAGAGGAAACTTACTGTACCTTTATTGGGAACAGTCATAGATGGAAAAAAGATCAATGGTAGAATGCCAAACCCACACCAGTGTCGCCATAGTAGAATGTGCTACAAGGCGGGTGACACGCTTTCTTCAGAAATTTGCTCCCTGGAAGGTCCCTGGCAGATTCATCCCACTTGGAAAAGAGACATATTCTGAGATTTCTGTGCTTTTCGGGCCTGGTCTTGGGAATGGAATTTTGAATTCTTTGATCTTTCTCTGTGAATCCTGAAACAGCACAACTAATTTTATAAAGAAATTTACTATTAGTAGATTATTAAAGGCTTTCATAAAAATAAAATGTAAAAGGGATAAGTTTAAGAAAAATAATGAATTAGATTTAGTATTAATAGGCATTAAGAATAGTGAAAAAATAATAGGCTCTTTCTTAAGAAAAAATAGCATAAGAGGTGCAGCTGGCAGGAGTTTCCCCTCCCTTCAGTGCCTTGTTTCTAGGGAAGATCATAAATCTTTAGCAGGATATATGGGAGGATAGTTAAGAAAGGTGTAATTAGATTTTGATATAGAGAGGGATTTTGGCAGGCATCTGACTTAGCTCCTGACTTTCCTCTTCACTGGTTAGCAATAATGAAACTACACTTTAGGTTTTTTCTTTGTTTGCTCTGATCAAAAAATTTTTAGGCCAAGATTTCTTGTGGGCACTGCTTTATGTTTGACTACATTTTGAGTTAAAATGTAAACTTTGTATTCTTGGTAAAAGTCTGAATGCTCTGGGAAGTATGCCAATTTTAAGGTGCGTTTTGTGAAATCATTATAAAAATACTAGCTTAATTTCAGTAAAGTGCAGCAGAGTCAAAACCATGAAGGTGTCTCTGTCTGTCAATTCATCGCCGAATCCATGACTTCCTGTCGAAAGCCTTGTTCTCCCTCGGACACCGGGAGCCCAACTAGGCTGATCCGTGGCAGTAGAATACTTTCCTGGCATGAACAAGGCCATGGGTTCAACACCTAGTACTATGCATGTGTGGCAATTGTCCTTTATTCGATACTACAGCACTTTACAGACTCCTGTGGTATATCTACCCTGTACCAGTCATTATGGGGAACTACAGAACCTCAGGCCTGAAACAATCAGAAAATGCAAGCCCACTTGAATGCATTTTTATTCCACATATCACAAACCTGTAAATTCACAAGGGGCCAGATATCAGTTTTTTTAAAACAAACAAACAAAACAACCCCAATGCCTCCTCCACCTCCTGGCAATGCCAGCTTCTGCTCTTCAGAAGTGCTTGACTATGACTATAAAGAAGTGCAGCTGGCTGTGAGCATTTGCATGCACTCTTGAAATTTGTTGTCATTTTGATAAAAGGTTTTGACATATTGATAAAAGAAAGGTTCCTAGCATTTACTAAGTACATAGCATAGTGATTTAAATAGATGTTTTCTGATTAACTCTTTGAGAGTATTTCTAATTTCCATCATTTCAAAAAGAGGGGGAAAAACTATCTTTTCACAACTCTAATCTCTCCTGCTTGGTAAAACTGAGATGTTCAAAACTGTGTCCTACTCCTGGTTTCTAAAAACAAACAAACAAACAAAAACATAAAGATAACCCAACTGGAAAGAGAATCTCCACTAGAGTTGAACACAGCCATCCCCACTGGGGAAAATGCCCCTCACTTCCAGGTCACTGTATATGTAGTAACAAAAATACATTACTTTGGATCCTCTCTATCTACTGAGTTTTAAAAACTCATAAAAATTTCCCTGAATGAAAGAGAAATGTTAATCATTACAGGTTGGAAACTCAGTAGTCCACAGTCTACAAAACCTCCTTTAAAAATTGCAAAAATTGTTTTTAACTCTTACAATTTGTTTCTTTTTCTTTTCTTTTCTTTTCTTTTCTTTTCTTTTTTTTTTTTATTACAGTTTATTCACTTTGTATCCTGGCTATAGTCCTCTCTCTGGCTATTAGCTCCCAAACTGAACCTCCCATTCTTATCTCCTCCCATGCCCCTCTCCAATTCCAAGTCCAATTCATGGAAAATTTTTCAGAACTTTCTTTGATGACAAATATACTCTGAAACAATTTCACAGTCAGGCATGATGGTACATGACATTAATCCCTGCCCTCTGCACATAGAATCAGGAGGATCTCTGTGAGTTCAAGGCTAGTCTGGTCTACATACTAGAGACGAGCTGGAATACATAGGAGAACGTTACCCAACCACAACAACATTTTAGATTATATAACCCTCTCTGCAATTATCCTTACACTAGCCAAACATGTTGAGCCATCATTCTATATAAATGACTATTAATTTCATTATAATTACTACAGTTGATTCCTTCTGCCAATGCCCTTATGGTGAACATTCACAATGTATTTTATAAACATTCTTACAAAAAATCCTATTAGCCATATATAAATCTTCTAATTTGTTAGAAACAAACTGTCTGGATTAAGGATATTTTTTCAAGAACTAGAGAATATATTCATTGCTAAATCCAGCAGGCTGTTACAACCCACCAATAATGTTCAATAAAGAAAAAAATCTGCGGTGACATAAGAATGTTCAGCCATTGTTTGAACCTTTGACAGCCTTAGATGATTCCAAAGTGTTTTAAATAGCACACAAAATTTTCTCAGCAGCAAATATGTTGGATGGGTAATAATAGTCCAAGATCAATGTTTCTCAAAGAAAAATCTCAGCTATTTACTACTGACATTTACATCATATTATAGAGGATAATGTTTTAATATTATTTCTTTTAAATGGCCAACTGAGTCAATCTGAATACCAGAAAATTCATTGATTTTGGCTAAGTTTTATCATCTTATCATCAGTCAATCAAGGTATTTGACTGTCTCAAGCACCTGGATAGTCTCTGTATCCAAAGCATTATAACTGCTGGTTACAGAGCAACAGGAAAAGACTGATGAAGGAATAGCTACTTGTTCATAGATCTAGCCATTCTGTAGCTTATGGGATTTTATCCTTGACCAAGATACCTTTCTCAATCACCTTTCACAAAAGCCTAACAACAGAACAGTGAAAGGTTACTCGGCAAATGAAAACAGTTCAGTCTCTCCTATCCACAAAATACAAAATGGGAACCATTGAAAACAGGAAGTAGATAGCTCATGAACACAAAACCTCACTACATACCCTGGCCAGGGGCACTCCATGCCAGACTACACATGCCCCACCACAGACCCACAAGTAAGTGATAAAGAACAAGAATAAAAGACCAAAGGAAAAACTAATTCAGCCTTTACTCAGGTTTCTCTAGGACAGTGGTTCTTAATCATCCCAAGGCTGCAACATTTTAATACAGTTCCTCACACTTTTATTACTCCCAAGGAAAAAAAAATATTTTTGTTCCTCCTTCATAAGTGTCATTCTGTCACTGTTATGAATCATAATATAAGTATCTGATAAGCAAGAATCAGTGACCCAAGGGGCTGAGAACTGCTGCCCTCGGATGTGTGTCAAGGCAGAGTATCTGTTTCACAAGGGGAAGTCTAGAGGAACACTGCTGCCTGCAAATGTTATGGGGAATTCTGGTAGCCTGGGTCAAATGTCAAGTGTAGAGCAGGGGCAGTAGCTATGATGGGACTGGGAGTGAAGCTGGCCCCATCCCTCACCATGAAGGCACAATCCACTGGACTCGGGGTGTCTATGTACATATTGTTTCTCTAGTAACAAAATAGTAACTTACCATAGGTATCAAAACCCACTTTTTCTTTCTTGAGGAACACAAAGATCTTTTTGTATAATTTTATTAATATCTCTTTTCTTTGAATCTTGTCAGCAATCTCTCATGTGGATGTCATATTCTCAACCACATCTGCAGTAAGAAAGATATGCTGGCTGCCTTTACTAGCCAAATTCGTCATCTTTATTGGCTGCTCGACACTTTCTCAAATGCATATTCTGAGTAAAGAGTCATCTTCAACCGTTGGCTTTCATGAACAACATAAGGAATAGGAATGTCTCAGCCATTACTCCAGACATCCAGAACAAGGAAAACAACAGTGCTGGGCTGGGTCCCTGCCAAAAAGAGAATGGGATCAATACCTCCCTGCCATGAATATTTCATAAAATGCTGGATGAAGGGAATCCCAGCTTTCAATTTCAAGGAATGTAATAACTGTGTGAAGGTGCGATAAGCAACTTGGCACATGTGTAGCTTTCAACCACATAGAAGACTCATTCTTATCTTCTATGCTGAAAATTAGTATTCCAATTGAACACATACCACACTAACTTCAGATAACACTTTAGGATCCTTAGAGCTACCCACAGAAAAGCCTGCTGTCCACCAACTACAGACCAAACTAGGTCATTAGAAAGACAGAAACTATTCTTAGAATGCTACCATAAAATCCTCAACAGTAGCTGGGTGGTGATTGTGTAGACTTTTAACCCCAAATACTTGAGAGGCAGAGGCAAGCACCTCTCTCTGAATTCAAGGCCAGATTGCTCTAGAAAGAGAGTTCAAGGACAGCCAGGGCTACACAGAGAAACCCTGTCTCAAAATAACAAAACAAAGAAATGCACCAATTAGTTCTATTTAAAGAACTGTCATGAGGCAATCTGGTGTTGGTGGTGCTCTCTTATACTTCACAAGGCATTTGGAGCCAAAGACCTACATTACTGTATTAATCCTTGTTTTCCTAAAGTCTCAATTTCCTAAAGCCTTACTCACAGAACCTCAGCAACCTATGCTGACCTGAGAACACTGCCTGTCATGTGTCATGCCACTTTTCCTGAAGCTAAGTGTTAAGTGGGTCACACATTAGAAGCTGTGTCTCAGATTCTTATGATTCTATGACTGGCTCTCACTAAAGCAAGTTATCTCTATATCACACAGACAGCCCAGTCACCAGTAGACATGCCCTAACTCTGATTATCATTGAAAAAATTTGGTTTCTTCAACTGAACTATGACCACATAGAACAGTCATTCCCCATGATATATTACATCCTTTTGTCCCTGGAACAACGCAGGCACATGACCTTGATATCAAAGGGATGAACTTGTTTTTTCCTTGCAAACTATTTCTTTCCAGCTGCTAAAATTAGTGGAATGTGACCATGACCTATTGGTAGTGAGGAAAATATTCTTGCAGTGGGCATACAGTTTAGCCAACACTGCATTGGGGCTGCCTGTCCTAATAATCGTACTTTTCTAGGAATGAGAGAAACATTCACAAGATCAGGATGAAATCAGGCACTGTGTGATCAATTACAAGATAGGCACTGTGCCCTAGGCACAGTGAGGAAACTCAAGTCTCATGGAAGGTTAATTCAGTGAAGTGTGTGAGTGACCACTGTACTGGAAATAAAAGGACACCATACAATTACATACATGCCCCATTGAAGTGGAGGATATATATATAGCTATAGCTGCCATCACCCCTCTTAGAATTAGACTGACAGACACCAAACCCTACAACAGAGAGGGGAGGTTGACACTGCCAGCCCCTTAAAGAATACTCAGGGAACACCTGTGGTCCCTGCTCAGCCCCTAGGTGAAGTGTTATGTTTAAATGTCCCATGGCAACATGGTAAATGCTGCTGAATACATAGCAATATCCATTTCAATTCCTCAGCACATTATTCTTTTGATGTGGATGTCCCTTATGGAGTCCTGCCAAAATGAATATTCACCATCATTTAAAAGGAGCCCAGGATACTGGAGATAGTCCCAGTGTGTACAACACATCCCAACACCAACCCACTCACCACCTGAAGGGATGTGCTTCCACAGTGACAGAGGCTGTTACCAATGCGATTTCCAAAAGACTCACCAGCCCTACCACTCCTAGGCATATATACAAAAGTACACATTTGCTCAACCATGTTTGTAGCAGCTTTGTTTGTAATAGCCAGAAGCAGGAAATAATCAAGATGTCCCTCAATTGAGCAAAGGATACAGAAATTGTGGTACATTTACACAATGGAATACTACTCAGCAATTAAAAACAATGAAATCATGAAATTTTCAGGCAAATGGTAGGATCTAGAAAAGATCATCTTGAGTGAGGTATCCCAGAAACAGAAAGACACACATGCTATATACTCACTTACAAGTGGATATTAGACATATAACATAGGATAATCATACTAAAATCTGTACACCTAAGTATCCAATCATAAAGGAGTACCTAGGGTGACATGATCAATCTTCATTCAGAAAGGCAAATGGAGTGGACATCAGAAGAGGAAGAAAACATAGAACAGGACAGGAGCCAACCACAGAGGGCCTCTGAAAGACTACTAAGCAGGCTATCAGAACATATGCTGAGACTCATAACCAAACTTTGGGCAGAGTGCAGGAAATCTTATGAAAGAAGGGTGAGATAGAAAGTCCTGGAGGGGACAGGAGCTCTACAAGGAGAACAAAAGAAAGAAAAAAATCTGGGTGCAGGGATATTTTGTGAGACTGATACCCCAAATAATGGTCCATGCATGGAGATAACCTAGATCCCCTACAGAGATGTAGCCCATGGTAGCTCAGTGAACAAGAGGGTACCCCAGTAATAGGAACAGGAACTGTGTCTGACACAAACTCATGGGCTGGCTCTTTGATCATCTCCAGCTGAGTGGGGGAGCAGCCTTACCAGTAAACAGAAGAAGACAATGAAGCCAGTCCTGATGTGAGACCTGATAGACTGGGATAAGAAGGAAGGAGAGGAAGACCTCCCTTATCAGTGGACTGGGAGAGGGGCATTGGTGGAGAAGAAGGAGGGAAGGTGGGATTGAGAGTGAAGGAGGGAGGGAGGTACAGGTGGGATACAAAGTGAATAAACTATAATTAATAAAAAATTTAAAAAGGGAAATAAAAAATAAAGGGTTATTTGTGTATAAGTCCCATGTGCATCCTGGAAGTTTGTACATGCAGGATGGAGAGTCCATGCCTTGCATCTTTATGTTCTTCCTTTCCCATCTCAAGATGAAAACAGTTCTTCAAGGCAAGGCAAAGGAAAAAGGACAAGGATTATTTATCTCTGGAGGCCCAAGTCTCTGTCACCAGTCAACAACTATCCAACCTGCAAAGGCAGGAATGTGAGAAAGACATAAAGGCCACTGTAGGCTCAGGTTTGTGGCAGCATGATGTCACTAGGTGTCACTGCAGAGTTCCTCTTGTGGGGTTGGGGCTTTGTGGCTACAAACCTTTTTTAATCTCCTGGAAGGTCATGGACACTTTCTGCCACCAGTAGTAGGAACCTAAGTCTTATACTTTGTGTGGATTTCTGTCATACTGGGCCACTCTAGGTCTGGTCTGTAAACTTCATCTCAAATATTATAAACCCATTTCAATTTTACACAACACAGAGAGCAATAGTTAAACAAAAGCTAAACTGCCTGGATTAAAAATCTAGGCTCTGCCTTTTATTAGCTCTGTGAGCTTGGGCAAAACCCTCAAGTTGTCTGTGCCTCAATGTCTTTAAGGTGAAAGTGGGGATATAAGAGTAGTACTGCTCTCCAGGCACCAATGAAAAGATTTAATGAGTTTTTATAAAACATTCAGAATAGAGCCTGGAACACTGTCATCTCTACATAAGTGTCTTGCTGTTGGCATAAGTGATCCTGTACAAAAGACTGAACCTCTATGTAAACCATCCTTCTCATACAAATGAGTCTTAAATATAGAGAATTAAACACTACATAATTAATTTAGCCAAATTTTTTGAAATGTTCAGTAACTACAAGACATCCTTTAAATCTAAAACCCAGAAATCTGGGCAGTCAAATTTTACTGTGGGAACTAGAGAGATGGCTCAATAATTGAAAGCACTGGTTGCTCCTCCAGAGCCTGAATTTAATTCCTGAATTATTATTTAATTTAATTAATATATATATATATATAATTTTTATTAATCTTCGCCAACAGAGTCCCACTGAATGTATCATCCACATTTAAGAATCGGCCCTACCCCAACAGTAGCTGGACAAAAAAGAATAAACTCAATGGAACTGTTAGAGACTGGGCATATTTTATCTCAACTAGTCTTTTGCCTGTAAATTTTTGTTTCTTAACTTATGTTTTATGAACTTCAATTATATGTACATGTTTTGTATTTTTTCTTTTTTTATTTATTATTCTGTTCTTTTGCTGTTGTTTGTTCTCCTCTAAAGAGACAAGAAAGGGGAGGACTTGGATGAATGAGAAAGTGGAAAGGATATGGGAGGAGTTGGGTAGGGGAAATCACACTCAGAATATACTGTATAAAATAAAAATTAATTAAAAGAAAGTTATGGGTCTGGCAGGTATGGTGTCACATGCCTGTAATCCCAGTACTCAGGAAACAGAAGCAGGCAGCATGAGTTAAGGCTAGCATGGTCTACAATAACAATTTCTAGGCCACCTACGGCTACTTGGTGAGACTCTGTCTCAAACAAACCAACAAAAAAACCTATAAAAAAAGAAAAAAAAACTGTAGCTATAAGAACACATAATAGATAAATGAAATGGAATTATTGTCTTAAAATACCATACACACATTTTTTAATCACATTTCAACAAAATTAATATTAGTTGAAATATTACCATGTTCAAGTAATTGTGCTGTTTTGCATATATTATGTTATTTAGAACTTTAATAATCTTGATAGGTAGGTTCCAAATGTTCACTTACTAAGAAACTGAAATACAATAAAAATATCCATGAGCTGCATCATAGTTTTCCTGTGAAAGCTCTGCAGAGGGAGAACAGGCTTAGTAACACAGACCCCATCTCACAAAGTGCCAGGCACAAGGTGGCTGCCAGCTTTTCCAGTAACCCAGGTGTCTCCAGTTGCTCCCTCTTCACAGAGGGACCTCACAGAGAGAAACTAATATGTTCCTTTGTTCCTCATGAGAAGTGATTCTTATGAGGTAGCCATGTATCCTTTTCCTTAAATCCTTTCCTTCTTTCCTCTCCCTTTCATTGTTCCCCCAACACACACTTTACCAAGTGTCAGCATCACTTCCCATTCCTTCTCAGGAGGTCACAGAGGTGAGAAAAGCTGGGGTCATGCCCAGACAACTGTGGCTGAGTAGACTGCAATCTCAGAATATTTCAGCCCACCTCATGACAGCCAGTGACACATCTAGTGAAATAGACCAAAAGATGGGGCTATACCTGCATGGGTATGGTGACAACTGGGTAGATATGAGAAGATGGAAAATGCCTCCACCAGTGAGGGAGAAAGCAATCACTAAGACCCAACAGTGACTCTATAATCTCTCTCCCATCTGCACTCTCTCCAGACCCAAATTCTGAATCCCACCAATCACACATACAGCAGATAGGCCCAATGGTTTAAGTTTCTTTAGCTTTAGGTGTTCCCTCCCCTAAACATCACAGCCTCAAGACCTGGCTCATACCGGTTTGTGTTACTAAGAAATAACCAGATCATAAGGCCATTAATTTTATCAGGAGATTCTTCTCTTGACTAACTCATAACTCTAACAGAAATAGGGCACAGCTATTGAAGCAGATGTATCTATCTTTCTCCCTGTCTCTCTCCCCCACTTTCCTCCACCATTCCTTCTTACTGATATTCTGCCTCCCCTGGCACCTGAGAACACTAGATCCAAGACTTTTGAGGATTAAAACAAAGTCCTTCCTCCTTAAGATGTTTTTCCCAGCGAAAGGACAGCCAGACAGAGGAGAAAGAGTGAGGTAGCCATCCCACCCTCCCTCACTCATCTCCTCTCTGCCCATTTCCAAGCCTACTGATTGGGGAAGACCTCCTCCCCTTTTACCTGAACCTGTTTTATCAGGTATCTTCAGGACTGGCTGCACAGTCCTCCTTTGTGGCTTAGCAGGACTGCTCCTCCCTTGGGGGGTGGGGAAGTCAAAGAGCCCACCATTGAGTTCATATCAGAAACAGTCCCTGGTCCCCTTACTAGGGTAACCAACTTGGTTAATGAGCTACCACGGGCTTCTTCCGAGGAGAGGTTCTAGATTATATCCATACATGGTTCTTGGTGAGGTATCATTCTCATATGAGACCCCTGTACCCAGATATCTTTGGTCCTTGTGGAGATCCTATCCTCTCCAAGTCATACTAACTCCCCCTTCTTTCATATGATTCCCTGCACTCTGCAGAAGGTTTGGTTGTGAGTCTTACTAAGTATCTGCTTTGATACACTGCTAGGTAGAGTCCCTTAGAGGCCCTCTGTGGTAGGCTCCTGTCCTATTACTTGTTTTCTCCTATGTCCAAAGTCTTTCTAAGTGAGTATTGATCATCTTCTTTGTTTATCTTCTTTAGGTATATAGATTTCATTATGTTTATCCTATATTATGGGTCTATATAAGTGAGTATATACCATGTGTGTCTTTCTCCTTCTGGGATACCTCACTCAGAAAGATCTTTTTAGATCCCTCCATTTGCCTGCAAACTTTATGATGTCCTCTTTTTTTCATTGCTGAGTAGTATTCCATTGTGTAAAAATACCACAATTTCTGTATCCATTCCTCCATTGATGGATGTCTGGGTTGTTTCGAGGTTCTGGCTATAACAAATAAAGGTGCTACAAACATGGTTAAGCAAAAGTCCTTGTTGTGTACTTGAGCAACTTTTGGATATATGCCTAGGAGTGGTATAGCTGGGTCTTGAGGAAGTGCTATTCCTAATTGTCTGAGAAAGCACCAGAGTGCTTTCCAAAGTGGCTATACCAGTTTACATTTCCACCAGCAATGGGGGAATGTTCCCCTTTCTCCACAACCTCTCCAGCAGGTGTTGTCATTTGAGTTTTTTATTTTAGCCATTTTGATGGGAATAAGGTGAAATCTCAGGGTTGTTTTTATTTGCATCATCTCTCTGATGGCTAAGGACATTGAGCTTCTTTTTAAGTGTTTCTCTGCCATTCGATATTACTCTACAGAGAATTATCTGTTTAGCTCTGTACCTCATTTTTTAATTGGATTACTTGTTTATTGCTTTTTAAATTATTCTCAGGTTCATATGGAGAAACAAAAAATCCAGAATCTCCAAAACAATCTTGTACAACAAGATCCTCTAGAGGTATCTCCATCCCCAATCTTAAGCTGTACTGCAGAACAATAATAATAAAAACTGCATGGTATTGGCAAAGAAATATAAAAGAGGATCAATGGAACCGAATAGAAGATCCAGAAATAAACCCGCACACCTATGAATACTTGAATTTTTTTTTAAATTCTTTATTAATTATATTTTATTCACTTTGTATCCACCCTGTGGTTCCCTCCCGCCTTCCCTCCTTCCATCCCAATCCCTCTCTTCCTCCACCCTCTGCATGCATGTCCCTCCCCAAGTCCACTGATAGGGGAGGACATCATTTCCTTCCTTTTGGTCTCATCAGGAGTGACTGCATTATCTTCTTCTGTGGCCTGAAGGGCAGCAAGAACACCTTGTTCTTTCTGTGTTCTCTGTTACCTCATTGCTTGATCTGAAATATGTGTCTTTCTGTCTTGACTTCAATCTCATCTGTAGTATAATAGCCAACTGTTTTTCATAATCTCAGTCCCACAGCCTCTCACTCAGATAGTCCTGCTCATGAATTTGAGCTTATTTCTCTTCTAAACTGAGTACCATGTATCCACATCTGCTCTCAGGCAGTATAGGTGTCATTCATTCACCTCAAGATGATGATTAGAAGTGGATCTTCTTATTTCAAATTAAGGGGAAAAATTCCTTCCTTGGTGTGCTTTCCATTTTTGTATCTTTATTTCATTTCAAATGTAGTCAAGGTGATGACCATGAATACACATCACACTTGAAAAAAAATTATCTGTGGGGTAAAGACTCTGCAGTGACTATAAAATATATGTCAATAACAGACATGAAGTATGTAAAAATCACATCTGAGAGGTTCCCAGGAATGGAACAGAGGCTCTGGACTTGGGATGAAGAGGAGTGTGTCAGCTATTATTCTTCAGTCATCACCTCAGAGATGGACAGGTAGAAGATGCATTTAACAGTACATTGTAATATTCTGTCAACAGATTTTAGATCCACATATGTAAACCTTATGTATTTAAAGGAACTTTTACAACTTTATTATTATTTGCTGGAGATCATTTCTGTGTGTCTTTAGGGTGGTTCTATTCTCTATGTTTTGAAAGGAATATTAAAAACTAAGGATACAGAATAATGGAAGATATCGTTGAAACTTTTAATTGGAAAATTTGTAGTCACATAATTTGAGTGAATTTAAATATGTACTCAAGAAGTTAATTAATTAAAGAGATCATTCCACTCTGAGTTGTTCATATGAATGTAAATGAAAAGCAACAAAATAATTTTCAAATTAAAACTCATAGCCTCCCCCATATGTAAGTGTCCTTATTCCTCCAGAATTTCATTTGCTAAAGTTATTAATTAAGATTTCTACTACTACAAAGGCTAAGGTTAATTGAGAAGAAAGGCAATCCTTTCATACATACATAATATGGCATATAATCCATACATTATATGGCATGAAAGGTTTTTTTTTTTTTTTGTCGTTTAAAATTGTTTATTTTTATTTTTTATTTTTTTCAATGCAGTTTATTCAGGAACCTTGAACAATCCTTGGACCCTGGGGAAAGCCAGCCCACAGCTTAAATAGCCTCTGGGTAGCCAACCCAGGCGTGCCACGTGGGCAATGCAGATAGGTCCACATACATGGAAGCAAGCCAGATCCTCAGCCTTGCCAAATGTGGAATTGTTCCTGACAGAGAGCACTCACCATCGGGAAGGTGGAAGGCGGAAACCAGATCCATCTTTAAGGCATAGCATTCCGCAGCTCTCTACAGTTCGCCCTTTCTGTTTTAGACACATCAGGCAAGAGTAGAGATCTGATCCCTGATATTAGAAATAAATTGGGACTTTGTACCGATGTTCATTTAGGTGTCATCCACCCAAAGAGCATCAGACCCATCCAATACCTTTTTCTCAGAGGCAGGACCTGGGGCATCAACCCGCATGCAACCAGACATGCTCTTCTCTGGGTCCAAAGCGGCTGACCCTGAGTGCAGTGCTTAGCCTCGCATCCTGAGTGTAACATTTTAGCTTTTTATGGTATCCAACCATGCTTGGGGAGAATGTCCTGCTTCAATGGCTGTAAAGGCCTGAATGATCATGGCTGCATCACACTGTTGTGAGACTCTAATCTTGCATATATACCACAGGCAAACCAAGGAGACCAACACCAGAAGGCCTGCTAACACTCCCATGCCCGCCCATTCCTTCAGATGATTCATGCTGCAGCAATCCATGATGATAATCCTGTGGCTAGTCCTGCGTCCACTCTGGTAGAATTTACTGTGACAATGGCCACTCTCAGCTGCTCCATCATAGTATCAAATTCTCCAGTCCAATTACCTAAAATATAGCTCGACAATTGTTTAGACAGATTTGCAGCACAGGAAAAATTCTCATGTTATATGCTAGTGACTCAAAGTCCAGCATATTTTCATTGACAGCCAAGTTGAGTGATTTGCCATAGGGTATCAATTTGCTCCTGCACGAGGTCACTCCTCTGATTGAACACCATCAAGCTTCCTTTTAGTTGAGCATTAATTCCTTTATGTACAACTAAGGCATGAGCTACATTGGCTAAATGATTGTTCAGGGTCTGAGCAGTCTGCCCAGTATGACTCATGGCTAATGCCCCGGTGGTAGCTCCAACAGCCGCCAATGAGATGGTAGTCACAATGGTGGCTGTAGTTTCAAGATCCCTTTTCTGTCTGAAGAGAGTCATAGCGTGAGGGGCATCAACGGGCACAGGCACGCAGTGAGGCATGCTAGTAACCAGGGCATACCTAAATTTACTAGGATTCCAGCATTGGGTAAAAAAGCAAGTATCATTACCACAATTACTTGGCTCTATCTGGCTAATAATGAATAAAAATGGGGGATATAGACAAACAGGTGTGGGCTTATAGGAAATATTATGAGAAGCTTTAACCCCCTCGTTGGAACATCCTGCATCAGTTCTAGAACTAGCAGTGGTGGTGTCCCAGCTCTGAGTAGGTTCAGGAGACCATTGCCCCCAGGGGCGAGACGTGCTCAATGCCAATTGACTAACTCCATGTTTTCATCCACTTTTGAAAGTCTTTTAAGGTTCTTAAATTATTTTTCCCTTTTTTTTAAAATTTTTCATCAATTACACTTTATTCATTCTGCATCCCCCCATAAGCCCCTCCCTCCTCCCCTCCCAATCCCACCCTCCCTCCTCCCTCTGCTTGCATGCCACTCCCCAAGTCCACTAATAGGGGAGGTTTTCCTCTCCTTTCTGATCTTAGTCTGTCAGTTCACATAAAAGTGGCTGCATTGTCCTCTACTATGGCCTGGTAAGGCTGCTCCCCCCCAGAGGGAGGTGATCAAAGAGCAGGCCAATCAGATTATGTCAGAGGCAGTCCCTCTTCACATTACTATGTAACACAATTGGACTCTGAACTGCCCTGGGCTACATCTGTGCAGGGGTTCTGGGTTATCTCCATGAATAGTCCTTGGTTGGAGTATGAGTCTCTGGGAAGTTCCCTGTGTTCAAATTTTCTTGTTCTGTTGCTCTCCTTGTGGAGACCCTGTCCTCTCCAGCTCTTACTATTTCCCAGTTCTTACCTACAATTCTATTCACTCTACCCAACAGTTGCCCATCAGGCTCCGCATCTGCTTTGATAGTCTGAAGGGCAGAGGCTTTCAGAGGCCCTCTGTGGTAGGTTCCTAGGTTGTTTCCTGTTTTCTTCTTCTTCTGATGTCCATCCTCTTTGCCTTTCCGGATGGGGATTGGACATTTTAGTTAGGGTCCTCTCTATTGTTTAGTTTTGAATACTTGAATTTGACAAAGAAGCCAAAACCATTCATTAGAAAAAAGACAGCATCTTCAAAAAATGGTGCTGTTCCAACTGGATGTCAACATGCAGTAAAATGAAAATAGATCCATATTAATCACCATGCTCAAAACTAAGGTTCAAGTGGATCAAAGATCTCAACATAAAACCAGATACTCTAAATTGGTTAGAAGAAAAAGTGGGGAAGAGCCTTGAACTCATTGGCACAGGAGACAACTTCATGAACAGAACACCAACAGCACAGTCTCTAAGATCAACAGTCAATAAACAGGACCTCATGAAACTGTAAAGCAAAAAACACTGTCATCAGAACAAAATGAAAGCCTACAGACTGGGAAAGGATCTTCACCAACTCTATATCTGACAGAGGGCTGATATCCAGAATATATAAAAACTGACTCGCTACTCTTGTTGTTTTCAGCAGATACCTCCTATTTTGCTCAGTTAAGCCTCCTGTTTTGCTTGGTTAAGTTTCCTGTTTTCTTGGATATGTTTACTTGGAAATGATCTAAGTGGTTTACTCTGTAATAAAGATGGCACCTTGATCAGAGTATGGTCTTAGTGTCACTTCTTCTTCTTCTCTGTCTCAAATTCCCAACCCCATGTGCAGGTGGTTACAATTGGTGGTCTCGGGCAACTACAAAAGATGGTTCAGAAGAACCAGTACCTAGCCATACTTTTCCATAAAAGTTGCTCATCATCTGCTCCAAGGGCATGTGGGACCCCTTGTATATGTCAGTGACTTCTTTATCAGGGACAGCATTGAGGCCACTGAAAAGAAAGATGGTGTCACCATAGAACTCAGTTAGAGAGAACAACTCTGGACTTCTGTATAATGATGGGGTTTTCCCTCTGTTTTGGGAAAACTGTTTGTCACCAGGAGGCAAAATATGCAATAGCGGTAAACATAGGCAACAGACAGGGCTCTGTAGCTAACATGAACTAGATATATTCCTGGTGGTGGTGATTCACACCTTTAACCCTAGCACTCAGGAGACAGAAGCAAGCAGACCAATGAGTTTGAGGCCACCTATTCCACAGAGTGCCATCACAGCCTTTGAGAGGACTTAATACCAAGGTACCTGCTAGTTCTAATCTGAGTCACACAGCCTCCATGGGCACTAGCCTATCCCAATCAAGGTCACATAGCCAAAGTAGGAATTTCCCTTTCTGACTTTAAAAGGGTCCTGCAAGGCTCCCTGTTGGTCATTGTCATTTTTGTATTAGTGATCGACTCCAGCATGCTGATTTTCTCTTCAGAATAAACACTCTTGCTTTTACATACTTGAGTCTGAGGTTTTCCTTTAACAATTTTCAGATCTAACATCAGGACTACACAGATAATCAAAACCAAAGCAGATATTTATTATTATTATTATATAATAAATAATTTATATATATTATAAAACAGATATTTATATCAATAACTAATCCTACATGCCATCCTCATATGCAAAGCAGGATTTGAACTTCGGCAAACTCAAGGACACACAGTTCTTCTCACCTTTCCTAGGGGTTCAGTGTTCTTCCCACAGAAACGGTCAAGTGTCTTTCTCAAAGTTAGCAAGGTAGAGAGTAGAATGTTGGGATTTAAATCCAGGCTCTCAACCCATTCTGATATAAGTCTTCCCAAGTACTTGCTTTGGGTAGGAGTTTTCCACATTTTTTTTTTCAGAGAAATGTTGTTCTTGTCCCTAAATCCATTCTTTTTCCTTCATTGCAGTTCTCTACATTGGGTACTGTGATGGCAGGTAATGTAGTGAGAGGACTCCTATGTGACAGAAAGAAATAACTTCTATCTGTACACTCCCACCATCTGGCTTCCCCTAGTCATTTTCCAATGAATATCCAGCGTTATTCTTGTTTGGATACCAGCAAATTGGGCAGGTGTTTCAAGGGACACATCTGGAGTTGCACATCCCCAATGGCTGCTCTTCTGCTCTTATTCAGGGCTGAGCACTTGAGAAAAGAACTTAGAACTAACTCCAGAGAACTATGTTACCCTCCACAGAGGAAAGTCAATCAGCAGGAATTCCAACAGGCAACAAAGTACAAAGCATCCTGACACTATGTATGTATATTAATGTATGCTTTTCTCTATGATGTCCTTAGGATCTCTCACCCCCACTGCATTCACTGACATTTTGCCTGAACTACTGACTGGCTACAGAACATGGCCTTTTAAGAGAAAAAAAAAAATAAATAAATAAAAAAAAAAAAAAAAAAAAACACTGTGCTCCAGCAATCTAGATAAGACATTGCTAACAAACCAGATCATTCCAGACCAACCTTGGAGAACAGCTTTAGCAAAGCAGCCATCTACAGAAGAAAGCATGAAAAGCCATGAGGAGATCCTTCTCAAATCCCAAAAGGCCTGACCTTGCCCTTAGAGGACAATTCTATGAATGAAAAATCAGCCTGAGGGTATAATCTGCAGCAGAATATCTCAAAACCCAGTAGGACTGGAACTGCATCCATTAACAAGTTGAGAAGGAAATGGAAAATGCACTTAAGACTGTCTCTTTTCTTCTTCCAAACATACCTTCACAAATAGCTTCACAGAACAGGCTTTGGGGGATAGCCATTTTACCAAGAAACCAAGGCTCCCACAGCATCAAGAACTTGCTGAGACCAAAGATATGTGCAGGCATCAGAGTGGGAGTTCACACAGAGGAAGTGAGGATGACCCCAGAAACAGGCATAGGACTCTCTACCCTGGAGATCCACTATGTTTTGGTTAGGATCTATACCAGCTCCCTCCTGGTCAAGGTTTATTCATACACTGCTAAGGATATGTATATATATATATATATATATATATATATATATACATATATATGTATGTATGTATATCCTGTTCATTGGTGTTTTGCCTATGTGTATGTGTAAGTATGTCAGAAAGTCAGAAACTCTGAAATTGGAGTTATAGGCAGATGTGAGCTGCCTATAACTACGAGTTATGTGGGTGCTCAGGGTTAAACTGAGCTCTACAATACAGATCAACTTGAAGACTTCCTAAGTCAAGTAGCAGTCTTGGGGAGGAAGGACAGAATCTCTCACAAAAGATAGACAGATAGATAGATAGATAGATAGATAGATAGATAGATAGATAGATAGATAGATAGTAGATATCTTGTTCATTGGTGTTTTGCCTAGATGTATGTTTAAGGGTGTCAGAAGCTCTGAAAATAGAGTTATAGACAGGTGTGAGCTGTTATGTGGGTGCTGGGGGTTAAACTGAGCTCTTCTGAAAGAGCAGCCAATGCTCTCAACCACTGAGCGACCTCTCCAGCTCCTTAAATACACTCTCTAGAGGAGTCAAATTCATAAATACAGAGACTGAAAATGTAAGACACGGCTTGATATGCAAGATGGAATTACCGATGAGCAGGTAGTTTCAATTTGTGGTAAAGAGAAAGGTTTTGGAGTCACATCAGTGATGGAAGAGAAGTCAGAGTGTGGTTAATGCCACTGAACTGTCTATTGAAAAATGGGAACAATGGTAAGCTTTGTCAGGCACTATTTGCCACAGTTTTTCAGAAGATGGTAGGGAAAACAAAGGTCTAAGAGGAAAGGAATCCTCTGGGGCTCAGACAACTATCACAACTACAGGCAGATGTTGACAGGCAGATGTTGATGTGGGTGCAATCAGGGATGGGAAGTGTGCACAAAGGATGTCTGTCTGGCCCCAAGTTATGCACAATCTCATGGGTAAGGGATGCCTTCCAGCAGCTCCAGCGTTACCCCTGCTCTCATTGAGGCACAGCAGAGTACATCTGTGACAATTTCTACCAAAATTCAGGATTCATTTTCTCTTGTTGGCTCAAACTGAACACTTTACCAGCCTTCTTCAATCCCATCAGGCCATGGGACAGCATCAGCTCATACTTGCAGAAATTCAACCCTGGAGGCCAGGATATATGCAGAGCAGGGACAATTTCAATCTTAACCTTTATACTGTGAACCTGGGCTGAAGGAAAAAACAAACAAACAAACAAAGAAAAAACAAAAAAAAAGTCTTTTTATTATAAACCACAAGAGGGAATAGTGCTGTCCCCAAAGCCAAATTTTCTATAGGTGTTTACATTGGCATTACAGATGTTTACATTAGCACTCACACAATTGCTCTTCTTGGGGCCCACTGAGCTGGGTTTTGGGGATAATCAGTTACTAGGGCTGAGGGCCACAAGTCACCCTGGAGAAATGATCTCCTGTAAGGTGACAGATCCACATAAGTGGCAAGTGATAAATGCTTTCAACCCAAACAGAATGAGCACACAGTATGCCTGCTACTCCACAGCATCTAGTCATTTCTGTCCTAGTTTCCCCTCTAATCACTCTGTCAGCAGTGCCTGCTAATATGTCTAGAACAAATGAGCTTGCCAGTGAGCCCCCAGGAGTCTAATCAAGGAGGAGCCCACCACAGACTCATGCCTCACTGGGCACTTAGTAAATGATTTCACCTTGGTTCATTTTTGTTACTAGGCTGCAGCTGAGAAAATAATAACATAAAATGTCTTAGTGTCAATATTCATTTTCTAGGGATTAGCATAATGAAAGTGCCACTGAGTGGGAGGCAGAGAGCAAACATATTGTCTCATGATGTGGACACCATATCAAGGTCAGCTGTGGCCTTTCACTCAGGGATTCTAGGGAGAACCTGTCCCTTGCTCCTCCCCTACCCTGGGATGGTACTGGCCATCTTTGGTAGATACATATTACCCATCCTCCAACTTCACATTCCCATGGCATTCGCTCTGTGCACACATCTCCTATTTTCATGTTTTCACATGGATGCGAATCCAATAGATTCAGGGTCCACCATACTTAAATATGACCTTGTCTTAAGTCACTGCCTAATAACTACCCTGTTTCTAAATATGATGATATTTTAGGGTTCTGCAGCTCATGACTTCAACATATGAATTTGGGGTAGAGGACACAGTTCAAAATGTACAGTGTCTATATCCTCTTCTGCCAAGAAACGTTGAATGTCCTGATGGGATACAGAAGAAAGAGAGAGTCTCTATGACATATTTAAGAAATCAAATAAGCCCCATCAAAGATTGCCTTCACTCAGTCACAGTTGGTTTGACAGATTGTTGGCATGTCAAATGGATACTGATTTTAACTTGTGTGAATATAGATTTAAAGAGATAAGCCATGTTTGGATCAAATGTAAGAAGTATTAAGAGTGGGGACATAGAGGTGCTGTTCCAACAAACAGTAAATTAGCTCTAGCTTATAAGGTTAGATTCTGCCATGCACAGGGTGTGCTTGGGTTTCACATGGTTATAAAATATTGTACACAGATATATAAAATATACACACTCGCCTTATAAAGCTCACATATTAGGTGACACTGTTACAGAGAAAATTCATACAATGGATGGTCTTACTCACTTCTTCCCACAAATGAAAAGTGTTATATGAGCCCCAACTGAGGTGTGTTAGACTTTCAGAATCCATCCTAAATATCATTTCTTCAGCCAGACATGCTTCTTCACCTCTGTTTTTCTCTCCTGATATTTTTCCTCAGTTTGAATGCCTTTCCCAGCTCTATTGCCCTTCCTCAAGGCACACAGTGTCCCAGATCTTAAAGAGAATTCTCAGAACATTCTAAGCCCAGTCCACATCCTCAGAACAGTAGCCAGTTTGTCAGATTTTATGTGAAGACAGCTGGTTTTTGCAGGTCCTTACATGTTTGGTGGGTTCCTCCTTTTCCCAGGCCGTAGCGAATTTTATTGGGCACTTTCTACACATAGAGCAGTCCTAACAGCTTTTGTTTCCCAAGTTGTCTCAGATTTCCCACATGAGCGACTGACCTCCCTCTGCTGGGTTGCATGGGACTGTCTCCCATGGGGTACCCAGAACATCCTGGATTTTCTCATGCATGTTGAATGAGGTGTGTGTTTGTGTGTGTGTGTGTGTGTGTGTGTGTGTGTATGTGCTCATCCTGATTGAGGTGTGTTCACATGCATGTGTACATGTGTGCTTATGTGCACATACAAATGTCTTCTGTGTAGCAGGTTCTTTCTAGGTCGTTTATGAAGCAGCATCTCATTTAAAACTCACAACAGTTGTCTGCAAATTGTGCTATTATGATGCCCATTCCACAGGTCAGTAAACAATGCTAAGAACACTTCCTTACCTCAGATGTTGGTATCTGTCAATGTGCCATTCCTAATACTTAATCACTAATATAGAGTATTTTATCTGTGTAGTATGTGTCACATCCAACTGTCACTACCTCTCCATCTCTCTCTCCCACAGAATAGGATTATAATCTCAAGGGGAAGCATGTTCACCTTACTCCTATGTCACATGTCACTTGTCACCTTACTCCTATGTCACTACAGAAATCCTGAGTTTCAACACCAGATGACTGAGAGAAAAAAGAAACAAGAAGGAGGACATAACTGCTTCAAGGTATAGTGGAGAAGAATATTTATTGTAGATAAAAGGTTAAATATAGCCAGAGGCTAATGCATCTGGGAGAGTGATCATGGCCAAGCTGAGGAGGGCCATTTGAGAGGAGAGGAGAAGGGAGAGCAAGAGAGGAGACAGTCACAAATGAAGAGCAGCTGCCTGGGCCAGGAGATTGACCAAGAGGTAAAAGAGCCAGAACAACCAGCATAGCCAAAATGACTGGATTATATAGGGAAGAGCAGCTGGGGAATGGCAAACCAGTCACTGGGCTGAAGGGTTCAGGGTCTGGCCCTGACCAGCGGGGCTTCAATGGAGTTCCTAAGGGAGGAGAATGGAAGCAATGGGGGGGGGAGAGAAGCACAAGGAAGAAAGCCAAGTCTGTTTGTCTGATCAAGGCTTCATTTATTAGAAATTTTTACTCAACTTATATAGGGAGAAGGCAGGAAATGGGGGAAGATAATTAGCTGCTGCAGGAGACAGGAAGAGTGCTTTCATGTGTTAAATAGGGTACCTGCAAGATACCATAGGGATGTTTTCTCATGGATGCTCTAACAAATGGATGTCCTCACAGTCTATCACCCATGAGTTAGGGTCCTAGATAACTTTCACCAAATAGCTTTAGGTCTCCACTAAATGACCTTTGCTCACTATTTGGCTTTGGTCTAGCAAATACTTTTGTCTCCACTAGATAACTTTGACTCACTAATTGACTTAGACTTCAGTAGATAGCTTTGGCCCCTGGCATCTCCTTCCTTCTAAAACAATTTAAGATGCTAGCAAGTAGTTTTCTGGACATGAGGTCTTTTGCAGACAATGGGCATTAACCACAGGGGAGAAGTAGTGACCTGATCCTCCCAAGGCTTTTGCAGCCTTTTTGGGTGCCATTTTGTGGAGGAGAGGAAGATCCCATCAAAACCTGAGGGCATCCCCAGCAGATTGTGGTTAGGGGCAATCAGACACCAACCTCTATGCAATCAGGTTTGCTTCTCAGGGGACTAAGAAACAGGTGATTGGGTCTTCCCCTTGCAGTGTCATCTTGCACCCCATTACAGGTACCCAGGAAAGCATTTATCTTTCATGCTGTTCTCATGAGAGCCAAATGTAAGCAGTCAAGACCCATGTGATGGACTCTCAATAGTCTTTCTCAGGCTCAGCTAAGCCTCTGTCAGCCAAATCAAGTCTGTGATAATGAACTTGTATGAATTTAGATGCCAGGTAGTCAATTGCTGTTTTACAAAGCCAGTACGACTTTTGATGGCCCATCAGCTGAAAGATAGGAGAGGGAAATCCACCAAGGGTCCCAAGATTGAAGGAAGGAGGGTGGTGAGCCAGGGAGAGGTTGAAAACCAATTATTAAACCAACTTTCCTCTTGTTCTCTCTGTCTCTTTTTCTCTTCTAAGCCTTCTCTATCCTTGGCCATCCTGTCCATTACAATCCCAGTATAATCTGTGTAAAAGCAGCACTCTTCCTTAAGGGCAGCACATAAGCAGTCATCTTGACTGGAGGGGTCTTCTTTGACATCATTATCAGGAGAAAACCTCTCATCCACTTGTTGTACCAGGCGTTCCAGTAGACATCAAGCTGCATACTTTCCCTGTGAAAGTAACACAGACAGCTCCTCGTCCCCATATGAGTATACAGAGCATAACCATGATTTTAAAAGTCAGAGCTAGAAAAACTCAGAATTTATCAGTGAACACAATTTAATCTTTAAAACTAGAAGTGGCTCCATCCCTCTGGTTTCTGTCCTAGGGCTGGATGAAGCTGACACTGGCTGAAGCCTGTGGGAGGGGTGGGGTAAGCAGTCCTGAATCCTGCTCAGCTCTGAAGCTGGCACAGGCAGGTCTTAGGCTGATTCTGATGGTTTGGGCCTTCTCAACTGCCCAGGTCTCTGCAAGCCATTCAAGCCTGGCCCATGGTAGGGGAGTGGGAAGGAGACAAGTAGTTACAGTTATGAAGTAGCAAAGAAAATAAATTTTGGATGGGGGGGGGCTGGTCACCACAACTTGGACTGTATAAAAGGGTTGTAGCACTAGGAAGCTTGAGAACCTCTGCTCTAGAGGAGAGTCAGACCCCTAACTATGGAGGACATCCATTCTTCAGTTGAGGGGCATCTGGGTTGTTTCCAGCTTCTGGCTATTACAAATAAAGCTTCTACAAACATGGTTGAGCAAATGTCCTTTTTGTGTACTTGAACCTCTTTTGGATATATGCCTAGGAGTGGTGTGGCTGGATCTTGAGCAAGCACTATTCCTAGTTGTCTGAGAAAGCGCCAGATTGATTTCCAGAGTGGTTGTACAAGTTTACATTCCCACCAGCAGTGGAGGACAGTTCCCCTTTCTCCACAACCTCTCCAGCATGTGTTGTCACTTGAGTTTTTGATCTTGGCCATTCTCATGGGTGTAAGGTGAAATCTCAGGGTTGAATGTACCACCACACCTGGACCTAAGCTTTTCTTTATTTGCTACTTGGCCTTGAACTCAGATCGGTTTGCCTCTGTCTCCTAGATTAAAGATGCTCTTTGTATTCAGGCCTAGGTCTTCTTCAGATGTGATCTCTTGCCAGAGCAGCCATGTTTTGAATGAAAATTCCTCTGCAAAAGTGAAATAGACTGACAATCAAGTATACCCCTCATGTAGAATATGTATGTCTATCTGTTTCTAATGTCTATTGGGTCACAATTTAAGTATTTCACCCCCCAAAACTACAGTGGTTACTGATGCTCAAAAGGAAGAAAACCCAGAGGTAATACAACCCTCAAGTGCACTGACATTCCCATTGTGTTTGCACTTGCAAAATATCACAACTAAGGGGGATCCATTGTGCAGCCACATGCATACTCTCTCTCTTGTATATGGAAATGTCTTAAAAGGCACAAGTATAAAGTCAAGAATAAGGAAGAAAAACATTGGTTATCATTATTCACTCCCCTCCCTGAACTAATGTATCCTAAAAAAGAAGGGGAACAGAAGAATCTAATAGGACAAAAAAACAAAAACAAACAAACAAACAAAAAAAAAACTAGGAAAGCACAGGAAAAGTACCTTAAGATTTTTCTCTTTTCAACTAAGTCCCAATTCAAAAGTACTCATAGGCATGAAAAAGAAGGAAAACATGGAAAATTGGGTTGTCAGATAATTCATGAGTTCCAGTTACTATATTAGGATCTTCGTTTTAGAGGAAATTTCCAGCACACAGGAAAATTTTAGAAGGTGTAAGTCTAGGGAGAGAATTAGTTACTTGTATTTCAATTAAAAATGTTCTTATTTGGTATTTATATCCACAATTTAAGAAAACATAACTGGACTATTTCTGTTCAAAAGTGGGGCTGTTTGGAAGTCTCCATGGTTTTCAAAATACTTGCAATCCTCCAGCATTATCCAGAGGCTTTTCACACAGCACTGTTAAGCAAGAGATTCAGCATTTATGGGAAATTATGACTCCATATAATGCCAAATGACACTGCTTACCAACAGTTTTCTCTGTAGTCTTAGCTTTCCAGAGTACTAAAATACCTTTAAAAACTGATTTAAAAAACATAAAATTGGACTGGGGAGATGGCTTAGTAGGTAAAGTGCTTGTCACACAGCTTGAAGAGCTAAATTCAAATCTTTAGTGTCTACATAAAAACCTGGGAATAGTTTCATGAATTTGTAACCCCAGCATGGGGGAGCAGAAACAAAAAGATCTTTAGCCAGCCAGTCTAAATGAACTCCAGGCTTAGTGAACACAAATACACACACTCCCCTTTTCTCCCTTCTAACATATGTTGAAAAGACATGACTTCCTTAGTAAGATGGCACCTCAACTCACCTCTTATTCTGAGGTTATCATGATGGAATACTGAGTCCCAACCCTTCCGTGGTTTTCCCACACAGTCCCTATCTACAGAGTATGTTAAAATGTATGTCTGAGTCCTTCACTAGCTGAATAATCTTGTGGAAGTCATCTAATCCCTCCAAGCATCATTTATCTTTCTTTGTGAAGATTAAATAACACCCTCTACTTCAAGGCTTGCCAGTAAAGGGCCTTCAATAAATGCTGGCTTGATTCCCTTCTTGCTTTGAAATCCCATGGATAATTCTGTTTAGAATGTACTTGGGATGACCACTATCCATCTACACATGATGCCTGTTTCCTGTTATCCTTTAGTGACTCTGTCCTGGAGGCTTCAGAACAAACTCCTTGCCCTAGGTATGATAATTGGAACTTCTGAACATCCATTAGCTTCCACATATCACACCCCCATCTGGTGTTACTTGTGTTTCTTATAATGCTAAAATGTGAGTGAGTGCTATATCATCCTCCTCTCACAGATGAGGCAACACTCAAAAATAAGTCAGAGGACTAAATTCATGATGGTTCTTTTCTTAGCCCTGATTGTACTACTCCCACATGAATTCTTTTGTTAACTGGCATCATACTCCATGGTTAGGAACATTATGTACAGGCATTTGGGCTGTGTGTTGCATAAAGGCACTTGGTCAAAGGGTGAGTGGAGGTGAATTCCAGCGCACAGTAGTTGGCTTGTTTTGTACCCATCAGAAGAGAAAAACTTGAAAAGAAGAGGTAGCTTTTTCAAAGTACAGGCCTTCATAATTGTGCGTTTTGTTGTGACAGAAATATTAAGCCTTCAAGGTCTAGCAAACCATCTTCTTGCAGCTCTCAAATCTGTTATGCCTATGGAACTTGAAGTTTCCCACTCCAGCGCCCTTCAGCTATCTTGTACTGTTAAGAAAGCTGTAGGTCTAGGTTTTAAGTTGAGTCATAACTATACTTTCTATTGCTTTGATGAAACACCAAAATAAAAAAGCAACTTGAGGAGGAAAGGGCTTATTTGGCATAAGCTTCCACATCCCTGTTCATCTTATCAAAGGAAGTCAGAGTAGGAACTCTAAAACAGAGTGAGAACCTGAACACAGGAGCTGATGCAGAGGCCATGGAAAGATGCTGCTTACTGTATTGCTTCTTATGGCTTGGTCAGTCTGCTTTCTTATAGAAACATGAACAACCAGCCCAGGGTTTGCACAACCACAAATGGACTGAGCTCTGTCCCATCAATCACTAATTAAAATGCCCTCAAGGCAGGACTACAACCTGATCTTATGGAGGCATTTCCTTAATTGAGAGGAGGCACCTCCTCACATGACTTTAGCTTGTCAATTTGAGATAAAACTAGCTAGCACAGATAGGATCATGTTTATTCACTTCTGACTGAGTTTAAGTGTGCTGAGCAGCATCTTCTATGTCAGAATCAAAATGTAAGGCTGGTGCATAGAAAGGAGCAGCTTTAATATATGAAGGCAGTAAAAAAGGGGCATGTGCTGAAGCTGGGAGAGAAGGGAGGGGTTGCCAGTCTAGATTAAGGTATCTGGCAGCTTTTTTTCTCAAGGGAAGTGGCCTTTTCAGAAAGGCAGGTCATTAGGACCATCCTGTGTCTGCAAATGAAGGTCTATAAGGGAAGGGTAAAGGGAATAGGTTGTAGGCTGAAATAGGACTGGAGCTTCTGGTTCTGGCATAGGTATGGAGAGTTGAGGGAGGGAGCTCAGAAATTTGGGGAAGTGCAGCCTCATTCCTACCTACTTCAATGGATTTGGGACTGCCTCTAGAATTGTTTTTTAGAAATTTTTTTTTTTTTTTTTGGTTTTGTTTTCAGTTTGAGAAACTACCTCATCCAAGTCAGGTTCGGAATATCTGACCTGAAGAATATAATTAATCAAATTAATTCCAGTATTAATTACACTTTATTCATTTTGTATCCCCCCATAAGCCCCTCCCTCCTCCCCTCCCGATCCCACCCTCCCTCCCCTTTCTGCATAAATGCCCCTCCCCAAGTACACTGATAGGAGAGGTCCTCCTCTCCTTCTTTCTGATCTTAGTCTATTAGTTCTCATCAGAAGTGGCTGCATTGTCAAGGTTCTAGGTTATCTCCATGAATAGTCCTTGACAATGCACAGCCACTTCTGATAAGAACTGATAGATTAAATACTTTTTCTTAACCATTACTCCTGGCATTTTGAGGAGACTCCATTAGACCCTGTAAGATTAAGACATGCTTAATCAATTCTTGTCCCATAATTCATCATTCTGACTTACCTCTCAGATCAAACTCACAGATGGGTGGCTCTGTGGAGATATCTTATGCAGGAGGTTTTTTTTGTTTCCCAGTGGAAATGCTAGCTCCTATGTAGATTTGTGGCCACTGAAGAAAGACATTCAATCCATTCCCCTTACCTTAGGCCACACTGGACACTAGAATGTCCCCACCCACAGGAGATCAAGGGGTTCCTAAATGGGGGTGAGGGGTGTGGAAAGAATGAATGGGTAGGACACAGAGACACAAGGAGGGAGGCTAAGTCTGTCTGATTAAATCCTCGTTTATTTGAAATTTTTACATATAGGGAGAAATCAGGAAAGGGGGAAGGCTAATTTATTCTACAGAAGATAGCAAACATGTTTTATGGTTTGAGATACCTCCTGCAAGATTCTCAAGAATGTTTCCTTAATATGTCTCAAGGATGCTCCAAGACTAAGGAGCAGTTGTTCTCACATAAATCCATCACCTATGACCTAGGGTCCTAGTGCAGCTGTTGGTAACTTTCCCACTAATTGGTATTGGCTCCACTAAATGGATTTGGCTTGATATTTGGCTTTGGCTTCAGAAAATAACTTTGGCTCAGGGCATGCCTGTAGTTCCCACACTCAGGAAGCTAAGTCAGGAGGATCACAAAAAGCTTGAGAAAAGCCTGGACTTTGTGATAAGATTCTGTTGCAAAAATTGGGAAGAATTGTGGGGGAGGGGTCAACTCGCTGGGGAATGTCTCAGCAATAGCTACTTGCCCCATCTGCACAAGGCTCTGAACTCCAACAACCCCTCCTCTTTCTACTTTTCTCTCTTTCTCCTTCTCCCTCTACACCCCCTCTCACATACACAAAGAGAGAGAGAGAAATCTGTTTATGCAAAATTGCCTCTCATATTTTTATCAAGCAAAGCCTTTGGCAGGCAAATTCAGGTCACTAGAATATAGTAGAGTTAAGGTTCTCAGGATAAGCAAAGAATTAACAGAAGTTAATGAAAGTTAGAAGGGATTTCATAGCTAGATCCATAAAGTCTTTTGTACAAGATGAAATTTTCCCTAAATTGAAAATAAAATTAAGAGAAAGATTTAAAATTGAACTAAGATTTCAAAGTTCCTTTCAGCCTAGTCAGTTTGCACCCCAGAATAACTTACTCTGTAAATAAAATGTTTTCAGTAATTCTTTTAACTGCCCAGAAGCCAGCAGGACTTCCATAGTTATTAGTCAACAGCAAATGGTACCAAATTTTGCTAACTAGAAATTTGGGGCTTCTTTTCCCAGGTGCTGGTTCCTCAAAAAGTTCTAAGTGGCTCCTTACCAAGCCTACTCATGTGACTGGATCAGATGCCTGACTATTCCATCTTCCAAGTCTATATCATTGTAAGTAACATGCTTTCTGCAAAACCATTTTGTCAAGCTGTCTAGGAACTAGGGTCCCCTCACTGTCTATCCTGTCTTTGCAGCAATACAATCTGGCAAATGCAATCAAGGCTGCAGGTGCTTACACAGTGTTTGCTCCAAACAATGAGGCCATCAAGAAGTATGTCAGGGAGAAGAAAGCCACAACTCTAGTAAGTGTCAATATCAGCAGTCAACATTTTCTCTTTAAGATTTATTTTTAGAGCCAGATGCAATGGTACACACCTGTAATGCCAGCAATTATGAAGGAAGGGGCATGAGGATCTCTGTGTGTTCAAGGCCGGTCTGGTCTACAAAGTGAGTCCAGGACAACAAGGCCTACTCAGAGACATTCTGTTTCAAAAGACAAACAAACAAGATTTTTATTTTTTTCTGTTTCTAAATTTTTTTATTGATTATTTGTTACAATTTTTTTCACTTTGTATCCCATCTATGGGCCCCTCCCTCATCTTCTCCCAATTCCTCTCTCCCTCCCTCTTCTCTCCCTATGACCCTCCCCTAGTCTACTGATAGGGGAGATCTTCCTCCCCTTCTATCTGATCTTACCTAGCAGGTCTCATTAGGACTGGATGCATTGTCTTCCTCTGTGGCCTGGCAAGGCTGCACACCCCCACCCCCAGGGGCAGTGATCAGAGAGCCTGACACTGAGTTCACATCAGAGACAGTCCCTGTTCCCCTTACTAGTTAACACACTTGGAGACTGAGTCTATGGGCTACATCTGAGCAGGGGTTTCAGGTCCACTTCATGCATGGGCCTTGGTTGGTCTATCAGTCTCTGTAGAGCCCCCAGAGCCCGTGGGTAGAGAAAGGATCTTCACCAAATCTGTATCTGACAGAGAGAAGGATAATATCCAGAATATATAAAGAATATAAGAAGTTAAATACCAACAAACCAAGTAATCCAATTTAAAAGAGCTAAGCACAGAATTCTCAATAGACTAATATCAAATGGCAGAGAAACACTTAGAGAAATCTTCAATATCCTTAGGCATGAGGTAGATGCAAATTAAGCAACCCTGAGATTTCACCTTACCCCCATCAGAATGGCTAAATAATAATAATAATAATAAAAATTTATGTGACAACACATGCTGGAAAGGAAATGGAGAAAGAGGAGCCTTCCTCCATTGCTGGTGGGAACATAAAGTTGTACAACCACTTCCTGAATCAATCTGGTGCTTTCTCAGACAATTAGGACTAGTCCTTCCTTAAGATCCAGCTGTACCACTCCTAGGCATATATCCATATTATTTTTATTTTTATTGGTGCTTGTGTGTGTGCATGTGTATGCACATGTGTGGGGGTGTATGCATGAGTTTGGGTGTGTATATGAGTACAGATGGTCACAGAGGCCAGAGGTATAAAATCCAAAAAATCCAGAAGTATTGTAACTCCTCAGTAGTTCCAATATCCATACCAGGAACTGAATTAGGGTCCTTCTTCACTGTAATACCCATATTTAACCAGTGAGCCAGCTGTCAAGCATCTTCTACATTTTAATTCATCAATCATATGCCATTTCATGTTTTTGTCAAAACCTGTTCATTCAAGCACCACCTACTTAATAGAAAGACCCAAGCATGTAAAAAAACCTTCCCATGTCACAGCTACTGTGAAAACAAAGAAAGAAACTAAAATATTTAACAAAAAAATTGTAAGCTGAAGATATTTACCTAGTGTTCATAAGAGCATTGTGCACTGTCTCTCTCATTGTTTGTTGTTTGTTTGTTTGTTTTGTTTTGTTTTTCAAAACAGAATTTCTTTATGTAACCTGTCCTGGACTTGCTCTGTAAACCAGGCTGGCCTCAAAATCACAGAGATCTGCCTGCCTTTGCCTCCCCAAGAGCTTGGATTAAAGGCATGTGCTATAATGACAGGCTTGTGTTCACTCTAGCTCTTAAATGTAGAAAAATGGCTTAACATTTCATTAGGAATATAAAATAAAAACCAACTTAAAATAGTAATTTACATATCAAAGAAACATTTATGATTAGAGTCCAAACCACATATTTAGGCAGCAACAACTGTGCATTTTCTTGTTGAATTTTCCTCCACAGAGTCATTTTTTTTAATGTCAGAAAAAAATGCCCCTTTTGCCACTTCAGCTGTTTTTTTTTTTTTTTTTTTTTTTTTTTTTTTTTTTTTTTTTAAGTCTTTGCATTGGTATAAATAATTGTAGCTATTTTGGAAGGTTCTTAGGTACTTTTATTTTTTTTTTAACTTGGAGCTATATTATTTTAAAGTACTAAAATTCTTGAAATGTTTTTCATAGTTTTGCCACTAATATTATTTTATATTTTATCCAGAAATACATACTTTTATGGCATCAACTGCTATGTCTTATTGATATAAGATATAAATTTTTGAAGGTGAAATATTTGTAATATCTATGAAATTATTTTTTTAAAACTACTCATCACTTTTTGCATGCCTGTCTAGATGTTTTTGAGAACCCCACCTGGAAATTCACAACTTATCTCATCATCTAATGTTTCTGAGCCCCAATGTCTTGCACATGGACAAGCTACTACTTTGCTTTGCAACCCCATGGTTCTTGCCCAGTAGAGCAGTTACTCACTACTGGAATAACCTTGAAGAGAAGGAAAAGTTATCTGGAACCCCAACTGTTGGCACCAACATGAATTTTGACAACCACAGGAGGATTCAGACACCACTATCTTCCAAGGCAAGGACCAGTCTTCTTGAACATTCTCTCAGTGCTTGGGACTATGCTCAGTGATGAGAACTCCAGCCAATTCTCCCTATAGAAAATCTAAATCTGTATGTTGGATTGAAAAGGCTAAGAGTGCTCTATGATGAAAGGTGGAAAGGTCAGCAGGCAGGTCAAGTGAGGAGTGGGCACAGTGACAGGAGGAAGACCCATCCCTGGGAATTCTGCAAGGCACAGAAATCCTGGGTCAGACCTCTGTCTGAGCCCCTTCAGGTAATCCTGTCACCATCCAGGACTTACATACAGCTCAGCGTGGCCAGCTACCATGATTTCCTGTGAACAATCAGGCAGACCTCAGCTACCTTTCCTATCTAACTATCCAGAGAAAGGAAAGGATTTAAAGGTAGACACAGACATATTAAAGAATTCTCCAGGCACTCATCAAAGCAAGCTAAAACAGATCACCCTTATAGAAGCCTGTCATGTGAAGACTCAAGCATTTCCTCAGCATGATACTCCCTTTAATCCAACTCTTCCTGGGGTTGGTTTTACAAAGTACATGCTCCCTAGCTGAAGCCCCTGGACAGGTATGATCAGTACTCCTTAGTTTTTACTTGTTAACTTTCACAATGTGGGCTGGGTGTTTTCTTTGTTTATTTGTTTGTTTTGCAATATAATCTTGGGGTCAAAAGCCCTGGCTGGACTTCATGAATGTCAAGAAAAAAGTGACACTGTCCTGGGACTGGCTGAGTTGGCTGCACTTTCCTAAGAAGGTGGCAGAATGATGGATACCTCTCTGGCCAAAATGTTAGAGAGGGGTACATGCAACTTCACTATATTTCAGAGGACAGGCTGCATGGCTGCTCACTACACTAGCTGTTCAACCCCAAGCAAATATTCCCTCTAAGCCTCACTTGCTTCCCCAGGCAGGGTTATGCAAATGGGAGGGAAGGCTATCACCATTATCTTCAGCATGGAGGGCTTGCTTCTGTGCTGGCACTTGCCCTTGACCAATGTTCAATGGAGAGTATGTTTTTCCATTTGTCTAAGTTCATAAAAATGAGTCATTCCATTTGAAAACAGTAATTTCAGAGAGAGAGAGAGAGAGAGGTAAATATATATTCTAAGTATGTGTGTTTGTCATGTTAACTTTCTATGTAGTAAGAATGACCTTGAATGTCTTCTTGTCTTTACCTCCTGGGTGAAATAATTACAGACCTGAACAACAAACTCATGATTTTATGCAGTATTGGGGATTGAACACAGGGATTTGCACTTGCCAGAGAAAATATTCTATGAATGGATCCATATCCCCAGGGCAAAGAATTTCTATAAAATAGAGTTAAATTGGTCATATTAAGAAGGAAACTTCAACATGACATCAACTCATCCATTTATCCACAGAGAAACTCCAGTATAAATGAAACCCTGCTTTCAAAATATTGAATCATGCCACAACAGTTACAGGGAGTGTTGATTCACTCTTCAAGTAGAAGCCAGGGGCACTTTGGTCCTCAATGAAGCTTCTACCAAAACTAGAGACTTTTTTTCTCTGTGCCACTTGGGTGCTTGAAGAAAGGGCTAATCAAAGGGCTGAAACTTATATGTGACAGTCGGCAACTCATATTCCAAACTATCTGCACTCCTCAGCCCCTCCACCCTTGCAATAAAAATGGTGACCCTTGCCTGACCCTCTGGAGCAATGAATATCAGGTGACACCACTGGAATTCTGTGAATGAAAGGTTTCTTCCTCTGCACATTTTGTGTATTCTGATGAACTGAGAGGAGATGATGAAGTCTCCCCCACACCTGAAAAGCACTGGGCTGTCAGGATAATAAAGAAATATGAGACATGGCCCTCTACAGCCTAGAGTTCTTAAATAGAGAGCAGAGACTAACAACTTGGGTCCTAGGGTTGTAGCTCAGTTGTAGAGTGTTTGCCTAGCATTCACAGAGCTCTGGGTTCTATCCTTGCATCTGCATGTGCTCATTGTGATGGAGCACACCCATTCTTAGGAGGTAGTAGCATGAGGATCAGGAGTTCAAGCTCATCTTTGGCCACAGAGCATATTTGACAGGGAGTGTGGCTGCTCAGGACCCTTTCTCAAAAACAAAAACATAACAAACTTCTGAAGGACTTGAATGTGAGCAAAGGAAATAAAGAATGAGTACTGTTTTGTGGATGAGTTGGTGAAAGCCTACTCTTGGCAGATTGAGGTTAGCCTAGGGTAGGGGACTGAACATTCCTGCAAGGTCAGATCATCCTCAGGTTCAGAGGTAGGATAAAGAGGGTTTCAAGAGCCATCATCTATTTCTTTGGACACTGTGCCAGGTAGCTTGCAGCTGGCATGTTGTAGAAAGTGAGCAACCAAAAAAAATAAATAAATAAATAAATAAAAAAAAATAAAAAAATAAAAAACAAACAAAAAAAGGGGGGGCTGGAGAGATGGCTCAGAGGTTAAGAGCACTGGCTGTTCTTCCTAAAAGTCCTGAGTTCAATTCCCAGCAGCCACATGGGGGCTCACAACCATCTGTAATGAGATCTGGTGCCCTCTTCTGGCATGTACGCACATGTGTTGGAATGTATAAATAATAAACAAATAATTAAAAAAAAAGAAAGTCAGCAACCACTGTCTCCCTTTTACAGCTAATAACAAGGAATAGCAACTCATTCAAGGCTGTACACCTCACAAGATGTAGAATTTGACCCACACTCCATCCTGGGCTCTGAATTTTAGCCTGCATTTTGCAGACCAAATTTGATGGACAGATTAGGGAAGCTTTAAAGATGTGGGGAGGGGAGGATTGTCTATCCAGGAGGGTCAGGAGCACCAGGGTCTGCCTATATCATTCATTTAAGCAGTTAGTTCTGGGCCACCTTCTGCTGCCAAAGATCTGTTTCTAGTATGGCTGTCTTATGTCCCCATGGTTTAATTTAATCAACATATATTTTCAGGATATCACCATGTATCAGGCAGCATTCTAGGGGCTCAGGCAATAGCAATGAACAACAACAACAAAAAGCCTTGCATCATGCTACCTGCTTTTTTCATGACATTAAAATCTTAATAATACAAATCACTCTAGAATAAAAACTGTACACCATGGCATTTAGCACAGCACTAGACCTACAGCAAATATTCCTATGGAAACAATTCTGAAATATTATCCCTGAAGATAACTGATCTTTGAACAATTAGCTTTGAATAACCCACTGTTGCATTAAGCCACTTGATTCAGGTACTCTGCAATATAGCTCATGTTACTCTTTTTGATAACTGTGACTAGTGACATTACCCTCTTTTGGTTTCCAGGTTCCAGGTGAGGGGTGGTGTAAGCAGTATCCCTGTCCACACACACAGCCATAGCAGACATTACCAGCAGATCACTGATTCCAGCATTCTCTCAAGAAAATACTCCTCGGAGCAGCAAGACAGTTGATGCAAATCAACCTCATTGCCATTCCTAACTTGTAGTGAGATGAAGCAGTTAGAGAAGCAGCCATACCAAATATTTTTCAAGACTCTGAAGAATCTGTGTTCTTTGCTGTATTTGTACAGGGGAAAAATGTGATAAGAAGTCTCTTCTAATAATCAAGACAGAGTGCTAATTCTGCTCTTTTAGCATCGCAACCAAGTGTTGAGATGGTTACATCAAGGTTACCAATGGCTCTGTCGGGGTTCAAGATTGTAGGTAAAGGTTATGACAAGATAAGTGTGTCCATGGTTTGGTACCCTGAGAATTGCAAGTCTAGTTGGAACATCCTGTCTCAAATACTGGAAAGTAGTTCCAGGATTTATCTCTTACTCTAAGACTATACCAAGCCCAAACTTAGGTAACTCACAGTCAATGGATTTGGATCTAAATCTTTATGCCTACTGACATACATTTTAATACAAAATTGTGTTGTACACACTCTCCTTCCTCTTGCTCTTTTTGGTGTGTTTGTTTGTTTGTTTGTTTGTTTGGAGACAGGTTTGTCTGTGTAGTCTTGACTGTCCTGGATTCACTCTGTAGACCCAGGCTGGCCTCCAAATCACAGAGATTGTCCTGCCTCTGCTTACCCTAATGCTGGAATTAAAGGCATGTACAGCCTACAAGCCCCAGATTTTTTTGTCATTGTTTTTGTTTGTTTTGATTTGTTCTGTTTTGTTTTGATTGTAGTCTTGTTTCATTTGGAAATGGTTCTCCAACTGGGGAGATGTCTCAGTGGACATGTGGGCATGAGAACCTGAGGCCAAGTCCCCAGTGCCCACCTAAATGTGTTTGTGGGTGCTTGTGACCCTGCATTGGGAGCCAGAGAAAGATGGAGTTCATTGGCCTGCCAGCCTAGTCCAAATGTCAAGTTTCCACGTCAGTCAGAGACCCTGTCTCAAGGGGACAAGGTGGAACATGACAGAGAAAGACACCTGACATCCTGCCCCAGCCTCTACTCATGTGCATAAGCATCCCTCACTCTCATGTGCGTGCAACACACACATGTACACACATGCACACAGAGTCTCAATTACTTAATTAGGGTTGTAACTTGAACATATTAAAAAAAAAACCTGTAGGTTGCCTTGGCTACATAGCAAGATCCTGTCTCAAAACCAAAATTAGTTTGTTAAGCCACAGGTCTTGATGTTGCTAATTATGAACCCAAAGATGTTGGATGGAAAAATATTTTCACATTGCTGGATTGTCTGTATTACATCCTTGAAGGTCATATATGATCTGGAACCCTTATAATCCAGGGCAGATCCTTTCAAAGGGGGAGGATCTGTATGCATACTAACAGTTGCAGCCTGGAGGCTACAAAGGCAAACACATTTTTTTTCTTCATTCAACAGGCTGGGTTAGAAATGAGGCATTGTTCAAAGAATGAAGTTTTTAATTTACACATTATATACAGGTCTACATGTTTGTGGGGATTTCAGGGGATTGTATGTTTGTGAGTTTATAGGCTACAGGTTGACATTGTGTGTGTATGTGTGTGTCTGTGAGTGTAGGACACAGGTTGACATTGTGTGTGTGTCTGTGTCTGTATGTAGGCCAGAGGTTGACATTGGTTGTCTTCTTCAATCACTGTCTATCTTTTGTTTTGAGACAAGTTCTCTCATTATGAATTTTTCATTTGGTCCCTAGATTCTAAGACAGTGTTTGAAATATCCCTCAGACCGAGTCATGAGAAGGTTTGTTTCTGCCTAACTAAATGAATGTGCATAGCCACAGAAATACCTACCTAAACACAAGAGAAGCAAGAAGGCAGTGACTCACACACTGACACACAGGGACTCTACCCTTCTGCATTAATCTTGATATTGATGTTTTTCTACTTAACTTTCAAATCCTTGAGCTCATTTTATACTCAAAACTGTGTGATCTGCTTTTTTTCCCATAAGTAATGACTAACTGAGTAATGGCTTCCACATTTCCACACTCCTGGCATTAGGTATAGGGATGCCCTGGACTTTTCATCATCTGATATAATTTTTGAATATTCCCATTTTGACTAGGAAAAACAGGTATTTGAAGTATGTGTCTTTCTGGTTTCCCTTCTTGATGCTAAATGATCCATGAGGCACTAAAAGTTATCACATTTCCATCTTGTCCTCTACCTAAAGCAGAGCTTGTCAAGGAGAGAAAAATGGACAGAAACATGCGCTTTTTCTAACTCCTCTCTTGGTGTCTTTACCTCCCCTGCCACTGTCTTCAGTGTGTTATTTGCCCTGGAAAGATAAAATTTTGTCATTAAGATATCCAGACTATTCTATTGACAGCTTTTTTCCTGGCTTTACTCCATATTCTGATTTCATTTCTGTTGCTGTGACAAAATACTTTGACTACAAAGCAACATAGAAGAGAAAAAAAATATTTCATCTCATAAATCCAGATCACATGCCTCATTGTGGGGAAGGCAAGATAGGAACTTCAAATAGTTAAACACGCAGTCAAGAGGACAAAGAAAGGTGTATGTGCATGCTCACTTGCTTGTGCTAAACTTGTTTTTGCCCCTCTTAGACAGTTCAGGATTTCCTGTGTATGGAATAGTGTTACCCATAGTGGGCTGGGTTTTACCACATCAATTATCTTAAGATAAAATTCTTTCTGTCTCTGTCTCTTTCTCTGCTCTCTCTCTCTCTCTCTCTCACACACACACACACACACACATCCAAAGACTAACTCAAGTGATCAAGTCTGTTTTCTTCAGAGTAGTCCCATATTTTCAGAGTTCAAGGATGGCTTTTGGTGCCAAATATATCTGTGATGGCATCCATTTCTCATTGCCTCCTTGCTAGACTGGAAAGAGTTTTTTCATCTGCTCTTCTCTTTCTGCCTCAATAAACTAATGTGATGTAGTTGTTGGCTTGCCATAGCATACACAAGAATAAGCTGTGACTGAGGTGTATTAGGAAACTTAGCATGTCTAAAGAAAGAATGGCACATCACAACCATAATACATGAAAGCATTTTCAAAATATATGTCTGATAATAAGAGACAAATAAATGATGCCCTTTTCTGAGTCCTTTAGTAAGCATAAACATTATCTAAAACATGAGCTGCAAACAGGACTTCAAACCCTTAGCCATTGTCATACCCTGCAATGCCATGTGCTGGCAAATATATCAAGGTTTTCCCACAGGATCAGAAGTGCTCAAACAGATTTTTCTTCTGAAAGCTCAGGAATTTCCTATGAACAAGATCATTACCAGTGAGGTGGAACATGAAAATGGATGCCTAACAACTATTCAGTTCTCTAGTAAGGCCAAAAGGTACTACCCTTTATCTTCATATTCTAAACAAGGCAAGTGTCACAAAGGACTTTCCTTCCTTAGGCTCAGGAAGTTAGATTAGCCCTTTCCTTGGCTGGCTGCTCACCCACTCTATGGCCATGACCATCAGGGTCTTGACTATCACTTTGCATTTCCAAAGAGACAAGGCCAGCTCAGGGCTGCTGACATGGGTCCATTCCTCTATTCTGAGGAAGCACATTCACAACCTCCCTCTGACCTTTTGTTGGAAGCAGATGGACTCAGGCTTCCTTTATATTCTGACAACAAACACATCCATCAATAGCATCTCAGGGAAAAGTATTTTCATAATGCCTCATTCTGGGAAAAAATGATCAGTCCTGAAAATTCGGAAAACACCATAAGCAAAATGAAAACAAACAAACAAATTATCCATTGTCTTCTAAAAATGAGAATAAGGCATGCAATCTCACTTGAGGTGGATGGAAGAAATTGGTTCCTAAGGTAGGAAAGATGTTTATACTACAATTTAATCTGATTCACCCTCATTAAAATTACCTCTACTTTTCAACCATGCTTATACAGAAACCTATTTTTTTGAAGTCAAATATTTTAATATAGAATATTATATAAAAAAGAACAGGGTGCTTCTCTTGATGGGCCTGAGTTAGCTAAGATACATACATATATATATACACACGTATATGATGTATGAATGTATTTTTAACTTGGCAGTTTAATCACATTTGAACAGAGTTTTGCTCTGTAGCACAGGCTGTCCCAGAGCTCACTATATAGCCCAGGCTGACCTTTAAGTCCTGGCAATCTTCTTGCCTCAGTTTCCTTATTGGTCAGGTGGCAGTCACATACCACCACATTTGCACTGAATAGCCCATATTTTACCTGCCACAAAACCAATTGTTTTTCATTTACATCCCTTTTCTTAGTATTTAGTCATGAACACAATGGTTTTTTACAGCAAGATAAGAATCTGGATGTGTTCAATGGAGTCTCACACACATAAACACACACACACACACACACACACACACACTAAAGCTCATTTAAAATCCATTTCAAAGTGAAATGGCCATTTTAAGATTTAGTTAGTGAGTTATTTTAATGTGTGTTTCCCTGTTAGAGTTTATACACATCACATGCATGTAGGTGCCCACATCAGAACAGGAGCCGGAGCAGTAAACACTTGTAGTGGCCAACCCTTCTCTTCAGCCTCTAAAAAAGAAGTGGTCTCTGTCCAGCTTAGTGTTGCTATATTCAGTGAGACTGTTTTTCTGTGCTGTGATATTTACATTACCCAGCCCCTGATCTCCTACTTCACATTCCTTGCTAGGTGCCACACACTTTACAAATACCTAAGGGATCTGTGGATCAAGAGCCATGCTGTTCTGCCAATGTATATATGCTCTGAGGGGTACACAGTGCTGAGCTCACATGAGCAACTTAGCTCATGTCTGTTTCCCGAGCAGACTAGAGTGTTGCCTGCATATCAGGGTGTGTTTTCTACTGGTGCTGTGCAGTGAGCTAAGACTGCCTGGGCTAGGCAATCTCTTAACAGATAAGGCTCTCTGGAGGGTGGGAGTGGCACCTCTTGCTGGGCAGGAAATGAATTCTCTTGTTTTGAAGCAACAGACCAGCTGGTGATTTGCTGGCAGTTATGATACATGAGAAAGCCCTTGACACAGAAAAGGCCACCCACCAGCAGTGACCTAAAGGAACCATGATAATAACCTAAAATAGTCTCATCAGCTACTTCAGCCTCACAAGGCATCACAAATATGCCCTAGAGGAAATTCTGAGATTTTTCTTTCAAATGCAGATGCTGAGAATGGCCGTTTTGCTACCTATACTCTTAGCAGTACCTGAGGTGACACAGAATTATCTCAGATGCAGTAAACAAATGTTCACTTTTGCTTTAATTTCTTCTATTTTAAAACCAATTGCATAGTTTTTAGGTCTTATTAAGAGACCCACCTAAGCCAAAAAATGAACATGCTTTATCCCCATATTGCTGCTGTCCTTTTCCCAAAGCTCCCTGTTTGCCTGCTAGACTACATCTAACCACTTCCAAAAGGTGCTGTTATAAATTAAAAATAGAAGCAGCAGGGGGGAAAACCGATATTCTCTTTGAGAGGTTTATTAGGAGGGACATGGAGGATGTGAGTAGCAGGACATGGTGGGGGAAGAGAGGAGGTAAGGGAAATAGAAAGGGGGGCACCCCAGAGAGAGAGGGAAAGTAAGAGAGAAAAAGTAAGTGAGTAAGAGAGAGAGGGGTCAAGAGAGAGACCTCCTGTTGGGGTGGGCCATTTAAGTTGGAAGGTAACCACACCTTCCAGGTTTGGCCACAACACGATGACATCATAGGTCTCTGGATAACTAACACAGGCTGTGTTCCAAAATACTAACAGGTGCCACTCCCTGAGATCATCACACTGGAATCCAAACTTCAACACAGAAATCTCTGGGGATACATTTCCTAGCAGTGAGTTCTCACACTAGTGAGCCATAAGCTGGTCAAGGAGAAAGCAGCCTCCGCAGAGGAAAAATGTCTCACCTACAGCAGACTGGTTACTTTCTGGTCTTTGGGGAAACCCTTAGGGGACAGACATTTCCAACTGGCCTTCATTCTTAGCAGAGCCTCAAGCAAACATCAGGCTTTCGGTTGGAGGGGCACCGATTTCAAAGACAGACACTCACGGATACTCCTCTTTTGAAGTAAGACTTGACAGTCCCTCCCTCTATCCTGGCTAAACATTATTTTACTTTCCTCAGAAAACACAAAGAGAAGCCAACCTGGAAAGTAATACTAAGCACTCAGAAAGTATTAAATGATTCCATTGGCTGAATCAGTGATTTGTAAAAACCCACTGACTAGGAAAATAGTATACTCAATCGTACAGAGAAGCCATGACAAACTAGAGATAGAGTCATGGAGAATCCTTCCCTGTGATGCTCATGGCTGTGTGACTTTGTTATCTGACACCTCTGTGTCTCACTTTCCTTTCAGGTAAATTGATAACAATACCCACACATGTGTAGGTTGTGTGTGTATATGTGTGCTTGTGTGTGTGTGTGTGCAGGCATGTGGATTTGTTGTCAGACCATGTCTTCCTCCTTGTGCTGCTGTGTATACCACTCTCTTAGGTACCTTAAAGCACAGCTGGGCCCTGGCTTCTGAACATTCTCCTTTTTTGCCTTTCATCTCAGCACAGGAGAGCTGGGCTCACAAGTGAATGTTCATTGGTCTTGACTTACCACGGGTTCTGAGAATCCAAACCCAAGTCCTCATGATTGCACAGGGCTGGCTTTACCCCAGCCTTGCTTCTAGAAGAGCCAGGCTTTTTTCACTTAGCAAGCTGCAGTCCAGGTCAAGCAGTTGGTCATAATTCTCCACAGTGGGGAATTGTGTGACTGCTCACAGTTTAGTCACTAAGCCAGAGACATTCAGGGTTGTTTCCAGTCTAGGACAAATAAGAACAAAGATGCTGTGGACATTTAGGTGTGGGTCATTTTTAATTTTTTCTTTCACTTTGATAAATAACTAGAAATATGAAAGCTAGGTTATACATTAAACTTAAAACAAAACAAAAAACAAACAAAAATAACAAAAACAACAACAAAACACTTCCAAGCCACTTTCTGAAGTATCCAACCAGTTTTTTAAACTTTATGTATTTATTATAATTATTATTGGTGTTATTCTGTGCTGTGTCAAGTGTGGGGAGGTCAGAGGGCAATTTTGGGAGAGTTGGCTTTCTCCTTCCAGTATGTGGGTCACAGTGACTGGACTCAGATTATTTGGTTTGACAGGCACCCTTAACCTCTGAGCCACCTCTCCAATGTATTTTTACTTATCAGTGTATAAGGACCCTGTTTGCTGGAGATCCATGATTAAAATTGATGTAACTATATTTTTTTATTTCTCTAGCCATTCTAAATATTGAATTAAGCCTTTTATTGTATTATTTATACCTTTAATGTGCTTATTTCTTTTTTATAACATCCTCATTTATTCAAACAGTTTTCCATAAGTAAATTAAAATGTTTCAACTCAGTGAACACACTTGCCAAGGCTCATTACAAACTGACCTCTAAAACTCAGCAAGCCCTAAATATTGTTGCCACTCATGGAAAGTCAAATGGAGAGTTGACTAACCTGAGTGGACATTACCTAATTGTAACTACTTATCTTTTTTTTTTATAACTACAGATAACTAATGGTATTTTTAGACCAACTTTCAGCATTTCATAGATTGTAGATAATTCTCACAAAAGCTCACTTGTGTGGGTCACCAGTTTTTCCTGTCTGGACGCACAGATTAAATAGGCATTTGCTTCATTCCTGTAACAGATCCGCTCATCTGCCTTTCTGGACAGAGAAAATCTTAGAAAGTTGCCAGGTCACCAAATAATTGAGATTCAAAATCATTCTTGGTGACTAGTGCATTCACAAATGTTATTGCCTACACAGACCCATGCTGGAATGGAGTAAAATGTCTGGTGTGACAAAAACAGAATATAGAAAGTCTGTCTCAGGCATCAGGTTCTTGAAACTTTTTTTTTTAACTTTGCTTTACATCCTGATCTCAGCTTCCCCTCCCTCCCTCCTTATAGTCCCTCCCTCTCATCTCATCCCCCCCCCCCCAGCCAGAAAAGGATATCCTCCCATGGATACCAACCTGCCTTGGCATATCAAGTTGCAATAGGAATTGGCACATGTCCTCTTGTGGCTACACAAGGCATCCCAGTTAGAGGAAAGGGATCCCAAAATGGGCAACAGAGTCAGAGACAGCCACTGCTCTTGCTGTGATGAGACCCACATGAAGACTGAGCTACACAACTGTTCCATATGTGCAGAGAGCTTAGGTCTGTCTCATGTGTGTTCTCTGTATGCCAGTTCAGTCTCTGTGAGCTCCCATGGGCCAGCTTAGTTGATTCTTTAGGTTTTCTTGTGGTGTTCCTGACCTCTCTGGCTTCTTCAGTCCTTCCTCCTGATCTTCTCCAGGATTCCCCAAGCTCTGCCTAATGTTTGGCTGTGTGTCTGCATCTGTTTCCATCAGTGGAAACAGCTGGATGAAGCCTCTCAGATGACAGTTATGCTAGGCACCTGTCTGCAAGTACAGCAGAGTATCATTAACAGTGTCAGGCGTGGGCTCTCTTTTATGGCATGGGTCTCAACCTGAGTTGTTCGCTCAATTTCTGCTCAGACTCGACACTTGCAACTCTCATAAGCAGGACAAGCTGTGTGTCTAAGGTTTCACGCTTGGGTTGGTGTCCCTGTCCCCTTGGAAATCTGTTCTGATTACAGGAGATGTCCATTTCCCCCATTGCTAAGAGTCTTAGCTAGGGTCACCCTCATAGATTCCTGGGGGTTTCTAGCTTGTCCCAGAGATGGCCACACCCACAGATTTCAGTTCTCTCTCACAACTCTCTCTCCCTCTGTCCTTCCCTGAGTTGATCCCTCTTGCTCCTCTGTGCTCTCCAAACTAGGTACCTCCATCTGTCCACCCCTAATGGCCTATTTTATTTCCCCTACTCTGTGAGTTTCAAGTATACCCTCTTGGGCTCTCCTTGTTACTTATATTCTTGGAGTCCTTGTAACGTGGTTATTGTATACTTTATGGCTAACATACTCTTATAAGTGAGTATATACCAAGTTTATCTTTTTGGGTCTGGGATACCTCACTCAAGATGATCTTTTCTAGTTCTTTCCATTTGCCTGGAAATTGCATGATATCATTGTTTTTAATCTACTCTTATGTAAATGTACCATGTTTTCTTTATCTATTCTTCCACTTAGGGGGTTCTAGGTTGTTTTCAGTCTCTGGCTATTACAAATAAAGCTTCTATGAACATAGTTGAGCAAGTGTCCTTGTGGTATGTTGGAGCATCTTTTCAGTTTATGACCAGGAGTGGTATACCTGGATCTTGAGGTATAACTAATTCCAATTTCTGAGAAAAAGCCAAACTACTTTCCAAAGTGGTCGTACAAGTGTGCACAGTGAGAGTCAAAAATAGAGCACAAATTTTAGGGTGCAGTTTACTGATGTTGCCTGTGCTTTCAGAGGAGTTGGCGAGCAAGGTCTTGGTGAGGGGCCCCATCTAGTGGTCCTGTAATTATAAGGTCTCTGGAAAAGCAGGTAGAGTTTGGGGTTTTGAAATTGCAGTGCAGGATGTGGGCTACAGCTGTTAGATGTGCTTTCAGTTGAGGTCCAGGCTTTTGTTTCTCTTTGCACACTTTTGCAGTCAGTTTTTCTTTTACCATTAAACTTGGAGAGTTCTTTAAGGATATTAGACACAGGCTGTTTATGGAAATTGTGACTCATAAATAGTTGCTCACACTTCTCACCTTTGCACTGTCTTAACAGCATCTTTGCAAGGAAATCCTCCTCCATCATGTTGAGGCCAGGGAAGGGGATTCTCTTCTACAGATAGTGTTCCTTGTATTATGTCTAGAAATTTTTGACTGACATAGGATCTCACAGGATTTCTTCTAGAAGGTTCACAGTTTTAGGTTTATGTTTAGGTTACAACAGCCCTTTTATCTGAAGAAAGGGATGGATCAAAGCTCAGTTCCAACTATTTCCAATAATTCCAGCAACATTTGGGAGAGGTGTTATTGTTGTTGTTTTTTGTTTTGTTTTGTTTTGTTTTTCTGAATGTTCATTCATGTATGCATGCATGCAAGTGTTCTTGTGTGACAAGATATCATGTAACCCAGGCTGGCTTCAAACTCAATATGTAGCTGAGAATGACCTTAGCCTCCTGATCCTCCTAACTCCACCTTTGGTGCATGGGCTGTCACACTCAGATCCAGGAACCTTTTCCTCAGAAGGCTTTCTAGAAAACAGTTAACCATATGTGTGTGTTTCTCTTCTGGAATCAGTTCTGAATATTTGGCCCTTCAGTAGTACGAAGATTTATCTTGCTGAGGGGAGAAATTACTCTCAGTCATTACCGTGCTTCATGGAAACTGAATAGAGTATGTCTTTCAGCTCAGACTCTCAGTCATTTTGATTACTCCAGTAACTTCATTTGCATAATGTGTCTGTTCATAAATTTCTACTGTGGTGTTCTGCTAGGATTTAATTGTTGTTATCTTGCCTCTCTACCTCATTTAATCCCATTGTGGTCAGAAAGCAATCTTGATAAGATTTCAGTCTCTCTGATTTTGGGAGACATGTATTAGAACCCAGAAATATCACTTATCTTGGAAAATGGACTGTCTGCTCTTAAAAAAGGAGGGGGGGTGAGCGGGGTGGTGATCTGCAGTTCTTAGGCAATGCTCTGTAAGTGTTAATTAGGTTAAGTTGATTAAAAGGGCTGTTCAAGGTTTCTCTAGCCTTAAAGATTTGATGACTAATTTATTCCATCTGTTATTGAGAGAAAGGTATAGACCTCTGTGACTCTGTGGGTTTATCAGCTTCTCCTTGGGGTTTTATGACATTTTAGTGTATAGACTATGACTATTATCAGTTTCATTAAAATTATGATGTATATTCTTTCCTGAGTTGCCATTATAACATTGTGAAATAAACTTTCTTATTCTTTTAAAAATGTCCCTTTCTGAAATCTCCTTGTTTACTTAACTCCATCCCCCCTTGTGATTGGTGGTGTCTTAGTTACTTTTCTATTGCTGTAAAATGATGTCGTGACATTCCAAGACATGTCATCTTTTTACAGCAATAGAGACAAAATGAAATGTTTACTTAAGGCTTTCTTACAGTTTCAGAGTATGTGTTCATGACCCTCATACCAGAAAGCATCATGGCCAGCAGGCATGGTGTTAGAGAAATAGCTGAGAACTCTATAAGTTGAAAGCAGAGAGAGAGGGAGAGACTGGGCTTAGCATAAACTTTCGAAGCCTCAAGCCCATTCCCAGTGACATACCACCCACAAAAAGGCCACACCTCATAGTCTCTTCCAAAACAGTCCTACCACTGGGTACAAGCCTTCAAATATATGAATTTATGGGGCCATTCTCATTCACAGGTGATGCTCTATATCCTTTTATCTCCTTTATCTTCAACATTTTTGAGTCTCTGTATTTAAAGTACGAGAGTACATACTTGTAATTGCAGAACTTTGGAAACTGATGCAAAACGATTGTCTGTGAAATCTGAGGGTGTCCTAGGATACATTGTGGGTTTCAGACTAGCCAGGGCAACACAGTGAGACCCCGCCTCAAAAAGAACGAAAGAAAGAAAGGAAATAAAGCAAGTCTTCCATAGACAGAATATAGTTAGTTCTTAATATATTTTGCATGTGTGTGTGTGTGGTTTTTGCCTGAATGAACTATTTATAGGGAGGCCTGAGGCAGATGTTGCAAGCCTTCCTCAATTGCTTTCCACCATTGAGGTAGAGCCTAACAGTTGAATTCAGAGTTCACCAATGCAGCTAGTCTAGCTAGCCAGCTGGTGTGAGATCCTCTTTCTCAGCCTGGCCCTTATATGAGATTGAAGAATCTGAACTTCAGTTTTCACACTGTGAGACAAGCATTCTTCCACTGAGCCATCTAAGTTCTTAACTTTTCATCTAGTGTGAAAACCCACACCTTTTATTTAAGGTATTTGACCATTTATGCCTAATATATCAGGTTTATATTCACTGCCTGATTTGCCTTCCATTATGTGAAACTGCTCTGTTGCTTCCTCTGCATCTTTGCCTCCCTCTTAATTATATTATATAATCTATTTATATTCTTTGTTGATGTATTTGCTGTACTGTTTATTTAGGGGATTAAGCATTTGCTTCTGTGTACATAAAAACACCCCTTGTTTTCTGCAGTCTGCCTTCAAGTCATATTACACCACCCAATGCATAGACATCTACAACATCACAAATCCTTTTCTGCATCCCAGGCCTGATGCTCTAGTTCTCTGTCCTTCCCTGAAGTGTGACAATACAGCATTAGCTATTTGTCCTTAACCAGCCATTGGTTATTTTGTTGTTGTTGTTGTTTTGTTTTGTTGCTCATAATGATAATGTCCAGCATTTTCCATTCCTTTGTGTGACTCAAGATCTGTATCTGCTGTCATATTGCTTCTTCCTAGCCAATTAATTACATTTATCTTTCAACTTTTGTATAACTGAAAAAAAATTCTTTGTTATGCCTTTGTTCTTTAGAGATATCATTTAGGTCGTATTTTTGATTGCAATAGTGTTTCTGTTCTAGTATTTTGAAAATAAATGCTCCACTGTTTTCTAGGTGTACTTGAGTACAAGCAGAGAGTTGTTGTCATGGTAACTCAGTTCTCACTACACATTGAATTTTCCAGCTTGTAAGATGATCTTGTCATTGATTTTAAGTTTTGTGGTCATGTGCAATCTTCACCACATTGCCTTCTTTCTTTGCAAGCTAGGCAAGGGGCATGTAGCATCTCCATCATGTTTGTGAAATGCTGACTTTTAATTTTCAGTATCTTTTCTCCTTTCCACTTGACATTGTCACACAGCTCACCCATACTCTCTTGGTGTATCCAGAATTTTCTCTTTGTTTTATTTTGTCTTTACTGCCTGTTGTTAGACTGAACATTTTGCTGTCAGTGTTTGGGCAACTGTTAAATGGATACCTTTTGTTATGACTCTAATGTGTTTTTATCTGTAAATGTTTGGCTTTTCTAAACACTGTTGTCTTTGTTCCCCTCTTTAATATATGGAATAGGATTGTCACTTTCTCAGTCTCTTTCTGAAATGTGTGTCCTCTCTGTTGGTTTTAATTAACTATTATTTTCTCTTTATTGCTTCTGCCTAGATAGCTTTCACTGAGTTCAAATATTGTAAATGCTACTTTGGTTTGCTGTTTGATAAAACTTGTATCTTTTGTGTTTCTTAGGGGTGTGTGTGTGTGTGTGTGTGTGTGTGTGTGTGTGTGTTTGGTCTGCAACAGTGAGCATGTGAGGAGACTCAGAGAACAATTTGCAGGAATCAGTTCTCTCCCTCCACCACACTGGTTTCTGGAATCAAACTCCTTAGGCTTGGTGGCAAGCACCTCACCAGGCTCTGTACTATTAGTTCTTAAGTTCTCTTTGTAAGCTTTGCCTCTGATGAATCTTTGCATCCTTAACACTGTCTTAGCTATTTTGACGGGTCTTGGGTTTATTCCAGACTAGGAGAGACTTTATGCACTTTAGAAAAGGCCCATAAAAATTGCACACACACATGCACACACATCCCAAGAGCTTTCCTGGTTCCTGCTTAAGAAATGTCTGTTCATTTTTCTCTCCCCAACTTTTTGTTAACAAAGACTTCCATTTATAATTTTACCAGCCCTGTCCATTGAGGCAAAGGGAAACCAATCTGTCCTCTCAAAATTAGGCTATTTGAAATAAATTCTGAACGTCTCCAGTAGGGCATGCTGTGGAGACCAGGCCTTTTACAAGGTGTCCTCAGCTGAGTTGTAAAAATCTTAGCCCTCATCAGGCTGATGACCAACCCTCTGCTCCCCACAGAGACAGGTCTGTGCCCCCAACATATTAATTTTTATTTCCTTATTTAATTTATTTTTTCCTGACTGTCATTAACTGTTTACCATGCCAATCCCAAAGAAAGAAAATATCCAGATATCCAGCCAGAGTTGCAGTAGTTTACACTTACTGTCACCTATCTTTCTGCCCCAAGATCACCCTACCAAGGGAACAGCAAGGAGGTGAATCTCAGAGCCAGACATGGGCTGTACTGAGAGGAGAAAGGGACATGGCCATAAAAGCTCAAGCTGGCATTCAAATCTGAAAGGTCCTAATTGCCAGGCCCAGGCTTTTTCCACCAGACTTCTCTCCTGCATCTTTAGTTGCTGAACAGCTCAGACCAGATCTTTTTCTTCCATCTTTCTCTCTCTCTCTTTCCTCCTTTTTTCTTTCTTGCTATCATCCTTCCTTCCTTCCTTCCTTCCTTCCTTCCTTCCTTCTCCTTTTCCTCTCTTTTTTCTTTATCTTTCTTTTCTTCCTTCCTTCCTTTCATTTAACTTTTCTTTAAGGGATGAAGGCAATATTAATGATACCAAAATGACTTCCACTTAGGATTTTTTCATACCAACATCACATTTTCAAAAATGACTGTCAGTGTAGCTTGAGTAGGATGGCTTTTTCTCTCCCACTTTCCGAATGTTTTTGTCACCGGTGTTATGATCCTGTCCCTGACTGGTTGTTTAATGAGAGTCCATCACAATAACACAACACAACAGAGCCTAGAGCATCTGCATGGCTTTGTAGAGTGGCTTTGCCACTACTGCTGAAAACTGGATTCAAAATACCTTTAATCCTAGCACTCAGGAGGTAGAGGAACCTATGTGAGCCCAAGGCCACATGGGTCTACATGCAGAGTTCCAGAGTAGCCAGAGCAACACAGTAAAACACTCTTGAAAAAAAATTGAAATGTCTCAGCCACTTATATTTTGAATAGAAGGATGCAGAGAGTAAACACCTGCAAATGTGTTGTCCAATGGGACAACTCAAGTGTCACTTCTACAATATCTGCAAATTGCCTACCAACCATCTGTTGAAAGACCAACATACTGAGAACCACCAGTGTCTGTCAGAGAATATCCTTTCTCTGTGCTTATAACTTACCTTACCTAAGAACTGTTTTTGTGGTCTGAATATTTATATCCTGTACTTCTGTGCCTGTCAGGTGCTCTTTTACTATAACCTGCTGCAGCCTAAGTTTATAAAAAAGAGTATTAACTGACAGTTCTGGAGTTGAGGCATAGCTGGGGTAGAGCCCAACTCTGGTGAGGTACCTCATGACTGTATTGCAAGATGGCAGGAACTCATGTGGGAAAAAGAGATCACACAGAGAGATAGGAAGTCAGGGGTTGATGTCAGCCTTTTATAGCAACTCTCTTGGAAAAGTAATGAAGGGTCCCATCTAGACATGCCTAGCATTCCCTTCTGAGGACAGACAGTATGAACTCACCCAAATTGACATTAAATCCATGTTAACATAACACATGTACACACACACACACACACACACACACAGACCAAACAACACATAAGAGGAGAGGAAACTCTCTCACCATCACAGCAGACATACCTTAAACTTCCACCACTAACAATTCTTTTACATTCTGTTGGGCTGGAGCATGGTAGTTACTGGCTACCTTGGTGTGTGTCCCTCTGACTCAGCATGCATGTGATGTTTGGTAGACAGTCTGGTAACTAGAAAAGCCTCTGGTAATTGTTGGTCATAACTACACTGAAAAGAAAAGTGGTTGCTTGTTTTCAACCAGCTCTAGGAGAAATATGGCTCCCTTTGCTCACCTTAATAAGTACATATTTGAGGGAGGCTGGAAATATGGCTCAGCAGTTAAGAGCACTGGCTGTTCTTCTGGATGACCAGGGATTCCGAGCATCCATGTTGAGCCTCACAACTACCTGTGACTCCAGTTCCCAGGGATCTAACCCTCACATAGACCTCTCCTGTAGGCAAACAAGCGATAAAAATAAAATCATTAAAAAAAATAAGAACATCATGGAATGGCAAAAGTGACCCTCATGTGCCATATTAGCCCCACCCCTGCTACTCCTAAGTCCAATTCTCAATCCCTCAGCAGTCCCCCCACCTCTGCAAGGGCTCCAGCAAAAAGCTACTTCTACAGCCATTAAATTTATGGCCTTGAACTTACTTGTGGAGTAAGTTCCAGGTTGGCCTCTAACTTGTGATCAGACAGACAGGATCTTCATTGCTTTTTCCCTGGGACCTAACCACTAAGTGGCACACTGTCGGTGTCAACTGCATCTTGCAGCATGCATTTGATCAGGCTAGAATGGATGGATTTTTCTTGTCTGTTCAATTATTCCAGAGTTCCCAGGAGGAGCAGCATCACCATGCAGTGGCAGGGGAATTTGCAATTACAGCATGGAAGGAACCAAAAGATGCTCTTGCCAAGTAAGTTCAGAGAACTGCTCCTGAAATGCCACTTCCCCTTTTCCTACCTGTTGATCTTCTTTCACGACAGCCCACGATAGAAGTCTCTAACAGTAACAGTGTAAATAAAATGAGTTCACCATGTACAACAATAGGAACATTCACCCTTATATATACACCACTAAAACTTGAAGAAAGACCTATGGAATAAGCCTCTTTGAAGTTATACAATGAGGTCATTTATGTAAATCTAAATTATGAATCCATTTGAGGTTTAAAGTTGTCACTTCTTGCTACTGGTAGCACTTACCCCTGCTACTAGACTAGCCTGGGGGCTTTGCTTCTAATCCTGAGCCAACCAGGGACATGTGGCCATTGAAGAATTTCTTTAGCTAACCAAAAGTGACTCTTGTGAATTTCAAACTGTGGAGGAATTGAACACAGATACTTCTAAAGGGGATTGAGTTCAGCTGCCTTCTGAACAGAACTGAAAGTGGTTTTATTTTGTCCTTGGGTGAAAGTGTGATAACTGACAGCACTTACTATCTGTTTATACTATTGGGCTGATGGATTTCTTCCATAGGGTCTAGACATTAGAGAAAAAAAATTGCTTGTTGGTTTTGTGGGACACCCTAACAGTTGGAGAGGAGGTGTCTCTGACTTTGTTGCCTTCTCTTTGGACCATTTTTTTTCAACACAGTCTCATTCAGCCTTGCTATGAGGACTTGTGCCTAGTCTTATTGCATCTTGTTATGCCATGTTTGGTTGGTATACCTGGGTGACCTGCTCTTTTATGAAGAGAAACAGAGGAACAGTGGATCTTAGAGAGAGGGAAGGTTGAGGAGTGCGGACTGGAAGAAGTGGAGCAATCAAGATGCATTGAAAACAAAACAAAACCAAAAAAAAGAGAGAAATTAAGGGAAAAAGCAACAAAATTTGTACATTATGACATGTACAGATTTCAATGGGCCTGAGGAAAAAAAGGCCCAGGGGAAAGGAAAATTTGTGAAGCACACAATGGCCAGGCCATCAGTGGGTTGCCTGGGGGCTTTCTGGATAAAATAGGAGTCACCAGGTATGACCTTGGCCCTGATGTCTCCCACCTGTGTTTTGGAGGCTGGCTTTGGGGAACAGCCTGTGAAATCTGTGCTGCTGACCATGTTTTTGGGCCAAATTGTTCATCAGGTAGGTCTGATTTCTGTTCATTTAAATCTCTGTAAATTTTTAAAATCCCCAGAGATGGCTACTCTGATTTCTTTTTCAATGCAGTTTATTCAGGAACCTTGAACAATCATCAGACCCTGGGGAAAGCCAGCCCACAGCTTAAATAGCCTCTGGGTAGCCAATCACAGCGTGCCACGTGGGCAATGCAGATAGGTCCACATATTTGGAAGCAAGCCAGATCCTCAGCCTTAGCCAAATATGGAGTTGTTTCTGACAGAGAGCACTCACCATCGGGAAGGTGGAAGGCGGATACCAGCTCCATCTTTAAGGCGCAGCATTACGCAGCTCTCTACAGTTCCCCCTTTTCGTTTTAGACACATCAGGCAAGAGTAGAGGTCTAATCTCTGATATTAGAAATAAATTGGGTCTTTGTACCGATGTTCATTTAGGCTACTCTGATTTTTAATAGTGGTTTTAGATGGCTACCCTCCATAAATATATAGAGTTGTGTTATTTTAAAATACAAAGTAGCTTGCCTTTCACTCATGTAAAAAAGAACATGAAACTGGAGATTTAGTGAGGAGACAGGTTTGAGGGGACTCAGTTTGGGAGGTTGCATGTGTACATGCACCTCATTTTCATTATCCATTGATGAATTGATGGGCATCTAGGTTGGTTCTTTTACTTTGCTATATTGAGAGTAAGCTGCAATAAACATAGATGTGCAAGTGTTTCTGTGGTATGATATGGAGTCCTTTGGGAATAAGCCATGGAGTGTTATATTGGGCTTATATGCTACATCTAGCCAGTTGTTTGTTTTGTTTTCAAAAAAAAAAAAAAAAAAAAAACGTATAAACACATACATACATTGAACCCTGTAAGTTTTTCAGCATGTTCCATAATACATTTCACCTGGAGGAGAAGAAGACTTCCTCATTCTGATGCATGGGGTTGTTGTTGAAGGCAAGACTCCATTGTATTTTTCTCTCTCATAACTCCTCTAGTGTGGATGGCATGGGAAACACAGCTGTTTGTTAACCAAATAAACAAATAAGTGTATGGATGGATGAATGAATGAGTGAAGCCCAATTAAGGAGGTACAGATAAAAGGATTAGAGCTGACCCTTGTAGGGCTCTTGCTCCAGGGCTGCTCACTGCAGCAACTGGAGAACTGTATAGAACATGGTCTCTGTGAGCTTCTTACCTGTAAAAGCAAATATATGGTCATCTCTGAGGAGTGCATCTGGAGACAGAGCATAGTAGCTTTTAGCTGTCATTAACTTTGTTCCCTAGTTCCTCCTCATCTTTAAGTGTTCATTCATTCTCTGCTCCACAAAGATCATTCCATAGCTGCACTAGCAAAGCAAATTGAAACCATGTCATAGTACTCCACAGGTTCTTAACATTTGCATTGATTTAAAGGAGAGCAACTAAAACAAAACCAAAGTGATTAGAATGCCATTTTGGCTCTCCTTCTACATGGCTCCTTCCCTACCACAATCAATTAGGATTTAAATTAGATAAAATAAATAAATACTGAGGTGGGAAAGTAGGAAGCAAGCACCCAGCACCCCAGAAAAGTAGACTGGTTGTGTGGGGATAAAAAGTTAGGATGAAGGTAATACAGGGAACCTCTGTAATACTGGGCATTGATTGCTGACAAGCACAAACATAATAGAAATTCCAGATATTTCTAAGTGAAAGAAGATATGCTTCCTGTTTGTGCCATGAGGTAAACAGGGGCCAAAAGTATGAAGATGTTTCGGGCCCTATTTAATGAAATTTTCTTCATTTATTAATTCAAATGAATAAAATGTATTATTTATCCTTATTACATTGTAAACATTTAGTTGTGTGCTTAGGTATGGGCATGCCACAAGACATATGTGGAGGTCATGGGGAAATTTGCAGAGCTCAGTTCACCCCTTTCACCATGTGGGTTGTGTTCTGAGCATTGAGCTCAGTTGGAACTTAACCTGCTGAGCCATTTTGCTGGCCCCAAGCCCTGAATTGTTAAGAAGATTAAGCCTAAAAAGAGACCCAGCAAAAGCTCTCTGTGTTCTAGATTACAGTTCAACAGAACTTCCTTTGATATTTTCAATATGTATGCTTTCCACAGTCCACATGCAGACCCTGAGCTCCTAAAATTCAGCTACAGCAACTGAGGAGCCAAATTTTAATTTTTAGTGTATGCTTCTGAATTTAAATAGAAAGAGCCCAATGTGGCCAGTGAGTCTCCTATGGGACAGAACATCTTCACACATCATAGATAAGAGAGCAACCAGTGAATTCAAATTAGCCTGAGTCCAGAACAAAGTTCAACTTCTGTGTGTCTTATGAAAAAGGACTGTTATCTTCCTCCTGGGGAACTTCTTCATCCAGGTGCCCACTTGGTGCTAGGGTTTTCTCATCCAGTGGAGTTTGGCCCCAGGAAGTGGCACTTCTGCCTGAAAGAGGGACAGTTCTCTCAGGTGTCATCTATTTTTAATGCTGACTTCTCCCTGCTGCCAAAGATGCTCCCTTGTGAGGCTGTTTGTTGGTTGGGGATGATTGACAGCTAAATCAGCTGGTCAGCCAGTGTCTTTCATCTTTGCTGCCAGCCCTGAAGCTACTCAGTACCTTGCTCTCATTGAGAGTCCAGTCCAGTGCAAAATTCACTTTCCCTATGTAACCCCCTAATCAACCCACATCCATGTGTTCCTGGCGGTGTGCCTGGCAGTGTGCAAAAAGTTTCCCACCCACAATTGTCTCAGGTCCTCAGTATATCACTTTGAACTAACATGCTTTAAAGGAGCACAGAGGTGAAAAAAGGCCTTCTGACTATTACAAGGTTAGAGGATTAACCATGTGTTTGACTTGGCCACTGCACTGCACTGCTCTGGCCCTGGTATGAATGCAGCATGGATTAGATATCAAACAGGTCACTATCTCATGTTGTTGTGGAGCTGTAAATATGAATATTAATCACACTGTGCTGTGCATACCCCACAGGAGAGAGAGAATCTCTGGGCATGTCATAGGTGACCGTGAACCATCTCTGTGACCACAATGGCCAAGGTGTGGGCTACTTTAAAAATCACACCACCCAAGTTTCACATTTCTCTATAAGTTTGCTGAGACCACTTCACGAATCACCTGAGGACTTTAGGTGGCTATCTGGAAACCCTCAGCATCTCACTTCTCCTTGCCAAGGACACAATCCTAGAAGTGGCTGATGGTCCTGAAATGTAGTGTCACAAGCTTCAGAGGCTGCCTGGACTGCCAGCTAAAGCAGCGCACAGAGCAGAAGGATGGGGCACAATGGGAGGCTGATGCCAGATTGCTGCTGGATCTCACAGCACATGACTGAGGGAGCTCTTACCAGCAAGGACAACACTTGCTTTAGCATGTGGGAACTTGAACCCACCTCCATGTCACCACAATCTGCTGGCTATGTGGAAAAAAAAAAGAACACTAGTTGCCACCTTGTTCCCAGGGTCTGACTGTTCTGCCACTCTCTGACCTACCAAAAGTGAGATATGCATAGTCAACTGTGTTTGTACTCCTCACACCAGATGCCCTACCTGCTGCTAGGCAGAAACAGGGTGAGTATTGTTTAGCTGAATTGACTGGACCCTTTTCCATTAGCTTTGATGGAAGAATCATTTCTGCTGAGATCCCGCCTTACTCCAAGAAGTTCTGTAATCAACTTGAGTTTTCTCCAGAGTTCTCCCCTTCCAAAAGCTGCAGTCAGGTGTAGAGTTTGAAGTGATTTGCTAAAACAGAAAAAAGCACACAAGACTTAAAGATGAAAGTGACAAATTCAATGCTTCATCTCCTTGACCAAGCACTTGCTACTTAGCTCCCACATTTTCTGTTGATAAATTGAGATTAATAATGTTTCCTGCCTTGTTTCACAATAAACCAAAAAGTGCACAGCAAAATGCCTGAGAGAACACAGGCAACAAGTCAAGGCAAGCACAGGTGCAGGCCTGAGTAAGGTGAGGGAGGAAATGTTCCTCAGAGTGAAATTTAAGAAGAAGAAAAAAAATTTCAACTAAGGCAAATCAGTACATCAACTTTTTAGGGCCAGCATAAGAAGGCAGCTCAAATTGCACAACTCCTTATGAAAGCTGAAGGATCAGAGTGAGGCTGTTAGCAGAGTTTACTCCCTTTTTTTTTTTTTTTTTTTTAAGGGAAAAGATATTTATTTAACTCGTGGTTCCAGGTCTCATTGCAGAGAAATTTAAACTGTTCCATCACATGACACCCACAGAGAAAGCAGAACATGATAAATTGATGCATGCATACCAGCACTGAGCTTGCAGTATTCAAACTTATACAATACAGAATCTCTTGCTGAAGGATTTGGTGCCACCCACAGTGGGAGAATTGTCTCACTTTAATTAATGTAAACAAGTCAGTAAAGAACAAACATACTCTAGGTATCTATCTAGGCAATTTCTCACTGAGATTCTCTAAAAATCAAAATTATCATAGGGAAAAATATTAAGAATATTCAGGGCCTCTTGTCATTTTTTACATTGTCTTGAAAGTAAGTACTGTTGTTGTCAAATAAGAGAAACAGAAAAATATTTGTGAAGGATGCATTCTAACTTTAACATTAATTTAACATTAATCTGAAGCATCAGAAACATACATAAACCCAGATTTTAAGTTTCTCTACATTCTTTTTTTTTTTTTCAATGCAGTTTATTCAGGAACATTGAACAATCCTCGGAACCTGGGAAAGCCAGCCCACAGCTTAAATAGCCTCTGGGTAGCCAACCCAGGCGTGCCACGGGGGCAATGCAGATAGGTCCACATACATGGAAGCAAGCCAGATCCTCAGCCTTAGCCAAATGTGGAGTTGTTCGTGACAGAGAGCACTCACCATCGGGAAGGTGGAAGGCGGAAACCAGATCCATCTTTAAGGCATAGCATTCCGCAGCTCTCTACAATTCCCCCTTTTTGTTTTAGACGCATCAGGCAAGAGTAGAGGTCTGATCTCTGATATTAGAAATAAATTGGGACTTTGTACAGATGTTCATTTAGGTGTCATCCACCCAAAGAGCATCAGACCCGTCCAATACCTTTTTCTCAGAGGCGGGACCTGGGGCATCAACCCGCATGCAATCAGACATGCTCTTCTCTGGGTCCAAAGCGGCTAACCCTGAGTGCAGTGCTTAGCCTCGCATCCTGAGCATATCATTTTAGCTTTTTATGGTATCCAACCATGCTTGGGGAGAATGTCCTGCTTCAATGGCTGTAAAGGCCTGAATGATCATGGCTGCATCACACTGTTGTGAGACTCTAATCTTGCATATATACGACAGGCAAACCAAGGAGACCAACACCAGAAGGCCTGCTAACACTCCCATGCCCGCCCATTCCTTCAGATGATTCATGGCTGCAGCAATCCATGTTGATAATCCTGTGGCTAGTCCTGCGTCCACTCTGGTAGAATTTACTGTGACAATGGCCATTCTCAGCTGCTCCATCATAGTATCGAATTCTCCAGTCCAATTACCTAAAATATAGCTAGACAATTGTTTAGACAGATTTGCAGCACAGGGAAAGTTCTCATGTTGTATACTAGTGACACAAAGTCCAGCATACTTTCATTGACAGCCAGGTTGAGCGATTTGCCATAGGGTATCAATTTGCTCCTGCAAGAGGTCAATCCTCTGATTGAACACCATCAAGCTTCCTTTTAGTTGAGCATTAATTCTTTTATGTACAACTAAGGCATGAGCTACATTGGCTAAATGATTATTCAGGGTCTGAGCAGTCTGCCCAGTATGACTCATGGCTAATGCCCTGGTGGTAGCTCCAACAGCCGTCAATGAGATGGTAGTAACAATGGTGGCTGTAGTTCCAAGATCCCTTTTCTGTCTGAAGAGAGTCATAGCGTGAGGGGCATCAATGGGCATAGGCACCCAGTGAGGCATGCGAGTAACCAGGGCATACCTAACTTTACTAGCATTCCAGCATTGGGCAAAAGAGCAAGTATCATTACCACAATTACTTGGCTCTATCTGGCTAATAATGAATAAAAATGGGGGATATAAACAAACAGGCGTGAGCTTATAGGAAATATTATGAGAAGCCTTAACCCCTCGTTGGAACATCCTGTGTCAGTTCTAGACCTAGCAGTGGTGGTGTCCGAGGTCTGAGTAGGTTCAGGAGACCATTGCCCCCAGGGGCGAGACGTGCTCCATGCCAATTGACCAACTCCATGTTTTCCTCCAATTTTGAAAGTCATTTAAGGTTCTTAAATTATTTTTTCCCTTTTTTCTTAAATTTTTCATCAATTACACTTTATTCATTCTTCATCCCCCCATAAGCCCCTCCCTCCTCCCCTCCTAATCCCACCCTCCCTCCTCCCTCTGCTTGCATGCCACTCCCCAAGTTCACTAATAGGGGAGGTTTTCCTCTCCTTTCTGATCTTAGTCTGTCAGTTCACATAAAAAGTGGCTGTATTATCCTCTACTGTGGCCTGGTAAGGCTGCTCCCCCCCCACCAGAGGGAGGTGATCAAAGAGCAGGCCAATCAGAGTATGTCAGAGGCAGTCCCTCTTCACATTACTATGTAACCCAATTGGACTCTGAACTGCCCTGGGCTATATCTGTGCAGGGGTTCTAGGTTATCTCCATGAATAGTCCTTGGTTGGAGTATGAGTCTCTGGGAAGTTCCCTATGTTCAAATTTTCTTGTTCTGTTGCTCTCCTTGTGGAGACCCTGTCCTCTCCAGCTCTTACTATTTCCCAGTTCTTACCTAAAATTCCGTTCACTCTGTCCAACAGTTGCCCATCAGGCTCAGCATCTGCTTTGATAGTCTGAAGGGCAGAGGCTTTCAGAGGCCCTCTGTGGTAGGTTCCTAGGTTGTTTCCTGTTTTCTTCTTCTTCTGATGTCCATCCTCTTTGCCTTTCTGGATGGGGATTGGACATTTTAGTTAGGGTCCTCTCTCTTGCTTAGTTTCTTTAGATGCACAGGTTTTAGTGGGTTTGTCCTATGTTGTATGTCTATATGAGTGAGTATATACCATGTGTGTCTTTTTGCTTCTGAGACAACTCACTCAGGATGATCCTTTCCAGATCCCACCATTTACCTGCGAATTTCATGATTTCCTTATTTTTCATTGCTGAGTAATATTCCATTGTGTAGATGTACCACAATTTCTGCATCCATTCTTCAATTGAGGGGCATCTGGGTTGTTTCCAGCTTCTGGCTATTACAAATAAAGCTGCTACAAACATGGTTGAGCAAATGTCCTTTTTGTGTACTTGAGCCTCTTTTGGATATATGCCCAGTAGTGGTATGGCTGGATCTTGAGGAAGCGCTATTCCTAGTTGTCTGAGAAAGCGCCAGATTGATTTCCAGAGTGGTTGTACAAGTTTACATTCCCACCAGCAGTGGAGAAGGGTTCCCCTTTCTCCACAACCTCTCCAGCATGTGTTGTCACTTGAGTTTTTGATCTTGGCCATTCTCATGGGTGTAAGGTGAAATCTCAGGGTTGTTTTGATTTGCATTTCCCTAATGGCTAATGAGGTTGAGCATTTGTTTAAGTGCTTCTCTGCCATTCGGTATTCCTCTACAGAGAATTCTCTGTTTAGCTCTGTTCCCCATTTTTTAAGTGGATTACTTGGTTTGCTGCTTTTCAGCTTCTTTAGTTCTTTATATATACTGGATATGAGTCCTCTGTCAGATAAAGGGTTGGTGAAGATTCTTTCCCAATCTGTAGGTGGTCGCTTTGTTTTGATGACGGTGTCCTTTGCTTTACAGAAGCTTTTCAGTTTCATGAGGTCCCATTTATTGGTTGTTGCTCTTAGAGCCTGTGCTGTTGGTGTTCTGTTCAGGAAGTTTCCCCCTGTACCAATGAGTTCTAGGGTATTTCCCACTTTTTTTTCAAGCCGATTTAATGTGTCTGGTTTTATGTTGAGGTCTTTGATCCACTTGGACTTCAGTTTTGTGCAGAGTGACAAGTATGGATCTATTTTCATTTTTCTACATGTAGACATCCAGTTAGACCAGCACCATTTGTTGAAGATGCTATCTTTTTTCCATTGTATGGTTTTGGCGTCTTTGTCAAAGATCAGGTGTCCATAAGTGTGTGGGTTTATTTCTGGGTCCTCTGTTCAGTTCCATTGATCCAACATTCTGTTTCTATGCCAGTACCATGCAGTTTTTAAAACTGTTGCTCTATAGTACAACTTAAGATCAGGGATGGAGATACCTCCAGAAGATCTTTTATTGTAGAGGATTGTTTTAGCAATTCTGGGTTTCTTGTTATTCCATAAGAAGTTGAGAATTTTCCTTTCCAGGTCTGTAAAGAATTGTGTTGGTAATTTGATGGGAATTGCATTGAATCTGTAGATTGCTTTTTTTAAGATGGCCATTTTTACTATGTTAATCCTACCAAGCCATGAGCATGGGAGATCTTTCCATCTTCTCATATCTTCTTCTAATTCTTTCTTCAGAGATTTGAAATTTTTTTCATACAAGTCTTTGACTTCCTTGGTTAGGGTTACTCCGAGGTACCTTATGTCATTTGTGGCTATTGTGAAGGGTGTTGTTTCCTTAATTTCTTTCTCAGCCCTTTTGTCTTTTGTATTCAGGAGGGCTACTGATTTTTTGAGTTAATTTTGTATCCTGCCACTTTGCTGAAGGTGTTTATCAGCTGTAGGAGTTCCCTGGTAGAGTTTTTGGGGTCACTCACGTATACTATCATATCATCTGCAAATAGTGATAATTTGACTTCTTCCTTTCCAATTTGTATCCCCTTGATCTCCTTCAACTGTCTTATTGCTCTAGCAAGGTCTTCCAACACTATGTTGAAGAGATATGGAGAGAGTGGGCAGCCTTGTCTTGTCTCTGATTTCAGTGGGATTGCTTTAAGTTTCTCTCCATTCAGTTTGATGTTGGCTATAGGCTTGCTGTATATCGCCTTTACTATGTTTAGATATGTGCCTTGTATCCCTGATCTCTCCAATACTTTGAACATGAATGGATGTTGGATTTTGTCAAAGGCTTTTTCAGCATCTAGGGAGATTATCATGTGGTTTTTTTCTTTCAGTTTGTTAATATGGTGGATCACATTGATGGATTTCCGTATATTGAACCACCCCTGCATACCTGGGATGAAGCCTACTTGATCATAGTGGATAATATCTTTGATGTGTTCTTGGATTCGGTTTGCAAGTATTTTTGCATCAATGTTCATAAGGGAGATTGGCCGGAAATTCTCTTTCTTTGTTGAGTCTTTGTGAGGTTTAGGTACCAAGGTGACTGTGGCTCCATAGAATGAATTTGGTAATATTCCTTCTGTTTCTATTTTGTGGAATAGTTTGAAGAGAATTGGTGTTAGCTCTTCTTTGAAGGTCTGGTAGAATTCTGCGCTGAAGCCATCTGGTCCTGGGCTTTTTTTGGATGGGAGACTTTTGATGACCGCTTCTATTTCTTTGGGGGATATAGGTCTATTTAGTTGATTTACCTGGTCCTGGTTCAGCTTTGGTAAGTCAAATCGATCAAGAAAATTGTCCATTTCATTTAGATTTTCAAATTTTGTGGCATATAGACTTTTGAAGTAAGTCCTAATGATTGTTTGGATTTCCTCAGTGTCTGTAGTTATATCCCCCTTTTCATTTCTGATTTTGTTGATTTGGGTGGTGTCTCTCTGCCTTTTAGTTAGCCTGGCTAAGGGTTTGTGGATCTTGTTGATTTTCTCAAAGAACCAGCTCTTGGTTTCATTGATTCTTTGAATTGTTTTATTTGTTTCCAATTGATTGATTTCAGCCCTGAGTTTGATTATTTCCAGCCGTCTACTCCTTCTTGGTGTGTCTGCTTCTTCTTTTTCTAGGGTTTTTAAGTGAGCCATTAGGGTGCTTGAATGAGCTGTCTCGAATTTCTTCTTGAAGGCACTTAGTGCTATGAACTTTCCTCTTAGCACTGCTTTCATTGTGTCCCACAAGTTCGGGTATGTTGTGTCTTCATTTTCATTGATTTCTAGAAAGACTTTAATTTCTTTCTTTATTTCTTCCCTGACCCAGCTGTCATTTAGTAACAAGTTGTTCAGTTTCCATGTATGTGTAGGCTTTTTGTTATTTCTGTTATTGTTGAGGTCCAGCTTTATTCCATGGTGATCAGACAAGATACATGGGATTATTTCAATCTTCTTGTATCTGTTGAGGCTCGCTTTGTGACCCACTATGTGGTCTATTTTGGAGAAGGTTCCATGAGGTGCTGAGAAGAAGGTAAATTCTTTTGTGTTTGGGTGTAAAGTTCTGTAAATGTCTGTTAGGTCCATTTGATTCATGACCTCTGTCAGAGACATTGTTTCTTTGTTTAATTTCTGTTTGGTTGACCTGTCCTTTGTTGAGAGTGGGGTGTTGAAGTCTCCCACTATTAATGTGTGTGGATCTATATGTGCTTTAAATTTTATCAATGTTTCTTTCACAAATGTGGGTGCCCTTGTATTTGGGGCATAGATGTTCAGGATTGTGATGTCTTCCTGGTGGAATTTTCCCTTGATGAGTATGAAGTGTCCTTCCCCATCTCTTTTGATTAATTTTGGTTGAAAGTCTATTTTATCAGATATTAGAATGGCTACTCCTGCTTGCTTCTTGGGTCCGTTTGCTTGGAAAGTCGTCTTCCAACCCTTTACCCTCAGGTAATGTCTATCTTTGTGTCTGAGGTGTGTTTCTTGTATGCAACAGATTGCTGGGTTTTGTTTACGTATCCATTCTGTTAATCTGTGTCTTTTTATTGGAGAGTTGAGTCCATTGATGTTGAGAGAGATTAATGACCAGTGGCTGTTAGATCTCTTGATTTTGATGTTGGCTGTGGTCATCAGGTTGTGTGCTTGGTTGCTTTTTGTTTTACTGAAGTGAGGTTATTTATTTCCTGTGTTTTCTTGAATGTAGCTAGCTTTCTTGGGTTGTATTTTCCCTACCAGTGTCTTCTGTAATGCTGGATTTGTTTGTAGGTATTGTTGAAATTTGTTTTTGTCATTGAATATCTTGTTTTCTCCATCTATGAGGACTGAGAGTTTTGCTGGGTATAGTAGCCTGGGCTGACATCTGTGTTCTCTTAGGGTCTGCATGATATCTGTCCAGGCTCTTCTGGCTTTCATAGTCTCTATTGAAAAGTCAGGTGTGATTCTAATGGGTTTGCCATTATATGTTACTTGGCCTTTTTCCCTTGCAGCTTTTAGTATTTTTTCTTTGTTCTGTATACTTACTGTTTTGATTATTATGTGGCGGGAAGATTTTCTTTTCTGGTCAAATTTGCTGGGTGTTCTGTAGGCCTCATGTATTCTAATTGGCCTCTCCTTTAGCTTGGGGAAATTTTCTTCAATGATTTTGTTGAAAATATTTTCCGGGCCTTGGAGAAGGGAGTCTTCTTTTTCCTCTATACCTATTATTCTTAGATTTTGTCTTTTCATATTGTCTTGCATTTCTTGGACGGTCTTTGTCAGGAATTTTTCAGATTTAACATTTTCTTTGACAGATACATCGATTTCTTCCATTGTATCTTCTACACCTGAGATTCTTTCTTCCATCTCTTGTAGTCTGTTGGTTATGCTTACCTCTGTAGTTCCTGTTTTCTTCCCTAGATTCTTCCTTTCCATTATTTCTTCCATTTGTGTTTTCTTTAATTTTTCCAATTCTATCTTCAGGTCTTGAGTTGTTTTGTTTACTTCCTTCACCTGTCTGATTGTACTTTCCTGTTTTTCTTTTAGTTCCTTCAACTCTGTTTCTTTCATTTCATTCAGTGTTTTAAGCATTTCCTTTCTAAAGGCCATAAACTGTTTGGCTGCAGCTTCCTCTATTTCTTTACGGATGGCAATATTCTGTTTGAGTTTATCTTCCTCTATGTCGTTACGAATCTTATTTGTTTCCTCTGTTATCATCTTCATGAGCATACTTGTTAGGTCATCTTCTTGGATTTCAGTTATGGTGAGGTGTCCAGGGCTACTTGCCCCTGGGTAACTGGGTTCTGGAGATGCCATATTGCTCTGTCTTTTGTTGCTTGAGCTTTTACGCTGGCCTCTACCCATTGTGTTATCTTAGGAGTTTGGGGTTATTTTCTGGTGGTTCCTGGGGATCCTGTGGTGGAGAGAATCCCCTTTGCAGAAAGCTGGATTTTCCTGAAGGATGTCTTCTCAGCTTTTTGGGTATAGTCCCTGGATGGCTGGTGTTTTTTCAGGAGTTGCTCACCTCAGGGATATAGACCTGAGTGGTAACTGTGGTCTTTGTTAGTCGAGAGGGTTCTCCTCTCACCCAGGGAAGTCCTGAGGGCAGCTGCCCTGTTTCTGGGTTTCTTGTTGCAAATTTAATGATCAGCTGTTGTGACCCAGTTGGACATCAGGCGCACCTCAACTGTTTGTGCTTGTGTCTGGAGCACAGCTGAGTGCTGGCGCCTCGGCCCCACTAGACTGCTAGACTTTTTCTAGGGAAGGATTGGGTGATTTAGATCAGTACAGTTTCCTTCCTTCCCATTGGATTCTCTGGAGACAGGGACTCCTAGTGTCATTTTTTGCCCTGGTGCACACTGCTCAGTGTCCGCCAGCTGGCTGGCCACAGAAATTTGCCTGTGCCTGGAGCACAGCTATGTGATGGCGGCTCAGTCTCTGCCAGCTGTCTGGTGTGCAGAAACTGCCTGTGTCTGCCTTTGTGGCTTTTGGGAGTCTGAGTGGCTCCCTAAGCTGGGTAATTTTCCGGGGACCTTTTCAGGTTGGGGGTGAGCTGAGTGCTCTGAGATCAGACCCGCCGTTTCTATCTCTGGCGGCGAATCAGGCGCGCAGGCAGGCAGGGCTCTGTGCCGGAACCTGGGTCCCCGGCTCTGGCTCCGGGCTGGCTCCTGGGGTGCCCGTGGAACCCGCCCGAGTCTTTTCCAGGGGATGTCTGGGTGACCTAAGGCCGGTCCCAATCGTTTCCTGTACCCTGGGGTTATCTCTCGACTGAAAATTCCAGTCTCTGATAGTGTGGTGCCCAAGGTTCAGTCTGGGACCGTGACCAGAGACACTGGCTTGTGGCTCTGGGCTGGGACTGGGGCTGGAGGCCGGCAGCCAAGCGTCTGGTGGAACCGGGATCTCTTCCGCGGTTTAGCCGGGTGAGTTAAAAGCTGATTGAATCCCCCACTATGGGGTATCCTCTCACCTGGGAAACACAATGACTGTGTTTTATGGCCGAGAGTTCTGATTGCTGTTCACTGTGCTGATCCTGCTGTGCTGCTGCTCAGAATGAGAGTCCTCCTGGCGCCGCCATCTTGCCCCTCCCCGAGTTTACTCCCTTTTAACATTCTTCTCCATCCCTGCCAATGGAGCAACAGTTCTACTTCAGGATTCCTGGGATGGCACCACAAAAGTAGGCTGTCCTTGAAAGACCTTCACATACCACACCAGAAGCTAATGCATGGATGCATGAGTGCAAGACACATAGGATATGTGTGTGTGAGTTCAGGACATGGAATGTGTGAGTGCAGGACACATGAGCTACTTCTCCCTGGAGTGGTCTTCATGAGGCCTGTGCCCAACTTGCTCTTCCTGGCCACCTCCGATTGCTGTATTGGGTAATAACATTTATCACACTATGCTGTGAAGGGCTGTTTCCTTCTGCCTTTGCCCTGGAAGTCCTTTGAGCATGAAAACTTGTATAGTACACTCTTTGGAACATGGCAATTTGCTGGCTAATCATGAAGATGAAAGGGAATGAACAGGAGTCTTCCTATACACGTAGAAGTCAAATGTGTAAGAATTAATTGTGTTTGGGCTGGCAACAAACTGGAGATAATGCAGTAGAATGCTGCTGCAACAGTGTAGACAAAGCTTGGAAAGGGCAAGGACAGGACCAGTAAGATGATGAATGGGATGCCCAGGGAGGAGATGAAGAAAAAGACTACTAAGGGTTTGGTGCAATTTTAGACATTTAGAAAAAATTAAACTTAGAAACCCTTGAGTTTCTATATTTCTTGTTATGCAAGTACCTCTGAATAATTGGAACTTGTTTGAGCTTATATGAAATGTTCTCATATGCAAAAAAATTTATATGGAAGACAGAACAATGCTCCATCCCTCAAGAATCCATATCCTAATCCTTCAGCCAGTGAGCATGTTAAGCTACATGACAGGGAACTAAGGCCATGGATGAGATTATGGCTGCTAACCAGTAGGTTTGACATAAAGAGGTTGGTCTTATTGCCCAGGTGGTCCAGAGTGGGAAAAGAACGTAACCATAGAGACACCAGTGTGAGAAGAACTTGGAACATCAACTAAAAGTGCAGAAAGTGGTCATGAGTCTAGAATCTGGGAAAGGTAATAAAGAGATTTCAGAAAAAAATACAAACAAACAAAAACAAAAACAAACAAACAAACAAAAAATAACACAGCCTTACAGCAACTTTGATTTTAACCTAATGGTATCTTTAGTCCTTCAGAATTGTCAGGTGAATTTGGACTCTGTCAGGCTCCTCTTCAGGACAGTTTGTAACAGTAGCAACAGAACCTCATATAATGTTCCTTGTGGGAATCTTGGCTTCAGTATACTGCTGGCTAGCTTGATAGTAAACTGTGTAAGAGATGGTTGTTGAAGGGTTGACCATTTATACCAAAGGCCCTTCATCTGCCATTTATGCTGGGCAGAAAATAGGACATAGTCATTCTGGACCCTATTGGTTTCCTTTTCTTTCCTAATCATAACACTGCCCTCTTGATTCAGGAAGATTTGATAACAGAGATGTCAACCAGCTACTGGACAGAGTTGAGGGGGGCAGGGACTCTTTGTAAGAAGATCCTAGATTATTCCCACTTCCAGGCTATCCAAAGGCAAAGCAAACAGCTCAGTGGGGAAAAGAATACCAGTGCCTTTTATGTGCCAGGTATGCTTTAAATCCATTTCCTTACTTCACACTCTTATCAGCCAAGGCACCACTGTCCATCTCACACACTGAAAAATCACAACTTTAATAGAAGAGAGATGAAGCTGTGATACAAACTAATTTCTTTGGGAATGAGTCTCAGATGGGCTTCCTGAGACTGTTACCAATCCGTGATCTTTAAGAGCATTCCCCATCAGAGGATGGGGACACTCCCCTTTTCTGCCTACAGTGTGCAGCTGTGTTCACCTTGTGTGCTGCAGTATTCTCAGTGGTGATGGAGGCTGTGAGGACTTCTCGGCCTACCTGGCCCCAGGTGTGACAAGCTTAAGTGTGCTTCCTCACCGCTACCCAGCCCCAGAGTGGCGAGGATACATTTCACTCTTTCTCTTGTTACTGTGACTCTGCCTGAGAAGGTGGGTTGCCAAATGTTTTCTGAGGGAAGACACAAATTAGGGAAACATGGTAAAAGAGCTAAAGAGAATAGAAGGGGGACAGGGATGAAGAGGTGTGTAACATGATCAGAGATGTGCTGTAGGGAGGCTGAGCAGGAGGCAGCATGAGGCAGTGTGATGAAGAGGCCTGGAAGGCCAGGAAGGTCATCCCAGAAAGACAGTCCATAAAGGAGACAAAGTATGGTTTCATTTGTAAATCCTCATTACCAATCAAAGTGTGTAGAAACAGGGGCTCCAAAGCTATGCGGCTTACCCAGGGGTACAGGAATGACAAATACAATCAGTTGTCAAAGTACTGACAACCATGCAAAATCATTTAAACAGTCCATGACACTGGGTCCAGTTAGAAGGTTAAGAGCAGGGTTGAGTTAAACAAGGAGCTGGTTGTACAGATGAGGATGCTGCACTCTGGGTGTACAGTCTGGGCAGACATCCCTCTGAGGCCTGCACAGCAGCAGCAACAGCTGCTCTGCCCTGCACCCAGCTGCTACCAGCTATTCTGTCCCACCATCGCCCTTTACTGGCAAAACTTAATTATCTCTAGAGAAGAGAAACATCCTCTCACCATCCCCATTCACACGCCTATCCCCACTCCTAACTCAGCCTTAAGTCAAAGCAGTTTCTACAGGATGGATAAGAAGGTATTAAAAAAAATCAGCCAAATTTACCCAGCAACACAAGGATCACTCAATATATCATCTGAATAGTAGTCTCCTGTTGAATAATGGGTCAGAAGAGTTTGGAATTCCACACAGGACAAACTCATTGTACTGAAAGCCCAAGGTATACCATGGAAGTGACAAGTACATAGATCACCCTCTGTCTTCTCTGCAGAGGACACAGCCCTGCAAACCACCAGCTCACACTAATCCCCAGGTAGCTGGGCTGTCCTCCCTGTGATCTCAACCAGCCTCCTTCCAAAATGCTCCCCACAACACACACACAAACCTTCAATGATTTAACATTATTGTTCTCAAGCTATCTAGCAGGAGACCACATCAAAGCCACAAACCACTTTGGGGTTATTTGAGTTGTTGGAAGAAATATGGAGAGTGGAAAGATGCACCTGTCTAATACCATAAGACCTGCTAGCCTGGGTTAGTTCATGACTGCATATGAGATCACACTACATTTTTCCATGACATAGCATCTTTCCCTAGCTGTCTTCTTAGTGGTTGTTGTGGTTAAAAGTAAGTTCCCGGTCTGGAGAGATGACTCTGGGAGTGAGAGCCCTCAATTTGCAAGACTGAGAGCCTGAGTTCAAATGTCTACAACCTGCTATGGCTTGTGCACATAGAACTCAGCAGTGTAGGACCCAGAGGCAAAAGGATAGTTGGGACTAGGCTACAAGCCTACCTCCAAGTTTAATGAGATACCCTTTTCCAAATAATAAGACTACGTAGCAAGTTGGAAGCCAGCCTGAGTGAGTTATAAGATATCCTATCTAAAAGAAACCAAAATCAATCAAAGTTAGTTTTTGTTGCTATATTTTAATAATTATTGGCATAAGCCTTATTTTTTCTTTTTTTGTGTGTTTGCTTGTTTGTTTGTTTGAGACAGGGTTTCTCTGTGTAGCCCAGTCTTTCCTTACACACTGTGTATACCAGGCTGTTCTCAATCTCACAGAAATCCACCTAGCCCTGCCCTTGCCCCTGCCTCTGCCTTGCTGAATGCTGGGAATATAGGTCTGCATCACCCTGTCTGGCAGCCTTAGCATTTTTAATAAAAGACTTTTATAATCAGTTATCCTATTAACTGGAGTGCTTCTGTAACCTTCCAGTGCAGCCATCCTAGAGTATGCAGCCTTGCTTTGCCCAGAAAACTTGAGATGAAACCAAGATCAAATGCAAATGCCTTCCCAATTATGAAGGTGATGGCCAAAACTGCAAGGGTGAGTGGATCACACCCTATTTGCCTTTCTGTGAAGCTCAGTAAGAAATTACAAAGCTCCAGGTAAAAAGCTTAGAAATCTTGGAATCGTGGCAGATCCCCTTCCATTATCTAGCTAATACAAAGATTTCATAGGCAATTACAGTTTCTGTCTTTCCTGTGTGAATCTGTGTTGGCAGAGCAGGGTGATCAGACAGCCTAAGAAGATGCATTCTTTCTGAACACTGTCCAACTGCTTTGATGTCTGTAATGCATTTGGGCCACTGCTGCCTGGTGTTTCCTTTCTCTCTCCTTCATCTCTGAGAATGCTAACAACCTCTTGTCTCACCTTCTGTCAAGCTAACAACCCATGTTTAAAAATCATCTGCCACCCTCATTAAAGCTGTTCCTACCTGGGACCAAATTGGCACAGTTTTGCATGCCAAGAAGGCTACCAAGGGGATGGTCAGGTGTGTCTGCCAGTAGATCCCTGCCAGACAAACTGTGGAAACTGGCCTACAAAATCTATGGGGTGAAAATAAGATGGGCCTGGACAGGTGAGCTAATGGAACTGATGTGTCCAGAAATGGGGGAGGATGTCAGGTAACTCAGACCACTCCATGTGTGTCTTTCAGGTCTTCAGTTCTGATCGCACGTGCATGTATTCAGTTTGGTCTTCCTTGCTAGGCAGTTCTTGTTGTGCTCAAGACTTGATTGCAGGGCTTTTCTACCCTATGCTCCCACTAAACTCATACCTTCCCAGACCCTGAATCAGAACTTAACTGCCCTGTGTTTTCTCCTGTCCCCATCCCATGTGCTGATTGACAATATATGGACAGAATTCTAAATTAGACTAGATTAGTTTGCCTGGAGTCATCTGAATGCACTCAACATCCACCTTCAGGTCCCCATTCTCAGTAAAGCCTTTTTTTAGATTAATGGGAATCTTTGGAGTCCCAAAGGATGGGAATTGAGCAAAAGTCAGCAGAATTACAGGTTTTAGGGACTGAGGGTGGCCTGGGAGAGACATGAATTATATTATGATTTGGAATGACAAAAACTTGCCCTGGCCTGGAGAACTTTACTGAGGAGACCTGCTGAAAGAGCCCTTACCAAGTGTTTAGTGGATGCTGACTGTGCTCATGGCCATGGGGAGGATTGTTGCACAGGATAAAGGAAAAGCTCAGTGTGTACCCCAAGCCCCTGTGGTTCACCTGGTGGGACTGTTCTCAAATTCTGCAGAGAATCAAGTCTGTCTTCCTTCTGAGGAGTAAATGTATCATACAAAATTCTCCAATTACTGAGCCAGCATTGCCTAAAAATTCAAAGGAATAAAAAGTCTCTTCCTCGATTTTCTCTGTGAGAAAATCCATGGTATGTCATGAGTATCCGAACTTGGAAATAACACTTAAAATGCTATTTGTGGCTTTACTGTAACAATGCCCACACCTCAAGGCAGATTTTGAAGGTTTAGGAATCCTCATTCTTTGTTTGATTTGTTTTGTTTTTCATAGAAGCATGGCAATTGCATCCCTGTACAACAAGACTTTTAATCTTGGTGTTGTATTGAATTGCATCATTCTTTGTTGGGTTAGGTTCATCATATCATTCTTCATCTCTAACTTCTTGTGACAATGAAAAGTTCCTCTAGACATTGTCCAGGGCTCTTCCTCCACTGAAAATGAATGAAAACTCCTCTGTATTCTAGAGGAATTGTGGCTCCCATTTGAAGGCCAGCCTCCACTGCCCTATCAATTGTCTAAATGGAATTATGTGTGAGGTTAAGATTCAGGAAACAAACAAAAAAAAGTACACATTCAAACTTTGCATACAAGGGATATGAGCTTTCCAATAGGGAAGATATACAATCACAATTTCAACTTCTGGAAACTTTGACAAGTGTTTTCTGTAAGCCTACACTTCAGTCCTGCTTAGTGTTGGCTTTTGTGGGAGAATATATGTATGGATTTAAAAATATCAGCTGCTGAGACTAACTGGGGTCCAATTTGGTTTTCTCTATATATCTCATTGTCTCTTTGTGAGTGTAAAGAACATTACCAAAACTTTGTACCTGGAGTGGGGTGCAGTATGACCAACATCTGTGAATCAAACAGCCCATGTCATAAGAATGCAAACTGCAGCATAGTCACACCAGACAAAGCCTTCTCATTTTTCTCAGTAAGTCTTCTCAGTCTCCCTAGATGTTTCTCAGATGGTGAAAATGGGAACCTGTCAATGTGGTAAGCTCCTTGAATGAGAGAAATCATTTCTCAATCATCCCTATATCCACTCCATCCCAGGTAGTGGCAGCAAGGAGTGTTCCATAGATCTGTTTAATCAATGAGTCAATAGGTATTTCCTCCCTGATGACTATGAGAATATTCTGAGCATTAACTAGGCCAAATATTGGGGCTTAGCAGACAGAACCCAAAAGGAAACCTCTGGCCTGGGAAAACAAATGGCTGTTGGGAATGCAGGAGTTAGACCACTAAAGCACACTTCTGTTTCTGCATTCCTGGGCCAGTGCTTGTGGATGAGACAGAATAAGACTTCGGAAAATGACTAAGCATGAAAGGTATTTCATGGAAGCCAAGTTTCAGAAGATGTTTGCCATGAGTGAAAATATTTCTGTGTAATTTCCCAAGGCAGGGCAACCCTCATTGTATGAGGGGAATGATGAGTCAAGTTTAAAGACCTGAGGTAAGCTAGGCATGGAGGCAAGTGCCTTTAATCCCAACACTTGGCAGTCAGAGACAGGCAGATCTCCATCAGTTTGAGGCCAGCCTTGTGTATATAGCAATTTCCAAGGCTGCCAGGGTGACTTAATAAGATCATGTCTCAAAGGGGGGAGAAAGGGAATTTGAGGAAGGAAGGAAGGAAGGAGAAAGACTTGATGTTAAGTCATGACTCTTGTACTTACCCTGCTGGCCCTGGGAAAGAGAGACTGCCTATCTATGTTCAGAAAAAAGATGTCTGCTCCATAGAGCCACCATGGCAATATGAGAAAATATTTTTGTGCAGACTTTGAGCAAGGATGTTATGTTTTCATCAGGGATTGAACAGAAGCTAGAACCTGTATTCTTAAATCTCAGACCTTCCCTACTCCACTTACTTTTCATTGGCTCCACCTTTGTGAAATACTTTTGCCTCTTTTGTGAGCTTAAAATCATGATTACATTGAACCAAGCATCACAAAACAGTTTCTTCACTTTCAGAGGCCAGCCACTTCAGCTTTCTCAGGGCTGGTCCTTTATAACTGGGCCTTTGTGTGCAGCTTTTTCTCCCAGATGAATTATCATCACATTCTATAGATAAATACCCTAGGTGTGGGTGAAGGATCAGGCTTGGGTATCAGGATACTAGTGCTTACATCTTAACTCCACCACTTAGTCTCCAGGACTGCTGGCTATTAAGCCACAAAGTGGGGAGAATTGTATCTCCTGTTGGGGCTGTGCTGAGGACCAAATGAAATTACCTTTATCTCTCCATGAGCGGTGTTACACAGAAATAACACACACCAAGTAACTACAGCCATCAGTTTAGGTACATAGGCCCTCTAGACATATGTGAACACTTGCACACCTCTTCTTCAGAGTCCAGGGAAGCAGAGAGGTCATTTCACCACCCTGCTAGAAAGTCTGAGCAGAGTGCCTCATATCATCTCGCTCCTTCATGTACAGAAAGACAAAAATATAAAATCAGAATAACACAATGCCATAAGCTTCATCCAAACTTGTGTCTAAGATGTTTAGTAGAACTATCAATAATTTTTAGGACCATGTATGCCATTTATAAACCTTCCTACTCTCCTCCTACCCAGAAAAACAAACAAACAAAAAAAAATCTTTACTTAAAAGAGGCCAAGATAGAACGTCTGGCTGGGTGAGATTGGTAAAAGGTGAAGCCATTGGCCCTTGGGCAATATACAATAGTTTATCTGAATTAAAGGATTCATTAGGTTTATGTCTCAACATAGCAGTTTTCTGTAGACTCTCAAACCAAAATCCAAAAGGCCACCCAATCACTAAGAAGACGCTAAAACATGGGCTCACCCAGTCCTCACTAGGGTGACCTGGAAGAAGACTAACCCCGACAATCTCCTCACCAACATGAGAGCAAGAGATCATCTAAGCCTTCCCATGAAGGGTCAAGGTACATTTTCACTCTAGACTCTATTTGTATTATTACTTTAAAAAGGATGAAATGGGGTTATTTCTGTAATGGGCATCACTTCCCATTATACCTCTTTGTAGGAAATACAGAGCCACACAGGAGAGACACTTTCTTTTATATAATTGACTTTGGCTGTAAAGATGCTGAGCCAGACTGAACTGGACTGAAAATTTGGAGTGAAAACAGTAAGTTCACATTCCAGCCACAGAAAGGTATAACAAACAGTGCTGAATGTTAAGGACATTCTGGATTGAGAGTCAGGTCCTTGATTATTTTAAAAGTGACGGGCGGTAGCAAGTGTTCTGAAGGCCCTTTCCCGAGAGCGTTGATCCATTGATGAGGCTTTATAACCTAACATGTCCCCAGCTCCTAAAATATATCACTCTGGAGATTAACATTTCAGCATGAGACTGTAAAGCTGGCACAACCCATCAGTCTCAAGCACCACTCTGTTCTATGTTATACTCAACTACATGCCTCCTACCTTCTCTTCCACTTAGAACAACCTCCAATATGTATGTACACCTGCTTCATCTGAGTAGGACACGCTGTGGTATTTACCCATCAGATTATGTCCCATAGGGTGAACAGTCTGAGGAAACCTAGAAAACCTTTTTAAAGAGAGTATTGTTGCTGTACAACTGTATCCCAGAATCCTCAAAGCTGAGGTAGGAGTCTAGCCTGGAGGACATAATGAGATCCTATTTAAACATGCATCAGTTGAATGCTTCCAGGGCTTGTGGTGGGCAGCAGGTACCCAATTCTTCTATATTAATTTGTAAGAGAAAAGGGTCAGAGGGTTGAAACATACTGCTAACAAGTTTCTCTTCTGAGGAAGTCACTTTGAGATTCAATGAAGGGTGGATGGGAGAACCGAACAGCAATGGTAGTGGATCTAGGAAAAACAACAGGACAGGAGCCTACCACAAAGGGCGTCTGAAAGGCCCTACCTAGCAGTGTATCAAAGCAGATATTAAGACTCATAACCAATCTTCAGTAGAGTGCAGGGAACCATAAGAAAGAAGGAGGACGTAATATGACCAGGAGAAGGAGGAGCTCCAAAAGGACCAAATATATCTGGAAACAGGGATCTTTTATGAGACTCTTTCTCCAACCAAGGACCATGTAAGGATATAACCTAGAACCTCTGCTTGGATGTAGCCCACAGTTGCACAGTATTCAAGTGGGTACCCTAATAAAAGGAATAGAGACTGTTTCTGACATGAACTCAACGGTGGTTCATGTCAACTTTTGACGTCCGAAACCCCCAAAAGAGGAGAAGCTCTGCTATACCACAGAGGAGGACTTTGCAGCCAGTCCTGAAAATACCTGATAAACTGGGATCAGATGAAAGGGGAGGAAGTCCTCCCATATCAGTGGACTTGGAAAGGGGCAAGGAGGAGATGATGGAGGGAGGGTGGGATTGGGAGGAAATGAGAGAGGGGAATACAGCAGGGATACAAAGTTAACAAACTGTAGCTAATATTAAAAAAAATAAAAAATGTCCAACAGAAAATAAAAATAAAAAAAAAAAAATAAACCAAAATGGTCACTGCTGCAATCCAGGCAACAGGGCTCAGAGAGGTTTGCCCCACTGATTTGAAAATAGATCTGTTTTCTTAGAGATGGTATTTATTTGTAGCTGGGTTCATAACAGAGTAGTTTAATCTGGAATATAGCCCTGACACATCTCATCTATGCTGTTGTGGGAACCATTCATCTGAACCTTCCTTAGCCTTTCAATCTGTAAGATTGTTCCCATCCTCATGTTTGGTTCCTATCCAGAATCACCATCCTACATGCTTTCTCAGTTTCCACTGTGAACTTTTCTGAAAACAGCAGTCAGCATTTCCTGATTCAGAGCTGAGGGTTAGATTTTCAGGAATTTCTCAAGCTTGTTGACAACACTGTTAGTAGTATGAAATTAGCCAAGGCACAAGGATAATGCACTGAGAGTGCCGAATGCTGTCAGTTGATACTTTCCTTCCTGGGCCTCAAGAGCTAGTTATCAGACTGTGACCAGCCTTGGCCAGCACATCTTTACCTCTTTTTCTTATGAGACTATTGAGGCAAATTTCTGAGGAGGCTTCCCTGAGGAAGGAGAAACCTCCACTTGGAAGGGAGAAAGCAGGGGCCACATACTATATGTGGAAGGTTTTGAGTCTTACCGGCCTGCAGGCTGCCTTTGAAGAATGTTCACTTCTTTTACTGTTACTGTGACAAAATACTCTTACAAAAGCAGCTTAAAGAAGGAGAGTGCACTTGGGTGAACAGTTTGGATGAATCATCCATTGTGTGAGAAAGTCACAAAACTAGGAGCTTTAGAGGCAGCTGCACCTGCATGTCAGGGAACAGAGTGACAATTGCTAGTATGCAGGAAGTAGAGAGAGAGAAGGATGAACAGTTGTTACATAGAGCAGAGAGTGATGATCCCTTGTTTCTGCCCACTCCCTTCTCCTTTTCGTTTACCCCAGAATCCTAATCCTGTGAATGGTGCCAACCATACTTAAAGTGGGTTTTTCCTCCTCAGTTAGTCTAATCTAGACCCTCACCCAGGCATGTTCATAGAGTTGTCTCCATGGTGATTCTACAGTTGACCACATTGGCTATCAACCTTAGACATGTGCAGCTATTCTTGAGTCTATATTTATAGCAAACACTACAAGTGATTCTGACATGGATGCTATCTGGACACACTTTGGAAGTTACTTCTAGAGAACATGCAAAGCTATCTAGTATTCATAAATGCACACATTCTATTATATAAACCCATCTAGAAAGGCAACGAGAGAAGCCAGGGTCTGAGATTGAGAGAGCACTGAGTCTGGTTCTCCAACCCTGTTCTTTCTTATTGTTCTCCTCAACTGTGAAATAAAGCCTTGGGCTGCATACTCTCAACTCAAGATCACTCCAAGGCCCTGAGAATGTGATTTACCCTCTCTACAGATGCATTTGCCAGAAAGGTTACTTGGGCAAAGGCCTAACATTCTTTGGAAACCTCCTGGAGAGACTCAGGGAATTAAATACTGAACCCAGAAGAATGTGGCAAGGAAGGCCTAGCTCTTTCATCTCCATCCTGGGTATGCAATTCCTTCCTTGAGGGCAGCACTCTTCCAGGCCAGGGCATCTGCAAGTTACAAATAGGCAGAAGAGGGCAGGCAAGGCTGGTGCATTTGAGCTAATCCTTGTAGGGACAGGCCAGTTGGGTGATGGGGAGGGGCAGAAGAGCTGTTTCCAAGGAGAAAGCTGTTTGGCAGGCACACTGGCAGTGCAAAGACTAGCAGGAAGTGAGCTGAGGATAAGGTCATAACATAAACATAGATTAACAGACTAGCTATGAGAACAAGAGTGACAGCCACTGGTGTAAAAGATTGTCCCTTTTTCCCTTGACTTCTTGTGTTTTTCAAGGAGGAATAAACATTGCAGAGAATGCTGAAAATTGATAATCCTGACAACCACATGGTGGTAGCCATGCCCAGCAGGGAAGGTGTCATTTGAATATTGGACCAAACCTGCTTGTGTGTATTTTTAGATATAAGCTACTAATTAACCCTTTCATAGTAACAGATCTTCTCTGTTCCTGAGGGAGTGTGTGATAACACAACATGCTCATTTGTTTCCAAATGCCTTCTACAAAACTGTCACCCCACAGCCCCTGAAGGACAAAATATTATAGCTGATCAGAGCACTGGGTAACTCCTCACCCAAACATGAACATTCAACAATAAGTAAGTAATTAAGAAAGTAAGTAAATACATACATACATACATACATACATACATACATACATACATAGAAAAAGCACAGACCTGACCAGACAGAAACCTTAATATACCAGCTTTTGTGTTAAAATTGGCAAAGTAAGCTGAAACAATTGCCCAGAAAGAACACAGGGAAGAAGAAAGTGTCCTTGCAGGCTATACTGAGTTCTCTGAATAACTTTAACTTTTGTGTGATGCTCCACTCTTTGCAAGACCTCCTAGGGAAATTCAAGCATTACACACATGGCTTGGGTGTGAAGACAGTCTTGCAGTAATTCATACCTTCACCTAAGAACTCTAAGCATGGTTAATGAGAATAGAAGGAGGTGTAAGTGTACTATGAAATACAGGCCACACACACACACACACACACACACACACACACTTTTGCACTCGTGCTCCTAGACAGAGTACTACTTACTTTTCACCTTTCCCATGCACCTGGCTCATACATGAGAGCATGGAACATGTACTAACCTTCTGGTATGCTCTGGGTAATGGAAACCAGCAGACCACATAACTTGCAAGGTCCAGGGCAGAATGCAAATGTGGGGTCCTTTGTTCAAATATTCTTCTTGTCATGAAGGCACAAATGGAAGAGTTGGTCTATCATGGACTCCTCTGAGCTACCCCTGGGTGGAAATTGCATCTGTACATGTAGAGATGAAACAGCTCAGCAAGCCAGGCACTTGATCAATGACTTTGGGACTTCCAGAGAGCTCTGTCACACCTTGCCCTTTAAGGACAGAGCACCTAGAAAGTCCCAGCTAGGTCTGCTGGGAAACTCCTAGAGAGTAATGGAAGATGTGTGGCATGCACATCACAGCACCATGTGCTCTTTGAGTGCCTCAATTTACCAGGAACAAAGGGAAGGGAGAAGGCATACAGGGACTAGGCCTGACTCAAGATCCACTGAGCAGTCTCAAAACCCATGCACCTCTGACCATGACATTTTCTTTATGTATTTGGACTTTTAAGACAAAACTTATGCCTGGCCACTGAGCAACCTGGGACCCTTCACTGTGCTGCTGTCCTCAGACAAGGGACTAAAAGTGGTTGATGTGAGAATCTAAGATGTCCTCTTCTAAGGGGCCAATATAAAAGGCCTTTGTAGGTAGTACCTTATTTAAAGTGAGAAACATTTATCACACTCAAGATAAGGATGTGGAGTGTCTCATTTGTTGTTCTATTTCTGTGAAGACAGAGGCAGCTTATAGTGGCCATCATGGCAGGGAGCATGGTGGCAGGCAGGGATGATGATGGAGCAATAGCAAAGGGCTTTCTTTTATCTTGACTCTCAGGCATCAGAGAAAGAGAGAGAGAGACTGGGTTTGGCATAAGCTTTTAATACTTCAAGTTTCACCCAACTGACATACTTTCTTCAACCTTCCTAAACAGTTCTACCAACTGGGAACCAAATATTCAAACATGTGAGCCAATGAGGCCACATTCCACTCCCTGGTCCCCAACAGGCTTGTAACCCTATCATAAGGCAAAACACATTCAATCCAACTTCAAAAGTCCCTGAAATCTCCACAGTCTTGACAGGTTAAACGTCCAAATCTCTTCTGAGACACAAGGAAATTGCTTATCTGAAACCCCCTGTAAAATCACAAAGTCCAGCAGAGAAATGGTGGAAAGGGGGCAAAGTGTGAAAATACAAGCAAATTCAACATCCTGGCTTAAACTACTCTTCCAGTCACCCATTCCTTTGATCCTTGTTGAGGTCATCATACTTCCCTCTCTTATGCTGGTTCCATGTCAGGTATGAAGCTCTCCTTTACAGGCATCCTGCATACTTGGGAACCAGACAGCAAACTTTGTGTAACCTTGAGTGAATTCCTGCATGCCTTGCCAGGTGGCACAGATGTTTTCTTACTGTGAAAAAAAGAAATGCTTGTACGCTTTGCTTTATAAGTGCTGTTTGCAAGTTCAATAAACTGAGACTTGATCAGGAATCTGTCTTCTTTCCATCCTTCAAGACTCTGTCCCCCAATTTCCACTCCCTCTTTCAGGTGGACTCTGTTCAACTAGCCTGCGGGACGGGTCAGATAATGGAGGAATATCAAACATACAGAATAGGTCCCATAAATTTACTATTCCAAAGCATCTTCATTCCATTGTACCTGCTCTTTATTTTTGACTGTCTGCTCTTTGATTGTGTGATGTAAGTACACCTTTTAAAAACCTGGGGTGATGCACATCTGCAAGTCCAGGACTATCTTCTCTTTTCATTTAAAAACAAAAATCCTGAGAAGATTTCATTCTCGTCCTCTTTTCTAGATTCCTCTATGCCTGGAACCCTCTAGCTCCACTTGCAGCCATTGCTCTTTTCTCAATACCATGTCAATTCCAGGGTGATACTCTTGTTGTATCAACTCAGACTCTCCAGATTCCAACTCTCATCAAGGCTTGTGCTCACGTGAAACATCACCTACTTCAGATAGAGCCCTGCAGAGCACTCCAGCTTAGGTGTCTTCGATGATGGGTGAGTAGTGGAAAGTATTATCCATGTTTTCTCCAGACATCACCCAAGTGGCTCTCTCTCTCTCTTTTTTTTTTTTTTTTTTTTTAGTATTGGAGCTCTCGATGAACAAAGAGGCTGCTTGGTACCTCATGAAGCTCCACATCAATGCTAGGCAAATGAGCGTGGAACAAATGAATGACTCTGACACATTCTATACCTTGACAGGAAAGTCAGGGGAAATCTCCAACAGGGATAAGGTCAGAATTTCTCTGATTTCTCTCCCATGACAGCAAGAAAGCAATACCTGGGCTTTATATTGGGGTTTGGGGGAACTTTGTATTGGGGGTTGGGGAAATTTGTAGAGGGGTTTGGAGGAACTGTTATAGAAAGGGGACTCTTTTGGTCTGCCATGAGTTGGCTTTCAAGGCAACTAACACTCAGCTGCCACTACTAAACCCAGAGATGTGAGGATAAAGACCACTGACCCAAAACATCTTGGTTAAATTAATTAAAGCAAGCAATTAATTAAACTACACTTTTAAAATTTTGTGTACACAGGCTTGCCTCTCCCTAAAGGTGGGGTTCAAGAGATCAGCATTGGACATGAGTGAGATAAGGGTTTTTATAATACAGAAGTAGGGTGTTTCAAATATGGGATTGGCAGGCAAATAGGCAGTGTTACAGAAGCAGAACATAAGCATAACAAGATGGTCATAACAACTTGCTGAAACACAGACATAATCATAAAACAAGTGGTCATAATAACCTTTTGAAACAAAGACATGGTTTCTGTTTCCTGGAACAGGCAGTATAGAACCATTTGCAGTTACGATTACAGGTAGGGCATAGCCCAATTTTTAAGAAACAAATATTTAATCATATAAATGGTAATGAACTTAGTTTGTCCTCACTATAAGGTGGCTTTCAAGCCCAAGATGAAGGCAGGCTGGCTTGTCACCACCTTGAAGACAAAGTGCCCTGAGCCTGCTTCCTGAAAGCCCTGGTTCCAAACTATCAGCATTCCTCTTACAAAAGAAAATTAATAGAGTGTGTTTGGTTTGGGTTGCTGGCACTGATACATCTTCTCCAATCATCCTGCTACTTTGTTTCATGTGTGTGTGTTTGTGTGTGTGGGTGTGTGTGTGTGTTTTATCAGACTACTTCACTTTCCTTCACAACAAAGTTTGTGTTTCAACTAAGGTGGTGAAATGCACTTAACAGGTATGCCTGTATGGGTGGCATACTGGGCTGTTTCTTGTATTTTCCTTAGTATTATGAGCTGGCAGACTGATGGGTGCTCTTTCCATGCTAAGTATCAGCATAAACCTTTATTTGCATTATGTAAAACAATTTAGGAAAAGAGGATTCATCAGAATCCTTGGTTCTCCTACTGGCAGTGGAGAGGTCACAGAAAATATCTGAGCCAGGGTTCAAGGGTGGATCTGAGTGACACCAATGTGCTATGCTGTGAATGTGAGGATGAATGATAGCTATGATTGAGCAGCATATATGTGACAAAGCATGTATTCATATTCTTGAAAATGTATACATATCCGTGTATTCATTCATTACATTTATTGTCTGTAATTCTTAGGACTAACCATGGATAGTGCCATGGACAAGATGGAGCCCACACTTGAGAGCAACCACCAGGTAAGGCAAGTCGGGTATTTTTGAGGTCAGTCTATGCCCACCATCTTTGCTGCCTGGAGAGTCACATCCATGAAGAAAGTTTTACAAGGAGGATCTCAGTGACTCAAGCTAAGAGAAGGCAGGATGGTTTGTCCATTTTCAGTAGGCTACTGAGTGTTTCCACAGAGAGAAAGGAAGGCATGCTGGGGTGGGAGAAGATTTACAGATGTTTTCTGAAACTTTACTTATGCCATATCAGACAACTCTGCCTGGTGCCAGGTTGTTACTTGGGCTGTATGGAGGATAGTCATGATAATAATGAATTTCTTCTTTCTCATCTGCACGATATGGCCAGAGACTGTTGTAGAATGCACAGATTACATGACTGTTCAAATCAAAACATTCCTATACACAGAGCAGTTGGCTCTGTGTATACATACTCAGAACTTCACCCTATCTCTGCCATGTCTCTTAACATGAAGGTTCATATTTTTTTTTTACTTTTTTTTTACTAACTTTTGAACAACATCTCTCTTTTCAGCAAACCATAATGACAATACAATAAGGAAAATGCAGCAAGTTCAAATTTTTATTAGAGGTACGTGCTTTCATATATTTCAGAAGAATGGAGTCAAGTCCTCTGTAAAATCAGCAGAGATGCCAATTTTCAATAGTTTTTCTAGTTGCTACATCAAATTTTATTTTCAATAAGGAATACTGTTAAATTTTATTTTTCAAATGCAGGAAACCAATGTTGGATACACCCTAGATGAAGGTGACTTTGTTGGTTCATATAGAATTTTTGTTCCAAGTAATGAAGCATTAAGCCATATGAAGGCTGGCACCCTCGATTACCTCCTTTCTCCAGAGGTATAGTATCCCAGTTATCAAGGCATGACATTGGCATCCCTGTCCCAGTCTCTGACCACTCTGGCATTTCTCCATAATAAAAACAATAGAGAGATGATAAGCATATAGATAGATAATTAGATAGATAGATAAATAGATAGATAGATGATATACAATAGATAAATATATGATAGACAGACAGACAGATAGATAGATAGATAGATAGATAGATAGATAAATAGATAGACAGATGATAGAAAATAGATACAGATACAGATAGATAGATACATGATAGACAATAAATAGATGATAGATAAGAGATAGGTAGGTATGTAGATGATTGATTGATTGACTGATTGATGGCACAGAACGAGGGAGGTAGAGACAATGCAATTCTTTAAAAGCAGTGACTCAAGGACTCCAGTGTAGTCAGCAATCAAAAAGGAGGAAATCATGAAATTTGCAGGCAAAGGTGGGATCTAGAAAAGATCATTTTGAGAGAAATATCCCAGAAGGAGAAAGACAAACATGGTATAGACTCACTTACATAGACCTACAAGATATGATAAATGTAATGAAATCTACACACCTAAAGAAGATAATCAAGAAAGCAGACATGGGTGAAGATGATCAATCCTCATTTAGAAGGACAAATGGGATGTGCATTGAACTTATGAAGTGCATTGAACTTATGATAGGAGTCTACTGCAGAAGGCATCTGAAAGACTGTACCTAGCAGAGTTTCAAAGCAGACACTAAGACTCATAACCAAACCCTCAGCAGAGTGCGGGGAATCATATGAAAGAGGGGGAGTTAGTATGATATGGAAAGGATAGGAGCTCTACAAGGACCAAATATATCCGGGCACAGGATCTTTTCTGAGATTGACACTCAACCAAGGACCATCTATGGATATAATCTAGAAGTTCTGCTCGGATGTGGCCAGTGATAGCTCAGTAACCAAGCAGTTTCCCAAAGTAAGGGGAACAAGGACTATTTCTAACAGGATCTCAAGGGCAGGATCTTTCACCTCCCCACCCCCCAAGGGAGGAGTAGTACTATTAGGCCACAGAAGAGGACTTTGCACCCAGCCCTGAAGATACCTGATAAAACAGGGTCAAATGAAAGGGAAGGAGGTTCTCCCCTATCAGTAGACTTGGAAAGGGGCAGGGAGGAGACCAGGGAGGGAGTGTGGGGTTGGGGAGGGAATGAGGGAGCAGGATACAGCTGGGACACAGAGTTAACAAAATATAACTAATAAGAAAAGTAAAATTAAAAAAAAAATGTTGCTCTCCTGGGAAATTATTAAAATCCTAAAATTATATGGCCTCCCTAATAATGTTACTCATGGAACTATGACAATGAATGTGTTTTAGGCTACCTAAGGATATAGGTAGTAAAGCAAAAATAAACCAAATTATAGAAAAAATTAATTGCTCTACTCTCTGCCTTTGTTTAGAAAGCTCTGTCAGCATTAGAGAGCAATCAGGAGCAGGCTCCTTCTGGCTACTAAGCAAATGTGTGGATCTCATTTGCCTCACACTATGCAGTGAGACTGACAGCCTCTCATTGCTCTTGTGGGACTGTTTATACCTAGAACAGCACCAACTGGCCAGCACCAACACTGCTTCTGGACCTTGATTCTCTTTTTTCTACAGAGTTTCAAATCTTTCTGCCTACAAAGAATATAAAGCCAGAGTTCTTTTTTCTGAGGCAAAAACTGGTTTTGCTAATGCCATTTCTAGTGAACAGAAAAACAGCCATTTTCCAGTCTTCAGGGGCTAAAACATTTCAGACATAGGGAGTTCTCCTCTCTTCACAGTGATACTACCATCATTTAACTTTATCTCCAGGGAAGAGCCTCAGAGGAGACAGAAAGTTCCCATTCAGGCCCTGAATGTGAAATGTGTGTTTCCTTAATAAAGCCTTTTGTCTCTGAACCACAGTTTTAGTCCAGAAAATATCCTGTGGCTGTTGATGAAAAGCCTCCATGTACTCCTTCACTGAACTACACAAAAATAAAAGTGACAGGAGCAGAAAGCTTGATGCCTTGCAAGCTCTAAGATTCTTTTCCAAAGAAAGTGAAACAAAAAGAACTGAATTCACAAAGTTCAAGGTCATAGTACCACGTTTGTACACAACACTCTTTCTGGCACCAAAGGACTGAAATATATTTTACATAGACAGTAAAGACACGTCTTAATTTCTTTACCCATAGCAATAAGATGTTTTTACAGAATCAGATAAGGTGAAAGAGTTGATTTAAATCTCAGTTTATCATGGCAGAGAAATTGAGGCACAAGTTGTTTGAAGAAGCTGGCCATGTAACATCCGTGGTCAGAGAAAGAGAGCAATAGATGAATACATGTGTGTGTCCAGCTCCCTTTCTCCATTCTGTTCAGTCCAGGAGCCTGATCCCAGGGAGTGGTCCTGCCCATTGTTAAAATGGTGCTTCCCACATTAATTAACTAATCAAGACATTTCTCTACAGGCATGCTCTGTAAGACCTGGGGTCTCACAGCTCAGGAGTTCAATCGCACCCTTCCCAGAAACTCTCCCAGACCAAGACTCATTCCAAAAGCAAGAGGTTTATTAACCATTATACAACAGGGTCACCCCTGCCGGTCAGCAAAGAGTGGCACCGGGAGACAAAGGCCTTTAGGTTTTTAAAAGAAAAATTGCGGGAGATTTGAAGTTTAAGTTTTGGCAATTTAGGATTGGATGAGGAAGCTATAAAGTAAGATAATTAGTTAGGCTTAGGTGCTCAAGCTTGGCCAGTCCTGCCAAGTGTGGATGCAGCTGCAATTTAAGGTGGGGGTGGTTAGCTCATCCTTGAAGATTAGGGCTGCGGGCTCTTGGCTGGAGGTCAAAAGCTACTCAGAAGTCTAGGATTGTTGCTAAGAAACGTTATCTCAAGGACAAGGGTCTGGTCCTCCTTTTGCTGAGTGAAGGTCATTGCTTGCTTGCCCTTTTTTTATATCTGTCCTCACAGATAGGGTCACATTCCTTCACTCTCTGGAAAGGTACTAAGAGGCTTTAGCTTAACCTGGACCTAAAATTCATAACTATAGGCTTTAGAGGACATATAGGTTACAAAGTTAGCCTAACCCTTTCAGCTCCAAGACCTAGCTCCCATGTGATTCTAGATTCACATAGACAGTAATCACAAGAAAGTAAGTGAGAAGGAGAAGGTAGTTGAGAAAGCTGATGGCCATCTCACAGAAGCAGTCTATCTTCATGCTTGGTGTTACCCTTGACACGAGCCAGATAGACCCTGACACACAATAACCAGAGACTGATTCCTCTGTTCCTTTCCTTCTTCTCTTTCTTATGTCACGGACCCAACACTAACTAGACTTTAGAACTGAATTCTTCCATGGAGAATTCATGGAGAGATTCTTTCCAGAAGAAGAAAACCTATAGAAGACATTCATGCTAATCCTTTTTTATTTTTATTTTATTTTTGAGGGAATCTGAGCCCTAGCAGTTATGTGACTCATTCAAGGTCACATAGAAGCTAAAATGTAATGCTACCCAGACTTCTACACTCAAGCTCAGTGCTCTTTATAACACACCTGCATTATTTTTAATTTGCTGGCACAAGTGCTTTTGGAAAGTGACTAGTGTATTCCTCATTTTGTTCTAAACAGACACAGAACAATAATAACAGCTCAGCATTGACATACATCATCTTGTCATTCAGGAACTGACGATCTTTACTCTTGTCTCTATTTCTGGGAAACATGGAGGCACTGAGACCCAGAGGCTGACTATTTCAACGTCACATGCTGATCCACCCATGGCCACAGAGAGCATGGTTTCTAGACCTGGTAAAGGGCAGAAAGCTCAACATTCTTACTGTAATGCAGCCCTGCGCATCACACTATCAGCTTGTAGCTGTGGCAGCCTTATCATCCATACAAAGACACTTTTGAGAATGAGCAGAGCAGCCAGACAACAGGTGTCAGCTACAACTGGATCAGACAAACTGAGATATGTGGTACTTACAGGAAATACCCTGGCATGGTGACCAAGGTCAAGTGCCAAGAGGAGTCAGAGTGAGAATGAGATGAGGTCCAGCAAAGATTTCATTCTGCCTGAGACTTGACAGTGTAGGAATATGTCTGCTAAAAGGAAAACATCCTGATTATTAGGCTCTTGGTCTGTGGTGCTTTGTCTGTCCAAGGATGCTACAAACCTAGGCCACTTTTGTCTTGCTGAGTCAAAGCAGAGGAAAACACCATGGCCCCTACCTTCTGCCATGTGGCCATGTAATCCTCCATGTTACAGGCTCCCTCCAAGACACCTGCCTGCAGCTCTGCCTGAGAGCTCCAGGATTCTAGTTGCAGCAGTGGCAGAGTTGTGCAATTATGATTTGGTACGGAGATGTGTGACTTCTTTTGAGGGACTGGGTGATCAGGGTCCCCACAACTGAACACACCTAAACTATCATTATGTGACCTGACTAGCAAATGTTGACTTCCAGGGCAAGTGAGACTCCTAAATAGATGGGTGTTATGAAAACTCCAAAATGTAACCTGAGATGTGCACAGTTGAGTAGTTGAGTAGAGTGGCTAAGAGCTTAGGTTCATATGCTGAGGAAGCTGGGTGACTTAGTTGTATTTTAATACTCAGTGTTATCATATGTAAAATGGGCTAATGATAGACTGTATTCACAGGGATGTTGGTATGAAATGTGCTTCTTTTGTTTTTGGAATAGCCAAGAGTTTTGATGGCTGTCAGCTCTTTGGGCATGGAATTTTTCTTATCTTCAATTTCCCTACAAAGAAGTTAGGTCATTGTCTTTTATGATTAACCCCCTCCAAAGCCATTCTTCTGAAGGGCTGTCAAGAAAGGAGCATGTAGATTTTTCTTCCTTGACTGACAGAGTGTTTTGGTTCCTTTGCAGGGCTATCAGAAACATATGGAACTCTTAAGATACCACATAGTCCCATTAACTGAGGTTGGCCCTATTCTTCTACCTACTACTTTATTCCTGCCTTTATAACACCACATCCTGGCCTTCAATTCTAAGATGGGTCTAGAGAATTATTTGTGAGACTCACTAGCTCTGAGCAGACTGTGATTGTTATCTGTGATATCATTATCAAAGAAATCCTGAAGGTGACAAATGCTCATTACCTCAAACCTCCCATTATTTCAATAGTGAAGGACCTTGTTTGCAGCAAGAACTGTGAGAAATGCAGACTCTGGGCATGCTGCAGATGACTCCCTGATCTCTTCCCATTGCAGCTGGAAGTGGCCACTCTCATTTTGACTCCTCACATCAGGAGCATGGCCAACCAGATGATATGGTTTAACATATGGTTTAACATAACCAGCAATGTAAGTGAGATGCTGAAGGCTGGAACTGACTAATATGCATGCTTAGCCATTTATCAGGTTATCTTGCTTCTACACTAACTCACATCTCTGAAGCCTTTTCTTGTTAGGTAACATCTCTTGGAATATCTCTTTATATGCAGGTACATGTGTGTATACAAGAAGGATAGAGGGCCACTTTGGTGTCATTCCATTGGCTGCCTACATTCAGAGACAAGGTCTGCCATTGGCCTGGAGTTCATTAAATAGACTAAAGTGCATGCTACTATGCCTGGGCTTTTTAAAAAAGGTTCCAGAGAGCCAGTCTTCCTACTTGAAACACAACCATTTTACCAAATGAGGAATCTTTCCTATTTCACAGCCCTGACATCTCTACAGACTTCAACTCTTTGCTCAGTTCTTTCAGCAGATACCAGTTGAGCACCTCCATGATTAGTAATCAGGGTTAAAGCAAGGGGGGAAAAGGCTTACATTATGGTAGTAGAATGTTTAACAATCCATTAAAGTGATCAATGAAGTACTGTTGCAAAGAGTGTGTCTGAGAACTTGTGAAACCACATAGGGGAGTCTGAGAAAGGTCAAGAATTGAAGAGTAGAAATGAGTTTGTCAAGATGAGTAAAAGAGAATTTGGGTGGAAGGAGAACAAGTGAGTAGCCATGAAGTGGAGGGAACATGGCTTACTTAACAAACTCAGAGAGCTCTGGGGTAGATTAAATATGGGAGCAGAAATAATCATCTCCTGCTGATTCAGCTGTCTAATATTGTTGATGATGATGATGGTGTTGGTGTTGGTGTTGGTGTTGGTGATGGTGATGGTGATGATGATGATTGTGGTGATGGTGGTGTGGTGATGATGGTGGTGGTATTCTTATCCAATCAGCAGAAATCTACTGAGAATCAATATGTGCCAAGCACTCACCTATGTCTAGAAGAACACAAGAGCAACCAAACAAAAGTCTTTGGTTGCGCAGAACTTTCATTCTAATAAATAGGAAGAAGTTGACAAAGATTGTAAGAAAAAAGTTTACCATAGAAAGTAATGAGTGAGAAAAGATAAAGCAGGAAGAGAGAATAGGAAGTCAGTGCCAATGGTACTTTACATTTATTTGTTATTGTCTTAGTTGGTGTAGAAAATAATGGGATATTATGAGGTTTCCTTGTGTATGCATGTATTTGTGTGTACATTACTGTAGCTTGGGCATATTTACCCACTTCTCTCTACAATGCCTTCTATATTCCCCCTCCTCCTCTCTTCTGTTTTCATGCCATATATGCACATATGTGTATGTGCATACACAAACCTCAATTCTGTATGTGGAAGAAAACCTCCCATGATTTGTCCTACTCTGTATCCACATTACTCTGTCTTGTCCCCATTTCCCTGTCTTTAGAATCTCTCCCCCAACACTTAGCCAACCTTCTGCTTTCAGGTGACTAGCATTTTAGATAAAGTTCCAAAAAGTCCTCACACAGAAGAAAGCAGTGTAACTATCTGGGGACAGAAACAGCCAAAACCAAATCTACACAGTAAGGAAGAAGCTGAGCTATTTGAGGAACAAGCATACAGTGTAGTTAGAACAAAGAAGGAGGTGTGATGCAGTCAGACACCCAAGGGATGTAGTGCCAGTTCCTTTGTAGCCTACAACACCAGGATAAGGACACAGCTCTTACTGCAAATGAGATGAGAAGCAGCCAGAGGATTGTAGAAGGATGATCTTGTGAGATACACAATTTTGGAGAAAAAAATTGAGATACTTGATCATGGTAAGCCAGTAAAAATGGCAGTGAGGGCACAGAAAACATCACAGTAGTCAGAGTGCTTGCCACCCAGAACCCACATCAGAACCCCCAAGTGTGGTGGCACACACTTCTAACCCCAGTACTGGGGAGGCACAAATAAGTGGATCCCTGGCACTTTAGTCAATTAGTCTATGCTGCTTGATGAATTCCAAGACAGTGGGAATCCATGTCTAAATAAATAAATAAATAAATCAGATGCAGTATCTAAGGAACCATATGTAGGGTTGGCCTCTGGCCTCCACATGCCATAATTGAACAAACAAAGAAAATAAATAATGGTGGTGTTTTACACAAGGGTAGCCAGGAACATGGTGAGAAGTGGTTGAATTTTGAATATATTTTGAAGATAGACCCAACAAAAGGTACTGGTGTGTTTGTGTGTGTGTGTGTGTGTGTGTTTATGTCTCTCTGTCTGTCTATCTGGGTTTTGTTTTGTTCTTTTCTTGAGATATAGTTCTCACTATGTAGCCATGGCTGTCCTCGAACTCACTGTGTAGAAAAGGCTAGCCTCCATCTCATAGAAATCCACCTGTCTCTGGCTCTTTAGTACTGGGATCAAAATCATGGGCCACCATACCCAACCTTGCCAATATATTTGGAGTGTGATAAGGATTGAGAAAGCCAAGAATAACTCGGGTTGTTGAATGGAACAACAAGGATGCCATCACCATTGATTTGCAGGGGGAGCAGGTATGGAGAAAGAACTCAGAAATGTTGGTGAATTCACACTTTTTGTTTCTGTTGTTTTCCTCCACTGACTGCTAAGCAGCAATATGTCTATTTGTTTACTCTCATATTCACAGAGCATAAAACAGAGTTAACCTGAGGTCAAAAATTGCATTGCCTAGACAAATCCTCCTTTGAGAAGTAGGATGTAAAATAAGTAAGTGGTGTAAGGGTGTATGGAGCAGAAGTGGGCAGGCCTCTGCCCCACCTTGGCATGTGCAGGGACATGCTTGCCCAGGAAGGAATTCAGTTCACAGACATAATCATTTCCCAAAGGAAACCTGCCTACTGGAAACATTCCCTCCAAGGAGAGGTCAAGTAATGTAATGTTGAGCTGTTTAGAGATGCTGTGACTATGCCCATCTGCCTGGGGATACCCTCCACCACTCTCCAAAAGAAAGACACCACTGCTTCTTTCAGGGACAGATTCTGGTAAATGACATGGCCATAGAAGACACTGAGGTCGCTGCCAAAAAATGGCAGAATTTACAACACTGACTGGAGTTTTCATTCCTCCCCCCCCCCTTCTTCCCAGTTCTTCCACACGGATGCGATTTAACAAAGAGAGGGCTAAAAAGGAAAAAAGAACTTTAAAAATTTGGGAAATCTGGTGCCTGGGCAGACACTGGAAACAGGCAGCATCCTGTACCCACATTTCTGAGAAAGTTGAAACCACCTCCTCAAAGTACATGTCCTTGAGATGGCACGTGGTCCTATCAGCTGTGAGACAAGCTTCTGGTGGGATTTCTATAGGAGATGGCCAGCAAGTGAGTGTTGGAGCCTGTCAGCAGAGTCAGACAGAACCTGAGTGGGGAGTGAAAATTAAAAACAATTAAAACAAACCACACTACACACAGGAAGGCTTGAGAGGGCTGTCAATAGGACTAAAGCACTCTGGGTATATTCCAGGGTTTACTTTTTATAGGTAAAAGCAAAAACAAGTCACATCAATTCAAAAAGAAAAGGTTCGTGGAAATGCCAAACTTCCTTTCAAAAACTACCCCTTATAGCAGATATAGTTCTTTTCTAAAACTAAGACCCTAAAGCAGTTATGGTCCAAGGTCACACAGACAAGCTTTTAAGGAACTTGGTGACACCTCATCTCCTGTCTGTTAAGGTGAAGGACAAGGTGAAAGCAGTCTTTCCACTGAGCTCTAAATATCAAACCAGTGGCTACCAACAGATGAGCAGGGAGATTTGGTATTTCTGTAACGAATTACCATAGATGTCAGTCAATTACAACTGACAAATAAAAGTTCCTTTTACATGGACCTGAAAAAATGAGGAAGAAATTAAGAAATTAGGATACAATCATTTAATATGCTCTTCTTCACAGCTTTCTACCTCAGGAATCTCTGTTGGCTCAGAAAAGGGAGTTTGGAGAGAGACAAAGGCAGCCCAATGCTAGCCATTTCCGCTTCTGGCTGTTCAAAAGCTTGTTCTTCACCTCCCTAAGGGACAAACTAGAGATGTGGAATTGAGTTACAACCCAAAGAATTGTGCTTCAATAGGGAGAAGAACTTTCCAGCAGCCAAGAATGAGTCCTTATACTCCTTAACATTCACTATTTCCTCCAGGATCTTTAATAAGCTCTACCTGCTCTTCTTAGTTCAGGGTAGTTTTGATTAGATCTCTCTCTTAAAGGTCCAGATGAATTCTCTGGAGAGTATGTTATTTAGGTGTAGAAAGAGTAGAAATAATTGGAAATTCCCTTTTTGACACAACAAAGCATGCTGCCTTTGGATATGTTATGTTTGTTTTTAGATGTTTAATAAATAGCACATCAAGAGCCAGGAAGTGGTGGAGCAAGTTGATTTCTAAGTTTTAGGTCTGCTTAGTGAGTTCTGGAATGGCCAGGACTACACAGAGAAACCCTGTCTAGGAAAAAATAAATAATACAATTATAATAAACAGCACTTAACTAATTGAAGTCTCCCATCCAAAAAAAGCCCAGGACCAGATGGCTTCAGCGCAGAATTCTACCAGACCTTCAAAGAAGAGCTAACACCAATTCTCTTCAAACTATTCCACAAAATAGGAACAGAAGGAACATTACCAAACTCATTCTATGAAGCCACAGTCACCTTGGTACCTAAACCTCACAAAGACTCAACAAAGAAACAGAATTTCAGGCCAATCTCCCTTATGAACATTGATGCAAAAATACTTAACAAAATACTTGCAAACCCAATCCAAGAACACATCAAAGATATTATGCACTATGACCAAGTAGGCTTCATCCCAGGTATGCAGGGGTGGTTCAATATATGGAAATCCATCAATGTGATCCACCATATTAACAAACTGAAAGAAAAAAAAGCACATGATAATCTCCCTAGATGCTGAAAAAGCCTTTGACAAAATCCAACATCCATTCATGTTTAAAGTATTGGAGAGATCAGGGATACAAGGCACATATCTAAACATAGTAAAGGCAATATACAGCAAGCCTATAGCCAACATCAAACTGAACAGAGAGAAACTTAAAGTAATCCCACTAAAATCAGGGACAAGGCAAGGCTACCCACTCTCCCCATATCTCTGCAACATAGTGCTGGAAGTCCTTGCTAGAGCAATAAGACAGTTGAAGGAGATCAAGGGGATACAGATTGGAAAAGAAGAAGTCAAATTATCACTATTTGCAGATGATATGATAGAATATGTGAGTGACCCCAAAAACTCCACCAGGGAACTCCTACAACTGATAAACACCTTCAGCCAAGTGGCCGGATACAAAATTAACTCAAAAAAAATCAGTAGCATTCCTGTATACAAAAGACAAAAGGGCTGAGAAAGAAATTAGGGAAACAACACCCTTCACAATAGCCACAAATGACATAAGGTACCTCTGAGTAACCCTAACCAAGGAAGACAAAGACTTGTATTAAAAAAAAAAATTTCAAGTCTCTGAAGAAAGAATTAGAAGAAGATATGAGAAGATGGAAAGATGTCCCATGCTCATGGCTTGGCAGGATTAACATAGTAAAAATGGCCATTTTACCAAAAGCAATCTACAGATTCAATGCAATTCCCATGAAATTACCAACACAATTCTTTACAGACCTGGAAAGAAAAATTCTCAACTTCATATGGAATAACAAGAAACCCAGAATTGCTAAAACAATCCTCTAAAATAAAAGATCTTCTGGAGGTATCTCTATCCCTGATCTTAAGTTGTACTATAGAGCAACAGTTTTAAAAACTGCATGGTACTGGCATAGAAACAGAATGTTGGATCAATGGAACTGAACAGAGGACCCAGAAATAAACCCACACACTTATGGACACCTGATCTTTGACAAAGACACCAAAACCATACAATGGAAAAAAGCATCTTCAAATGGTGCTGGTCCAACTGGATGTCTACATGTAGAAAAATGAAAATAGATCCATAGTTATCACCCTGCACAAAACTGAAGTCCAGGTGGATCAAAGACCTCAACATAAAACCAGACACATTAAATCAGCGTGAGAAAAAAGTGGGGAATACGCTAGAACTCATTGGTACAGGGGAAAACTTCCTGAACAGAACACCAACAGCACAGGCTCTAAGAGCAACAATCAATAAATGGGACCCCATGAAACTGAAAAGCTTCTGTAAAGCAAAAGACACTGTCATCAAAACAAAACGACTGCCTACAGATTGGGAAAGAATCTTCACCAACCCTTTATCTGACCGAGGACTCATATCCAGTATATATAAAGAACTAAAGAAGCTGAAAAGTAGCAAACCAAGTAACCCACTTAAAAAATGGGGAACAGAGCTAAACAAAGAATTCTCAACAAAGCAATATCGAATGGCAGAGAAGCACTTAAAGAAATGCTCAACCTCATTAGCCATTAGGGAAATGCAAATCAAAACAACCCTGAGATTTCACCTTACACCCATGAGAATGGCCAAGATCAAAAACTCAAGTGACAACACATGCTGGAGAGGTTGTGGAGCAGCCGATGTGTGGATAGCAGCCCAGCAGCATGGTGGGGTCAGGGTTGTTAAGTCCTATCTGCTTGTTCTTTTGGAAAAGTTCCTGAGACAAAAACAGGAACTTATTACAAAGCCCAACAACCTTGGCATTTGTTAGATCTCCAGCAGGATGTGGAGGCTCAGGTTGGGAGAAGGCTTCCTGCTTTGCCCCTGTCATGGTTCTGGGGTCACTGGATTTCTGTGCTTTGCAAATTAAGTCCTGGATTACTTAGGATGGCATGAAGTTAATTTTTGTTTTAAATCCAGATATGATTTCCATAATCTTTCCTTTGAGTTTATTCACTCTTTCCTGGATGTTGGCTCTAGCTACTGGTCTGGTTCCTGCCTCCTTTGTCCTGGCTGAAGCAAGGCCCAGAGCCTTTAAGTTAGATGGTATTCAAACCCAATCTTTGCAGCTTTCCTTTGAGAAACTCCACATCCTTCCCTCCTTCTTACCTATATCCTCATGTACAGGTGCCTGAGAGGTGTGTGTGTGTGTGTGTGTGTGTGTGTGTATCTGTGTGTGTGTATATGTTAGGGAGAGAGAAATAGTTTGTATGCATGTGGCAGTTTATATGCACATGGGAGTGTATACACATGTTAATGTGGGCACATGTGCATGGTGGTGTACATACATACCCATGTAGAGGGCTGAGGTCACCCTTGGGTATCTTTCCTTAAGGACCCATTACCTTGTTGCCTGAGATAGGGTCCCTCATCAGTCAATGACACAATGAACCCACCTGTTTCTGCTTCTCTGGTACTAGAATTACAAGCACAGGTCACCATGTCTGGGTTGTTTGGTTGTTGTTTTTACTGGGTTCTGGGGATTGAACCTGGGTTGTCAGGCTTGCACAGCAAGCTCTTTTTCTAATTGAACTAAGTCCCCACTTTGAAGTTTTCAGATACTAATATTTGGCAACAAGGCAAGATTTAAAATGACAGGAGCTGTGGAAGTGCTGGTTAGCATTGTGGCCCACTATGCGTTCAGTCACTGTAGATGTGAACTTGACAGCACAGGCTCAAGTTTCTGCATGGGAACTCAGAGGCAAACTCTGTTGTTTGTGTCAGCTCCCTGGGCCTCTACCTATGCATCTGGAAAGTAGAATGTACACTATGGACTGAGCGTGGTTATTAAGACAGGGAAAAGCCAGTCCAGGGCCTTGAATGACATCAGGGCCCAAATACTGCCCACCAATTTTCAATGCTTTGCTGTGAGTCATAGTCAAGGATTATCATGTGAGCCCATCAGAAGTTCTACAAACAGAATGAAGCTTGTCTATATATTCTAGAATGTTTTCAGAAAGTGAGAAACTTCTCAGCAGCTAACATTTCCAACCAATAAGTAGCTGAAAACTGGACTCCCTGGCTTCTTAGGCCACATTACAAACCACCTCCTTCCCAGTACTATCACACAGATATATTGGAAGCGCACTGGGGTCTAACATATCCCTCTTCTGGGGGACGGTCAGGTCTCCAAGGCTGCCCCTGGCAGTCTGAGAAAGGCTGGTGACCCTGAGTTCAGCCCAACTCTGATTTGACAGCAGTGGTTCCAGGGAGGCAAAGGCACCCATCCTCTATGGTACTGTGCTCCAATAGCAAGTGGCTCTCCAAGCCCGGCACACCCTCTTTGCCTCTCTTCCAGCCATCCTGTGCGTTCCCAGAACATGATGCAGACTGCCTCACAGTCAAGTGCATAGAGGGCAAAGGAGGCTGGTTCTGTGACAAGAAGACTTCAGCCTGTGGGCCCTATGTACAGTTCTGTCACATCCTTGTAACCTGTGAATACAGCAATGGGACAGCCAGACAGGTCCCAGCCCAAGGCTACAGTGCCACCTCTGGGTGGATCCAGCCCATATCTAATGCTTCATCATAAAGGAGGGCATGTTCTACCCAGCTGACAGCATGGCTCTTTAGGAGCTAAGTCTGATCTTGAATCCAAATCTTATCTCTCTTTGCTTGGAAAGCAGCAGTTGTGTGACCTTGGCAAGTTACCTTACCTCTCTGAGCTTCACTTTCTGAATTAGCAGTGATGAACTCTAGCTAAGAGAAAGATAGTAGAGATTAAAAGAGCCAAAGATATGAGCATGCTGGCCTAGCCTGGACTGAACAACATGACAAGCACACTGCTTTGCATGTTACAATTCCAGCACACCAGGTGCTAAAGCAAGAGGACTGCTGCCAGTTCCCGGCACCCAGAACTACAGCAACACATTGTCTCAAAAATCCAAAGGGAGCAGAGGTGGAGAGGAATTACAGCCTGGAAGAGCACCTGCTGCTCCTCCAGAGGATCTGGGTTGGCTACCACAGCCATACCTGTACTCGCAACTATAGCTCCACCACTGGACAGGGATCCACCAGTGTCTTCTGTCCTCTGAATGTGTGTGTGTGTGTGTGTGTGTATGGCTCTGTGTGTGTGTGTGTGTTTCTGTCTGTGTGCCTGTGTTTCTCTTTGTGTCTATGTATGTGTCTGTGAGCATACGTGCCCATGTGTGCACAAACTCGAGCATGTGTCTGTGTCTTTTTGTGTCCAAGTATGTGTGCATTTCTGTATTTGTGTATTTCCATGTGTGTAATATATCTATATGCTTTTGTATCTGTGAGTGTACTTGCATACATGGGTGAACACTCAAATTCTAATCCAGTAAGAGCTGCCACTACTGCCCCTGATGATGCTAGGGAGTCCTGCCAAGCTCACCCCAAGAATTAGGCCTGTTTTTCTAAGAAAACATTATCCCAGCTGGGAAGAGACTCAGATGAGCCACATAATGGGTAAGGTCAGACTCAGATTCCCACCAAGCCCTGATTGCAAACCCCCCAAAATCATCCACCCTTGCTTGCAAACCCAGGCTTTCTGTACAAAACTAATTGCTAATCACTTCCAGCTTGTCTCCTGCTGGCTACATGTGCCTACAAGATGGGTGCTAGGCATCTGTGCATTTTCTCCTTCACAGCTGTGTCTGCAATGAGGAGAAGGATCTCTATTCTAAGAAGGACCCTTGCATGGAATTGACCTCCAGAGGAGGCTGCTGTCAAAATGTGAGTGTTGTGTAGCCAGGTGCCCTGGGCATCCTTTTGTGTCATTCTGTTTACTTTTTTTGTAAGTAGGTGCAGCAAGAAGCCACCAATCAAAGCCTCTCTATAGCAATAAAAGAAGTTAGGTAAGGGAAAAAATAACATGCCATGGTGCCTTGGATAGCAGAAGACAGTGACAGCTGCAAAAGGTTTTTGGGTTTTATATGGGTAGGTGATGGTATAGGCAGCTCAGGATAGGAGAGCAGGTGGTTAGCATTCTTTGAGTCAGAGAAGGTGCTGACAGTTGAAGGCAGAGGTGTACATCCAGCAGTGAAGGACTTATGAGAAAGGCTGTAGGTCTCTGTTTCCCAGAAATCCCAGGCCAGTTTCTAAGAAATCCCAGCCGAGGTGATAACAGAGCCATGAGAACAGAGCCATAATGTCATAATGCCATCAGCACTGACATCCTAGCCTGTTTTGTGACCTAAGACATTTTAAAGAAATCCTAGAGGAAGAGACACCCCAAAAAGCAGTGCCTGTTGATGCTTCATAGGCACAAAGCACATAGATGTGAAGCTGAATATGTATTTTTGTACTAGAATTTTTGAAATAGCATACAAAGAAATGGGGTTTGACTTTTTTTTTCTTCACGCATTCCCCTCCCATCTCCTTGCCCTCCTACCTTAGTCCTCATTGTCTCCCTGTCCTCACTGGCCCCCATAAGCCCTGCTGTCACAGATATTTCATTAGCTTCATCCCTCCACTCCTTCCAAAATAGAATAATGCATGGGATTAGGAGAACACATAAAGGTAGAGGAAGGGGAAGGCAGCTGGGAAGACCAGGCCATGAGAGCAGAGGACTGAAGGTGACCAAAGTATATTATAGATGTATATGAAAAGTCATAATGAAATCTGTTAGTTTATACAACTGATCCCTCTGCATACACATATGTACACACACACACACACACACACACACACAAATTATGATCTCAGATACATATAAAAGAGAAAACATGTGGCATTTGTCTTTGCAAACTTTGCACTTGAAGAAGGCTATCTGGTAGGTGTTCTCTGTGACTTCCCTAATTCAGATCTGTGGTCTCTGGGAAGATGAACTTTGGAGAATAATAACCCTTGCTTCAGGCTCCATAACTAACTTGGATTCTAGTGCAGCTGATATCCTTTATTCCTTTCATCAGCCCAATGAGAGCAACATGTTAGCCTTGCTGTACTAAAGACAAAGCTGTCTCAGGGGAAGTAAGAAACTTGTCTATGGCTGGTGCAGTGATACACACCTTGAATCCCAAACAGTCTGGTGGCAGAGGCAGAGGCAGATCTTTGTGAGTTACAGGCCAGCTTGGTCTACAAAGCAATTCCAGAATAGCTGAGTCTACACAGAGAAACCCTGCCTTGATAAAATAAAACAACAAGATCAAAAAAAAAAGAGAAAGAAGAAAAAGAAACTTGCCTACATTTTGCTTTTGTTAGTACTACCAGGCCTGCCATTATTTGCACTAGTATCTCTCAATTATTGCTAGCACCATGTGTCATCACCACTTTCAATCATTACCCACAGTTGAGCAGTTGGTTGGCTTGTTTCCCCTGGTACTAACAAGGTGCATGTGGCCAGAGGGGTTTGAAGCAAATCATGTCAATTCTCTCAGGCTTAACCCCTTTCAGAGAAGTCCCTGGGCCTAGGGATGAAATCTAGACACAACACCAGATTTCCTGGTAACTGGGCCCCACCCACTACAGAGCACCACAACTCAACCAATTCTGGTCCTCAACTCTTTTCCTAGGGTCCTTCAGCTTCCACAGTCTCCCTGCATATGGCTACCTTTCTTGTTGTAACAAACACTTACAAAAGCAATTCAGGAACAAAGTTGGTGTTTTAGCTCTTAGTTAAGGAGCATGATCTTTGGTGAGGCCTGGCACCAGAATTCCAGGGAGCTAGTCATATGGCATCCTCAGTTAAAGAGCAGAGATATGTGTCAGTGCTCTACTCTTCCTCCTGTTCACTCTGTCCAAGACTTCAACACATGACATGATACCACCCACATTTAGGGTAGATCTTCTCACCTCAATTGCCCTATTCTGGAAACTCCCTGGTAGTCATGCCCAGAGGTCCATTTCCTATGTGACTATAGATGCTGTCAAGTTGACAATATAACCATCACACCTTCCAATCAAGAGTCCTAGTGTAGCTTAGAGGGGCTTGGACAACAATATCATGGAGCCCGAGATTCCTGCTTCTCTCTATAGCTGTGGGGAAAGTTCTTTCCCCAAAGGTAAATAAAAATAATCATAGTTCTTGCTTGCAGAGCACTGGTTTGCAACCTGTGGGTCACAACCCCTTTGGGGGCCAAATGACCTTTTACATATCAGATATCCTGCATAGCAAATATTTACATTAGGCTCCATAACAGCAGCAAAATTACAGTTATGAAGTATGAAAACAAAACAAAACAAAAAAAAATAACTTTACATTTGGATGATTACCACAAAATGAGGAACTGTATTAAAGGGTCACAGTATCATGAATGTTGAGAACCCCTGCTCCTAAGGATCCTTTACTTCTTTAAATCAATAGAAGCAATATATGGCTTAGTCAGTAACAGAACAATGTGAGTGCTGTAGCCCTTAGCTGACCAGTGCCAAGCAGTCCTGCTCTCAGAATCTCCCAGTTGGTGTATTATGTTCATGTGGAAAAGCATTTCCATCATGACCATTGTATTCCACATGCAATTATGTGTTTCTAGAACATTTTTTCAGATCCCTTCCACATCTGGGGACCCTAGGCAGCTTGACTGTGGTTTCAAAGGTGTAGATTTTATGCTTCCTCTTACAGGCAGAATGCATCCAACCTGCCACAAGGACACAAAACTGTGTGTGCCAGTGGGGCTGGACAGAGAACAGAAAAGACTGTGTAGAGATCAACAGCTGCCTGCTGCCCAGTCCAGGTGGCTTCCATGACAGTGCTACCGGTTTATATGTAGGCCCTGTGCAGGTAGGTAAAATGAGAAAAAAAAAAAAAGAAATGGAATTCCATTTATTTTTGTAATCATAACCACAGAAGTACTTTGGTACTTTGCCCTCAGTTGTGGTAGAGAAGAAGGGTAAATTATAATGAGTCTGTGACTTCAGTGTCATTGTAATGCCACCTTACAGAAAAGGAACTGTGGCACTGAGATGTTAGCTATGTGCCCTGTGGCAAAGAAAATCAACCAGTCACACTGTGATTCACACAGAGTCAGAATTCAGAGATGCTCAGTCATTCCCCCAACACCCATGGATCACACAAAAATATCTAAGAACATTCCATAGAATGTTACACAATTATACGTAGCTTCAATTCATGACAAGAGGCAGAGGCTGCTGTCTGGTCATTAGCTAGTTACAGAGGAGGAAATAGAACTACATTAAGATTGTGCCCACTTCATTCCACCTGGCCACTCCTCTCCCCCAAAAAAGTCCATTAGGCTCTATCAGGCCAACAAAACATAAGGCATAGAAGGTAAGGACCAGGAAATTCTCCTTCATATACATTATTTTGAATGATGACAGAAATTTTCACACTTGTTTTTTAAACCTGGACTTGTTAAACCTTCAGATTATTTTGTTAAGAAAGGTATATTCCCCATGAGTTGGGGCACAGTATAAGGCCTAATCTTGCTTCTGGGGATGGAGGTAGGCTTTTCTTCACAAGCCTTCAGCCTTAGAGGGCACATTCCCTTACATGTGCTAGGAACTGGGGCAGCATGTGCTTGAATAGCCCTTGGTGAGACCTTGAGGGCAGATCATACCTCTCCTTTGCTCAAGGATGGAAATCACCCAACACCCGAAGTTCTGGCCCAGTTAAGTTGCTAGAGAAGGATGTCTCTGGTTGCAGCAAAAGCTATCCTTTCTCTTCCTCTTCCCAACTCCAGGAATGAGGGACTGAGCCTCTCTCCTGCAGATGCAGAGCAGGGGTAACACTTGTGAGGCAGTATATGGTTGGCTAGCATTTAGAGTACTGGGACACCTTGGGATCTTCTTGCAAGCATTTCTAGTTATATCACTTTGGGTGGCTAAAGGGTAGTGAAGGTGATTAGAGAAAGTGGGAAAGGAACTGGGAGTGTGCAGGCAAGAACATGCAGGATACCACCCAGGAATCTTGTCTCTCCAAGAACCAACCCAAGCAAACTTCTAGCTCCCTCCTGGTCAATGTCTGATCATACAGTGCTGAGGTCTCACTGTGCTAAAATATCTCAGTAACATACACCACATCTTAGTTACTGTTCTACTGATGTTAAGAGACACATTTACTAAGGCATCTTACAAAAGAAAGCATTTAACTGGAGAACGGCATACAGTTTCAAAGGGTGCTTTTATGACCCTCAACATGAAGAGCATGACAACAGGCCATCAGGTGTGGTGTTGGAAGTGTAGCTCAGACCTTATATTTATCTACAGTTTGGAAGCAGAAAGAGAGACAAGCAGGAAGGCTAGGCCTGGTGTGGGTTCTTGAAATCCGAAAGCCCACCCCCAGTGACACACCTCCTTAAACAAAGTAACATTTGTCTTAATAAGGCCATACCTCCTAAGCCTTCTCAAAACAGTTCCATCAAATGAGGACCAAGCGTTCAGATATATGAGCCTATGGGGACTGTTCTAATTTAAGCCACCACAGGCCACAATGGGTATTTCTTAGGCTGAGAGAACTAGGGGTGGGGAAGGATGAGCACATAATTGGGTCACTGGGAACACTTTTGGTTATAACAGAAAATCTGATCACATGGAAATTCCTGGTAAGAATAAAAAATGGCATGGCCATGAAAATTTAAATAGCATTTCTCCAGGATATTAAACAAGGAATTACCATATGATTCAGTAATTCAGCTGCCCCAAAATGTTTAAAAGCAGGGACTTCAAGGTATATTTGTATAACCACAATGCTACTAACATTTTTCACACTAATCAAAAATGGAAGCAACAAGTAAGTCTCAGTTAACCTGAGGAAGGAATCTCTGACACATACTACAACACAAATAAACGTGTAGACTTCCTAAGTCAAGCAGCAGTCTTGGGGAGGAAGGCGAGATATCACTGATTCCTCTTACAGGATATATATCCTTTTCATTGGTGTTTTGCCTACATGTATATCTGAGGGTGTCAGAAGCTATGAAAATGGAGTTATAAACAGGTGTGAGCTGTTATGTGGGTGCTGGGGGTTAAACTGAGCTCCTCTGAAAGGGCAGCCAATGCTCTCAACCACTGAGCCACCTCTCCAGCCCTTTAAATACACTCTCTAGAGGAGTCAAATTCATAAAGACAGAGACTGAAAATGCAAGACATGGCTTGGTATGCAAGATGGAGTTACTGATAAGCAGGTAGTTTCAATTTGTGCTGAAGAGAAAGGTTCTGGAGCCACATCAGTGATGGAAGAGCAGTCAGAGTGTGGTTAATGCCACTGAACTGTCTATTGAAAAATGGGAACAAAGGTAAGCTTGTCAGGCACTATTTACCACAGTTTTAAAGAAGATGGTAGGGGAAAAATGTCTAAGAGCAAAATAAGCATCTGGGGCTCACACAACTATGACAACTATAGGAAGATGTTGACAGGCAGATGTTGATGTGGGTGCAATCAGGGATGGGAAGTCTGCACAAAGGATGTCTGTCTGTCCCCAAGTTCTCCCAGGTCTCATGGGTAAGGGATTCCCTCCAGCATCTCCAGCCTTACCCCTGCTCTCACTGAGGCACAGTGGTGTACATCTGTGACCATTTCTACCAGAACCCAGGATTCGTTTTCTCTTGTTGGCTCAAACTGTACACTTTCCCAGCCCTTATCATTCCCATCAGGCCATGGGACAGCAATCAGCCCATTATTGCAGAAATCCAACCCTGGATGCCAGGATGTGTGCCAGCAGAAACAATTTCAATCTTAACCTCTATAATGGGGACCTGGGATGAAGGAAATAACCATGTCTTGTTATTATAAATGACAAGAGGGAAGAGTACTGTCCCCAGAGCCAAATGGGGTGCTTTTTTCTAGAGAGAACAGATGTTTACATTAGCATTCACACAATTGCTTTTCTTGGGACCCACTGAGTTGGGTTTGGGGGATAATCATTTACTAGGGATAAGTGCCACAATTCACCCTAGAGAAACTATCTCCTGTAAGGTGAAAGATCCAAATAAGTGGCAAAGTGATAAATGCTTTCAACCCAGATAGAATAGGCAAACCTTATGCCTGCCACTCAACAACATCTAGTGGCTGCTGTCCCAGTTTCCCCTCTAATCACTCTGACAGCAGTGTCTGATAATGTGTCTAGGGAAAATGAACTTGCCAGTGAGGCCCCAGGAATCTAATCAAGGGGGAGCCCATTGCAGACTCATGCCTCACTGAGCAATTAGTAAATCATTGCACCTTGATACTTTTGTGTTACTAGGCTGCAGCTGAGAAAAGAATAATATAAAATGTCTTAGTGTCAATATTCATTTTCTAGGGATAAGCATAATGAAAGTACCACACAGTGGGCGGCAGAGAGCAAACATATTGTCTCATGATCTGGACACCATATCAAGGTCAGCTGTGGCCTTCCTCTGAGGGATAATAGGGAGAGCCTTCCCTTACTCCTCCCCTAGCCTGGGGTGTTACTGACCATCTTTGGTAGAGACACATTACCCAACCTCCATTTTCACACTCCCATGGCATTCTCTCTGTGCATACATCTCCTATTTTCATGTCTTCACATGTATGCAATTCCATTAGATTCAGGGTCCACACTACTCAAATATGACTTTGTCTTAAGTCACTGCCTAATAACTACCCTGTTTCTACATATGATCATGTTTTAGGGTTCTGCAGGACATGACTTCAACATATGAATTTGGGGTTGGAGAACACAATTCAATATGTACAGTGTCTACATCCTCTCCTGCAAACAAACATTAAATGTCCCGAAGGGATAAAGAAGAAAGAGAGGGTCTCTATGACATATTTAAGAAATCAAATAAACCCATCTAAGATGGCCTTCACTCAGTCACAGTTGGTTTGAAAGATTGTTGGCAAGTCAAATGGATGCTGACATTAAGATCTGTGAATATTGCTTTAAAGAAACAAGCCATGTTTGGATCAAATGTTAGAAGTGTTAAGAGTGGGGACATAGAGGTGCTGTCCCAACAGAGGAAATTAGCTCTAGCTTATAAGCTTGGATTCTGCCATGCACAGGGTGTGCTTGGGTTTCACATGGTTATAAAATATTGTACACAGGAATATAAAATATACATACTTGCCTTATAAAACTCACTTAGCAGGTGACACTGTTACAGTGAAAATTCATACAATGAATGGTCTTACTCACTTCTTCCCACACCTGAATAGTGTTATATCAGCCCCAACTGGGGTGTGTTAGAGTTTCAGAATCCATCCTAAACATTGTTTCTCCAGCCAGGCATGCTTCTTCAGCTCTGTTTTTCTTTCCTGACAATTTTCCTCAATTTGAAGCCTTCCCCAGGTCTCTTGCCCTTCCTCAAGGCCCACAGTGTCCCATTTCTTAAAGAGCATTCTCAGAACATTCTAAGCCCACTCCACCTCCTTGGAACAGTATCCCATTTTTCAGACTTTATATGATGACAGCTGGCTTTTGCAGGTCCTTTCATGTTTGGTGGGTTCCTGCTTTTCCCAGGCAACAGCAGAATTTATTAGGCAATGTCTACACACAGAGCAGTCCTGACAGCTTTTGTTTGCCAATTTGTCTCAGACTTCCCAATTGAGCTACTGACCTTCCTCTGCTGGGCTGCATGGGATAGCTGTTAGAGCTCCCCTTGAGGACCCACGGCTCCCATTGCGTACCCAGAACATCCTGGATTTACTCATGTTGAATGAGGTGTGTGTGTGTGTATGTATGTGCTCATCCTGATTGATGTGTGCTCACATGCATTTGTACATGTGTGCTAATGTGCACATGCAAATGCCTTCTGTGTAGGAGGTCCTTTCTAGGCCCTTTATGAAGTAACATCTCATTTAAAACTCACAACAGTTGTCTGGGATTAGTGCAATAATGATGCCTATTCCACAGGTCAGTAAACAGAGGCTAAGTACACATACTTATCTCAGAGTTGGTATCTATCCATGTGCCAGGCCCAACACTTAATCACCAATATAGAGTATTTTATCTGTGTAGTATGGGTCATGCCCAACTCTCACTACCTCTCCATCTCTCTCTCCAACAGATTAGCACTCTAATCTCAAGAGGGGGCACATTCACCTTACTCCTTTGTCACATGTAAACCTACAGAAATCCTGGGTTTCAACACCAGATGACTGAGAGGAAAAAATAAAAGAAAAAAAGAAACAAGAAGGTGCACATGACTGCTTCTAGGAATAGTGGAGAAGAAGTTTTATTGTAGATAAAAGGTTAAATACAGCCAGAGGCTGAGACATCTGGGAGAATCCAGAGTGAACATGGCCAAGCTGAGCAGGGCCATTTGAGGGGAAATGAGAAGGGAGAGCAAGAGAGGAGATAGTCACAAACGAAGAGCAGCTACCTGGGCCAGGTGACCGACCAAGAGGTAAAAGGTGCTAGAACAACCAGCCTAGCAAAAATAACTGGATTATATAGAGATGAGAAGCTGGGGAATGGCAGGCTAGTCCCTGAGCTGAAGGGTTCAGGGTAGGGGCAGGGTATGCCAGCCAGGAGGACCATGCAACAGCGAGAAATGGAGGGATGCTGGGAGAACTTGGCTAGCTAGCCTCAGCTTTTATGTGTTAACAAGCACAGCACTTAGCAGCTTGTCCAGGTTTGAGAACTGACACTGTGATGATTTCTTTCCTCACCTTTTGTTTTTCACACAGTCCAGTTCTTGTGCCTCTTCTCCTACAAAACCTTCATTCTAGAAATCCCCTAAAATCCAAAGCCTGGCAACCAAAAGCCACTCCAGTGCTTGTCCCCAGGATGCTGTGACATCCCCACCTGAACCCCCAACACACACACCCCTGCTGTGTGCTGGGAGGTCCCAACCTTAGCTTCTCATTGTCACTCATTGCACCTGACCCCACCGTGGAGCTTGGACTCTCCCACCTGCAGTTTATGACCCCAAACTCTCCAGCCCCTCCAACTCCCATGTTTCTGTCTTCCCATGGAAACAAACTAACTTTCAATACCTCTGCCCAGGTATTTATAATACACTCCATTACAATAGCAAAATTACAGTTATGAAGTAGAAAAGAAAATAATTTTTTTTTTGTTGGGGGGAGGTCACCACAACTTGAGGAACTATATTAAAGGGTTGCAGCACTAGGAAGGTTGAGAATCAGGTGCTCTATAGGAGAGTCAGGCCCCTAACTATGGAGTCCACCTGCAGTTCTTGCTTGTAGGCTCACCTAACTGGGGCACTGGTTCACATCAGCCTGGGGAGGCTGGCTCTGTATACAGCACAGGCCAAGAGGGCAGGCACTGGCTTTTCAGAATGCCACTGAGATAATATTTCTATTTTCTCTTTCTGCTCTTCCACCCTCCTTCAAATGAATGAATAAGGAATTGTCATTTCTCTCAGAAGCAGCTGTATTTTACTGGTGGATAAATGTGAGTCCCAGAATTCCCATCCTAGCACTGACAACATAAATCACTTTAGAAATAAGGAGTTTGTACAATAGAAACCTGGCAGGGGGTGGAGTTGGGAGGAACCTGAGCAGCTGCTCCTCCTCTTTTTCTGATCTTTACAATCTATCCCACCCCGGGAGATCATGATTTAAAAGTCAGCGGGGCCTGTTCTAGTCACCAGTGCTAACATGGATAGCCAAAATGGAAACAGCAGCCAAAGGCCAGGTAGCTGATTTCCAAGGAATTCAAATACACAAGAATAGTGCTAGCCACTGCATGGATTTCAAAGAAATCACATAGCTTTCTCAGAAAGTTTAATGTGACTTACTTCATAATTCACTACAATGTGGACTTACAGTTGTCACCTGGGAACTGCATATATGTTTACCTCTCTGCCTAACATAGTTGTAGAGCTTACTCTCCAACCCTGTGGAGGATCACATAAAAAATTTCATCTCAAGCAGGGTTTGGTGGCATGCCTTTAATCCTAGCCCTCTGGAGGCAGAGGCAGGTGATTCTCTGACTTCAAGGCCAGGCTCTTCTATACAGAGAGTCCAGGACACCCAGGGCTGTTACACAGAGAAACACTGTATCAAAAACAAAGCTAAAAGAATCCAGTCTCAGCCTGCCCAATTGTTTCTGTCCTTTTGGGCTGAATGGATTGGGATGTCTGCCCTAGCCTGACATCATAACAGATTGTTTGTCCTTTGTAAGTATGGGCCCAAATAGGTCTTGCTCAGTCATCAGTCACTCAGAGAACAGCTCCCTGTATCCTGAAGAACCACTTCTTTCTACAGTGGAGTCTCAGTACATAAAGTGGAGTCTCTCCATAAAGCAAGGCAGGGAACTGCTTCCTTTCTGGGCATGCTGGCTTCCCTGTGGCTATACCCAGTCTCACCCCATTCAATACCAGCCCAGTAGCAGCTTAGATAGGGCACATTTCCCCAGGACCTGCTTTAAATGCTTTTGAGTTCAAACTTGAACATCATTGCGAGGAGAATATTCACCAGAAATCAGTAAGTTCTTTGTTGAGTTTTGTTGTTTTCTTCTTCCTTCCTTCCTTCCTTCCTTCCTTCCTTCCATCCTTCTTTCCTTTCTTTCTTTTTTTGTTTGTTTTGTTTTGTTTTGTTTTGAGGCAGGGTTTCCCTGTGTGGCCTTGGCTGTCCTGAACTCAATTTGTAGACCTGTCTGGTCCCTAACTCACAGAGATGCACCTGCCTCTGGCTCCCTGAGTGTTGGGAATACAGGTACATGCCACCATACCTGGCTTCAGTAAGTTTTGTAAATCAAGGTTTAGGGGATCTGGTTCTTGTTATTATTATTATTATTATCATTATTGGTTGAATATTTTTCCATCCAATTGTTGAACATAACAATCGTCTTTCTGGGCATGAATGAGACATAGTTGAGTTTGAGACAGGCCTTCATTCTCTGCAACCTTCTTACTCTAAAGACATGGTAGAAGTCACATTATCCTTTGTACACATGTGCACACACACAGACAGGACTCTTCATCAGCCTTTTCATTCCAACTTACAAGTATGACCCAATCAGGAAAATCTGCATTGTTATAAAGATCTGCACATTAAAGAGGAAAAAAAAGATTGAGTCTCAAAGGAGAAAGTGAGTCATCAGCCAAGGTCTGGGTAGAGTTGGGAAGGAAAGCCTACGATCCTCCCAGTGTGCCTGGCGTTACATCACATGGGAAGCCATTGTCTCTGACATCATATAGGTCCGCATAGCTAGTAGCTAACAGTATTCAGGCCACATTCTCTCCTCCTGTGACTCAGAATGTTTACCTGCAGGCAATACAGACTACCACCTCAAATTTTACTTCCTTGTACCAAGCCAACAAACCATTGAGGACATGGACCAGAAAGAGAAGCCCTTTTGGTTGTCACAGAACTATATTCCAGCCCTGATAAGGTAAGTGTCATTTATTTCCCACATTATACTTGCTTTTTGTGAAATCTTAGGTCTGGTTCATGCTCCAAGTCCTCCAAGCTCTCTCCTCCCACTCTGCTCTCCTCCTGCTCTCTTCTCCTCCAGCCCCTCCTTCTTCTCCCCCTTTCCTGTTCTCTAGCTCCTCCCCTCTTTCCTGTCCTCTGGCTCCTCCCATTGCACAACATTGTATCTAGGTGCTTTATTCATGTCCTGTTTACACAAGAGTTGAGATAGGATGCTTATAGTGAGTATCACAATGCAATATCCAGATTAAAAACAGAGAGTTGGGGGTGGGGAAATCAGCATTTGAATTAACAAGGGTAAGGCATATACATTTTAAAAAAACATTATACTAACAACCCATTTAAAACAATGATCACACACATACACATTTTAAAAGAGAAGAAAGAATAACAGAGGAAAACAATGACAACAACAACAACAACAACAACAACAAAAAAAAAAACAACTAGGCTACAGCAATATATTCATTAATTTTCTGCCGAGGAAATTAACCAAGTGTCTGACAAAAGCAACTTAAGGGTTTATTCTGGCTCACAGTTTGAGGGAACAATCTAAAATCAAGGGGAAGTTACCATGGCAAAAGCAGAAGGTAGATGCTCACATTGCCCACAGTCAGGAGTGCTTAATGGGAGGGTGCTTGGCTAGCTTTCTACCTTTTGTGAAGTTCAGGCCTCCAGCCCAAGAACTGACATTACTGATATTTAAGGTACTACTTCCTATTTCCTTGTGCATGTGCCCTAGGGCTTTTTCCATGGTAATCCTAGAGTTCATCAAGACTTGATATTATGAAAAGGAAAATCAGTTTTACCCAATGGAGTATCACTGTGTATATTAACCACAAACCAGGGCTGGCCTCATGAATGGCAGTTCATGGTCAGCACAAAATGAACCGCATGGTTGTTTTTGGGGTTTTGTGGGATATTTTTTTTTTTTTTGCTCTTCATTTTTGTGCTATTGCCTTTTTGTTTATTTTGATTTTCATTTGTGTGTGTGTATGTATTTAAGAGAGAAAGAACATAAAGTTACTTGAGGAAGACAGAGGGAAGATCTGGGAGAAGTTAAGGGAATAGGAAAACATAAACAAAATATATTGTATTGAGCTGTAGAGATGGCTCAGTGGTTTAGAGCAATGGATGCTCTTCCAGAGTACCATTACCAACAACCACAGGGTGGCTCCCAGCTGTCTGTAATGCAATCTAACTCCCTTTTCTCGTGGGCCTGAAAGCAAAGCACTCATATGCATAAAATAAAGAAATCATTAAAATATATATTGTATGAAAAAGAATAAGAAAAAAGGAAAAATAAAAAAAGATTAGCACTCAAAAGCAGTAATCCAAACTGCAGACCACCAATCTTCTCCTGACATGACCCGGAAATGGTCAACGTATTCAATTCCACACACTTCATTCTGGTGTGCAGTTAACTAAGACTAGTGACTCAAACCTCTGAGTGGAGCCATCATCAGTAATGGGATGTCATGTAAGGTAGCTAGACTACAAGCTTATGGTGAGTGCCTATTCTGCAGACACAGGTATCTTAGTGACAGAGCAGGGCAATGTCCACAGAAGAGTGGAGCTCCAGAGAACCTGGTTGTCTCTTCCCAGTTTCATATAGTCTGTCAAGGACTCCCATGCCACTTCAAGGGGTAAGTCTGGCTTCATGCCTATGAGGGTTTGGGTGTTAAATTCTTTCCATGAGTTGACAAAGTGAAAGTATGCATGGGTTCTAGCAAGCAACTACTGTCACAATGACACCTTAGGCAGCAATGGCTCAGAGCATCCCAGCTTCCCCATCAGCCTATGAGCACTGGGAAAAGAATCTAGTGAGCTGAGCCTACACAGCAGGGACATGTGATAGACTACATGTGCTTTCATGGATATCTTACAAATCTTTGGAAATTCCAGGGACACTCATGTTATTTTCTGAATTGTTTAAATACAAATTTGGAGTACAATAGGGCACTGTGAAAAAAGACTTTAACCTCAGCCCCAGAGAAAACAGAGGCAAGTGGATCTCTGTGAGTTTTGGCCAACCTGGTCAATATCAAATTATAGGTGAGTCTGGGATAAGTGGCAAGACCCTGTCTCTATAGACAGACAGACAGACATTTATATAGGCATGTATACACCTATATGTACACATACATATAGGTGTATACATATGTATACATATACAGAATGGTGAAAGGATACAACTAGTGATAAAGAACAAATTCTGTGGAGTACTGCACAGCTATTCTCTATTTAAGAGAACTATAGTATATAAATATATATATATAAATATACTATAGTATATAAACTATAGTATATAAATCAAATAGGTGTTCCAGGCTTGATGCTATGGGGCTATGATTCAGCCACTCCAGAGGCTGAGGCAAGAGGATCACAAGTTAAAGCATTCTGGGGCACAGAGAGATGTCATGGCCATATTGGGCAACTTGCTGCATCTGTTTTGAAATATAAAGTAAAAAAGAGTTGGATATGAAGCTCAGTGGAAAGAGAGCACTTGTGTGGAGTCCCACATGCAATCTCCAGAACTCCCATATAAATAAACCAAATAGCTGGAACAAAGGATTTGAATGTTGTAATCCCAGGGAGAAATAAATGATGGGGATGACAGAGAGCCCAAGTTTCCTAATTAGACCACTGCATAGTGTATAAAATTGCACTGAAGCACCACACTGCACACAATAGATAGGTATCCTTATTAATTTTCTTAATTTACCACATGACTTTGTGTACATATAATGTGTTTAGTAAATTCAGGTAATCCATTGGTATTTCAAACTTCGATTTTTTTGAAACATTAACATCTACCCTGGCATGTCACAAGTCATACAATCCCAAAATAAATCCATCAAGGCCCTGGCCTAGAGAAGATAACCATCAAACAGGAGTGTTTCTCAAGTTCATTCCTGTGTCTAATACAATAAAAATACCCCAATTTAACAAAAGAAGATGTGACAGATGACATGTGATTCCACAGCCTTTGTACATGGAACTCATGTGCAGGTTTAAGCAAATGTCCCTTTTCCCTAAGATCACAAAGAAATTGCAAACAGAAGTCCCAGTGAGGGAAAAAAAGGAAAAAAAAAAGGAGCTCAATTGCTCTTGAATGGGAGATAGTCACCGTATCTATTAGTTTACAGTGATCTCTGTAAAAGGTACCACAAATGAGGGGGCTCTATCAATAGTTGATATCCTCATAGTGCAGAAGGCATCTGTAAAGCCAAGATTAGTATTGGCAAGAGTTGATTCCCTGGGAGGGTAGTGAAGGAATAAGATGTTCCAGGCTGCCTCCTTGGCTTATTGATGTCCATGTTACTGATCAAATGGGATCTCCTCTCAATAATGCTTGTATGAATTCCCTCTACCTTTTTTTTCAAATGAACTAAAAGAGACTGTGTAAACAGAAAATTTATTCAAATGTTTCAATTGTTGACTAGAAGGCTCACTGCATGCTTCTGCTAACCGAGACATGGAAGGCTGTCAACCTCTGAGACTTATTGCTTAATAAGCTTACCCTTCATTGTTCTATCTGAGCTCTGGCCTGGGTGGTTCAACTCAGCTATTCTGGCTCAAACTTCTCTCCCAGCTGAATGATTCAATCTGGCTTCTCTCTCAGCCCCTGAATTGCTCTGCTTGACTTCAGACTAACTCCTGCAATCTGCTTAATCTCCTCATTCTCTGGCTCATTCCTTCTTCACCTCAGTCTAGGTTGTTCTCTCTCTGAAACCTACCTATCACTGTCCCAGTAAAACTGTCTCCTGTCTTCTCTCTCTCCTCCCTTTTCTGTTTCTCTCTCTCACTTTTCTCTAAATAGCTTCCCTTTCCTCTCTTCTCATGAGACTTGGGGGTATCCTCTTCTGTCAAATCTTTCTGTACTCATCACTGTTTCTGTCACTCAATTAGATATCACTTTCAAACATGGGTGCTTCCTTCTACAAACTACCATTCCTTTCATTGTTGGGATTAAGCAATGAATGTACCACCACACCAGGACCTAAGCTTTTCTTTCTTTGCTAAGTGGCCTTGAACTAAGATCTGTTTAACTCTATCTCCTGGATTAAAGATGCTGTTTGTATTCTGGCCTAGGTCATCTTCTGATGTGATCTCCTGCCAGAAGTAATCTCATATTTTGAATGAAAATTCCTCTGCAAGAGTAGAATAGACTGACAGTCAGAGTATACCCCTCATGTAGAATAGAATATGTTTGTCTATCTGCTGGTGATGTCTAATGGGTCACAGTATAAAGTATTTCATGGCCCAAAAGTAGAATGTTTACTGATGCTCAGAAGATAGAAAACCCAGAGGTAATACAAAATCAAGCACACTCACTTTCCCATTGTGTCTGCACTTGCCAAATATCAGGATTGAGGGGGCATCCACTGTGGACGGTGACAATGAAGCCACAAATGGAGTGATGCACATCATGAACAAAGTAAGATGCCACCACCCACCTGGCAGAGTTGCTTCCCCTCTATGATGTCTTCCTTTATAGTGCAGTTTGGTCAAATAAAAAAATACTTAGCCTTAATGTCCAATGAAGCTCACTATGCTTCATTATCTTTGCCAGAACCTCATATGCTCTCTCCATTCAATCAGACACTGCTCTGTAATTTACCCCACCTCTATTGAAGCAGGGCCTCTATCACATGCTGCCTGATACACATTCTCTCTCTTGTATATGGAAACATCTTAAGAGGCATAAGTCTAAAATCAAGAATAAGGAAGAAAGACATTGGCTATCATTATTCACTCCCCTCCCTGTGCTAAGGTATCCTAAAAAAGAAGGGGAACAGAAGAATCTACTAGAAAAAAAAAACTGGAAAATACCATAAGATTTTCACTTTTAACCTAAGTCCCAATTCAAAAGTACTTATAGGTATGAAAAAGAAGGAAAATGTGGAAAAGGGGGTTGTCAGCTAACTCATGAGTTCCACTTACTATATTAGGATCTTCGTTTTAGAAGAAACTTCCAGCACACAGGAAACTTTCAGAAGTTGTAAGATTAGGGAGAGAATTAGTTACTTTATTTTAAATAAATTGTTATAATTTGGTGTTTATATCCTCAATTTATAAAAGCCATAACTGGACTATTTCTGTTCAAAAGAAAGGCTCTTGGGAAGTCTCCATGATTTTCAAAGTTCTTGCAATCCTCCTTCATTATCCAGAGGCTTTTCACACAGCACTGTAAAGCAAGAGATTCAGCATTTATGGGAAATTATGACTCCATATAATGCCAAGTGACACTGCTTACCAACATTTTTCTCTCTAGTCTTAGCTTTCCAGAGTACTAAAATACCTTTAAAAAAACTGATTACAAAAACATAAAATTGGACTGAGGAGATGGCTTAGTAGGTAAAGTGCTTGTCACACAAATTGAATAGATGAATTCACATCTTTAGTGTCTATATAAAAAGCTGGATATAGTTTCATGGATCTGTAACACAAGCTGGGGGTAGGAGAAACAAAAAGATCTTTATCCAGTCAGTCTAGATATAATACTGAAATCCAGGCTTAGTGAACACAAATACACACAACTCACCTCTTCTCACATCTTACATATTTTGAATAGACACAACTTTCTTAGTAAGGTGGCACCTCAACCCACCTCTTACTCTGAGCTTATCACCATGGAATAGTGAGTCCCATCACTTTGGTGGTCTTCCCACACAGTCCATATCTACAGAGTATGTTAAAATGATAGAGTCTGGGTTCTTCACTAGCTGAATAATCTTGTGGAAGTCATCTAATCCCTGCAAGCATCATTTCTCTTTCTTTGTGATGATTAAATAACACCCTCTAATTCAAGGCTTGCCACTAAAGGTCTTTCAGTAAATGCTGGAATTTACTGAATCACCTTCTTGCTTTGAAATCCCATGGAATATTCTGTATAGAATGTATTTGGCACACCCACTATCCATCCTATACATGATGACTGTTTCCTGCTATCCTTTATTGACTCTGTCGTGAAGGCATCAGAACAATCACCTTGGCCTATGTATGATACTTGGAACTTCTGAAGGTCCATTATATTCCACATATCACACCCCCACCTGGTGTTCCTTGGGTTTTTATAACACTACAATATGAGTTAGGGCTATATCATCCTCATGTCACAGATGAGGCAACTCTCCGAAATAAGTAACTGGACTAAGTTCATGATTGTTCTTTTTTAGCCCCTCGATTGTACTGCTCACTCATGAACCCTTCTGTCAACTGGCATCATGCCTCCAAGGTTAGGACAATTATGTACAGGTGTGTGGGCTGAGTGCTGCATAAAGACACTTGGTCAAAGGGTGGGTGGAGGAGAAATCCAGCCCACAGTACTTGGCTTGCTTTTTACCCATTGGGAGTTAAAAACTTGAAAAGAAGAGATAGATTTTTCAAATATGGGCCTTCATAAATGTGTATTTTTTGTGACATGAATATTAAGCCTTGAAGGTCTAGCAGACCATATCCTCACAGCTCTCAAATCTGTTATGCCTACAGAATATGAAGTTTCCCACCCCACCCCCTTCAGCTCTGTTGTACCATTAAGGAAGCTGTAGCTCTAGCTTTTAGGTTGTCTCATAATTAGACTTTCTGTTGCTGTGATGAAATACCATAATCAAAGAGCCATTTGGGAAGAAAAGGGCTTATTTGGCATAAGCTCCTATATCCCTGTTCATCTTATAAAAGGATGTCAGAACAGGAACTCTGAAAGAGAGTGAGAACCTGAATGAACAAAGGAGATGATGGAGAGGCCATGGAGGGGTGCTGCTTACTGTCTTGTTTCATGTGGCTTGCTCAGTCTGCTTTCTTACAAAACCAAGAAGCACCAGCCCAGGTATGGCACAACCATAGATGGATTAAGACCTGCCCTATCAATCACTAAATAAGAAAATGCCCAAAAGGCAGTACTACAAACTGATCTTATGGAGGCAATACTTTAATTGAGAGGAGGCACCTGCTTTCATATGACTTTAGCTTGTCAGGTTAAGATAAAACTAGCTAGCACAGATAGGACCAGGTTTATTCATGGCACAGGGCTACCTAATCACCCACTTGTATGAATGCCCAAATGCAGACCTTTGTGTGGATCATAGTCTCTTGCTTCTGGGCCTACTTGGTCTGGCCACAAGGTAACAGGGGAAGAGTAATCTTTTAGAAGGAAACTATCTTTCCCAACTCTAAGAGTATATAAAAATGTAGAGTAGGTATACTGTAGTTTTTTTTTTTTTTTTTTTTTTTTTTTTAGCTGAAGAGAGTGTCATCGGAGGAACTTCTGGACCCAATGAAAAGGGACAGTTAAGGTCATAGGGCAATGGGAGAGTCTTAAATTGATGGGCTGCAAACAATTATGCAATTGCTATCTGTCTCCTTCCCTCCACCCGCCCTCCCCAAGAAAGGGTTTCTCTGTGTAAAAGCCCTTGGCTGTCCTGGAACTCATTTTGTAAACTAGTCTGGCCTTGTTTCCTGAGCCCTGGGGATAAGGTATGTGCCATCACACCTGACTGCTGTCTGCATTCTTGAAGAGACTTGGAAAATAGAGAGTTTCAACAAGATAATTTGGTAAAAACATAAAACCATGTGGTTTTTCTGGTAAGGTTGAGATATAGGGAGAAACAAACTTGGTCAGTGAGAGAAAGTGGGCATAGAGTTGATTTAGGATGACAGTGACTAGTCCCATTGCCAGGGTTTTTGCAACAAAATGAGCTAGAAGTAGCAGCAGGGTACTAAAGAGCATCAAGGGAATGGAACAGGAGAAAATAGAGGGCTATTGTAAAGAAGAATATCCAGCCTACAATGAAGGGGATAATGGTCTCCTTTAGCCACTTACTTCACAGCTTCTACAAGGTCACTTGCAGATGTATCAGAAACAAATGGAACTGTTGTGAGGTAAGTTATATTGAAAGAACTTATTTGGAACATTTGAGTACAGGGTGATGTTCACTAAGTAAAGTATTTAAAAGATAGGAGGATAATGTAAGTATGAGGCTAGTAAGGATGAAAAAGTTATCTAGGGGAAAAAGCTTCCAAAAATTCAGAAATGTTTCTGTATTCCTCTAATCTAGGTTCTGGGGAAAAATCTGTAAAGAAACCAGAAAGCAAATATTAATTTTCCAGGTCAGCTGATCTCTATCACTATTCGACTCTGCCTTCTTAATACAAAATTGACCTCAGACATCATGTAAAATAAATTTCTAAGACTATGTAGCAAAACAAACTTTATTTTTACCTTTGGCAGTGGTATAACCACTTTTAATTCACTGCAGACACTTCGAAGAGAGATAACAACAGTAAAAACAAAAAGCCAGACAAGGACTCTGAATTGACAAGAGTGGTAAACAGAGTCAAAGAGTTAAAACTGATTGAGAATTGCCTGAATGCATGTTACAGAAATTACATACTAATGTTACAGTTAAAAAAATAATCCATATAGCAGCTGAGCTATGGTGTCACAAGCTGGTAATTTCAGCACTGTGGAGGCAAAGTTGGATCTCTCAGGGGGAGGCCAGCCTGGTCTAGTGTGTTCCAGAACAACGCAAGGCTATACAGAGAAGCCCTGACTATAAAAAACAAAACCAACCAAACAAAAATCCATCCATCTAGCAACACTGTACTGGAGCCTCATACTGTGGGTGATTTACCTGATGGAAACAAGTTCCCCCTTTACACATCAAAGGGCAATACTCCCAATGGAGGTAATTTAATCTCCTGGTCAAAGAAATACTCTTAGAAAGAAGGGGCTCATTTTGAACCATGCTAATGAAATAAATGTAACAATTAATTCTTTCTACTAGGAGCCTAACACAAGATAGTTGAGTCAACCATTAATAGCCCCAAATGTTATTTTTTATTCCAAGATAGAAAAATAAGTACCAAACATAATGAGTTTGAAGAGTATTTTAAAAGAAAAGAGAGAAATATAAAACATGAATCTTTTCTATCAAATATGCTAAAACTGATACTTAGGGATTATACTGTTGTCTTCCTCATCTTGTAAGATTTGCAAATATTATAATCCCTCCCCTCATCTCAAGTCAAACTTTTGTTTATTGAAAAGGTCCTATTCCTGTTCTAGAAATTTAATAGCCTGAAGCAGTAATTTCTTTCTCCTTCCTCCATTTTACTGTGCACCAATTAGATTCAAATTATCCAAATGTGTAAGATGGAGGTCAGACCCCAGCCAACAGGGAAAAGAAACAACCACCACCTTATTCAGAATAAAAACCATTAGTATATTTTCCTCTGTGTATTCCTTCTTCCTGAGCACAGCCTCATGATCAGATGTAGTTTGTTCTGCTGGAAAGAAAAAATATTCCAGACTTAAGCTGGCTGATCTGCATTACTGTGCAATCTGATGGTGCTTTATAGCCTGTGGAAAACACAGGACTTGGCATCCACAGACCAGTAATAAACAGATTCCTTAGTAGTCCCTCAAATGGTTACCTGGGCCAGGGATAATCCCACCTTCTTGACTCTAACACATCTAGTAAGTTACTCAAATTAGGAAGAGAGAGAGATTTCCCTGTCTAACCCATTTCACCATTAAGATTGAAACTTGTACTCCATTTCAATAGGGTCCACACACAAGGGCAGAAATGCCATAGATGTGACCATGGTGCTTTCCTCCAACCTGCTTATCGGTAGTTCAAGTAACATAGAGTTCTGAGTTTTTTCAGTTGTCTTATCTTTTAATGGAGTTTAAAGATCTGCATGTAATGGGAAGCCCATTTGTATGCGGGACCCCATGGCTGTTACTCTGCCTATTCCTCTGCAAAACAGGCAAAAGTAAGTCATACTAGAGTCCAGCACCTTGCATGTCCTATGAAATTCACAAAAGATTGAAATCCAGTCCTTACAAATATTTCACTTATATAAGAACTTATTATGAGTTATATACCAGATGCTGAGATGGGAATATTTTAATAATGATAAACATTTAGTACTGTATAGGCCATAGGCATATGAGTTGTGTTTTCAGACCCAGCTTCCAAGACAACCCTGAAAATATAAATCAAATTCATAATATGGTAAGCAAATCTTACAGAAGTTAATTTCAGAAATGTGTTCTTAGAAATCCATACACATGTGCAGTGCTTCCATCTCTCAGCACTGCTGTGTCCTAGGCTGCTGCCAATAACACTCCAGAAGATGCTCTTACTTTCACCTAACCATTTACAAACAAGCAGAAATTTCCTAAAGTGAAAAGACAAGTATTTGTAGACTTCTGTTCTTATCATTTAATATGGACACTACTAAGAATAAGGGATATATGAAATACCAAACTTCATTCTCATGACTGAGAAAAAAAAAAAAAAAACAACAAAAAACAAAAACAGAAACCTTAGAAGTATCTGTAAAGGACACAACTACATCCATCAGTCCATCTGGAGTCGCATTTACTTCTTAATCTAAGTATTCCTGAGCCCTTGCAAAATCCAGAAAAGCCGCAGAAACCAACACAAGAGAGCAAACATGGTACAAAAATCGGCCCAAACTATTGCCTAGGACTTTTGTGGTTCATACTCAAAGTTCAGTCTGTGTTTAACATTTTTAAGTTCAGACATATCAAATCGTAGAAGTATTGAGGGTCTGTTGTCTTCAATTGCCTTCAAGCAAATATATCTTCTTGTTCCAAAAAAACAAAATCACAATAATTTTTTCCATCTTCAAGAATAATGACAACATTTCAACTTCTTTTCTGCTAGGATATGGTTTCTTTTGGAAATAATCTCTTAAGAAACTGTTTTTTTTTTTTTTTTTTTTTTTTTTTTTTCCTCAGAGGAGTAGTCTTTGCATTTGGTAGGATTTAATGCTAGGATTTGGAGTAAATCATGACTGGCCTCCAGTTCATTAGTTGTGCTTTCATTCCTTTGTCTCTTCAAAGTCACAGAACAAGTCCCTTCTTTTATATCTGAAGCTTCATTACCCAGTACATACAAGTGCCCTTTCCGATCCCTCTTTTGGTCTTCTTGATTCAGATGGCCCTCTGGCCACTTTCTTTTGAAGGGACAGGTAGAATCAGTAACTGTTTCCTCACTGGCAAACTGCAGTTCACTGTTCTCCACAAAACTGGACTGAATTCACAGGTCTGAGCTGTCTTTGGTTGCATGTGCACAATGTAGCAAATGAAGAGTGATAGCCTCTGCAGTCAAGCTTCCAGGGTAGATCCTACCACAGTAGCCACACCTAAAGGTGGGAGAACTGAGTACTTTTTAGGCCATGGGCATAATATGGTGTCTATCATTCAAGTGTAACATGTAGGCATTGGCTATCATAAATGTTGTCAAACAGAGGGGACAGGGCAGCTCTTGTTTTCTGAGCTGAGTTACAACCTTAACCTGAGACCTCTTCTGCCAAGGACCAGCCTAGTCGTGATCCCGTTGTTCACTGGAGAACAAGGCTTTGGACAGGAAGATATGGTTTCGGTGAAGAATTGACAGAGACACCTTGATGGTTTTGAGTCTGCTGCAACTTTACTGAAATCAAGCTGGTATTTTTATAATGATTTCACAAAAGGCACCTTAAAATTTGCATACTTCCCAGAACATTCAGACTTTTTACCAAGAATACAAAGTTTACATTTTAACTCAAAATGCAGTCAAACATAAAGCAGTACCCACAAGTAATCTTGGCCTAAAAACTTTTTGATCAGAGCAAAAAAGGAAAGGAAATCTCAAATATAGTTTCATTATTGCCAACTAGTGAAGAGGAAAGTCAGGAGCTAAGTAACTCTCTATATCAAAATCTAACTACACCTTTGTTAACCATCCTCCCACATGTCCTGCCCAAGATTTATGGTATTCTGTAGAAACAAGACACTGAAGGGAGGGAGAAACTCCTGCCAGCTGCACTCTCATGCTATTATTTCTTAAGAAGGAGCCTATTATTATTTCACTATTCTTAATACCTATTAATATTAAATCTAATTAATTAACTTTCTTAAACTTATTATTTTTATTAAAGCCTTTAACAATCTACTAATAATAAATTTCTTTATAAAGTTAGTTGAGCTATTTCAAGTGTCACAGAGAAAGATCAAAAAATTCATTATTCCAGCCCCAGAGGCACAACTGAAGGGGCATAGAAATCTCAGAACACATCTCTTTTCAAAGTGGAAAGAGTTTGCCAGGGACCTTCCAGGGGGCGAATTTCCAGAGAAATCATATCTCCTGCCCTGTAGCTTATGCTACTATGGCTACACTAGTGTGGGTTTTGGCACACATCTTAACATACAAGGGCACCAGCAATGTGGAGTATATGCCTGAGAGGATAGCCAGGTGGACCTCCTGTACTCCAATCTCCTCTCTTGGCAGAGTGATGATGAAATCAAGATTGGGGAACAACAGGTTGCCACAGCATCTAGCCTCAACTGGAAGCCCCTATTAAGATAATCCAACAACAGCTTCTTCCTCCCCAGGTGTTTAATTTTTGCTGTGCTCCAAGAGACCCTGAATGCTGTGGAAAGTACATGGGCAAAACAGGCACCCCAAGCTGTGTGAGAGTAAGTGCTACATTAGCTCCTCCTCTGAGACTAGGCATTTGCAGGTAAGGCAAAGCATGGCCCACTCTCTTGTCCACTTGAGAAACAGTGCACACACTGCCAGATTTACCAGTTCACAATTCTCACTGGAGTTGAACTCACATTGTGAGCCTCTTCCATGTGAGCCTGGTAGAAACTGGATTGGAATAACACATTGCAAACTGGGCAGACTTTCCACTGTGTGGCCTGTATGGCAACCAAATTCATATCCACCTCAGGTGAGGAGACCTGAACAAATATGTTCTGGTCTGCATTGCTTACCAGCCCCGGGGAGGAAGACAAGCTGGCTGGAACACTGGAAATCAGCATACCCACACTGGGGGTAGTAATTGGGTGGACACCTGGGATGAAACAGTCAGATGACAGACATGGGGTACAGCATGTAAAGGGGCTTCCCATTGACCTGTGAACCTGTTAGAATCAGCTTCCTGAAAACAGAGCCTGATTTGAGGAACAGGGTCTTATGTGAAGTGTCAGCTCTTACTAACTGGATCACTGGCAGGATGCTGGTGCCAACATACTGACTGAGCTGAAGCATACTGGCCCAACAGATGGACCTGATTTAACAGGCTGACCAAGCAGAGGAATACCAGAGCTCACAACCTGGTTCACAAGGACATCTGAGACTGCCACTTGTTGTGGGGGTAGCAACCCAGATGATACCACTTGACCTTTAGGGAAAAACCCTACTAGACATTGTATGAGGAGAGATAAGACATTGTATGTGTGGAGACTGTCTGACCTGCATGGGGAACTCTGGAATGGATTGCTTGACCAGTGGGGACAACCCCAGAAGCTACAGTCACTGCAGGAATCACAGAAGGAGATGTCAACTGTCCCTCAGGAAAGCCTGCCAATGAGACCAACTCACCCACATAAATTGTTCCTGGTGGTATGGTCTGGAGAACCCCAGGGTTTTTTGCAAAGCCAGAAGTCGGAGTATCAGGCCTGATAGTCCACTTATGGGCTCCACTGGCCTACTTGTAAGCCCCACTGATCTGACTACAGGTCCCAGTGGTCGACTAGTAAACCCCATGGGCTGTGTGAGTGGTAAAATCCCAGGTTGGATGGCTTGACACACTGAGTGATTGCTCACTCCAACAGACTTATTCACAGTCCCATGTGGCTGGCTCACAGAGAGTGCAGAAGGATCTGCGGGTTTATTAGGTGAAGCCTTGCCTAAAAAAAAAAGGTCAGTTGAGGGAGTTGAAGTCCTCAGTGTGAGGTTGGTCTGGCCCACAGGTAAAGGGCTAAAAGCCACATGGGACTGGGTAGTATCATAATGAGAATAGGAAGACCCCCTTTGGTGGCTGTATATTGGAAGAGATCACAGGTTGGGCCAAGGTCACTAGTTGCACCATGGCTGGACTTGGGGTGTTCTCTGCCAAGGCAAAGTGAGATCTAGGTGGCCTGGCTGGAGCAGCTGTGTGTGCAGCCCTGCTGTTTGGCGATCTGTATAAGTCTGCCTTTGCAACAATGGGCTTTTGTAATCAGTTTTTTTAAAGGTATTTTAGTACTCTGGATAGCTAAGAATAGAGAGAAAACTGTCTTACTTGGTAAGACTAAACTGTCTTATTAAGCAGTGCCACTTGGCATTATATGGAGTTATAATTTCACATAAGTGCTAAATATTTTGCTTAACACTGCTGTGTGAAAGGCCTCTGGATAATGAAGGAGGATTGCAAGAACTTTGAAAATCATGGAGACTTCCCAAGAGCCTCTCTTTTGAACAGAAATAGTCCAGTTATGGCTTTTATAAATTGAGGATATAAACACCAAATTATAACAATTTATTTAAAATAAAGTAACTAATTCTCTCCCTAATCTTACAACTTCTGAAAGTTTCCTGTGTGCTAGAAGTTTCTTCTAAAATGAAGATCCTAACATAGTAAGTGGAACTCATGAGTTAGCTGACAACCCCCTTTTCCACATTTTTCTTCTTTTTCATACCTATAAGTACTTTTGAATTGGGACTTAGGTTAAAAGTGAAAATCTTATGGTACTTTTCCTATATTTTTTTTCTATTAGATTCTTCTGTTCCCCTTTCCCCTTCTTTTTTAGTGCAGGGAGGGGAGTGAATAATGATAGCCAATGTCTTTCTTCCTTGTTCTTGATTTTAGACTTGTGCCTCTTAAAATGTTTCCATGTAAAAGAGAGAGAATATACATTTCAGCATGTGACAGAGGCCCTGCTGCAATAGAGGTGGGGTGAATTAGAAAGCAGTGTCTGATCGAATGGAGGGAGCACCATGAGGTTCTAGAAAAGATAATGAATCATAGTGAGCCTCATTTGATATTAAGGCTAAGTATTTTTATTTGACCAAACTGCACTATGAAGGAAGACATCACAGAGGAGAAGCAACTCTGCCAGGTGTACTCTGACTGTCAGTCTATTCCACACTTGCAGAGGAATTTTTATTCAAAACATGGCTGCTCTGGCAAGAGATCACATCCAAACACCACCTAGGCAGGAATACAAACAGCATCTTTAATCCAGGAAACAGAGGCAAGCATATCTGATTTCAAGGCCAAGTGGCAAATAAAGAAAAGCTTAGGTCCAGGTATGGCGATACATTCATTGTTTGATCCCAAACAAAGAAAGGAACATTAGTTTGTAAAAGGAAGCATCCATATTTGAAAGTGATATCTAATTGAGTAACAGAAACGGTGATGAATTGAGAAAGATTTGACAGAAGAGGATATGCCCAACTCTCATGAGAAGAGAGGAAAGGGAAACTACTTGGAGAAAACACAAAGAGAAATAGAAGAGAGAGGAGAGAGAGAAGACAGGAGACAGCTACCAGCCAGAACCCGGAAGAAATCCCGGGTAACACAGGCTTTGGGTCTCCAGGCTGGAGCCGCAAGCGGGCATGTCCCAGCCACTTTCTCAGGCTGATCCTTGGTCACAAGGGTACCTGAGACTGATAGTCCCAGTCCTTGGGGACCCCATGGGGAGGCAGGGTTGCGGGTCTGATCGCAGGTCACCCAGTCTCTCCCTGGAAGGTTTCTGCCACCATCACAGCCAAGCTCCTGCCACGCACAGAGAGCTTTGCGCTCAGCTCAGAGGTACAGACAAGCTGTGCGCACCAGTACAACAGGGACTGGGAACCCCTGTCCCGAGAGGACCCCACAGAGAAGGAAGAAACTGTGCTGATGGGGTCACCTAGGGAAAGTCTAGCAGACTGCAGATTGCAAACAGACAGAACTGAGTGCCCCAAGACACCAGAGCAGTACTCACCCGCCACAGATTACCACAGCTGATCACTAAATTTACAGCAAGAAACCCAGAAGGAGTGCAGCTGCCCCCAGGACTTCTCCCGGTGAGAGGAGAGCCCTCTTGACTAATCAGGACCACAGTTACCACCCAGGTCTCTAGGCCTGAGGTGAGCTGTAGCAACTCCTGAAAAACACCAGATATCCAGGGACTATACCCAAAAAGCTTGGAAGGCTTCCTTAAGAAAAAACCTTCTTCCTGCCAAAGGGATTCTCTCCACTACAACAGTCCAGGAACAACCAGAAACTAAATTCAAACAACTAAGATAGCCTGATCAGTAGAGGACAGCGTAAAAGTTCAACCAACAAAAGCCAGAGTATCATGGCATCTCCAGAACCCAGTTATCCAGGGGCAAATAACCCTAGAAACCCCAGCATAAATGAAATGGAGATGACCTACCATCTATGATCAAGAAGATGATAACAGAGGAAACAAATAAAATACAAAAAGAAATAGAAGAAGCTGAAGCCAAATGTGGCCTTTAAAGAGGAAATGCTTAAATCACTGAATGAAATAAAAGAAACAGTGGATTGTTCAAACAAACAGCTGAAGGAATTGATGGAAAAACATGAAAATACAGTCAGACAGGGGAAGGAAACCAACAAAATAGCTCAAGACCTGAAGATAGAATTGAAAAAATTAAAAAAAAAAAGAAACAAAACACAAATGGAAGAAATTGTGGAGAGAAAGAACTTAGGGAAGAAATCAGGAACTATAAAGGTTAGCATAACCAATAGGCTACAAGAAATGGAAGAAAGAATCTCAGGTGTGGAAGATACAATGGAAGAAATAGATGTATCTGTCAAAGAAAATGTTAAATCTAAAAAATTCCTGACAAAGACTGTCCAAGAAATTCAAGACAACATAAAAAGACAAAACTTAAGAAAATAGGAATAGAGGAAAAAGAAGATTTCCTGCACCAAGACCCAGAAAATATTCCAACAAAATCATTGAAGAAAATTTCCCCAACTTAAAGGAGAGGCCAATAAGAATACAAGAGGCCTATAGAACACCCAATAAATTAGACCAGAAAAGAAAATCCTCCCGCCACATGATAATCAAAACTGTAAGTATATAGAACAAAGGAAAAATACTAAAAGCTGCAAGAGAAAAAGGCCAAGTAATATATAATGGCAAACCCATTAGAATCATACCTGACTTTTCAACAAAGACTATGAAAGCCAGAAGGGCCTGGATGGATATCATACAGACCCTAAGAGAACACAGATGCCACCCACGGCTACTACAGCCTGCAAAACTCTCAGTCCTCATAGACAGAGAAAACAAGATATTCAATGACAAAAAGAAATTTCAACAATACCTACAAACAAATCCAGCATTACAGAAGACACTAGAAGGGAAAATACAATCCAAGAAAGCTACCTACATTCAAGAAAACACAGGAAATAAATAACCCCACTACAGTAAAATAAAAAGCAACCAAGCACACAACCGTATGACCACAGCCAACATCAAATTCAAAGGATCTAACGACCTCTGGTCATTACTCTCTCTCAATATCAATGGACTTAATTTTCCAATAAAAAGACACAGACTAACAGAATGGATGCATAAACAAAACCCAGCAATCTGTTGTATACAAGAAACACACCTAAGACACAAAGATAGATATTACCTGACTGTAAAGGGTTGGAAGACGACTTTCCAAGCAAACGGACCCTCGAAGCAAGCAGGAGTAGCCATTCTAATATCTGATAAAATAGACTTTCATCCAAAATTAAGAAAAAGAGATGGGGAAGGACACTACATACTCATCAAAGGAAAATTCCACCAAGAAGACATCACAATCCTGAACATCTATGCCCCAAATACAAGGGCACCCACATTTGTGAAAGAAACATTGATAAAACTTAAACCACATATAGATCCCCACACACTAATAGTGGGAGACTTCAACACAACACTCTCAATAAAGGACAGGTCAACAAAACAGAAATTAAACAAAGAAACAATATCTCTAACAGAGATCATGAATCAAATGGACCTAACAGACAATTACAGAACCATACACCCAAACACAAAAGAATTTACCTTCTTCTCAGCACCTCATGGAACCTTCTCCAAAATAGACCACATTGCTGGTCACAAAGCAAGCCTCAACAAATACAGGAAGATTGAAATAATCTCTTGTATCCTGTCAGATCACCATGGAATAAAGCTGGACCTCAGTAACAACAGAAATAGCAAAAAGCCTACACATACATGGAAACTGAACAACTTGCTACTAAAAGACAGCTGGGTCAGGGAAGAAATAAAGAAATTAAAATCTTCCTAGAACTCAATGAAAATGAAGACAAACATACCCAAACTTGTGGGACACAATGAAAGCAGTGCTAAGAGGAAAGTTCATAGCACTAAGTGCCTTCAAGAAGAAATTTGAGTCAGTTCATTCAAGCAACCTAATCCCTCACTTAAAAACCCTAGAAAAAGAAGAAGCAGACACACCAAGAAGGAGCAGACACCTGAAAATAATAAAACTCAGGGCTGAAATCAATCAATTAGAAACAAAACAATTCAAACAGCTGGTTCTTTGAGAAAATCAACAAGATAGACAAACCCTTAGCCAAGCTAACTAAAAGGCAGCGAGACACCATCCAAATCAACAAAATCAGAAATGAAAAGGAAGACATAACTACAAACACTGAGGGAATCCAAGCAATCATTAGGACTTACTTCAAAAGTCTATAGGGAAAAAATTTGAAAATTTAAATGAAATGGACAATTTTCTTGATCGATTCCACTTACCAAAGCTAAATCAGGACCAGGTAAATCAATTAAATAGTCCTATATCCCCCAAGGAAATAGAAGCAGTCATCGAAAGTCTCCCATCCAAAAAAAGCCCAGGACCTGATGGTTTCAGTGCAGAATTCTACCAGACATTCAAAGAAGAGCTAACACCAATTCTCTTCAAACTATTCCACAAAATAGAAACAGAAGGAACATTACCAAACTCATTTTATGAAGCCACAGTCACCTTGGTACCTAAACCTCACAAAGACTCAACAAAGAAAGAGAATTTCAGGCCAATCTCCCTTATGAACATTGATGCAAAAATACTCAAAAAAATACTCGCAAACCGAATCCAAGAACACATCAAAGATATCATCCACCATGAACAAGTAGGCTTCATCCCAGGTATGCAGGGGTGGTTCAATATACGGAAATCCATCAATGTGATCCACCATATTAACAAATTGAAAGAAAAAGACCACATGATAATCTCCCTAGATGCTGAAAAAGCTTTTGACAAAATCCAACATCCATTCATGTTTAAAGTATTGGAGAGATCAGGGATACAAGGCACATATCTAAACATAGTAAAGGAGATATACAGCAAACCTATAGCCAACATCAAACTAAACGGAGAGAAACTTAAAGCAATCCCACTGAAATCAGGGCCAAGACAAGCCTGCCCACTCTCTCCATATCTCTTCAACATAGTTCTGGAAGTCCTTGCTAGAGCAATAAGACAGTTGAAGGAGATCAAGGGGACACAAATTGGAAAGGAAGAAGTCAAATTATCACTATTTGCAGATGATATGATAGTATACATGAGTGACCCCAAAAACTCCACCAGGGAACTCCTACAGCTGATAAACAATTTCAGCAAAGTGGCCGGATACAAAATTAACTCAAAAAAATCAGTAGCCCTCCTGTATACAAAAGACAAAAGGGCTGAGAATGAAATTAGGGAAACAACACCCTTCACAATAGCCACAAATGACATAAGGTACCAAGGAAGTCAAAGACTTGTATGAAAAAAATTTCAAATCTCTAAAGAAAGAACTAGAAGAAGATATGAGAAGATGGAAAGATCTCCCATGCTCATGGCTTGGCAGGATTAACATAGTAAATGTGGCCATCTTACCAAAAGCAATCTACAAATTCAATGCAATGCCCATCAAATTACCAACACAATTATTTACAGACCTGGAAAGAAAAATTCTTAACTTCATATGGAATAACAAGAAATCCAGAATTGCTAAAACAATCCTCTAAAATAAAAGATCTTCTGGAGGTATCTCCATCCCAAATCTTAAGTTGTACTATAGAGCAACAGTTTTAAAAACTGCATGGTACTGGCATAGAAACAGAATGGTGGATAAGGGAACTGAACAGAGGACCCAGAAATAAACCCACACACTTATGGACACCTGATCTTTGACAAAGACGCCAAAACCATACAATGGAAAAAAGCATCTTCAACAAATGGTGCTGGTCCAACTGGATGTCTACATGTAGAAAAATGAAAATAGATCCATACTTATCACCCTGCACAAAACTGAAGTCCAGGTGGATCAAAGACCTCAACATAAAACCAAACACATTAAATCGGCTTGAAATAAAAGTGGGGAATACCCTAGAACTCATTGGTACAGGGGAAACCTTCCTGAACAGAACTCCAACAGCACAGGCTCTAAGAACAACAATCAATAAACGGGACCTCATAAAACTGAAAAGCTTCTGCAAAGCAAAGAACACCTTCATCAAAACAAAGCGACCTCCTACAGATTGGGAAAGAATCTTCACCAACCCTTTATCTGACAGAGGACTCATATCCAGTATATATGAAGAACTAAAGAAGCTGAAAAGCAGCAAACCAAGTAACCCACTTAAAAATGGGGAACAGAGCTAAACAGAGAATTCTCTGTAGAAGAATACCGAATGGCAGAGAAGCACTTAAAGAAATGCTCAAACTCACTAGCCATTAGGGAAATGCAAATCAAAACAACCCTGAGATTTCAACCATGAGAATGGCCAAGATCAAAAACTCAAGTGACAACACATGCTGGAGAGGTTGTGGAGAAAGAGGAACCCTTCTCCACTGCTGGTGGGAATATAAACTGGTACAGCCACTCTGGAAATCAATCTGACCTTTTCTTAGACAACTAGGAATAGTGCTTCCCCAAGATCCATCCATACCACTCCTAGGCATATATCCAAAAGAGGCTCCAGGACACAAAAAGGAAATTTGCTCAACCATGTTTGTAGCAGCTTTATTTATAATAGCCAGAAGCTGGAAACAACCCAGATGCCCCTCAACTGAAGAATGGATGCAGAAATTGTGGTACATCTACACAATGGAATATTACTCAGCAATGAAAAATAAGGAAATCATGAAATTCGCAGGTAAATGGTGGGATCTGGAAAGGATCATCCTGAGTGAGTTGTCCCAGAAGCAAAAAGACACACATGATATATACTCACTCATATAGACATACAACATAGGACAAACGCACTAAAACCTGTGCATCTAAAGAAAGTAAGCAAGAGAGAGGACCCTAACTAAAATGTCCAATCCCCATCCTGAAAGACAAAGAGGATGGACATCAGAAGAAGAAGAAAACAGGAAACAACCTAGGAACCTACCACAGAGGGCCTCTGAAAACCTCTTCCCTACAGACTATCAAAGCAGATGCTGAGCCTGATGGGCAACTGTTGGGCAAAGTGAATGGTATTTTATGTAAGAACTGGGAAATGGTAAGAGCTGGAGAGGACAGGGTCTCCACAAGGAGAGCAACAGAACAAGAAAATTTGAACACAGGGAACTTCCCAGAGACTCATACTCCAACAAAGTACTATTCATAGAGATAACCCAGAACCCCTGCACAGATGTAGCCCAGGGCAGTTCAGAGTCCAATTGGGTTACATAGTAATGTGAAGAGGGACTGCCTCTGACATGAACTGACTGGCCTGCTCTTTAGTCACCTCCTCCTGAGGGGGAGCAGCCTTACCAGGCTATAGTAGCGGACAATGCAGCCACTTTTGATGTGAACTGATGGACTAAGATCAGAAAGGAGAGGAGAACCTCCCCTATCAGTGGACTTGTGGAGTGGCATGCATGCAGAGGGAGGAGGGAGGGTGGGATTAGGAGGGGAGGGAGGGGCTTATGGGGGATGAAGAATGAATAAAGTGTAATTGATGAAAAATTTAAAAAAAAGGGAAAAATAATTTAAGAACGTTAAATGACTTTCAAAAGTGGAGGAAAACATGGAGTTAGTCAATTTACATGGAGCAAGTCTCGCCCCTGGGGGCAATGATCTCCTGAAACTACTCAGACCTCGGACATCACCACTGCTAGTTCTAGAACTGATGCAGGATGTTCCAACGAGGGGGGTTAAGGCGTCTCATAATATTTCCTATAAGCCCACACCTGTTTGTTTATATCCCCCATTTTTATTCATTATTAGCCAGATAGAGCCAACTAATTGTGGTAATGATACTTGCTTTTTTGCCCAATTCTGCATTGCTAGTAAATTGACTAGCTGGTTACTCGCATACCTCGCTGGGTGCCTGTGCCCATTGATGCCCCTCACGCTATGACTCTCTTCAGACAGAAAAGGGATCTTGGAATTATAGCTGCCATTGTTACTGCCATCTCATTGATGGCTGTTGGAGCTACCACCAGCTGTTGGAGATACCATTTGCCATGAGTCATACTGGGCAGACTGTTCAGACCCTGAAAAACCTTTTAGCCAATGTAGCTCATGTCTTAGATATACAAAAAAAAAAAAAAAAAGAATTAATGCTCAACTAAAAGGAGGTTTGATGGTGTTCAATCAGAGGATTGACCTCGTGCAGGAGCAAATTGATACCCTATGGCAAATCGCTCAACTTGGCTGTCAATGAAAGTATGCTGGACTTTGAGTCACTAGCATACAACATGACAATTTTCCCTGTGCTGCAAATCTGTCTAAAAAATTGTCTAGCTATATTTTAGGTAATTGGACTGGAGAATTCGATACTACAATGGAGCAGCTGAGAGTGGCCATTGTCATGGTAAATTCTACCAGAGTGGACGCAGGACTAGCCACAGGATTATCATCATGGATTGCTGCAGCCATGAATCATCTGAAGGGATGGGCAGGCATGGGAGCATTAGCAGGCCTTCTGGTGTTGGTCTCCTTGGTTTGCCTGTGGTATATATGCAAGATTAGAGTCTCACAACAGCATAATGCAGCCATGACCATTCAGGCCTTTATAACCATTGAAGCAGGACAGTCTCCCCAAGCATGGTTGGCTACCATAAAAAGCCAAAATATTATGCTCAGTATGCGAGGCTAAGCACTGCACTCAGGGTCAGCCGCTTTGGACCCAGAGAAGAGTATGTCTGATTGCATGCGGTTTGATGCCCCAGGTCCAGCCTCTGAGAAAAAGGTATTGGATGGGTCTGATGCTCTTTGCGTGGATGACACCTAAATGAACATCAGTTCAAAGTCCCAATTTATTTCTAATATCAGAGATCAGAGATCAGATCTCTATTCTTGCCTAATGCATCTAAAACAAAAAGGGGAAACTGTAGAGAGCTGCGTAATGTCGCGCCTGAAAGATGGAGCTGGTTTCTGCCTTCCGCCTTCCACCTTCCCGATGGTGAGTGCTCTCTATCACGAACAACTCCACATTTGGCTAAGGCCGAGGATCTAGCTTGCTTCCATGTATGTGGACCTATCTGCATTGCCCACATGGCATGCTGATGTTGTCTACCCAGAGGCTATTTAAAGTGGGCTGGCTTTACCCAGGGTCAGATGATTGTTCAAGGTTCCTGAATACTGCCTTGAAAAAAAATAGTAGACTGCTTGCCTAGCATGCTTATTTTTTTTTTTTAATTAGAAATGTCTTGGAAAAATGAATAGTCATTGAGGAATTGTTTTATAAGTTTGGCCAGTGGCCATGTGTATGAGGTTTTGCTCTGATTTTTAATAATAACAACAACAGTGATGAATTATAGTATCTAGCATGCCCAAAGCCCTGGGTTCCATCTCTGGTGTAACAGAAATAAAGTTGGTTCAAAAATTAAAAAAAAAAAAAATTAGTACTGTATTGGCCACAGGCATATGAGTTGTGTGTAAGACACAGCTTTCACACAACCCTGAATATATAAATCAAATTTATAATATGGTAAGCAAATCTTATTTTTTTCAATGCAGTTTATTCAGGAACCTTGAACAATCATCTGACCCTGGGGAAAGCCAGCCCACAGCTTAAATAGCCTCTGGGTAGCCAACCCAGGCGTGCCACATGTGCAATGCAGATAGGTCCACATACATGGAAGCAAGCCAGATCCTCAGCCTTAGCCAAATGTTCCTGACAGAGAGCACTCACCATCGGGAAGGTAGAAGGCGGGAACCAGCTCCATCTTTAAGGCATAGCATTCCGCAGCTCTCTACAGTTCCCCCTTTTTGTTTTAGACGCATCAGGCAAGAGTAGAGGTCTGATCTCTGATATTAGAAGAAGTTAATTTCAAAAATGTGTTCTTAGAGAGCCATACACATGACAGTGCTCCCATCTCTCAGCACTGTTGTGTCCTAGGCTGCTGCCTCTAACACTCCAGAAGATGCTCTTACTTTCACCTAACCATTACACACAAGCAGAAATTTCCTAAAGTGAAAAGACAAGTATTCATAGACTTCTTTTTTTTTTTTTTTTTTTTTTTTCATTTACCATGGACGCTACTAAAAATAAGGGATATATGAAATACCAAACTTCAATCTCATGACTGGGAAAACAACAAACAAACAAACAAACAAACAGAAACTTTAGAAGTAACTGCTAAAAGACACAACTACGTCAATCAGTGCATCTGGAGAAGCATTTATTTCTTAACCTAAGTATTCCTGAGCCTTTGCAAAATCCAGAAAAGACACAGAAACCAACACAAGAGAGCAAATGTGGTACCAAAATCGGCCCAAACTACTACCTAGGACTGTTGTGGTTCATACTCAAAGTTCAGTCTGTGTTTAACATTTTTAAGTTCAGACATGTCAAGACCTAGAAGTATTGAGGGTCTGTGGTCTTCTATTGCTTTCAAGCAAATATATCTTCTTCTTCCAAAAAACATAGCTACAATAATATTTTTTTCCATCAAGAATAATGAGAACAATTCAACTTCGTTTCTGCTAGGATGTGGTTTCTTTGGAAATAATCTCTAAGAAACTGCTTTTTTTTCCTCAGAGAAATTGTCTTTGCATTTGGTAGGATATAATGCTAGGATCTGGAGTAAATCATTACTGGCCTCCAGTTCCTTATTTGTGCTTTCATTCCTTTGTCTCTTCAAAGGCACAGAACTAGTCCATTCTTCCAGATCTGATGCTTCATTACCCAGCATAAGCAAGGAAGGGCCCTTTCCCATCCATCCTAGGTCTTCTAGCCCCAAATGTCCATTTGGCCACTTTCTTTTTAAGAAAAAAGAATCAGTAGAATCATTAGTAGAATCAGCAACCTTTTGCTCACTGGTAAACGGCAGTTCACTGTTCTCAACAAAACTGGACCGAACTTGCAATTCAGAGCTGTCTTTGGGTGCATGAACACAATGCAGCAAATGAAGAGCCATAGTCTTAACAGTCAAACTTCCAGGGTTGTTCCCACCACAGTGGACACACCTAAAAGTGGGAGAACCGAGCACTGTACAGGCTTTGGGCAAAATATTGTGTCTATCCTTCAAGTGTAATATATAGGCATTGGCTACCATAAATGTTGTCAAACAGAGGGGACAGGTCAGCTTTTGTTTGCTGAGCTGAGTTACAAAATTAACCTGAGACCTGAAATAAATGGGCACCAGTGATGTGGAGTATATGCCTGAGAGGATAGCCAGGTGGACCTCCTGTTCTCCAATCTTTCTTGGCAGAGTGATGATGTAATCAAGATGGGGGAACAATAGGTTGCCATCAGCATCTAGGCTCAACTGGAAGCCCCTGTTAAGATAATCCAACAACAGCTTCTTTCTCCCCAGGTGTTTAATTTTGCTGTGCTCCAAGAGACCCTGAATGCTATGGAAAGTACATGGGCAAACCAGGCACCCCATGACATGTGTGAGTAAGTGCTACATTAGCTCTTCCTCTGAGAGTAGGCATTTGCCAGAGAGGCAATGAATGGTCCTCTCTCTTGTCCAATTAAGAAATGGTGCATGCACTGTGAGCATTACCAGTTTTAGTTTCTCACTGGAATTTAAATCATTTTGTTTGTGAGCCACTTCCATGTGAGCTTGGTAGACATTGGATGGGAAGAACACATTGCACACTGGGCAGATTTTCCACTGCTTGGTCTGTGTGGCAACCAGGTTCATATCCACCTCAGTTGAGGAGACCTGAAAGAATATGTTCTGGTCTGCATTGCTCACCAGCCCCTGGGAGGAAGACAAGCTGGCTGGAACACTGGAAATCTGCATACCCACAGTGGGGGGTAGGAATTTGGTGGACACCTGGGATGAAACAGTCATGATGGCAGCACCCTGAGGAAAAGTCAGAGTGACAGGCATGGGGTCCAGCATGTAATGAGGCTTCCCAGTGACGTGTGAGCCTGTTGGAAGCAGCTTCCTGAAAACAGAGTGTGACTTGAGGAACAGGGTATTCTGTGAAGTGTCAGCTCTTATTTATTGGCTCACCAGCAGGATGCTGGGGCCAACAGACTGACTGAGCTGAAGCATACCAGGCCCAACAGATGGACCTGATTTAATAGGCTGACCAAGCAGAGGAATACCAGAGCTCACACCCTGGTTCACAAGGACATCTGAGACCACCACAGTTTGGGGGGGGGTAGCAACCCAGGTGATACCATTTGACCTGTAGGAAAAACCCTACCAGACAGTGTCTGACAAGAGGTAAGAACCTGTGAGGAGACTGTCTGACCCACATGGGGAACTCTGGCCTGGACTATTTGACCAGTGGGGAGAACCCCAGAAGCTACACTCTGTGCAGGAATCACAGAAGCAGGGGTCATCTGACCCTCAGGAAGGCCTGCCAATGAGACCAGCTCACCCACAGAAATTGTTCGTGGTGACATGTTCTGGAGAACCCCGTGTTTTTTTTTTTTTTTTTTTTTTTTTTTTTTGAAAAGCCAGAAGTCAGAGTATCATGCCTGACCAGTCCTCTTGTGGGCTCCAATGGCCTACTTGTAAGCCCCACTGATCTGACTGCAGGTCCTGCTGGTTGACTAGTAGATCCCATGGGCTGTGGGAGTGGTAAAATCCCAGGTTGGATGGCTTGACTCACTGAGTGATTACTCACTCCAACAGACATATTCACAGGCCCAAGTGGCTGGCTCACAAATAGTGCAAGAGGGTCTACAAGCGTATTAGGTGAAGCCTTGCCAGAGAAAAGGTCAGTTGAGGGAGCTAAAGGACTCAGTGTGAAGTTGGTCTGGCCCACAGGTAGAGGGCTAAAAGCCACATGGGACTGGGCACTATCAGAAAGAGAATTTGTGAGGCTCCAGGAAGAGCCTGGGACCCCCTTGGGTGGCTGTACATTGGTAGAGGTTGGGCCAAGGTCACTGGCTGCACAATGGCTGGAATTGGGGTGTTCTCTTCCAAGGCAAGGTGAGACCAAGGTGGCTTGGCTGGTGCAGTTGTGTGTGCAGCCCTGCTGTTTGACGATCTGGACAAGTCTTCCTTTGAAACAATGGGCGTTTGCTTCTGAAGCCCTCTCCTCTTGTGTTCTGAAATTATAGACCTCAACTTATTCTCCAAATCCTTGGGTATATCTGATAACAAAATATGGGCCATCAGATCCTCCTGGCTGCCCATCCTGGTACTTCACTTTTTACAAAAATATCTTTTAGGTGCTAGAGTGCTTGCCACAGAAATAATATCACTGGCTGTTTGCTGTTGCTGGTCTTCTTTAGTTTGAAAGCCAAAATAGGCCTTAAGTAAAGAGTGAAAATGGGTGATCAGCAAATGCTTCTTCATGATACAGAAGGAACTGTTGGAAAAGTTACATTTTAAACATGTGAAATGTCTTATATATCCCTTTAGTGGCTTCTTATTCCCATAACCTTGTCCTTGGGGCTGTGAACTTTCACAGCAGCCTCATGGAACAACTGGATGTGTTTGCTCACTACATCAGGCCATGAATCAAATGAGCAATCTGGACACTGGATCTGCATCACTTGGTCAGCCTCATCTTCATGGCAATGATGCAAATGATTTTTCAGAGAAGTAAGCATATCTACTGAGTATTCGCACATGCTACAGCAGTATGGCTTGCTTTGGTATCTCATTTGCTGTCTGAAAAATTCCTCTGGAGCAACATCTGACCCAGATGTATTATAAAAGTATCTGTCCCTTGGGTCAAAGCCTTTAAGGTCCTTCAGCAATTCTTTGCTTTGGTCAAGTCCAATCTTTAGAAGCATGCTCTTTAGCCATGGCCACATACTTCTGAGCTTGTCCAGATTTTCCACAGGCACTTAAAATATTCTTAAAATGTTCTGGCCTTCAATAAGAGCATTTGCTTAAGACACAGCTCTCTGCAATGAGAACCCATCCCTGAGCTGACTCCTCCAACCTCGACCAGCCATGCCTTCAGCCCTCCATTCCACTCCCCACCCCCAGCCCAGGCACACATTGCCACTCTTGCAGCAGTCCTTGCTCCGCTTTTAGTCTCACACAAGCCTGGAATCACAGTCTTCCCACCTGGCTTCCTGTCACACCAGAGCCTCCCTCCACAGTCCTTCCCAGGAAGGTCACACATGGGCCTTGAGACACAGTCTTCCCCATCCTCCATCTCCCAGGCCTGCTGTCACAGCCCTCCACAGTCCTCCCCTCACCTCTGGTCACACACAGGCCTCCACAGCCCTGTCCTCCAGTCACATATCCCTCCACAGTCTCTCCTTAGAATTATACCTTCTGAATGTTTCCTGTGTGCTGGAAATTTCTTCTAAAATGAAGATCCTAACAAAGTAACTGGAACTCATGAGTTAGCTGACAACCCCATTTTCCAGGTTTTCCTTCTTTTTCATGCCTATGAGTACTTTTGAATTGGGACTTAGGTGAAAAGTGAAAATCTTATGGTAGTTTTCCTAGTTTTGTTTTCTTTTTTTTTCTGTTAGATTCTTCTGTTCCCCTTCCTTTTTAGGATACCTTAGTGCAGGGAGGGGAGTGAATAATGATAACCAATGTCTTTCTTCCTTGTTCTTGATTTTAGACTTGTGCCTCTTAAGATGTTTCCATATATATGATTCAGCATGTGACAGAGGCCCTGCTGCAATAGAGGTGGGATGAATTAGAGAGCAGTGTCTGATTGAATGGAGAGAGCATCATGAGGTTCTAGAAAAGATAATGTAGCACAGTGAGCCTTATTTGATATTAAGGCTAAGTATTTTTTATTTGACCAAACTGCAGATTACCTCCACAGTCAGGGGCCTAACACTCCTCTAGAGCCCCTGGTTCTCAACCTTCCTAGTGCTGCAACCATTTAATACAGTTCCTCAAGTTGTGGTGACCTCCCCCTAACCAAAAATTATTTTTTTCTACTTCATAACTGTAATTTTGCTATTGTTATGAAGTGTATTGTAAATACCTGGGCAGAGGCATTGAAAGTTAGTTTGTTTCCATGGGAAGAGAGGAACATGGGAGTTGGAGGGGCTGGAGAGTTTGGGGTCATAAACTGCAGGTGGGAGAGTCCAAGCTCCACGGTGGGGTCAGGTGCAATGAGTGACAATGAGAAGCTAAGGTTGGGACCCCCCAGCACACAGCAGGCGTGTGTGTGTTGGGAGTTCAGGCGGGGATGTCACAGCATCCTGGGGACAAGCACTGGAGTGGCTTTTGGTTGCCAGGCTTTGGATCTTAGGGGGTTTCTAGAGTAAAGGTTTTGTAGGAGAAGAGGCACAAGAACTGGACTGTGTGAAAAAAACAAAAGGTGAAGAAAGGACTTGTCACAGTGACAGGTCTCAAACCCTGTACAAACAGCTAAGTGTTGCACTTGTTAACATATCAAAGCTGAGGCTGGCTAGCCAAGTTCTCCCAGCATCCCTCCATTTCTATCTCTTAATGGGTCCTCCTTGCTTGTGTACCATATTTTATAACCAAGTGAAACCCAAGCATACCCTGCGCATGGCAGAATCCAAGCTTATAATCTAGAACTAATTTCCTGTGGTTGTTAGGACAGTACCTCTATGTCCCCACTCTTAACATTTCTATCATTTGATGCAAAAATGTCTTGTCTCTTTAATGCTATATTCACAGAACTTAAAGTCAGTATATATTTGACATGCCAACAATCTTTCAAACCAACTGTGACTGAGTGAAGGCCATCTTAGATGGGTTTATTTGATTTCTTAAATATGTCATAGAGATCCTCTTTCTTCTGTATCCTTTCAGGACATTGAACGTTTGTTTGAAGGAGAGGATGTAGACACTGTACACATTGAATTGTGTTCTCCAACACCAAATTCATATGTTGAGGTGATGAGCTGCACCCTAAAACATGATCATATGTAGAAACCAGGTAGTTATTAGGCAGTGACTTAAGACAACGTCACATTTGAGTAGGGTAGACCTTGAATCTAATGGACTCACATCCATGTGAAAACATGAAAATAGGAGATGTATGCACAGAGAGAATGCCATGGGAATGTGAAGATGGAGGTTGGGTAATGTGTCTCTACCAAAGATGATCAGTACCACCCCAGGCTAGAGGAGGATCAAGGGACACACTCTCCCTAGTATCCCTCAGAAGGAGGCCAAAGCTGACCTTTATATGGTATCCAGATCATGAGACAATATGTTTGCTCTCTGCAGCCCACTCTGTGGTACTATCATTATGCTAATCCTTAGAAAATGACTATTGGCACTAAGTTTTATGTTATTCTTTTCTCAGCTGCAGCCTAGTAACACAAATGTACCACTGTGCAATCATTTACTAAGTGCCCAGTGAGGCATGAGTCTTCAGGGGGCTCCTCCTTGCTTAGACTCCTGGGGCCTCACTGGCAAGCTCATTTTCCCTAGACACATTAGCAGGCACTGCTGTCAGAGTGATCAGAAGTGAAACTAGGACAGCAACTACTAGATGTTGTTGAGTGGCAGGCATGAGGTGTGCCTATTCTATCAGGGTTGAAAACATTTATCACTTTGCCACTTATTTGGATCTTTCACCTTACAGGAAATAGTTTCTCTAGGGTGAATTGTGGCACTTATCCCTAGTAAATGATTATCCCCCAAACCCAACTCAGTAGGTCCCAAGAAAAGCAATTGTGTGAATGCTAATGTAAACATCTGTTCTCTCTAGAAAAAAGCACCCCATTTGGCTCTGGGAACAGTACTCTTCCCTCTTGTCATTTATAATAACAAGACATGGTTATTTCCTTCATCCCAGGTCCCCATTATAGAGGTTAAGATTGAAATTGTTTCTGCTGGCACACATCCTGGCACCCAGGGTTGGATTTCTGCAATAATGGGCTGATTGCTGTCCCATGGCCTGATGGGAATGATAAGGGCTGGGAAAGTGTACAGTTTGAGCCAACAAGAGAAAACGAATCCTGGGTTCTGGTAGAAATGGTCACAGATGTACACCACTGTGCCTCAGTGAGAGCAGGGGTAAGGCTGGAGATGCTGGAAGGAATCCCTTACCCATGAGACCTGGGAGAACTTGGGGACAGACAGACATCCTTTGTGCAGACTTCCCATCCCTGATTGCACCCACATCAACATCTGCCTGTCAACATCTTCCTATAGTTGTCATAGTTGTGTGAGCCCCAGATGCTTATTTTGCTCTTAGACCTTTTTTCCCCTACCATCTTCTTTAAAACTATGGTAAATAGTGCCTGACAAGCTTACCTTTGTTCCCATTTTTCAATAGACAGTTCAGTGGCATTAACCATACTCTGACTGCTCTTCCATCACTGATGTGGCTCCAGAACCTTTCTCTTCAGCACAAATTGAAACTACCTGCTCATCAGTAACTCCATCTTGCATACCAAGCCATGTCTTGCATTTTCAGTCTCTGTCTTTATGAATTTGACTCCTCTAGAGAGTGTATTTAAAGGGCTGGAGAGGTGGCTCAGTGGTTGAGAGCATTGGCTGCTCTTTCAGAAGAGCTCATTTTAACCCCCAGCACACACAAAACAGCTCACACCTGTCTATAACTCTATTTTCAGAGCTTCTGACACCCTTAAACATACATCTAGGCAAAACACCAATGAACAAGATATCTTCTATCTATCTATCTATCTATCTATCTATCTATCTATCTATCTATCTATCTTTTTGTAAGAGATATCTGTCCTTCCTCCCTAAGACTGCTACTTGACTTAGGAAGTCTTCATGTTGATCTGTGTTGTAGTATGTGTCAGAGATTCCTTCCTCAGTTTGACTGAGACTTACTTGTTGCTTCCATTTTTGATTTGTGTGAATAATGTTCTTAGCATTGTGGTTATACAAATATACCTTTAAATCCCTGCTTTTAAACATTTTTGGGCAGATGAATTACTGGATCATGTAGTAATTCCATGTGTAATATCCTGGAGAAATGCTATTCTAGTTTTCATGGCCATACCATTTTTCATTCTTACCAGGAATGTCCATGTGATCAGATTTTCTGTTATAACCAAAAGAGTTCCCAGTGACCGAATTATGTGTTCATCTTTTCCCCACCCCTAGTCCTCACAGCCTAAGAAATACCCATTGTAGCCTGTGGCGCTTTGAATGAGAACAGTCCCCATAGGCTCATATATCTGAATGTTTGGTCCTAATTGATGGAACTGTTTTGGGAAGTCTTAGGAGGTATGGCCTTATTGGGACAAATGTTACTTTGTTTCAGGAGGTTTGTCTCTGGGGGTGGGCTTTGGGATTTCAAGATCCCATACCAGGCCTAGCCTTCCTGCCTGTCTGTCTGTCTCCTTCCAAACTGTGGATAAATATAAGGTCCAAGCTACACTTCCAGCACCTGCTACCCTCTTGTCATGGTCTTCACCATGAGGGTCATAAAATCACTGGCTGAAACTATGCTGTTCCCCAGTTAAGTGCTTTCTTTTGTAAGCTGCCTTAGCAACAGTGTCTCTTCAGAGCATTAGAACATTAACTAAGATGTGGTATAAGTTATTGAGATATTTTAGCACAGTGAGACCCCAGCATTATATGATCAGACCTTGACCCGGCAGGCACTAGAAGTTTGCTTGGGCTGGGTCTTGGAGAGACAAGATTCCTGGGTGGTATCCTGCATGTTCTTGGCTGCACACTCCCATTTTCTTTCCTACTTTCTTCTAATAACCTTCACTATCCTTTAGCCACCCAAAGGGATATAACTAGAAATGCTTGCAAGGAGATCCCAAGGAGTCCTAGTACTTTAAGGGCTAGCAAGCCATCTACTGCCTCACAAGTGTTAGCCCTTCTCTGAATCTACAGGAGTGAGGCTCAGTCCCTCATTCCTGGAGTTGGGAAGAGGGAAGTGAATGGACAGCATTTGAAGCACCCAGAGACATCCTTCTATAGCACCTTAACTGGACCTGACCATCAGTTGTTGGGTGATTTCCATCCTTGAGCAAAGGAGAGACATGATCTGGCCTTAAGGTCTCACCAAGGGCCATTCAAGCACACTGCCCCAGTTCCTAGCACATGCAAGTGTAATGTGCCGTCAATGGCAGAAGGCTTATGAAAGAAAGCCTAGCACCATCACAGGAAGCAAGGTTAGGCCTTATACTGGACCAGCTTGATGGGGAATATACCTTTCTTAACAAAATAATCTGAAGTTTTAACAAGTCCATGTTTAAAAAACAAGTGTAAAAATTTGTGTCATCATTCAAAATTATGTATGACAGAGAATTATGAGGGAGAATTTCCTGATCTTTACCTTCTAGGCATTATGTTTTGTTGGCCTTATAGACCATAAGGGGCCCTTTTGGGGAAAGGAGGGGTAGGTGGATTGGAGTGGGCAGGTTTGGGGAACTATCCTGGCCATGGCCACAAACTTAATGCAGTTGTATCTCCTCCTCTGTAACTCACTAATTTCCAGACATTGGCCTCTGCCTCTTTAAATGAAAGAAGCCATCAAAAATTGAGTAACAATCTATGGAATGTTCTTAGATATTTTTGTGTTGGTTTGGGATAATGACTGAGCATCTCTGAATTCTGACTCTGTGTGAATCATAGTGTGATTGGTTGATTTTCTGTGCCACAGGGTATATCAATAACATATCAGTGCCACAGTTTCTTTTCTGTAAGGTGGTATCACAATGACACTGAAGTCACAGACTCATTATAATTAACCCATTCTCCCTACCACACATGAGGGCAAAGTTCTTTGAACCAAATTAATAACCAATTTAATTATTATAATTACAAAAAACATAAATGGAATCCCATTTCCTCTTTTTTTTTCTTTCTCATTTTTTCTACCTGACCAGGGCCTACATATAAACAGGTAGCATTGTCATGGAAGCCACCTGCACTGGGCAGCAGGTTGATCTCCACACAATCTCTTTTATTTCCTGTCCAGACCCACTGGCACACACAACTTTGTGTCCCTGTGGCAGGTTGGATGCATTCTGCCTGTTAGAGAAAGCATAAAATCTACACCTTTGAAACCACAGTCCAGCTGCCTATGCTCCCCAAAGTTGGAAGAGATCTGGAAGAATGTTCTAGAAACACATAATTGCATGTGGAATACAATGGTCATGATGGAAATGCTTTTCCACATGAACATAATACACCAACTGGGAGATTCTGAGAGCAGGACTGCTTGGCACTGGTCAGCTAAGGGCTACAGCACTCACATTGCTCTGTTGCTGACTCAGCCAGAGATTGCTTCTATTGATTTAAAGAAGTAAAGGATCCTTAGGAACAGGGGTTCTCAATCTTCATGATGTTGTGACCCTTTAATACAGTTCCTCATGTTGTGGTCATCACCCAACCATAAAGTTAGTTGTTTTTTTCTTTATTAATTACACTGTACTCACTTTGTATCCCCCCACTGTGATTCCCTCACTCCTCCCATCCGAGTCCCTACCTTCCTCCATCCTCTGCATGCATACCCCTTCCCAAGTCTCCTTTTAAGGAAGGACTTCTTTTCCTTCCTTCTGATCCTAGTCAATTGGTCTCATCAGGAGTGGCTGCCTTGTCCTCTTCTGTGGCCTGGTATTGCTGTTTCCCCTTCAGGGGTAGGTAATTAAAGAGCAGGCCAATCAGTTCATGTCAGAGACAGTACCTGTTCCTATCACAATGGAACCCACTTGGATACTGAACTGCCATGGGCTACATCTCGGCAGGGGTCTTAGGTTATCTCTTAGGGTCTGCATGATATCTATCCAGGTCCTTCTGGCTTTCATAGTTTCTGTTGAGAAGTCAGGTGTGATTCTGATGGGTTTGCCATTATACGTTACTTGGCCTTTTTCCCTTGCAGCTTTTAGTATTTTTTCTTTGTTTTGTATACTTACTGTTTTGATTATTATGTGACAGGAGGATTTTCTTTTCTGGTCTAATTTATTAGGTGTTCTGTAGGCCTCTTGTATTCTTATAGGCTTCGTCTTTAAGTTGGGGAAATTTTCTTCAATGATTTTGTTGAAAATATTTTCTGGGCCTTGGATAAGGGAATCTTCTTTTTCCTCTATTCCTATTATTCTTAGGTTTTGTCTTTTTATGTTGTCTTGGATTTCTTGGATGGTTTGTGTCAGTAATATTTTAGATTTATTATTTTCTTTGATGGATACATCAATTTCTTCCATTGTATTTCCAAACCTGAGATTCTTTTTTCCATCTCTGGTAGTCTGTTGGTTATGCTTACCTCTGTAGTTCCTGTTGTCTTTCCCAGGTTCTCCCTCTCAGTGATTTCCTCTGTTTGTGTTTTCTTTAATTCTTCCCATTCTATCTTCAGATCTTGAAACGTTTTGTTGATTTCCTTCACCTGTCTGACTGTATTTTCCTGTTTTTCCTTCAATTCCTTCAGTTGTTTGTTTGAACATTCCTCTGTTTCTTTTATTTCTTTCAGTGACACAGACTGTTTGGCTGCATTTCCTGCATTTTTTTACAGATGACCATAATCTGTTTTATTATATCTTCCCCTAATTCTTTATGCATTTTACTTACTTCCTCCGTTAACCTCTTCCTTAGCATAGATATAAGGTCATCTTCTTGAATTTCACTTATGTTAGGGTGTCCAGGGCTACTTGCCCCTGGATAACTGGGTTCTGGGGATGCCATGTTGTTTTGCCTTTTGTTGGATGTGTGTTTCTTCGATGGCCTCTACCCATCTCTCTTCCTCAGGTGTTGTCTATTAATTTGTGGTGCCTACTGAGTCCTGGGGCAGGAATTATCCACTTGGCAGGGGTTCTGAAGTTCTCCTCTGCTTTTTGGGTATGCTCAACTGAATAGTGGTGCTTCTCAGGAATTGCCACAGTTCACTTTAGATGTATGGTAATTATGGTATTCAGGCAGGATCTCCTCTCATCAGCAGAGGTCCCAGTGATGCATGCCCTGCTTCTGGGTTTCTTGCTCTGAATTTAGTGAGCAGCAACTATTGCTCTTAAGGTGTACTTATTGGGTGCAGCCCTCTTGAAGAACAAGGGATTCCCATGGTTTTGTCTGTCTAGCTAGGGATAACTGGTTGATCCTTGGCACAGTATCTAAGGGCTGCTGTAATCGCTTTCTGGTTTTTGTAGGCCTGAGGATGCAGCTGTGTGACCCAGTGCCCTAGCGGTACTCAATAATGGTGGGTGAGCACAGTGTTCCTGCCTTCAGTAGAAGGCTAGAGTCTAAAGTCTGCATGAATCCAGAATGTGTTTTGATGCTGAGTGTCCTAAGCATTGGACCTGATGATCCACCCACTGTGGGGTTTCCTCCTGACAGGGATACCCAGTCTTTGCTTTGGGGACTGCCTTTCTGTCTGGGATGGTGAGTAGAACCCACAGGCACAGAAGCATGTGGCTCTGCCTTTCTGGCCTTTGGGAGCCTGGGCGTCTGCCTAAATTGGGTAATTTTTCCCCAGACCTTTTCTGGGTGGTGGTATCAGCTGAGTGCTCTGAGATCAGACCAGCTGTTTCCCTCCCTGTGGGTTTGCACCCGACAGTGAAACTCAGTCTTTGGTGCCCTGAGGCCCACAGTTCTATCTGAGGCAGCTAATCAGGTGCGCAGGCAAGGCTCTGGGATGGCTCCTGGGGTACCCGTGGAACCCGAGTGTTTTCTGAGTGGAACCCTGGGATGTATGGGTGACGTAACATTCGTCCCAATCATTTCCTGCACCATGGGTATATCTCTGCACTGAACTCTGGGATAGTGACCAGTGCATGCTGATGTGTGGCTCTGGGCTGGCAACCAAGTGCCTGGTGGAACCAGGATCTCTTCCGCGGTTTAGCCTGGTGAGTTAAATCTGATTGAATCCCCCACCGTGGGGTACCCTCTCACCTGGGAAACACAATCTGATTGCTGGTCACTGTTCCAACCCTGCTGTGCTGCTGGTCAGAATGAGAGTCTTCCCTCCACTACCATCTTCCCCACCGCTCAAGTTATATATATATATATATATATATATATATATATATATATATATATATACTTTATAACTGTAATTTTTTTGCTGTTCTGGAGCCTAATGTGAATATTTGCTATGCAGGATATTTGATATGCGACCCCTATGAAAAGGTCATTTGACCCCCAAACGGGTTGTGACCCACAAGTTGCAAACCACTGCTCTGCAAGCAAGCACTATGAACATTTTTATTTTCTTTGAGGAAAGAGGACCCCACAGCTATAGAGAGAAGCAGGGATCTCGGACTCCATGATATGGATATCCAGGCCCCTCTAAGGTATACTACAACTCTTGATTGGAGGGTGTGATGGTTATATTGTCAACTTGACAGCATCTAAGAAACGGACCTCTGGGCATAACTGCCAAAGAGTTTCCAGCATAGGGCAAATGAGGTGAGAAGATCTACCCTAAATGTGGGTGGTACCATGTCACGGGTTGAAGTCCTGGGCAGAGTGAAGAGGAGGGAAGAGCTGAGCACTGACACATGTTTCTGCTTTTTAATTGAGGATGCCATATGACTAGCTCCCTGGAATTCTGGGGCCAGGCCTCACCAAAGATCACACTCCTGAACTAAGAGCTAAAACACCCACTTTCTTCCTGAATTGGTTTTGTAAGTGTTTGTTACAACAACAAGAAAGGTAGCCATATGCAGGGAGACTGTGGAGGCTGAAAGACCATAGGAAAAGAGGAGAGGACCAGAAGTGGTTGAGTTGTGGTGCTGTGCATTGGGTGGAGCCCAGTTACCAGGAAATCCGGTGGGCAGGGCCTGAAGTTGAGTCTACATTTTATCCCCAGGCCCAGGGAAGTCTCTGAAAGGGGTTAAGCCTGAGAGAATTGACATGATTTGCTTCAAACCCCTCTGGCCACATGCACCTAGTTAGTGCCAGGGGAAGCAAGCCAACCAACTGCTCAACTGTGGGGTAATGATTGAAAGTGGTGATGTTAGGTGGTGCTAGCAATATTCAAGTGATACTAGAGAAAACAATAGCAGGCCTGGCTGTACTAACAAAAGTAAAATGAAGGCAAGTTTCTTTTTTTTCTTTCTTTTTTTTTTTTTTTTTTTGGTTGTTGTTGTTTTGTTTTTTTTTTTTTTTTTTGAGACTTGGTTTCTCTATGTAGCCTCAGCCATCATAGACTTGCTCTGTAGACCAAGCTGGCCTGAGACTCACAGAAATCTGCCTCTGCCTCTGTCTCTACCACTCCAGTGCTTGGGATTCAAGGTGTGTATCAACGTGCCCAGCCATAGACAAGTTTCCTAATTCCCCTGAGACAGCTTTCTCTTTAGTACAAGAAGCCTAACATGTCAAATCATTGGGCTGATGAAAGGAATAAAGGATATCAGCTACACTAGAATCCATGTTACTTACACAGCCTAAAGCAAGGGTTATTATTCTCCATACTTCATCTTCCCGGAGCCCACAGATCTGAATTAGGGAAGTCACAGAGAACACCTACCAGATAGCCTTCTTCAAGTGCAAAGTTTGTAAAGACAAATGCCACATGTTTTCTCTTATATATGTATCTGAGATCATAATTTGTATATATGTGTGTGTGTGTGTGTGTGTACATATGTGTGTGCAGACAGATCAGTTGTATAAACTAACAGATTTCATCATGACATCATATAATATACTTTGGTCACCTTCAGTCCTCTGCTCTCATGGCCTGTTCCTCCCAGCTGCCTTCACCTTCCTCTACCTTTATGTCTTTCTTCTAATCCCATGCATTATTCTATTGTGGAAGGAGTGGAGGTATGAAGCTAATGGAATATCTGTGACAGGAGGCAGATGGGGGTTAGTGAGGACAGGGAGAGGACCAAGGTAGGAGGGCAAGGAGATGGGTGGGGATTGGAGGAAAAAAATAAGAACATGCCAAACCCCATTACTTTGTATACTATTTCAAAAATTCTAATACAAAATACATTTTCAAGTTCAAACCTATGTGCTTTGTGCATATGAAGCATAATTAGGCACTATCTTTTGGGATGTATCTTCCTCTAGGATTTTTTAAAAAAGTGTTAGGTCACAAAACAGGCTCCAGAAGTCAGTGCTGATGGTAGTGTAGCATTATGGCTCTGTTCTCATGGCTCTGTTCTAACCTTGGCTAGATATTCTGGAAAGAGACACCTACAACATTTCTCAGATGTCCTTTACTGCTGGATGTATGCCTCTGCCTTTAACTGACAGCACCTTGTCTGTCTCAAAGAATGCCACGCTAACCACTTGCTATCCCATCCCAAGCTACCTCCCCTGTCACCTACCCATATAAAACCCAAAAAGCTTTTGCAGCTGTCACTGTCTTCTGCTATCCAAGGCACCATGGAAGGTAATTTTTTCCCCTTACCTAACTGCTTTCATTGCCATGGAGAGACGTTGATTGTTGGCTTCTTGCTGCACCTACTTACAACTTACAATAAAGTAAACAGAATGACACAAAAGGAAGCCTAGGGCGCCTGGGTACACAACACTTACATTCTGACAGCAGAAAGTGTCAGACCTCTGGAGGTCGATTCCATGAAAGGGTCCTTCTTAGAACAGAGAGTTCCATCTCCTCAGTAGCCCTCATTGCAGACACAGCTGTGAATGAGAAAATGCACAGAATCCATCTGAGATGACTAGCATGCAGGCACATGTAGCCAGACAGAGAGGAGCCAGAATTTATTAGAAATTAGTTTTGTGCAAAAATCCTGGGTTTGCAAACCAGGGTGGATGATTTTGGGGGGTTGGCAGTCAGGACTGCCTGGGAATCTGTGTCCAATCTTACCAATTGTGTGGCTCACCTGAATTTCTTCCCAGCTGGGATACTGTATTCTCACTTGGAAAAACAGGCCTAGTTCTTGGAGTGAGCTTGGCAGGAATACCTAGCACCATCAGGGGCAGTGGTGGCAGCTGGCCTTCTCTTACTGGACCAGAATTTGAGGGTTTATAACCTTGTGTTTATGCTAGTTTAAGACAAAACTGTCTGTAGCACATGTCTGAAAATACTCAATATTTCAATCAGGTGAGACATTTCTTTCCTTCTCTGGTCCTTCACATATCAACTCCCACTACACACACACACACACACATGCAAACACACAAACGCACACACTACACACATGCCTATGACCACACTCAGCTGTACCTCCTGTGAGATGACACTTTCATTCTCTTTTCAGACATCCCTTCTGAAATAGCCTACCACAATAACTTTTATATTTAATGTGGGCCATTTGCTCATTTGTTCCTTTTTTACTCATTCATTGGTTAGATCAGTGTCTTGAGATGCCTGGGGATACCATATGGCTTCCATCCATCCACGTCCTTCTGAAAAAACATTGAGAAATGGGACCATCCCAAATTAGAAAGTAAAACAACTGGACCTTGAATAAGGGCCAGCTAAGAAAGAAGAACAAGTCAGGTGATTTAGGCCCGCTATGGGAAAAGAGGGGAGAACTGTCCTTGAAGCTGTAAGTGGTCCGCTACAGAACAGAGAGATGAGGGGAGGACTGTCCTTGGAGCTGTAAGCTCCCCGCTACAGCTGCCAGCTGCATAACTGCTATCTTTTCTCCTGACTAATCAATGTAAAGGCCTGATTTTTTTAGGAATAAAAACTCTGTGCTTTGTATGCTTGGGGTCATCTCCTGCTTTGAAGGGACAACCCCCATCGCAATCGGAATAAACTGCCTCTTGCTTTTGCATCAAACTGTGGTATGTGAGTCTCTTTGGGGGAAGGAGCGGTACGGACCCTGCACCTGCACCGGGAGTGCAGGTTTTGCAACATGAGCTTAAGAAAACCTTTGACTGTCCAGGATATGGTTTCCTAGAGGAAGTGTCTTTGTGTGGAATCCACACAAAGAACAGGTTTGATTTGTTCCAGCTCTGGCCTCCAAGCTGAAATCATGCAGACATGCAAACACCCCACTGTGGGTGATGCAGGAGGTTCTGGAGGATATTTTCTCCATCAGTGATCTTTCCTGTAAGCACAGGAAAGAGGCCAAGTCCTTGCCCTCATCCAGCCTGCTATGCCCAAAAAAAAGGAAGTAAACTATGCAAATAAACTTAAGAAAATGATGCCAGAACAGGGATGGGATTCCAGAGATCCTCTGTTTCCTCCAGGATGCTTGAGGTGCTTCCAGACTTCAAACTATAGGATAGGAAGCTCCTAGGACATTTTCTACTCCTTAAGACTGCAGTGCTTGGAATACAATGAAAATGAGTGGCCGTTCTTAATCTTTCAACTTAATCTCAGATGGCTTTTACAGAGGAGTCTCTACTGACAGCTTTAGTAGGTAAAGGAGCCTTCAAAACATGGGGATTTTTTGGTTTTCTCCTGGGATGGTTAACAGGAACTACCAGATTATCCAGACACTGATTCACCTAAGAAGGAAGCTTCTGGGCACACCTGAGAGGGGTCATGTAGATTAATCTAACTGACATTCAAAGGGCCTGCTCTGTGCACACCAGCAGCACTATTCATAGCCTCCACTCGAGGACTGAATGAAGAGAAACAACCTGAGCACACTTGTTCTCCCCCTCCATTTTCCAATTGCAGATGTCACGTGACCAGCTCCTTAAGCTCCCACTATTATGTCCCTGCCATGATATGTTGTCTCATGAAACTATTTGAACAACCTTGTCAGAATTTAAATTGATTCCTCAGGTTATTTCTTCATAGTGGCAGGAAAAATAACCCTTCCTTCCTTCCCTATCTCCTTGTCTCTGTCTTTTCCTTCTTTTTTTTTCCTTCCTCTTTTCCTTCTTCCTCCTCCCTCATTCCATTCCTCATTCCCTCCCTCCTTCCTTCCTTGTTTCATTTTTTATTTTTTTAAGGCGGAGGTCCAGGGAGCTGAGGCAAACCACCCAGTTTCCTTTCAGTTTCCATGCAGAACCTTGACCTCAAATGAATTGTCCAAGTCTAGAGTGACTGTATACATATTGAATAATTAGTGGGCCACAGACAAACACACAAACACACCTACACACATAGAAATACAGATAAACATATACACTCACAGACATGACATGCCTACCTGCACACATAAACACAGGTACACAGAAAGACACAAACATGTATACGCATATACACATAGACATATAAAACATAGACATAGATACAGACACACATAAATCCACATGCACATGTGCACACATGTATTCAAGTACACACACAGATACAAACACACATAGACTTATTACACACATGGACATACACAAATACAGACATGCACACATGCTTGCACACACACAGACACAGACACATGCTCGAGTTTGTGCACACATGGTTTTGTGTGCTTACAGACACATACATAGACACACAGACACACACAGGCACACAGACATGTGCACACACACATACGGGCATACAAACACACACACTGTCAGAGGACAGACGACACTTCTGGATCCCTGGAGCTATAGTTGCAGGTGCAGGCATGGCTGTGGTAGCCAACCCAGATCCTCTGAAGGAGCAGCAGGTGCTCTTCCAGGCTGAACCACCTCTCCACCTCTGTCCCCTTTGGATTTTTGACAGAAGGTGTTGCTGTAGTTCAGGCTGCCTGGAACTGGCAGCAGTCCTCTTGCTTTAGCACCTGGTGTGCTGGAATTGTAACATACACAACAGTGTGCTTATCATAATGTTCGGTCCAGGCTGGGACAGCTTGCTCATATCTTTGGCTCTTTTAATCTCTACTATCTTTCTCTTAGGTAGAGTTCATCACTAATAATTCGGAAATTGAAGCTCAGATAAGTAAGGTAACATGCCCAAGATCCCAAAGCTGCCCATTTCCAAGCAAAGAGAGCTAAGATTTGGATTCGAGATCAGACTTAGCTCCTAAAGAGCCATGCTGTCAGCTGGGTAGAACATGCCCTCCTTTATTATGAAGCATTCGATATGGGCTGGCTCCACCCACAGTTGTCACTGTAGCCTTGGGCTGGAACCTGTCTGGCTGTCCCATTGCTGTATTCACAGGTTACAAGGACGTGACACAACTGTACATAGGGCCCACAGGCTGAAGTCTTCTTGTCACAGAACCAGCCAACTTTGCCCTCTCTGCACATGCCTGTGAGGCAGGTTGAGTCATGTTCTGGGAACACATAGGCTGGCTGGAAGGGAGGCAAAGTGGGTGTTAGCTATTGGAGCACAGTACAATGGAGGATGGGTGCCTTTGCCTCCCTGGAACCACTGCTGTCAAATCAGAGTTGGGCTGAACTCAGGGTCACCAGCCTTTCTCAGACTGTCAGGGGCAGGCTTGGAGAGCTGACTGTCCCCCAGAATGAGAGTATGATGTTCCCCAGTGTGCTTCCAATGTATCTGTGTGGGGGTGCAGGGAAGGAGACGGTTTGTAATAATGTGGCCTAGGAAGCCAGGGAGCCCAGTTTTAAGCAACTTATTGTTTGGAGATGTTAGCTGCTGAGAAGCTTCTCACTTTCTGAAAATATTATACAATAAATAGACAAGCTTCCTTCTGTTTCTAGAAATCCAGATGGGCTTACATGCTAATCTTAGACTTTGATTCACAGTAAAGCAGTGATAATTGGTGGCCAGTATTTTGGCCGTGATGTCATTCAAGGCCCTGGACTGGCTTTTCCCTGTCTTACTAACCACCCTCAGTCCACAGTGTACTTTCCAGATGCATAGGTAGAGGTCCAAGGAGCTGACACAAACCACAGAGTTTGCCTCCGAGTTCCCATGCAAGGACTTGAGCCTGTGCTGTCAAGTTCATGTCTACAGTGACTGAACTCATATTGGGCCACAATGCTAACCAGCACTTCCACAGCTCCTGTCATTTTAAACCTTAGCTGCTTTGCCTTGATGCTAAATATTAGTATCTGAAAAGTCATAATTCTTAAATGGAAGAGCCAATGGGTAAGAATTATTTGAAAGAGAGCAGATCTAGTTCTTGAAGTGGACTATGTCTTCATGGGCATAGAAAGTGGTTTCCAGAGTGGGGTTCCTAAATGGGATTGCCAGCACACCCCACTCAAAACCTGTTAAAAATGCTGTTTTTCAGTTATCCCAGAGATAATCAGAACTCAGAAGCTTGTGCCTGCCTGTCTGACACATGCTACTGAGAAGCAGTGCTTAAGAAACCTGCACTGTCATGATGACACACTGCAAGCAAAATCAAGACAGCAGACCACACCATTAGCCTGCTCAGTATGAGGGGAGCCTGTGGATGCTACAATCACCTCTGTTACAGTAAGTTCCATGTGTGTTGTCATCAGAGCAGAACTGATACTTGGAGTCTTTGAAGCCATCCTCACAAATGCAGGTCCCATTACCACTGTAGACATCTATGGGCAATAAGAATACATGTGGAAGTGAAGTTCTTGCTTTTGCTCCATAGCTTGAATTTGAACTCATGCTCAGTCCCATTGGAAGTGACTTTGGACTCCTTGTGGGAGGTGGAGTCATCTCTGTATCAAGTAAGTTACGGAGATGGTACCCAGCATGGGGATCCTGATCTAGGACCTAGAACCTTAAGGGACAAGGTGCAAGTGTGTATTATGTGGCTGTACCCTCTAAAAAGGAAACACTGTGGGTGGAGTGAGTCCCAGTACTCAGAAGGTTAACTAAATTTAGGAAACTCACAGAATACAAGGCTTGAGAAAGCCAAACAGTTATGACCCACAGGGAGACTCACAGAGTTCATGTAAGAAGCAAAATCTTGCTGAGGCAGGGGGCTCTTCAGTGGGGCCATCTGACATTTGGGCAGGCAGCTCCTATGTGGGATGCAGCTTTTGTGATACATGACATGTGTTAACTTGGCCCTTTCTGTTATGGGGCTAAGAGTCACACTTGCTTCCTGACGTAAACCTAATGAAGTCACTATAAACCTGATGAAATTCATCATGATAGACTTGGTAGTCTTCCTTCTTTCCTTCCTTCCTTCCTTCCTTCCTTCCTTCCATCTTTTTTTTCCATCAGTATTCTGAATCTACCTGTTTTTATCTCCTGAGAATGAGAAGGTTACAATGTAAAATGAGACCCTTCAAACAACATTTAGGGGATGGCAGTAGGCAGACAGGGGCCTTCAGCTCAGATTGGCCCTGTTCTCTCCACACAATGCTTGCTCAGCTGTGGTCTATGCTACAGTGCTTTGTCTCCATTGTAAAGCCTGCTTGCTCTCCTACCTGTATAGTCCTGGCAAAACCAGGTTTGTACTGACTGCTAAACACCAGAATTGGGAGCAGTCTTCCTTCCCCACTAACTATCAGGCCCCAGGCATCATTACTGGTCTCTTATTATTCTTTCTTTGTAAGACTCTCCCCCCACACATGTTTTTCCTCCTTTGCAAGAGACATAGTTTAGATGTGGATTTATTAAATCCCCAGATCTATAGTTCTCCTACATAATCACAGCTATTTCTATCTTCCTTTGTGTGGTCTTGGCCTACAAGTAAAGTCAATCTCTGGATTTTACATTGCACTAGGTTCTGAAGTTTGGTTTAAAAAAAAAACACAAAGCAAGCACTGGCTAATAATGTATTTGTTTTCAATGAATACAATGAAAACCTCGGACCTTATGATCTCCCAAATGTTTGGGAAGTGAGGTCCAGAGAGTTTTGAGTTGTCTAAGATCTCATGGTGAACTATAGGGAAGATGAGACTAAGCAACATCCTCCTAAGTGCCTTCTCCTCCTCACCTCCTCTCCCCAGGTCCAGATTCCTCTGCTGTAGATTCCTCCTGTTTTAATAACACATCTTTTGATTTCTGGGAACATTGGCCAGCATTGTGCTACTTTTTGGCTTAGGAGTTTTCAATGTTACCTTGTTACTTATGAAATTCAGCATGCATGAGACAGTGTGAACCAGGAACTGTACTCACCTTCCCATTTCCAGAACATGGATTCAAGAACTCTCCTGGGCATGGGTTGCAGTCAGGCGTGAAGAAGCTTTACAATCCTTTTGTACCTGGAAAAAACACATATGCTGCCCCTAGGAACCCCAGAAAGAGCACTGATTCCTCAGAAGAGGGTTATTCTATGGGAGATACAGTACCAAATCTTCTTATAGCATGTCTCTCTTGTGCACAAGAGAATGAGGCAGAAAGAGGCTAGTGTGTATAGAGAATACATGAGAGGTCGGGAGAGTCAACATGCCAGATAAAATAGAGAAATGATGGGACTAGAAGATCACACAGTCCTTGAGTTCTTGCCTAGACTTTGCAAGGCCCTAGGCTTGATCCCCTATGTAAACAAACAGATGGGAAATAAAAGAGCATTCCAGGGATTGGTGAGACTAGGAAGAGAAGTGCTGGAGTGGAGTGGTGGCATGGAGAGATGATGTGAGGGTCTGCTGGGTAGTGACAGGAGGGTTAGGTAGAAGTACCCTGGAAAAATGAGTCAGTCCTTGCATATCTGGATGAGCATTCTGAAGACACCATCAAGTGTACATATTATAAAGGTGGAAATGTGGTTAATAACCAGGTCAGAGACTTGGGTGGAGGGTGGCTCCCATGTAGGTGTCATGGGCTTTATGTGAAGAGGCAGGGGCACTGAGATAGATGTGATTCAGAGAAGTAGTGACCTGAGTATACTACCCAGTTTACCTTTACATTGTCATTGAGAAAGTCATCCGAAATTCCTGCAGGCCACTCATGACTATAAGGACAGCAGACCTCAACAAAGCAGCTCAGAACTTCCCAAGTCTTGGTATCCTGGATGAGCCCCTGACTGTACCCTCCTCACCTTCATGGTAGCATTACAACATAATAACATCCCTGTGAGTACAGTCTATCATTTGCCCATTTTACATATGATAACACTGAGTATTGAAACATGCCTAAGTCACCCAGCTTCCTCAGCATAGGAACCTAAGCTTTAGCTACTCTGTTCAACTGTGCACATGTCAGGTTACATTTTGGAGTTTTCATAACACCCATCTATTTAGGAGTCTCACTTGCCCTGGAAGTCAACATTTGCTTGTCAGGCCACATACTGATATTTTAGGAGTGTACAGTTGTGGGGACCCTGATCACCCAGTCCCTCAAAAGAAGTCACACATCTCCATACCAAACCATAATTGCACAACCCTGCCACTACTGCAACTAGAATCCTGGAGCTCTCAGGCAGAGCTTCAGGCAGGTGTCTTGGAGGGAGCATATAACATGGAGGATTACATGGCCACATGGCAGAAAATGGGGGCCATGGTGTTTTCCACTTCAATGATTCAGCAAGACATAAGTGGCCTAGGTTTGTAGCATCCTTGGACAGACAAAGCACCACAGACCAAGAGCCTAATAAGCAGGATCTTTTCCTTTTAGCAGACATAATCCTACACTGTCAAGTCTCAGGCAGAATGAAATCTTTGCTGTACCACATTTCACTCTCACTCTTACTCCTCTTGGCACTTGACCTTGGTCACCATGCCAGGGTATTACCTGTAACTACCACATATCTCAGTTTGTCTGATCCAGTTGTAGCTTACACCTGTTGTCTGGCTGCTCTGTTCATTCTCAAAAGTGTCTTGGTATGGATGATAAGGCTGCCACAGCTACAAGCTGATAGTGTGATGAGCAGGGCTGCATTACAGTAAGAATGCTGAGCTTTCTGCCCTTTACCAGGTCTAGAAACAATGCTCTCTGTGGCCATGGGTGGGTCAGCATGTGACGTTGAACTAGTCAGCCTCTGGGTCTCAGTGCCTTTATGTTTCCCAGAAATAGAGTCTTACAAGAGAAAAGATAGTCAGTTCCTGAATAACAGGATGATGTATGTCAAATGCTGAGCTGTTATGATTGTTCTATGTCTGGTTAGAACAGAATGAGGAACACACCAGTCACTTTCCAAATCATTTGTTCCAGCAAATTAAAAATAATGCAGGTGTCTTATAAAGAGCACTTAGCTTGAGTGTAGAAGTCTGGGTAGCAATAATTTTTAGCTTCTGTGTGACCTTGAATGAGTCACTTAACTGATAAGGCTCAATTTCCCTCAAAGATAAAGTAAAAATAAAATAAAAATAAAAAAAGGATTAGCATGAATGTTTTCTATCGGTTTTCTTCTTCTGGATTGAATCTCTCCATGGGATAATTCACTTCTAAAGTCTAGTTAGTGTTGGGTCCATGAAAGAAAGAGAGGAATGAAAGGAACAGAGGAATCATTCTCTGGTTATTGTGTGTCAGGGTCTATCTGGCTTGTGTCAAGGGTGACAACAAGCATGCAGATAGACTGCTTCTGTGAGATATCCACCAGCTTTCTCAACTACCTTCTCCTTTATCACTTACTTTCTTGTGATTAGTGTCTATGTGAATCTAGAATCACATGGGAGCTGGGTCTTGGAGCATGCCCTTAGAGAAATGTCTTGATTAGTTAATGTGGGAAGTACCATTTTAACAGTGGGCAGGACCCTGGGATCAGGGTCTTGGACTGAACAGAATGGAGAAAGTGGACTGGGTACACACATGTATTTGTCTATTGCTCTCTTCCTCTGACCATGGATGTTACATGGCCAGCTTCTTCAAACTTTTCCTGCCTCACTTTCTCTGCCATGATAAACTGAGTTTTAAATCAACTCTTTCTACCTTTAGCTGTTTCTGTAAGAGCTTTTAATCATTGCAATGGGAAAAAAAAAACAAACAAAAAAAAACAACTAAGACGTGTCCTTACTGTCTATGTAAAATATATTTCAGTTCTTTGGTGCCAGAATATGTGTTCTCTACCAACATAGTAATATGACCTTGAACTTTGTGAATTCAGTTCTTTTTGTTTCAGTTTCTTTGGAAAGGAATCTTAGAGCTTGTAAGGCACCAAGCTTTCTGCTCCTGTCGCTTTTATTTTTGTGTAGTTCAGTGAAGGAGTACATGGAGGCTTGCCATGAACAGCTATGGAATGGTTTGTGGACTAAAACTGGGGTTCAGAGACAAAAGGCTTTATTAAGGAAACACACATTCCACATTCAGGGCTTGAATGGGGTCTTTCTGTCTCCTCTGAGGCTCTTTCCTGAAGATAAAGTTAAATGATGGTAGTATCACTGTGGAGAGAGGAGAAATCCCTATGTCTGAGATGTTTTAGCCCCTGAAGACTAGAAAATGGCCATTTTACTCTTCACTAGAAATGGCATTGGCAAAACCAGTTTTTGCCTCAGAACAAAGAACACAGGCTTTACATTCTTTGTTGGCAGAAATATTTGAATCTCTGGAGAAAAAGAGAATCAAAGGCTAGGAGCAGTGTTGGTGCTGGCCAGTTGGTCCTGTTCTAGGTATAAACTGTCCCATAAGAGCAATGAGAGGCCTTCGGTCTCATTGTATAGTGTGAGGCAGATGAGATCCACACATTTTCTTAGAACCCAGAAGGAGCCTCCTCCTGCTTGCTCTCCAAGGCTGACAGAGATTTCTGAACTAAGACAGAGAGTAGAGCAGTTAATTTTTTCTACAATTTGTCTTATTTTGGCTTTAGTACATATATCCTTAGGTAGCCGAAAACTCTTTTATTGTCATATTCTAAAAGTAACATTTTTAGAGAGGTCATATGATTTTAAGATTTTAGTAATTTCCCAGGAGAGCAATATTGCTTTTTAAATATCACCTTAAAGTGAGTATGAGTTTTAAAGGGAAGTAAAACTGCTTTTTACAACAAGCAACAGCAAGTTTCAGAACATTCAAGCATGGCTTATATTTTTTAAAAAACATCCTTCCTGAGGTTGGGGATTTAGCTCAGTGGTAGAGCACTTGCCTAACAAGTGCAAGGCCCTTGGTTTGGTCCTCAGCTATGGAACAAAAAAAAAAAAAAAGAACCTTCCAAAGACCCCAGGTGATCTGGCCTATTACCTGGAAACCGTTAAGAATATGTCATATGCTGAAAAATTGTTGGCTGAGACTTATCAACCATCTAATTTTTAGTGAATGATTTATGTTTGTATTTTATGTGCCTGAGTGTTTTGTGTGCATTGTGTTTGTATGAATGAATGTGCATCTCATGCATGCAGTACTCTCAGACACCAGAAGAGGGCATCAGATTCCCTGGAACAGGAAATTCAGACCATTGTTAGTCTCCATAAGGGTATTGGGAAGGGAACTTGTGAGTTTGTGCATGAGTGTGTGTGTGGTTTTCCACTATAGCACTTTCAGAATGGAAGATGTCCTTGCTGGTATTTAAAGGTATTCTAGCAAGTACTATATCAATGAATCTATGAGCCAAAAAGGCAACATATTTCAAGATCAGCATAGCAGTATGCTTGAGTCTGACTGTATTAGAGTAGGTGTGCACTTGCACATTTGTTGCTTAGTATGGAGAAATGCCAGAGTGGTCAGAGACTGGGACAGGGATGCCAATGCCATGACTTGGTAACTGGGATACTATACCTCTGGAGAAAGGAGGTAATCGAGGGTGCCAACCTTCATATTATTTAATGCTTCATTACTTGGAACAAAAATTCTATATGAATCAACAAAGCCACCTGCATCTAAGGCACATCCAACCTTGGTTTCCTGCATTTGAAAAATAAAATTTAACAATATACCTTATTGAAAATAACATTTGAAATAGCTGCTAGAAAAACTATTGAAAATTGGCATCTCTGCTGATTTTACAGAGGACTTGACTCCATTCTTCTGAAATATATGAAAGCACGTACCTCTAATAAAAATTTGAACTTGCTGTATCTTGCTTGTAGTATTGTCATTTGGTTTGCTGAAAGGAGAGATTTTGTTCAAAAGTCAGTAAAAAAAAAATTTGGTAATATGAACCTTCATGTTGAGAGACATGGCAGAGTTAAGGTGAAGGTGTGAGTATGTATAAAAGGCTCTAGCCAACTGCTCTGTGTATACGAGTGTTTTGATTTGACAGGTCATGTAATCTGTGCACTCTATAACAGTCTCTGGCCATATCGTGCAGGTGAGTAAGAAGAAATTCATTACAATCATGACTATCCTCCAGGCAGCACAAGGAACGAACTGCAGTGACAACCTGGCACCAGGCAGAGTTGTCTGATCCAGCCATAAGTAGTTTAAGAAAACATTTATAAATCTTCTCCCACCCTAGCATGCCTTCCTTTCTCTCTGCAGAAACACCCAGTAGCCTACTGAAAATGCACAAACCAACCTGCCTTCTCTAGCTTGAGATCTTCCTTGTAAAACTTTCTACATAGATTTAACTCTCCAGGCAGCAAAGATGGTGGGGGTAGAAAGAACTCAAATGCACCTGACTTACCTTACCTGGGAGTTGCTCTCAAGTGTGGGCTCTATCTTGTCCATGGCACTATCCAGGATATGTACCAGCCCATTTAAAGCAACTCTGTTCCTCTGGATAATTTTCACTGTTTTGCCTTCGTAAAGGTTGAACTTTAATTGGTATTTAAAATACCAAAGAAAGAAAAAATAATGAATAAAATTAATACTGTGTTCTAGAAAGAACAATTCTGGGATTAGAAAATACAAGTTTTCTGGCTGTGAGACTTTGGATAAACCACACAATCTTACATGAGGACAAGGGGTCCCCCCTTGGCCCACTTTGCATGGTATGGTCATTGACATCACTGATGAGTATCACATTCAAATTTTGAGTTGGTAAATGTATGCTCTCCTCCACTAAGCTGCAAGCCCTAGGGTGTCACAGTTCAGTTGATTGTAAACACATTTCTTGATTTATCTCAGTGGTTCTCCATCTGTGAGCCAGGTCCCCTTTGGGGGTCTAAGGACACTTTCACAGGGGTCACATTTCAGCTATCCTGCATATCAGATATTTAGATTACACTTCATAACAATGGCAAAATTACAATTATGAAGTAGCAACATAATAAATTTGTGGTTGGGGGTCACCATAGTATGAGGAACTGTCTTAAAGGGTCACAGCATCAGGACAGTTGAGAACCACTCCTTTAACATATTACACAAAGAAGTTGAATAATACACAAATTATTTTCCTGAGAAACTGGAACTAATTGCTTTTCCTATTACGTTAAACCTAAGAATTACAGACAATAAATGTAATGAATGAATACATGGATATGTATACATATTCTCGAATATGAATACATGCTGTGTCACCTATATTCTGCTCTATCATAGCTATCATCCATCCTCACATTCACAGCATAGCAGATTGGTGTCACTCAGATCCACAATTGAAGCCTGGCTCAGATATTTTCTGTGACCTCTCCACTGCCAATAGGTGAACCAAGGATTCTGATGAATCCTCTTTTCCCAAGTTATTTTACATAACTCAAATAAAGGTTTACGCTGGTACTTAGCATGGAAAGAGCACCCATTGGTGCCAGCTCTTCATATTAAGGGGAATACAAGAAACAGCCCAGGACACAACCCATATAGGCACACCTGTTAATTGCATGTCACCAGCTTAGTTGAAACACAAAAAGTGTTGTGAAGGAAAGTGAGGTAGTCTGATTTAAAAAAAAAAAAAAAACACGAAAAAGAAAAACTGGAAGGATGATTGGAGAAGATACATCAGTGACAGGAACCCAAACCAAACACAATCTATTCATTTTCTTTTGTAAGAGGAATGCTGCTGCTTTGGAACCAGGGTTTCCAGGAAGCAGGCTAAGGCACTTTGTCTTCATGGTTGTGACAAGCCAGCCTGCTTTCATCTTGAGCTTGAAAGCCACCTTATAGTGAGGACAAACTAGGTCCATTACCATTTATGATTAAATATCTGTTTCTTAAGGATTAGGCTATGCCCTACCTCTAATCTTAACTTCAAATGGTTCTATACTGCCTGTTCCAGGAAACAGCATCCATGCCTTTGTTTCAAAAGGTTATTATGACCACTTGTTATGATTATGTCTGTGTTTCAGGAGGTTGTATGACCATCTAGTTATGCTAATGTTCTGCTTCTGTAACTATGCCTATTTGCCTGCCAATCCCCTATTTGAAACCCCCTACTTCTGAACTATAAAAACCCTTATCTCATTCATGTCCAATGCTGATCTCTTGAACCCCACCTTTAGAAAGAGGCAAGCCTGTGTACACAAAATTATAAAAGTGTAGTTTAATTAATTGCTTGCTTTAATTAATTTAACCAAGATGTTTTGGGTCAGTGGTCTCTATCCTCACATCTCTGGGTTTAGTAGTAGCAGGTGAGTGATAGTTGCCTTGAAAGCCAATTCATGGCAGACCGAAAGAGTCCCCTTTCTATAACAGTTCCTCCAAACCACTCTACAAATTTCCCCAAACCCCAATACAAAGTTCCCCAAAACCCCAATACAAAGCCCAGGTATTGCCTTGGTGCTGTCATGGGAGTAAAATCAGAGAAATTCTGACCTTATCTCTATTGAAGTTTTTCCCTGACTTCCCCATCAAGGTATAGAATGTATCAGGGTTATTTATTTGTTCAGTGCGCATTTGCCCAGCAATGATGTGGAGCTTCACGAGGCACCAAGCAGCCTCTTTTTCATCAAGAGCTCCTTTACCTAAGAAAAGAGAGCCACTTAGGGTGATGTCTGGAGAATATCTGGATAATACATTCCACTACTACATCATCAAAGACACCTAAGCTGGAGTGCTATGTTTCAGGTGAGCACAAGCCTTGAAGACAGTTGGAATCTGGAGAGTATGAGTTGATACACAGAGTATCAATTGACATGTATTCACGGTGGAACTGACATGGTATTGAGAAAAGAGCAATGGCTTCAAGGGGAGTAAGAGGGTACTAGGCATAGAGGAATCTAGAAAAGAGGACCAGAATGAAAACTTCTCAAGATTTTGTTTTTAAATGAAAAGAGAAGGTAGTCCTGGACTTGCAGATATGCACCACCCCAGGTTTTTAAAAGGTGTACTTATGTCACACAATCAAAGAGCAGACAGTAAAAAATAAAGAGCATATACAATGGAATGAGGATGCTCTGGAATAGTAAATTTATGGCACCAAATATGTATCTTGGTTATTCCTCCATTTTCTGACCCATCCCACCCATGGGCTAGTTGAATAGGGTCCACTTGAAAAAGGGAGTGGAAATTGGGGGACAGAGTCTTGAAGAATGGAAACAAGACAGATTCCTGATCAAGTCTCAATTTACTGAACGTACAAACAACATTTATAAAGAAAAGGCTACAAACAAACTTTTTTCACAGTAGCAACACATATGTGCCACCTGGCAAGGCTGGCAAGAATTCATTCAAGGTTACACAATGTTTGCTGTCTGGTTCGCACGGTTTCAGGGAGCTTGCTATCTACTTCTCAGGCTCAGAGCTTTTGCCTGCAGAGACCCACCACCAAGGACAGTCTCTGAGAAATGAAACTATGGATAAGACCTGCATCTGCCAAGGTCAGGAGGCAGAATTCCAAATACCAGACTCCTTCAATAGTCAACAATCATCAGATACAGTTTTAGTGTGTTCTCTACAAACTTTATATATTAAAGGGAAGGAGTCTCCTTCAAAAATATCTAGGATATAGGCTTGTTGACATTGTTTTTTTCTCCACAGCAGAGGAGACACAGGACATCTCTGGAGGTCACCAGTAGACCGACTCATCTTAGGTGGTTGAATGGCAATGGTTTATCCATTTGAAGGAGACTGCCTTATACTGGACTTTAACAGAAGGTAGCAAAAAACATCATCTGAGAACATCTTGGCTGAAGGCGAGCTAATGCAACATTAAAAAAAAAACAGTTTGTGGAGCAAGGAAAGCCATCAACAAATCATATCTTATTGTGAATGTGATTAAAGGATGGGAACAGATTCCATCCCAAGAACTCAGAAGAACTTGGCATCTTTAGTTATGGCTTTATCAAGAAAGATACAGATGTAAAAAAGTTGTGGTTAGAACACCATGGTTAGAAAAGGCTTCCAGCCATGTGACACATGAGATCTTACATGGAGGAACAAAGAGGCTGTTATGTGAGCCTATGAACATAAAGCCGGGATTGCACTGGAGAGTCATGTTAGAGATGTCAGAGCCCCGGATGCATGTAAAGGAGAGCTGCAGACATGACATGGAACCAGCATAAGAAAGAGAAGTGTGATGACCTCAACAAAGATCAAAGGAATGGGAGATTGGAAGAGTCATCTAAGCCAGGATTTTGAATTTGCTGGTATTTCCATATTTTGCCCCCTTTCCTCCCTTTGTGTGTTGGAAGTTATGTCACTTGCTTTGTGATTTTACAGGGGGTTTCAGATAAGCAATTTCCTTGTGTCTCAGAAGAGATTTTGGACTTTTAAACTGTCAAGACTGTGACGATTTCTGGGAATTTTGAAGTTGGATTGAATGTGTTTTGCCTTATGATAGGGTTACAAGCCTGTTGGGGGCCAGGGCGTGGAATGTGGTCCTCATTGGCTCACATGTTTGAATGTTTGGTTCCCAGTTGGTAGAACTGTTTAGGAAGGTTGGAGGAAGTGTGTCAGAGGGATGAACTTTGAAGTATTAAAAGCTTATGCCACACCCAGTCTCTCTCTCTCTTTCTCTGATGCCTGAGAGTCAAGATAAAAGAAAGCTCTCTGCTATTGCTCCATCATCATCCCTGCCTGCCACCATGCTCCCTGCCATGATGGCCACTATAAGCTGCTTCTGTCTTCACAGAAATAAAACAACAAATGAGACACCCCCCCATCCTTATCTTGAATGTGATAAATGTTTCTCACTTTAAATAAGGTACTACCTACTAAGGCCTTTTATACTGGCCCCTTAGAAGCGGACATCTTAGATACTCACATCAACCACTTTTAGTCCCTTGTCTGAGGATAGCAGCACAGTGAAGGTTCCCAGGTTGCTCAGTGGCCAGGCATAAGTTTTGTCTTAAAAGTCCAAATACAGAAAGAAAATGTCATGGTCAGAGGTGCATGGGTTTTGAGACTGCTCAGGGGGTCTGGAGTCAGGCCTAGTCCCTGTATGCCTTCTGCCTTCCATTTGCTCTGTGCTGTTCCTGGTAAACTGAGGCACTCAAAGAGCACATGGTCCTGTGATGTGCAAACCTCACATCTTCCCATTACTCTCTAGGAATTTCCCAGGAGACCTACCTGGGGCTTTCTAAGTGCTCTATTCTTAAAGGGCAAGGTGTGACAAGGCCATCTGGCAGGCCCACAGACCCTGATCAAGTACCTGGGTTGCTGAGCTGTTTCATCTTTACATGTAGAGATGCAAGTTCCACCCAAGGGCATCTCAGTGGAGACCATGATAGACCAACTGTTCCATTTGTGCCCTCTTGACAAGCAAAATATTTGAACAAAGGACTCCACATTTGCATTTTGCCCTGGACCTTGCAAGTTATGTAGTCTGCTGGTTTCCATTATCAGAGGATGCCAGGAGATTAGGACAGGCTCCATGCTCTCCTATATGAGCCAGGTACATGGCGAAGGTAAAAAGTAAGCTTTACCCTGTCTAAGAGCATGTGTGCAAACTTGAATGTGTGTGTGGATGTGTGTGGGTGTGGTCTGTATTTCATAGGACACTTGAACCTCCTTCCATTCTCATTAACCATCCTTAGGGTTCTTAGCTGAAGGTATGAATTACTGCAAGACTGTCTTTACACCCATGCCCTGTGGGTAACGCTTGATTTTCCCTAGGAGGTTTTGCAAAGAGTGGAGCATCACACAGAAGATAAAAATATTCAGAGAATACAGCATTGGCCTGCAAGGACACTGACTTCTTCCCTGTGTTCTTTCTGGGAGACTGTTTCAGCTTACTTGGCCAATTTTAACACAAATGCTGATATGTTAAGGTTTTTGTCTGGTCAGGTCTATGCTCTATCTATCTATCTATCTATCTATCTATCTATCTATCTATCTATCATTGATTGTTCATGTTTGTGTGAGATGTTATCCAGTGCTCTGATCAGCTATAATAATTTGTCCTTCTGGGGTGACAGTTGGTAGAAGGCATTTGTAAAACAAATGAGCATGTTGTGTTATCACACACTCACTCAGGCACAGAGAAGATCTGTTACTATGACAAATTAATTTGTGGCTTATAGCTAAGGGTACACACAAGCAGGTTTGATCCCATATTTAAATGACACCTTCCCTGCTGGGCATGGCTACCACCATGTGGCTGTCAGGATTCTTAATTTTCAGCACTCTTTAATGTTTATTCCTCCTTGAAAAACACAAGAAGTCAAGGGGAAAAGGGACAATGTTTTCCACTAGTGGCTGTCCCTATTGCTCTCATAGCTAGTCTGTTAATCTATGTGGTATCATGACCTTATCCACAGCTCTATTCCTGATAGTCTTTGCACTGCCAGTCTGTCTGTCAAAAAGCCCTCTCCTTGGAAACAGCTCTTCTGCCCCTCCCCATCACCCACCTAGCCTGTCCCTACAAGGACTAGTCCAAGTGCACCAGCCTTGCCTGCCCTCTTCTGCCTATTGTACCTTGCAGATACCCTGGCCTGGAAGAGTGCTGCCTTCAAGGAAGGAATTGCATACCCAGGATGGAGATGAAAGAGGTCAGCCTTCCTTGCCACATTCTTCTAGTTTCAGTATTTAATTCCCTATGTCTCTCCATGCTGTCTCCAAAGCAGATTAGGACTTCGCCCAAGTAACCTTTCTGGCAAATGCATCTGTAGAGGGGGTCAATAACATTCTCAGCGCCTTGGAGTCTCTTGAGGTGAGAGTATGCAGCCCAAAGCTTCCTTTCACATTTGAGGAGAAGAATAAGTAAGAACAGACTTTGTGTCACTAGCATACAACATGAGAATTCTTCCTGTGCTGCAAATGTGTCTAAACAATTGTCGAGCTATATTTTAGGTAATTGGACAGGAGAATTCGATACTACCATGGAGCAGCTGAGAGAGGCCATTGTCACAGTAAATTCTACCAGAGTGGACGCAGGACTAGCCACAGGATAATCAACATGGATTGCTGTAGCCAAGAATCATCTGAAGGAATGGGCGGGCATGGGAGCGTTAGCAGGCCTTCTGGTGTTGGTCTCCTTGGTTTGCCTGTGGTATATATGCAAGATTAGAGTCTCACAACAGTGTGATGCAGCCATGATCATTCAGGCCTTTACAGCCATTGAAGCAGGACATTCTCCCCAAGCATGGTTGGATACCATAAAAAGCTAAAATGATACGCTCAGAATGCGAGGCTAAGCACTGCACTCAGGGTCAGCCGCTTTGGACCCAGAGAAGAGCATGTCTGATTGCATGCAGGTTGATGCCCCAGGTCCCACCTCTGAGAAAAAGGTATCGGACGGGTCTGATGCTCTTTGGGTGGATGACACCTAAATGAACATCTGTACAAAGTCCCAATTTATTTCTAATATCAGAGATCAGACCTCTACTCTTGCCTGATGCGTCTAAAACAAAAAGGGGGAACTGTAGAGAGCTGCGGAATGCTATGCCTTAAAGATGGAGCTGGTTTCCGCCTTCCACCTTCCCGATGGTGAGTGCTCTCTGTCACGAAGAACTCCACATTTGGCTAAGGACGAGGATCTGGCTTGCTTCCATGTATGTGGACCTATCTGCATTGCCCACATGGCACACCTGGGTTGGCTACCCAGAGGCTATTTAAGCTGTGAGCTGGCTTTCCCCAGGGTCAGATGATTGTTCAAAGTTCCTGAATAAACTGCATTGAAAAAATAAAAATAAAGTAACCTTTTAGCAAAAAAAAAAAAAAAAAAAAAAAAAAAAAAAGAACAGGGTTGGAGAAGCAGAGACTCAGTGCTCCCTCAATCTCAGACCCTGTCTTCTCTCCTTGCCTTTCTTGATGGGTTTAGATAATATAATGTGTGCACGTATGATCACTAGAGAGCTTTGTGTGTTCTCTAGAATTAATTTCCAAAGTGTGGTCCAGATAGCATCCATGTCAAAATCACCTATAATGTTTGCTACAAATGTAGATTCAAGAATAAACTGCCCATGACCAAGGATGATAGCCAACGTGGTCAGCTGTAGAATCACCATGGAGACAACTCTATGAACATGCCTGAGTGAGGGTCTCTAGATTACTCTAACTGATGAGGGAAAGCACACTTTAACTGTGGGTGGCACCATTCACAGGACTAGGATTCTGGGGTAAACAAAATGGAGAAGGAAGTGTGCAAAAACAAGCAATCATCACTCTCTCTGCTTCCTGTAACAAGTGTTCATCACACTCTCTCTGCTTCCTGCACATAAGCGATTATCACTCTGTTCCCTGACATGCAGGTGCAGCTGCCTCTAAGGCTCCTAGTTAAGGACTTCTTCACCACAATGGAAGTTTCCTCCTAACTGTGAGGCCAAGTGTACCCTCCTTTCTTAAGCTGCTTTTGTAAGAGTACTTTATCACAATAACAGAAAAAGAAGTGAACATGCTACAAAGGCAGCCTGCAGGCCAGTAAGACTCAGAACCATCCACATACAGTACATGGACCCTGCTTTCTCCCTTCCCAGCAGAGGTTTCTCCTTCCTCAGGAAAGCCTCCTCAGAAATTTGCCTCAATAGTCTCATAAGAAAAAGAGGTAAAGATGTGCTGGCTGAGCCTGGCCACAGTCTGATAACTAGCTCTTGAGGCCCCTGCAGGAAAACATCCACTGACAGCATTTGGCACTCTGAGTGCAATATCATTGTGCCTTGGCTAATTTCATACTACTACCATGTTGTCAACAAGCCTGGAAAATTCGTGAAAATTTAACCCTCAGCTCTGAATCAGGAAGCACTGACCACTGTTTTCAGAAAGTTCACAGTGGAAACTGAGAAAGCATGTAAGATGTTGACTCCAACCAGGAGCCAAACAGGGGCATGAGAACAATCTTCCAGAGAGAAAGGCTAAGGGGACTACAGAGATACTTGTTGGTTCCCACCACAGCATAGACGAGATGGGTTAGGGCTATATTCCAGATTAAACTAATCTCTCATGAACCCAGCTGCAAATAAATACCATCTCTTGGAAAACAGATGTATTTTCAAATCAGTTGGGCAAACCTCTCCAAGCCCTGCTGCCTGGATTGCAGCAGTAACCTTTTTGTTTGTTTGTTTGTTTTTTATTTTTACTTTTTGTTGGACTTTTTTTGTAATATTTTTAATATTAGTTTCAGTTTAACTTTGTATCCCTGCTGTATTCCCCTCTCTCATTTCCTCCCAATCCCACCCTCTCTCTATCATCTCCTCCCTGCCTCTTTCCAAGTCCACTGATAGGGGAGGACCTCCTCCCATTTCATCTGACCCCAGTTTATCAGGTATCTTCAGGCCTGGCTGCAAAGTTCTCCTCTGTGTTCTAGCAGAGCTGCTCCTCTCTTGGGGAGGGGAGAAGTCAAAAAGCCCACCACTGCTTTCATGTCAGAAACAGTCCCTATTTCTCTTATTAGGGTACCCACTTGAATACTGTGCTACCATGGGCTACATCTAAGCAGAGGTTCTAGATTATATCCATATATGGTCCTTGGTTGGAGAAAGAGTCTCATAAAAGGTCCCTGTTTCCAGATATATTTGGTCCTTATGAAGCTCCTCCCTCTCCTGGTCATATTTAGTCCTACTCCTTTCTTAAGGTTTCTTGCACTCTGCTGAATTTTGGTTATGAGTCGTAATATCTGCTTTGATACATTGCTAGGTAGGCTCTTTCAGAGGTCTTTTGTGGTAGGTTCCTGTCCTGTTACTTGTTTTCTCCAACATCTACTGCCATTGCTGTTCTGTTCTCCCATCTACCCTTTGATGAACCTCAAAGTGACTTCCTCAGAAAAGAAACTTGTTAGCAGTATGTGTTAACCCTTCTGACCCTTTACTCTTACAGAATAATATAGAAGAATTGGGTATCTGCTGCTCACCACAGCGCTGGAAGCATTCAACTGATACATGTTTTAAATAGTATCTCAGTATGTTGTCCAGGCTAGAATCCTACCTCAGCTTTGCAGATTCTGGGATACAGTTATACAGCAGCAATGTTCTCTTCTCTCTTTAAAAAGGTTGCTGTAGGTTTCCTCAGGCTGTTCACTTTATTGGCAGTTACCTGAGCTCCTCCCCCATTTCTGGACATATCAGTTCTTCTCTCCTGTCAAGGCCCATCTTATTTTCACAAAATAGATTTCATAGGGCAGTTTCCACAGTTTTTCTGGCAGGGGTCTCCTGGCAGACACACCTGACCATCCCCTTGGTAGCTTTCTTGGCATGCACAACTGTGCCAATTTGGTCCCAGGTAGGAACAGCTTGCTTGCATGAGGGTGGAAGATATTTTTTAAACATAGTTTGATAGCTTGAGAGAAGGTGAGACAAGAGGTGGTTAGCATTCTCAGAGATGAAGAAGAGAGAAACATAGTGCCAGGCAGCAGTGGTTCAAATGCATCACAGACATCAAGGCAGTTGGACAGTATTCAGAAAGAATGCATCTTCTTATGCTGTCTGATCACACTGCTCTGCCAACACAGATTCACAGAGGAACAACAGAAACTATAAGTGCCTATGAAAACTCTGTATGTGCTAGATAATGGAAGGGGATCTGCCAAGACTCCAAGATTTCTTAGCTTTCTACCTGGAACTTTGTCAATTTATTACTGAGCTACACAGAAAGGCAAATAGGGTTGGGATCCTACTCACCCTTTCAGTTTTGGCCATCACCTTCATAATTGGGAAGGCATTTGCATTTGAGTTTGGTTTCATCTTTGCTGGAAGGTGCACATCTGGAGTTTTCTGGGCAGAGCAAGGCTGCATACTCTGGGATGGATGCACAGGAAAGTTATAGAAACAGTACAGCTAGTAGGATAACAGAGTATAAAAGTCTTTTATTAAAAATGTTAAGGCTGCCAGTCATGGTGGTACAGGCCTATAATCCCAGTACTCAGGGAGGCAGAGGCAGGGCCAGAGGCAGAGGTAGATGGATTTTTGTGAGATTGAGAACAGCCTAGTCTACACAGTGAGCAAGGAAAGACAGGGCTACAAAGAGAAACCCTGTCTCAAACTAGCAAACAAGTAAATAAAAAAAAAATAAGGTTTACGCAAATATTTATTAAAACATAGCAAACAAAGTGAAAACTAACTTTGATTGATTTTTGTTTCTTTTAGACAGGATCTCTTGTAACTCACTCAGGCTAGTTTCCAACTTGCTATGTAGTCTTATTCCTTGGAAAGGGGGTTTCTCACTGAGTCTGGAGCTAGACTTATAGCCTAGACCCAACTATCACTTTGCCTCTGGGTCCTACGCTGCTGGAGTTCTATGTGCACAAGCCACAGCAGGTTGTAGACATTTGAACTCAGGCCCTCAGTCTTGCTAATTGAGGGGTCTAACTCCTGGAGTCATCTCCCCAGACTGGGAACTTACTTTTAACCACAACAACCACTAAGAGGACAGCTAGTCAAAGATGCTATGTCATGGAAAAATGTTGTGTGATCTCATATGAAGTCATGAAATAACCCAGGGTGGCAGGGCTTATGGCATTAGACAGGTGCATCTTTTCATTCTCCATGTTTCTCCCAACAACTCAAATAACCCCAAAGTGGCTCTTGGTTTTGATATGGTCTCCACCTATATAGCTTGAGAATCATAATGTTAAATCATTGAAGATTTGTGTGTATGTTGTAGGGAGCATGTTGGAAGGATGCTGGTTGAGGTCACAGGGAGGACAACCTAGCCACATAGGGTTTTTGTGAGCTGGTAGTTTGCAGGGCTGTGTCCTTGTAGAGAAGAGAGAGGCTGGTAATGCACTTGCCACTTCCACAGTGTACCTTGGGCTTTCAGTAAAATGAGTTTGTCCTGTGTGAAATTACAAACTCTTCTGACCCTTTATTCAACAGGAGACTAATATTCAGAGGATATATTGAGTGATCCTCATGTCACTGGGTAAATTTGGCCCATTTATTAATTTTTTTTAAAAATACCTTCTTATCCATCCTGTGGAAACTGCTTTGACTTAAGGCTGATTTAGGAGTGGGGATAGGCCTGTGAATGGGGAGGGTGAAAGGATATTTCTCTTCTCTAGAGAGAATTAAGTTTTGAGGAGAGGGTGTTGGCGGGACAGGGTAGCCAGCAGCAGCTGGGCTGCAGGACAGAGCACACTCAGGGAGATGCCTTTGCTGTTGCTGTTACTGGGCAGGCCTCAGAGGGATGTCTGCCCTGGCTGTGCACCCAGAGTGCAGCATCCTCATCTGTACAACCAGCTCTTTCTTTAACTCAACCCTGCTCTTCATCTTTTAATTGGACCCAGTGTCATGGACTGTTTAAACGATTTCTCATGGTTGTCAATGCTTTGACAACCACTTGTTTTTGTCATTCCTCTTCCCCTGGATAAGCCACATAGCTTTGGAGCCCTTCTTTCTGCCCACTTTGGTTGGTAATGAGTTTTTACAAATGAGACCATACTTTGTAACCTTAATGGACTGTCTGTCTTGGATGCCCCTCCTGGCCTTCCAGCCCTCTTCACCACACTGCCTCATGCTGACTTCCATTCAGCCTCCCTACAGCACAGCTCTGGTCATGTCACACACCTCTTCACCTCTCTCTCCCTTCTCTTCTCTTTAGCTCTTTTACCAAGTTTGCCTAATTTGTGTTCTCCCTCAGAAAATATTTGGCAACCCATATCCTCTGGTCGAGACCTAGTAACAAGAGAAAATGAGAAGGGCAGAAATGAGCTCTGCAAATTGCCCCCTGACCTCCACAAATGTCCTGTGGCATTCCTATACATAGGCACACAAACTAAAAGTTTACAATGTAATAAGAATAAATAATACATTTCATTTATTTCAATTAATAAAGGAAGAAAATTTCATTTATTAAAAACAACTAGGGTCCTAACCATCTTCATCCTTTTTGCCCCTGCTTCTCCCAAGGCACAAACAGGAAGCATATCCTATTTCACTTAGAAATGTCTGGAATTTTCATTATGTTTGTGCTTGTCAGCAATCAATGCCCAGCATTACAGAGGTTCCCTGGATTACCTTCATCCTAACTCCTTATCCCCACACAACCAGTCTACTTTTCTGGGGTGCTGGTGCTTGCTTCCTAATTTACCACCTCAATATTCATTCATTCCTTTATAGCAATGCAAATGTTAAGAACCTGTGGAGTAGTATGACATGGATTCAATTTGCTTTGCTTGTGCACTTACGAAATGATTTTTGTGGAGCAGAGAGTGAAGGAACACTTAAAAATGAGGAGGAACTAGGGAACAACAGTAATGAGAGCTAACAGCTACTATGCTTTGTCCCATTACACACTCCCCAGAGATGGCCATACTACTTGCATTCACAGGTAAAAAGCTCACAGAGACCATGTTCTATACAGTTCCCCATTTGCTGCAGTGAGCAGCGCTGGAGCAAGGGCCCTACCAGGGTCTAAACTTCAGCTTTAATCCTTTCATCTGTACCTCCTTAAATTATGCTTCTGTGCCAGGATAATATGACTGGGGTCATTAATTAATTCATTCATTCATCCATACACTTATTTGTTCATTTTGGCTAACAAACAACTCTATTTCCCGTGCTCTCCATACTAGATAAGCTATAAGAGAGAAAAATACAATGGAATCTTCCTTCAACAACCCCATGCATCATAATGAGAAAGTCTTCTTCTGCTCCCCGTAAAATGTATTATGCAACATGCTAAAAACTTATGGGGTTTAATGTATGTATGTGTTTATAGATTTTTTGAAAACAAAACAAAAATGTATCATATAAGCCAGATGTATCATATAAGCCCAATATAACACTCCTGGGCTTATTCCCAAAGGACTCCATATAATACCACAGAGACACTTGCACATCTCTGTTTATTGCAGCTTTACTCTCAATAGCAAAGAAAAGAACCAACCTAAATGCCCATAAACCCATGAACTCATGATAAACTCATGATAAACTCATGAACTCATAAACTCATGATAATGAAAATGTGGTGCCTGTATACATGCCACCTCCCAAACTCAGTCTCCCCCAAACTTCTCTCCTCACATAAGCTCCAGTTTCACGTTCTTTGGTACAGCCAGGGAAAGGCAAGCTATTTTTTCATTGTAAAACAACACAACTCTATACATTTCTAGAGGGCAGACATCTAAAACCACTGTTAAAAATCAAAGTAGCTCTCTCTGGGGATTTTAAACCTTTACAGTGCTTTAAATGAACAGAAATCAGAAATACCTGATGAAAAATTAAGCCCAAAAACATTGTCAGCATCACAGATTTCACAGGTTGTTCCCCAAAGCCAGCCTGCAAATCACAGGTGGATGACACCAGAGCCAAGGTCATACCTGGTGACTCCTATGTTATATAGAAAGCCCCAGTTAACCCACTGACCACCTGGCCATTGTGTGCTTCCCAAATCTCCCTTTACCCTGGGCCTTTGTTTTCTCAGGTCCCTTGAAATTTGTACATGTCATAATGTACACATTTTGTTGTTTTTCACTTTATTTAATTTCATTTATTTTTGTTTGTTTTCAATACATCTTGATTGATCCAATTCTTCTATTCCCTATTCCTTGACCTTCCCTCTCTTGAAGATCCACTGTTTCTCTGTTCCCCTTCAGAAAAGGCACATGTCCTTATGTCAAGGCTTAATGAGGCAGTGATTAAAAAAATGATCTGAAGAGCAGGCAACAAAGTCAGAGACACCCCCTCTTCAACTGTTAGGGAGTCCCACAAAACCACAAAGCTAGTTTTTTTTTTTTTTTTTTTTTTTTGCTTTTGTTTTTGTCTTTATTCTTTTTTTTTCCTTTTGCTAAAGGTCTAGACCCTTTGGAAGAAAACTGTCTGCCCAAAGGTATAAACAGACAATGAGTGCTGTCAGTTATCACAGTTTCACCTTTCACCCAAGGACAAAACAAAACCATTTTCAGTTCTGTTGAGAAGACAGCTGAACTCAATCTCCTCTAGAATTATCTGTATTCAATTCCTCCTCAGATTGAAATTCACTAGAGTCACTTTTGGTTAGCTAAAGAAAGTCTTCATGGCCACATGTCCCTGGTTGGCTCAGGGTTGCGAGCATAGCCCCCAGGCTAGTCTAGTAGCAGGGGTGACTGCTACCAGTAGCAAGAAGTGACAACTTTAAACCTTCAATAGATTCATAATTTAGATTTACATAAATGACCTCACTTTATACCTTCAAAGGGGCTTATTCATAGGTCTTTCTTCAGGTTTTAGTGGTGTATATATAAGGGTAAAAGATCATTTTGTTGTACATGGTGAACTCACTTTATTAACACTTTTACTCTTAGAGATTTCTATCATGGGATGTCATGAAGGCAGATCAACAGGTAGGAAGGGGAAAGCAGCATTTCAGGAGCAATTCTCTGAACTTACTTGGCAAGAGCATCTCTGGTTCCTTCAATTCAGTGATCCCAAATTCCCCTGCCACTGCATGGTGATGCTGCTCTTCCTTGGCATTCTGGAATAATTGAATAGACTAGAAAAATCCATATATTCTAGCCTGCTCATGCTAGAATGCATAATCAATGCATGCTGCAAGATGAGGTTGGCACTGGCAGTATGTCACTTACTGGTTAGGTGCCAGGGACAGAAAAAGCAATTGAAGATCCTGTCTGTCTGATCACAAGTTAGAGGCCAACCTGGAACTCCAATCCTAGTGAGTTCAAGGCCATAAATTTAAGGGATGGAGATGTAGACTTCTGCTGGAGACATTGCAGAGTTGGGGGTGAGGAACTGCTAGATACTGAGAATTGGATTTGGGAGCAGCAGGGGTGAGGCTAATATGGCACATGAGGGTCACTTGAACTATTCCATGATGGCCTTATTTTTTTAATGATTTAATTTTTCATGCTTGGTGTTTTGAATACATGAAAATAGGTCTGTATGAGGGTAAGATCCCATGGAACTGGAGCCACAGGTAGTTGTGAGGCTCAACATGGGTGCTCAGAATTGAACCCTGGTCCTTCAGAAGAACAGCCAGTGCTCTTAACTGCTGAGCCATATTTCCAGCCTCCTTCAAACATGTATTTATTAAGGTGAGCAAAGGAAGCCAGATTCCTCCTACAGCTGGTTGCAAACAAGCAACTAATTTTCTTTTTAGTGGAGCTATGACCAACCTCTACCAGAAGGTTTTCTAGGCAACAAACCATCTACCAAGCAGTACATGCATGCTGATTCAGAGGGACACTCACCAGGGAAACCAGTAAATTCCATGTTCCAGCCCAATAGAATGTAAAAAAGTTTTAAGTGGCAGAAGTTTAAGGTATGTCTGCTGTGTGGATGTTAGAGTTTCCTCTCCTCTTATGTGTTGTTGGTCTATGTGTATGTGTGTGTGTGTGTGTGTGTGTGTGTGTGTTTGTGTGCATGTGTTATGTTAACATGGATTTAATGTCAATTTGGGTGAGTTCATACTGTCTGTCTTCAGAAAGGACTGCTAGGCATGTGTATATTGGACCCTTGTTTGTTCTTCCAAGAGAGTTGCAATAAAAGGCTGACATGGGCTCCTGGCTTCTCATCTCTCTGTGGGATCTCTTTTTCCCACATGAGTTCCTCTCGTCTTATAATACAGCTAAGATGGTCCTCACCAGAGGACCTGCCCACACTATGCATAAACTACAGAACTGTCAGCTAAATACTCCTCTTTTATAAACTTAGGCTTCCTCAGGTTATATTAAAAAAAGAAACACAATCTATCCCAAATTTTGCTGGAATTATTGCAAATTGTTGGAAGTGAGCTTTGATCTGTACCTTCCCTCGTTAAAAGGACTTACATGACCTAAACGTAAAACTAAAACTGTGAAGCTTCTAGAAGAAATCCTGTGAGATCCTAAGTGAGTCAAAAATTCCTAGACATAATACAGGGAACACTATTTGTAGAAGAGAAACCCCTTCCCTGGCCTCAACATGATGGACGAAGATTTCCTTGCAAAGATGCTGTTAAGACAGTGCAAAGCTGAGAACTGTGAGCAAGTATTTGTGAGTCACAAATTCCATAAGCAGCCTGTGTCTAATCTACTTAAAGATCTCTCCAAATTTAATGGTAAAAGAAAAAAAAAAAAAACTGACTGCAAAATTGTGCAAATAGAAAGAAGAGCCTGCACCTCAACTGAAAGCACATTCAACAGCTGTAGCCCACGCTCTGCACTGCATTTCCCAACCCAAAACTCTACCTGCTTTTTCAGAGGAATTATGGCATCAAGAACACTAGATAAGGCCCCTCACCAAGACCTTGCTCACCAATTCCTCTGAAAGCACACCCAACATCAGTAAACTGTTCCCTAAAACTTATGCTCCATTTTTTACCCTCACTGTGCACACTTATACCACCACTTTGGAAAACAGTTTAGCATTGTCTCAGAAAATTGGAATTAGCTCTGTCTCAAGATCCAGCTATATCACTCCTGGGCATAAACTGAAAAGATGCTCCACCATACCACAAGGACACTTGCTCAACTATGTTCATAGAAGCTCTATTTGTAAGAGCCAGAGACTGAAAACAACCTAGAAACTCCTCAATAGAAGAATAGATAAAGAAAACATGGTGCACTTATACAAGAGAATATTAAAAACAATGATATCATGCAATTTCCAGGCAAATGGAGGGATCTAGAGAAGATCATCTTGAGTGAGGTATTCCAGACCCAAAAAGATAAACATGGTATATACACATTTATAAGTGGATGGTAGCCATAAAGTATACAATAACCACATTATAATCCAAGGCTCCAAGAATATAAGTAACAAGGAAAGCCCAAGAGGGTATACTTGAAACTCACAGATTAGGGGAAATGGAATAGGCCATTGGGATGGAAGGAAGAAGTTAGGTTGGAGAGGAGAGAGGTGCAGGAGGGATCAAGTGAGGGAAGGACAGAGGTAGAGAGAGTTGTAAGAGAGAACTGAAATCAGTGGGTGTGGCCATCTCTGGGACAAGCTAGAAACACCCAGGAATTTATGAGGGTGACCCTAGCTAAGACTCTTAGCAATGGGGGAAATGGACATTTCCTGTAATCAGAACAGATTTCCAAGGGGACAGGGACACCAACCCAAGCATGAAACCTTAGACCCACAGTTTTTCCTGCTTAAGAGAGGTTCAAGGGTAGAGTCTGAGAGGAAATTGAGGTAACAGCTCAGTTTGAGACCCATACCATGAGAAAGAGCCAACCCCTGACACTGTTAATGATACTCTGCTGTACTTGCAGAGAGGTGCCTGGCATAACTGTCATCTGAGTGGCTTCATCCAGCTGTTTCCACTGATGGAAACAGATGCAGTCACACAGCCAAACTTTAGGCAGAGCTCGGGGAATCCTGGAGAAGAGCAGGAGGAAGGACAGAAGGAGTCAGAGAGGTCAAGGACACCACAAGAAAACCTAAAGAATCAACTAACCTGGCCCATGGGAGCTCACAGAGACTGAACAGGCATACAGAGAGCACACATGAGAAAGACCCTAAGGCCTCTGCACATATGGAACAGTTGTGTAGCTCAGTCTTCATGTTGGTCTCATCACAGCAAGAGCAGTGGCTGTCTCTGACTCTGTTGCCCAGTTTTGAATCCCTTTCCCCTATCTGGGTTGCCTTGCGTAGCCACAAAGAACATGTGCCTAGTCCTACTGCAACTTGATATGCCAAGGCAGGTTGGTATTCATGGGAAGACTCTCTTTTTCTGGTGGATAGATGAGATGAGAAGGAGGGACTGGAAGAAGGGAGGGAGGGAAAGCTGAAATCAGGGTGTAAAGCAAAGTTTAAAAAAAAAGAGCTTGATGCCTGAGACAGACTTTCTATATTCTGTTGTTGGCACACTGGGACATTTTATTCCATTCCAGCACGGGTCTGTGTAGGCAATAACATTTGTGAATGCACTAGTCACCAAGAATGATTTTGAATCTCAATTATTTGGTGAGCTGACACCTTTCTAAGATTCTGTCTTTCCAGGAAGGCAGATGAGCAGAACTGTTATAGGAATGAAGCATATGCCTATTTAATCTGTGTGTCCAGAGAGGAAAAACTGGTGACCCGCAAAGTGAGCTTTTGTGAGAATTATCTACAATCTATGAAATGCTGAATGTTGGTCTCAAAATACCACTACTTATCTGTAGTTATAAAAACCACTTATAAATAAGTGGTTATAATTAGGTAATGTCCACTCAGGTAAGTCAATTCCCCATATGACTTCCCATGAGTATCAATGATCTTTAGAGCTTGCTGTGTTTCAGAGGTCATTCTGTAATCAGTCTTGACAAGTGTGTTCACTGAGTTGAAATATTTTGATTTTTTTAGGGAACACTGTTTGAATAAATGAGGATGTTATAAAAAAAGAAATAAGCACATGAAAGGTATAAATTAAAAAAAATAAAAGTCTCTATTCCATATTTAGAATGTCTAGAGAAATTAAAAAAATATTGTTACATCATATTTTATAAGGATCTCAAGGAAAAGGAGTCCTTATACACTGAAAATAAAAATGGGTTGGAGAGCTGGCTCATACCCAATAATCTGAGGTCAATCACTGTGACCCCCACACTGAAAGAAGAAAGCCAACTCTTCACAAAATTGCCCTCTGACCTTCTCACACTTGACACAGCACAGAATAACACCAATAATAATAATATATAAATAAAGTTAAAAAAAGAAAAGTGGTTGGATATTTCGAGAAGTAGCGTGGAAGTGATTTTTGTTTGTTTGTTTGTTTGTTATTTTTAAGTTTAATGTATAACCCAGTTCTCTTACTGCTATTTTTTATCAAAGGGAAAGAAAAAATTAAAAACACACACACTTAAATGTCCACAGCACATTTGTTCTTAATTGTCCTAGACTGGAAACAACCCTGAATGTCTCTGGCTTAGTGATTAAACTGTGAGCAGCCACAGAATTCTTCACTGTGGGTGAGCTGTGTGTCAAGGGTTTTTTCATGTATCTAACTGTCAGCAAATCATCAGCTGGTCTGTTGCTTCAAAACAAGAGAATTAATTTCCTGCCCAGCAAGAGGTGCTGCCCCCAACCTCCACAAAGCCTTATCTGTTAAGAGGTTGCCTAGCCCAGGCAGTCTTAGCTCACTTCACAGCACCAGTAGAAAACACACCCTGATATGCAGGCATCACTTCAGTTGGAACCGTCTTCCCAGGAAGCAGATATGAGCCAAGTTTCTCATGTGAGCTCAGCACTGTGTACCCCTCAGAGCATACACACATTGGCAGAACTCTTGCATGGCTCTTGATCCACAGATCCCTTAGGTGTTTGTAAAGTGTGTGGCACCTAGCAAGGAATGTCAAATGGGGGAGCAGGGGCTGGAGAACGTACATATAACAGCACAAAGAAACAGTCTCACTGAGTATAGCAACAATAAGCTGGACATAGAAAAACAGAGACCATTTCTTTTATGGAGGCTGAAGAGATGGTTTAGCCACTACAAGTGTTTACTGCTCCTGCTCCTGTTCTGATGTTGGCACCTACAGGCATTTGATGTGCATAAACTTTAACAGGGAAACACACATTAAACTAACTCACTAACTAAATCTTAAAATGGCCATTTCACTTTGAATGGATTACAAATGAGCTTTAATGTGTGTGTGTGTGTGTGTGTGTGTGTATGTGTGTGTGTGTTTATGTGTGTGAGAATCCACATTCAGACTCTTGTGTTGCTATAGAAAACCATTGTGTTCATAACTAAATACTAAGAAAGGGGGTGTAAATGAAAAATATTTGGTTTTGTGGCAGGTAAAATATGGGCTATTCAGTGCCAAATGTGGTGCTGTGTGGCTGCCACCTGACCAATAAGGAAACAGTCAAGAAGATTGCCATGGCTTAAAGGCCAGCCTGGGCTATTTAGTGAGCTCTGGGACAGCCTGTGCTACAGAGCAAAATTCTGTTCAAATGTGATTAAACTGCCAATTTAAAAATAGGTTTTTGCATAAGCATGCTTGAAAAAGTAGAGGTAATTTTAATTTGGGTGAATCAGATCAAATTGCAGTATATTCCTACCTTAGGAAGCAATTTCTTCCATCCACCCCAAGGGAGAATGCATGCCTTATCTTATTTTTAGAAGATGATGGATAATTTGTTTGTTTGCTTGTTTTTTCATTTTGCTTATGTTTTTTTCTAAATTTTCAGGACTGATCATTTTTTCCCAGAATGAGACATTATGAAAATACTTTTCCCTAAGGTGCTGCTGATGGATGTGTTTGTTGTCAGAATATAAAGGAATCTGGTGACCCAACTGCCTCCAACACAAGGTCAGAGGGAGGTTAGAAATGTGCTTCCTCAGAATAGAGGGGTGGACCCATGTCAGCAGCCCTGAGCTGGCCTAGTCTCTGCAGAAATGCAAGTGATACTCAAGCCCCTGCTTGTCATGGCCATAGAGTGGGGGAGTTCAAACAGCCAGCCAAGGAAAGGGCTTATCTCCTTCCTGAGCCAAAGGAAGGATACCCTTTGTGACAATTGGCTTGTTTATAATATGAAGATAAATGATAGTACCCTTTGGCCTTACTAGAGAACTAAATTGTTGTCAGGTATCCATTTTCTTGTTTCACCTTTCTGGCCCTGATCTTGTTCACAGGAAATTCCTGAGCTTTCAAAAGAAAAATCTGTTGTAGCACTGCTGATCTTGTGGGCAAACCTTGATATAATTGCTAACACATGGCATAGTAGGGTGATGACAATAGCTAAGTGTCTGAGTCCTGTTTGCAGCTCATGTTTTAGATAATGCTTATGCTTACTAAAGGGCTCAGAAAAGGGCATCATTTTATTTGTCTTTTATTATCAGAGATCTATTTTGAAAATGCTCTCATGTAGTATGGATGTGATGTGCCATTCTTTCTTTTGGACATGTTAAGGTGTATTAAAAAACTTAACGTTTGTTCTTGTGTATACTATGGCAGGCCAACAACTACATCACATTAGTTTTATGAGGCAAAAAGAGAAAAGCAAATGTAAACACCCTTTCCAGTCGAACAAGGTGGCCATGAGAATTGCATGCTATCACAGATATATTTGGCACCAAAAGCCATCCTTGAACTTTGAAAGGATGGGACTACTCTAAAGAAAGCTGACTTTATCACTAGAGTCTGATGTGCTATGGTCACAGGAGCAGGCGGTGTCTGTGGGCAGGTGTGATGGTTAGCTACAACTGCCACTTGACAGAACCCAACATCACCTGGGAAGAGAGCTTCTTCAGTGGGGGATTGCTTACATTGAGTTGGTCTTTGGATCTTTGTGCGTGTGTGTGTGTGTATGAGAAAGAGAGAGTTTTATCTTATGTTAAGTGATGTGGTAAAACCCAGCCCACTATGGGTGACACTATTCCCTACACAGGGAATCCTGAACTGTCTAAGAGGGGCAAAACTGTCTAAGCACAAGCAAATGAGCATGCACATATGTCTTTCTTTGTGCTCTTGATTGAGTGTTTAACTATTTGAAGTTCCTGTCTTGCCTTCCCCACAGTGAGGCATGTGATCTGGATTTATGAGATGAAATAAAATTATTGTTTCCTCTAAGTTGCTTTGTGGTCAAAGTATTTTGTCACAGCAACAGAAATGAAATCAGAATATGGAGTAAAGCCATGAACAGAGCTGTAAATAGAATAGTTTGGATATCTTAATGGCAAAGTTTTATCTTTCCAGGGCAAATAACACACTGAAGACAGTGGCAGGGGAAGTGAAGACACCAAGAGAGGAGTTAGAAACAGCACACATTCCTGTCCCTTTTTCTCTCCTTGACAAGCTCTGTTTTATAGAGAACAAGATGAAAATATGATAACTTTTAGTACCTGATGGATCATGTAGCATCTGAAAGTGAAATCAGAAAGACACATACTTCAAACATCTGGTCCTTTCTAGTCAAAATGGAAATATTCAAAAATTATAGTAGATGATGAAAAGTGCAGGGCATCCCTATACCTAACGCCAGGAGTGTGGAAGAACTGGAAGCTATTACTCAGTTAGTCATTAATTATGGGAAAACAAGCAGACCACATATTTTCTAGTATAAAATGAGCTCAAGGATTTGGAAGTTAGGTAGAAAAACAAAAACATCAAGATCAAGATTAATGCAGAAGGGTAGAGTCCCTGGTGTCAGTATGTGAGTCACTGCCTTCTCATTTCTTTTTTGTTTAGGTAGGTATTTCTGTGGCCATGCACAGTCATTTAGTCAGGCAAAAACAAACCTCCTCATGACTGGATCCCAGAGGGATGTTTCCACACCCTCTTAGAAGCTAGGGACCAAATTAAAAATTCATAATGAATAAAAATTTCACCTTTGGCTACCCCAAACAGGGAGGGGACTCACATAATTTGCTCACCACAGAAAGAACCAGTGGATGTTTGGGTACTGACCTCTAGAATCGGTTTCAACTAGGAAATGTTATAATGTGTCACAGAGGTCTGAAGTTATCATTGACTGAGTGGATGGATCCTGGTTGGAATTCATTTTTATGTACCCATCCTCTGAGCATTAGCTTGCCATTGCTGGGAGAAGTATCATAATTCAAAGCAAGTCTGCAAAAGGAAGGTTTTGTTTGGTTTACACTTCCACATCACAGTTCATCACTGACAGAATTCAGGGCAGGAACCTGGAGGAAGGAGTAGAGCAGAGACCATGGAGGAATGCTGCTTTTTGCAGTCTTGCCAGGCTGTACTCAGCCTGCTCTTCTGGGCTGCCCAGTACCACCTGCTCAGGAGTGGCACTGCCCAAAGTAGGCTGGACCCTCTCATGTAAAATAGTAATCAAAACATTCCCCTTAGATTTGCCTATAATAGGCCAATCTGTTGAAGGCATTTCCTCAATTGAGAGTCCCCCTTAACAGATTTGTCTAGTTTATATCAAGTTGACACACAAGATCAATCAACCAACTAAGTAACTAACCAACCAAAGTACTCTAACAGTATGGGTATATGTTCATATAACTGCATATACAGTTAACTTTATATAGCTTATTACACAGGATTTTTAAGGTCAACAGTATAGTTTTGGTGTATAAGATTATAGATGCAAAAAATTTTAGAATTCTTCATGATTACTTTCTATTTGGCTTCTTTCAAGACAAGGTTTTTCTGTGTAACAGCACCCTGGCTTTCCTGAACTTGCTTTGGGAACCAGGCTGGCCTGGACCTCACAGATATGCCCGCCTCTGCTTCCTAGTGCTTGGATTACAGGGATACATGACTATACCCAGTGATTCATGGTTATTTTTGATTTATATAAAGAAAATAACAGTTTTTGTGATGTTGTAATAAGAGTTTATTCTTAAGAAATGTTTTGTGGGGGGTAATAAATGACCAACTTTCTTTGGGCATTACCTTTTATATGTACATATACATATATACACATTAACATATGCTCTCCTCAATACAAATGTACATGATATAAATATTCTTTCAATTATAGGTTTTACAACTTATAAAAGATCTTCTTTCATTCTTTCATCTCCTTTTTCTTTTGGAGATAAGATCTTGTTATTTAGCTTAGGTTGGTCTAAAATTTGCATTGCAGGCCATTTTGGCCTCAAAATAATGATTCTCCTGTTTGTGCATCCTAAGTATGGTGTCCATAGGAATGTGCCAGGAGGCTTGGCTTCAAGGAATTTTCTTGAAGAGAGATAACTAAATATATCAAGCAGATTTCGGTATAAAAGCTGATGGGAAAAGAGTGTTTCAACATAGAGGTGAAATGCAAAGTTCTAGAAAACCATCTTTAAGTTTTCTTTCCATAGGATTCCTTCTTGTCACATTTCTGGTATCTGGAGAAGCATGTTTTAAAATCTGAATCTTGTGTCACTTACCCATGGATTCTGGGCTCCAGTGTCCTAGACAACATTGAGGTTGGAGGTAATCCTTCCTACATATATGGGTCATATAGGGAGGGCCAGGGTGTATGTTCAGATCTCAAATGAAAACCTTGGAAAATAAAAAGAGGACTTTAACCCCTGATCATAAATATAGAGTTCATGGGAGGAGATGAGGGAGGGAGGGTAAGATTGAGAGGGAATGAGGGAGGGTGCTATAGCTGGGATGTGAAGTGAATAAAATGTAATTAATGTAAAAAAATAAAAATTTAATTATAAAAAGAATCCAGGCAATGCTTGGTACTGCGATTGTCTTAGACTTTTTATTATTTGTTTATTGTTTTATGTATATATGGTGTGTGTGTGTGTGTATGCATGTATACAGTAGGAATGCATCTGAGTGTCAGAGAATGACTTTGTCAAGTTGGTTCCGCCCTTCCAACTTTAGGTTTTGAGGATCAAACTCAGTTCATCAGGTTTTTATGGCAACCAATTTTACCCACAGAACCATCTTATCACTGCCACACCTTAGATTTTAATTTACATTTTTAATATATCTTAAAAATGTATTTATTGTAAATAAACATATTTAATAACCACATAACAAACATATATTGTTTGGCTTGCTAGGTAGAATAAGCGTAATCATGCATTATTTTGAATTATTATACATAGCCAAATAAAATTAAGAAACAATGAAAATGAAGGGCCTTATATTGCTATGATAAACAACATTGTCCAAAGAAACTTGGAGGAATAAAGAGATCTAGTTAGCTGATATGTCTCAGTCTATTACTGATGAAATATATGACATGAACTGAAGCAGGGACCATGCAGCAATGTTTCTTATTGGCAAGTTAAATAAATAAATTATTCCTTTCTTCCTTCATTTTTATTTCTATCATAGCCACCCTCCTCTCCTCCCAGTCCCACCTTCATTTTCTCTTCCCCTTATCGTCCCAGCCCTTCTCTTCAGAAAATGGGACCTCTCCACAACCCACCCCAGCACGTCATTTCATCAGGTCTTCCCATGTGGGCTGTTGAAGCAGATATGCTAGGGGGAATTGATGAAAGAGCAGGCAACAGAGTCCATGTCAGAGACAGCTCCCAATCCCTTTACTAGGGAACCCAAATAAAGACCAAGCTGCTCATCTGCTACACCTGTGTAGGTCCAGTCCATGCATGGTCCAGAATTGGTGCTTTAGTAACAACAGAACCCTCCCTTCCTTCCAGAGGCCTTGGTTAGTTGATTCTGTTGATCTTCTTGTGGAGCTCCTGCCCCCTCTGGATCCATCTATCCTTCCCTCTGCTCTTCCACAAGACTCCTTTCACTACTTCCACCACTGCTGGGGGAAGCCTTTCAGAGGACAACTATCTAGGCTCCTGTCTGCAATCAAAGCAGAGCATCATTTATAATGTCATGGGTGGGTCTCAGGCAGGTTGGGCTAGGCATTATTTGGACAGTCCCTCAATCTCTGTTCTATTTTTCCCCTGTATACCATGTATGCTTCAACTTGCACAAAACTCAAGCCTAAGTGGATTGAAGGCTTCAACATAAACCCAGAAACAGTAAATCTATTGGAAGAGAAAGTGGGGAATCAGACTTAAACTCATTTTCATGGGAGACCACTTTCTGAACAAAACACCAACAGCTCAGGCTCTAAGATCAACAATTAATTAATGAAATCTCATGAAATGGAAAAGCTATTACAAAACAAAGGGCACTGTCAATAGAATGAAATAATAGCTTATAGACTAGGAAAAAGATCTTCACCAACCCTATATCTGACAGAGGGCTAATATCCAAAACATATAAAGAACTAAAAAAATTAAACATCAACAAAACAAACAATCCAATTAAAATTGGGGTACAGAGCTAAAAAGTGAATTCTCAACAAAGGAATCTCAAATGTCCAAAACACTTAAGGAAATGTTCAGTGTCCTTAGTCTTCAAATGCAAATGCAAATCAAAACGACTCTGAGATTCCAAGTTACTCCCATCAGAATGGCTATGATCAAAAACTCAAGTGGCAGTCTGCTTTCTTATATAACCCAGGACCAGATGCCCTCCCCCACCAATCATCAGCCAAAGATATGCCACATAGATATGTTTATCTGCCAATATGGTGAATACAACTTCCCAATTGAGGCTTTTTCCTCCACAGTGTCTCTCGGTTGACAAAATAACCAGCATCTACAGTGATATCAGAAGTTATTAAAATGAAATAAATTATGACAGTTAGTTTTGAGAGAGTCAAGTAGTCACTGCAAATTCTAGTAGCCAGCTCAAGAAAGGAAGGTTAACAAGTTACTTATAAGCTGCACAGGGCTCCACATTTAAGACAAACTTCCTTTCTTCAGACTACTATATTCATTGCAGTCAATATTTCTGTAAAGAAATTTTGACTGTATGATGCTACAATGTAGTTACTGAATATCTCCTCCACTGTCTGTGGAGGAGATATTCTGGTACATCCCTTAGAACAATTTCTAACACCAAGTGAGGTGCAGATCTGGCTGCAGCTCTCTGAAGGCCGGAAGCCACCGTATGCTTATGGGGTATAAACAGTCCAGCTCATTTTAGGATAAGACTTCACAGTAGAGACCATAGTAATTGTAGCATTATTCACAATAGCCACAACAGAAAAATAGCCTAAGCTTTAACTGATGGATGAATGAATACAGAAAAGAAAAACATCCATTTGCCACTGAGAAAATTGAACATTGCATCTGCAATGGATATTATTTGTCCTTACAATGCAAGATCATGTAATTTGTTTTTTAAATTTTTGTTTATTTTACTTTAGTTTTTAATTTGTGTGAATGTTGTACCCGCTTGTCTGTGCACTATGTGCCCAAGGGCCAGAAGAGGGTATTATATCTCTCTGAACTACAGTTGCACAGTTGTGAACCACGGTGTGGGTACTGGGAATTGAACCTGGATCCCTGTGGAAAAGCATCCAATACTCTTAACTCTTTAACCATCTCTCCAGCTCTGAGACTATGCAATTTCTAGTCAACATGGGTTAACTGGAGGGTAGAATACAAAGAGAAAAGACCAAACACAGAAAGGCAAATACCACATTATCCTACTTAGAGGAGGAAGCACAGATAAGTAAGTGGATAGAAGCCCAGCATCAATGTGTGGAAAGTGAGGTGTTTGCCAAAGGCTGCAGAATTCTGGTTATGTAAGACAAGTAAGTTCTAGAAGTCTATTGCAAAATCTATGCCTTTAGTTAACGATGATGTCAACTTAAAACTCTGCATGTACAGTTTGCAAGATGGGGGGAATGGATCAGGGTTCTCATCAAAGAGAAGAAGAGGATGGAGAGAAACAGACAGAAATAATGAGGGTGCTTATGGGGAGCCAGTAGTGATGGGGTTACCGGTGCACTGGGCTTGAAGTGCATTAAGTAGGTTCAGGTTTCATATGTTAATCATGCTTCAATAAAGTGATTTCTCAATATATAAAAAATACAAAATAAAATAAAAGTAAAGAACAAATCTTTTTTCTTGCATAAATAAAGGACAGGTGACCAATCTTTAATTTTAAAATGAACAGCTTCCACAAAAAAAAAAAAAAAAAGAAAGAAAATGTGCGTGTTTGTGTGTGTGCATCTATGTATGTGTAGGGGTACTAACAGCCCAGGTACAGCCAAATGCTCATCATGACCCTTATCAAAAGAGTGCAAAAACATACCTAGTAAGATTCTATTTAATTTTAACTTTGAATTTTGAATCTTAATAGAAAATGAGTGTTATTGCAAACATACCCTCCCTCAGGTTAATTAAGTTAATTGGCTAATTGATTGGTATTGGGAAACTTTGGCTTCATAATATCATGTGATCATACTCTGGAAATGTGAATGTAAAATATTGCTCTATGACAACATTGAGGTTTCCTTTACTTCATGTTAAAAATATCAAAAATTTGCTATTCTTGAACTTATAAATGAACTCATTTTGGCTGGAAGATGGCTCTAGTAGTCATGTGTTTGCCAGGTAAGCATGAGGACCTGAGTCTGGATGCCCAGAAACCATCTAAAAGGCTGGACATAGTGGTGCCCTCCTGTAGTCATAGCATTGGAGGAACATAAATGGAAGGGTTCCTAGGGCTCTCTGGCCAGACTGAGTCAGTCTATTAATCAGACTGAGTCAGATTATTCCAACTGACTCAGTGAGTGAACTTGTCTCAGAACAAAAGATAAACAGTGAATGAAGAAGACACCCAATGTCAACCTCTGGCCTACACACAGACACAGACACACACACATAAAATGTCAACCTCTGGGCTACACATGCATACAAAGACAAACACACACACACACACCACACACACAGAGAGAGAGAAACACACACCAAATGTCAACCTCTGGCTTACACAAATACACACACAAACACACCAAATGTCAACTTCTGGCCTATACACACACAGACACACACACACACACAATGTAAACCTGTGGCCTACACACATACAGACACATATACACATACACAAATAATGTCAACCTGTGGCCTATACGGTAAAACACACACAATGTGAACCTGTGGCTTACACACACAAAGACACACACACAATGTCAACCTGTGTCCTACACATACACACACACACAAATACGATTCCGAAATCCCACAAACATGTAGACCTGTACATAATGCATATATTAAAAACTTCAAGCTTTGAACAATGCCTCATTTCTAACCAGCCATTTGATTAAAGAAATTGTGTTTGCCTTTGTAGCCTCCAGTGTGCACACAGACCCTCCTGTCCACATTTGAAAGGATCTGCCCTGGATTATGAGGGGTCCAGATCATATATGACCTTCAAGAATGTAATGCGAATAATCCAGCAATGCTAAAAGTTTTTTCATCCTACATCTTTGGGTTCTAATTAGTAACATCAAGACCTGGAGCTTAACAAACTTATTTTGGTTTTGAGACAGGATCTTGCTATGTAGCCAAGGCAACCTATAGGTTTATTTTATCATTTTCAAATTACAACCCTAATTAAGTAATTAAAACTCAGTGTGCATGTTTGTACATGTGTGTGCTGCACACACATGAGTGTGAGGGATGCCTATGCTCATGAGTAGAGGAGTAGAGGCTGAGTCAGGTTGTCAGGTATCTTTCTCTGTCACGTTCCATCTTGTCCTCTTGAAACAGGGTCTCTGACTGACTTGGAAACTTGGTATTTGAACTAGGCTGGCAGGCAAGTGAACTCCACTTTTCTCTGGCTCCCAATGCAGGGTCACAGGCACCCACAAACATGATTAGGTGGGCACTGGGGACTTGGCCTCAGGTTCTAATGCCCACATGTCCAGTGAGACATCTCCCCAGTTGAAGAACCATTTCCAAATGAAACAAGACTACAATAAAAACAAAACAGAACAAATCAAAACAAACAAATAACAACAACAAAACCTGGGGCTTGTTGGCTGTACATACCTTTAATCCCAGCACTCATGGAGGGAGAGGCAAGGGGATCTCTCTGAGTTGAAGGCCAGCCTGGATCTACACAGTGAATCCAGGCCAGCCAAGGCTACACAGAGAAATCAGTCTCCAAACAAACAAACAAACATACAAAGCAAAATGAGCAGGAGAAAGGAGAGTGTGTACAACACCATTTTGTATTAAAAAATATTCTAGTAGACATAAAGATTTGGACCCAAATCCATAGATTGTGAGTTACCTAAGTTTGGGCTTGGGATAGTCTTAGAGTAAGAGAAAAATCCTTGAATTCCTTTGCAGTATTTGAGACAGGATGTTCCAACTGGATTTGCAATTTTCAGGGTACCAAAGCACGGACGCAGTTATCTTGTCATTAAGTTTACCTACAATCTTAAACCCCAACAGAGCCCTAGGTAACCTTGATGTAACCATCTGGACACTTGGTTGCATAGCTAATGGAGCAGGATTAGCACTCTGTCTTGATTGTTAGAAGAGACTTCTTATCATATCTTTTCCCCTATGCAAATCAGCAAAGAACACTGATTCCTCAGAGCCTTGAAATATAACTGGTATGTCTGCTTCTCTAACTGCTTCATCTCACTGCAAGTCAGGAATGGCAATGAGGTTGATTGGCATTGACTGGCTTGCTGCTCCCAGTCTTATCTGGTGAGAGTACTGGAATCAGTGATTTGCTGATAATGTCTGCTATGCCTGCGGGTGTGGACAGGGATACTGCTTACACCATCCCTCACCTGGAACCTGGAACACACAAGGGAGGGTAATGTCACTACTCTCAGTTATCAAAACGAGGAACCAAGTCATATTACAGAGTACCTGTATCAGGTGGCTTAATGCTACAGTGGGTTATTCAAAGCCAATTGTTCAAAGATCAGTTATCTTCAGGGGTAATATTTCAGAATTGTTTCACAGGAATAGCTCCTGTATGTCTAGTGCTGTGCTCAATGCCCTGGTGTACAGTTTCTCATCTAGAGAGATTTGTAGTATTTAGATTTCAATCTAATGAAATAGCAGGTGACAGGTTTTTAGAGAGGATATTGCTATGTAGCCACAGTAACCTACAGGTTTTTTTTAACATGTTCAAATTACAACCCTAAATAAGGAATTAGGACTCTGTGCAAGTGTGTACATGCGTGTGTTGCATGCACATGAGTGTGAGGGATGCTTATGATCATGAATAGAGGCTGGGGCAGGATTTCAGGTGTCTTTCAGTGCTTTTTGTTGTTGTTGTTCATTGCTATAACCTGAGCTTGTAGAATGCTGCCTCACACATGGTGATATCCAGAAAATATATGTTGATTAAATTAACCCATTTGGGACATCAGACAGGCATATTGGGAACAGATCTTTGGTAGCATAGGGTGGACCAGAACTAACTGCTTAAATGAATGATGTAGGCAGACTCTTGTGGTTGGTGCTCCTGACCCTCCTGTATAGACAATCCTCCCCTTCCCAAGTCTTTCAAGCTTCCCTAATCTGCCCATCAAATTTGGTCTGCAAAAGGCAGGCTAAACTTCAGAGCTCAGGGTGGAGTGTGGGTCAAATTCTACATTTTGTGAAGTATGCACCCTTGAATGAGTTCCTACTCCTTGTTATTATCTGTAAAAGGGAGAAAGTGGTAGCTGACTTTCTAAAACATACCAGCTGCAAGCTACCTGGCACAGTGACCAGAGGCACATAGTAATAGATGATGTCTCCTGAAACTCATCTTTATCTTACCTCTGAACCTGATGATGATCTGACCTTGCAAGTATGTTCAGTCCCCTACCCTAGGCTAACCTCAATCTGCCAAGTGTGGGCTTTCACCATCTCATCCACAAAATGGTATTCATTCTTTATTTCCTTTGCTCACATTCATGTCCTCCAACAGCTTGTTTTTGTTTTTGAGAAAGGGTCCTGAGCAGCCACACTCCCTGTCAAATATGCTATGTGGCAAAAGATGAGCTTGAACTTCTGATCTTCATGCTGCTACCTCGCAAGAACTGGGTGTGCTCCATAACAATGAGCACATGCAGATGCAGGGATAGAACCCAGGGCCCTGCAAATACTCAGAAAACACTCTACCAATTGAGCTACAACCCTAGGATCCAAGTTGTTAGTCTCTGCTCTCTATTTAAGAATTCTAGGCCTTACAGGGCCATGTCTCATATATCTTTGTCATCCTGACAGCACAGTGCTATTCAGTTGTGGGGGAGACTTCATCATCTCCTCTCAGTTAATCAGAATAAAAACAAAATCTGCAGAAGAAGAAACCTTCCATTCACAGAATTACAAAGTTGTCCCCTGATATTCATTGCTCCAGAGGGTCAGGAAAGGGTCACCATTTTTATTGCAAGGGTGGAGGGGCTGAGGACTGTAGATAGTTTGGAATATGAAAAGGTAACATACAGGTTTCAGCTGCTTGATTAGCCCTTTTTTCAAGCACCCAAGTGGCACAGAGAAAAACATTCTCTAGTTTTAGTGGTGAGTAGTGGAACTCCTGGGGATGGATCTCCCTCTGGGCACTGTGTCCACTCCTCACTCAATGTGCATGCTGTCCTTCACACCTTTCACCATAGAGCACTCTGCACCTTTTTGTTCCAAAATACAGGTTTAGATTTTCTATAGGGAAAATTGGCTGGAGTACCCATCACTGTACATTGTCCCAGGCATTGAGAGAATGTTCCAGAACACTGGTCCTCGTCTTGGAAGACAGTGCTGTCTGCATCCTCCTGTGGTTGTAAAAATTCATGTTGATGCCAACAGTTGGAGTTCCCAATGACTTTTCCTTTCTTCAAGGTTATTCAAGTAGTGAGTAACTGCTCTACTGGGTGAGAACCATGGGATTGCAAAGCAAAGTAATAGCTTGTCCATGTGCAAGACATTGGGGCTCAGAAACATTAGATGATGAAATGAGTTGTGAATATCCAGGTGGGGTTCTCAAGAACATCTAGACAGGCATGCTAAAAGTGATGAGTAGTTTTAAAGAAAATAATTTCTTAGATATTACAAATACTTTAGCTTCAAAAATTCGGCATACAATGAGCTATAGCAGATGATGCCATAAAAGTATGTATTTCTGTAGCTGCCAGAAGAAGCAGAAACCAGCAGAGCTACCCAGAAGGAGTTTAAGCCAATGTCATTTGGAAAAGACAGCTCCAACCTATTCAGCTGCCTGCAGACTGTCCAGTATGCTCCAGTTTCCCAGGTTTTGGTGGGCCTTGGTGATGCAGCTATCTCTGAGTCTTTATGACTCCTCTAATAACCCTTTGAGTCATTGGTTCACCAAGTTAGACTTCAGTAGTGTCCAAACTTTGGTCTGTCACGTGTTCTCTATCTAGAGTGAATAGATGTGTGTTATATCTCCCAGGAAATGTTTGGTCATACAACACTCTCATAGCCAGGGCCTTTGTATTTCCTCAATGAAATTTCCGAACTAAAGTTTGAAGCCAATTGTGTTGGAAAAAAATGAACCAGTTCCTTTGTTTTTACCACATCAACACAGAAGATTTCTGTAACCTTATAAGGTATGGGAAGTCCCTACCAGCCAGCAAGTCAGCAGTTCTCAGAAGTGGACACCAACTGGTCAACCTCTAATCCAGTTCAGTTTGGACACTATCTTTCTATGCCACCGGTTAAAGACTCAGTCCCCCAAACTGAGAATTGGAAGTCCCATATTGTGTTTTATCTGTTCTGATGACTGTCTATAAATTGAGTTCTGCAACATTTTCCTCAGATTCAACAAGCTTGTAGAACTCACAGATGTATAGGTTCAAGAAACATCAGCCTGGACAACTTACTAAGACCCTACCTGAGTTCTGGATACAGCTCAGTGGCAAGGTACTTGCCTACCAGGTACAGTGCTTGCCTAACCCTGGGCTCAGTAATTCCAGTTCCTAGAGCTATGGGAATGGGGAATGTCAAAATAGTTCCAGAAAGGCACAAAGGTAATTTGCAATTAGAAATAAAATGAATGTGCTGGGCAAAAAAAAAAAATTACATATTTCTGGATAAAATATAAAATATTAGTGGCTAAAGTATGAAAATCATTCCAAGAATTTAGTACTTTAAAATCATATAGCTCAAAGTTAAATAAATGAATAGATAAATAAAAGCACTTAAATACATTCCAAAATATCCACAATCATTTATAACAATGCAAAACATAAAAAGAAAAATGCTGCAGTGGCGAAAGGGGCATTTTTTTTTTCTGACATTAAAAAAAAATGACTGTGGGGGAAAATTCTACAAGAAAATGCACAGTGGTTTCTGCCTACATACGTGGCTTAGACTATGATTATAAATATTTCTTTGATATGTAAATTACTATTTTCAGTTAATTTTTATTTTCTATCCCTAATGAAATGTTAAGCCATTCTTCTACATTTAAGGGAGCAAGAGAACAGAAGCCTGTCATTATGGCACATGCCTTTAATCCCAGCTCTTGGGGAGGCAAAGGCAGGCAGATCTTTGTGATTTTGAGGTCAGCCTGGTCTACAGAGAGAGTCCAGGACAGGTTGCACAGAGAAATCCTGTCTCAAAAAACAAAATTAACCAACCAAACAAACAAAAAACAATGAGAGAGACAGTGCACACATGCTTTTATGAACACTAGGTAAATGTTTTCAGCTAACAATTTTTTTTGTTAAATATTTTAGTTTTTCTCTTTCTTTGTTTTCACAATATCTGAGACACGGGAAGGTTTGTAACATGCTTGGGTCTTTCTATTAAGTAGGAAGCACTGAATGAACAGGTATTGACAAAAACATGAAATGGCATATGACTGATGAATTGAAATGTAGGTGAAGCTTGACAGCTGGATCACTGGTTAAATATGGTATTACAGTGAAGGAGGACACTAGTTCAGTTTCTGGTATGGATATTGGAACTCCTGGGGAGTTATAACACTTTTGGATTTTATACCTCTGACTTCTGTGACCATCTGTACTCATATACACACACAAACTCCCATGAGCATGCACACACACGCACACATGCACACACAAGCACTATTAAAAATAAAAGTAATACAGATATATGCCTTGGAGTGGTATAGCTGGATCTTGAGGAAGGACTAGTCCTAATTGTCTGAGAAAGCACCAGATTGATTTCCGAAGTTTACATTCCCACCAGCACTGGAGGAGGGTTCTCCATGTTTTCTCCAGCATTTGTTGTCACATGATTATTTATTTTTTAGCCATTCGGAAGGGGGTAAGGTGAAATCTCAGGGTTGTTTAATTTGCATCTCCCTCATGAATAAGGATGGTGAAGATTTCTCTAAGTGTTTCTCTGCCATTTGATATTCCTCTATTGAGAATTCTCTGCTTAGCTCTGAACCCCATTTTGAAATTGAATTACTTGGTTTGTGGTGTTTAACTTCTTAAGTTCTTCATATATTCTGGGTATTAGCCCTACCACTGTCATATACAGGTTTGAGGAAGATCCTTCCCTACCTGTGGGTTCTGTGGGCTGATACCCCAACCAAGGCACATGCAAGGAGAGGACCTAAACCCCCTGCTCAGATGTAGCCTATAGACTCGATCTCCAAGTGTGTTCTCTAGTAAGGGGAACAGTGATTGTCTCTGATTTGAAATCAGTGGCAGGCTCTCTGATCACCTCCCATGGGCTTGGGGGAGTGCAGACTTGCCAGGCCACAGAGGAAGACAATGCATCCAGTCCTAATGAGAACCGCTAGGCTAGGACCAGATAGAAGGGGAGGAAGACCTCAACTATCAGTACAGTAAGGTAGGGTCATAGGGAGAGAAGAGGGAGAGAGAGAGGGATAGGGAGGAGATGTTGGAGAGGCCCATATCTGGGATACAAAGTGAAAAAATTGTAAGAAATAATTAATAAAAAATTTAAAAACACAGAAAAAATAAAAATCTTGTTTGTTTGTCTTTTGAAACAGAGTGTCTCTGGTTGTCCTGGACTCACCTTGTAGACCAGGCTGGCCTTAAACTAACAGAGATCCTCATTCCCCTGCCTTCATAAGTGCTTGTATTACAGGTGTGCACCATTGCATCTGGCTCTAAAAGAAATCTTAAAGAGAAAATGTTGACTGCTGCTGTTGACACTCACTAGATTTGTGGCTTTCTTCTCCCTGACATACTTCTTGATGGCTTCATTGTTTGGAGCAAACACTATGTAAGCACTTGCAGCCTCAACTGCATTTACCAGATTTTATTGCTGCAAAGACAGGACAGACAGTGAGGGGACCCTAGTTCCTAAAGAGCTTGACAAAATGGTTTTGCAGAGAACATGTTACTTACAATGATATAGCCTTAGAAGATGGAATAGTCAGGCATATGGTCCAGTTGGGTGATTAGGTTTGGTAAGGAGCCACTTAGACCTCAAGATGCCAGGAGTAAGGGTTAAGAAAAAGGATTTAGTTAGCTACTTTGGTTTAATTACTAATATTTGCCACTGGTTTCCACAAGAAGGCACCTTTGATGTAAGATGCTGGCAGAGAGTTGGAAAATGTCTTAGAGAATTTCATGGTTCTTGTGGTCCACAAAAGGTGCTGTCCAGACATTTTCTTTCTGGAATTTGATTAATGATATTCTTTAGGTCAGACATTCACAATCTGACTTGGCTGAGGTAGTTTCTCAAACTGAAAAGTTCTCAAAAAGGATTCTAGAGGAAGTCCCAAAGCCCTTGAAGTAGGTAGGGACAAGGCTTCCCTACCCCAATTTCCCTAGCTCCCTCCTTTGACTCCATCTCCATACCTATGCCAGAACCAGAGGCTACAGTCCTAGGTCAGCCTGCAGCCCATTCCTTTTACCCCTCCTTTACAGCCCTTCACTTGCAGACACAGGACGGTCCTAATAACCTGGCTTTCCTGAAAAGGCCACTTCCCTTTAGAAAAAAGCTGCCAGATATCATAATCTAGACTGGCAACCTCTCCTGTCTTTCCCGGCTTCAGCAGCTGCCCTTTTTAATACCTATGTGTATATTAAAGCTCTTACTTTCTGTGCCTTACATTTTGATTCTGACAACCAGGATACTGCTCAGCACACTAAAACTAAACTCTTTCACGAGGTCAAATCCCTCAGGGAACTGCTTCAAAAGAAAAGAGAGCTTTTAACACTTCTTAAACAACTGTGGGAACTTGTCTCCTATACTAATGAGTTCTATGGTCTTCCTTCTTTTTCTTCTAAGTGATTTAATGTGTCTGGTTTTGTTGAGGTCTTTGATCCACTTGAAGTTTAGTTTTGTGCAGTCTGATAAGTATGGATCTATTTGCATTTTTCTACATGTAGACATCCTGTTAGACCAGCACCATTTGTTGAAGATGCTGTCTTTTTTTCCATTGTATGGTTTTGACATCTTTATCAAATATCAGGTATTTCTAAGTATGCGGGTTTATTTCTGCATCTCCTGTTCAGTTCCAATAATTCAACATTCTGTTTCTATACCGGTACCATGTGGTTTTTATTACTGTTGCTCTATAGTACAGCTTAAGATCAGGGATGGAGATACCTCCAGAAGATCTTTTATTGTAGAGGCTTGTTTTAGCAACTATGAGTTTCTTTTGATTATGTATGAAGTTGAGAATTTATCTTTCCAGGTCTATAAAGAATTGTGCTAGTAATTTGATGGGAATTACATTGAGCCTGGTCATTGTTTTTGGTAAGATGGCCATGTTTACTATGTTTATCCTGCTAAGCCATGACCATGGGAGATCTTTCCATCTTCTGGTATCTTCTTATAATTCTTTCTTCAGAGACTTGAAATTTTTTTTTTCATACATGTCTTTGACTTGCTTGGTTAAGGTTATACCAAGGTACTTTATGTCATTTGGCTATTGTGAATGGTATTGTTTCCCTAATTTCTTTCTCAGCCCTTTTGTCTTTTGTCTACAGCAGGGCTACTGAATTTTTGAGTTAATTTTGTATCCAGCCCCAGCTGAAGGTGTTCATCAGCTGTAGGAGTTCTCTGGTAGAATTTTTGGGGTTACTCAGGTATACTAACATATCATCTGCGAATAGTGATAATTTGACTTCTTCATTTCTAATTTGTATCCCCTTGATCTCCTTCAACTGTGTTCTAGCAAGGAGTTCCGGAACTATGTTGAAGAGATATGGAGAGAGTGGCAGCCTTGCCTTGTCTCTGCTTTCAGTGGGATTGCTTTAAATTTCTCTCCACTTATTTTGATGTTGGCTATAGGCTTTCTGTATATAGCCTTTATTATGTTTAGATATGTGCATTTTATCCCTGATCTCTCCAAGACTTTAAACATGAATGGATGTTGGATTTTGTCAAATGCTTTTTCAGCATCTAAGGAGATTATCGTGTTTTTTTTTTTTTTCTTTCAGTTTGTTAATATGGTGGATCACCTTGATGAATTTCCATATGTTGAACCACCCCTGCATATCTGCAATGAAGCCTTCTTGGTCATAGAGGATGATATCTTTGATGTGATCATGTATTTGCTTTGTAAGCATTTTGTTGAGTATTTTTGCATCAATGTTCATAAGGGAGATTGGCCTGAAATTCTCTTTCTTTGTTGTGTCTTTGTGAGGTTTAGTTACCAAAGTGAGTGTGGTTTCATATAATGAGTTTGGTAGTGTTCCTTCTGTTTCTATTTTATGGAATCGTTTGAAGAGAAGAGGAGTTAGCTCTTCTTTGAATGTCTGGTAGAATTCTGCAATGAATCAATCTGGTCCTGGGCTTTTTTTGAATGGAAGACTTTTATTGATGCTTATATTTCCTTGAGGGATATAGGACTATTTACTTGATTTACCAAGTTTTGATTCAATTTGGTAAGTTGAATCAATCAAGAAAATTGTCCATTTCATTTAGATTTTCAAATTTTATGGAATATAAAAAATTGAACTTCCTGAATAGAACAACAGCAGGCTCTAAGAACAAAAATCAATAAATGGGACCTCATGAAATGGAAAATCTTTTGTAAAGCAAAGGGCACTGTCATCAAAACAACATGAATGCTTACACATTGGGGAATAATCTTCACCAAACCTTTACCTGACAGAGGGCTAATATCCACTACATATAAAAAAACTAAAGAATCTGAAAAGCAATAAACCAAGTAATCCAATAAATAAAATGGAGAACAGAGCTAAACAGATAATTGTCTGTAGAGGAATATAGAATGGCAGAGAAACACTTAAAGAATGCTGACTTATATAGACATGTAATATTGGACAAACCTACTAAAAATCTGTACATCTAAAGAAACTACTGAAGAGAGAGGACCCTGACAGGTATGGATATTAAAGCCTGCTTTTTTACCATCCACCTGCATTCACAGGATAAAATAGCTTTTTTTAAGCCTGCCAGTAACAAACTTCAAAGGGCCTATGCCTTGCTTCCAATGGAATGTTTTGTCCCAAGGCATGGCTAATAGTCCCACTTTGTGTCAAAAGTGTGTAGCCCAGATTATTGATCCTTTTAGAACATTTTGGCCTTCTGTTTATATAGTATGTTATATGGAGGATATCCTTTTAGTTGTACCTGATGGCTCACTGCTGCTACATTCTTGTAAAACCTTTCACAAAAATTAATAGATTATGGTTTACAACTTGCACTAGATAAAATTCAATTAAAAGACTCATATTTTTATTTATGAGTTGAGCTCCAGTGTCAAAAAATTACTACAAAAAAGATCCAGTTAAAAACTAGCCATTTAAGACTTTCAATGTTTTTCAAAAGATCCTAGGAAATATCAATCAGATAAGACCTATTCTTAAAATCACTACAGGAGCTTAAACTTCTCTTTTATATTCTCAAGGGAGAATCTAACCCTTCTTCCCTTCACTCTTAAACCACAGCAGGGACAGAGGCCCTTCAGGTTGTGAAAACACCTATCCAAAACAAGCTAGGTACATTTTATTCCTCTTAGGAACCCCTTCTCTTTCTCCTGTGTACCTCATCCCATAAGCACACTGGGGTGTTCTGGCAACATAATCCTCTGTTGTGGACTCATGTCTTCACCTCTCCCAAAGGTTCTTGCCCTTAATACTCCTTTGGTTGCAAAACTCATCCTTGTGGGACACAGACAAAGCTGTAATTTTTTTGGCAAAGTTCCTGATAAAATAATACTGCCCTATTCTAAAGGTCAGTTAGAATGGCTCATGCAAACTACTGATATTTGGCCCATTGTCTGTTCTTCCATTTCTGGGATAATTGGTAACCATTGTCCTGCTAATAAGTTACTTCAATTTAGTAAAAACCACCCTTTCAACTTCCCAATAATTATTTCTCCTCAACCATTTTCAGAGGCACATTTAGTATTTACAGATGGCTCCTATAATGGGGTCACTGCCTATACTATTCCTGGAAAAACCAATTCTATCCAATATAATTTTAAGTGGGCACAGCTTGTAGAGCTTTTTGCAGTAGTTAAGGTTTTTCAGATTCTACAAAATTTCCTTTTTTATCTATATACTAAAAGTGCCTGCCTATATTGGCCACTCTGTTCCACTTCTTGAAATGGTTCCCTATATTAGACCTTCTACAAATGCTGTTCCTCTTTTGGTCAAGCTCCAGCATTTAGTTGACTCTAGAAGTCAACCCTTTTATTCTGGTCACCTCCTAGAGCACTCAGACCTTCCAGGTCCTCTGTCTGCAGGAAATTCATGCACCTATGCTGCCACACACTTATCTGAATTTTCCTACAAATAGAAGAGAACTACACTTGCTTTTCCTCAAGCAAGGGAGAATTCTGTGCTTCCCTTAAGGGAAGAGTGCTGCTTTTACACAGATTATACTGGGATTGTAAGGCACAGCATGGCTAAGGTTAGGGAAGGCTTAGAAGAGAGAAAGAGATAGAGAGAACAAGAGGAAAGTTGGTTTCATAATTGGTTTTCAACCTCTCTCTGGATCACCACATTCCTTCCTTCAATTGTGGGACCCATGATGGGTTTCCTTTTCCACCTATCTTTTGGCCCATGGGCCATTAAAACACATACTAGCTTTGTAAAACAGCAAATTGATTCCTTAGCATCTAAACACATACGAATCCATTATCACAGACTTGGTTTGGCTGACAGAGGTTTAGCTGAACCCCAGGGAGACTGCTGAGAGTCTATCACATGGGACTTGACTGCCTGTATTTGGCTCTCATGAGAAGAGCATGAAACTCAGATAATGCTTGCCTTATGTAGCTTGGGTACCTGTAAGGGGTGCAAGATGACATAGGGTGGGGGAGGACCCAATTGCCTGCTTCTGAGTCCCTTGAGAATCAAACCTGATTGCATTGAGGTTGGTGTCTTATTACCCCTAAACACAACCTGTTCTGAATGCTGTCAGGTTTTGATGGTCTTCTTCTCCACCCCCAAAAGATACCCAAAAAGGGTATAAAATGCCTTGGGAGGATCAGGTCAATCCTTTCCACCTCTGGTTAATGCCCTCCAGCTGCAAAAGACCTCATAGTCAAAACCTACCTGCTAGCCTCTTAAAATGTTTAAGAAGGGAGGAGATGCAGGGAGCCAATGCTATTTATTAAAGCCAATGCCAATTAGTGAGCCAAAGCCATTTAGTAGAGCCAATGCAGATTAGTGGAAAGTTACCAAAAACTGCACTAGGTCATGGGTGATAGATTTATGTGAGAACATCTGCTAGTCAGTCTTGGAACATCCTTGAGATATCTTAAGGAAACCTTCTTGAGGTATCTTGTGGGAGGTTTCTCAAACCATAAAACACGTTTTCTATCTTCTGCAGCAGTAACTTAGCCTTCCCCCTTTTCCTGCCTTCTCCTATATAGTTGTGTAAAAATTTCAAATAAATGAGACTTTGATCAGACAAACAGACTTAGGCTCCCTCCTTGAGTCTCTGTGTCCTACCCATTCTTTACACACACACACACACACACACACACACACACATCACCCCATTTTAGGAAGCCATTGAACTCCTGCGGGTGCGGACACAGGCATGTATTACCACACTCAGTCTGAGTACTTTGAGTCTCCTTTGTCATAGACAACATTCATCTGTAAGGAGTAACAGCAGCAGTTATATGCTGCCTCTCCTCACCCATCTCATTCAGGCCCTATTGGGTCCACAGGGACACTACAATTCCCGAGCCTAGCATGGAAAATCCTTTGGCCTAAGTAACTACTGCAATCTTCTCCTTCTAGAACCTTGTCAAACAAAAACCCTCAAGGCTGTAACCTTTTGTTTCCTTCTTCATTCAGTCTTGAAGTGACATTTAGCCATCCTAGTATGGCTCAGGATGTGGAGCCAGGAATGTAGAGGAGGTCTGTATCTCACCCTTGACGAGATATGACAGGAGACTGGACAACACTGACAGACAGCATGAGATCAATGCCTGGAGGAAGGGTGGTCAGCACGGGAAAAGGCGAGTCCAAGGAGTACCCTCAAGCACTCTTCATGCGATTGGCTGCCTGGTGCTAATATGCAAATGAGGAAACGTCACTTCCTATGTATGCGGTTTGGAAGGCATCTTCAGGCACCATTTTCTCAATCCCATGAAGGAAGGCATGTGGGTGCTGAGACATGCCAACAGGCTGAGGCTGCCTTAGGTCCTCCCAGTGTAAGTGAAGACTGGGGGTCTCAGGCGCTAGAAAGTTGGAGTGAGACTGGAGGAGGCAAGGAAGGAGGAGGCCCTAGTGTGACTGGAGGGCACAGGGGAAGGCTGTGATGTCAGGCTAATGTGAGACCAGAGGCCTGTGGAAGACTATGGGAGCCTGTGTGTGACAGGAGGATGTAGAAGGACTGTGGAGGGCTGTGTGTGACAGGAGGACCGAGGAGGACTGTGAAGGCCTGTGTGTGATGGACACCTGGGGAGGACTTTGGAGGGCTGTGTGTGACTGAAGGTTGGGGGAGGGCTGTTCAGGGCTGTGTGTGACTGGAATACTGGGGAGGACTGTGGAGGGCTTTGACAGCAGGTCTGTGTGTGATGGAGGAAGGGGGAGGACTGTGTCTCCAGGCACAGGTGTGACCCAAGTTGTGGGAAATGCTGTGGCAGGATGTTCTGGTGTGACTGGAAGCCACAGGGAAAGACTGTGATGCGAGGCCTGATTGTGAATAAAAGCCCTGGAAGGACTGCTGCAGGGGTGGCAGTGTGTGCCTGGGCTGGGGGTGGGGAGTGGAATGGAGGGCTGAAGGCAGGGCCAGCTGAGATTGTAGGAGGCAGGTACAGGCTGGGTTCTCATGCCCAAGAGCTGTGTCTTAAGCAAATGCTCTCTTATTGCAGGGCAGAACATTTTAAAAATGTTTCAAGTGCCTGTGGAAAATCTGGACAAGGTCAGAAGTATGCGGCCATGGGTAAAGAGCATGCTTCTGAAGATTGGACTTGAAAAAAGCAAAGAATTGCTGAAGAGCCTTAAAGGCTTTGACCCAAGTGACAGATACTTTTATAATACATCTTGGCCAGATGTTGCTCCAGGGGAATTTTTCAGAAAGCAAATGAGATACCGAAGCAAGCCATACTGCTGTAGCCTGTGTGAATACTGAGCAGATGTGCTTACTTCTCTGAAAAATCATTTGCATCGGTGCCATGAAGATGAGGCTGACCAAGAGTTGCAGATCCAGTGTCCAGATTTGTTTCATGGCCTGATGTGGTGAGCAAACACTTCCAGTTATTCCATGAGACTGCTGTGAAAGTTCACAGCCCCAAGGACAAGGTTCTGGGCAATGGGAAGCCACTGAAGGATTATATAAGACATTTCACATGTTTAAAATGTAACTTTTCCAACAGTTCCTTCTGTAGCATGAAGAAACATGTTCTGATCACCCATTTTCACTCTTTACTTAATGCATATGTTGGCTTTCAAACTAAGGAAGACCAGCAACAGCCAACAGCCAGTGATATTCTTTCTGTGGCAATCACTGTACCACCTGAAAGATACTTTTGTAAAATGTGTAGTACCATGATGGGCAGGCAGGATGATCTGATGGCCAATATTTTGACATTAGATATACACAAGGATTTGGAGAATAAGTTGAGGTCTATAATTTCAGAACACAAAAAGAGGATTCAAAAGCCTATTGTAGCAAAGGCAGGGTTGTCCAGAACCCCAAACAGCAGGGCTGCACACACAGCTCATCCAGCCAAGCCAACTTGGTCTCACCTTGCTTGGCAGAGAACAACCCAAGTCTAGTCATGGTAAAGCCATTGACCATGGCCCAACCTGTGACCTCTACAAATGTACAGCCACCAAAGGGGGTCCCAGACGCTTCCTGGACCCTCACCAATTCTCTTTCTGATACTGCCCAGTCCCATGTGCCTTTTAGCCCTCTACCTGTGGGCCAGACCAACCACACACTGAGGCCTTCTGCTCCCTCAATTGACCTTTTCTCTGGCAAGGCTTCACCTAATAAGCCTGTAGACACTCCTGTACTCTCTGTAAGCCAGCCACTTGGGCCTGTGAATAAGTCTGTTGGAGTGAGCAATCACTTAGTGAGTCAAGCCTTCCAACCTGGGATTTTACCACTCACACAGCCCATGGGGTCTACAAGTAGACCAGTGGGAGCTGCAGTCAGATCAGTGGGGCTTACAAGTAGGCCAGTGGAGCCCACAAGCAGACTGGTCAGGCCTGGTACTCTGTCTTCTGGCTTTTCAAAAAACCCAAGATGTCTGGTGACCATGCCACCTAGAACAATTTCTGTGGGTGAGATGGTCTCATTGGCAGGCCTTCCTGAGGGTCAGATGACCCCTGCTTTTGTCATTTCTACACAGATTGTAGCTTCTGGGGTTCTCCTCACTGGTCAAGCACTCCAGTCCAGAGTTCCCCATGTAGGTCAGACAGTCTTCACACAGGTTCTTACCTCTCCTCAGAAAATGTCTGGTAGTGTTTTCCCTACAGGTCAAGTGGTATCATCTGGGTTACTACCCACCCAACAAGTGGCAGTCTCAGATGTCCTTGTGAACCAGGTTGTGAGCTCTGGTATTCCTCTGCTTGGTCAGCCTGTTAACTCAGGTCCATTTGTTGGGCCCAGTATGCTTCAGCTCAGTCAATCTGTTGGCACCAGCATCCTGGTGGTGAGCCAGTTAGTAAGAGCTGACACTTCATAGAACACCCTGTTCCTCAAGTCAGGCTCTGTTTTCAGGAAGATGTTTCCAACAGGCTCACAGTTCAATGGGAAGCCCCTTTACATGCTGGACCCCATGCCTGTCACTCTGACTATTCCTCAGGGTGCTAGCCTCATGACTGTTTCATCCCAGGTGTCCACCAAATTCCAACTCCCCAGTGAGGGTATGCAGATTTCCAGTGCTCCAGTCAGCTTGTCTTCCTCCCAGGAGCTGGTAAGCAATGCAGACCAGAACATATTTGCTCAGGTCTCCTCACCTGAGGTGGATACGAATCTGGTTGCCATACAGGACAAGCAGTGGAAAGTCTGCCCAGTTTGCAATGTGTTCTTCCCATGCAATGTCTACCAAGCTCACATGGAAGTGGCTCACAGATAAAGTGAGTTCAACTCCAGTGAGAAACATGAACTGGTAAAGCTGGCAGTGTGTGCACCATTTATGAAGTGGACAAGAGAGAGGGCCATGCTTTGTCTCTCCTACAAATGCCTAGTCTCTAAGGAGGAGCTAATGTACCACTTACTCACACATGGCATGGGGTGCCTGTTTTGTCTATGTACTTTCCACAGCACTCAGGGTCTCTTGGAGCATAGCAAAATTAAACACCGGGGGATGAAGAAGCTGTTGTTGGATTATCTTAACAGGGGCTTCCAGTTGAGCCTAGATGCTGATGGCAACCTGTTGTTCCCCCATCTTGATTTCATCATCACTCTGCCAAGGGAGGAGATTGGAGAACAGGAGGTCCACCTGGCTATCCTCTCAGGCATATACTCCTCATCGCTGGTGCCCTGTTAAGATGAGGTCTCAGGTTAAGGTTGTAACTCAGCTCAGAAAACAAGACCTGACCTGTCCCCTCTGTTTGACAACATTTATGGTAGCCAATGCCTACATCTTACACTTGAAGGACAGACACCATATTATGCCCACTGCCTGTACAGTGCTCATTTGTCCCACCTTTAGTTGTGTCCACTGTGGTGAAATCTATCCTGGAAGTTTTACTGTGGAGGCTATCACTCTTCATTTGCTGCATTGTGCATATGTGCCCAAAGATTGCTCAGACATGCAAGTTCTGTCGAGTTTTGTTGAGAACAGTGAACTACAGTTTGCCAGGGAGGAAAAGGTTACTGATTCTACCTGTCACTTCAAAAGAAAGTGGCTAGATGTCCATTTGGGGCCAGAAGACCTGAGGAGGAATGGGAAAAGGCCCTTGCTTATACTGTGTAATGAAGCATCAGATCCTGAAGAAGGGACTAATGCTGTGCCCTTGAAGAGACAAAGGAATGAAAGCACAACTAAGGAAGTGGAGGCCAGTCATGATTTACTCCAAATCCTAGCATTAGATCCTACCAAATGCAAAGACTACTCCTCTGAGGAAAAAAAGCAGTTTCTTAGAGATTATTTCAAAAAAAAAAAAAAAAAAAAAAAAACATGTCCTAGCAGAAAAGAAGTTGAAATGTTGTCATTATTCTTGAAGATGAAAAAAAAATATTGTGGCTTTTTTTTTTTTTGGAACAAGAAGATATATTTGCTTGAAGGCAAGAGAAGACCACAGACCCTCAAAACTTGTAGGTTTTGATATGTCTGAACTTAAAAATGTTAAACACAGACTGAACTTTGAGTATGAACCACAAAAGTCCTAGGCAGTATAGTTTGTGCCGATTATGGTACCCATGTTTGCTCTTTTTTGTTGGTTTCTGTGGCTTTTCCGGATTTTGGAAGGGATCAGGAATACTAAACTTAAAAAGTAAATGCTACTCCATATGCACTGATTGATGTACTTGTGTCTCTTAGGAGTCATTTCTAAGGTTTTTCTTTGTTTTTGTTTTTTCCCAATCATGAGAATGCAGTTTGGTATTTCATATATCCCTTATTCTTAGTAGCATTCATGTTAAATGATAAAAACAGATGTCTAGAAGTACTTGTCTTTTCACTTAGGGAGATTTCTGCTTGTTTGTAAATGGTTAGGTGAAAATAAGAGCATCATCTTGAGTGTTAGAGGCAGTAACCAAGGACACCGCAATGCTGCGAGATTAGAGCACTGTCATGTGTATGACTTTCTAAGAACACATTTTTGAAATTAACTTCTGTTAAGATTTGCTTACCATATTATGAATTTGATTTATATTTTCAGGGTTGTCTTGAAAGCTGTGTCTGAAACACAACTCATATGCCTATGGCCTAAACAATACTAAATGTTTATTATTATTATTATTAAAATATTCCCATTTCAGGAACTGGTATATAACTCATAATAAGTTCTTTTATAAGTGAAGTATTTGTAAAGACTGGAATGCAGTCCTTTGTGGACTTCATAGGACATGCAAGGTGCTTGTCTCTAGTAATACTTACTTTGCCTGTTTTGCAGAGGAATAGGCAGAGTAATAGCCATGGGATCCTGCATATATATGGGCTTCCCATTACATGCAGATTTTTAATCTCCATTAAAATATAAGACAATTTTTAGAATAGACGTTGAGAAAACCCAGAACCCTATCGTACTTGAACTACCAATAAGCAGATTGGAGGAAAGCACAATGGTCACATCTATGGCATTTCTGCCTTCGTGTGTGGACCCTATTAAAGTGGAGTACAAGTTTCATTCTTAATGGTGGAATGGGTTAGACAGGGAACTCTTCCTAGTTTGAGTAACTTACTATATGTGTTAGAGTGGAGAAGGTGTGATTTCCTCTGGCCCAGTTATCCATTTGAGGGACTGCCAAGGAATGTCTTGTGTTACTGCTCTGTGGATGCCAATCCCTGTGTTTTTCACAGGCTATAAATCATCAGCAGATTGCACAGTAATGCAGATCAGCCACCTTAGGTCTTGAATGATTTTTGTTCCAGCAGAACAAACTATATCTAATCAAGAGGCTGTGCTTAGGAAGAAGGAATACACAAAGGAAGTATACTACTGGTATACTTATTTTGAATAAGGTGGTGATTGTGTCTTTTCCCTGCTGGCTGGGGTCTGACCTCAATCTTACACATTTAGCTACTGTGTAAAGAATTGGTGCACAGGAAAATGGAGGAAGGGAAAAGAAATCAATGCTTCAGGCTATTAAATTTCTAGAACAAGAATAGGACCTTTAGCTTAAAGGAAAGTTTGACTTGAGATGAGGGGAGGGATTATAACATTTGAAAATCTTATAAGATGAGGAAGATGACAATATAATTCCTAAGTACCAGTTTTATCGTATTTGATAGAAAAGACTCATGTTTTATATTTCTCTCTTTTCTTTTAAAATACTCTTTAAACTCATTATGTTTGATTGTTATTTTTCTATCTTGGAATAATAAATAGCAATTGGGACTATAATTGTTACATTTATTTTATTAGCATGGTTTAAAATGAGCCCCTTCTTCCTAAGGGTATTTCTTTGACCAGGTGCCATGGACCGGCCCAGTCGGGCTCCTGTCGTCTGCGGGAGAACAAGGCTTTAGACAGGAAGACACGGTTTCGGTGAAGAATTGACAGACAGAGACACCTTGATGGTTTTGACTCTGCTGCAACTTTACTGAAATCAAGCCAGTATTTTTATAATGATTTCACAAAAGGCACCTTAAAATTGGCATATTTTCCAGAACATTTAGACTTTTACCAAGAATACAAAGTTTACATTTTAACTCAAAATGCAATCAAACATAAAGCAATACCCACAAATAATCTTGGCCTAAAAACTTTTTGATTAGAGCAAACAAAGGAAAAGAAACCTCAAATATAGTTTCATTATTGCTAACCAATGAAGAGGAAAGTCAGGAGCTAAGTCAGATGCCTGCCAAAGTCCTTCTCTATATCAAAATCTAACTACACCTTTGTTAACCCTCCTCCCATATGTCCTGCCCAAGATTTATGATCTTCTTTAGGAACAAGGCACTGAAGGGAGGGGGAAACTCCCGCCAGCTGCACCTCTCATGCTATTATTTCTTAAAAAGGAGCCTATTATTATTTTACTATTCTTAATGCCTATTAATACTAAATCTAATTCATTACTTTCCTTAAACTTATTTTTATTAAAGCCTTTAACAATCTACTAATAATAAATTTCTTTATAAAGTTAGTTGTGCTGTTTCAGGTGTCACAGGGAAAGATCAAAGAATTCATTATTCCAGCCCCAGAGCCACAACTGAAGAAGCGTAGAAATCTCAGAACACGTCTCTTTTCCAAGTGGTATGAGTTTGCCAGGGACCTTCCAGGGGGCATTATTTCCGGGGAAATCATATCCCCCGCCCTGTAGCTTATGCTACTATGGCGACACTGGCGTGGGTGTGGCAACCAGGAGATTTAATTACCTTCATTGGAATTATTGCCCTTTAATGAGCAAAGGAGAACCTTGTTTCCATCAGGTAAAGGACCCAGAGTCGGGGGCTTCAGGAAGCAGTGCAGTGTTGTTAGATAGATTTTTGTTTGTTTGTTTTCATTTTTTAGAGACAGGGCTTCTCTGTATAGCCTTGGCTAGTTCTGGAACATACTTCTTAGACCAGGGTGGTCTCCCACTGAGAGATCCAGCTCTGCCTCCAGAGTGCTGGGATTACAAGCCATTGCCACCATAAAGTAGCTCATAAAATAGCTCAGCTGTTGTATGGATTTTTTTTTAAACTTTAATATTAGTATGTATTTTATGTAACATGCATTCAGGCTGTTTTGAATCTGTTTTGACTCTTGGTAAACTCTTGTCAATTCTGAGAACTTGTCTGGCTTTTTTTTTTTTTTGGCAAGGGTAAATAAAGGAAATAATGTCTGGCTTTTTTGTTGTTACTGTTGTTATCACTCTTCAGAGTGTCTGGTGTGAATTAAAATTGGTTTTACCAGTGCCAAAAAATAAAAACAAATGTTTGTTTTGGAACCAGTCTTAGAAATTTATTTTACATGTTGTCTGAGGTCAATTTTGTATTACGAAGGCAGAGTTGAATAATGATAGAGATCAGCTGACCTCGAAATTTAATATTTGCTTTCTGGTGACTTTACAGATTTTTTTTTCCCAGCACCTAGATAAGAGGAAGGCAGAAACATTTCTGAGTTTTTGGAAACTTTCTCCTCTTTTTTTTTTTTTTTCAATGCAGTTTATTCAGGAACATTGAACAATCCTCGGACCCCGGGGAAAGCCAGCCCACAGCTTAAATAGCCTCTGGGTAGCCAACCCAGGCGTGCCACGGGGGCAATGCAGATAGGTCCACATACATGGAAGCAAGCCAGATCCTCGGCCTTAGCCAAATGTAGAGTTGTTCGTGACAGAGAGCACTCACCATCGGGAAGGTGGAAGGCGGAAACCAGCTCCATCTTTAAGGCATAGCATTCCGCAGCTCTCTACAGTTCCCCCTTTTTGTTTTAGACGCATCAGGCAAGAGTAGAGGTCTGATCTCTGATATTAGAAATAAATTGGGACTTTGTACAGATGTTCATTTAGGTGTCATCCACCCAAAGAGCATCAGACCCGTCCGATACCTTTTTCTCAGAGGTGGGACCTGGGGCATCAACCTGCATGCAATCAGACATGCTCTTCTCTGGGTCCAAAGCTGCTGACCCTGAGTGCAGTGCTTAGCCTCGCATCCTGAGCGTATCATTTTAGCTTTTTATGGTATCCAACCATGCTTGGGGAGAATGTCCTGCTTCAATGGCTGTAAAGGCCTGAATGATCATGGCTGCATCACACTGTTGTGAGACTCTAATCTTGCATATATACCACAGGCAAACCAAGGAGACCAACACCAGAAGGCCTGCTAACACTCCCATGCCCGCCCATTCCTTCAGATGATTCATGGCTGCAGCAATCCATGTTGATAATCCTGTGGCTAGTCCTGTGTCCACTCCGGTAGAATTTACTGTGACAATGGCCACTCTCAGCTGCTCCATCGACTTTCTCATCCTTACTAGCCTCACACTTATATTATTCTCCTATCTTTTAAATATTTTACTTACTTAACTTCACCCTGTACTCAGATGTTCCATATAATCTCTCCCAATATCTCTTACCTCATAACAGCTCCATTTGTTCCTGATACATCTGCAAGTGACCTTGTAGATGCTGAGAAGAATGTGGCTAAAGAAGACCTTTATCCCTTTCACCCCAGGCTGGTTATACTTCTTTATAATACTCCTCTATTTTCTCCTGTCCTAACCCTTGATGCTCTGTAGTCCCCCGCTGATACTTCTAGCTTATTTTGTTGCAACCTCCCTGGCAACGGTACTAGTCACTGTCATCCTGAATCAGCTCTATTTGCACCTTCTCTCACTGACCCAATTTGTTTCTCCCTATATCTCAACCTTCCCAGAAAAACCACATGGTTTTATGCTGTTACCAAATGATCTGCTTATAACTCTCTGTTTTCCAAGTCTCTTCGAGAATGTAGTCAGCAGCCAGGTCTTGTGGCACATACCTCAGTCCTAGTACTCAGGAGACAAGGCCAGCCTAGTTTACAAACTGAGTTCCAGGAGAGCCATGGGCTGTTACACAGAGAAACCCTTTCTTGGGGAGGAAAGGAGACAGACAGTAATTGCATGATTGAATTCAGCCCATCAATTTAAGACTCTTCCTTTGTCCTATGACCTTAGGAGTCCCTTTTCATTGGGCCCAGTTCCTGGGTTGGAGTCCGGAACTTCACAGAAGGTAGAAAGCTAGCCAAACACCCTCCCATTAAGCTCTCCTGACTGTGGGCAATGTGAGCATCTACCTTCTGCTCTTGCCATGATAACTTCCCCTTGATGGTAAACTGTTCCCTCAAACTGTGAGCCAGAATAAACCCTTAAGTTGCTTTTGTCAAATACTTGGTTAAATAATTGGGTAGTAAATTAATGAATATATTGCTGTAGCCTAGTAGATTTTTGTTGTTGTGGTCATGGTTTTCTTTTTTTTATTTCTTCTCTTTTAAAAAGTTAATGTGTATCATCATTTTTGTGAATGGGTGATGCTCACACAGGCATCTATTGTCTCTATGCACATACCTAGAAATTTCCATCACAACAATTCAGAAAGGTACCACTCCCCAAAGAGCAAGATGACAGAGCTTTTGGGGTCATCTGCCTTGTCCAGGTGAAGGAAGCTTCCCAGCAATGATGTTGCTAGCATGTGCAAGGACAGCAGGGTCTGCAGATCCACCAATCTGTAAGTGCCTGGGAGTGTGTGGTATGTAAAGCACCAAGTCATAAGGGTCACAATAAAAAATAAATCCATGCACTAGGGATAAATGCAACAGGAAAATTATCTCTGAAGTCAGATTATGACATTCAAATTTCATGTTCTCCCATACTTAAACCTCACACTTACTTTTGCCTTGATCAGCCTTAGCTGCAATTAATCTTTAGCCATGTGTGCCTCAGTTTTCACATCTCTCAAATATGTAACAACCATCTCAAAGGTGTTGGGAGTATTAACTAAGTTATATATAAAGCACATTGCTTGGTTTAGCAGTGGTTCTTCAAATGTGGGTTGCAAATACTTTGGGGGTCCCATATCAGATACCCTGCCTATCAGTTTTACATGACAATTCATAACAGTGGCAAAATTACAGTTATAGTATGGCAATAAAAATAATTTTATGATTCAAGTCACCAAAACATGAGGAAATATATTAAAGGGGTGCTACATTTGGAAATTTGAGAACCACTGGATTAGAGTCAGCTGTTAAAAGATAAAATGTTCTGACTCAGGGAAATGTTGCTTATACCATCCTGGTGAACTATCATGTCCCTTTTCTGCATAGGATTAAGGAATGTTCATCCTGACAACAGTCAAATAACATGGAAGATAAGCTAAAGGACACCCACCTTACCAGAGCTGGAATATTGTTCTTTGACATCCAGAAGGGTTTCTCTTTCTGGGGCATATCCTCAGTGGTTTGCTGGGTTGGCACAAGGACAGTGAGATTTGAGGTGGTAGATAGCATGGACTGCAGGGCAACATTCTGAGTCACTTGAGGAGAGAAAGTAACCTGAGGACTGTTAGTTACTTGGTGGGCAGACTGATATGATATCAGAGATGATGGCATCCCATGCAATGTAACTCTAGGCACACTGGGAAGATCCTAGGCTTTCCTTCCCCACTCCGCCAAGACCTTGGCTAATGACTCAGGTTCTCTTTTGAGAATAAATCTTTTTTTTTTCCTCTTTAATGTATGGATCTTTATAACAATGCAGTTTTTCTTGATTGGGTCATACTTGTAAATTGGAACAAAAAGGCAGATAAAGAGTCTGGTGTGTGTGCATATGTGTTTGTGAGTGCAAATGTGTACAAAGTACTATGTGACTTCTACCATGTCTTTAGAGTAAGAAGGTTACAGAGAATGAAGGCCTGGCTCAAACTCAACAATGTCTCATTCATGCCCAGAAAGACTATTGTAATATTCCACAAGTGGATAGAAAAATATTCAACCAAAATTAAAAAAAAAAAAAAAAACAACCTAAATCCCCAACATCTTTGTTTATAGAACTTACTGAAGCCAGATATGGTGGTGTGTACCTGTATTCCCAGCATTCAGGGAGGCAGAGGCAGGTGCATCTCTGTGAGTTCAGGACCAGACTGGTCTACAAATTGAGTTCAGGACAGCCAAGGCCACACAGAGAAATCCTGCCTCAAAACAAAAGAGAAGAAAACAAAAAACAACAACAAAACACAACAAAGAACTCACTGATTTCTGGTGAATATTCTCTTCCTCGGAATGATGTTCAAGTTTGAACACAAAAGCATTTAAAGCAGGTTGTGGGGAAATGTGCCCTCTGTAACCTGCTACTGGGCTGCCATTGCATGGGGTGAGACTGGGCATAGCCACAGGGAAGCCTGCACTCCCGGAGAGGAAGCAGTTCCCTGCCTTGCTTTATGGAGAGGGTTGTACTGAGCCTTCCTTGTAGAAACAAGTGGTTCTTCAGCATACAGGGAGCTATTCTCTGAGTGACTGCCAACTGAGCAAGACCTATTTTGGCCCATACTTAAAAGAAGAAGAGACAATCTGCTATGATGTCTGACTAGATCAGACATCCCAATCCATTCAGCCCAAGACGACAGAGATCCAGACAAATGGGCAGGGTGAGACTGGATTATTTTAGCTTTGTTTTTGATACAGTGTTTCTCTGTGTAACATCCCTGGCTGTCCTGGACTTTCTGTGTAGAACAGGCTGGCCTTGAACTCACAGAGAACTACCTGCCTCTGCCTCCAAAGGCCTGGGATTAAAGGAATGCCACCAAAGCCTGCTTGAGATGAAATTTTTTGTGTTCCTCCACAGGGTTGGAAGTAAGCTCTACAACTATGTTAGGCAGAGAGGTAAACATATATGCAGATCCCAGGTGACAACTGTTAAGTCCAAATTGTAGTGAATTATGAGGTAAGTCACAGTAAACTTTCAGAGAAAGCTATTTGACTTCTTTGAAATCCATGCCATGGCTAGTACTATTATGTATTTGAATTGCTTGGAAATCAGCTACCTGGCCTTTACCTGCAGTTTTCAGCTTGGCTATCCATGTTAACACTGGTGACTAGACCAGGCCCCGCTGACTTTTAAATCAGGTTCTCCAGGGGTGGGATAGATAGTAAAGAGCAGACAAAGAGGAGGAGCAGCTGCTCAAGTTCCTCCCAACTCCACTCCCAAAACACATTGCCAGTTTTCTATTGTGCAAACTCCTTATCTCTAAAATGATTTATGTTGTCAGTGCTAGGGTCCAAATGCTGGGACTCACATTTATCCACCAGTCAAATACAGCTGCTTCTGAGAGAAATGGCAATTCCTTATTGATTCGTTCAAAGGAGGGTGAAAGAGCAGAAAAAGAACATAGAAATGTTATCTCAGTGGCGATCTGGACAGCCAGTGCCTGCCCTCTTGGACTGTGCTGTCTACAGGGCCAGCCTCCACAAGCTGATGTGAACAAGCGCCCAGCTATGTGAGCCTACAAGCAAGAACTGCAGGTGGTCTCCACAGTCAGGGGCCTGACTCTCCTCTAGAGCAGAGGTTCTCAACCTTCCTAGTGCTGCAACCTTTTAATACAGTTCCTCAAGTTGTGGTGACCTCCCCCCAACCAAAAATTATTTTTTTTGCTACTTCATAACTGTAATTTTGCTATTATTATGAAGTGTATTGTAAATACCTATGCTTTTTGATGGACTTAGGAGAGTCCCATGAAAGGATCATTCTACCTCAAAGAAGTTGCAACCCACAGGTTGAGAACAGCTCCTTTACAGGTAGGCATGTGCAACCTATTTACACTACAAAACCGTGTTGTTGTCTACAAAGTTGACACTTGGGAACCATATAACAAAAAACAATTACAAAGAAAAATTCAAAAGCATGCTTGGTAATGTTTTAATTAAACAATTTTGGATCATAGTCATGTTGGGGTGCACAGACCTATGGGCTACAGTTAAGACATGCCTGTCAGACTGAGGTTAAGTCTAGCTTACTAGACACCTTGGCCTTAAGGAGGGTCCTGGAGCAAACAGCCCCCAGTCAGAGCCCATATGGACAAAGCCCTACACTGGGGTATGGGGCTAACATGCCTGGACTTATACTATGGTTTTGCCACAGCCTACAGAAGAGATCTTTGGATTGAAATGAATCAGCCTGGGTGAATCTCATCAGGGATGGGCAGAGGCATTGAAAGTTAAGTTTGTTTCTATTGGAGGACAGGAACATGGGAGTTAGAGGGGCTCGAGGTTTTGTGGTCATAAACCACACGTGGGAGAGTCCAAGCTCCAGGGTGGGGTCAGGTGCAATGAGTGCCAATGAGAAGCAAATGGTGGGACCTTGAGGCACACAGCAGTGGTGTGTGTGTTGAGGGTTCAGGTTGGAGTGTCACAGGAACCTGGGGACAAGCACTGGAGTGGCTTTTGGTTGCCAGGCTTCAGATTCTAGGGAATTTCTAGAGTGAAGGTTTTGCAGGAGAAGAGGCACAAGAACTAGACAACTAGACTGTGTGAAGAAAAAAAAAAAAAGGTGAGGAAAGAAATTGTCACAGTATCAGGTGTCAAACCCAGGACAAACTGCTAAGTGTTGTACTTGTTAACACATCAAAGCTGAGGCTGGCTAGCCAAGTTCTTCCAGCATCCTTCTATTTCTACCTGTTGCAGGGACCTCCTGGCTGGCATAATCTGCCCCTACCCTGAACCCTTCAGCCCAGGGACTAGCCTGTCATTCCCTAGCTACCCATATAATCCAGTTATTTTGTCTTCCCTTGTTGTTTGGGCCCTTTTACCTCTTGGTAAGTCTCCTGGCCCAGTCAGCTTCTCTTGGTTTGTGACTGTCTCCTCTCTTGCTCTCCTTTCTCCTCTCCTCTCAAATGGTCATGCTCAGCTTGGCCATGTTTCACTCTGGATTCTACCAGATCTCTCAGCCTCTAGCTATATTTAACCTTTTATCTATAATAAACCTTCTTCTCCACTATTCCTAGAAGCAGTCATGTCCTTCTTGTTTCTTTTTCTTTTATTTTTAACTCTCAGTCATCTGGTGTCGAAACCCAGGTATTCTGGGTATACATGTGACATAGGAGTAAGGTGAATGTGCACCCCTTGACATTATAGTCCTATTCTGTGGGAGAGAGAGATGGAGAGGAAGTGGCAGTTGGGCATGACCCATAGCACACAGACCACATACCCATACTACACAGTACTCTATATTGGTGATTAAGTGTTGGGCCTGGCACATGGACAGACACCAACTCTGAGGCAAGTAATTCTTCTTAGCCTCTGTTTACTGACCTGTTGAATGGGCATCATAATAGCACTAATCTCAGACAACTGTTGTGAGTTTTAAATGAGATGCTACTTCATAAAGGACCTAGAAAGAACCTGCTACACAGAAGGCATTTACATGAGCACATGAGCACACATGTACACATGCATGTGAGCACACCTCAATTAGGATGAACACACACAAACACAATACCTCATTTAATTTGAGTAAATCCAGGATGTTCTTGGTACCCCATGGGTGTCCTTGGGACCCAAGGGGAGCTCTGACAGCCATCCCATTCGTATATATATATATATATCCTGTAAGAAGAATCAGTGATATCTATATTCCCCCCAAGACTGCTACTTGACATAGGAAGTCTTCAAGATCATCTGTGTTGTACTATGTGTCAGAGATTCCTTCCTCAGGCTGACTGAGATTTACCTGTTGCTTCCATTGTTGATTAGTGTGAATAATGTTCTTAGAATTGTCGTTATACAAATATACCTTGAAGTGCCTGATTTTTAACATTTTTGGACAGATGAATTACTGGATCATATGGTAATTCCTTGTTTAATATTCTGGAAAAATGCTATTCAATTTTTCATGGCCATGCCATTTTTCATTCTTACCAGGAATGTCCCTGTAATCAGATTTTCTGTTATAACCAAAATACTTCCCAGTGACACAATTATATGCTCATCCTTTCCGTAACCCCATTCCTCACAGGCTAAGAAATACCCATTGTAGCCTGTGGTGGTTTGAATGAGAACAGTCTCCATAGGCTCCTTTATCTGAACGCTTGGTCCTTATTTGATGGAACACTTTTGGGAAGGCTTAGGAGGTATTGCATTATTGGGACAAGTGTTACTTTGTTTAAGGAGGTGTGTCACTGGGGGTGGACTTTGGGATTTCACGATCCCACACCAGGCCTAGCCTTCCTGCCTGTCTGTCTTTCTGCTTCCAAACTATATATAAATATAAGGTCTGAGCTACTCTTTCAGCACCACATTTGCTGGCCTGTTTTCATACTCTTCACCTTGAGGGTCATGAAATCACCTACTGAAACCGTATGTGGTTCCCCAGTTAAATGCTTTCTTTTGTAAGATGCCTTAGTAAATATGTCTCTTAACATTAGTAGAACAGTAACTAAGATGTGGTGTAAGGTACTGAGATATTTTATCACAGTGAGACCTCAGAACTGTATGAACAGACTTTGAAGAGGAGGGAGCTGGAAGTTTGCTTGGGCTGGAACTTTGAGAGGCAAGTTGCCTGGGAGGTATCCTGCATGTTCTTGGCTGAACACTCCCATTTCCTTTCACACTTTCTTCTAATCACCTTCACTACAAATTAGCCACCCAAAGGTATATACCAAAAATACTTGCAAGAAGATCCCAAGGAATCCCGGTACTCTAAAGGCTAGCCAACCACTTACTGTCTCACAAGTGTTACCCCTGTTCTGCATCTACAGGAGAGAGGCTCAGTCCCTTCTTCCTGGAGTTGGGAAGAGGGAAGATAAAGGACAGCATTTGAAGCACCCAGAGGCGTTCTTCTCTGTGGAGAGCCGGGGTTTGGTTGCCATGGCGCTGGCTTCCGCCCTCAAAATTGGTAAACCGTTATGACTGTTGGGCAACTGTGGTCACAAGCCCAGCCCGGGGCATCATATGGGGTGATGGGTGAGCAGCCAATCAGGGGATGATATGTCATCTCACACCATGGGTGAGCAGCCAATCAGGGAATGATATGTCATCACACACCACTCTGGTGCAAGCAGGGCTTATATAAGCAGCGCCACTTCGGGGCTCGAGGTCTTCCTCCTTTCATCGTTTGACTGCAATAAAGCTTGCTGCAGAAGGATCCTGTTGTCTGAGTGCTTTCTTGCTGGCAAGACGATTACACGGCTCGCAACACTTCTCTAGCAACTTAATTGGGCCATCCTTCAGCAAAGGAGAGGTATGATCTGGCGTCAAGGCCTCATCAAGAGCCATTCAAGCACATGCTGCCACAGTTCCTAGCACATGCAAGGGAATGTGCCCTCTAAGGCAGAAGGCATTTGAAGGAAAGCCTACCTCCATCACCAGAAGCAAGATTAGGCCTTATACTGTGCCCAAACTCACAGGGAATATACCTTTCTTAACAAAATAATCTGAAGGTTTAACAAGTCCAGCTTTAAAAAACAAGTGTAAGAATTTGTGTTATCATTCAAAATGATATATATGAAGGAGAATTTCCTGGTCCTCAACTTCTAGGCCTATGTTTGTTGGTGTTATAGAGCATAATGGACTGTTTTGGGGGAGAGGATGTGGAATGGAATGGACATAATCTTAATGTAGTTGTATCTCCTCCTCTGTAACAAACTAATTTCTCTCTGCCTCTTTTCATGAATTGAAGCCACCTAAAATTGATTAACAATCTATGGAAAGTTTTTGGATATTTGTGTGATCCATGGTGGTTGCAAGAATGACTGAGCATCTTGGAATTCTGACCCTGTTTGAATCAGTGTGACTGGTTGATTTTCTGTGCCACAGGGCACATTGTTAACATCTCAGTGTCACAGTTCCTTTTTTGTAAGGTGACATCACAGTGACACTGAGGTCACAGACTCATTATAATTAACCCATCCTCCCTACCACAACTGAGGGCAAAGTGCTTTGAACCAAAGTACTTCTGTGATTGTGATTAAAAATAAAGGGAATCCCATTTTCTTTTTTTTTCTTTCCCATTTTAACTACCTGCCCAGAGCCTACATATAAACAGGTAGCAATGTCCTGGAAACCTCCTGCACCAGATGGCAGGCAGCTCTTGATCTCTACACAGTGTCTTCTGTTCCCTGTACAGCCCCACTGGCACACACAGTTTGTGTCTCTGTGGCAGTTTGGATGCATTCTGCCTGTAGGAGGAAGCATAAAAGCAAGACCTTTGAAACCACAGTGCAGCTGCCTAGGGTCCCCAGACATGGAAGGGACTGAAATAATGTTCTAGAAACACATATTTGCATGTGGAATACAATGGTCATGATGGACATGCTTTTCCACATGTACATAATAAAACAACTGGGGGATTCTGAGAGCAGGATTACTTGGCACTGGTCAGCTAAGGGCTACAGCACTCACATTGCTCTGTTACTGACTCAGCCAGAGATTGCTTTTATTGATTTAAAGAAGTAAAGGATCCTTAGGAGCAGGGGTTTTCAACCTTCATGATGCTGTGACCCTTTTAATACAGTTCCTCATTTTGTGGTAATCACCCAAATGTAAAGTTAGTTTTGTTTTGTTTTGTTTTCATACTTCATAACTGTAATTTTTCTGCTGTTCTGGAGCCTAATGTAAATATTTGCTATGCAGGATATCTGATATGCGACGCCTATGAAAATGTCATCTGACTCAAAGGGGTTGCTTGCAACCCACAGGTTGAAATCCACTGCTCTGCAAGCAAGCACTATGATTATTTTTAATTATTTTGGGGAAAGAGGTGTCCCTACAGCTGTGGAGAGAAGCAGGAATCTCGGGTTCCATGATATTGGTGTCCAAGCCCTTCTAAGCTATACTACAACTCTTGATTGGAGACTGTGATGAATATATTGTCAACTTGACAGCATCTAGAGTCACATAGGAAATGGACCTCTGGGCAGGACTGCCAGGGCATTTCTAGAATAGGGCAATTGAGGTGAGAAGATCTACCCTAAATGTGGGTGGTACCATGTCATGGGTTGAAGTCCTGGACAGAGTGAACAGGAGGGAAGTGCTGAGCACCAACACATGTCTTTGCTTTTTAACTGAGGATGCCATATAACTAGCTCCCTGGATTTCTGTGGCCAGGCCTCACCAAAGACCATGCTTCTGACCTGAGAGCTAAAACACCCACTGTGTTCCCAAATTGTTTTGTATGTGTTTGTCAGGACAATAAGAAAGGTAGCCATATGAAGGGAGACTGTGGAGGCTGAAGGACCCTAGGAAAAGAGGAGAGGACCAGAAGTGGTTGAGTTGTGGTGCTCTGCAATAGGTGGGGCCAAGTGACCAGGTAATCTGGGCATAGCCTGAAGTTGAGTCTACATTTCATCCCCAGGCCCAGGGAAGTCACTGAAAGCGGTTAAGCCTGAGAGAATTGAAATGATTTGCTTCAAACCACTCTGGCCACATGCACCTGGTTAGTGCCAACCAGCTGCTCAACTGTGGGTAATGATTGTAAATGGTGATGTCAGGTGGTGCTAGCAATATTCGAGAGATACTAGTGAAAACAATGGCAGGCCTGGTTGTACTAACAAAAGCAAAATGTAGGCAAGTTTCTTTTTCTTCTTTCTCTCTCTCTCTCTCTCTCTCTCTCTCTCTCTCTCTCTCTCTTTTTCAAGACAGGGTTTCTCTGTGTAGCCTCAGCTATCCTGGACTTGCTCTGTAGACCAACCTGGCCGGGAACTCACAGAGATCTGCCTCTGCCTCTACCTCTGCCTCTTCCTCTGCCACCTGATTGCTTGGGATTGAAGGTATGTATGACAGCACCCTGCCATAGACAAGTTTCTTAACTCCCCTGAGACAGTTTTCTCTTTAGTACAGCCAGGCTAACATCTTGCCCTCATTGGCCTGATGAAAAAAAATAAAGGATATCAGGATATCAGCTACACTAGAATCCATGTTAGTTACAGAGACTGAAGCAAGGGTTATTATTCTCCATACTTCATCTTCCCAGAGCCCACAGATCTGAATTAGGGAAGTCACAGATAGCACCTACCAGAAAGCCTTCTTCAAGTGCAAAGTTTGCAAAAAAATGCCACATATTTTCTCTTATATATGGACCTGAGATAATAATTTGTGTGTGTGTGTTTGTGTGTGTGTGTTTGTACATATGTGTGTGCAGTGGAATCAGTTGTATATTTCATTATGACATTTCATATATATCTATAATATACTTTGGTCACCATCAGTCCTCTGTTCTCATGGCCTATACTTCCCAGCTGCTCTCCCTTCCTCTACCTTCATGTTCTTCTCCTACTCCCATGCATTATTCGGTTGTGGAAGGATTGGAGGTATGAAGCTCATGGAATATCTGTGACAGGAAGGCAGCTCGGGGCCAGTGAGAGGACCAAGGCAGAAGGGCAAGGAGAAGGGAGGTGATTGGGAGAAGAAGAAAACAAGCCAAACCCCATCACTTTGCATGGTATTTTAAAAATTCTAATAAAAAAATACATATTCAATTTCAAACCTATGTGCTTTGTGTGTATGAAACCTCATCAACAACTGCCTTTTGAGGTGTCTCTTCCTCTAGGAGTTCTTTAAAAAGTATTAGGTCACAAACAGGCTCTGGATGTCAGTGCTGATGGCAGTGTAGCATTGTGTCTCTGTTCTCATATCTCTGTTCCCACCTGGGATGGATTTTCTGGGAAACAGAGACCTACAATATTTCTCAGAAGTCCTTCACTGCTGGAAGTATTCCTCTGCCTTCAACTTGTCTGTCTCAAAGAATGCCTTGCTAACCACCATCTATCCCATCCCAAGCTGCCACACCTGTCAACTTCCCATATAAAACCCAAAGAGCTTTTGCAGCTGTCACTGTCTGCTGCTATCCAAGGCACCATGGCAGGTTAATTTTTCCCTTACCTAACTGCTTTCATTGCCACAGAGAGATTTTGATTGGTGGCTTCTTGCTTCACCTACTTAAAAAAAAAGTAAACAAAATGACACAAAAGGAAGTCCAGCACACCTGGCTATACAACACTCACATTCTGGCAGCAGCCTCCTCTGGAGTTCAATACCATACAAGGGTCCTTCTTAGAACAGACAGTTCTATGACTTCAGTAGCTCTCATTGCAGACACAGTTGTGAAGGAGAAAATGCACAAAATCAGCCTGAGATGCCTAGCACCCAAAATACAGGCACATGTAGCCACCCTGAGAGGAGCCTGAAGAGAAATTAGTTTTCTGCAGAAAGCCTGGGTTTGCAAGCAAGGGTGGATGAATTTGGGTGGTTAGCATTCAGGGCTGGGTGGGAATCTGAGCCCAACCTTACCCATTGTGTGGCTCACCTGTGTCTCTAGAGCTGGACACTGTCTCCTCACTTAGAAAAAGGGGACTAATTCTTGGGGTGAGCTTGGCTGGACTCCCTATGACTATCAGGGGCAGTGGTGGTGAGAAATGGGACCATCCCAAATTAGAAAGAAAAACAGCTGGACCTTGAGTAAGGGCCACCTAAGAAGAAAGAGCAAATCAGGCAATTTAGGGGAGGACTGTCCTTGAAGCTGTAAGCAGCCTGCTGCAGAACCGAGAGATGGGAGAAGAGGGGAGGACTGTCCTTGGAGCTGTGAGCTCCCCCCTACAGCTGCCAACCACATAACTGCTATCTTTTCTGCAACCCAGCTGGACTCGGTGGCTCTCCCGTTACGAGCCTATGGATTTCCAGAGGGGGATGGGCAATACCCCCTTCAGTACTGGCCTTTTTCCACAGCTGATCTCTACAATTGGAAGGCTCACAATCCCCCTTTTTCTTAGAACCCCCAAGCCTTGACTGACTTGTTTGAATCTGTCCTTTTCTCTCACCAGCCCACTTGGGATGATTGCCAACAGCTTTTACAGACACTCCTGACTACCTAGGAGAGGGGACGAGTTCTTCTAGAAGCAAGAAAGAATGTCCCGGGGCAGATGGGAGGCCTATAGTTCTCCCCGACGAGATTAATAACGGGTTTCCCCTCTCTCGTCCTGATTGGGATTACAATACACCAGAGGGTAGGCAGCACTTGAAGGTTTACCGCCAGACTCCAGGGTCTCGGGCCAACTAACATGGACTCGACTTCCCCAAGGATTTAAGAATTCTCCTACCATATTTGATGAAGCCCTGCACCAAGACCTGGCACACTTCCGGGCCACAAATACTCAGGTAACTCTTCTCCAGTATGTCGATGACATCTTACTAGCTGCAGATTGTCAGAAAACCTGTCTCAAAACCACCGGCCAACTGTTACAAGAATTGGGCGAACTCGGCTATAGAGCATCAGCAAAGAAGGCCCAGATATGCTGGAAAAAGGTCAGTTACCTGGGGTATATACTAAAGAAAAAAAAAAAGATGGTTATCGGAGGCTAAAAAAGAGACTGTGTTTCATATTCCCCCTCCATGAACTACAAAACAACTGAGGGAATTTCTTGGTACAGCGGGGTTTTTCCTGGGTTCGCTGAAATGGCAGCCCCTCTGTATGCCCTTACAAAGGGCAATGACTTTTTTTCCTGGGGAAAAGATGAACAGGCTGCATTTGATAATATTAAACAGACTTTAATGTCAGCTCCAGCCTTGGGACTTCCTGATGTCACTAAATCTTTTCATCTCTATGTGGCTGAGAACCAGGGGATGGCTAAAGGGGTGTTAACTCAAAAGATTGGACCCTGGAAGAGACCAGTAGCTTATCTATCTAAAAAGCTTGATCCAGTAGCAGCAGGTTGGCCGACCTGCCTTCGAATAATAGCCACAGTCACCGCATTGGTAAAGGATGCTGACAAGCTGACCTTGGGACAAGATCTTACTGTTTATGCCCCTCGTGCCCTTGAGAGTGTTGTCAGACAGCCACCTGATCGCTGGCTCATGAATGCTCGCATGACTCATTATCAAACTTTGCTTTTGAATAATGACAGGATTACTTTTGCCCCAGCAACGGGGCTAAACCCTGCCACCCTGTTACAGATCCAGAGATTCAGCCCCCAGAGCATGATTGCTTGCAGGTGTTGGCGGAAGAACAGGGATGGCTAAAGGACTTAAAAGACCAGCCTCTGCCAGATGCTGAGGTGACGTATTACAGAGATGGGAGTAGCTTTTTGTAAAATGGAAAAAGAAAAGCGGGAGTAGTGGTGGTGGATGGGCCCAAGCGCTGCCTGAAGGCACCTCTGCTCAACAAGCAGAACTAATTGCCTTAACTCAAGCATTAACTATGGGGAAAGACAAAAAGATAAACATCTACACTGACAGCAGGTATGCCTTTGCTACAGCCCATGTGCACGGGGCAATCTACCAGCAGAGAGGCCTATTGACGTCAGCCGGTAAAGAAATTAAAAATAAAAATGAAATCTTGGCCTTGCTCAATGCCTTACTACTGCCCACCAAGGTAAGCATAATTCACTGCCTGGGACATCAGAAGGGAAATTCCAAGGCAGCAAAGGGAAATAACATGGCTGATCAGGAGGCTAAAGCAGCTGCTAGAGGAAGTCCTGCTCCAGTGATATTATTAACTACTGAATTGCCAGAGAAGGAACAGCTAAAATACTCAGAGGACGACCTGGAGCAAATACAGAGAAAACAAGGGACATTCAATGCTAATATGGGAGCATGGATTGACTCCAAAGGTAACGTCATTTTGCCACAGGAAGATGCTAAGAGACTAATTGCACAAATGCATCAATGGACTCATTTAGGGGCAAGGAAATTGACTGAAATTGTTCTCCAATCTCCTTACCGAATACTAAACCTCACTGCTCTAACCAAAAAAGTAACTCAGACATGTATCCCTTGCCAAAAGGTAAATGTAGGGAAAAATTTCCAAAGCTCAGGAAAAAGGTTAAGGGGAACTGGACCTGGAATGCATTGGAAAGTGGACTTTACCGAGATTAAGCCATCCAGGTATGGAAATAAATATCTTCTAGTCTTTGTAGATACCTTCTCAGGATGGGTGGAAGCTTTTCCCACCAAGAAAGAGATTGCTCTGGTTGTAGCCAAGAAGATTTTAGAAGACATTTTTCCCCGGTTTGGAGTTCCAAAGGTAATTGGGTCAGACAATGGGCCGGCCTTCGTTGCTCAGGTAAGTCAGGAGGTGGCCAGATTTTTGGGGACTAATTGGAAATTACATTGTGCATATAGACCCCAAAGTTCAAGACAGGTAGAAAGAATGAATAGAACTCTAAAAGAGACCCTTACTAAATTGACCATGGAGACTGGCAGTGATTGGGTGGTATGCCTTTCTCTGGCTCTTTTTAGGGTCAGAAATACTCCTTCCTTGTTGAATCTCACGCCTTTTGAACTATTGTATGGAGTTCCTGCTCCGTTGACTCTCCTGGGAGACCCTCTTGACATAACTAGTGGTAACTCTGACTTGTTGTCCAGCTTAAAGGGACTACAGCTTATTCAAAAAGAAATCTGGAACAAGGTTGGCAGTGCATATGCGCCAGGATCCTTAGAGGTGCCACATCAGTTCCAAGTTGGAGACTTGGTTTCTGTACGGCAACACCATAGTCAAAATTTGGAACCCCGGTGGAAAGGTCCTTACTGCATCCTGCTCACCACCCCAATGGCTGTGAAGGTAAAAGGCATTGCTGCTTGGATCCACGCATCACATGTCACACCCCCTCCAGAGGACTCCACTTCTGACTGGAAAATCCAGCCCAGTGACAATCCCTTAAAACTTAAGCTTGTTAAGAATTTTAGCCGTGGGTGATATCCACAAACTGCTGGTGCTTTTGGTTCTGTTAAGCACTTATAATACTTGCTTGGGCTCCAGTCCTCACCAGCCCAAACTTTTGACTTGGGAAGTAACTAATGAGAGACATATTATAATTTGGTCTGTTTCAAAGATAGCCCCACCCTTCACATGGTGGCCGGACTTGTACCCTGACCTTTGTAAAATGGCTCTAGGAGCACCTGCTAACTGGGATTTGCAAAGCCACCTAGACCCCAGCGTGGTTCCTGGAGACCATAGATGTGGGTCTTTTAGTGAGAGAAGGGGCTTAGATCCCTGGGGGGGGGCTGCGGGACCACCAACCACCACAGTATGCTGCAAGTCCTAACCTTTTATGTATGTCCAGGACCCCACCAGCAACCTAAAATGGTAAACAAATGTGGGGGGAGAAATGACTTCTACTGCAAGAATTGGGGGTGTGAAACCACTGGCGATACTTACTGGAAGCCTACCTCCAGTTGGGATTATATTGTTGTTAAAGCTAATTACAGTCATGCCCAGCCCCCAGACCGGGGACCAAACAATAGGTGGACTAATCAGCCAATATGTACCACCTGGTGCCACCCCCTGCTAATCCGGTTCACAGACGCTGGAAAACAGATTTCAACTAACTGGGTGATGGGGTTCACTTGGGGCCTACGAATATATAAGGAAAGATATGATGATGAGTTACTTTTCACCATCAAATTAAAAATAACAGCCCCATCTGCTGAAGTAGGGCCAAATAAAGCTGGCCCTCACCTGGTTCCTCCAGTGAATATAGTTCCCCCAGACTATAGCCCCACGTCCAGCAACCACCTCACTGACTCCTAACTCAAAAATGGGTAAAGATTCTTCTTCCCCTAAGCCTCCTGGACCATACATTACTTCCCTAGCACAGGGGGCCTTTCACGCCCTAAATAATACCAACCCCAAGGTTACTGAGTCTTGTCGGTTATGCTTTGGAATTGCTCCCCCATATTATGAAGGAATTGCCTTTACAGATGAGATAAGTAACTCCCAAGAGGCAACAGCCTGCCGTTGGACACAAAGGGAGGCTAGACTTTCCCTGTCTGCCATTTCAGGGCAAGGACTCCGTGTAGGTAAAGTCCCCCCCAGTCATCAGTTTTTATGCAACCAAACCTATGATGTTGCAGGTCTGTCTGGGTACCTCATACCACCAATCGATGGATGGTGGGCCTGTGCGACAGGAATTACTACTTGTGTCAGTACTCAGGTGCTTGTCAATTCATCTGACTACTGTGTCCTGGTCCAGGTAATCCCCCGAGTCACCTATCACCCCTATGAAGAGCCCTTCCAATACTGGGACTCTGTGGGGGAACCGCTGATAGGAACAAAAAGAGACCTGGAATTTCCTTAGCTATAATGCTTGGGGTAGGGCTAGGAGCAGTAGGGACAACAGCTGGAGGTTCGGCTATAGCCCTCCAACATAGTGGGTTAAATGAGCTTAGGGCAGCTGTTTATGAGGACATAGAAAGATTAGAAAGCACAATTAGAGAGCTCAAAGATTCCTTACAGTCATTATCAGAGATGGTGTTACAAAACAGAAGGGGCTTAGATTTATTGGTTTTGCAACAAGGAGGTTTATGCGCTGCTCTAAAAGAAGAATGCTGTTTCTATGTCGACCATACTGGAGTTGTCACTGAGACCCTAGATAAGGTCAAAGAGGGATTAGAAAACAGAAAGTGAGAATGAGCCCAAAGCCTAGGATGGTTTAATCCCTCTCCATGGATGACCACTTTAATCTCCACATTGTTAGGCCCTTTGCGAATTCTTCTCCTGATTGTAACTTTTGGCCCCTGCATTCTTAATAAGCTAGTCAATTTTGTGAGAGAACGGATCAGTACAATTCATGTCCTTATGCTTCAACAGCAGCATCAGCAATTAGAGATGCAGGCTAAATCTAGCCTGTAATTTTAGGGTTAAAATTATGCCAAAGAAAAAGGGGGGAATGAGAAATGGGACCATCCCAAATTAGAAAGGAAAACAACTGGACCTTGAATAAGGGCCAGCTAAGAAGAAAGAAAAACAAGTCAGGCAATTTAGGGGAGGACTGTCCTTAAAGCTGTCCTTAAAGCTGTAAGCGGCCCACTACAGAACCGAGAGATGGGAGAAGAGGGGAGGACTGTCCTTGGAGCTGTGAGTTCCCCTCTACAGCTGCCAGCCTGCATTATTGCTATCTTTTCTGCTGACTAATCAATGGAAAGGCCTGATATTTTTAGGAATAAAAACTCTGTGCTTAGTATGCTGGGGTCGTCTGCTGCTTTGAAGGGACGACCCCCATTGCGATTGGACAAAACTGCCTCTTACTTTTGCATCGAACCGAGGTCTGTGAGTCTCTTTGGGGGAGGGAGCAGTACGGACCCTGCACCAGGAGTGCAGGTTTTGCAGCACTACAGACAGCTGGGAGCCACCATGTGTTTGATGGTAATTGAACTGTGGAAGAGCAGCCAGTGTTCTTAACTACTGAGCCTTCTTTACAGCCACATGCAATATATTGTGTTCATGTTTTCCTGTTCCCTTAACTCCTCCGAAATCCTCCCACCTTTCTTCCCCACATAACATTATGTTCTCTCTCTCTTAAATATACAGAAACACACAAATGAAAATCAAAACAAACTAAAAGACAGTAACACAAAAAAATAAAGAGCAAAAAAATAAAATCCCACAAAACCTGAAATACAACCATGGAATTTGTTTTGAGCTGACCATATACTCCCAGTCATGAGTCCAGCCCTGGAGTATGGTTAATATACACAGTGACACTCCATTGGATAAAAGTGATTTTCCCTTTTGTAATACCAAATCTCAATGAGCTCTGTACTTGCCATGGAACAAGCCCCAAGGCACATGCACAAGGAAATAGGAAGAAGTAGGAAGAAGTACCTTAAATCTCAGGAATACCAGTTCCTGGGCTGGAGCCCTGAACTTTTCCAGAAGGTAGAAAGTTAGCCAAACACCCTCCCTTTCAGCTAGCTGGCCTTTACCTGCAGTTTCCAGCTTGGCTCTCCATGTTGACACTGGTGACCAGAGCAAGCCTCACTGACTTTTAAGTCAGGGTCTCCAGGGGTGGGATAGATTGTAAAGAGCAGAAAAAGAGGAGAAGCAGCTGCTAAGGTTCCTCCCAACTCCACCCCCAAGATACATTGCCAGTTTTCTATTGCACAAACTCCTTATCTGTAAAATAATTTATGTTGTCAGGGCTAGCATGCGAAGGCTGGGACTCACATTTATCCACTGGTAAAATACAGCTGCTTCTGAGAGAAATGACAATTCCTTATTCATTCATTCCAAGGAGGATGGGAGAGCAGAAAGAGAACATAGAAACATTATCTCAGTCTCTTTCTGGATAGCCAACATCTGCCCACTTGACCTGTGCTGTCTACAGAGCTGGCCTCCCAAGCTGATGTGAACTGGCGCTCCATCTATGTGAGCCTATAAGCAAAAACTGCAGGTGGCCTCCATAGTCAGGGGCCTGACTCTCCTCTAGAGCAGAGGTCCTCAACCTTCCTAGTGCCATGACACTTTCATACAGGTCCTCAAGTTGTGGCGTCCTCCCCACAACCAAAAATTATTTTCTTTGCTACTTCATAACAGTAATTTTCCAATGGTAAATAACTGTGCTTTTTGATGGTCTTTGGAGAGTCCCCTGAAAGGGTCATTCTACCTCTAAGGGGTTGGGACCCACAGGTTGAGCACTGCTCCTTTACAGGTAGGCATGTGCAACCTATTGCCACTACAAAAGCGTGTTGTTGTCTACAAAGTTGACACTTGGAAACCATAGAACAAAGAACAATTACAAAGAAAAATGCAAAAGCAGGCTTGATAATGTTTTAAATAAAACAATTTTGAACCATAGTAATCTGGGGGTGTAAAGACCAATTGGCTACAGTTAAGACATACCTATCTGATTGAGGTTAAGTCTAACCTAGGCCTTAAGGAGGGTCCTAAAGCAAACAGCCCCCAGTCAGAGCCCATGTGGAAGAAGCTCCACACTGGGGCATGGGGCTAACATGCCTGGACTTGTACTGTGCTTTTGCCATAGCCTATAGAAAACATGTTTGGATAGAAATGAGTAAGCCTGGGTGAAGTCTCATCAGGGATGGGCAGAGGCATTGAAAGTTAGTTTGTTTACATGGGAAGACAGGAACATGGGAGTTGGAGGTACTGGAGGTATTGGGGTCATAAACTACAGTTGGAAGAGTCCAAGCTCCAGGGTGGGGTCAGGTACAATGAGTGCCAATGAGAAGCAAACCTTGAGGCACACAACAGGGGTGTGTGTGTTGGGTCTTCTGTTGGGGGCGTCACAGCATCCAGGGGACAAGCACTGGAGTGGCTTTTGGTTTCCAGGCTTAGGGTCCTAGCCAATTTCTGGAGTTAAAGTTATGTAGGAGAAGAGGCAAAAGAATTGGACTGTGTTAAAAAAATGCATATTTCCCGGAAGAATAGGAAAGAAGCCATGTCCTTGCCCACATTCAGCCTGATATTCCCAAAACAAGCAAGTAAATTATGCAAGTAAACTTAAGAAAATAATGCCAGTACAGGGTAGGGATTCCAGACATCCTAAGTTTCCTCCAGGGTGGTTGAGGTGGTTTGGGCCATCAAAGTATAGGATACAATCTCCTAGGACATTTTCTATTCCCTTAGGCTGCAGTACTTGGCATACAGTTAAGAAAATGGCAGTTCTTCATCTTTCAACTGGACCTCAGATGGCTTTTACAATGGAGCTTCTATTGACAGCTTTGGGAGGTAAAGGAGCCTTCAAAGCATGAGAATTTCATTGGTTTTCTTCTGGGATGGTTAACACGGACTGCCAGATTAACCAGACACTGATTCACATAAAATGGAAGCCTCTGGTCACACCTAAGAGGGGTCATGTAGATTAAGCTAACTGAGGTTCAAGATCCTGCTCTGTGCACACTAGAAGCACTGTTCACAGCCTTCGCTCTAGGAATGAATGAAGAGAGACAACCTGAGCACACTTGATTTCCCCCTCCATTTTCTAATGGCAGATGCCATGTGACCAGCTCCTTAATCTCCCACTGTTATGTCCCTGCCATGTTGTGCTGTCCCTTGAAACTATTTATACAGCCTCCTCTGTGTTTAAATTGAGTTCCTCAGATTATTTCTTCATGGTGGCAGGACAGATAACCCTTCCTTCCATCCCTCTCTTTCTATTTCTGTCTTTCCATTCCTCCTTCCCTTCTCCCTCCTTCCTCATTCCATCCCTTTTTCCCTCATTTCTTACTTGTTTTTTTTTTTTCTTTTTTATATATTTTTAAGGCAGAGGCCCAGGGATCTGAGGCAAACCACCCAGTTTCCTCTCAGTTTCCATGCAGGGCCTTGACTCCAACTGCATTGTCCAAGCCCACAGTGATTGTGCACATATTGAATCATTAGTGGGCCACAGACACACACACATACAAACACACCCACACACATACAAACACACATGAGATGCCTAACTGCACACATGAATGCAGGTACAAAGGAAGACACAATCATGTATACTCATATACACAGAGACATATAAAACATAGACACATAGATACAGACAGACATAAATACACATGCATATGTGCACCCATGTATGCAAGCACACACACAGATACAAACACACATAGACATAGTACACACATGGAAATACACAAATACAGACAGGCACACATACTTGCACACACACAGAGACACATGCTAGAGTTTGTGCACATATGGCCACGTTTGCTCACAGACACATACATAGACACACAGATATACACAGGCACACAGACACATAGACATTTGCACACACACACATGAACATACAAGCACACACACTGTCAGAGGACAGAAGACACTGCTGGATCCCTGGAGCTATAGTTGCAAGTGCAGGCATGGCTGTGGTAGCCAACCCAGATGCTCTGAAGGAGCAGCAGGTGCTCTTCCATGCTGAACCACCTCTCCACCTATGCCCCCTTTGGATTTTTGAGAGAAGGTGTTGCTGTAGTTCAGGCTACCCGGAACTGGCAGCAGTCCTCTTGCTTTAGCACCTGTGTGCTGGAATTGTAACATGCACAGTAGTGTGCTTGTCATAATGTTCGGTCCAGGCTGGGACAGCTTGCTCATATCTTTGGCTATTTTAATCTCTACTATCATTCTCTTATCTAGAGTTCATCACTGAAAATTCAGAAAGTTAAGCTCAGAGAGGTAAAGTAACTTGCCCAAGGTCACAAAGCTGCTGCTTTCAAGCAAAGAGAGCTAAGGTTTGGATTCAAGCTCATACTTAGCTCCTAAAGAGCCATGCTTTCATCTGGGTAGAACATGCCTGTTGCGAGCCACGTGGTCGTCTCGCCAGCAAGAACGCATGCGAACAACAGGATCCTTCTGCAGCAAGCTTTATTGCAGTCAAACGATGAAAGGAGGAAGACCCCGAGTCCCCGAAGTGGCGCTGTTTATATAAGCCCTGCTCGCACCAAAGTGGTGTGAGATGATGTATCATCCCCTGATTGGCTGTTCACCCATCACCCCATATGGTGCCCCGGGCTGTGCTCATGATGATGGTTGCCCAACGGTCATAACGGTCATAATGGTCATGCGCTCTAGGACTTGTTTACCAGTTTAGAAGGGAGGAAGCCAGCGCCATGGCAACCAAACCCTGGCTACCCACATCTCCCCCTTTTTTATTTTGTTTGAACAGTAAGTTTCCTACTGTCAATACAGCATTATGCCAGAAAGCCAACGTCTGAGCCTGGTGGAAGGCAATGCTTCAGCCGTTGCCCGTCATTGGAGCAACCTCCTCACTGTGAGGCTGTCCTGTCTTAGGTTGGTGAAGACTTATTTGCACTCTTCCGTCACTGACTTTCCAGATCATTTTGGTTCCCAAAAAGGAACCTACCTCAGAAATCTGGACCTTTTCAGTGGCAATATGCAATCCCCATTGCTGCAGGGTTTTTTGCAACAAAGGATATGCATCTTGCAAAATGGCTAACTCCTCATGGCACAAGAGAATATCATCCATATAATGAATCAGCAACAAGGAAGGAAATTGCTGTCTAACTGGTTCAAGAGCCATCTGCACATACAATTGACACATGGTGGGGCTATTAGCCATTGCCTTGAGGTAAAACTCTCTATTGATATCTTTTGTCTGGCTCATGATGATTAACATCAGGTAGGGTAAAGGCAAATCTCTGTCTGTCTTGTGGACACAGAGGAACAAAGAAGAAGCAATCCTTGATATCTATAATTATGACTCTCCATTGTTTAGGACAAGCAGAAAGTAAAGGTAGGCCTCGCTGAACAGAGCCAAAGAGCTGCATCTGTGCATTAATGGCCCTTAAATCATGAAGAAGTCTCCATTTTCCAGACTTCTTTTTAATAACAAAAATAGGTGTGTTTCAGGGGGAAGTAGATGGTTCCAAATGACCAAGCTGTACCTGTTCTTTAACCAGCCTTGTAGCGGCTTCCAGCTTTTCAGAGGAAAGGGGCCATTGAGGAACCCATACGGCCTCCTCTGTGAGCCAAGATATGGGCATGGAACCCTCAATGGCAGCTAATGAAAACCCAAGCCTTGTTTCCCTGTATTACTTTCCTGTGAAATCGGGTGTAATCTCCCTTGTTCCTGTTTACCAAGGCCTTTTCCTTCCTTATAACCCATCCTTTTCATTATATCAACCACTTGTTGCGAATACTCATTGGTCAATGCTAATCTTAAATCCTGCAAAATATCTCTTCCCCAGAGATTGACAGGGAGAGGAAGAACATATTGTATGAAGCTTCCTGTTTGACCTTCTGGTGCCTGCCACATCAAAGAATGTGAACTAATCGCAGGGCTGGCCTCATATCCCAACCCTTTTAAGGAGTGGGATGATTGTGTAACAGGCCACGCCTTAGGCCACCAGGTGGAAGAGATAATGCTTTTATCAACCCCTGTGTCCAAAATACCAGTAAAACTTTTCCCTTCTATCTGTAATTGTAGAGTTGGTCTAGTTTTAAGATCAACTACCAAATGAGCAAAATCTGTTCCTGTGGAACCAATCCCTCTTGCATCCCTTGATGTTTCGGTAAATGGAAAGCAATCATGAATGCTTGGGAGGAGGACCAATTGAGCAATCATATCTCCAGGAGAAATAGAAAATACGCCTTGAGGGCAGGAACAAAGCACCTGGAGCTGTCCCATAAAATCTTGATCTAATACTCCAGGATGGACCATAAGTCCTTTTAGAGTGAGAGAAGAGTGACCCAAAATAAGACCTATACTTCCTTCAGGCAGGGGGCCTTCAAACTTCACTGGGACAGGTTTCACCCCCATGTGTGGCATTAATAAGAATTGGGAGGTGGAACGGAGGTCCAACCCTGCTGATCCTCTTGCTACTCTACAGCTGGATAAACCCTCCCATTGTCTGCCTGTGTCCCATATCTTTTGGGGCCCTGAGATCTGGGGCCCTGAAGTCCATTTTTTGGAACATTTTTATCTCTCTCCTCAGAGGGGGTGTCGTGCTGTATAAGTTCTCCCTGAATATCTCTGACTGAGCGGCATTCATTAGCCCAGTGATTGCCTTTTCTACACTTAGGGCAAAGTCCAGGAGCTTTCTTTTGTGCAGACATACGACAGTCTCTTTTTAAATGACCCATTTTTCCACAATTAAAACAAACTTTGTTGTTTCCAGAACTTGGGTGGTTATTGTTTTGTAATATGGCTGCCGCCAGGCCGGCATTGGTAAGCAGGCCTTCGAGTCCTCGGCAAACTTTTATCCAATCTGTCAGTCCTTTGCTCTTTCTGGGGGTAATGACTGCCTTGCATTCTGGTGAAGCATTCTCATACACAAGTTGCTCTATCATTGGACCCTTTCGGGGTCTCCAAATATTCTGCCTGCTGTGTCTGTCATTCTGGCCACAAATTCTGGGAATGACTCCTGAGGACCCTGGATAATTTTTGTTAAATGGTTCCCGGTCCCGCCCTTCTTTGAAAGGGCCTTCCATGCTTTAATTGCAGCAGCAGATATTTGGCTATACGCTCCCCAATCATAATCTGTCTGTTGCTGAACATGTGGACCTTGTCCTGTTAGTAGCTCAAATGTCCAGCGTCATTGGTTGTCTTCTGCATTGGCATTAGCCCTAGCTTGGGATTGACAGGCATCATGCCATAAGGCTTTCCATTCTAAATACACTCCCATATTAGGGAGGGCAGCTTTCACTACAGTCTGCCAATCATTTGGGGTCATTGCTGTAGAGCCTAGCCTTTCAAGCTGCATAATTGTAAAATTAGCATCCACCCGTACTGTACTTATTAACTGACTCTGCCAGTTCCTTGACTAGAGGGTAATCTACAGGTACATGGACACGGCCTCCCTCCACATCTTCAAATACTGGAAAAGTCTGAAAAATTTTATAGCTATCTTTTGTTGAAAAGAAGGAATCAGGACAGTGCCTCCCGGTGTAGGGTGGAGGAGCACTAGAGACAACGGGAGCGGCCGACTGAGAAAGTGCGCCCTTCCTGTTCCTCATACTACTTTGCTTCCGATACAACAGTAATGGCTGCTCATCTGGGTGGTATCATTCTTCCTCATAGCGAGCTGCTTCTTCCTCTGACCCCTCGGAGGGACTTAACTCCTCCAACTCAGAATTGCCAATTTCTAAAGCCTCTAGTTTTTTTGTCGGATAGAGAGGCTCCTTTTTAGATTTTTTTTTTCTCCTTATCATGTTTCTCTCCCAGGACATTCTTTCCTTTATCTCTCGCTCCTGCGGCTTTAACATCCGAAGAAGGGCCTTTTTTCTTAGAGACGTCTTTATTTCTATCCATTGGGGCCCCTAATCTTTTGTCACGTTCTGTTTCTGACATGCTGTCTTGTATCTCCTCTAGCACTCCCTTAGTGCCTACTCTTAGCTTTCCGTTAATCTCTTTCCTTTCGAGGTCACCCTTAAGCTTGTACAAAACCAAAAGAAAGAGGAAGAGGGCAATGGTCACAACAGAGAAAGCAATAAAGGCTTCTGCTAGCTGAAGTGAAAGATGAGATAAATCAAGACCAAACATCCCTCTCAGAACTTATCTCGCTGCTGCAGTTCTGAATCCTCCCCGCGAACGAGGGGTCTCCTAGCACCTGCGATGGCAGGTTCCCGGGTTTCGGCACCAAATGTTGTGAGCCACGTGGCAAGAACACACGCAAACAACAGGATCCTTCTGCAGCAAGCTTTATTGCAGTCAAACAATGAAAGGAGGAAGACCCTGAGTCCCCGAAGTGGTGCTGTTTATATAAGCCCTGCTCGCACCAAAGTGGTGTGAGATGACGTATCATCCCCTGATTGGCTGCTCACCCATCACCCCATATGACGCCCTGGGCTGTGCTCGTGATGATGGTTGCCCAAAGGTCATAATGGTCATAACGGTCATGCGCTCTAGGACTTGTTTACCAGTTTAGAAGGGCAGAAGCCAGCGCCATGGCAACCAAACCCCGGCTCTCCACACATGCCCTCCTTTATGATGAAGCATTAGATATGGTCTGCCTCCACCCAGAGGTGACACTGTAGCCTTGGGCTGGGACCTGTCTGGCTGTCCCATTGCTGTATTCACAGGTGGCAAGAATGTGACAAAACTGTATATAGGACCTACAGGCTGAAGTCTTCTGGTCTCAGAACCACCCCGTGTTCCCTCTCTGCATGTGCCTGTGAGGCAGATTGAGTCAAGTTCCATGAACACACACTCTGGCTGGAAGAGAGACAAAGAAGGTGTTCACATCTTGGAGAACCATTTGCTATTGGAGCACAGTACCATGGAGGATTGGTGCCTTCCCCTCCCTTAAAACACTGAGGTCAAATCAGAGCTGGGCTGAACTCGGCTGAACTCAGCTGAACTCACAGGACTTTCTCAGACTGCCAGGGGTAGCCTTGTAGAGCTGACTGTCTCCCAGAATGAGGGTATGATGGTTCCCAGTGTGCTGCCCATGTATCTGTGTGTGGGGGTGCAGGGAAGGAGAGGGTTTGTAATGTGGCCTAAGAAGCCAGGGAGCCCAGTTTTCAGCTACTTATTAGTTGGAGATGTTAGCTGCTGATAAGTTTCTCACTTTCTGAAAACATTCTAGAATAAATAGACAAGATTCCTTCTGTTTGTAGAACTCCAGATGAGCTCAAGTGCTAATCCTCAACTTTGATTCACAGCAAACCAAAAGAATATAATATAATATAATTGAATATAATATAATATAATATATTATAATATAATATAAGAATATAATATAATATAATATAATTGGTGGCCAGTATTTGGGCCCTGATGTCCTTCAAGGCCCTGGACTGGCTTTTCTCTGTCTCACTAATGCTCCTCAGTCCCAGAAGGGAGGAACATTTTACTTTCCTGGTAGAGGCCCAGGGAGCTGAATCAAACCACAGAAATTGTCTCTGAGTTCCCATGCAGGGACTTGAGCCTGTGCTGTCAACTTCATGTCTAGAGTGACTGAACTCATTGCGGGCCACAATGTTAACCAGCACTTCCACAGCTCCTGTAATTTTAAACCTTAATTGCTTTGCCTTGCTGCCGAATATTAGTATTCTGAATATTAGTATAATTAGTATCTGAAAAGTTCAAAGTGGGGGCTTAGTTCAATCAGAAAAAAATGCTTGCTGTGCAAGTCTGATTACCCAGGTTCAATCCCCTGAACCCAGTAGAAATAACAACCAAACAACCCAGACATGGTGACCTTTGCTTGTAATTCCAGTACCTGGGAGCAGAAACAGGTGAGTTCATTGGGTCATTGACTGATGAGAGACCCTAACTCAGGCAACAAGGTAATGGGTCCTTAAGAAAAGATACCCAAGGGTGACCCCTGCCCTCTACATGTGTATGTATGTACATCACCATGCACATGTGCCCACTTTAACATGTGTATACACTCCCCTGTTTATATAAACTGCCACATGCATACAAACTCTATCTCTCTCCCTAATATATACACATACCCCCCTCACACACACACACACCCCTCAGTCACCTGTGCATGTGGATAGGGGTAAGAAGGAGGGAGAGAAGTGGAGTTTCTCAAAGGAAAGCTGCAAAGATTGCATTTGAATACCATCTAACTGAATAGCTCTGGGCCTTGCTCCAGCCACAATAAAAGAGACTGGAACCAATATAGACCAGAATCTAGATCCAACATCCAGAAAAGAATGAATAAACTCAAAGGAAAGAGTCTGGACATCATATCTGGATTTAAAACAAAAATTAACTTTATGCAGTCCTAAGTAATCCAGGACTTCATTTGCAAAGCACAGAACTCCAGTGAGCACAAACCCATGACAGGGGTAAAGCAGGAAGCCTCCTCCCAACCTGAGCTTCCACATCCTGTTGGAGATGTAACAAATACCAAGGTTGTTGGGCTTTGGAATAACTTCCTGTTTTTGTCTCGGAATCTTAATTGTCCAAAAGGACAAGCAGACAGGACTGAACAACACTGACCCCACCATGCTGTTGGGCCACTCATTGAAGAGACAAGAATGTAGCTTTTGGTTGGTCTATCTCCATAGGAAGCCTTATTGATTCATTTCACTCTGCTGAGTTCCAATTTTAACTTCAAAACAGACATCTAAAAATATGTGTAATGAAGTATACATATGATAACATTTTGAGGACTAACATTTTCTGAGAGCATAGGAGTACATTTGTAATATGCCTGTTGTGGAATATTCTGCATGTTCTATAGGGCTTATGGTATGCAGACCACTGAAATATGGTTACTGTTTTTAGAATAACAGCTAAACAATTAAGAGGTCACAGTAGTAGCTAGAATGATTTTAGTATGCACTATGTGCTAGTTGTGTGTGTGTGCCCCAGCCTGCGGGGCTAAGTTATTCAGGGGGTCGAGGAGGAATCGATCCTGTAAAAAGATGGGCAAGAGAAAGAATGAGT